>NC_143257.1:37580000-38830000 GCF_984573655.1 Nuphar pumila
TTACGGCCCTAGTCGGAATATGGACGAGACCCAGATCCATCATCTTTCTACCAGTCACATTGAGCCTACACTCTTAGGCTATCTTAAAAATGCACACCATATTTCAAAATTTTCAAAGTATTGTGCATTAAATCAATTAAACTCTGAACATATTTATGGCCACAGTCAGGATATGTGAAGGATTTATTTTGACTTAATACACATTTTTCCAACAAATTTCTTAGAAAATCTTTCAAAATGCATTCATTCACTCATATCATTTGCATCATGAAATCCTTGGTTTTCCCATGATTTTCTTAAAAAAACTTCATTCTCAAGAAATCGATTTCTCAAGAAACTCTGAGAATTTTTCAAAATTGATTTTCCCAAGTCAAGTTTTTCCACAGTTTTCCATGGAAAAGGTTATTTTCTCAAGATTTTCAAAAGAAGTCTCTCACCTTTCTCAAAGATCAAAATCGATTTCCAAGTATTTCAAGGGTAGTATTCCCAGGATTTCAATTTCCCAAGTTCAGTTTTTCTTCTTCAATGAGTTTTCCTATAAATTTTCCATCATTTTCCTAAAAAAATTCTCAAAGTCTGAGTTTTCCTGAGAAGTGTTTTCCTTTTCAAATGTTCACCTTTTTCTCAAAGAATCACTTCTATTTTCCCAGGATTTTAACTATTCATGATTTTCCCACATCTTTATGAACTTTCTCGTGATTTCAAAAACCCTTTTTCATCTGAGTTTCCTGAGAAATTGACCTTTTCCTTGAGAAATATCTTTCAACTCCAAAGGTTTTCTGAGCATACATCATGTTTTCCAACTTACATTTTCCAAAGTCTCATAGCACATGCCTGAATTCTCTGTGCATATAGGATAGAACATAATTTCGATAATTTCGCTAAGTCAAGCACAATTTTGGTCCTTGGTTCAATTACCCCTGTTAAAGGCGGCAGGAACGGTCGAACCTCGTACCGACAGGTCGAGCCCCATCCCATGGATTTTCCCGCAATTTTCAAAACGGAGGCGAGTATTTCAAAACCATTTTCCAAAATCCGGTCAAGTTTGAATTGCGAAAGCATTTTCCCTCTCTCTACCGCAAGGAAGGGAAGACGGGGAGAATTTTCGCGACGAGAACACTTAGGTCTGAAATACAACTCTCCTCAATTTTAGGGATTGAATGCAGACAATATATGCATGTGTATGCTCCTATTCATTTAAATTTTATCTCTTTAGGACTTGCATTAGAGCTTTCTGATTTTATTGCATGTTGAGCATATTTTTGAAAACATCCCTACCTATATTGTTCCGGTCTTCACATTGCTGGGTTGTCTCACTGAACCATAGTTCGGGAGAGAGTCTCACAACTGGACCACTTATTTGGGTTAACGCCCCCCTACCACGTACCTAAGGGCCATAGTCCGAGGTATATGGGTAGGTTCTCAAGGATGTTAGGAAGCCTTTACCCTAGAACCAAAGAAATATTTCTATGCCACGTACTTCGAGCTTCGACTTGAGTATATCGGCGTATCCTGATTGGAATCAGATGATCTAAATCTTACAGTTAGGATTAAGGTCCTATCAGCCATTTCAAGTATTGCATTTAGAGTCAGCTTTAGGGAGTGTTGTTTGTGCATCCTTGTTTGTACATCTGTGATCATATGATATTTTATATCTTCCTTATATTCTTCAAAACCCTGTGTATATATTATTCAAAATTTCCTCTTTTGTTTTTAAAACCCAGGTGTATTTTCCTTTTATTCTTCTAATTTCTTCAAAATTCTTCTGATCCTGCCTGCAAGTTCTTCAAATTTTAAATCTTTACCATTTATTCTCAAGATTTCATTTTACCTCCTATTTTTCTTCTGATTTTATATTCTTGTTTATATTTTCATAAATAATTTTTTTTTCCGTCAAGAGATATCCTTTTCAAAATAGCATTTTCTTCATGTTTTAGTTGGTTACTTTCCCTCGTAGAGTAAACAACGCAATTGTCACAAATTTTGTGGTGACTCAATCCCTAGTAATGGGATACAATTTTTTAACTGATTTCAACCTAATCCTTCCTCTTGTCAAAACTTCTCCAAAAGTTTCTTCGATCTAAAAGCCTCCACTTTTCTCTACAGAGAACGTTGATATCAGAAAATGGTTCAGACAAGAGCTGGAAAAGAAACAGTTCCTCAACACAGCGACAGTGAGGCAGAAGGGATGAACTCTCCTAAGTCGGTCAGGGGACAGGGTCAGAACAAAGGAGATGGCATTGACCCCTCTATGTATGGTCTGTTCCAAAAGATGATGGCGAGGATGATGTCGGAGCAAGCCGAGGCCAATCTGAAAGAGGCAGTTCCTAAAAGCAAATTGAGGAAGAAGCCTGTAAAAAAGCAAGTCAGAATCATCAGAAAGAAGGTACAACCAGACACTACTTCTGAGGAATCAGAGTCAGTCGAGGAAGAATCAGAAGAGGAAGAACAGATTGTCTACGATCAGAATCCTCTGAGACAGTCCGTAAAGATAGCTGCAGAAGAGCCTGAATCCGTTAACAAACCCAAGTCTGGGATTCCAGCAAAGGACCCAATGAGCAAGCAAATAAAGGAGATGAATCGAGCAATCAAGGACATTCAAGCCAAGAGTAAGGGAAAGCAGACCTACACTGGCGAGGATTTTTAGGATGGCCTAGATGGGGATGATAACCTGGAGAATCTTCCTCGCAAGTTTCTCAAATTTGACGGGACTGAAAACCCTAAAGCCCACCTAGCCACCTTTTATGCAGAATGTTGTCGTTTCAGAAAGGACAACAGGGCTCTATTCATCTGTTTTCCCCGCAGTCTAGAGTGTGTAGCAGTCAGGTGGTATGCTGACCACATCAATCCTATCGAACTACGAGAGTTCGATAAGGTAGTAAATTTGTTCATTGAGCGCATCCCATTCAACATTGAAGCTTCACCTACATTAAATCATCTTTACAACCTGAAGCAAGGTGAGACTGAAAGAGCAGGTGATTTCATTCACAGGTGGAGAAGCACCTGTAATAAGATGAAGGTACCCATTCCAGAGGAGCACGCATTGCAGATAATCCTCAACAATTTCTCTCAGCCCATAAGGAGCCTCATCGCCTCTTCCCCAGCGAAATCCTTTATCAAGTTGATTGAGCAAGTCGAATGACTCGAAGCAGGAATAGAAAGTAGGCTTTACGAGGGCACACCTCTGTGTTACGACAATGAAGCCATACATGATACTTCAAGTACAAGGTTTTGATGATGATCAAGTGGAATCAACTGCATTTCAGCTAAGGCTATGAAGAAATTGAAGAATTCGATGAAGAATCTTTGAAGACTAGTGTGCAAATGTTTAATTCATTAAAAGTCTTAGATTCTTGTAAGAACCTTACTTAGAGTGCATATTTAGGTTGCATTTCACCTTAAAAGTCTTTAGAAAAACTTTTCTAAAAAGAACCCTCTTGAAAATCTTTTTAGAAAACTCTTTTCTTAAATTTTCATGTTTATTAGTCGACCAATAAACTTACCAGTCGACTAATCCTCTCGCGCCATATTTTCTAAAAAGTCATTTTTGTCAAATTAGTCGACCAAAAGTTTTATCAGTCGACTGGACAGAATGTCTGTTTTCTGGAAAATTAGCAGCAGTCAACTAATGGTTTTATCAGTCGACTGGACAGAACATGTGTTTTGTGAAAATTTAGAGGCAGTCGACTAATGCTTTTATCAGTCGACCAGACAGAATGTTTGTTTTTCAAAAGATTTTAGCAGCAGTCGACTGAAAGGTTTTTCAGTCTACTGATGATATTATCAGTCGACTAATTTTTCTCTAGTCGACTAAGTTTCAAAAGTTTAGATTTTCAAACGGCTCGATTAACAGATCAGTCGACCAACGATAACTGTCAGTCTACTAATAACTAACTATTAGTCGACTAACTGATGTTTCAGTCGACTAATTTTGCCGTTTTCCTAAAACTTCAAAGAGGCATGTCTTTTCCTTTTTCAAACGTTTTGATCATTCAAAATGGATGGTTTTGACACCCTTTCATACTCTCAACATATGGAATCTTTCAACTATAAATATGAGTGCATTTTACACTCAAAACAACAAGAATTCAATTGATTTGAATCATTTACTTATTGCTTTTCACTCCTATTCATTCAAGTATTTGTTTTCTCACTCACTTGATATTTTTACTTCAGTTTTTCACTCAAATCACTTTGAGAGATAGTGAATTCGTGAGTAGATTATTTCAACAACCTCAAAAGCCAATTGCATCTCATTTGCATTCAAAAGAAAGGCTCATAGGTTGTATTGCAAGTTGTTACTTATTTTCTGTAAAAAGAAGGACTCCTTGGTGTAAAGGAGTTGTTTGCTTTCAGTAGGGTTGTTACTGAAAGTGGGACCGGTTTTGGTCTATGTGATCTTGTAGTTAACAAGGTTGATAGTGGAAATCTCAAGCTGGTTTTGCTTGGGAACTGGATGTAGGTCGGGATAGACCGAACCAGGATAAAATCTTGTGTTCTTTGTGTGTTTGCTTTTCAAAATGCAAAATCCTTCATTATTCCGCAGACAAATTTTTAAAAGCACTATTCACCCCCCGTCTAGTGCTCGTTGCCTCGATCCTAGTGCACTTTTATTTGGTATCAGAGCAGGTTTGCTATTATTTTGATTTTATCATCATCTAGCATGGCAACTACAACATCTCAACAGAAAAAAGGATGCTCCTCTGTTCTTCCTCCTCTCTTTGACGGAACAAACTATGGTTACTGGAAAGTAAGAATGACAATATTCTTGCAATCCATGGATCTAGATATTTGGAGAGTTGTTTCAGAAAAGTACCAAACTCCATCAACTGATTTCAGCCGATGGACCGATGAAGAAAATAAGACTGCTTCACTTAATGCCAAGGCAACAAATGCATTATATTGTGGTGTTGACAAGGTAGAGTTCAATCGCATCTCTCAATGCTCTACAGCAAATGAAATCTGGCATACTCTTCTCGTGACACACGAAGGCACGTCAAAGGTAAAGGAATCTAAAATTGCTTCTTTAGTTCATAAATTTGAATTATTCAAAATGAAGCAAAATGAATCTATATTGGACATGGTAACTAGAATGACTGATATAACTAACACTTTGAAATCCCTTGGAAAAAAATATTCACAAGTGGATTTAGTCAGAAAGATCCTAAGGTGTTTAACTCCTGAATGGGAAAGAAAAACCGCTGCTATTGAAGAAGCAAATGATCTTAACACTCTCACTCTTGAAGATTTGGTTGGTAACCTAATGGCATATGAGGTCCAACTTCAAGACAGACAAGAAGAAGAGCCCAAGAAGAAATCTCTTGCTTTTAAGGCTACTTCTGACTCAGAAAATTCAGAAGAAGATGAAGATATTGCCCTCATCACAAGGCAATTCAGAAGATTCATCAAAAAGGGAAGATTTCAAAGAAAGGTAAAGAAAGCAGATTCTTTCAATCCCAATGAAGTCAAGTGCTTTAACTGCAAAAAGGCAGGACATATCAAGAAAGATTGTCCTCTTCTCAAAATCAAGCCCAAGGACCAATTCAAGAAGAAAAAGGCATTTCAAGCATGTTGGGATGATAGTGACTCCTCTTCCGATGAAGAATCAAATAAAGAAGTTGCTAACATGTGTTTTGTAACACAAGAAGATTCGGTGAGTCAATTTGACTATGATGAATTATTTGAAGCATTTAATGATTTATATGCTAGATTTAAGAATCTAAGTTCTAAAAATAAAGAGTTAAAAAGTGAAAATTTAACGCTTGACTCTCAAAATAAAGTGTTACTTCAAGAGATAGAAGATCTCAAGAAGGAAAACTCTTGCCAAGCATTTGAGATAAAAGAAATTGGAGTTAGAACCAATCTCTTACAAAAAGAAATATCTAGTCTAAAAGAAAAATCAAATGATCTTCTTTCTATAGTGACCAAATTCACAAATGGTCAAGAGAATCTAGAAAAACTTTTTGGTTCTCAAAGATGCTCGGTTAATAAAACCGAATTAAGATATAGCTTCTTTGATACTCAAAATAGACCAAACTATGTGGTAAAAAATCAAAGACATTATTCTCAACCATTTGTTCATAGAACTAAACTTTCTTTTTCTAATAAAAATGCATCTAATCATGGAAACTATAATGCTTATATGCCTAGACATGATAAATCCTTTTATAGAAAGAATATTTATTATCAAAGGAAACCAAAATCCAAATGGATATGGGTTCCTAAGACTAACTCTCATGGACCCAAAAATAGAAAGGGGTCAAATGCTCTGTTTTCTAATTTTGTTGTAGGTACACAACATAAGGAGCAAATGGATATTGGACAGCGGTTGTTATAAACATATGACTGGAAGGACGGAGTTATTTTCCACCCTCCAAAATAAGGATGGAGGAACCGTCACCTTTGGTGACAATAACAAGGGAAAAGTAATAGGTATTGGTAATATTGATAATCCAAAATTTTCCTTGATAGAAAATGTTCTTTTAGTAGATGGTTTAATGCATAATTTAATATCTATTAGTCAATTATGTGATAAAGGTTTTCATGTTTCTTTTGAAAATGATTTATGCTTAATTTCTGATTTTCAATCTAAAAAGATCATTTTTAAAGGTAAAAGAAGAAACAATGTGTATAAACTATATCTAGATGAATTACCCACTTTTAATGAAAAATGTCTTATTGTTTCAAATGAAATTCAATGGTTATGGAACAAGAGACTTGGACATGTTAACTTTAAAATTATTTCAAAGTTATCCAAGAATGATCTTGTAAGAGGCCTACCTAATACCATATAAAAAAGATCACTTATGTGATGCTTGCCAAAGGGGTAAACAAATCAAGAGTTCTTTTAAAGCAAAAGATATTGTTTCAACAAAACGTCCTCTTGAACTTTTACATTTAGATCTATTTGAACCATCTAGAATTCAAAGTTTGAATGGTAGCAAGTATGCTTTTGTTATAGTAGATGATTATTCTCGATTTACATGGGTAATTTTTCTAAAAAGCAAAAATGATGCTTTTTCGGATTTTTCTAAACTTTGTAGAAGAATTACAACTGAAAAATCTACATCTATAATTAAAATTCGTAGTGATCATGGTGGTGAATTTGAAAATGAATCTTTTCTAAAGTTTTGTGATTTACATGGTATATCTCACAACTTTGCTTTTCCTAGAGCGACTCCACAAAATGGAGTTGTTGAAAGAAAGAATAGAACTTTGCAAGAATGTGCTAGAACCATGCTTCAAGATAAAAATTTACCAAAATACTTTTGGGTTGAAGCAATAAATACAGCATATTATGTTTTGAACCGTGTTCTTATTCGACCAATTTTACATAAAACATGTTTTGAATTGTATTATGATTGTATACCAAAGATCTCATATTTCAAAATTTTTGGTAGTAAATGTTTTTTGTTAAATACCAAAGATAATCTTGATAAGTTTGATTCAAAATCAGATGAATCAATATTTCTTGGATATTCTTCTAGAAGTAAAGCTTATCGTATTTTCAATAAAAGAACATCTTGTATTGAAGAATCTTTACATGTTGCATTTGATGAGAATTGTGAGCAGATTATACCTCTAAGCGAAGGAGAAGAAATAATACTTCAAGAAGAACCCTTGATAGAGAGTACTTCTCAAGAAAATATTCCTCTTCAACTGGTTTGGAAAGAAGTTCCTAATCATTCACATGAACAAGTTATTGGTGAAATAAAGAGTGGTGTCTAAACTAGAAGGCAATTAGAAAAATATATTGCAAATGTTGCTTTCATATCTAAATTAGAACCAAAGAATATCAATGAGGCATGTGATGATGAATTTTGGCTTTTGGCCATGTCTGAAGAACTTAACCAATTTACTAGGAATGATGTTTGGGATCTAGTTGATAGACCAAAGGATCATCCAGTAATTAGAACAAGATGGGTCTTCCGAAATAAGCTGAACGAAAATGGTGAAGTCATTCGTAACAAAGCAAGGCTAGTAGCACAAGGCTATAATCAAGAAGAAGGCATAGATTTTGATGAAACCTATGCACCAGTGGCTCGATTAGAGTCAATTCGAATGATGCTTGCTTTTGCTAGTTACATGAACTTTAAGTTATATCAAATTGATGTTAAGAGTGCATTCTTAAATGGACACATCAATGAAGAAGTTTATGTAGAGCAACCTCCAGGCTTTGAAAATGAGAAATATCCAAAAAAAGTCTACAAATTGAAAAGAACTTTGTATGGACTCAAACAAGCACCAAGAGCGTGGTATGAAAGACTATGAAATTTTTTAGAACAATCTAGTTTTTCCATTGGTCGGGTAGACTCCACTTTGTTTATTAAAAATCTTAATCCAGATATTCTTATTGTGCAAATTTATGTTGATGACATAATATTTGGTTCTACTAATGATTCTCTTTGTCAAGAATTTGCTAAAGCTATGCAGGAAGAGTTTGAAATGAGCTTGATGGGTGAATTAAACTACTTCCTTGGACTTCAAATAAAGCAAACTGAAAAAGGAATCTTCATTAATCAGGCTAAGTATACAAAAGAACTTCTCAAGAGATTTGGGATGGACTCATCGAAATCAAGAAGGAATCCTATGAGTACAGCTACTTCTCTTGATAAAGATGAAAATGGTAAAAGTGTAGATACTAAGCTCTACAGAGGTATGATCGGATCTCTATTATACTTAACTGCTAGTCGACCTGATATTATGTTTAGTGTTTGTATGTGTGCAAGATTTCAAGCTAATCCAAAGGAATCTCATTTAACTGCAATAAAACAAATTCTTCGTTATTTGAAAGATACTTCAAATTTCGGTTTGTTTTACCCAAAATCATCTTCCTTTGATTTAGTTTCATATAGTGATGCAGATTTTGCAGGAAGTAAATCTGATCACAAGGGTACTAGTGGAACTTGTCATTTCTTAGGAAATTCTTTAGTCTCTTGGTTTAGTAAAAAGCAAAATTCAGTGTCACTCTCAACAACTGAAGCAGAATATATAGCGGCTAGTTTAGCATGTTCACAAGTACTATGGATGAAACAGACCTTAAAAGATTTTGGTTTGAATTTCTCCACAACAACTATTTATTGTGATAACACTAGTGCTATAAATCTTTTGAAAAATCCTGTTCAGCACTCAAGAACTAAGCATATTGAAGTTAGACATCATTTTTTAAGAGATCATGTTTTAAAAGGAGATATTTCGTTAAATTTTATTTCCACTAAAGAACAACATGCCGATATCTTCACTAAACCTCTTAAAAATGAAGATTTTATGAGAATTAGGAGAGAACTAGGTATTTGCTTGTTTTTGGATTTGTAAAAATGTTGATTTTTGAACAAAATCTCAAAATCGCACTATATTAGTCGACCGACAAAATTCTAGTCGACTGATGTTTTAAAATTTTAGAATGAATCGCACCATATTAGTCGACCAATATATTTCTAGTCGACTGATGTTTTTAGAATGAGTCATACATTCTTAGTCGACCGATAAAGTTTTAGTCGACTAAATTTTTTTTTTAAATTTTAAATGAAGGGACCCGATACCCCTTGGATTTTTTTTTTAAAAAAACCCGTCTTTTTTAAATAGGCATCGTTTCACTTCAATTTCGTACCTTTTCGTTTTTCTTAAAAACGAAACCCTTAAAACGAAAATCTCTTTTTGGTCTCTTTCCTCTCTCTCTTCCGAAAAACCCTCAGAGTGCCGTTCGATCCCATCTTCGCCGGGATTTTCTTGCCGTGATAGAGAGACGCCGGAATCTTCTGGCCGTGATCTTGAAACGCCAGAATCCTCTTGCAGTAACTGGCGCATCTTTAAAACACATCGGAACCCTCTTGCCGTGATAGTGTATTTTCCGCCTTTGCTGGAATCCCCTTGTGGCCGACTTCACACTCACCGTCAGCCACCGTATCTTCCTTCGTTTCTGAACGCCGAACAACATTTTCCTTTTGTCGGACGTCATTTGGAAGCCTACATTTTTTTGGTAACTCTGTTTTTAACCATGCCTCGTACGAAGTCTGCATCTGCAAAAGGTTTAGGTTCTTCTCCTCATACACCTTCTTCAAGACATGGTTTTTCACTCAGATTACTCAGAAATCCTCTTTTGTATGATACTTTTGGATCAATTTCTGCACTACCTATTTTACCAGGCCGAAATGTTCTATTTCACTTATTTTCTCGTTACAACATAAGAGAATTATTTCCTGGAATTTCACATCTTTTTGATGCTTGTGCAGATACCCTTCACTATCCTTTTCTTATTCACTTGTTTTACACAAATTTACAAATTAATCATGAAACTGGAGTTTTGTCCTCTCTTGTTCGTGATGTTGAAATCGAGTTTGATTCGAAACTACTTGGAGAAATTCTTGAAATTCCACCTTCAGACACTCTTTTCAACACTATTTAATTAAATAATGAAAGAGTTTTTGAACAAATTCTTCTTCCAGGTGCACCTCACTATCCTCCTTTCAAAAATACTAATCTTCAAACTCGTGCACGCATTGTTGGACGAATCCTTGCCCACAATGTTCTTCCTAAAACTGGTTCTTTTGATTATTATTCCACAGATCTATCTACGGCTCTTTATATTTTATTTGGAAATATTTCTGTAAATTGGGCCAATGTGTATTTTACAAATTTGTGGAAACAAAAACCATTTCTTCCTTATGGATGTTTTCTAACTCGTATTTTTATACATTTCAAAGTTCCCTTAACAAATGAAAAATATATTGAGCAAAAAGAGTTCTTTGATCAAACAATTTTTAAAAGAATAAAAATTAAATATCTGCCTCCTTTAAATGTTGATCAAACTGAACCATCAATTTCTGAACCTTCACCTTCTGTGACACCTTCATCTCATGCAAAAAGAAAGAAATTTTCTATAAGTCAAGACAATGATGAAGTTATGCAGAGACTGGAAGCTTTGGAGCTGCATCAACACACTTTTCGTGAAGATGTGACTCAACAACTATATTCGATTCAGAAAGAGATTACTTCAATCAAGGATTTGCTCAACTCACTTTTCTGATCTTTGTTGTCTAAACTTTCATACTTTATGGGTTGTAATATTTTAAACTTATATCTCTATTTTGCTTATGCTATTTCTTCCCTTATTCTTTTTTATTATGACAAAGGGGGAGAAAAGGATAAAAGATAAAAGATAGCATTACATTGAAATTGTAGGAGATCTTGCAAGAGAAATGTGAAATTAAGAGAAAAAGTAAGCTTTGAATGAATGCATTTGTAAATGCATGAAGTAATGATGAATGGAAATGCAAATCAATCAATATGTGATATATGTGCTTTAAATGTGCTAACTTTTAATGTTTTGCAGCATGTTGATAGGGGGAGTAAAATCTCCATCTATGCATCTAAATGCTTCATCTTTGATTAAGTTTGTCATCATCAAAAAGGGGGAGATTGTTACGACAGTGAAGCCATACATGATACTTCAAGTACAAGGTTTTGATGATGAGCAAGTGGAATCAACTGCATTTCAGCTAAGGCTATGAAGAAATTGAAGAAATCGATAAAGAATCTTTGAAGACTAGTGTGCAAATGTTTAATTCATTAAAAGTCTTAGATTCTTGTAAGAGCCTTACTTAGAGTGCATATTTAGGTTGCATTTCACCTTAAAAGTCTTTAGAAAAACTTTTCTAAAAAGAACCCTCTTGAAAATCTTTTTAGAAAACTCTTTTCTTAAATTTTCATGTTTATTAGTCGACCAATAAACTTACCAGTCGACTAATCCTTTCGCGCCATATTTTCTAAAAAGTCATTTTTGTCAAATTAGTCGACCAAAGGTTTTATCAGTCGACTGGACAGAATGTCTGTTTTCTGGAAAAGTAGCAGCAGTCGACTAATGGTTTTATCAGTCGACTGGACAAAACATGTGTTTTGTGAAAATTTAGCAGCAGTCGACTAATTTTTCTCTAGTCGACTAAGTTTCAAAAGTTCAGATTTTCAAACGGCTCGATTAACAGATCAGTCGACCAACGATAACTGTCAGTCTACTAATAACTAACTATTAGTCGACTAACTGATGTTTCAGTCGACTAATTTTGCCCTTTTCCTGAAACTTCAAAAAGGCGTGTCTTTTCATTTTTCAAATGTTTTGATCGTTCAAAAATGGATGGTTTTGACACCCTTTCATACTCTCAACGTATGGAATCTTTTAACTATAAATATGAGTGCATTTTACACTCAAAATAACAAGAATTCAATTGATTTGAATCATTTACTTCTTGCTTTTCACTCCTATTCATTCAAGTATTTGTTTTCTCACTCACTTGATATTTTCACTTCAGTTTTTCACTCAAATCACTTTGAGAGATAGTGAATTCGTGAGTAGAGTATTTCAACAACCTCAAAAGCCAATTGCATCTCATTCGCATTCAAAAGAAAGGCTCATAGGTTGTATTGTAAGTTGTTACTTATTTTCTGTAAAAAAAAGGACTCCTTGGTGTAAAGGAGTTGTTTGCTTTCAGTAGGGTTGTTTCTGAAAGTGGGACCGATTTTGGTCTGTGTGATCTTGTAGTTAACAAGGTTGATAGTGGAAATCTCAAGCTGGTTTTGCTTGGGGACTGGATGTAGGTCGGGATTGATCGAACCAAGATAAAATCTTGTGTTCTTTGTGTGTTTGCTTTTCAAATTGCAAAATCCTTCATTATTCCGTAGACAAATTTTTAAAAGCACTATTCACCCCCCCTCTAGTGCTCGTTGCCTCGATCCTAGTGCACTTTCACTCTGGTCAAGAATATCGAAGATCAGAAGAAGAAGGCGCAGTTCGCTCATTCAGTTGATGCCTCCAGCAATAGTCTTGGCAGTAGCAGCAAAGGAAACAGAAACAACAGTGGCAGTGGCCCGAGAATTGATCAGAACAAGGGGCAGAAGGACAGATCCTATAAGAACAATGATAAACCACTTCCAATTGGCCTCCAGCAAAAGGGAGATCTCCAAGAGAAGCCCAAGTACATCAAGTGGGAGAAAGATCGAGTCTTCACTCCGTTAGATCAAAGTTTAGAAGCAGTTCTGGATTACCTTTTAAAGCATGGGATGATCAAACTTCCTAAAATCGTGGATCCTCTCGTAATCTTGGGAAAATTCAAAGACCAGTTCTGCAAATACCACAGGGCAACGGGGCATGATACAGAGCACTGCTTTGTCCTCAAGCATATGATACAAGACTGCATTGACAGAAGTGAACTGGTGGAGGACGAGGAAGAAGAGCGCCCAACAGTCCTGATAGAGCCATTTCCGAATCACTCAAAGAATTAAGGATGCCCAAGTTTTTCTGCACTGTAATTTTCTTTTTGTTGGTCATCTTGTAGGGGCAAGTCAGCCCAGTCTTTTTTTCTGAATCATTTCCTTTCGAAGTTCTTGTAAATATTTAGTTTTGTTATCGGACCTTTGCTTATCAAATGAAATGTCAATTTCCTTTATATCTCTTATATCCAGTACTTCTTTTTCCTTTGCCATACTGAGGCATTAAATTCCTGTTCTTTTCAGAATGCGGGACAAATCCTAACATCATTCATGAGAGAAATGATATTACCTATGAGGGTTTTTCAAAAATCATGAAATTTTAAAAGTCTTCGTTATGATAACCAAAGAGTTTAAATATTCTTTGGTCCGACCTCTGTCAAAAATCAACCCTCGTGTTGATCATATTGTCAAAAATAGGTTTCAAACCATTACATTGAAAGATCAACCCTCGTGTTGATCATATTTTCAAAAATAAGTTTTAAAACCATTGCATTGAAAATTCAACCCTCGTGTTGATCCTATCTTCAGAGATTGGTTTCGAAACATTATATTCAAAGATCAACCCTTGTGTTGGTCTTATCTTCCAAAATGGGTTTAAAATCATTATATTCAAAGATCAACCCTTGTGTTGGTCTTATCTTCCAAGATTGGTTTTTAAACATTGTATTCAAAGATCAACCCTTGTATTGATCTTATTATCAGTTTCAAACTATTATTTTCAGAAATCAGATCTATTGTTGATCTTCTTTTTCAAAAATTAGATTTCAAACCATTACCTTCAAAAATTGACCCTCATGATGATCTCTCATGTTTGATTTAAAGGATCAGATCTCGCGCTGATCATTCTTCTTGCGGTTGACCTTCTTCCCAAAATTGATTTCTCACTTGCTTTTTAAAAAGAACATTTTTCTTTCACATTGAAGATCCCATATGCAGGCAAGATCAGAAAAACTCATTTTTTCTCAAATCTTATAAATTTTCAGTTAATTTTTTTATCTTTATCAGTTTCATTCATTTTATTTTTATCAAGTTACATCAACTTTATCAAAGTTTTATCAAATTTTTATCAAATCTTTACCCCTTTCAGGATAAAGGATAAACCTGATGCCTCTTTTTCCATGAGGTATTCTTTTATTTTTTACCCTTTCAGGTTAAGGGATAAACCTGACCCTCGTTGTCCGAGGTATACCCTTTCAGGTTAAGGGATAAACCTGACCCTCGTTGTCCGAGGTTTACCCTTTCATGTTAAGGGATAAACCTGACCCTCGTTGTCTGAGGTGTACCCTTTCAGGTTAAGGGATAAACCTGACTCTCGTTGTCCGAGGTGTTCCCATTCAGGATAAGGGATAATCCTGAGACCTCTCGTAGGAGCAATAATGCTACCTATGATAATTCTTTTTGCAAATACAAGTTTTATCAATCTTTATTTTCTAAATTTATATCTTCATTAATTTTCCTTAAATTTTATTCTTTTCCCATTCAGGATAAGGGATAATCCTGAGACCCCCTCACAAAAGCAACAAGACTACCTGTGAGAATTCTTTTCAAAAACAAAATTTTCATAAATTTATTCAATTTCTCTCCACTTTTATAAAATTTTATTCTTTTTTTCCCCTTTCAGGTTAAGGGATAAACCTGAACCTTGACATTCAAGGTATTCTTTTCCCACTCAGGATAAGGGATAATCCTGAGATCACTCATAGGAGCAACAATGCTACTTGTGAGAATTCTTTTTTTAAAAAACAAATTTTTATAAATTTATTCATTTTTTCTCCACTTTTATAAATCTTATTCTTTCCCCTTTCAGGTTAAGGGATAAACCTGAACCTCAACATTTGAGGTATTTGTTGAGAAACTTTGTTTTGATGTCACATAATATGATAGACTGTCTCATTTGATTCTATATAATATGATAATATGCCTTCTTGAAAAAATGTTATATTATGACTGGATATGTTTTGCCATAAATCTAACGAGTATTTGATGCGAGGATATCTCACCCAAAAAGGATGGAGTCCTCCTGTTCAAGTACAACTATGGTGCAATCATACTCCTTGAAGAAAAGCTTGATGAGCCATGCATTACTAAAGAGCATCCAAAAAGTTCGGCTACCTCAAGATTGAAGATTGTATTTTTCTTCTTTAGAGTCATATGTAACAGAACCTTCAGAAGCATGCATATTGCATAGTACATAACCATTCATAAAAACTATATCATAAAAGTATACGATAGTTTCAAAAAGCTCCTTTTTTGAAAACTAATAATTGTACCTTCTTACAACCCTTTATGAAAAAGATATTTTGTCATGTAATAATTGTACCTTACACCATATACAAGACAACATGAAAAAGAAATGTAGGAAAAAGACAAAAACATAAAATCGGCTACATAGAGAAAAACAAATATAATATAGTTTTGAAAAGACTCTAGTTACCTTCTTTAAAGAAATGTTTTTAATATAAGAAGAAGACAAAAACATAAATCGGCTACACAAAGAAATACAAATATAATATATTTCATGAAAAGACTCTAGTTACCTTTTTACAAAACCATAGAATGTCAACTTACTTGAAGTCATCATTCTCTTTGTACAAAGCATTAAATACCTCCTGTAACAAATCCTTGTTAATATCCTTCTCAAGGAATGTCGACTTTCTTTTAGTCCTCATTCTCTCTGAAGACTTTGAAAATCACAACATAAAGAAAACACTTGACATGACTATGTACAAATATATATCAAAGCACTCAGTGTACTTATACTCATTTAAAGTAAAGAAGTACTTATGTACCTCAAATCATTAATTAGAATAAAAACAAAACTACAATCCAACGTTCAATGTACTATTGTAAGAAATAGACTTTTTACATAAAATATGTATTACCTAAAATATTACAACGACTAGTGTATCCCATACTTCACTGTTTATGGAAAAAGGCATTCTCGAATTTCTCTAAAGATGTTTTTGAAAATGACATGACATTTCACATCTCAAAAAGGCTACAATTTCAAAAAGCAACGACTACTTTTTCAAAAGCTATATAAACACACTCAAATAAACTATTCAACATGGAATGGAATAGACGTGTGAGCTTACAACGAGAAAAATTCCTATTTGATATTTGAAAAGAGAGCCTTGAAAAAGAAAGAGAAAAAGAAAAGAAAGAAAAGAGAAAAAGTCAAGTCCAGCTCTTTGACAAAGAGCATCCTCTGAGTGACAAACAGAACATTCTGAGAATCCTTCATTCGTGCATTCATATCATTCTGAAGGTTCTATAGGAAGTATTGTAACTCTGTTATTCACTGTATTCCTTCTTTATTGAAAGAAGTAGACCTCTGTGAAAGAGGGTGTTGTCCTCTGTTGAGAGAAGAAGACCTTTGTGGAAGAGGGTGTGCCCCTTCTCTGTTGAGAGAAGAAGACCTCTAAAGAAGAGGGTGTTGTACTATTTATCCGGTGACTCGGATGTTATAGTGGAAAGCTCAAGTGGTTTTGCTTGGGGACTGGATGTAGGTCTGGATACTGACCGAACTAGTATAAATTCTGTGTTTTATGTGTTGTGCCTTATTGCCTGATTATTTTATTTTATCGATCTTTATCGTATTTCACTAATCACCCCCCCTCTAGTGGAATTTCATTTGGTATCAGAGCAGGTTTGCTGGTTTCGACGTAACAAGTCTTCCAGCACAAATGGCATCTACCTCCTATGCTCGTGATATTGAAGGTCAACACGCATCTCGTCCACCTTTCTTCAATGGCTCCAACTATGGATACTGGAAGTGCAGAATGGCTATATTTCTCAAATCTATAGATTTTGCTGTATAGAAAATTGTTGAGCATCTATACACATCTCCATCCGCAGACTATAGCTTATGGTCTGATGAAGAAAAGAAAATGGCAAACCTAAATGCAAAGGCTATGAATGCCTTATATTGTGCCATTGATCAGAACGAATTCAATAGAATATCTATATGTGAATCTGCATATGATATTTGACATTCTTTGGAAGTTATTCATGAAGGAACCAACAAAGTGAAAGAAGCCAAAATCTCATCTCTTGTTAGAAAATATGAGTTGTTCAAAATGAACAAAGATGAACCCATCACAGAGGTGTTTACCAGATTCACCAACATCACCAACGATCTGAAATCTCTGGGTGTAACATATTCCCAGACTGAAAAGGTGAAGAAAATCTTGAGATCTCTCACAACTGATTGGGAGAAAAAGACTACAGCTATTGAAGAAGCTCAAGATTTATCTAAGCTTACTTTGGACGACTTAATAGGCAATCTTATGGCCTATGAAGTCCACATGAAAGAAAGAAGGGAAGAAGAGCAACCAATAAAGAAAACTTTGGCTTTCCCAGCTCTATCTGAGAATGAAGACTCAGATAAAGAATCCGAAATTGCGCTACTAACCAGAAAATTCCAGCGCTTCATGAGAAAAAACCGGCTTCCAAACAAGCACAAGGAAAGAAAAGATCCTAAGGAAGATCCCATGTGCTATCAGTGTAACAAGCCAGGTCACTTGAGACGTGATTGTCCCCTTCTCAAAAGAAAGTCCAATACTGAGGAACCTAAGAAGAGGTTCTTCAAGAAAAAGGCTTTGCATGCTCAATGGGATGATTCAGAACCATCCTGCAGTGAAGAGTCAAGTGATGATGAAGCCAAAACTGCAAATATGTGCTTCATGGCAAACGAAAGTTCTGTAAGTGAAATCTTTAACTTTTCCTTTGAAGAACTTCTAGATGCTTTTCAAGAACTATTTGAAGAATCTAGAAAATTGAGTTTCAAAAATAAAGATTTAAAATCTGAAAGTCTAAAGCTTTCCCAAAAGTATGAAAAACTCAGCAGTGAAAATTCTGAGTTGAAAAAGAAAAACCTTATGCTTATGTCTGAAATTTCTTCTACTAGCTCCAAGACCAAAAATCTGCAAGTAGAAATTTCAGAGCTAAAAAGTAAAACTGAGAACCTCATGAAAACGGTTTTCAAGTTTACTAAAGGTAAAGAGAACTTGGATAAACTCTTATCCTCTCAGAAAGTCTCTTTTTACAAGAATGGTATTGGATACTCTCATTTCAACAAGCCTTCTTGTATGAATCAAAAGACCACGTTTATAAAAAGTTCGTCTGAACCAAATAAGGAGTATTATAATGCTAATTTTGTTAACTCCTCTAAGGTTGAAGACAAACCCAGATCCAAATGGATATGGGTTCCAAAGTCTAACAAAAAGGGACCCGATTGGGTACCAAAAAGAAATTTCACTTAATGATTTGCAGGCTCCAAACAAGAAGAACAGATGGATACTAGATAGTGGATGTTCAAAGCATATGACAGGACATCCAGACCTTTTTGTTGTTCTTCATCATAAAGAAGGAGGAACCGTCACCTTTGGAGATAACAACAAAGGTTTGATAATTGGCATTGATAATATTGGTAACATAGATAGACCTCTTATCAAAGACGTTCTCCTTGTTAAAGGCTTAAAACATAACCTACTAAGTATCAGTCAAATGTGTGACACAGGTTATAATGTTAGCTTTAATCATGATGCATGCCTCATAGCAGACACCAACGAAAACATCATTTTAAAAGGTATAAGAAAGAATAATATATATGAACTATACCTAGAAAACATCACAGAACATTGCCTCATAGCTAATAATGACACTCAACATCTATGGCACATGAGAATGGGTCATGTCAATTCTAAATACATGTCTAAATTAGCTAGAGATAAGTTAGTACGTGGGTTACCCAAAATATCTTTTAAAAAGGATTATTTTTGTGATGCATGTCAATTAGGAAAACTGACAAAATCATCTTTCAAATAAAAAAATATCATTTCAAGTAAAAGACCTTTAGAGCTTCTCCACCTGGATCTTTTTGGTCCTTCTAGAGTAGCTAGTCTTAATCATAATAGATATGTTTTTGTCATTGTAGATGACTACTCAAGATTTACTTGGGTAATATTTTTGAAAAACAAAAGTGATACGTTTTGTCAATTTGAAATTTTATGTAAAAAATTACAAAATGAAAAAATTGTGTTCTATTGTTAAAATCCGTAGTGACCATGGAGGAGAATTTGAAAATGAACTATTTTTAAATTTTTGTAACTTGCATGGTATTTCTCATAACTTTGCCTTTCCTAGAGCTGCACCTCAAAATGGTGTAGTAGAAAGAAAGAATAGAACCCTTCAGGAATCTGCCAGGACTATGCTCCAACACAATAATCTTGCTAAATCTTTTTGGGCAGAAGCTGTTAATACTGCATGCTACATAACAAATAGAGTTCTCATTAGACCCTTATTAAATAAAACTCCATATGAACTATTCTATGACAGAACTCCAAGAATAGACTATTTCAAAGTCTTTGGATGTAAATGCTTTATCCTAAACACAAAAGATAGCCTGGATAAATTTGATGCTAAATCTGTTGAAGGCATATTCTTAGGATATTCAAGTCATAGTAAAGCATACAGAGTTTTCAATAAGAGTTATAATACTATTGAAGAATCTATGCATGTTAGTTTTTGTGAATCTATTGATCAATCTGTTCATAAGCAAACTAATGATGATGATGTTGAAAGTACAGATTTATTTTTAGATAACACAGCTAAGTCTAATGAAGATGATCATCAAAGAACATTTGTCGATATCAAAGATCATCCTCAAAAGCAGATTTTAGGAGAACTAACAAAGGGGGTTCAGACTAGAGCTCAGTTAGAACGAATTGCAAATATGGCATTCATTTCTCAACTTGAACCAAAGAAGATTGATGAAGCCATCATTGATGAGTTCTGGATGCTAGCCATGACTGAAGAATTGAATCAATTCCAAAGAAATGATGTTTGGGATCTTGTATCAAGACCAAAGGACCATCAAATCATTGGAACAAGATGGATCTTCAGAAACAAGCTGGATGAAACAGGTAATGTTATAAGGAACAAAGCTAGACTAGTAGCTCAAGGATACAACCAGGAAGAAGGTATTGATTTTGATGAAACATTTGCTCCTGTTGCTAGACTTGAATCTATTAGAATGTTTTTTGCATATGCAAGCTATATGGATTTCAAATTATATCAAATGGATGTTAAAAGTGTCTTTTTAAATGGTTTTATAAATGAAGAAGTTTATGTAAAACAACCTCCAGGATTTGAAAATGAACAATATCCAGATCATGTTTTTAAACTAAAACGTGCTTTATATGGTCTAAAACAAGCACCTCGTGCTTGGTATGATAGACTTAAAACCTTTTTATTAAAAACTGGTTTTTCTGTAAGCAAAGCAGACTCGACATTATTTGTGAAAATAGTGAATAATCATACCATAATTGTTCAAATATATGTAGACGATATCATCTTTGGATCTTCTAACAGCACTCTTTGTGAAGAATTTTCTAAGTCCATGCAGAAAGAATTTGAAATGAGTATGATGGGAGAACTCACCTACTTTCTTGGACTGCATATTAAGCAAACCAAGGATGGAGTTTTCATCAATCAATCCAAGTATGCTCGTGAACTTCTAAAGAGGTTCAACATGAACTCAACTGCTTCAAAATCTACTCCTATGAGCACTACTACTGTTCTGGACAAAGATGAAGATGGTAAGTCTGTTGATACAAAGGTATACCGAGGTATGATAGGATCACTTCTTTATTTAACTGCTAGCCGTCCAGATATTATGTTCAGTGTTTGCTTGTGTGCTAGATTTCAGTCAAATCCAAAAGAATCACATCTTAAAGCTGTAAAAAGAATAATGAGATATTTAAAAGACACAGTTGATTTTGGATTATTCTATTCAAAATCCTCTATATTTGATCTAATCTCATACAGCGATGCTGACTTTGCTGGAAGTAAATCTGACAGAAAAAGCACAAGTGGAACATGTCATATGCTAGGGCACTCACTAGTATCATGGTTCAGTAAGAAACAAAACTGTGTATCCTTATCAACTACTGAAGCCGAATACATTGCTGTCAGCCTAGCTTATACCCAAGTTATCTGGATGAAACAAACCTTAAAAGATTTTGGTTTAAATTTTGAAAATACAACTATTTTCTGTGATAATACGAGTGCTATAAACTTATCTAAGAATCCTATTTTACACTCACGAACTAAGCACATTCAAATAAGACACCACTTCTTAAGAGAACAAGTCTTAAACAACATAATTAAACTAGAATTCATACTCACTAATCAACAGTTAGCAGACATATTCACTAAACCATTAAAACATGAAGATTTCACACGTATTAGAAGAGAACTAGGAATATGCAAACTAAATGACTTGTAAATTAATCACACTTATTAAGAGTATTGCTTTTGATAAAATCTTATTTTAAAAAAGTTTCTTATTATCGATTTTTTTGTGTGTTTGTTTTACTATTCAAAGTCAAACTTTGTTTTCAATTTTTCGTATACTCACAATATTCATAAAAATTCATTCATCATAACACATTCTTTATGTCTTTCAACATGTCATCTTTCAAGTACACTGTCGTAATGTCTTCTTGTCCTATCTCCTTTTACACATATCCATAAGAACCATTTACTTTAAGTAAAAAGTTATCATGACTTGGATCACATCACTCATTTCATTTCACATTTTATATCTTTTGTCTTTTTGTGACAACCTCTCATACAAAAAGCTAGCCGACCTCCAAACATGACTCCTCACTATTATTCTTAATAAATTATATTCATATGATATATTTTCTTTTTTTTGACCTCTTATCAATGTACGTATCTAAAATCTTAAAGACCTCTTATGAAAAATTCAAAGTGATTATTATTTTTTTTACCTCTTAAGTGATTATATTTCACGTAATTTTTTTTACTATATCATTTGATATATCATAGATTACGTACACTCTATTATATCTCACGTAAATTTTTACTATATCATCTTTTATATAATAGTCTAATGAACTATCTATTATCATCTCTTCATGCTTTACATCTTTTACAAAAAGTATCATAAAAACACTTGTACTCCACCCATTAGTACATTTTGTATCACCTTTTTTATCTACCTCTCTTTTTATTATATGAAGCTCCTTCTCATATATTTTATATCTCTCTCTAATCAAGACTCATTAAAACCTTGTCCTTCATATTTTTTTATTCTCATTAGTACCTTTAGTACCTTATCTCTCTCTCATACGAATTGAGCCTCCATTCTTGTCAATTCTTATTTGTGACTCCTTTACAAGTTTAAAACTTAACTTTATTCTCTAAGAACTATGAACTTCCTCCAATCGAGTTTCTTTAAAAATATGTTTATCAAATAAACATTAATTCATGTCAATCATAACTTTTTTTATGTCTTTCATCTCATATCAATCATGGATTTTTTTCTTTTTTTCTATTCTTATCCTACTCGAAAATCCATATATGTCATCTCACTTTTCTTTATGTCTACTTTTACTCCTTCCACGCATATCCATAAAAATACTTCTTATATAAAGAATTATTACTCTTCACTCATGAATATCTTTTTGTCTCATCATCTCTCTTACCACTATTCAAAGTCAAAGTGTGTCCCTCTCATATTTACGTATACTTATAAAAATTACAAATATGAAAACACATTAATCATGACACATTTTTTTAAGTCATTCTTTTCTTTCAAAAATGTCATATCTTTCAAAGTACACATCACATGATCACCCTATGACCTATTTCCATAAAAACTATTTCTATATTAAATAAGCAATCATGACATTTCTTTCCATCCGTGACCATAACTCTCTCTTATATTGTATATCTCTCTAAAATCGAGAATCATTAAAGTCTTGTTTCCAAGCAAAACTTTATTTATTCTAACTCTACTTTATGTCATATCTGTATCATCTTTTCATGTCTTTCACTCTCCATTCACGAATTTAGAATGCCTCCACATAAAGTAAAAAGTTGCTTGTTTTATTAGGCCATTATTTTCAAAATCATTCACTCTTTATAATTCAACATGACACCCCATACTCTATTAATGGCTTCTCTCACTAGTCGATAAACTCACCCATAGTAAAATCTATATATATACTATATATTTCAAAACTATGTCCCTCTCAACCTAATATAATACACTATCTTCAAACATTGATTTGATTTGTCATTCACAAGTCTCTTAACTTACTACTCACTGATTTCCTTATTTGACTAAATTCTAAAAATCACTCACTTCCAATGTCATTCAAAACCTATCAAAATTATTTTCATTCCTCTATTTAATGGATTGGTTCATCACACACCAATTCCACTCGTATCTATCTATCATCCTACAAACTACTACCCACTTCAAACTCGCCCTTCTTAGTCCTTTTTCCTTACAAACTCTTGCAATGGCCTCTTTCTCCTCCAACAATGTGATTACTGCAGCAGATCTAAGGTATCCCGATCTGTTTCACAACTACAACTTACTATGCTCTCGCCCCATTCATGAAGGTAAATTAATTAACTTTGACCACTTCATGCTTTTTGACTTAGACAACTATCTCCCTGAACTCAAACCTCTACTAGGCTCTTCATCCCAAGCTGCCTATTATCCCGAACTAGTTCGACTATTTTATACCAACTTCTCTACTGATCATGAACAAACCTCAATCACCAGCAAAGTCTGAGGCAAGCTGATGATTTTCGATGCTTCCGACCTAGGTAGAATTCTAAATCTGCCTTCCACCGGCACCGACCTCAACACCATAGTACCTATCGAACGATCGGTACTTCGAAAAATTCTTATCTGTACCAACTGCTACCAACTTCCATGGCACATGAGGAATCTCCAACCTCATGCTCAATTACTTGCCCATATTCTTCTCCACAACATCTATCCCAAGCTTCCCCGCCAGGGATTAGTTCCTCGAAAAATCTCTCTTCTTATCTACGCAATTTTTTCCTCTATTCCGATAAACTGGTCCTCCATTCTTTTCGACCTTTTTATTCGTTATCAAAAATTCGAGCATCTTCTTTTTGGGTGTTTCATAACTCCCATTCTCAAATACTTCAAAGTACCCCTTCACAACGAAGTCATCCTCCGTCCCTCCCAGGTCCTCGATGATACCACCTTCAATCTAAGGTCCCTGCACATGCCCGGCTCTGATGAAGCAGATCCAACATCCACCTTAGATTGCTTCTCTGCAATGATGGATATCGAGCGCTCTCAGGATCGAATCCTTCGCAATCAAGCCCTGTTGCAGCAGACTCGCAAGAGGAATCGTGCCGACCGAACACATCAACCTCCTCCACCTTCGGGATAAACTTGTTTTTTTCGGTCTGTAATAACTTTTAATTCCTTTTGGTTTGTAATAACTCTCTTACTCTGATCCCTTCCTTTTTGTCCATGACAAAGGGGGAGAAAACCTGTCTCCATTATTGAAGAAATACTCTCTTCAATTTTTTTTCAAATATTTTATCATATTATTATTTCTATGCATAATGTCTTTTTGACAGGGGGAGCATATTTTGTCATCATCAAAAAGGGGGAGAATGTTGAGAAACTCTGTTTTGATGTCACATAATATGATACACTGTCTCATTTGATTCTATATAATATGATAATATGCCTTCTTGAAAAAATGTTATATTATGACTGGATATGTTTTGCCATAAATCTAACGAGTATTTGATGCAAGGATATCTCACCCAAAAAGGATGGAGTCCTCCTGTTCAAGTACAACTATGGTGCAATCATACTCCTTGAAGAAAAGCTTGATGAGCCATGCATTACTAAAGAGCATCCAAAAAGTTCGGCTACCTCAAGATTGAAGATTGTATTTTTCTTCTTTAGAGTCATATGTAACAGAACCTTCAGAAGCATGCATATTGCATAGTACATAACTATTCATAAAAACTATATCATAAAAGTATACGATAGTTTCAAAAAGCTCCTTTTTTGAAAACTAATAATTGTACCTTCTTACAACCCTTTATGAAAAAGATATTTTGTCATGTAATAATTGTACCTTACACTATATACAAGACAACATGAAAAAGAAATGTAGGAAAAAGACAAAAACATAAAATCGGCTACATAGAGAAAAACAAATATAATATAGTTTTGAAAAGACTCTAGTTACCTTCTTTAAAGAAATGTTTTTAATATAAGAAAAAGACAAAAACATAAATCGGCTACACAAAGAAATACAAATATAATATATTTTATGAAAAGACTCTAGTTACCTTTTTACAAAACCATAGAATGTCGACTTACTTGAAGTCATCATTCTCTTTGTACAAAGCATTAAATACCTCCTGTAACAAATCCTTGTTAATATCCTTCTCAAGGAATGTCGACTTTCTTTTAGTCCTCATTCTCTCTGAAGACTTTGAAAATCACAACATAAAGAAAACACTTGACATGACTATGTACAAATATATATCAAAGCACTCAGTGTACTTACACTCATTTAAAGTAAAGAAGTACTTATGTACCTCAAATCATTAATTAGAATAAAAACAAAACTACAATCCAACGTTCAATGTATTATTGTAAGAAATAGACTTTTTACATAAAATATGTATTACCTAAAATATTACAACGACTAGTGTACCCCATACTTCACTGTTTATGGAAAAAGGCATTCTCGAATTTCTCTAAAGATGTTTTTGAAAATGACATGGCATTTCACATCTCAAAAAGGCTACAATTTCAAAAAGCAACGACTACTTTTTCAAAAGCTATATAAACACACTCAAATAAACTATTCAACATGGAATGGAATAGACGTGTGAGCTTACAACGAGAAAAATTCCTATTTGATATTTGAAAAGAGAGCCTTGAAAAAGAAAGAGAAAAAGAAAAGAAAGAAAAGAGAAAAAGTCAAGTCCAGCTCTTTGACAAAGAGCATCATCTGAGTGACAAACAGAACATTCTAAGAATCCTTCATTCGTGCATTCATATCATTCTGAAGGTTCTATAGGAAGTATTGTAACTCTGTTATTCACTGTATTCCTTCTTTATTGAAAGAAGTAGACCTCTGTGAAAGAGGGTGTTGTCCTTCTCTATTGAGAGAAGAAGACCTCTGTGGAAGAGGGTGTGCCCCTTCTCTGTTGAGAGAAGAAGACCTCTGAGGATGAGGGTGTTGTACTATTTATCCGGTGACTCGGATGTTATAGTGGAAAGCTCAAGTGGTTTTGCTTGGGGACTGGATGTAGGTCTGGATACTGACCGAACCAGTATAAATTCTGTGTTTTATGTGTTGTGCCTTATTGCCTGATTATTTTATTTTATCGATCTTTATCGTATTTCACTATTCACCCCCCCTCTAGTGGAATTTCAGTATTCTTTTTCCCACTCAGGATAAGGGATGATCCTGAGATCACTCATAGGAGCAACAATGCTACTTGTGAGAATTCTTTTATAAAATAAATTTTCATCAAATTTCCTCAATTTTTCCCCATTTTTATCAATCTTCCATCAAGTTATATCTCCTTCTATCTTCTTAAATTTTATTCTTTCCATTTCCCCGTTTCAGGATAAGAGGGTTAATCCTGAAAATTGGACCGCATATAGCTAACTGTGTTGATCCATCTAAATCATAGATCATAAAATCATAAATCTTGTCATATCCCTTCTAAATTCAAGTCTCAGGTTGTCTCTTCACAAAATCTTCTTTTCCCTTTCAGGTTAAGGGATAAACCTGAACCATTTTTTTTCTAAATACTCATCAAATGTCTATTTCCCCTTCAAGTTAAGGGATAAACCTGAATCATTTTTTTTCTAAATTCTCTTCCAAATAAGGCATAATCCTGAAACCCCGGCAATCACTCCTGCTTCAATCTCTAAATATCTTAATATGTCGGTCTCCTTCCCGACTCTCAGTTGGAAAACCCGGTGCCCGCACTGGTTATTTTGTTAAATTTTTAAATCTAAAGATCAAGTTCATTCACAAAAATCAGTCCTCGTGCTGTTTGTCTCTCAAAAAGTCTCAATCTTAGATCAAATCATTAAATCAAAGGTCGTTAAATGAAAGGTTCCAGCTCCTTCGTTGGTCGTTAAATGAAAGGTCCCAGTTTTTACTGGTCGTTAAATGAAAGGTCCCAGTTTTTACTGGTCATTAAATGAAGGTTCCAACTCTTTCGCTGGTCGTTAAATGAAATGTCCCAGTTTTCACTAGTCATTAAATAAAAGGTTCCAGCTCCTTCGCTGGTCGTTAAATGAAAGGTCCCAGTTTTTACTGGTCGTTAAATGAAAGGTTCCAGCTCCTTCGCTGGTCGTTAAATGAAAGGTCCCAGTTTTTACTGGTCGTTAAATGAAAGGTTCCAGCTCCTTCGCTGGTTGTTAAATGAAAGGTCCCAATTTTTTCTGGTCGTTAAATGAAAAGTCTCAGTTTTTACTGGTCGTTAAATGAAAGGTTTCAGCTCCTTCGCTGGTCGTTAAATGAAAGGACCCAGTTTTCACTGGTTGTTAAATCAAAGGTTTCAGTCTTTTTCTGGTCATTAAATAAAAAAGGTTCCAGCTCCTTTGTTGGTCATTAAATAAAAAGTCCCAGTTTTACTTGTCGAAATTTTCCAAAATCAAAAGTTCAACTAAAGGTCTCATCAAAATCTATATTGAGTGATTATTTCACACAAAATTCGTGAAAACTTTACCAATTTTCTAGAAGCATGTGTTGATTCCAAACATTTTACTGCACAAAAGAATCACCTCAAATTACCTTTAGTATTCTTTCCAAAAAGGTGAAACTTTTTGCGAAAAAGGGATAAAATTCAGAACTTTTCCCTGTTGATCAACCAAAAGGATGAAAGAAATATCCTCAATATGATCAGTGAAAGAAACATTCAATGACGTTAAAAAGCCAGAAGCGAATTGATATTGATCATGGCTATGACGCATGTTTAAAGATGATTTTCTGACAATCAGGCAGTGGAAATATCCTGAGCTATAAAAAGAATTCACTCAATCAATGTCTCCTCATTCCATTTAAAGTTGCAATCAAATATCTGTAAAAGGGATCTCTCAATGGTCGTCGAGATGAAGACGAATATGCGAGCAGACCCTCGGGGCTAAAGAAGATTTGGATCATCTCCGAGAGGAAGGAGTTTTGTGAAGGATCCTTCTAGGGAAAGTTCAGATCACCGTCGAGATGAAGGCGAGTGTGATGAACCTACCGACAAACCCTAAAAGATATTTGATTTCTGCTATCGTCTAAAGACCTTTTGATCCAATATCATCAATATAATCCTTGAGATAAAAGAAGGATCAGAGCATCTCCAAGATGAAGGAGTTTGTGATGTACCCTTCCCCGAAAAAGAGAGAAAATTCAATGACTCAAAAAGAGTGCAAAATGAACATCATGGAAAAAACACCCAGATATCAAACTGCCAAAATTGCCAGAAGTCATCTTTTTCTCATGCAAAATTCTTTTATCAATATCTTTTCACTACTTGCTTTTATGAAATTAAGAATATTTCTTCCATTTTCATATCAAAGAAATGGATAGCTTCCTTGAAGAAAATCATCAACGCTAAAATTTTGAATTTAACTCTTAAGACCGAGGAGTTAACCTTGTTGGAGGAAATACTCTAGGTAAAAGAGGGAATATCTTTCGACATACGTGCACACATTTTTTAAAGCGTTTTGAGTCAACTACAATTTTATCTTATTTGCAAAATTTTCTAGATATTCTAGAACGAAATAAATATTCAATATCCATTTTGATGCAACCTAGCGTTGTTTATATCTTTCAGAAGAGTTGCCTCATTCAGTTGAAGTATCTCTTCATGTCCCATCACAGTTTCTTCATCCAAGGATTCTGTATGGTCGTACCCACTCAGGTTAAGGGTCAAACCTGTACCTTCTGCGAGAGATCATCGATTTCAAAAGTTGATTTAGTCTCAGCCATGAGACGCCCAAGATCATCCCTTTTTTAAAGCTTTAGGGAACCCCATTTTCTCCTTTCGCAAACCCCTTTCGGATTTGTTCGTCCAAACTCTGGATGTTCTATCATGGTTTCTTCACTCGAAGATTTCATTTGGTCGTCCCTTTCAGAATAAGGGTTAATCCTGAACCTCACCCCTTGAGGTATCTTCCTTTTTCAGATTTGGGTTAAATCTGAGTCTTGTTCTGACGAGGTTCCTCGTTTAGACGAGGTGTTTTCCTTCCAGTCCCATCAGGGTTCCCCCCATCGAAGAATACATGCTTTATATATCCATCCAGGATAGGATTTTACTTGAACTTCATCTCACATGGCATTTTCCAAAAATGTCCCATCGAGGTCCACTCATATTCCTTTCCCCATTCAATTTATCTTGAGATATATTCGTCCCATCCAGGTTAAGGGCTAAACCAGAGTCTTTCTAAAAAGCTGATCTCGCCTCACTCTTGAGACTTGATCTAAATTCTTATCTTTCATCACTTTGGGATCTTCACCCAAAGTCCCATCACGATTTCCTCATTTCTATTATTTAGCCATATCATTTTCGAGGATTTCGTCTCCCCCGAACCATTCAGGATAAGGTATTAAGCCTGAAAAGCCATGTCTTTTAAATAAATTCTTCCACACCCAATTCAGATGTGCTGACTGGGGCATTTTCAAAATTTAGAGTGTTATCTTTGCCACTAAGTGCGGCTTTCAACCGGCTTAGTAGCAAAGAGGGGCATCTGTGAATACCCCAAATTTTTCAAAATCTTTTAAATATTCCCTTTTTGCCCCTGATTTGATTTTCTGAGCAATTGAGTCACTTTTAAATCTAAATTCTAGTTTATTTCTCAAATTTTGCTGAAATTAAATTCATTTTATATATCTGACTCGATTTCGAATCTGAATCTATTGTCAAGATCAAAATCTGAGCCTCGTTGTCCAACTTTTAAATTAAAATTACAGAAAATACCAAAAATAGTTTTTAAATAGCTCGGACAGTCCATCCGGCATCCGTTTGGATCCATCGTGTTGTATTTCTCGATTCGAGTTTCAAAACTTGAACATTTTTTTAAAACTTGGATTCAAACCCAATCTTCTGAAAAAATTTCTCCAAAATAACCCTGACTTTTCAGAAAAACTCTTCTTTTGTAAATATTTTGAAATTTTCTAAAAGTAGTTTAAATTCCTTAGTTTTTAGAATTTTGTCTTCAAAAAATACAACAAAATATTGAAATTCAAGAAAAGAACAAAATAATAATAATAATAATAATAAAATAAAAAATCCAAAAAAAAATCAGAAACTATGCAGTTTACTCTCTTTTTTTAAACTTGTTTTTGTTAAAAACCCTCTCTTAAAACCCCTTTTTGAAAATCAAAGACCATTTTTTAGAAAAAACCTTGAAGGAAGCCCATCTTTGGAATTTTAGGAAAATGGCAACGGCCATCGCTTTCTCTCCCGCTGGATGGCCCTCCATCTCCAACGACTCCTCTCTCTCGAACTATCCTCTTCTTCTTTAAAAGGGGAGTATACAGAGGAATCCCTCATCCATCGATTTCATCCACCAACATCCATTTCCATCCATTAACGCCTGCATTATCAACATCATCCGATATAATCCATTATCCATCCTTCACCGTCTATCGCCCTTTCTCCTCTCCCCTCCTTCTTCTTCTTCATCCAAAAGGGAGCTCAACAAGAGAGCAAAGGAGAACTCTCTCCTTCAGGACTTCTACAGAGTTACGGTAAGTGTCCCTCCTCTTCCCTCTTCGATTTTCTGTAAGTGTTTGCATATAGTGTCATTCTGCTTCAGACCTTGTTCGTTCTTCACTTATTTTTTTTCTTTTAAGGCATCAAGGATAAGATCAATCTGCATATGGCATAATCGGTCTACCTGTCGCTACAACGATGGAATCATTGATCCCAACACTTGTTTTACTCCCTTTAAAATTTTTCCTTCATCCCAGGAATTTGAATATTAGTTGATTTGGTATGATGCATTTTCCCTTTCTTATTCCGATTTTGATTTCCTTATTTTTCTATAATTATTTGTTTATATTAGATATTTAGTTGCATCTCGTCTATGGTTTTATATGCTGGCAATCGGCGATGCCTCGCAATGGCCTCATCAATTCCCCTAGATTTTACATTCCAATATGTTTCAGAGATTTATTTTCACTTCTCCTCTTTGTCTCGTGATTTCCCTTTAATTTTTTTTTTCTCTGTTCATAGTCTGATTTCTCTTCTGAATCCTTGATCTTTTGTTTACGTTATTTGTTATATTCATCCTTATTACTTTTTGTGCTCTGTCGGTAATTTTATTTAGTTTTTCTCTTCCATACTTCGTAGCATTCACGATAGAGCCCACATTAGGTGTGATTACCTTCATCCCAACGTCCAGAGAGGAGCTGTTATGTCTCAAACATTTGAACATGTCTCTCAATAGATTGGAAAGATATCCCTAGTAGAGGGGCCTCTGAAAACCTCACGGTTTACTCATTCCCAGGAAATCCCCCCTTCTGTGAAACATCCAGGTTTTAGGCGTCCACTTGTCCACTTTTCTGCAAAAACTCCACCAAGTTGAGATCGGCTTGCCTGTGCAAGTCTCCTTGCCTTCATTCGTATATACCAGGCATCATAACATTGATGGACTCATGGCCAATCAAATGCTAATCATGCGTCTATAGGTCTGGGAATGGCCATTAGTTAATTCAACATCACAAGTATAACTAGGTTGCAACATGGTAACATTATTTTCTGCATGCGATGACATCCTCTATATGTGTATTCATTATCTGATGGTTATCTCTCGTATTTGAGTCTTTCCCCCATCCATATATCTATTTTCTTTAGGACCATTTGCCTGCAATGCATATAGTATACATTACACTGTAAAAACTCTGTGCACTTCTGCATATCATTTACCATTTTTTTTCATGTCAATCTCCAATTTGCATTATTATTTCTTATGTCACGGCATCTCGTTTGTCATGTCCTCATTGGTTTATTTGTTTTTAAGCATCCATATTTTGCCAATATGTCTTACATTCCAAACCTGCACATCATTGTTTATATTCACATTGGTATGTCATCCATTACCCCAGTTCAGTATCGGCATTTCTTTTGGGTTTTCCCCATCACCTCTTATCATAAACACGTAGTCCTTGTTAATTTCGTTATCCCATTCTTTTTTTTTAGTGATTTTGTTTAATATTCCTTCTTATGCTCCAAAGCACAATAGATGTTTATGTTCGATTGCAGCATAAATAGGGACCTTCGTTTCTTGAGTCCCGTTGCCATATGTGTTGATGCTACATATGCTTACATTTCATAAATCCCCTGCTCATCATGACCAATATTTTTCATCACATTCATGCATTTTAGTGTTACATATTCAGTTCATGGCATTTTGTCCTGATCTTTCATCATTCAGTTAACTGTATTTAACTTCAACATCATCTAATATCTCCTATACTTTTTTTTTTTTTAGTGTTGCAGCATAACACAACCACCCTGCACATTCTGCAAATTGCACTATTCAACTCCCTTCCTGCCATGTGTATCAGCCATCGGTTGTGGCTCACGGCATCCTAAAACCTCCATTGCTCACCCACCTATCATTTATAGCCGCCCTTCCATTTTTTTTTATATCTGCCAGCCAGTTCATCTTGGGTAAAAAAAAAATGAAAGAAATGATGGTGATCCTAAAGGGGGAGGAGGTGGTAATAGTCTTCCGAGTGCCTTTGACATTTTCTGATAATTCTGAAAGGAATGTGATCTCTTGTCTTTGTTTAGTGTTCTGCATTTGACTCGTATGATTTTGGATTAGCTTATTTGGACTATTTTTTATCCTAGTGCTTTATTCTCACGCATAAACATTATGCTATGAATATAAGGAAGAACATGACTTGCATCATGAAGAAAAGAAACAAAATATCATCGACAGTCTTGATTGATCAATGAGATTCTCGAAGGTTGTACATTCCAGTTCAGTGGAATTAACATCAGGGGCAGCTGGATAACTTGCCAAACCATCAAATTGTTGTGTTGTTGAAGTACAGGTAGTGAAGGAAAGGAGAGTCTATCAATAAACAAAAGGGGGTTTTAATGAGGGGTTTAACTATAGAAGAATATGATAAAAAAAATTTGTTTAGTGACATACTTTCAGGTGTTATGACCGGCTGGACGTCTATCAGAGTTTTGGTAGAAGGTATCTCTTGGCTTATGCCAAGGTTCACTGGTTTGTTGCTCTATTGGGGCGAGCTCTTCTCCCGAATTGATATCAACCTTTTAAGTTGTAAATGATTGATATTTCATAGCATACAAAGATGCTAAGAGTTTGTGTAGACAATAGTTAATGAGCCTTCACTTGGCTAACAACAAATCCTAGCTCGAAACAGGGTATAATGTCATATGTGCAACACTTAGATGGTAGTATATTCTAGCATATGCTTTAATATATTGTTAATAATCATTCTGTAGATAACATATTGATTATATTTACCTGTTGTGTAATATTCACCTGTTGCTGCCACATCATCTGTGCACAAACACTTCATTTTCCTGCTGAAGCACTTCCTTTACCATCTATATATTTTTTTCACTATTACCTTCTTCACCAACACCAGCACCCCTTGCTTACAGCAACCACACCCTCACCACTGTGCACACTTCCTAATATGTGTCTTCTTTACATACATTTACAGCAATGCTCATCATTGCTGTAAAATATTCATTACAGCAAATGTTAAGAACTGTTGTAAGGTCTTTTTACTTACAGTAATAACTTGCATAGTTACCCTTATCACCTAGTTACCTCCTATCAACACTCTACCAATCTACCAATAGCATTTCCTCCTCCTTCAGTCCCTCTATGTCACTATCTCCATACTTACTTCCCGGCTTACCTTCTGCAAATATCACTCATAAGCCACAGTTTCTACACAATCCTCCTTCACAGCCCTTCATACTCCTGCACCTTCTAGCTGCTGACTTATCCTCACTATGCACCACCATTTATCTGCTACCTCATCTCCAGCCACAGTTGCTGTCTCACCTACCAACCCAGTAGCTAACTTCCAGCATATACCCCATCACCTGCTACAGTTATTATTTACCCGCCATCTCACTTCCAACACTTCAGCCAACCCTTCATTTCACAACCCATCTTCAGCCCACATCTCATATTTCATAAGCCATTGCATATGCCCTACCTACCTACCTATATATATATATATACATATAAATTTACCTATCTATATGGATATACATATATATATATGCATGAACATATGTATATGTATATGTCATTTTCACATTTTTTATCATGAATATCTAGGCATATGAGCATTTTTACCATTGACATCCATATGTGCAATTTCCTTCTATTTTCATACTAACCAAGTGTTTTTGCAGGGAATATGTGAAAAATGTCATTATTTGGGGTTGTAAATTCAATTTTGTAATAAGTTAGGCCTTAATGAGAATTTATATTTCCAGCTTTTAGATAGAATGAATGAGCATTGTAAATGCCATAAATTGCTTGTTTTCATGCTTTTTGCCTTCATTTTCTAAAATCTCACAATGGTGAAACACGAATGGCACGTGCACCATTTCGTAAAAAATAATTAATCCTAAGTTGATGATTTACATCAATGGCCATAGTCAGGATGTAAACAAAACTTAGGATTTTTATCTTTTATAAAATAACATTGGATCCACACTGGATCCTTTTCAAAATTCATCATATTTTCTTTAAATATTTTTCTCTTTTATCAGAGTTTAGCTTAAAATTGATTCAATACATATATCAATGGTCATAATCAGGATATATTGAGAATTAATTTCATTTTAAACTCTATAAAAGCACCAAAATGTATTTTATTCTTCATTTGAATTTAGATATGATTATTGTATAATACATTCAATGACTATAGTCAGAAGTGTATTATATCATTAATCTTATTCACATTCATTTAAAGAATGAGATATGATTTTCAAATCCAATTTCAAAATTCTTTAAATTCATTCATCATTTAGGATGGAATTGCATCATATTTTCAAAATTCCCTTTTCAAAATTTCAGGTGATTTTTTTTCTTCATTTCTCAGATCAAATCTTATTTACAGATTCAAATTCAATTCTGTCTAATTTCAAGATTCAAATATTCAATTTCAAAGTCCAATTTGACTTTGAAATTTTAAATTCATTCCAAAACTTCAAAAATTCCAATGTAAATGAAACTTCAAAGTTCAAATCAACTATGAGATTCCAAATTCATTTTCAAATTCAAAATCTCAAATTCAATTTCAAAGTTCAATTTAACTTTGAAATTTCTGATTCATTTTCTAAATTTTAAACTCCAAAATCCATTTTTAGGATCGAGATCCAATTCCACTTTAGGATCCAGAAATCAATTTCACTTTGGATCTCAGACTTCATATCCAATTCCATTTTAGGATCTAGAATTCAATTTCACTTTGGATCTCAGACTCCAGATCCAGTTCCTTTTTAGGATCCAGAATTCAATTCCATATTGGATCTCAGACTTCAGATCCAAATTCCATTCCAAACTTCGGATCCAATTCCATTTTGGATTCCTAAAAATCAACTTCAGTTTTTTTATCTTAGACTTCAGATATGATCCTATTTAGGATCCAGAAATCAACTTCACTTTAGATCTCAGACTTCAGATCCAAATTCCATTCCAGATTTCAAAAATCCAAAAGTTTATCTTGAGTCCCAATTTCCAAAAATCAATTCCATTTTTCACATCCCATCTAATTCTATTCAAACTCAATTTGGATTTCTTAAATCCCCATCCTAAATCTGAAACTTCATTACCCTTTAAATCTCATCTTCTCTCCTAAACTCAAGTTTAAAATTCAAATTCAAAGTCCATTTCTGACTTTGAAGCTTCATCTCTCTTTCTCTCAACTTCAAAATCATTCTTTTTTTAAATTAAGACTTATTTTCCCAACTCCAATTATTTCAAAGACTTAGAACTTCAGATGTTTCTCCTGATCTATCTCAAGTTCTAAGTTTAGATGGAATCATGTCTCCTGTCTATTATCAAATTCATCTCAGAAAAACTTGGAAATTTTCAAAACATTTTTCTCAAAAGAGCGTACATCCTTGCATTGCACAAGCATGATTCTTTGTGCATTTAGACTTAGAATAAATTCTTAGATAAGCATTTAGGCAAACCAAAAGGGCATAAATTCAGTCCTTGGTTCGATTACCCCTGGTAAAGGCGCCAGGAACGGTCGAACCACGTACCGACGAGTGATCCCCGTCTCCCTAATTTTTCCTGCAATATTTTCAAAACGGAGGCGAGTAATTTTCTAAATATTTTCAAATCAAGGTTAAGTGAGACCCCACAAAAGAATTCCTCTCTCTTCTCTTCTTTTCTTTTCTCTTCTCTCTTCTTTTCTGCCTTTTATTTTCTCCCTTCAAAAAGGAGGAAATGGAGGTCAGAAAAGAAAAAGAGAAGGAAGAGAGAGAAACACCAAGAGAGGAAAAAATTTGCGATGATCACAAGTGTGCCAAATTCAGTGAAGACAATCGTGCTCTTTTCTTATGCTTCCCTCGTAGTTTAGAAGGCATAGCAGCAAAATGGTATGCAGAACACATCAACCTCATTGAGCTGCGAGATTTTGACAAAGTTGTTAATCTATTTGTGAAACGATTCATGTTCAACACTGAGGCACTGCCAACCCTCAATCATTTGTACAATCTGAAACAGGATGACAAGGAAAATGCCATAGATTTCATTCGCAGATGGAGAGACATGCAACAAAATGAGAACCCCCATCTCAGAGGAGCACGCGCTCTAAGTTATCCTGAACAACTTTTCTCAACCTCTCAGGAGCCTTATTTCTACCTACCCATCAAAGTCGATCATTGAATTTATTGAACGAGCTGAATGGCTCGAGATGGGAATTGATAATGGAGTCTATGACGGCATTACCCTGGCAAGGGGTAGTCAAGATAATAAGAAGAAAGCCCATTTTAGTATTTCTGCTAGGTCCTCATTCGACAACAAGGGTAACAAGAATGATCATGGCAACAATTCAGAAGGATTCAGAGGTCAAAAAGGGAAGTTTTTCAACAATAATAAGCCTTCCCAATCCAATCCTCAACAGTGGGAAAAAGATTAGGAAAAACCAAAGCGCAAGGACTGGAGTCCCGACCGCGAGTTCACCACTTTGAAGCAAACACTCAAGGAGGTTCTGGAATACATGCTCACGAAGAATATGATCCGTCTGCCAAAAATTGCCGATTCTCCAGTAATCTTGGGAAAGTTCAAAGAACAGTTCTTCAAGTTTCACCGAGCAATGGGGCATGACATAGCGCACTCCTTTATTCTCAAAAATATCATCGAGGACTGTATCGATAAAAACCATCTGATAGAGGACGAAGACGAAGAGCAGCTCGCCATCTTGACCAAGCATTTCTCAGATCATTTAAAAAACTGATGGTGTTAGAGTCTTTCTGCTTTCCTCCATTTTCTTTACCAACCACCTTGTAAGGGCAAGTTAGCCAGAGTCTTTAGTGACCTTTTTGTCAAAATACTTGTAAATATTTCAGTCTTTATTATCGGTTTTTGCTTATAAATGAAATGTCAATCTCCTTCATATCTTTGATGTTCAATTCTTATTTCTTTCGCCATATTGGGGTATCTTTTAAAAATTACATTTACACTTCAAAATCTTCTTTGCCATCAAATTTCTATTCTTTTCAGAATGAAGGACAATCCCGACATCATCCATGAGAGAAATGAAATTACCTACTGATCAGCGATCTTTAGGTTGAACCCCTACGGATCCACAGTCCTTAGGTTGAACCCCTTTAGGACCATTCCTTCAGTCGATCTTTAGGTTGAACCCCTACTGATCTGCGATCTTTAGGTTGAACTCCTACTGATTCGCAGTCCTCATTTTGAACCCCTTTCAAACCATTCACATTCGATCTTTAGGTTGAATTCCTACTGATCAAGGCCCTTAGGTTGAATTCCTTCTTGGACCAATTTCCCTTCAAAAAATCTAATTTATAGGTTGAATTCCTACTGATCCATATTCTTTTGCGATTCTTAGGTTGAATTCCTATTGAACCAAATTCATTTTTCAAAAATCCAATCTGTAGGTTGAATTCTTACTGATCTATATGCTTTTGAGGTTCTTAGGTTGAATTCCTACTGATCTATATTCTTTTGAGGTTCTTAGGTTGAACAAAATTCATTCTTCAAAAATTCAATCTGTAGGTTGAATTCCTACTGATCTGTATTCTTTTTCGGTTCTTAGGTTGAATTCCTATTGAACCAAATTCATTGTTCAAAAATTCAATCCGTAGGTTGAATTCCTACAGATCCTTTGCGGTTCTTAGGTTGAATTCCTATTGAACCAAATTCATTTTTTTCAAAAAAATCAGTTTGTAGGTTGAATTCCTACCAATCAAAATATTCTTTTGCGGTTCTCAGGTTGAATTTCTATTGAACCAAAATTCATTTTTCAAAATTCCAGTATGTAGGTTGAATTCCTATCAATCAAATATTCTTTTTCGGTTCTCAGGTTGAATTCATATTTGAACCAACTTCATTTTTCAAAAATTTCCTCTGTAGGTTGAATTCCTACCGATCCATCTGTCTTTTGCGGTTCTCAGGTTGAATTCCTATTGAACCAAATTCATTCTTCAAAAACCAATCTGTAGGTTGAATTTCTACTGATCTATGTTCCTTTGTGGTTCTTAGGTTGAATTCCTATCCAACCAAATTTATTTTTTTCAAAAAGTCAAATTGTAGGTTGAATTCCTACTAATCCATATTCTTTTGCATTTCTTAGGTTGAATTCCTATTAAATTAACTTCATTTTTCAAAATTTCAGTCTGTAGGATAAATCCTTACAGATCCAATATTTTTTAAGGCTCTTAGGTTGAGTCCCTGTTGAGCCAATGTTGTTTGATCAAACCAATGTTTTCATGTTATTTCCTCCAAAATTTCAGCTAAAGGTCCTATCAAAATCTATATTAAGTGATTATTTCATAAAGGATTCTCGAAAACTTTGCCAATCTGCTAAAAATGTGTTGATTCCAATATTTTATCGAACAAAAGAATCACCTTATATTACCTCTAGTATTTTTTTCAAAAGGGTGAAGCTTTTTGCGAAAAAGAGTAAAATTCAAATCTTCTCTCTGTTGGTCAACCAAGAGGATGTAAAAAATATCCTTGGTATGATTAGCGAAAGAAATATTCAATGATGTTGAAAAGCTAGAAGCGAATTGATATTGATCATAGCTATGACGCATGTTTAAAGATAATTTTCTAGCAATCAGGCAGTGGAAATATCCTGAGCAATAAAAAGAATTCACTCAGTCCATTCATTTAAGCTACAATCAAATATCTGCAAAGGGGATCCTCAATTATCGTCAAGTTGAAGGTGAATATGCGAGCTACACCCCCGGAGCCAAAGAAGATTCAGGATCATCTCCAAGATGGAGTTTGTGATGGATCCTTCCAGGGAACGTTCAGATCACCGCCAAGATGAAGGCGACTGCGCTGAGCCTCCCGACAAACCCTAAAAGATATTTGATTGCTGCTATCATAAAAAAACTTTTGACCAATGAGCCAATATCACCAGTATAATTTCTGAGAAAAAGAAGGATCGAAGCATCTCTGTTATCATCGCAAAATTTTACTTTTGCAAGTCAAACTGACCTTTGAAAAAGATTTTGAACATAACTCACCTCCGTTTTAAAATGCGGGATAATTCTGAGGAATGGGACTCGCCTGTCGGTACGAGGTTCAACCCTTCCTGGCACCTTTACCAGGGGTAATTGAACCAAGGATCAATTGTGTGCTTAGCTTTGCTCAACTTGTCTAAATCATGTTCTATTTCCTAAATGCACAAAGAATCAGGCATGTGCTATGAATTTCTGAAAATGCATATTTAAAAATATGATGTTTGCTTCTGAGATTTGAAATACTTGAAAAATTCTTGGAAAAGATGTCACTTGAAAATCGTGAATCATGGTGAAAAAATATTTCTGAGGAAAATAAAAATCGATTTCTGAAGAATCCAAGTGTTTTGTAAAAATGGATTTCTTAGGAATTTCAAGTAACTTTGGAAAAACTTGATTTCTATGAATTAAGACTTTGAAATTGAATATATAACTTGGAAAATCATGATTTGAACTTGATAAATACTTGAAATATCATTTGAAAACTCAGAGTTTTGAGAAAATTGATTTCTGAGTAAGACTTAGAAAATTTTAAGAAAATCGATTTCTCTGAATTGAAATTGGAATTTGTAAATGAATAAAGTGAATGAATATGGATTTGAAAGTCTTTATTTTGAGGAATTAAGAAAATCCTTTTTGTATTTTTGAGAAATGCAGTGCATTTTGAAGTTAGCCTAAGAGTGTAGGCTGAATGTGGCTAATACGAAGATCACAAATCTGGGTCTCATTCGTATTCTGACTATGGCCATAAATACAAATTCCACCGAGTTTATCAACTCCATAAGAGCTTGTGCACGTGCCATTCGTGTAGACCATAGTGAATTTGTAAAGAATGTGCATGAATTGGCATACATTGCAGTTATATATCAAAGTTTAAAACTATATGCAATGCAAGTCCTAATCTAAGCAGAACTTGAAATTCTTATTCCAAAGTTTACATTTAATTTACATCACTAATTGAATTTAAATACATAAAAGTAAAGTCTTCAATGTTCCTGCAAAACTAGAAAACTGGTTAGTGAAGATATGTTGGCTTTTCTAGATTTATCCAGTAATATTTAGAAATTACTGGATTTTGCTAGATATAAGTCATTTTCCATACGATTCCCTTATATAAACTTAATAAAATATGAAATAAGATGGAATAAATATGAAAATGGAATTTAAAATTTCGAAATTGGGGTCAAAATAACCAAAATACCCCTGATAGCAAGACTATGGCCTTGAAATCAGGGTTTTTAGAAAGATATTTTGTAAAATACAACTTTTAAAATCCAAATAAGGATAAATTGAACTAAGTATGATATGACATGATTAAAAATATAAAAATTAGGGTTTAGAATTTCGAAATTGAGGTCAAATGACCAAATTACCCCTGATAGCAAGACTATGGCCTTGAAATCAAGATTTTCTGAAATAGATTTTGGTAAAAATTTAGGATTTATGATTGAAATAAACATAAAATCAAACATGAAACATCCTAATATAATTCTAAACATGAACAAACCCTAAAAACATGAACTTGTACACAAAAATCAAGAAATATCACAAATATCACAATTTTGGCAGTGTTTTTGGATCTTTCAGGTACCCTGTTTTGCAATTTGATCTATTCAAGCATCAAATGAATTCTAAATTTGATAAAAATCGACACCTGCACTTGTTATAACCCTAAGATCAGATTGGAATTATAAAATTATATTTTTGACATTATTCCAATTCAAAAATTGAATTAAAACCCTAAAATAAGCTATTTTCACCCATGTTCACAGACCAGTTCAAATGTTAGACCTGAATCAGGGGTCAAACCATCATAGAAATTTCTGAAATTTAATAGAGGTAAACTAGACAGAAAAACAGATATTTCTCCTTTTACATATCGGAAAAAGCATCTCCGATAAGGGAGAAACCCTTCCAGCAATCTGAACTAAAATTTAATGAATCTAACATTGGTTAAAACAGATACTTCAGGTTGAAAATACATAAATAAATAGAAAACTTAATCAAAAATTTCTGAAATTTCTGAAGTAAATAGTAGACCTAAAAATAATGAAGCTCCTTTTTTACAAACATGAATCGGATCTACGGTCTGAGATCTATGATCAATACAAATCAGATTAGGGTTTTGGTAAACCCTAACGAGTTTTAAACTTCAAATTTGATTCTCTGACAGAGGCAAAATACTAAACAGATACCAAAAATTATGAAAATTTCACAGTAAATAGATCATATCAACACGAATCCACTGCACTTTACAGATCTCAAATTGGATATCGGATGAGAAAAACAACACAACTATAAGTTACCTCTTGAACTTTAACAACGATTTTAAAGATTGAAAATTACGGTTTGATGTCTGGTTTTTCTGATAGGGTTTTCGAATCCCAAAACCTCTGATTTTTTTACAGTAGTTCGCTGACACATTTGTGAACAACATATAAAAAATTCAAGAATTTACAGTGAATATTTCAATACAAAATAGTATGCTCTTTACTGTTCTAAGCTTAAAACACACAGAAATCTATGAAAAACTAATAAATCATGCTTTAACTAATGAAAACAATAGAAAAAAATACTAAACAGCAAAACAAAATTAATTTCTATGCTAAAACACATGTAATAAATATAAATAAGTAAAAAAAATAAATAAACACAGGGAATCCATGACTGGAATTTGATTTTACCTTTAAAACCATGGATTTAACCCATTAAAAGGGTAAATCTCATGTTTTATTGGTTAATAACATGAAAATCGATGAAATAATCGATTCTAACGGATTAGAATCCCTGTAAAAACAGTGAAACAATGTTAGATCATCTTCTTGGACCGTTCTTGAGGTTCTTGAGATTGAATCCATGGTTTAATCCATGCAAGGGTAGGCGCCAATGGCTAAATTGATGTTTAAATCAAATAAAGCATAAAATAAACTAAAAAAATTAAAAGAATTAATTACCTTGGAGTTGCAGCAATGGAGGAAGGTCTGGAGAGGAGAGAGAAGCTCCAAAAAGTCTCAAAGGAGGTGAATAGGAAAATCGTCCCCCTATAGAGAGTTTTTATAAGAAAAATTTAGGTTTTAAAAATCAAGTCTTTTGAAAATTTTGCACTCTAACAAGGGGGGGCGATTTTTGGGTGGAGTTACCTAACTACCCCTAGCCTAGATTATCCTAATTAAGTCCTAATTAGCCCCTAGCTAAATCTAAAAAAACCCCAAATGTGGCGCCGCTTGGCATTTTCCCATATTTGGTTTTTTAAAGTTTTAAAAACCTTTAAAAACAATGGTTTAAAACTAAATTTTAAAATGTATTTTCAAAAGGGATTTTGACTCTTCTAACTTTCTAAAACTAACCAATACACTGACTAACCCTAGTCTAACCCTGACTTTTTCAAATGTGGCGCTACCTCGAGTGGGCCTTACTTGAGTTTTTCAAAATGATTTTAAAACTTGAAATTGAGAGAATTTTTCAAAAGATTTTCAAAAGATTTTCAAAAGTAAACTTGAAATTGAAAGTTTTGAAATGTCATAGAGTTCCAACTGGGTCAGAACTCCTTTGGATATGGCGCCAACTGAGTGGGCCCACATCAGGTTTTGAAAGATTTGAGATAAACATTGAAAATAACTTTGAAAAGGGGTTAAAATCAACAACTGAAATTCAGAATTTTTGAAAATGGAGTCTCAAGCAAACTGGAACTCCAGGTTAGAGTCCTGAAATTTTAGGACTCTTAGATTTTGGATTTCAAAAACCAAACGAAGGAGTTTTTGAAAAGATTTTATCAAAAATGATGAAATAAGTCAGAAAATACTGTCAAGGTTAGACTCCTAACTCGACCGAAACTCTGAAATAGAATCCTGAATTAACTGGACTCTGCAAAATGACCTAAATTTTGAAAACGAACGACAAGAATGAAAATGGAAGTAAAAACAGACTTTAGAACAGACTCCTGACTGGATTAGGAATCTAGGACAGAGTCCTGATCAGACTGAAACTTTAGATTTTTTTGGTATTTTCTGAAAAACAGATGAAAGAATTTTGAAAAACACTTAAAAATAGGATAAAATTGAAGTTTTGGTTCAGAGTCCTGTTCTGATTAGGACTCTGAGAAAGAGTCCTGATTCGATCAGAACTCTAAAATTTTTTTGTTTTCTGATAAGTAAATGATGAAATTTAAGCAAAGCTTTTGAAAACCAGTGAAAATGAAGTGCAAAAACCAACTTTGGATAGAGTTCTACTTCGATCAGGACTCTGGAGTAGAGTCCTGATTTGACCAAGACTCTGGGATAAAACCTCAGAATTTTGGAATTCTTTGATAAAAGTGCAACAGTTTTGATAGATGGAAAGATTTTTGAAAGATTCTCTCAAAATTGAAATAAGGATCAAAGTCCTGATCCAACTAGGACTCTCTAAACAGAGTCCTGTTTTGACTAAAACTCTGAGTTTTGACTCATTTTGAAAGATTTGGTTAAAAACAGGTAGAAATAGTGATAAAAGACAGAGTCCTAATCCGATTGAAACTCTAAAGAAGAGTCCTAATCCGATTGGGATTCTTGAAGAAGAGTCCTAATCCAACTAGGACTCTGGGATTTTAGCCAAAACGGAAGATTTTGAAAGGTTTTCTCCAAAACAGGTAGAAAAGGTAGTAAAAAGTAGAGTTCTGATCCGACTGGGACTCTGGAAAAAGAGTCCTGATCCAACTAGGACTCTAAGATTTTGGCCAGAACAGAAGAAATGGACAAGGGATATGACCATAACTGGTTTAAAATCAAAATGGAGTTTTGAAAATATTTTAAAAAGATAAAAAGGTAGAGTCCTGATCCAACTAGGACTCTGAAATTTTTTAGAAATTTGACAAATGAAGGAATCCAGAAGCGACACCACCTAAATGGGTCTCATCTGAGAATTGAAATCAGTTGAAAATTGAGTTTAAAACGAATCCAGATTATTTTCTGAGAAAACATTTCAAAATATAAGGTTTTGGGGGTTGGCAAATGACAGAATGTTGATTAAAAACCCAGGTTTTAAAATTGATTCTGAAAGAAAAGTTTTAACCCGAATCTGGATTAAATATTTTGAAAACAAGAGTTCTGGATCTCGATGATGAGATGCAACGGCATGCAATGCTATGCAATGCAATGAAATGACATGTCAAATGCACGCAATGATATGCAGCAACATATGAAATGTAAGTACTGGATGAGGGTGAAAATTTGGGGTGTTTACAATCTCCAAGATGAAGGAGCTTGTGACGTACCCTTCCCCGAAGAAAAAAAGAAAAGTCAGGACATCTCCAAAATGAAGGATGATGTAATAAACTTCTACCTGAAACCCAAGAAAGCTCAATGTCTCAAAAAGAGTGACAAAAAGATCATTATGGGAAGAGCCTCAGGATATCAAAATGCCAAAATTGCCGAAAATCATCTTTTCTTATGTGAAATCCTTTCATCAATGTCTTTTCACTACTCGCTTTTATGAAATTAAGAGTATTTTCTTCTCTGTCTATATCAAGGAAATGGATAGCTTCCTTGAAGAAACTCAACAGCTTTAAAATTTGAATCTGACTCTGGAATCCGGGGAGTTAACCTCATTGGAAGAAATACTCTAGGTAAAAAAGGGAATATCTTTCGCACATACGTACACACTTTCAAGCATTTGAATCAATTACAGTTTCATCTTATTGGCAAAATTTTCTGGTTATCCAAAAATGAAATAAATGCTCAATGTCTATTTTGATGCAACCTAGCGTTGTTTATATTTCTCAAAGGGAGTTGCCTCATTCTAGTGAGGTATTTCTTTCAGTCCCATCATGGTTTTCCCCATCGAGGAATCCATGCTTTGTATATCCATTCAAATAAGGATTATACCTAAACCTCGTCTCACGAGGTATTTTTCAAAAATGTCTCATCGTGGTCGTTCAAAAATCTTCATCCCATCTAGGTTAAGGGCTAAACCTGAGTCTTTTTAAAACTCTTATTTTTATCCCAGCCATGAGACTTCTTCAAAATCTCTCCTTTTTACCATTTCGGGATACTCATCCCAAAGTCCCATCTCGATTTCCTCATGTTCTTCTGTCCAAATTATTTTCATTCTCGAGGATTTCATTTCTTCCCAAAACCTTTTAGGATCAAACCTGAGAGTAATGTTTTCAAAACAATTCTTCCACACCCAGTTCAGACCTCTTGACTGGGGAATTTTTAGAAGAAAATTTGGCGTGTCTTCTTTGCCGCTAAGCTCGGTTTACAACCGGCTTAGCAACAAAGAGGGGCATTTGTAAACACCATAAATTTTCCAAAAAATCCAAAAATTCCCTTGTTGCCCCTGGGTCCCTTCCTTTGAATAATCGGGTCAATTTTAAATCAAAATTTTCATTCATTTCTTGGATTCACTGGAATCTAAACTCAATTTTCATTTTTGACCTAGTTTATGATCCAAATTGGATATCCAGATCCAATTCTGATCTTGGATCTCTTATTGTTCAAAAAATCAAAAAAATCAATTCTTTAGATTTTCTCGAATGCTTTATCTGGATCCGATCTCAATACGAGATCCAAACCCAATATTTTCTGAAAATCTTGGATCTAGATCCATTATGAGGTTCATTTTATAAAACAAATAGGGCATTTTTCATAAAAAACTCAATTTAGAAAAATCTTAAAATTTTAAAACAAAATTTTTTGAAAATACTTCAAAACATCACTTTGGATCCCCTATTTCTAATTTCTTCGTGTTGTCCTCATATTTTCTTTTAAAATATAAAAGAAAAGAAAAATAAATAAATAGCCTAAAGCACTTTTTTTTAAAATTTTGCAAAAAGAAACACCACCTTTTTTAAAAGTAAAAAAGCCAAAGGATTTCTTTCAAAAAAATTTCTAATGGCATACTGTTATAAAATGAGTCAAAGGGGTCGACTCTTCTGCACCGCTTCTTCACCCCCGCACCCATCTGTGAACACCCCAAATTTTTCAAAATCTTTTAAGTATTCCCTTTTTGCCCCTGATTCCATTTTCTGAGTAAATGAGTCACTTTTAAATCTAAATTCTATTTTATTTCTCAAATTTTACTAAAATTAAATTCATTTTACATATCTGACTCGATCTCGGATCCAGATCCAGTGTTAAAATCCAAATATGAGCTTCACCATTCAATTTTCATATTAAATTTTACAAAAATACCAAAAATAAATCCTAAAATGCTCAAATAGTCGATCCAGTGTCCATTTGGATTCGAGACTCTATATTCCTCGGTTCTAGGTTTAAACCTAAAATATTTCTTAAAAATCCGGATATAAACCCATTTTCTGAAGAAAATTCCATAAGATAACATTGAACTTTCAAAAAAGCCTTCTTTTGTAAATATTTGTAAACCTTTTAGAAATCCCATAACTTTAGAGTTTTTGTTTTCAAAAATACAAAAAATATATATATAGAAAATTTTGAAAAAAGAACAAAAAATGAGAAAATCGAAAAAGAAAAAAAAACACAAAAATGGCATTTTAAAGGCACCTTTTTGAAAATCGAGTTTTGTAAAAAACACTTTTTTTTTTTTGCAAAATTTGTTAAGGACCCCCCTCTTTGTAAAAAAAATCTTGAAAATAAGAGGGACTCGAATAGAAATTTTTCTAACAAACCTTCATTATAAAAAGAAGCTGCAAAAGAGGGTTTAGGGCATCGTCCTCACCCCCGCACCTTCTTCCTTCTTCTCAATCACCCGTTTTCACCCCTCCATCTCGACATCTCTTCTTCCTCTACTTCTTTCCCTCTCCACTTCTCCTTCTTCTTTTCTTTATCTCTTCTGGTTTTCTCCCACTTGATTGAAGGAAGTCGATCATCCTCAAGCAAGCTAAGGTAAGCATTCTTTCTCGTTTGGTTTTATGATTTTTTTTCTTTCTTTTGGTTTATTTGCTTTAAGTCCCATTAACATGCCATTGGTGAGGTCAAATTACCCATGGTAATCTTGATCCACCGCGGGCGATAGCAATCAGAATATTCAATTCCAACACAATTTTCTTTTCTGTTTTTCTTCCACATTCTGCATTTGGTTACTTTTCCCTTTTACAGTTAGTCTTTTTTTCTCTCTTTATGCTATTATCTTGTGATCTTTATTCTTCTGTTGATATTATCGATTTGTCATCTCCATTCCTCATTTTGATTCGGATTTCATGTTTACTCTAATTTCATGTTTGTGCTTAATTTTTGGTTTTGATAATGGCATTTCATTCATTCCTCTTTACGCTGTGTTATTCATTATAATTTCCTGTTTTAGCTTGCACTTTGCAGACAAGATATCTATTATTACCCTTTTTTTTCTTTTTTTCCCTTTCGTTGTTGCTTGCATTCCAACAATGTCATTCAATTTTTGCATCTCGTTTATAGATATATCTCTGCAATATCCTACCCATCCCCATATTTGTGTTGGTGCTCTGTTATTTGTATGATTCTATGATCTCTCATTTTATATACTCTTTCATATGTGTATCTCTGTAGTTGACTGACTTCTGTATTAATCATATTTCATCCCTCCGATATATTGGCATTCTATTTTTTTTCTATTGTTTTTTTTTCATCTCCAATGTTCAGTATGGCCTGTCACGTTATCTCTTCCATATGCACTGTGTCCTACCTGTTTCTCAGTGCCTCAAATAGTGTCATTGCAAATTGAATCGTTGTGTGCACAAGGGACATGGTTGGGCAAGACAATTGATGGCCATCGTTCATTTGCCATTGGGTTTTTATGAGGAAAAAAATATAGGATCCCACCATCTCTCTGAATTCAAAAAAAAAAGGGGGGGGGGGGTGAACCAGTGGCCTTGGTTCGGGATGCCAAGGATTTGATTCATAACTCTGTAGGCGAGTTTTGGTGTTAGATTATCCATCCTTCAGGAGTTAGTGAATCGATAACATTGTGGTAAGTCAGCATCGTGTGAGAGTTGAAATACAGAATGTGAATCTGAAGAAGGACAAGGAAAGATAGTTGAGAAAGTTATTTTCAAAAGTTCTGTCTTAGTTTGAAATACAGGGATGTTGATCAAATGTTTTGCAGGAAAAGGTGGAGTTCGGCTTACCTTCACTCAAGATTCCAGCAACACATTCATTTGAATGTATATGTTGTATCTCTCTGTCCATCACAACTATAATATATCTTTGTTTTAAAATTTAGGCTTACATTTGGTCTCTAGGTTGTGGATATATTTTTATTGTTTTGTACATTGTCTGTATCCATCCAATCTGGGTTTTGCATATTCAAGGAAACTCCCTGTTCTACATTCATTTTTGCTGCGATTTGAGTTAAATACATGTTATATATCCAATGATTTTGCTTACACTTTGAATGTTACATACCACAACATACATTTGACTCCCCCCCTCATTTTATTATGTGTTTCGTATCTCAGTTGGATATGGTACATGGTAAAGAATTGCTCAAATGACCCCACATGAAGATCAGGGAACCTTTGATTTCTGGTTTTAATGCAGAGATCGTAGGAGTCTGCAATGGTTTTGTTTAGCTTACTTGTTTTATAATCTGAATATAAACTCATATTCTCCACAGTTTTAGCTTCATCGTGTGGTTCTTATCAAGGTGAGTTTTCTGCAAAATATCCTGCTGTAGAATCACATTGGTAATGTTATAGATTCTCCATGGCATTCAATCGTATCATATCATCCATTCATTATATCATTTGTCGTGTGTCTTGCTGCTGCATACATACCATCAATTCTGTTGCACCCAATTACCTATCCATATCCCCAGCAAATGGTTGATGATTCATTGTCCCTTTTACATTGCACCTCATTAACGTCATCTTCTGCATAGCATCTGCGTTTACCAACTTGTTTACTTATTTCTTGAAGGGCACTAATTTGGTTGAATTCCATGGGTTTCCAATTTGCCGGATAGATGAACTCAAATGGCGGGGGGATTCATTGCAAAAGTAAGAGTAAATCTGATTTGTTATAACAATGGATTTAATTCATTGTGGAAGGCAGCAGCAAGTGTACCTGGTTTGGGTCAATTTTATCAGGTACGATGATTCTTAACACCATTTTCCATCCATCTCATTTCTCACTCCCTGCAGAATTAACATACGGTCATCCTCTTAAATATTTTGGCAATCTTCCATGTGCTTGTTGATTTGCCGTGTTATGTTTTTCCATTTTTTTTTATGTGGTCGTGAAAAGCATGATCATAGCTGGGGTGTATGAAGCAACATCACTCTCGTTATTTGGGGAAATTTCAGTTGGCTACTGTTGATGCTAGATAAATATCTTGCATTCTTTTGATAATATTGATTATACTAATTGGTGAGCTGAATTCACCATCCAGGCATTCAACCTTGCAGCTATCCATTGTTGTTTTTGTTCAGCTAGACAATCATTTTAACAGTATACCAATCCAATACATATGTTCTCAATAGTCAATTGATAAGAAACAATGGTGATCAAATAAAGCGAAAAGGAGTATATGACCCTTGTTGTAGCTTGCCTTACCAGGAGGAATGGACTGGCTGAAAGAACACTGGTATGCCTATGAAAGGATCGTCATGATGTTAATCCTGATACAAATACATGTCAGCGGCAGTAAGTTCTTTGAGGACCGTAACCCTGTGTTGGGATTCCTTAACATCTTTGTCTATGCTTCCATCATGTAATATTATCATACTCTCATCTTCACCTATGTCTACAACATTTCCTTCATTGTTGTAGCATTGGTCACTCATTACACAATGTCACCCTTCATTGTCATAGACACCCACTTACGTTAGTACCTACCACCTTTTGAACTACAGTAACATTACCTCCCTTCATACATAACCATAACATGACAACCATGTGCTGTCACCTACCACTCTACATCCCCTTTACCCCCTGCACCCAGGATAAAGAGCCTAGTAACTTCCCAGCAGTTACAGTAGTGCCAAGCACTGCTGTAATCCGCTTCTATTTATACAAAAAAGCAATCAATATTGTTGTAATCCCTCACCTCCCACTCACAGCAACACTTATCATTTTTTTTTGCTGCACAGGCTTCCACTACTTGCCCCTTTACCATTTGCAAATGGCCACTTGTTACACTTCCAGCCACCTCTCTGCATATACCAAGAAGTTGTTGCAATACGTATATCACAAAGCATTCACAGCACTTGCTAAAATTTATGCTACAAAGGCATTTTGTTAATACTTGCTAAAAACTGCCCTGTGAATACACTTTGCTAACACTTACTGTAAGTTGCTTGGCAAGTACATTTATACTTGCTGAAAGTTACACTGCAAATGTATGTCTGTTTGTTTCCTGTAAATCATCCTTCAAAATGCACTTTGCTAGCATCCACAGTGTTTGTCATGAGTTAATCTCATCATACATGTATCCACTTTCACCTACTACATGTGATAGTCTATTAGGCATTCAAAGCATTCATAAGATACTATAGCTCCTCAAGTAGTCTCATATATGCTTCCCATATATATATATATATATATATATATATATATATATATATATATATATATATATATATATATATTTCATCATCATAATCCATTATGCATACATTGTTAAATAGATTTTCCTCATTAGCATATAGGCATCATCATACACATCTTCCTTGGCATATTTTCATTAGCTTAGAAACTAATATGTATATATCTTCATTAGTGACACATACTTTTCCCATTAGTTTGGCATACTATATGGGTATTATCACATCCATTTTTCCCCATCAACTTAGGATATTACTAATGCATTCTAGATACATACCCTTTTATTTAGCTATAAAACCTCAATATATGCATGTTAAGTTTTCAACATTAACGTCTCCTTTTGCTTGTGCTAACTTGAAATTTTGCAGGAATTAGGTAGAAAATGTCATTTTTCTTCTTAGTTTAGGAATTTGAATTTCAAAATTGTAATAGCTATATACTAATGAGAACCTTATCTTTTCAGCCTTAGATAGAATGAATGAGCATATAAATATCATTTGTTTCATTATTTTCCTTTATTTCTGAAAATTCACGAATGGGAAAACGAATGGCACATGCACCATTCTAATAAAAGGTGATTAAATCCTAAGTTGATGATTTACATCAATGGCCATAGTAAGGATGTGAACAAGACTTAGGATTTTCATCTTTTATGGAATAACACTGGACCCACACTGGATCCTTTTTAAAAAAAATCATCATATTTTAAAATATTTTTTTCTTTTATCCGAGTTTAACTTAAAATTAACTCAAAATATATATATCAATGGTCATAGTCAGGATATATTGAGAGTTAATTTCAGCTTAAACACTATAAAAGCACCAAAAATGTGTTTTATTCTTCATCTGAATTTAAATATGATTATTATATAATACATTCAATGACCATAGTCAGGGATGTATTATATCTTCAATCTTATTTTAATTCATTTAAAGAATGAAATATGTTTTTCAAATTCAATTTCAAAACTTTAAATTCATTCATCATTTAGGATAGAATTGCATCATGTTTTCAAAAAAAAAAATTCAAAATCTAAGCGATTTCCTTCAAATATCTTCTTCACTTCTCTAATCAACTTTTCAACTCTTGTAAATTCAAATATCATCTTCAGATCCTAAATTTAAGTCCAAAGTCCAATTTGACTTTGGAATCTCAAATTCATTTCTATATTCAAATTTAAATTTCAAATCAAAACTCCAAGATCATTTTCAAAATTCAAATTCAAATTCAAATTCAATTCAATATCTCAAATTCAAACTTTAAAATCAAGTTTATTCTTTATCTTCAAAAGTTCTATCTAAAGATTGAGTCTTGATTCTCAAAAATCGAAGTTTTGAGATTGATTCTGAATCTCAAAATTTGATTCTTTTCTAAAAAGTTTTAAATTCAATCTGGGTTTTCAAAACCCAGATCCATCTTCAAAAGTCCCATTTGGGCTTTCTAAAATCCAAAGTTAGAACCCAATTCCATTTATGGATCTCAGACTTCAGATCCAAAATCCATCTTGGATTCTGGATCTTGGATCCAATTCCATTTAAGATTCAGAATTCAACTTCGCTTTGGATTTTAAACTTCAAATCCGAATTTCATTTAGAATTCCAGATCTCAGATCCAAATCCATCTTTGGATCTCAGACTTTGAATCCAGATTCCATTTAGGATTCCAGATCTCAGATCCAAATCCATCTTTGGATCTCAGACTTTGAATCCAGATTCCATTTAGGATTCCAGATCTCAGACCCAACTCCATTTTGGATTCCAGACTTCGGATCCAAATCCTTTTAGGATTCCAGATTCCAAAAACCAATTCCATTTTCATATCCCATCTAGATCTCTTAAACCCAATTCTATTTTCGAACTCCATTTAGATTTCTCAAATCCAAATTCCATCCTGATTTCAAACTTTAAATCTGGAATTCAATTCCACTCCAAATTTCATCTCCTCTCCTAAATCCAGGCTTAAAATTCAAATTCAGAAGTCCATTTTTTACTCTAAAACTTCACTTCTTTTTCTCTCAGCTTCAAAACATTCTTTTCAATTCAAAGATTTATCTTCCCAACTCTGATTATTTCAAAGACTTAGAACTTCAAATATCTTTCCTGATCTATCTCAAGTTCTAAGTTAGATTCAACCATTTCTTCACTCCATTATCAAGTTCATCTCAGAAATACTTGGAAATTTTTCAAATCATTTTTCTCAAAAGAGCATATATCTTTGCATTTGCACAAGCATGATTCTCTATGCATTTTAGATTTAGAATAAATGATATTTTAGCAAAGCAAAAAAGCATAAATTCGATCCTTGGTTTGATTACCCCTGGTAAAGGCACCAGGAACGGTCAAACCTTGTACCGACGAGCGAGCCCCGTCTTCCAATTTTCTCGCAGATATTTCAAAATGGAGGCGAGTAATTTTTCTAAATATTTTTCAAATCAAGGTCAAGTGAGACCTTCGCAAAAGAGTTCTAATCTCTCTCTTATCTTCTTTTTCTCTTCTCTCTTCTTTTCTTTCTTTTTATTTCTCCCTTCAAAAAGGAGAAAATATAGGTTGGAAAGGAAAAGAGAAAGGAAGAGAGAGAAACACAAAAGCGGAAAAATTTTGCGATGATCACAGATTTGGCGACCGTGATGGGACTCGTCTTCGTCCGGTTGAATCTATACCTTTGCTTTGCTTTGATATTATCTAAGGCTTTATTCTACAAATGTAAGCTTCATTTCCATGCAAACCTTAGGAGCCTAGATTCTGTCCTAAGCTGACATAATGCATATAGGATCTAAGTATGGTTTGGTAGGACCATATTGAGGAGATTATTCCATGTTCACATTAGACATAGGTATGAAATACAACTCTCCTCAATTCTAGGGATTGAATGTAAACAATGTATGCAAGTGTATGCTTCTATTCATTGAAAATTCTATCGCTTTAGGACTTGCATTAGAGCCATCTGGTTTCTTGCATTTTGACATGTTTCTAAAAAAAAAAAAACCACATCCCTACCTATATTGTCCCGGTCTTCACGTTGCTAGGCTGTCTCACTGAACCATAGTTCGGGAGAGAGCCTCACAACTGGACCACCTATTTGGGTTCGCGCCCCCCTACCACGTACCTAAGGGCCATAGTCTGAGGTATATCGGTAGGTGCTCAAGGATGTTGGGAAGCCATTACCTTAGAAATTGAGAACTATTTTTATGCCACGTACTTCGAGCTTTGGCTTGAGTATATCGACATACATTGATTGAAATCAGATGATCTAAATCTTAGAGTTAGAATTAAGGTCCTATCAGCCATTTCAAATATTGCATTTAGAGTCAGCTTTAGGGAGTGTTGTTTGTGCATCTGTGATTGTGTGATATTTTTCTTATATTTTCCAAAACCCTGGGTATATATTCAAAATTTCCTTTTTGTTTTTAAAACCCAGGCGTATTTTTCTTTACTTCTGATTTCTTCAAATTCTTCTGATCCTGCTTGCAAATTCTTCAAATTTTAAATCTTTACCATTTATTCTCAAATTCATTTTTTCTTCTATATTTTCAATGTATCTCCTAAATTCTATCTTTTCATAAATAAAATCTCTTTCCGTCAAGAGATATCATTTTCAAAATGGCATTTTCCTTCATGTTTTAGTTGGTTGCTCTCCCTCATGGAGTAACAATGCAATTTTCATAGATTCTGTGACGACTCAATCCCTAGTAATGGGATATCATTTTGTCGACCTAATTCCTTCTTTTGTCAAAATTTCTTTTAAAATTCTTTATTCTAAATATCTCATTTTTAAAGTTCTCTTATTTTTCTCAAATATTATTCTTCCTTCCCAGTTATACTGGGGCATTTTTTTTAAATTCGTATTTCAAAAAATTTGTTTGTAGGCAGGATCAGGCAAACTCGTTTTTCTCAAATCTTATAAATTTTCAGTTAATCTTGTTATCTTTATCAGTTTCATTCATTTTTCTATCAAGTTTACATCAATTTTATCAAGTTTTATCAATTTTTCCTCAAAATTTCATTTTATCAAGTTTTACCCTTTCAGATTAAGGGATAAAACCTGACCCTCGTTGTCCGAGGTGTTTTCCCCCTCAGGTTAAGGGATAAACCTGACCCTCGTTGTCTGAGGTGTTCCCATTCAGGATAAGGGATAATCTTGAGACCTCTCATAGGAGCAATAATGTTACCTATGAGAATTCTTTTACAACACAAGTTTCATCAATCTTTATTGATTTTTAAAATTTATATCAATTTTTTTCATTAATTCTCCTTAAAATCTATTCTTTTCCCATTTAGGATAAGGGATAATCCTGAAACCCCTCACAGAAGCAACAAGGCTACCTGTGAGAATTCTTTTCAAAAAAAATAAAATTTTCATAAATTTATTCAATTTTCTCCACTTTTATAAATTTTATTCTTCTTCCTCTTCAGGATAAGAGATAATCCTGAAACACCGACAAATCATTCTCGCTAAATTCTCAAATATCTTAGAATGTCGGTCTCCTTTCCAAATCTCAGTCGGAAAGTTCAGTGCTCGTGCTGGCCCATTTTAAAACCAGTGCTGGTACATTTTCAAAACCCAGTGCTCGTGCTGGTACATTCCAAAACCTAGTAGTCATACTGGGGCATTTCTTGAAAATCCAGTGCTCGTACTGGTACGCCTAGCGCTCGTGCTAGTGTCTGGCTGATTGATCAAGTTAGCCCTCCAGGTTCAGTCTTTGCACTAACCATTCATCAAAAATTCAAAATTTTAATCCCAATTTTGACCTTTGGGTCACCCAATTCTCAAATTCAAGCCTTCGGGTTACAAATTTCATCAATATCTATCATTTCAAGCCTTCGGGTTACAAATTCAGCAAAATCTATCAATTTCAAGCCTTTGGGTTACAATTTCATCAATATCTATCCTTTTCAAGCCTTCGAGTTACAAATTCATCAATGTATATCAAGTTCAAGCCTTCGGGTTACAATCTCATCAAATATCCATCATTTTTTCAAACCTTCGGGTCACAACTCTATCAATGTCAATCATTCTTACCATTTCAAAATCCTGCTTTCGAGCTGGTTGGTCAAACAAATCTTGCTTTCAAGCTAGTCGAACAATCAAAATTCTGCTTTCGAGCTGGTCGGTCAATCAAATCCTGCTTTCGAGCTGGTCGGTCAAACAAATCCCGCTTTTGAGCTGGTCGTCAAACAAAATCCTGCTTTTGAGGTGGTCGAACAAAAAATCCTGTTTTCGAGTTGGTCGGTCAAACAAAATCCTACTTTTGAGCTGGTCGAACAAAAAATCTTGCTTTCGAGCTGGTCGGTCAAACAAATCCTGCTTTTGAGTTGGTCGAACAATAAAAAAATCTTGCTTTCGAGCTGGTCGAACAACAAAATCCTGCTTTCGAGTTGGTCGAACAATCAAAATCCTGCTTTCGAGCTGGTCGAACAACAAAATCTTGCTTTCGAGCTAGTACTTCCAAAAAAATCCTGCTTTCGAGCTGGTCGGTTAATCAAAATCCTTCTTTTGAGCTAGTACTTCCAAAAATCCTGCTTTTGAGCTGGTCGAACAACAAAATCCTGCTTTCAAGCTGGTACTTCCAAAAAAATCCTGCTTTTAAGCTGGTCGGTCAATCAAAATTCTACTTTCGAGCTGGTCAAACAATCAAAATCCTGCTTTCGAGCTGGTACTTCCAAAAATCCTACTTTTGAGCTGGTCGGTCAATCCAAATCCTTCTTTCGAGCTGGTCGGTCAATCAAATCCTGCTTTCGAGCTGGTACTTTCAAAAATCCTACTTTCGAGCTGGTCGAACAATCAAAATCCTGCTTTCAAGCTGGTCAAACAAAAAATCTTGCTTTCGAGCTGGTCGAACAATCAAAATCCTGCTTTTGAGCTGGTCGGTCAAACAAAATCCTGCTTTCGAGCTGGTCGGTCAAACAAAATCCTGCTTTCGAGCTGGTTGAACAAAAAATTCTACTTTCGAGCTGGTCGAATAATCAAATCCTACTTTTGAGCTGGTAGGTCAAACAAATTCTGCTTTCGAGCTGATCGAACAATCAAAATCCTGCTTTCGAGCTGGTCGGTTAACAAAATCCTGCTTTCGAGCTGGCTAGTCAATCAAATCCTGCTTTCAAGCTGGTCGAATAATCAAAATCCTACTTTCGAGCTGGTCGGTTAATCAAAATCCTGCTTTCGAGCTAGTACTTCCAAAAATCCTACTTTCGAGCTGGTTGGTCAATCAAAATCCTGCTTTTGAGTTGGTCGATCAATCAAAATCCTGCTTTCGAGCTGGTCGAACAATCAAAATTCTGCTTTCGAGATGGTATTGCCAAAAAAAACCTCAGTTTCATTTCATTTTCTTAAAATTTTTGGCTCGAGGTCCTATCAAAATCTATATTGAGTGATTATTTCACTAAGGATTTTCAAAAACTTTGCCAATTCGCTAAAAATTCTTGTTGATTCCAATAATCTGACTACACAAAAGAATTACCTCAGATTACCTCTAGTATTCTTTCCAAAAGGTGAAACTTTTTGCAAAAAAAGGATAAAATTCAAATCTTTTCCCTGTTGATCAACCAAAAGGATGAAAGAAATGTCCTCGATATGATTAGTGAAAGAAATATTCAATGATGTTGAAAAACCAGAAGCGAATTGATATTAATCATGACTATGACGCATATTTAAAGACGGCTATCTGGCAATCAGGCAGTGAAAATATCTTGAGCTATAAAAAGAATTCACTCAATCCATATCTTCTCATTCATTTAAAGTTGCAATCAAATATCTGTAAATAGGATCTCTCAACTGTCGTCAAGATGAAGACGAATATGCGAGCTGGACCCCCAGAGCCAAAGAAGATTTGGATCATCTCCGAGATGAAGTAGTTTGTGAAGGATCCTTCCAGGGAAAGTTCAGATCACCATCGAGATGAAGGCGAGTGTGATGAACCTACCGACAAACCCTAAAAGATATTTGATTTCTGCTATCATCTAAAGACCTTTTGAGCCAATATCGTCAATATAATCACTGAGATAAAAGAAGGATCGAAACATCTCCAAGATGAAGGAGTTTGTGACGTACCCTTTCCCAAAAAAAAAAGAGAGAAAAGTCAGGACATCTCCAAATGAAGGATGATGTAAAAGCCCGAAAAAAGTTCAATGACTCAAAAAGAGTGCAAAAAGATCATCATGGCAAAAACACCCAGGTATCAAACTGCCAAAATTGTCAGAAGTCATCTTTTCTCATGCGAAATCCTTTTATCAATATCTTTTCATTACTTGCTTTTATGAAATTAAGGATATTTCTTCTCTTCTCATATCAAGGAAATGGATAGCTTCCTTAAAGAAAATCATCAGCGCTAAAATTTTGAATTTGACTCTTAAGACCAAGGAGTTAACCTCATTGGAGGAAATACTCTAGGTAAAAGAGGGAATGTCTTTCGCACATACGTTCACATTCTCAAGCATTTGAGTCAACTGCCATTTTTTTATCTTATTGGCAAGATTTTTTAGCTATTCCAAGAATGAAATAAATATTCAATATCCATTTTGATGCAACCTAGCGATGTTTATATCTTACAGAAGAGTTGTCTCATCCAGTTGAAGTATCTCTTCCTGTCCCATCACGGTTTCTTCATTCAAGAATTCCGTAGGGTCATTCCCACTCGGGTTAAGGGTCAAACCTGAATTTTCTGCGAGAGGTCATTAATTTCAAAAGTTGATTTAGTCTCAGCAATGAGACGCCCAAGATCATCCATTTTTCAAGCTTTAGGGAACCCTATTTTCCTACTTTTGCAAACCCCTTTCAGATTTGTTCGTCCAAACTCTGAAGGTCCATTATGGTTTCTTCGTTCGAGGATTCCATTTGGTCGTCCCCTTTAGGTTAAGGGTTAAGCCTGAACCTCGTGCCACAAGGTACCTTCCTTTTGCAGGTTTAGGTTAAACCTGAGTCTCATTCCTACGAGGTTCCTCGTTTTGACGAGGTGTTTTCTTCCAGTCCCATCATGGTTCTTCCTGTCAAGGAATTCATGCTTTATATATCCACTCACGATAGAATCCTACTTGAGCTTCATCTCACGAGGCATTTTCTCAAAAATGTCCCATCAAGGTCTTCATATATTCCTTCCCCCATTTAGACTGTCTTGAGATGTCTTCGTCTCATCCAGGTTAAGGGCTAAACCTGAGTCATTCCAAAAAGTTGACCTTGTCTCACCCATGAGACTTTATCAAAATTTTTATCTTTCATCATTTCGGGATCTTTGCCCAAAGTCCCATCACGATTTCCTCATTTTCTACTCAATCATATCATTTTTGAGGATTTTAACTCCCCAAAACCATTCAGGATAAGGTTTTAAGTCTGAGAAGCCGTGTTCTTAAAATAATTCTTCCACACCCAGCTCAGATCTGTTGAGTGGGGCATTTTCAAAATTTGGAGTGTTATCTTTGTCACTAAGCTCGGCTTTCAACTGGCTTAGTAGCAAAGAAGGGCATATGTGAACACCCCAAAATTTTCAAAATCTTTTAAGTATTCCCTTTTTGCCCCTGATTCCATTTTCTGAGTAATTGAGTCACTTTTAAATCTAAATTCCATTTTATTTCTCAAATTTTACTAAAATTAAATTCATTTTATATATCTGACTCGATCTCGGATCCAGATCTAGTGTTAAAATCCAAATCTAAGCTTCATTATTCAATTTTCATATTAATTTTTACAAAAATACCAAAAATAAATCCTAAAATGCTCAGATAGTCGATCCAGTGTCCATTTCGATTCGAGACTCTATATTCCTCGGTTCGAGGTTTAAACCTCGAATATTTCTTTAAAATCTGGATGTAAACCCATTTTCTGAAGAAAATTCCAACAGATAACATTGAACTTTCAAAAAAGCCTTCTTTTGTAAATATTTGTAAACTTTTTAGAAATCCCATAGCTTTATAGTTTTTGTTTTCAAAAATACAAAAAATATATATATAGAAAATTTTGAAAAAAGAATAAAAAAATGAGAAAATCGAAAAAGAAAAAAAACAGAAAAATGGCATTTTAAAGGCACCTTTTTGAAAATCGAGTTTTGTGAAAAACACATTTTTTTTTGCAAAATTTGTTAAGGACCCCCTTCTTTGTAAAAAAAATCTTGAAAATAAGAGGGACTCGAATAGAAAATTTTCTAACAAACCTTCGTTATAAAAAGAAGCTGCAAAAGAGGGTTTAGGGCATCGTCGTCACCCCCGCACCTTCTTCCTTCTTCTCAATCACCCGTTTTCACCCCTCCATCTCGACATCTCTTCTTCCTCTACTTCTTTCTCTCTCCACTTCTCCTTCTTCTTTTCTTTATCTCTTCTGGTTTTCTCCCACTTGATTGAAGGAAGCCGATCATCCTCAAGCAAGCTAAGGTAAGCATTCTTTCTTGTTTGGTTTTATGATTTTTTTTCTTTCTTTTGGTTTATTTGCTTTAAGCCCCATTAACATGCCATTGGTGAGGTCGAATTACCCATGGTAATCTTGATCCACCGCGGGCGACAGCAATCAGAATTTTCAATTCCAACACAATTTTCTTTTCTGTTTTTCTTCCACATTCTGCATTTGGTTACTTTTCCCTTTTACAGTTAGTTTTTTTTTCTCTCTTTTTGCTATTATCTTGTGATCTTAATTCTTTTGTTGATATTATCGATTTGTCATCTCCATTCCTCGTTTTGATTCGGATTTCATGTTTACTCTAATTCCTGTTTGTGCTTAATTTTTGGTTTTGATAATGGCATTTCATTCATTTCTCTTTACGCTGTGTTATTCAATATAATTTCCTATTTTAGCTTGCATTTTGCACCAAAGGTCAAATGGGGAATTTGAGATTTTCAGATGACCCGGAAGGTTTGACAGTTTCAATCATGGCAATGCTACCAGCTCGGAGTCCAACTATCTTACTGAAGACAAGACTCATTGGTTGCTGTGAACATCCATTTTAAAGGTTAGTATATAATAAAATTGCCAAAGCTAATGCAGGAATAAGACTATAAACTGGAGTCTTTAATACATTTGCAATAATTCAATGAACCTGTTGTAGTTAGTATGTTGTTTTACTGTTCTTTTGTTTAGGCCATTGATGACTCCCATTATGGCCATTATGCTCTGACGTTATCTGTCAAGGATTCCGGCTTGTGGTCGAGATATTATTAATCACTCACTAAAAACACAAATACCTCCTCTTCGTAATTTTCATTCATCAACATTGGTTGCAGTTTTTTTTTTATTTAAAATTTTGTTTATATCTAATTCCCTGTTGCATAGTCTTTTGCACATATTTATCCCCTACAAACACCATTAACCTCCAACTTTCACAGCACCAGTCGTTGTCTTCATACACCTCTTGCACAATCCATTGCAGTTGTCATCATCTTCATCCTCTTCATTCTCCACCATGCCTGTATATATATATTTTTTTGCTTAATGCATGTTATCCATTCAGATAGAAATTTAGATGTAATTTGATTTCAATCATATATTGCCTTTTCTTTATTTCTCTTGTCAGTCATATATTTTCTGGATTTCCTGTTTTACTTAGGCATCTCCTTAACAATAGCACAATTACACTCTCACAATATCGAATGTGCATTATATTTGCTGAAGAATATCTCATCCCTGCATATTATACTTCACCCATTCATTTTCCTGCTATGACAACCAACATCCAACAACTCCTCCTCCACTTCACATTTACTGCAAGTGCACATTCATTCCATCATCCCACTAGCACATAACACCTGTGCATAGTATTGTTCTGTTGCAATTCGTCATTCCCACCTCTATTGCATAACATAGTACCCCATACTTTCTTAACTATGCATATCATATATATTTGCTCATCTAGTTAGGTGTAATCCTTAGGTCTTACATATCCTTCATCTAGCTTAGGTATCATCTCGACCTTGGCATGCTATATTCATTTTAGATATGTATATCCTTCTTATATGCTATATTCATTTTAGATATCCAGTACATCACCATGCTTAGTCTAAATATAACATTTTCTCCATCTAACATAGATATCGTATCAATGCATTTTCTCGTTAACCCAGTACATTTCACATGCATTCTAAATTCATTTTCTCATTTGATTAGTGTATCATATATGCCTCCTTTCATTAGTATATCCATCTTAGTTCCAAATTAATATTCCTTTCATGTTGGATATTTTTGCTTTATGGCTAACTAAATTGTTTTGCAGAGATATATACAAAATGTTGATTTCCCCTCTTAGATTGGGATTTTATCATTTCAATTTTCATTCAAAGATTGTAATAGATAGGTCTTAATGAAAATCTTTATTTCTCTTCATAGATTAGAATGTATGAGCATGAATACATATCTTAGAATTTGCCTGTTTTCATATCATTCTCCTCTCTTCCTTTCAAAAATCCACAATGGAAAACGAATGGCACGTGCACCATTCTAATGAGAGGTAATTAATCCTGAGCAAATGACTCACATTGATGGACATAGTCAAAATGTGGGCAATACTTAGGATTGTTATCTTTTACAAAATAACATTGGATCTACACTGGATCTTTTTCAAAATTCATCATATTTTCCTCTTTTATCAGAGTTTAGTTTAAAATTAATTCAATACATATATCAATGGCCATAGTCAGGATATATTGAGAGTTAATTTCATTTTAAACTCTTTAAAAACACCAAAATGTGTTTTATTCTTCACCTGAATTTAAATATGATTATTATATAATATATCCAATGACCATAGTCAGAGATATATTATATCTTCAATCTTATTTACATTCATTTAAAGAATGAAATATGATTTTCAAATCCGATTTCAAAATTATTCATTCATCATTTAGGATAGAATTGCATCATATTTCCTTTTTCAAAACTCCAAGTAATCTCAAAATATCCTATTTTAATTCATTCTTCTATTTTATTTCAAAAATTCAAAACTTCGATTTCAAAGTCCAATTTGACTTTGAAATTCCAAAATTCAATGTTATATTCAAAATTCCATTTCCAAATTCTAAATTCGATTTCAAAGTTCAATTTAAACTTTGAGATCTCTGATTCATCTTCTGATTCCAAATTCAAACTTCAAATTCAAAGTCTAATTTGACTTTGAAATTCATTTGTATATTCAAGATTCAATTTCTAAATTTCAAATCAAATTTCAAAGTTCAATTCAAACTTTGGAATTCTTAATTCATTTTTTGGGCTTCAAAATCGAATTCAAATTAACATCCTGTTTTCATCGCAAAATTTTTAACTTTTGCGAGTCAAACTGACCTTTGAAATAGTTTTTGAAAATAACTCGCCTCCGTTTTTAAAATGCGGGATAATTCTGTAGAATGGGACTCGCCTGTCGGTACGAGGTTCAACCGTTCCTGGCGCCTTTACCAGGGGTAATTGAACCAAGGATCAATCTACTACTCTGCTCTATTCAACTTGTCTAAATCATATTCTAATTTCTAAATGCACATAGAATCAGGCATGTACTATGAATTTTATGAAAATGCAGGTTTGAAAACATGATGTTTGCTTTGAATATTGGAATACTTGGAATATAAACTCTTTGAAAATCGTGAATCATGATTGAGATACTGTTTTTGAGAAAGTGAAAATCGATTTCTGAAGTATTCAAGAGATTTTTGTGAAAATCAATTCTGAGAAATGTGAAATAACTTTGGAAAACTTGATTTCTTTGAATTCAAACTTTGAAATTGAAAATATAACTTAGAAAATCGAATTGGGAACTTGGGAAATACTTGAAATATTATTGGCAAATCCATATTTTGATAAAATCGATTTTTGAGTAAGACTTAGGAAGTTTTTGAGAAAATTGATTTTTCTGAATTGAAATTGAAATTTGTAAATGCATGAATTGAATGAATATGGATTTGAAATACTTTGTTTTGAGGAATTGAGGAAATCCTTTTTGTATTTTTGATAAATGCAGTGCATTTTGAAGTTAGCCTAAGAGTGTAGGCTGAATGTGGCTAATGTGAAGATCATAAATCTGGGTATCATTCATATTCTTTCTATGGCCATAAATACGAATTCCACCAAGTTTATAAACTTCATAAAAGCGAGTGTATATGCCATTCGTGTAGACCATAGTGAATTAATAAAATGTGCATGAATTGGCATACATGGCAGTTATATATATCAAAGTTTAAACTATATGAAATGCAAATCCTAATCTATGCAGGAATTTAAATTCTTATTCCAAATTTAATTTAATTTACATCACTATTGAATTTAAATACATGAAATTAAAATCTTTAATGTACCTGCAAAACTAGGAAACTTGGTTAGTGAATATATGTTGGCTTTTCTAGGTTTATCCAGTAATATCTAGAAATTACCGGATTTTGCTAGATATAAGCCTTTTTCTTGATTCCCTTAAATCAAAATTATAAAAATATGAATTAAACTTGAATAAACATGAATAAGATATGAAATTTCGAAATTGGGGTCAAAATGACCAAAATACCCCTAATAACAAGACTATGGCCTTGAAATTAGGGTTTTTAGAAAGATATTTGATAAAATGCAAGTTTTGAAGTTCAAATGAAGATATACTAAACTAAATATGATATGACATGCTTAAAAATGTGAAAACTAGGGTTAGGGACTTCGAAATTGAGGTCAAATGACCAAACTACCTCTGATAGCAAGACTATGGCCTTGAAATCTGGGTTTTTCAGAAAATATTTTGGTAAAAACTTAGGTTTTATGCACTAAATGAAATCAAATGAACATCAAATTTAACCTAAAGTATCCTAATATGATTATGAATATGATTAAACCCTAAAAATATATGCTTATGCACGAAAATCCAAGAATATCACAAATTTTGTGATTTTTTGCAGTGTTTTGGAATTCTTCCGGTGCCCTGTTTTGCAATTCAATCCATTCAAGCATCAAATGGATTCTAAAAATCCTCAAAATTGGTACCTGCACTTTTTATAACCCTAATATCAAATTAGAATTATAAAAATATTTTTTTTGGCATTAAATTAATCCGAAAATTGCATTAAGTCTTAAAAATATGCTATTTTTGACCTAGTTCACCAACCAGTCCCAGTCCAAGACCCGAACCAGGGGTCAAACCTCCATGGAAATATATGAAATTTTACAGAGACCAAATAGACAGGAAAACAAAACTTTTCCTTTTTACAGATTTGAAAAATCACTTAGGATCAGGGAGATCCCCATCCGACAATCTGGACTTGAATATATTGATTTTAACTTTGGTCCTAACTGATACTTTCAATTGAAAATTCCGGGATAAATAGCAGCACTCATTCAAAATATCTGAGATTTTAACAGTGAAAAGTTGACAGAGAAATAACAATACTCACTTTTTACAGATCATGAATCGGATCTGTAGTTTGGGATTTATAAACAACACAAGTCTGATTAGGGTTTTAGCAAACCCTAACAAGTTTTAAATTGAAAATCAGAGTCTCTGATAGAGGAAAAATACTAAACAGTAATAAAAAATTCTGAAAAATTCACAGTAGACAGATCTAATTAATGTGAATCCATGGCAGTTTATAGATCTAAAATCGAATATAGGATGAGAAAAATATCATCACATCAAGTTACCTTCTTGATTTTAACAACGATTTTAAATATTTAAAAACCTGACTTGATATCTGATTTTTCTGATAGGGTTTCCGAAATCCAAAATCTCTGATTTTTTTACAGTAGTTTAATCACATATGCATGCATCACATATAAAAAAATCAGAAATAAACAACAAGTATTTTAATCCGAAATAGCATGTTCTTTTCTGTTCTAAACTAAAAACACACAGAAATCTAAGAAACTTGAGAAAATATGCATTAACTAATGAAAAACAATAAAATAAACATAAAACAGTGAATAAAAATTATTTCTATGCTATACAACGTAAAGCAAACATGAATAAACCATTAAATAAATAAAAAATCAGGGAATCAATGGCTGGAATTCAATATCACCTTTAAAACATAGATTTAACCCATTAAAAGGGTAAATCATGTATTTTATTGGTTAATAATGCAAAAAATCATGCTCAAATCACTTTTAATGGATTAAAATATCTGTAAAACACACAAAACAAGGTTATATCACCTTCTTGGACCGTTCTTGATGGTTCTTGAGGTTGAATCTTGATTGAATCCACATAAGGAGGGGTGTCCAAGGCTAAATCTAGGTTTAAATCATGAAAAGCATTAAATAAAACCAATAAATCAATAAAATTTCTTACCTTGGAGTTGCAGCAATGGAGGAAGGCTGGAGAGGAGAGAGAAGCTCCAAGATTTTCTCAAGAGGTGGCTGGAAAAATCGTCCCCCCTATAGCCCCTTTTTATAGAAAATTTTTAGGCTTTAAAAAAATGGAAATTTTGGACTCTAAAGGGGGGGGGGGGCGATTTTGGTGTGAGTTTATCCTAATTACTTCCTAATTAACCCCTAGACTATCCTAGAAATCCCCCAAATGTGATGCCACTTGGCATTCTCTACATTTGGTTTTTTAAAACACCTTTAAAAACCTTTAAAAACACTAGTTTTAAAAACTAAACTTCAAAATGAGTTTTCAAAATGATTTTTGACTCTTCTAAACCCCTAACACTAACCAAGACACTGACTAACCCTAGTCTAGCCCTGACTTACTCGAATATGGCGCCACCCCCAGTGGGCCCTACTTGAGTTTTTCAAAAAGCGATTTTAAAACTTGAAATTGAAGGAGTTTTCAAAAGGATTTTCAAAAGCAATCTTAAAATTAAAATTTTTGAAATGGCATAGGGTTCTAACCAAGTCATAACTCCTCTGGATATGGTGCCAACTGAGTGGGCCCACATCGAGTTTTGAAGAATTTTGAAATAAACACTGAAAATGGTTTTGAAAAAGGGTTAACATCAGTATTTGAAATTCAAGATCTTTGAAAATAGGGTATCAAGCGAACTGGAACTCCGAGTTAGAGTCCTGAACTCTTAGGATTCTGAGATTTTAGATTTTAGAATTCAAATGGAAGAGTTTTCAAAAGATTTTATCAAAAACTGACGAAATAAGTCAAAAAAACACAGTCAGGGGTAGACTCCTAACTCGACCGACCTCTAAAATAGAGTCCTGAATTAACTGGACTCTGTAAAATGACCTAAATTTTGAAAACAATAAAAATGAAATAAAAACAGACTTCAAAATAGACTCCTGACTGGACTAGGACTCTGGGACAGAGTTCTGATCGGACTGAAACTCTAGATTTTTTTTTTGTATTTTTTGAAAAACAGACGAAAGAACTTGTGAAAACAGCGAAAACAATAATAAATATTGGAATAAAACAGAGTTCTGATTCAACTGAGACTCTGGGGACAGAGTCCTAATTGAACTAGGACTCTCAGATTTTTGGATTTTTTGAGAAAACAAATGAGAGAATTTTGAAAAACAGTTAAAAATAGGATGAAATTAAAGTTTTGGTTTAGAGTCCTGTTCTGATTAGGACTCTGAGAAAGAGTCCTGATTCGATCAGAACTCTAAAAAATTTTGGTTTTCTGATAAGTAAATGATGAAATTTAAGCAAAGCTTTTTGAAAACTAGTGAAAATGAAGTGAGAAAATCAATTTTGGATAGAGTCCTACTTCGATCAGGACTCTAGGGTAGAGTCCTGATTTGATCAGGACTCTAAGATAAATCCTCAGAATTTTGAAATTCTTTGATAAAAGTGTAATAGTTTTGGTAGATTGAAAGATTTCTGAAAGATTCTCTCAAAATTGAAATCAGGATCAGAGTCCTGATCCAACTAGGACTCTCTGAATAGAGTCCTGTTTTAACTGAAACTCTGAGTTTCTGACTCATTTTGAAAGATTTGATTGAAAATAAATAAAATAGCTGTAAAAGATTAGAGTTTCAATCCAATTGAAACTCTAAAGAAGAGTCTTGATCCGACTGGACTCTTGAAGAAGAGTCCTGATCCAACTAGGACTCTTAAATTTTGGCCAAGACAGAAGATTTTAAAAGGTTTTTTTCGAAAACAGGTAGAAAGGTAGTGAAAAGTAGAGTTCTGATCCGACTAGACTCTGGAAAAAGAGTCCGATCCAACTAGGACTCTGAAATTTTTGGAGATTTTTGACAAGTAAAGGAATCCAGAAGCGACACCACCTAAATGGATCTCATCTGAGAATTAAAATCAATTAAAATTGAGTTTGAAATGAATCCAGATTGTTTTCTGAGAAAATATTTTGAAATATGAGGTCCTGGGGTTGGAAAATGATAGAATGTTGACTAAAAACCCAGGTTTTGAAATTGATTTTGAAAGAAAGCTTTAAAACTCAAATCTGAATTGAATGTTTTGAAAACAGGAGTGCTGGATCTCGAAAATGAGATGTAATGACATGCAATGCTATGCAATGCTATGCAATGCGATGCAATGCGATGAAATGATATGCAAAAATGTATGCAGTGATATGCAATTACATATGAAATGGACAAACACTAGATGAGGTTGAAAATTTGGGGTGTTTACACATCCCAAAATTTCAAAGCTTAATTTAAACTTTGAAATTCTTAATTCATCTTCTAAATTTAAAACTTCAAAAATCCAGTTCTAGATCTAGAACCCAATCCAATCTTGGATCTCAGACTTCAGATCCAAATTCTATTTGAGGATCCAGAATTCAACTTCATACCGGATCTCAGACTTCAGATCCAATCCCATTTAGGGTCTTAGAAATTCAACTTCACTTTGGATCTCAGACCTCAAATCCAAATTCCATTCCAAATTTCGAATCCAATTTCATCTTAGATCTCAGATTTTAGATTCAATATCCATTTTAGGATTCAGACTGTGGATTCAAATTCTATCCTGATTTCCGGATTTCAAATCCAATTCCACTTTTAAATCCCATTTGGACTTCTTAAATCTATTTCTATTTTTAAATTCCATTTGGATTGCTCAAAGTCCAAATTCTCTCCTGATTTCCGACCTTAAATCTAGAATTCAATTCCACTTCAAATATTCATTTCCTCTCCTAAATCCAAGTTTAAAATTCAAATTCAAAGTCCATTTCTGACTTTGAAGCTCCATTTTCTTTTCACTCATCTTCCAATCATTCCTTTTCAAATTCAAAGGTTTATTTTCCCAACTCTGATCATTTTTTAAAGACTTAGAATTTCAAAATATCCTTCCTAATCTATCTCAAGTTCTAAGTTAGATTCCATCATTCATAAATCATTTCTTCACTCCATTATCAAGTTCATCTCAGAAAACTTGGAGATTTTTTAATCATTTTTTAAAAATAGCATACATTCTTGCATTGCACAAGCATGATTCTTTGTGCATTTTAGACTTGGAATAAATTCTTAGATAATATTTAGGCAAAGCAAAAATGCGTAATATTGATCATTGGTTCGATTACCTCTGGTAAAGGCACCAAGAACAGTCGAACCTCGTACCGACGAGCGAATCCCGTCTCCCAATTTTCCGGCAAATATTTCAAAACGGAGGCGAGTTATTTTCCTAAATATTTTTCAAATCAAAGTCAAGTGAGACCCCGCAAAAGAGTTCCTCTCTTCTCTTTTCTTTTCTTTGATCTTCTCTCTTTTTTTCCGTCTTTCATTTTCTCTCTTCAAAAAGGAGGAAATAGAGGCTAGAAAGAAAAAAGAGAAGGAAGAGAGAGAAACCACAAGAGAGGAAAAATTTTGTGATGATCACAGTTTTGGCGACCAAGATGGGACACGTCTTCGTCTGGTTGGATCTATGCCTTTGCTTTGCTCTAATGTTATCTAAGTCTTTATTCTTCTATGTCAGCTTCATTTTCATGCAAACCTTAAGAGCCTAGACTCTGTCCTAAGCTGACATCATTGTATATAGGATTTAAATATGGTTTGGTAGGACCATATTAAGGAGATTATTTCATGTTCACATTAGACTTAGGTCTGAAATACAACTCTCTTCAATTCTAGGGATTGAATATAAACAATGTATGCAATTGTATGCTTCTCTTCATTTAAATTTATCTCTTTAGGACTTGCATTAGAGCCATCTGATTTCTTGCATGTTGAACATATTTTTGAAAACATCCCTACCTATATTGTCTCGGTCTTCATGTTGTCGGGTTGTCTCACTGAACCATAGTTTGGGAGAGAGCCTCACAACTGGACCACTTATTTGGGTTCGCACCCCCTACCACGTACCTAAGGGACATAGTACGAGGTATATCGATAGGTGCTCAAGGATGTTGGGAAGCCATTACCTTAGAACTGGAGAAATGTTTCTATGTCACGTACTTCGAGCTTCGGCTTGAGTATATCGGCGTACCTTGATTGGAATCAGATGATCTAAATCTTAGAGTTAGGATTAAGGTCCTATCAGTCATTTCAAATATTGCATTTAGAGTCAGCCTCTAGGGAGTGCTGTTTGTGCATCCTTGCTTGTATATCTGTGATTGTATGATATTTTATATCCTCCTTATATTTTCCGAAACCCTGGGTATATATTATTCAAAATTTTCTCTTTTATTTTTAAAACCCAGGTGTATTTTCCCTTTATTCTTCTGATTTCTTCAAATTCTTTGATCCTGCCTGCAAATTCTTCAAATTTTAAATCTTTGATATCCGCTTTCGAAATTCTTTTTTACTCTATTCCTTACCCTCTTTTGCGATAAAATAATCTTTTGTCAGGATATGTCCCTTTCAAAATTAATATTTGTTCATATTTTTAATTGTTTATCTTTTTTCACAGAAAAACAATGCGGTTGTCGCGAATTTTGGTGACAACCTGATCCCTCGTAATGGGATATTTTCATTATGAGATTGTGATTTCTTCCATTATTAAAATTTCTTCCAAGATCTTTTCTAAAAAAACCCATTTTTATCCTACAGAGAGAGCATTGATATTTCATCATGGTTCGAACAAGGACCGGAAAGGAAATAGGTCCACAGCAAAGCGACAGTGAAGGAGAGGAAATGAACTCCATCAAGTCATCCAAGCAGCAGGGCCAAGAAGCAGAAAGCAATGTTGATTCAGCTACATACAAGTTGTTTCAGAAAGTGATGGCCAAAATGATGTCTGAGCAGGTTGAAGAAAACCCTGAGAAAATAACTTCTAAAAGCAAAACCAAGGGAAAAGTCAGCAAAAAGCAAGTTCAGTATGACAGCACTTCAGAGTTAGCAGAGGAAGACTCAGAGGAAGAGCAGCCGACATATTTTTACAACCCCTTGTATCGGCCCAAGAAAATCAATTAGGGGTACGAGTCAGCAAGCAAAGCCAAATGTCAGATCCCAACAGAAGATCCGATGCATGAGCAACGAAGGGAAGTAGCTTGTGCAATCAAAGACTTACAAGCCCAAGACAAAGACAAAAAGACCTACACTGATGCAGACTTTTATGACGGCTTAGAAGGGGATGACAACTGGGAGGATCTTCCTCGTAAATTTCTAAAGTTTGATGGGACCGACAACCCCAAGTCTCATCTGGCCACATTTTTCGCCGAGTGCAACCGATTCAAAAAGAACAACAGGGCTTTATTCCTATGCTTTCCGCGCAGTCTAGAGGGAATTGCAGCAAGATGGTATGCTGACCATATCAACCCAATTGAACTGCGAGACTTTGACAAAGTCATCAACTTGTTCATTGAAAGGTTCCTTTTCAATACTGAGGCTCCACCTACCCTCAATCACTTATTCAACCTAAAGCAAAATGACAATGAGAGGGCAAAAGATTTCATTCATAGGTCGAGGTCTACCTGTAACAGGATGAAGGATCCAATATTAGAGGGGCATGCACTCTCAATAATTTTGAACAATTTCTCTCAACCTCTGAAGGGTCTGATCTCTACTTCTCCGTCTAAATCTTTCATCAAGTTAATAGAGCGAGTCGAATGGCTCGAAATGGGGCTAGAAAACAGAACTTACCATGGCATCACCTTGACAGGAAGCAGTCAGGATATGAAAAAGTGAACCAACTTCGCCTTTTCCACAAGTTTCTCCAACAACAAAAGCAGCAAAAACAAAAGAGGTGGCAGAAAAAACCACACCAGCATATTGGACAGAGATGATTGCTCCAGTCAAGAGAATGGGATTAGCAGGAAGAATAACATCCCTCCCTCGAGCATCCAGTTAGAATCAAAGCTCCAAGGGAAACCAAAGCACGACGGTTGGGGATACGACCGTGAATTTACCCCCTTAGAGCAATCACTTGAGGAAGTTCTTGAGTATATGACAACAAAGGAGATGGTTAAACTTCCCAAGGTAGCAAATCCTCCTGTGACTATGGGAAGGTTCAAGGATCAGTTCTGCAAATTCCATTAGGCGATGGGTCATGACACCGAGCACTGCTTTGTTTTCAAAAACATCGTCCAAGACTGCATTGATAAAAAGTTGCTAGTGGAAGATCAAGAAGAAGAGTAGCTACCCGTCCTGGACTAGCTTCCCCGAACCATGCCAATATTTTTCGGCTTTCTCTCTTTTCAGTCACCTTATAGGGACAACTCAGTCCCAGTCTTTTGTGACCTTTGGTCAACAAACTTGTAAATATTTCAGTCATTGTTATCAATATTTCCTATCAATGAAATGTCAATTTTCTTCGTATCTTTTGATATCAAATACTTCTCTCCTTTGCCACAATGGGGCATTTATTTTTGAAAATTTGTATTTTCTTCATTGGCTTCTATTAAGCCGCATCAAATTTCTATTCTTTTTCAAAATCAGGGACAATCCCGACATCATTCATGAGAGAAATGATATTACCTATGAGGGATTTTCAAAATCATAAAATCTTGAAAATTTCTGCAAAATCTTCATCATGATCACCAAAAAAGTTCAAAAATTTTGGTCAAATTTTTTATTTCCCTTTTCCAAAATGGGTTTTAAACCATTATCTTCAAAAACAACCCTCATGATGATCTCTGATGATGATTCCCCTTTTCAAGGATCAACTCTCGCGTTAATCATTTTTCTCATGGTTGATTTTCTTCTCAAAATGATTTTTCAATTGTCTTTTAAAAAACATTCTCCTTTCAATTTAAAGATCCCATATGCAGGCAGGATCAAATAAATTTTCTTTTCTTGTCTCAATTTTTATCAATTTTCATTAATCTTTTGTCAATCTTGTCAATTTTTTATCTTTTATTTAATATTATCAATTTTATTGATTTTTCATCAATTTTATTTTGGTCAATTCTATTCTTTCTTTTACCCTTTCAGGTTAAGGGATAAACCTGATGCCTCCTTTCCATGAGGTATTTCTTCTATTTCTTTTCCCCACTCAGGATACGGGATGATCCTGAGATCACTCGTAGGAGCAATAATGCTACCTACGAGAATTCTTTTACAAATACAAGTGTCCTCAATCTTTATTTTCTAAATTTATATCAATTTCTCTTCATTAATTTTTCTTAAATTCTATTCTTTTTCCCATTCAGGATAAGGGATAATCCAGAGACCCCTCACAGGAGCAACAAAGGCTACCTGTGAGACTTCTTTTTAATTTTTCATAAATTTATTCAATTTTCTCCACTTATATAAATTTTTCCCCTTTCAGGTTAAGGGATAAACCTGAACCTCAACATTTGAGGTATTCTTTTTCTCATTCAGGATAAGGGATAATCCTGAGATCACTCATAGAAGCAACAATACTGCTTGTGAGAGTTCTTTTACAAAATAAATTTTCATCAATTTTCTCAAATTTTCTCCATTTTTATCAAATCTTTCATTTCCTTCTATCTTATCAAAAGTTTATTTCTTCATTTCCATGTTCAGGATAAGGGGTTAATCCTGAAAATTGGACCACATACAGCTAAATCTGCTGGTCCATCTAAATCATAAATCTTGTCATATCCCTTCTAAATTCAATTCTCAAGTATATCCTCAAAAATATCCCTCCTCCCTTTCAGGTTGAGGGACAAAACTGAACCTCGGCCTTCAAGGTATTCTTTTCCCTTTCAGGTTAGGGGATAAACCTGAATCATTGTTTATTATATCCTAAATTTTCATCAAATGTCTATCAATTTCATCAAATGTCTATTTTTTTCAAGCCTTCGGGTTACAACTTCATCAATGTATATCAAATTCAAGCCTTCGGGTTACAATTTCATCAAATATCCATCATTTTTAAACCTTCGGGTCACAACTCTATGTCAATCATTCTTACTACTTCCAAAAAAATCCTGCTTTTGAGCTGGTCGGTCAAACAAATCCTGCTTTCGAGCTAGTCGGTCAAATAAAATCCTGCTTTCGAGCTGGTACTTCGAAAAATCCTACTTTCGAGCTGGTCGGTCAACAAAATCCTGCTTTCGAGCTGGTCGGTCAAACAAATCTTGCTTTCAAGATGGCACCTCCAAACAAATCCTGCTTTCTAGTTGGTCGGTCAAACAAATCTTGCTTTCGAGCTGGTCGGTCAAACAAATCCTGCTTTCGAGCTGGTTGGTCAAACAAATCCTGCTTTTGAGTTGGTCGATCAAACAAATCCTGCTTTCGAGCTGGTCGGTCAAACAAATCCTGCTTTCGAGCTGGTCGGTCAAACAAATCCTGCTTTCGAGCTGGTACCTCCAAACAAATCCTGCTTTCAAGCTGGTCGGTTAATCAAAATCCTGCTTTTGAGCTCGTACTTCCATCAAAATCCTACTTTCGGGCTGGTGCTTCCATAAAATCCTGCTTTCGAGCTGGTCGGTCAAAACAAAAATCTAAATATTCTTCCCCAATTTCAACTCGAGGTCCTATCAAAATCTATATTGAGTGATTATTTCACAAAGGATGCTCGAAAACTTTGCCAATTTGCTAAAAATATTTGTTGATTCCAATATTCTTACTGCACGAAAAAATCACCTCAGATTATCTCTAGTATTCTTTCCAAAAAGGTGAAACTTTTTGCGAAAAAGGGATAACATTCAAAACTTTTCCTTGTTGATCAACCAAAAGGATAAAAGAAATATCCTTGGTATGATCGGCGAAAGAAATATTCAATGATGTTGAAAAGTCAGAAGCGAATTGATATTGATCATGGCTATGACGCATGTTTAAAGACGACTACCTGGCAGTCAGGCAGTGGAAATATCTTGAGCCACAAAAGAATCCACTCAATCCATGTCTTCTCAATCATTTAAGTAGCAATCAAATATCTGCAAAAGGGATATCTCAATTGTCGTCAAGATGAAGACGAATATGCGAGCAGACCTCCGGGTTAAAGAAGATTTGGATCATCTTCGAGATGAAGTAGTTTGTGAAGGATCCTTCCAGGGAAAGTTCAGATCACCATCGAGATAAAGGCGAGTGTGATGAACCTACCGACAAACCCTAAAAGATATTTGATTTCTGCTATCATCTAAAGACCTTTTGAGCCAATATCGTCAATATAATCACTGAGATAAAAGAAGGATCGAAACATCTCCAAGATAAAGGAGTTTGTGACGTACCCTTCCCCGGAAAAGAGAGAAAAGTCAAGACATCTCCAAAATGAAGGATGATATAAAAACCCAAAAAGTTCAAGGACTCAAAAAGAGTGCAAAAGGATCGTCATGGGAAAAACACCCAGATATCAAACTGCCGAAATTGTCAAAAGTCATCTTTTCTTATGTGAAATTCTTTTATCAATGTTTTTTCACTACTTGCTTTTATGAAGTTGAGAATATTTCTTCTCTTCTCATACCAAGGAAATGGATAGCTTCCTTGAAGAAAATCATCAGCGCTAAAATTTTGAATTTGACTCTTAAGACCGAGGAGTTAACCTCGATGGAGGAAATACTCTAGGTAAAAGAGGGAATATCTTTTGCACATATGTGCACATTTTCAAGCATTTGAGTCAACTACAATTTTATCTTATTTGGCAAAATTTTCTAGCTAATTCCAAGAATGAAATAAACATTCAATATCCATTTTGATGCAACCTAGTGTTGTTATATCTTCCAAAAGAGTTGCCTCATTCAGTTGAAGTATCTCTTCCTGTCCCATCACGGTTTCTTCATTCAAGAAATCCGTATGGTCGTACCCGCTCAGGTTAAGGGTCAAACCTGTACTTTCTGCAAGAGGTCATCAATTTCAAAAGCTAACTTAGTCTCAGCAATGAGACGCCCAAAATCATCCCTTTTTCAAGCTTTAGGGAACCCTATCTTTCCTCCTTTCGCAAACTCCTTTCGGATTTGTTCGTCCAAACTCCGAAGGTCCCATCATGGTTTCTTCGTTCGAGGATTTCGCATGGTTGTCCCCTTCAGGTTAAGGGTTAAGCCTGGACCTCACCCCCCGAGGTATCTTCCTTTTTCAGGTTTTGGTTAAACCTGAGTCTCGTTCCAACAAGGTTCTTCGTTCTGACGAAGTGTTTTCTTCCAGTCCCATCATGGTTCTTCCCATCGAGGAATCCATGCTTTATATATTCATCCAGGATAGGATCCTACTTGAGCTTTATCTCATGAGGCATTTTTCCAAAAATGTCCCATTGAGGTCCACTCATATTCCTTTCCTCGTTCAATTCATCTTGATATATCTTCGTCCCATCCAGGTTAAGGGCTAAACCTGAATCATTCCAAAAAGTTGATCCTTTCTCACCCATGAGACTTGATCAAAATTCTTATCTTCCATCATTTCGGGACCTTTACCCCAAGTCCCATCACGATTTCCTCATTTTTATTATCTAGCTATATCATTGTTCGAGGATTTCGTCTCCCCAAAGCCATTCAGGATAAGGTATTAAGCCTGAAAAGTCATGTTCAAAACAATTCTTCCACACCCAGTTCAGGTTTGCTAACTGGGGCATTTTTTTCAAAATTTGGAGTGTTTTCTTTGCCACTAAGCTCGACTTTCAACCAACTTAGTAGCAAAGAGGGGCATCTGTAAACACCCCAAAATTTTCAAAATATTGTAAATATTCCCTTTTTGCCCCCGACCCCATTTTATGAGTAATTGAGTCACTTTTAAAATCTAAATTCTATTTTATTTCTCAAATTTTACTGAAACTAAATTCATTTTACCTCTTTGACTCGATTTCAGATCCGAATCCGATATCAGAATCCAGATCTGAGCTTTGTCATCCAATTTTTAAGTCAAATTCTCAAAATTATCGAAATAACCTTTTGAAAGGCTCAGACAGTTTGTCTGGTATTCGTTTGGATCCATCGTATTATATTCCTTGATTCAAGGTTTAGAACTCGAATATTTTCTCAAAACTTGGGTCCAAACCCATTTTTTTGAAGAAATTTCCCCAAAATAGCCTTGAATTCTCAGAAAACCCTCTTTTGTGAATACTTCTCAAAAATACAAAAAAAATAGTTTTAAATCTTTGTTTTCTAGTAAATTATAGGGTTTTATTCAAAAAATACCATAAAAAATGGAAAATATAGAAAAAGAAAAAGTTTTGAAAATCTCCTTAAAAATATCCTTTTTCTAAAAAACCCTTTTTGAAAATCATTTTTTATGAAGAACCACTTTTAGGAAAACCGTTTTAAGGGAGCCCCCTCTTTATAAAATCTTGAAAATCAAAGGGCCCCACTGCAAATCTTTTTTAGGGTTTGAAGACCCTTCGTAAGAAAGGAAAGGGCGAAAACCGCCCTCTCTGACTCTCTCCTTCATCGCCAAACTCCCCCATGGCTTCGCTTCATCCCTCCATCACCAACAAACTCGCTCGAAACCCATCGATCTCCAACAGCCCTTCCCTCTCAATGGATGATTCTCGATCTCCCCGTTTCCTATTTAACAAACCCCCCTTTCTCCTTGAGATGGATCGCATTTCACCTCCCCATTTCCTCCTTCCTTCACCTTCAGCACCCATTTTCACCCCTCCATACGCGTTGCTTTCTTTCCTTTAATCACGCTTCTTCTTCTTCTTCCCCTTTCCATTGGATTCCTCCCTCTGGTGCTCTCCTTCGAATCTCTTTCGAAGCCAGTGAAGGAAACTCGGCCCACTCTTTCAGAATACAAGCAGACCAAAAACTCTGCAGCTTCAGGTAAGCAACCATCGCCATCCTTCAAATTCTTGTGAAAATCCCTTTTCAGATCTATTTACATCTCTCAGTTTTAATGGGGCCTTGTTTCAGTTCTCTTTTCGTTTCTTTTCTTTTTTTTAAAAAAAGGCATCGGTGTTGGGGTTGGCCTGCAGGTAGCAGGTGCGCCCCACCCATTGCGACATTAACGTAATGGTTTCAATCCCATATTTCATTCCACTTCTTTTGTTTTATCTTCTTTTTTTTCGTTGAATTTCAGTAATTTTAAGTTTTCTTTATCACCATGTACATTGGGATTTCAATTTATGTGCAGCTTTATTTTGATTTCTCTTCCCTTTTTTTTTCTTTCGCTTCTGATTTCTCAGCTGATTGCCTTTTTTTTTATTCGATATGCTTCATTCTTTCTGTATAAATTTTTTTTACATATAAGTGTTCATTACACTTTGAAGTGTTCACGTTCATCTCACTTTCCATTCCCTTTGCGATACCCCTCTCATCAGCATATTTTTTTTTTTAACATGATCATTCATTATTTGGGCATTTTATTCTGTGCATTGATCTGAGATATCATCGGTTTACATATGGTAATTCTGACCATATCTCATTTTTAGTTTTCAGTTTCTGTATTTTACTTATCGTTGCATTTTGAATAGTCTGTTACCTTGCATAAATAGGTTTAATCGTCATATCTTCTATTTAACCATTCATGATACATCCTTCTACAGTATCTGCTGCAAGAATTTAGTTCACCGCATTGCTCATCATGGAAGTCTTCATCTGCTGAGGGTGGTTACTAAAATCACTTGGATCCCATTTGCTTTGTTTTTTCCTTTTTGTCATTTTTTTTTATGATCATTTATCACAGGAAACATTCAGGACTGACCTATTTCTATTGATGGATCCCCCTTGTTTCATCAACCCTAATTGTTTCTCTCTCTGTCTTTAATCTAACCTCAATATATGTGCAGTCGTATCCCTCAACGCCATACAGTATTACTAGTTGTCATCCCTGTGTTTGCATCCACCATTACAATAATCAAGGATAACTGGTTTATAACATCGTCACCCATATGTTCATTCAACACCAAAAAAAAAAAGGAGGTTAGGTAGATGAGTTCAGTATACGTCATTAAAGACTCATTGGATATTGGAGTCTACATTTTTTTTTTGTTGTCCTAAGCACTCCTTGAACAAGATCTCAAGTTTATGAAAGACGGCAACAGTAAATATCTATAAATCTTGGTGTTGAATTCATTTTTTTTGTTATCTTATGGAGGTTCAACTGTTGTTCTGTTCATATCAGTTGTATCTTAGATTTACTAATATTTGTTGAAAATTAAGCAGAAATTACTATTGTGAAACTGGTGATTGCAATTGAATTTTTTTTTTTGCATATAACACATGTCCCTTTGTGTTAAACTGTGGAAATAAAGTAGAGTGCATGCAGGAATCACCCCCCTCCCCTCCATGGATTTTTTTCCTGCGTTTAGTAGTATCACACTCGTCAAACCCATTTAGCCGCAGGTATTGATCTCCAGTTTATAACTTCATCCACTGCAAAACAGGCTCAGAAGGGTGATATCTTTCTTTACTCCTCGAGGCAATGGCCTTCCTATCTGCCATCAGGTTCGTATCATTGTTATCATATGGTACATAGTATATTATTTCCTGAAAAGGTTTCTGCAAAATGGAGACAAATAGTTTGTCCACACTTGTTCTTTCCAATCAGATGGTTTACCAAGACAATAGCTATATGTCGGAGGAAGGGAAGACGATTCTCTCATCCCTGCTGTTGACTCCTCATCGGCTCTTGAGTTTGAAGGGTTGAATTATTCTGGTTACTTTGTACAGAAATAACACCAATGATAATTTTATTTTTGCTTATATCCATGATTTTTTTTTTTGGAAAGAATTCCAGCTTGCATTGGGCAGCTTCGCAACACAGTCTTAACGTCACTATAGTTAGTCATGTGCTCATGCTTGCGTACTGGGTCCTAACCAATAAACTGCCTTATATATTGACTGTGCTTAAACATATCTGAAAGAATGTCTCTGCCTGTGTAATCTGTATAATTCAGTTTTTGGGATGGTCATCTTCTTAACAAAGGTCAAATGGGGAATTTGAGATTTTCAAATGACCCGGGAGGTTTGACAGTTTCAATCATGGCAATGCTACCAGCTCGAAGTCCAACTATTTTACTGAAGACAAGACTCATCGGTTGCTATGAACATCCATTTTAAAGGTTAGTATATAATAAAATTGCCAAAGCTAATGCAAGAATAAGACTATAAACTGGAGTCTTTAATACATTTGAAATAATTCAATGAACCTGTTGTAGTTAGTATGTTGTTTTACTGTTCTTTTGTTTGGGCTATTGATGACTCCCATTATGGCCATTGTGCTCTGACGTTATCTGACAAGGATTTCGGCTTGTGGTCGAGATATTATTAATCACTCACTAAAAACACAAATACCTCCTCTTCGTAATTTTCATTCATCAACATTGGTTGCAGTTTTTTTTTTATTTAAAATTTTGTTTATATCTAATTCCCTGTTGCATAGTCTTTTGCACATATTTATCCCCTACAAACACCATTAACCTCCAACTTTCACAGCACCAGTCGTTGTCTTCATACACCTCTTGCACAATCCATTGCAGTTGTCATCATCTTCATCCTCTTCATTCTCCACCATGCCTGTATATATATATTTTTTTGCTTAATGCATGTTATCCATTCAGATAGAAATTTAGATGTAATTTGATTTCAATCATATATTGCCTTTTCTTTATTTCTCTTGTCAGTCATATATTTTCTGGATTTCCTGTTTTACTTAGGCATCTCCTTAACAATAGCACAATTACACTCTCACAATATCGAATGTGCATTATATTTGCTGAAGAATATCTCATCCCTGCATATTATACTTCACCCATTCATTTGCCTGCTATGACAACCAACATCCAGCAGCTCCTCCTCCACTTCTCATTTACTGCAAGTGCACATTCATTCCATCATCCCACTAGCACATAACACCCGTGCATAGTATTGTTCTGTTGCAATTCGTCATTCCCACCTCTATTGCATAACATAGTACCCCATACATTCTTAACTATGCATATCATATATATTTGCTCATCTAGTTAGGTGTAATCCTTAGGTCTTACATATCCTTCATCTAGCTTAGGTATCATCTCGACCTTGGCATGCTATATTCATTTTAGATATGTATATCGAGTACATCACCATGCTTAGTCTAAATATAACATTTTCTCCATCTAACATAGATATCGTATCAATGCATTTTCTCGTTAACCCAATACATTTCACATGCATTCTAAATTCATTTTCTCATTTGATTAGTGTATCATATATGCCTCCTTTCATTAGTATATCCATCTTAGTTCCAAATTAATATTCCTTTCATGTTGGATATTTTTGCTTTATGGCTAACTAAATTGTTTTGCAGGGATATATACAAAATGTTGATTTCCCCTCTTAGATTAGGATTTTATCATTTCAAATTCCATTCAAAGCTTGTAATAGATAGGTCTTAATGAAAATCTTTATTTCTCTGCATAGATTATAATGTATGAGCATGAATACATATCTTAGAATTTACCTATTTTCATATCATTCTCCTCTCTTCCTTTCAAAAATCCACATAATGGAACACGAATGGCACATGCACCATTCTAATGAGAGGTAATTAATCCTGAGCAAATGACTCACATTGATGGCCATAGTCAAAATGTGGGCAATGCTTAGAATTCTTGTCTTTTACAAAATAACACTGGATCTACACTGGATCCTTTTCAAAATTCATCATATTTTCCTCGTTTATCAGAGTTTAGTTTAAAATTAATTCAATACATATATCAATGGCCATAGTCAGGATATATTGAGAGTTAATTTCATTTTAAACTCTATAAAAACACCAAAATGTGTTTTATTCTTCACCTGAATTTAAATATGATTATTATATAATATGTCCAATGACCATAGTCAGGGATATATTATATCCTCAATCTTATCTACATTCATTTAAAGAATGAAATATAATTTTCAAATCCGATTTCAAAATTATTCATTCATCATTTAGGATAGAATTGCATCATATTCCCTTTTTTAAAACTCCAAGTAATCTCAAAATATCCTATTTTAATTCATTCTTCTATTTTATTTAAAAAATTCAAAACTTTGATTTCAAAGTCCAATTTGAATTTGAAATTCCAAAATTCAATGTTATATTCAAAATTCCATTTCCAAATTCTAAATTTGATTTCAATGTTCAATTTAAACTTTGAGATCTCTGATTCATCTTCTGATTCCAAATTCAAACTTCAAATTCAAAGTCCAATTTGACTTTGAAATTCATTTGTATATTCAAGATTCAATTTCTAAATTTCAAATCAAATTTCAAAGTTCAATTCAAACTTTGGAATTCTTAGTTCATTTTTTGGGCTTCAAAATCGAATTCAAATTAACATCCCAAAATTTCAAAGCTCAATTTAAACTTTGAAATTCTTGATTCATCTTCTAAATTTAAAACTTCAAAAATTCAGTTCTAGATCTAGAACCCAATCCAATCTTGGATCTCAGACTTCAAATCCAAATTCCATTTGAGGATCCAGAATTCAACTTTATACCGGATCTCAGACTTCAGATCCAATCCCATTTAGGGTCTTAGAAATTCAACTTCACTTTGGATCTCAGACCTCAGATCCAAATTCCATTCCAAATTTCGGATCCAATTTCATCTTAGATCTCAGATTTCAAATTCAAATTCCATTTTAGGATTCAGACTGTGTATTCAAATTCTATCCTGATTTCCGGATTTCAAATCCAATTCCACTTTTAAATCCCATCTGGACTTCTTAAATCTATTTCTATTTTTAAATTCCATTTGGATTGCTCAAAGTCTAAATTCCCTCCTGATTTCCAACCTTAAATCTAGAATTCAATTCCACTTCAAATATTCATTTCCTCTCCTAAATCCAAGTTTAAAATTCAAAATCAAAGTCCATTTCTGACTTTGAAGCTTCATTTCCTTTTCACTCATCTTCCAATCATTCCTTTTCAAATTCAAAGGTTTATTTTCCCAATTCTGATTATTTTTTAAAGACTTAGAATTTCAAAATAATCTTCCTAATCTATCTCAAGTTCTAAGTTAGATTCCACCATTCAGAAATCATTTCTTCACTCCATTATCAAGTTCATCTCAGAAAACTTGGAGATTTTTTAATCATTTTTCAAAAAGAGCATACATTCTTGCATTGCACAAGCATGATTTTTTGTGCATTTGACTTAGAATAAATTCTTAGATAATATTTAGGCAAAGCAAAAAGGCATAAATTTGATCCTTAGTTCGATTACCTCTGGTAAAGGCGCCAGGAACGGTCGAACCTCGTACCGACGAGCGAATCCCCTCTCCCAATTTTCCCGCAAATATTTCAAAACGGCGGCGAGTTATTTTCCTAAATATTTTTCAAATCAAGGTCAAGTGAGACCCCGCAAAAGAGTTCCTCTCTTCTCTTTTCTTTTCTCTCTTCTTTTCCGTCTTTCATTTTCTCCCTTCAAAAAGGAAGAAATAGAGGCTAGAAAGGAAAAAGAGAAGGAAGAGAGAGAAACCACAAGAGAGAAAAAATTTTGCGATGATCACAATGGTGAAGCTTTCAACATGATATGATGTCCCTTGATGATTGACCACCAAAATCAGTTTGCAGGAACTAACCTGTAGCTGGCAATTCATTTAAGCCATACCCTTCAGCCACCTGTGCATTCCACAGTAGCCCGTAGCTTCATCACTGTATATTATCAGCATGTTATTCCTTATAACATTTCATTGTCCCGTATATAAGCACCTGTATGCCTATTGTACTACATTTTCAGACATGATATCAAACCCACCCATACCTTCCGCCATAGCTGCAGCATCGACAGTATAGGTACATTCACCATTGTACCTCGTATAACATATTTAGCTAACCTTATATTCTGCCTGCCTTGTACAATATTCTCTCATTTTAACCCTACCTGCACTATTTGTTGTAACCGGTTAACACCCTGAGTCACCAGCTTGTCTCAGTCCATCTGAATGACTGAAATCAAGCGAATAACAGGAAATAAAGAGTCACTATTTTTTATTTCCATTGTATTCAACTGTAAATCCTTCGCCTAGCAATATAATGAAGTATGCTTTGTCAAAGGTGCTATGTCCTTGACTTAGCTATTGGATTTTCTACTGCAAAATGTACAAACATTTCTTTAATTTGCTGAATATTGGTGTAACATACCACATATTGACATCTAGCATACCAACAATATAGTAATGTATGCATATTAAAGTCATTGCTGCATTGTATATTTAAGTATTAAGAATGCACTCGTACAACCATGGAAGCATCTCCACATCTTGCTTTTGCATATTCAGAATATTTCTTTTGATCTTTTACATCATACTATTCGATATATCTATAACATATCCTGTATTTTCTTATAATGTCAGTAGATTCTTCAACAGCATGCCATCTAGTCTATCATACGCATTCTTTCATAAGCATCTTCTTCCTAACTTAGGGATTATACCTAGAAGGCATTGTATATATGAATATATTCTTCCATCATTTAGTCTAAGTGGAGCTCCTTGTGCATGTCATCTGCATTCCATATTTCGCACATGTCATAAGCACTTCCACCCCATATATATCATATGCACTTCTTAATCTGGCATATCTTATGCATCCTCTATTCTATTCCCTCAGGTCATACACATTTCTCATAAGGCATAATCTTAGACATCCTTTATTTAGTATAGGCATAAGCTTCAGGCATTGTATATACATTTCATCATTAGCATAGGTTCAATCATACGCGTTTTAGTTTAAATGTGATGTTTTCAATTTCTCTGTATATCTTGTACTTCCATTTCTTGTACTAACCCCACTTTGCAGGAAAAGTCTGGAAGATGCCAATTCTTTTGATTCTCCTTTTTCCTATTCTCTGTCATTTTGCATTATGTCAACAATGTAATAATTAAATATAATCTTGGAATAAGATTTACTTTTGTTGCTTAGATTAGGGTGCATATCATGTAGTTTATTACTGCAATATCCTGATTATGTGAATCATGCATTTTCTTTGAAACCACCATGGAAAAACACGAATGGCACGTGCACCAGCTATTAAGCAGTTAGCAAACTCAGAGGATTTTGTATTTTTGGCCCTAGTCAGAATACAGACGAATCCCAGATTTACTATTTTCTCATTAGCCACATTGAGCCTACACTATTAGGCTACTTTCAAAATCACATCATGTTTCCAGTTTGTAAAATATTATGGAATTAAAACAAATTAAACTCTAAATGTATTCATGGCCACAGTCGGAATATGTGAAGAATTTACTTTGATTTAATATCCATTTTTTAATGAATTTCTCAAAATTTTCATGAATATCTTTATCCAAGTGCATTCATCCATTCAATCATTGGCATCATATACATTTCTCATGCTTTTCTCAAGAAAATTTCACTCTAAGGAAATCAATTCCTCAAGAGATTCTGACATTTTTTTAAAAAAAAATTGATTTTCCCAAACCAAGTTTCCTATGATCTTCTCGGGAAAACACTTCTTTCTTAGAATTCATTTTTTTACTCTTCAAAGGAAATTTTCCATCATTTTCAAAAACTCAAAATCGATTTTCAAATGCTTCAAGGCTAAGATTCCCAGAATTTTAATTTCCTAAGTTTTGATTTCTTTTCTCTAAAGAGTTTTCTTATGAATATTCCATTATTTTCCCAAGAAAATTTTCAAAGTTGGAATTTTTCTAACTAACACTTTTCCTTTCAATATTTATCTTTTCTCGAGAATTCTTTCCATTTTCCCAAGATTTTCATTCATTCATAATTTTCTCACATCTTCAGAAACTTTCTTATGATTTTCAAATCCTTTTGTCAAAGTTTCCTTGAGAAATCAATTTTCATCTTTTGCCATAGAAATATTTTTCAATTCCAAAGCATTTTCTAAGCATACATCATGTTTTCCAAATGGCCTTTTACAACATTTCATAGCACATACCTGAATTCTCTGTGCATTTAGGATAGAACACGATTTTGATAATTTAGCTAAGTCAAGCACACATTTGGTCCTTGGTTCGATTATCCCTGGTAAAGGCCCCAAGAACGATCGAGCCTCGTACCGACAGGTAGAGTCCCATTTTTCAGAATTTTCCTGCTATTTTCAAAACGGAGGTGAGTATTTCAAAATAATTTTCAAACTCTGGTCAAGTTTGACTCGCAGGATCGTTTCCCCTCTCTCTCGTAGGGGAAGGGAAAAATTTTGCAATGATAATAGATCACCACCATTTTGGGGAAAGATCCAGAAGAAAGGCTCCCACAACCCATGATTCCTCGCCCTACTTTCACTGCCGACATCCCAAGCATCTGGAAAGTTGATGAAATCAATCTTACTGAAAGTTTAGACATGTTGAAGCTGAAAGAAGTCCAGCCATCAAAAAACGTCGCAGCAGTGGTTCAGTGGTAGGGACCTCACTTCTATAAGCTCGGAGGGCGTCTCAATTGCACATCTCTCAAAGATCACCCTCTTTTTCGTCAGTTTTCTAAGACCAAGAAAGTGTTTGATCTTCTGGTGAAGCATGGCTACCAGCCCTTCAGGGGCCTCGTAAGAATGAGGATGGCATTCTGGAGTCGATCATTCCCGCCCAACATATTACCGGTGCAGGTTTGGGTTTCACAGGTCAGTCAGCAAGCAAGCGCGCTACCTTGATCAAAGGAGCAAAATAAGGAAGATAATGCCATTGTTTTCTGCTTTCTTTTCTCGTCATCTTGTAGGGACAACTCAGTCCCAGTTTTTTTGTCTTTGTCAAAGACTTCTGTAAATATTGAGCTGATGTTCTCAACTTTTATCAATGAAATTTTGATCTTTTCTCTTCAGATCTTGGCGTATATCATTCTCTCTTTATATTTTTGTTTATATCATCATTATTTGTTTCTATATAAAAGGTCATTTTTGAATTTCTTACCTTTTCTCAAAAATCTTCTTTGTGATTTTCAGGATTGCCAAATCATGGCTCCTAAATTTCTCAAAAGGCTCGTTCTCAAAATAACTCCCAACCGGCCAGAATCTGCAAGGCAAAGGCAGGGGCAGCGGTCAGCAAGATGGCAGAACAGACTGAAGAATTGGCAGAGTTTGATTCAGCAATTCAAGAGTTGCTAGAATTTGCCATTATTTAGAAGCAGGATGAGCCATCGCCGTTGGTTCAGGATCCGACAGAGGATGTCAATATTGGTTCAGAAGATGATCCGAAAATCCTTAAAATTGGCTCCAGCTTAAGTCTAGATGTGAAGGAAAGGCTCATCCATTTTCTCAAACAACATCAAGAAGTCTTCGCTTGGACTTATGAGGATATGCCAGGCTTAGATCCCAAGTTGGTCGAGCATCATCTTGTGCTGAATCCATATTTCAAGTCAATCAAGCAGAAACTTAGGAAAATAGATCCCCGAGTGGCACCGCAAGTTAAAGAAGGACTTGAGGAGTTGTTAAAGGCATGATTCATCCAGACCATTGATTATCTAGACTGGTTGGCGAACATTGTAGCAGTTCCCAAAAAGAATGGCAAGGTCCAAATTTGCATTGATTTCAGGGATCTCAACAAGGCTACCCCAAAAGATGATTATCCACTCCCCAATATCGATCTTTTGATCGACAGCATGGCGGGCCACACCATGTTTTTCTTTATGGATGGGTACTCAGGCTACAACCAAATCAAACTAGCCGCTCGTGACCAATCAAAAACTTCTTTTACCATGCCTTGGGGTACATTTAGCTACACAGACATGTCGTTTGGGCTCAAGAATGCTGAGACAACCTATTAGAGAGCAACGACAGTTAATTTTCATGATCAGATGCATAAGAACATGGATGTCTATGTGGATGACATTCTGGTCAAGTCCAAAGAAGTAGAGGATCATCTTGATGCTCTCGATCAAGTTTTTGAAAGACTTATTCTATACAAGCTGAGACTCAACCCACAAAAGTGTGTCTTCGGAGTAGAGTCAGGCAAACTGTTTGGCTTTATTATCAACAAGAAATGTATAGAAGTGGATCCTGCTAAGGCAAAAGCGATCATTGATATGCCGCCTCCAACCAATCTCAGAGAACTGAGGAGCCTTCAAGGGCGTATTCAGTCAATTCGTCGCTTCATCTCTAATTTGGCCATGAGATGCGAACCCTTCAATCATTTGTTGAGAAAAGAAGTGAAATTTGAGTGGGAATCAGAATGTCAGCTTTCTTTTAAGCACATCAAGCAATATCTCCTCAATCCACTCGTTCTGAATCTACTAGAACTGGAAAAACCACTTCTCTTATACATTTCCGTCAACCAGAATGCTTGTGGCGGATTTCTTTCACAGTTGAAGAAGGCAGTCGAATAGAGCACGCCATCTACTACGTAAGCAAGACTTTCATCGATTATGAGAAAAGATATTCTGAGATGGAAAAGACATGTCTAGCTTTAGTATGGATGTGTCAGAAACTGAGACATTATCTACTGGCCTCAGAAGTCAAAATTTTGTCAAGGCTCAATCCTCTCAAGTACATCCTTGAGCAGCCTTTCCTTACCGGACGGATTGCGAAATGGCAAGTCCTTCTGATGCAATACGACTTGGAGTATGTGTCTCAGAAGTCGATCAAGGGTCAGTCTATCGCAGATTAGTTGGCAGATTTCCCGTTAACAAAAGAGATTAAGGCAGAAGATGATTTTCTCGACGATCGCATCTACAATGTTCAGGAATCTCCAGTTTGGACCCTATTCTTTGATGGAGCTCAGAATATGTCTGGCATAGGGATTGGGATCTTATTGATCACTCCCAAAAAAGAGATGATCCCTTATTCCCTCAAGCTCAGCTTTCAGTGTACTCACAACATGGTCGAGTATGAAGCTCTGATACAAGGCCTCAAGATTTTGCAAGACTTCAACATCAAGAGAGTACATGCCTTTGGTGATTCATTGCTTGTGGTCAGCCAGGTTAATACTAAATGGCAAGTCAAAGACTCAAAATTAATCCCCTATCAGAAGATTGCCTTAGCTCCCATAGGTAACTTCGAAGAATTTCAGCTCAATCATGTCAAGAAGGAATACAACCATATAGCCAATGGCTTAGCCTATCTGGGCTCCATTTTGTCGTTCAAAGACAGTGAATCATACCGTTCCTTCGAGATTGACAGACTTGATCAACTTGTTTTCCTTTCAGCTGAGCAAGTAAATTAAATCACTCAGAAGGAGAAGCCTTGGTACCAAGACATCAAAGATTTTATCGAGACCAGTGAATTCCCACCGGAGATGTCAAGAAAGGAGCAACGTGCGATACAGCGCATGTCAGCCCGCTATTTTATCCTTGTCAATACTCTCTACCATCGTGGGTTCAGTTCTGAGTATGTCAAATGCTTAGACAAAGACGAAGCGATGAAAGTTGTCCAAGAGGCACACGAGGGAATTTGTGGTGGTCACGTTGGCTACCAAACGCTCGTCAAACAGATCATCCGGGCAGGATATTACTAGAAAACCATGCAGCAAGATTGCCATCGATTTGTGAGGAAGTGTGTCAAATGCCAAATGCATGCACCCTCTATTCATGCGCCAGCCGCATATTTGTAGTCTGTGGTTTTTCCTTGGCCTTTTTCGATATGGGCCTTCGATGTGGTAGGCCCGATCACTCCTTTGGCTTCTAATGGCCACATATATTTTCTCGCAGTTATAGAATACTTCACCAAATGGGTCGAGGTTGTAACTCTGCGAACAATAGAAGGCCGACATGTAGTTTCTTTTATTCATAAGAATCTTCTTTGTCGTTTCGGCGTACCACATGATATTGTGTCAGATAATGGCAGCCACTTCAAGAATGAGCGGATGAAAACTTTTTGTTCGAAGTTTAGGATTCATCATCATTTCTTAGCTCTGTATTATCCTCAAAGGAATGGTCAGGCAGAGGCCACCAACAAGATCTTGATCTGCATTCTGGAAAGAACTGTGGAAACGGATCGTGATTGGCACGAGAAGATGCACGATGCACTTTGGGCGTACCGGATGTGAACATCCCAAATTTTCCAAAATCTTTTAAATATTTCCTTTTTGCCCATGATTGCATTTTCTAAGCAATTGAGTCACTTTTAAATCTAAATTCCAGTTCATTTCTCAAGTTTTACTGAAATTAAATTCATTTTATATATCTGACTTGATTTTGGCTCCAGATCCATTGTCCAGATCCAAATCTGAGTCTTGTTGTCCAACTTTTAAATTAAAATTACAGAAAATACCAAAAAATAGTTTTTAAAATAGCTCAGACAGTCCATCCGACATCCGTTTGGATCCATCATGTTGTATTTTTCAATTCAGGTTTCAAAACTCGAACATTTTCTCAAAACCTGGATCCAAACCCATTTTCTGAAGAAATTTCTCCAAGATAACCCTGATTTTTCAGAAAAAAACCCTTTTTTTGTAAATATCTTGAAATTTTGTAAAATCAGTTTAAATTCCTTAGTTTTAAGAGTTTTGTTTTCAAAAATACAAAAAACAAATGTAGAAAATTCAAGAAAAGAACAAAAAAAGAAGAAAATAAAAAATCCAAAAAATTCAGAAACTATGCAGTTTACTCTCTTTTTGAAACTTATTTTGTTAAAAACCCTCTCTTAAAACCCCTTTTTGAAAATCAAAGATCACTTTTTAGAAAAACTCTTGAAGGAAGCCCCTCTTTGGAATTTGAAGGAAATTGCAACAGCCATCCTCCCGCGCACCCTCCATCGCCCTTTTCTTCTGCTCAAGGACCCTCCATCTCCAACGATTCCCGTTCACGAACCTTCTCCCTCATCTATAAAGAAGAGGAACAAGGGGGCATCCGGCATCCATCGATTTTCCATCCAGCATTCCCGAATTCCTCCTTCTCAATCTACCATCATCTATTCCATCGATCGACTTCATCCACTCTCCTCTGCAAGCAAACTTGAGGTCAATTTTCCTCTGGAGCCTTCGCTACCGTCATCTGAAGAAGACCAATCTCGCAGTAATCAGAGGTAAACATTTCATCTTCCCCCTTTTTCTTTTTCTATTCTTTCTTTTCATTTCTCTGGTTTTCCTCTTAATTTTCAATTTTGGGACTCCATTGACGCATCTCTGGTAGAATTGAGTTGCTTGTGTAATATCAAACCACCCATATGCAAAAGTAACGGAGCGTTCGTTCCGACACCTCCTTTTATGCTTATTGAAATTTCCTATGGCTTTCGATCAGATATCTGCTTTTATCGTTTTTTTTTCTTCTTTTTTTCTTCCTGTTTTATCGTGAAACAGTCTCTGGAATTATCGGGAAACTTTTAAATCACCACCTGTTGATGATTTGAAAGCCCTCTATATTCCGAATCTTCTGCCCATGAAGCATCATCTTCATAAATCAAAGCATTGCTTCTCCTAGTTCATCGCATCCCCCCTTTATTTTTCTTCATTCTGTAACTAATGTTATGTTGGGGATTGAGATTCATTAATGAAGGCATTTGCGTTACTGCACATGGTTGATGGAAAGATTTAGCGTATGGTAATTCTTTTTATGCCCATTTGTATGATTGGATATGTAAACAATGACGTCAAGATGCGTGATATAGTTTGAGGGTCACAAACACACCTGAAGCATTGCGTTAGGAAAAGAGGAATTACTGCTATCAGTATATTAATATCACAATCACAGTTCATCGGTTGGTCACTGCCCTGAGAGGTTATATATCCATTGTGGATAGTTTTGCTCTTCCTGGAATATCAATTGAACTGAAAATGTCAAATATAAGAGTCATATGTCCGAGAAGGGCATTGCTGATGAAACATGATCGCAAGATGGCATCACATTGCCTTTAGAGCTCAAGGCTTCGAGACAAATGGCATACGAGCAATCTAAGTTGAACTATTTGTTGTATCATTGAACTTTACATATGATTATATGGTACATTCTATCCTATTTGCAGTACAACATCACTGCACCATGTTCCACATTAGTCCGGTATCATCCATATCATCCTCTGTTTCCTGTTTTTCATAACCCAGGCCTACGATTTTGCTTCTTACAGCGCTTTCGTTACAACTCATTTGATCCTAGTCAATCGGTCTTACAACATCATTTCCATGAGTTGTTGAATCTTCATAAGCATTCACAACATGATCTCCCTTTTTCAACTGCAAAAACAAAAAAAAAGGCACTTTACATTTACCTGTACATTTACTTCTTTAAGCTCTTCATAAGTATAATATCTGCATCTACACTCTAGCATTAGATTAGCCATGGTTTTGATAGTGCTGTTATTTTAGCGTTATTGTATTGTCACATTCTGCATGTATTGGCACTGTGCTGTTAATATTTGATTTATTGCATCATGATCTGCTGTATTCTCCAATTTGCTCATTAGAATCATCTCTTGCATTAACTAATCTTTAATAGAAAGCTTAGCTGGAACTTCTTTACAAATAATATTTTTGCAAACATATCAGATCTTTTGGTCACATTATCTGATCTCTTACCAGGAATACACACAAATCTTCGTCCCACATGCCTCTGTTATTTCCTTGACAAAGGTGAAAAACGTAACTACACCTACATAGATACAAAATATGTTATGGTCCTATTGTAGAGATTGGTTGTACTGCGAATCATCCAGATGGACATCAGGCAACAATCCCATACCTAGAGTATGTGTCTGTATTTAACCAAGCATCACTTACAGCTTGATTTGTGTTCATGATTTATTCTGCACATTTCTGAAAAATTATGCACCAAGTGTCAATATTGTACCAGTTTGGGATTGCGAGGAGTGCAGGTACGACTTACCCCATTGGTTTGTTTCTTTCAGCATGTCTTGATGTTAGAGACTGTTTCCTGGCTAAATTTTTGATGTGGTATACAAGTTGCACTGATGTGGTAGTGCAGAAATTAAAATGTTAATAGATAAGGATATCCTACAGTTCAACCATTCTTCTTCTTCTTCTTTTTCTTTTTTTTTTCCTTGTTTCCTGTTAAAGCAAGATTAAGAGTGCTCCTGTTTCATGCTCAGGTTTGTTTATGAATTTCCGCTATGAACATTGTATCATCTCGTATCTTGTCATTGATTGTATAAGTGGTTGCATCAATATATGTTCATATTCATCACCTTGCCCATTTCCAATAGTCACCTTGCATCCCATCTATGCATCATCTGCCATCCCTGTACACCCCTCCCCTCATCATTCATTGGCACCAGGCGTCACACAACACTGATATGACAATAATTTTCCCACAACATCCCTTTACATCTGCTACAACACTGCCATCCCTGTCACTTACTCATAATGTTCCTTCCCTCCTGTAAACACCCCAAATTTTCCTCATCCATTCTCAAACAACCCTGCTCGTGCAGTGCCAACCCTGTTAGGTCAGTGTAGGAGTCAAACCCTGAGTCAGTTTTAGAAAATCACCATTTTACCCATTTTTTTAGGAAAAATTACCAATTTACCCCTAGGTCATCCCGGACCCCAGTCAGTCGGAGTCAACCATGCTCATTGGTTAGTTCAGAACATCTAGAATATCAATCATTTCAAACTCATCTGAGCTCATAATGAATAAACCATTTTCATTTCTGACCATTCCTGCCAAAATGGGATCATTTCTTCAGAAATGAGCTTACTTCTCACTCAAATCCAGGCCAATTGTCTCTGAGTCAGTCATTCATAGTCAGTCATACTCCCCAGAGTCTAACTTGAGCTCACCACGAGTTCAAGCGCTCCAATTTCAGTTCAAAAGCCTTTCCAAGTGTCTAGGAGCCCATTTTAGTCCATTTCGGCTCTTTCAGCTGAAATTGAGCTGAGTTTAGCCAATTGAGCTAGTGTTCGAGCTTCGATTTTAGTTCATAGTCAGCTCAAGTTCGTAATTCACTTCACTCCAGTGACCATTCCGTACCATTTCTCTAAAAATGGCAGCTTTTCTTGAAAATTCAGTCGGAAAGGTCAGTTGAGTCAGTGCCTGGTCAGTTCATTTGAGTTCTGAAACTCTAAAACTCAGCTCAATCCAGCTCATTTCAGTTCAATCCAGCTCGAACCTCAATTTTCAGTGTCACTCTGATCCAGTAGAGTCCCGAAAACCATTTCTTGAGCTATTTTGCAAATTTTATCAATTTTAATGCTTTTTAAACTGGTACAGCTGCCAATCGGGGTCTAACATCTAAAATTCTCCATTCAGGGTCTGCATTTCGCATGTCATTTCTCATCATTTCATATCATTTCTTAGCATTTCATAACATTTCATCACATTTCATTTCATTTTCGAAGTCCAGAACTCCAGTTTTATAAATTTCAATCCAGATTGAGTTTTAAAAGTTTTCAGAAATCAATTTCAAACCTCGGGTTTCCAAAATTGACATTTTCACCCCGGGAGTCTAAATTTGGAAATATTTTCTCAAGAAAAATAATCTGGATTTCTTTCAAAATCAAATTTTCAAGTTTTACACTGGATTTGCTTCGCAATGAGCTATTGAACTTCAAAATCTGAGCTCGTTTCAAAAACTGCCAAAAATAGCTCATTTCGGTTGGAAGCATTTTCTCGAGAAAAACAATTTGGATTTCTTTCAAAATTACATTTTCAAATTCTACATTGGATTTGCTTCGCAACGGGGTATTGAACTTCAAAATCCGAGCTCGTTTCAAAAACTGCCAAAAATAGCTCGTTTCGTCTAAAAATTTTCTAAAAAGACTATTTTACCCCTCTAATCGTCAAAATGAATTTCAAAATCAAAATTTGGACCCGCTCTGAGATGGCCCATTCATTTGCATTTCTATTTTATTCAAAAAAAAAATGCTTCTTTTTATTTGTTTTTATTGATTTTTATTTATTTATTATTATTATTAGTAGTATTATTTTTTTTAGAGAGGTGGGACCCACAAGGTGGTTGCCCAAACCTCCAGCCCCATTTCTTTCTTTCTTTCCTTTTCCTTTTTCCCTCCTTTTCTTTCTTTCCTTTCTTTTTCCCTTTTCTTTCTTTTTCTTTCTTTTCTTCTTCCTTTCTTCTTTCCTTCTTCCCTTCCTTCCTCCCTTCCTTTCCCTCTTGCCCAGCCATTCACGTAAACCGCTTGGAGATTTCTTTTCATTAAACCTAGAAAGACCTAAGTATGGAAGGAATTAAAACCTAAGTTCTAAAACAAAAAGAAAAAAAAAGGAAAAAAGCCATACGGCTGCCCCCATCTTTCTAACCCATCTCCCTCTCTCTCTCTCTCTCTCTCCCTTTAGCTATCTTCTTCTCTCCTTGGCTGCTACAGCCACAGCAGCCTTCCAACCTCCAGCAGCACCTTAGCTTCAGCCACCACAGCAACCAAGCTTCCTCCTTCACCCCCATCTTTCCCAGCCGGTGCTTCCTTGGCAGCTCCTTCGGATTTGAGCTATCAACATCAACCTCCATTGCTCCACCTTCACCACCTCCACAACAGCATAGCAGCTCCAACATCTCCACCACAGCTTCAACACCCCCAGCACTTTGGAAGCCTTCTCTGCAATCGGTTCCAGCCACCTCCACAGCAGCCATCATCGAACTTCATCTTGCAACAGCCACCTCTTCCAAGAGCTCCTCTAGTCGGACCCCTACCCAACTTCAACCACCTTCACGCCCAATAGCTGGTCCAGCATATACAAGGAAGCATCCCTTTTCAGTTGGTGTCATCTTCCTTCAATTGATCCAAACTAACCCAAGGTAAGATATTCATTTTGTTTTTGTTTTTTTTATTATTATTATTTTCATTTGATTTCCTTGTTTCATGTTGTTGCTATTGAGGGAAAATGATCCGTCCAATCAATGGACCAGATCCTCCCTTCTCATAGCCATAAAAATAAATATGATTTGTGTCTCCTTGAATTTTTCATGTTTCATTCCATGTTTTAGATAAATTTTATGTTTTATGTATTGCATTTAGTCTCACTTCTCCGTTTCTTGTTATTTAGCTCAATTTAATTGATAGTTCATCATGTTTTATTTTAGATATCCACTTTAGCTATGATTTCATATAAAACTTTTCGTTCAAAAATCCTAAAATTTTTGTGATAGTTACAATTATCTGTCTGTGATATCCTGCAAAAAATTGAAATCCATTTGAGCTTTACATCCCTATTAAACAAATCAAACCCTATATCGGGTTTTCTGTCTTTTTAAATTTCCAGTTTGCGCTTTAGCAGACAAGAACCTCCGGCACCACCCTCATGGGAAATCCAAATCGTCCTCCAAAAATCACAGTAGATTCATGATTGAATCTACTAATGATCTGAAAATTTTGAGGTTTTTCCAGTCAGTTTTGACCTCTGTAAAAAATCAGATTTCTCAGACCCCTGGGAAAATCTCGATTTTCTTTTGTCAGGATATAGACAGATCTTAATGCACCGACTCCTCAAAATCTGTAGTCCTTCTGCAAACACTTTCAACATGAAAGTTGTTCCTAACATGATTTCCTGTCATTTCCCAAAATTTGGGAATTTTTAGATCTGTTCCAGTATTTTTCCCGAATTTTCTATTTCTGTCTAACAGATTCCAATGTCCAGAAATCTCAGAGATTTAGATCTCTGATAACAGCATTCCCTTTTCCAAACTGTAATCCATATCCCAATTCTGTAAAAATAGAAAATTTTCCTCAGTTTGTCAGAGACATTTTCCCACAATTTCAGCCATTTTTCCATTTGTATGCTATTTTCCCCATATTTTCTACCAAAACCTGTCTGTTTCCTTCATTTACTAGAGTCGCCGGATTCCGATCCGACTTGCCGGAGTGGTACAGCTCCGACCATAGGTCAAAAACAGAAAGTGTAAAAGGCAAAAATCCTTGCCTTACTGTCCTCTGTCACTCCATAAAATTTGGGAAATTTTTATGGAAGTTTGATATCCTAAATCTCCTTTAGAATCAATATTTTAGGCAAAAATCATGAAATTTAGGGTTTTTATTTGAATTTCCATATTTAAAAATACAAAAAAATTATATTTTCGAGCTCCATTCTGTTTTTAGGGTTATTTTAGGTGTCCATGCCAAATTTGGTTTAATTCCAAGTTCATTTGCTCCATGTGTTAGTTTATCTTTAAATTCAGAAGCGAAAATCAGGTTAAATTCGATATTTTATGATATTTTCGCCATTTTAGGGTTTTTATCATGTACATAAGCATGTAGAATCATATTAGGGTTAATTTTAATCTCCTTTGCATTTCATATTTTTCAATTTTGCAAAATTTATTTCAGAAAACCCTGGTTTCAAGGCCATAGTCTTGTTATTGGGGGTATTTTGGTCATTTTGACCTAAATTTCGAAATTTCAATTTCTAATTCTCCCAAAATTTCATGCATATCATCATATTTCATCATATTATGTTTGATTTATTTTATTTGATTTTCAAATTTCCAAAATTTACAAAAATTCTTTCAGAAAACCCTGATTTCAAGGTCATCAGGGGTATTTTGGTCATTTTGACCCCAATTTCGAATTTTCAAGTTTATTTTCAAAATTTATTCATTATTTATCATGTTTATATCAAATGGGGTATGATTTTGGGTTTATATCTGAATAATATCCGATAATTTCCCATATTTTCGGATAAATTCAGAAAAACCTACATTTTTGTGCTAACCTTGTTTTCTAGTTTTGCAGGAACATTCAAGAAGAAGACTTAGATTTTTTTTTTCTTTTTATTTCAATTCAATGTAACATCAAATGTAATAATTTGGAATAAGAGTTACATTTCTGCTTAGAATAGGGTTGCATTGCATATAGTTAAATTTCTGCAAAATTTTAATATGTGATGTATGATTCATGCACATTATTTCAAATTCACTATGGTTTACACGAATGGCACGTGCACAAGCTCTTATGGAGTTTATAAACTCGGTGGGATTTGTATTTATGGCCATAGTCAGAATACGAAGAAAACCAAGATTTATGATCTTCATATTAGCCACATTCAGCCTACACACTTAGGCTAACTTCAAAATGCACTGCATTTTTCAAAGTCTTAAAAGGATTTCCCAATTTCTCAATTGAAATTCCCTTTTCAAATTCATATTCATTCATTCATATCATTCAAATTGCATTATTTTCAAACTCATTTTCCAATTTCAATTTCAGAAAATTCAATTTTCTCAAGAATTTCCAAGTCTTTCTCAGGATCTGATTTTCTCAAAATCCTAAGTTTTCAAATGACATTTCAAAGCATTTCCCAAGTTCAAATCAAGATTTTCCTATGTTTTCAAATTCTCAAATTTCAAAATCCCAAGTTTTTAGAAATTTATTTTCTCATATTTTCCAGTTTTCTTGAGAATTCATTTTCCATTTCAAAAGTCATTTTCCAATGAATTTCTTGATTTTCTCAGAATTCTCAAATCTATTTTCTCAGAAAAGCAATTCCAAATTTCAAAATCGATTTTCTAAAGTTCAAATTTTCCTAAGAAATCACTTTCCAATGCAAATTTCTGATTTCCAATAAAATTCAATGATTTTCCCAGGAATTCCATTTTCAAGCATTTTCCAGTCCTTTTCTAAATGCATTTCAATTTTCCAAAGCAAACATCATATTTTCTCAAACTTGCATTATTTTCAAAATTCCATAGCACAAGCCTGATTCTCTGTGCATTCTAGGAAAATAGAGCATAATTTAGCTATTTGAGTCAAATTAAAGCACGTAATTGATCCTTGGTTCAATTACCCCTGGTAAAGGCGCCAGGAACGGTTGAACCTCGTACCGACAGGCGGATCCCATTCCACGGAATTTTCCCGCAAATTTTCAAAATGGAGGCGAGTAATTTTTAAAACCAATTTCAAAACTTTGGTCGAGTTTGACTCGCGAAATTCATTTCTCTCTCGCAAGGGAGGAAAAAAATTTTGCGATGATAACAGGTTTGGCGACCGTGATGGGACCTGTCCTCGCCTGATCAATTATGTGCTTTAACTTAGCCCAATTGTCAAAATTATGTTCTATGAAATGTCAGCTTTAATTTCTGATATCATGTGAACCTAGGAGCCTAGACTAGAACCCAGCTGACATGGATTGCATATAGACTAGGCATGGTTTGGTAGGACCATATTGAGGAGAATTATGCATGCTCACTTAGACTTAGGTCTGAAATACAACACTCCTCAATCTAGGACTTGTATGAAAACAATGTTTGCTTCTTCAAAAGTTTTCAAAATTCTATCTCTTTAGGACTTAGAGCCCTCTGTTTGCCTGCATGTGATCATATTTCAAAAACCACCCCACCTATGTCTACCCGATCTTCACGTTGCTGGGCTCTCTTCCAGAACCATAGTTCGGGACAGAGCCTCACAACTGGGCCACTTATTTGGGCTAACGCCCCCTTGCCACGTACCAAGGGCCATAGTCCAACGTATATCGGCAAGCGCTCAAGGATGTTGGGAAAACACAAGCCTAGACCCGGAGATGAGTTTTATGCCACGTACATCGAGCCTCGGCTCGAGTATATCGGCATAGCATGATTGGACACAGTTGATCTAAGCCTAGAGTCAGGATTAGGGTCCTAAAGCTCTTTCAAAATCAATGCATTTAGAGTTGGCTGCCTAGGGATTGCTGTATGTGCATAATTGTTTGTAATTGAATATATGATATTCATTTTCGCCTTATTTTCTCATATTTTTCCCAAGTTTTCCAAAATACCAAACAATTTTCCAAAATACCTCATTTTTCATTTTTTATGAAATATCTCCTTTTTCTCAAAAACCCTGGACGATTTTTCTAAATTATCCACCTTTTCCTTCAAAACTCCAGGAAATCTTCCATTCTTTCGTTCCACTGGACTTCGAATTTCCAGCTTTCATTTTATCCTGCCTGCAATTTTCAAATTTCTTATATTTTTCCAAAGTCTAATTCCAGTCTTCTTGTCTTTCAGTCCAATGGCATCCAGTCCGCTCGATTCTGTTTTTCCTGAGGGTCACATCTCCTATGAGGTGCGACAAAGTCTTCCTGAGCATCGATCTCTTAGCACCGGACCCTTCTTCCCCCGGTGGTACTATGTCTGGTTCAAAAACTTCTCTCGTATGTTTCCGGACCACTTGAGCGATTGCGGGTTGGAATTGGCATCTGCAGTGAGAAAGTTGACAGTCAACGACAATCTGATTCATGCACTAGCAGAGCGGTGGAATCCGCGCACTTGCACGTTCTGGTTCCCGTGGGGCGAGATAACACTATTGATGGATGAATTTTCAGAGATTATGGGACTGCCCGAGCCAGTCGATCAGCCTGGAGATCTATTAGAGCAGCAATTTCTAATCAATGTCAAGGGTCTGGACCCTAAAGATGTCGTAGCTCGCATGACAGGGGGCAAGTCTTTGCCACTGATTGAAGAAAATGGGAATGAGTACGTGAGTCTGATCGAGATCTACCGACAGTATGGAGAATTCGCAGAAGTCAGCTCGTTGTCCAGAACAGCTCAAGAGAGAATTCAACATGCGATGGTTCTATGTACTGTGGGACTTGCTTTCTTTCCAGATGGACAGAATTAAGTGGATGTCAGAATAGTTCAGCTTTTGAGAAGATGAGGAAGTCGACAGACCAGCCGTCTCTCGATAGCCATGGCTGCGCTTGCTTTTCTATACAGAGGACTGACCCGCTTCACACTTGGAGAGTCCATCTTAGTCGAGGGATGTACTTATGCTCTTCAATCTTGGTTCCTTCAGCATGTACCAACCAGAGCTAGTTCATTCAGATACAACGGTAAGGAGCTCCTTCTAGTTGTGCGGTACCGATTTCTGATTGATTATCTGCAAGAAGAAGAAGTGGTGTGGTACTATTTTGATCAAGAATTATCGCCTCCCAGATACACCTATGCATATGGCAAGAGATTCTAGCTGCTTAGTCCATTCTTCTGCGCCTACTATCATCCAGAGCGGTTTGTTCGACAGTTTTCTCAGAGACAAAAGCACATAGAAGCTCGGCTACTGTCAAAGGTTATGCCAAAGTTCAACCTTGCATCAACGCAGTGGTCCAGAACATACCATTCTGCCAGATATGACTGAGATTCTTTCATTATTCTCACTCTTTTCCTCGGTCCACGTGTCTCTGCTGATCATTGAAAGTAGTGGCAGACTGTCTATATGCTCCCTCTTTCTCAAGTTTATTATTAATACAAGCATGTTTTCCGTTCAATGAATAAAAATCTTTCAAATTCTTCATTCTTGGTTTGACGACCTCGCCTAGGTGACAAGGCATATTTGCAGTTGTTCGTTCTTCTTGCAAAGAATGACAACATAATTGTCGTGACTCCAGCGGCGACCCAATCCCTAGTAATGGGATGTTCTTCCAATTGTCTACCAAATTCTCATCAAATATTTTTTTTTATATTCATTTCTATCTTGAATCTTCATCATCGAAATTTAATCATCCATTCTGTAGAGAGCATCAGTATTCCCAAGTGGTTCAGATCAAATCAAGCAAGAAGACACCACTATATCAGGGCATCCGTGATTTTAGAAGCAGGTGAGAAGAAATGGATTCTCCAAGATCTGCCAGAAGATAGAGTTTGAATGATAGGGATGACATTGATCCTGCTACATATCAGATGTTCAAGAAAATGATGATCAGGATGATGTCTGAGCAAGCTGAGGATTGTTTCAGAAAGGCTCCCATCAAGGAGAAGACATATGTCTCCGTCTCTTAGAATATCACTGGTAAGAGTAACGAGCGATTTGGCGTGTGTCAGGCCGATATTTTATTCTTGTCGATGTCGTCTATTATCGTGGATTCAGTTCTGAATATGCCAGATGCCTAGACGAAGATGAAGCCAAAGAAGTTGTGCAGGAGGTACACGAAGGCATTTGCAGTAGTCCCATCGGCTACCAAACTCTTATCAAGCAAATCATCTAAGCAAGATATTATTGGAAGATTATGCAACAAGATTGCAACCATTTTGTGTAGAAGTGTGCTCTATGCCAGATACAGACACCTTCTATTCATGCGCCAACAATATATTTGCAAATCTCCATCTCTCCATGGCTATTTTCTATGTGGGCCTTTGATGTGGTAGGCCCTGTCACTCCAGCTTCAAACGGCTACAAATATTTTCTTGCCGCAACAGAATATTTCACTAAATGGATAGAAACTGTCACTGTATACACAGTAGAAGGTCGACATGTGGTCTCATTCATCCACAAGAGTATCCTTTGTCGTTTCGGCGTACCACACGATATCGTGTCAAACAATAACAGTCATTTCAAGAATGAGAAAATGAGAACTTTCTGTTCGAAGTTCAAAATTCATCATCATTTCTCCGCTCCTTATTATCCTCAAGGAAATGGCCAAGCAGAGGCCACCAATAAGATTTTGATTCGAATCCTGGAGCGAACTTTGGAAACAGGCCGTGACTGGCATGAGAAGATTCATGATGCATTGTGGGCGTATCGAACCACCATTCGAACTTCAACTAATGCTACTCCGTCAGAACTTGTCTATGGAACCGAAGTATTATTGCCTCTACATGTTTAGAAACCTGCTCTAAAATTTGCATCACTTCTAGAATTACCTTTTGATCAGTATCAGCAACAGCGGCTAGTATAACTTGATTTGCTCGATAAAAGGAGGCTCAGAGCAGCAGAACACGCTCAATCATATCGGCAGAGGGTAGCCAGACAATATGCAAAATTTGTCATTGAAAGGAAATTATGAGTCAATGATCTAGTACTCAGATCCATGGCTTATCTCAAGCGTCGCCCAAGTGACAAATGGTCAACGAATTGGGAAGGGCCCTATGTTGTCGAGGAAGCATTACCCCACAATTCATATCTGCTCATCAATGCTGATGGTGTGGAATTATCAGACTCCATCAATGCTCAACATTTGAAAAATTTCTATACTTAAATCCTCTATTCCATCCTTTGTAATTCCTCAATATACTTTCTTCAACAATGGTCAAATTCTTCTTTCCCAGTTACACTGGGGCATTATTTTGAAAATTGTTTTCAAAACATCTTGTATGCAGGCAGGATCAAACAAATCTCTCATTTTGCATGCATGTGCATCCATTGACATCATTTTGCATACATTTGCATTCATTTGCATTTGCATGCATTCATTCGCATACATATGCATCATATTCAATTCCCCTTCAGGTTAAGGGATAAACCTGAACTTCCCCTTCAGGTTAAGGGATAAACCTGAATTTCCCTTTCAGGTTAAGGGATAAACCTGAACTTCCCCTTCAGGTTAAGGGATAAACCTGAATCATTTTCCATAATTCTTTAATTTCGACCTCCGGGTCATCCAATTTCCAATTTTCAAATTACCAAAATTCTCAATTTCGACCGCCAAGTCATCCAATTTCTATCCCCGTTCAGGATAAGGGGATAATCCTGAAACCGTTCATAGAAGCAATCCAAGTCTATATAATAGTTCTCGTTCTTAATTGAACCAATGACGTTCGTAGGCTGAATACCTATCGAACCCATGTCGTTCCTAGTGAACCAATGTCGTTCTTGATTGAACCAATGTCGTTCTTAGGCTGAATCCCTATCGAACCCATGTCGTTCCTAGTGAACCAATGTCGTTCTTAATTGAACCAATGTCGTTCGTATGCTGAATACCTATCGAACCCATGTCGTTCCTAGTGAACCAATGTCGTTCTTAATTAAACCAATGTTGTTCGTAGGCTGAATACCTATCGAACCCATGTCGTTCCTAGTGAACCAATGTCGTTCTCAATTGAACCAATGTCGTTCTTAGGCTGAATCCCTATCGAACCCATGTCGTTCCTAGTGAACCAATGTCGTTCTCAATTGAACCAATGTCGTTCTTAGGCTGAATCCCTATTGAACCCAGGTCGAACCCCTGCGAAACCAATGCCGTTCTCAATAGAACCAATGTCGTTCTTAGGAGGAATCCCTATAGAACCCATGTCATTCTCAGTAAACCAATTCACAATTTTGACCTTTTTAGCCAATCAATTTCCAATTTCCAATTTCCAATTTCCAATTTCCAATTTCCAATTTCCAATTTCCAATTTCCAATTTCCAATTTCCAATTTCCAATTTCCAATTTCCAATTTCCAATTTCCAATTTCCAATTTCCAATTTCCAATTTCCAATTTCCAATTATCAATTTCCAATTTCCAATTTTCAATTTCAAATATCAAATTTCAAAATTCCAATTTCCAAAATTTGACCCTTTTGGTCATCCAATACCAATTCCAATAAATTTCTCTTGCAAGAGACCCTTTTTATAGGGAGAGTTCGAGGGAGCTCGTTCTTTTCGCATGCTATCCAATTCGTTCACTTAGCCCCTTTTCAGGGAGAGTTTGAAGGGACTCGTGTCTTTGTGAACCGTTTGCAAAACAAAATTCCAATTTCATACAAGGAACCCTTAGTTCAGGGAGAGCTTCGACGGAAGTTCGCTTTCCTTGTGACCATAATTTCGTACTAGGCCATTTCATCATGAAGGACCCTCTTTTCAGGGAGAGTGTGATGAACTCGTTCCTTCATGACCAATTTACCAACCTCACCAATTCTGGCCCCCTTTCCATAAGAGAAGCCTAATGTTAGGAAGTTTTGACGAAAGCTTAATTTCTCTTCGAAAGTTCATTTTGCAAACACCTCCTCTTCAGGGAAGAGAGGAGTAATTCCTATTTCCAATTTCTGAATCTTCTCCTTTGGGGAAAGGAGAAGAAAATTTTTGTCATGGGTGCGTTGCGTTGTACTTTAGATGCTCGCTCTCACCAAGGATTTCAAGAACATTTTGCCAATTTGTCATTAAATATTTGTTGATTTCAAAATTTTTATTGTACAAAAACATTACTTCAGAATACCTTCAGTATTACTTTCGAAAGGACAAAGCTTTCGCAAAGAAGGATTCAAAATTCAAATTCTTTCTATTGGCCAACCAAAAGGATGAAGAATAAATCCCCGATATGGCCAGCAAAGGAAATTCAATATTGTTGCAAAGCCATAAGTGATCGGTATTGATCGCAGTCAATGGCACATTTTTAAAGATCATTCTTGGAAAATAAAGCAGTCGAAATATCCTGGGTGATACAGAAAAATCCATTCAATCCTTATATCTCCTCAATCACCTAAAACTGCAATTAAATATCTGCAAAAGGGATCTCTCAACTGTCGTCAAGATGAAGGCGAATTAGGCGAGTAGACCCCCGGGGCCAAAGAAGATTCAAATCATCTCCAAGATGACGGAGTTTGTGACGGATCCTTCCAGGGAAAGTTCAGAGCACCGTCAAGATGAAGGCGATTGCGATGGGCCTCCCGACAAACCCTAAAAGATATTTAATTTCTGCTATCATCAACAGATTTCCAACCAAAGAGCCAATAACCGTCAATATAATCCCTGAGAGAAAAGAAGGATCGGAACATCTCCAAGATGAAGGAGTTTGTGACGTACCCTTCCAAAAAAAAAAAAAAGAGAGAAAAGTCAAGACATCTCCAAAATGAAGGATGATGTAATCTCCAAAAACCCAAGAGAGCTCTAATTCTGCCAAAAAAAAAAATATAGTAGGCAGAAAGATCGTCATGAGAAAGAATTCCAGGATATCAGACTGCCAAATCTGCCAAAGAATCCTCTTTAAATTTTGTGAAATTCTATTATCAATATTCTTTCACAAATTGCTTTCACAATATCAAGAATACTCTCTTTTCTGCTCATATCAGGGAAATTGATAGCTTCCTTGAAAGAAAGCCAATTGCAAGCAATTTGAATTCGAATCGTGATTTTACGAAGTTAAGCCCAATCGGAGATAATACTTCAGGAAGAAAAGAGGGAATATTTTCAAAGCAATGTGCATCACTTTCAATTATTTCGAATCAACAATAATTTTCAACATTTTGACAATATTTTCTAGCTATCCTGACGTGAAGCGAGAGCTTGAGGTCCATCTTTGGCGCATCCCGACATCAGTTGTTATCCCTTTTAAGGACTTGATAATGGGAGTTTTCAAGATTCCTTCCCTTCTGTTGGTATAATCTGAGCGCATGGGCTCTCAGATTCGCACACTTCCCTGTGTCCCCACTGTCCCACCATAGACAGTCCAATTTCGGCTTGAGGTTAAGCCACCAATTCCAGCAAAAGGTCACCAATTTCAAAAGTTATTTAGTCTCAGCAATGAGGCGCCCAAAATCAAACCCCTTTTCAAGCTTTAGGGACCCCAATTTCATCCTTTTGCAAAACCCCTATCGGATTCATTGTGCGGAAATCCGAAGGTTCCATCATGGTTTCTTCCTTCGAGGATTCCATTCATTTTTCTACCCAATCAGGATAAGGGTACAAACCTGAGCCTCCTTTGATGAGGTATTTCATTTTCTACTCAATCAGGATAAGGGTACAAACCTGAGCCTCCTTTGATGAGGTATTTCATTTTCCGCCCAATCAGGATAAGGGTACAAACCTGATCCTCCTTTGAGGAGGTATTTCGTTTTCCGCCCAATCAGGATAAGGGTATAAACCTGAGCCTCCTTTGATGAGGTATTTCATTTTCTGCCCAATCAGGATAAGGGTACAAACCTGAGCCTCCTTTGATGAGGTATTTCATTTTCCTCCCAATCAGGATAAGGGTATAAACCTGAGCCTCCTTTGATGAGGTATTTCATTCCCCGGTCAGGTTAAGGGTCAAACCTGAGCTTCGTTTCTACACGAGGTATTGCCCGTCCCATCCAGGTTAAGGGCAAAACCTGAATCTCACTTCTTTTGAAGTAAAATTTTTTTCTTTATTCTCCATTTCATATCTACCATTTTCATCAGGGCTAATATCTTCATATCCAGTCGGATCCTTCTAACTGGGGCATTTTTATAGCCAAATTTGGTGTGATTTTCTTTGCCACTAAGCTCGTCTTCAAGCCGGCTTAGTAGCAAAGAGGGGCATCTGTAAACACCCCAAATTTTCCTCATCCATTCTCAAACAACCCTGCTCGTGCAGTGCCAACCCTGTTAGGTCAGTGTAGGAGTCAAACCCTGAGTCAGTTTTAGAAAATCACCATTTTACCCATTTTTTTAGGAAAAATTACCAATTTACCCCTAGGTCATCCCGGACCCCAGTCAGTCGGAGTCAACCATGCTCATTGGTTAGTTCAGAACATCTAGAATATCAATCATTTCAAACTCATCTGAGCTCATAATGAATAAACCATTTTCATTTCTGACCATTCCTGCCAAAATGGGATCATTTCTTCAGAAATGAGCTTACTTCTCACTCAAATCCAGGCCAATTGTCTCTGAGTCAGTCATTCATAGTCAGTCATACTCCCCAGAGTCTAACTTGAGCTCACCACGAGTTCAAGCGCTCCAATTTCAGTTCAAAAGCCTTTCCAAGTGTCTAGGAGCCCATTTTAGTCCATTTCGGCTCTTTCAGCTGAAATTGAGCTGAGTTTAGCCAATTGAGCTAGTGTTCGAGCTTCGATTTTAGTTCATAGTCAGCTCAAGTTCGTAATTCACTTCACTCCAGTGACCATTCCGTACCATTTCTCTAAAAATGGCAGCTTTTCTTGAAAATTCAGTCGGAAAGGTCAGTTGAGTCAGTGCCTGGTCAGTTCATTTGAGTTCTGAAACTCTAAAACTCAGCTCAATCCAGCTCATTTCAGTTCAATCCAGCTCGAACCTCAATTTTCAGTGTCACTCTGATCCAGTAGAGTCCCGAAAACCATTTCTTGAGCTATTTTGCAAATTTTATCAATTTTAATGCTTTTTAAACTGGTACAGCTGCCAATCGGGGTCTAACATCTAAAATTCTCCATTCAGGGTCTGCATTTCGCATGTCATTTCTCATCATTTCATATCATTTCTTAGCATTTCATAACATTTCATCACATTTCATTTCATTTTCGAAGTCCAGAACTCCAGTTTTATAAATTTCAATCCAGATTAAGTTTTAAAAGTTTTCAGAAATCAATTTCAAACCTCGGGTTTCCAAAATTGACATTTTCACCCCGGGAGTCTAAATTTGGAAATATTTTCTCAAGAAAAATAATCTGGATTTCTTTCAAAATCAAATTTTCAAGTTTTACACTGGATTTGCTTCGCAATGAGCTATTGAACTTCAAAATCTGAGCTCGTTTCAAAAACTGCCAAAAATAGCTCATTTCGGTTGGAAGCATTTTCTCGAGAAAAACAATTTGGATTTCTTTCAAAATTACATTTTCAAATTCTACATTGGATTTGCTTCGCAACGGGGTATTGAACTTCAAAATCCGAGCTCGTTTCAAAAACTGCCAAAAATAGCTCGTTTCGTCTAAAAATTTTCTAAAAAGACTATTTTACCCCTCTAATCGTCAAAATGAATTTCAAAATCAAAATTTGGACCCGCTCTGAGATGGCCCATTCATTTGCATTTCTATTTTATTCAAAAAAAAAAATGCTTCTTTTTATTTGTTTTTATTGATTTTTATTTATTTATTATTATTATTAGTAGTATTATTTTTTTTAGAGAGGTGGGACCCACAAGGTGGTTGCCCAAACCTCCAGCCCCATTTCTTTCTTTCTTTCCTTTTCCTTTTTCCCTCCTTTTCTTTCTTTCCTTTCTTTTTCCCTTTTCTTTCTTTTTCTTTCTTTTCTTCTTCCTTTCTTCTTTCCTTCTTCCCTTCCTTCCTCCCTTCCTTTCCCTCTTGCCCAGCCATTCACGTAAACCGCTTGGAGATTTCTTTTCATTAAACCTAGAAAGACCTAAGTATGGAAGGAATTAAAACCTAAGTTCTAAAACAAAAAGAAAAAAAAAGGAAAAAAGCCATACGGCTGCCCCCATCTTTCTAACCCATCTCCCTCTCTCTCTCTCTCTCTCTCCCTTTAGCTATCTTCTTCTCTCCTTGGCTGCTACAGCCACAGCAGCCTTCCAACCTCCAGCAGCACCTTAGCTTCAGCCACCACAGCAACCAAGCTTCCTCCTTCACCCCCATCTTTCCCAGCCGGTGCTTCCTTGGCAGCTCCTTCGGATTTGAGCTATCAACATCAACCTCCATTGCTCCACCTTCACCACCTCCACAGCAGCATAGCAGCTCCAACATCTCCACCACAGCTTCAACACCCCCAGCACTTTGGAAGCCTTCTCTGCAATCGGTTCCAGCCACCTCCACAGCAGCCATCATCGAACTTCATCTTGCAACAGCCACCTCTTCCAAGAGCTCCTCTAGCCGGACCCCTACCCAACTTCAACCACCTTCACGCCCAATAGCTGGTCCAGCATATACAAGGAAGCATCCCTTTTCAGTTGGTGTCATCTTCCTTCAATTGATCCAAACTAACCCAAGGTAAGATATTCATTTTGTTTTTGTTTTTTTTATTATTATTATTTTCATTTGATTTCCTTGTTTCATGTTGTTGCTATTGAGGGAAAATGATCCGTCCAATCAATGGACCAGATCCTCCCTTCTCATAGCCATAAAAATAAATATGATTTGTGTCTCCTTGAATTTTTCATGTTTCATTCCATGTTTTAGATAAATTTTATGTTTTATGTATTGCATTTAGTCTCATTTCTCCGTTTCTTGTTATTTAGCTCAATTTAATTGATAGTTCATCATGTTTTATTTTAGATATCCACTTTAGCTATGATTTCATATAAAAATTTTCGTTCAAAAATCCTAAAATTTTTGTGATAGTTACAATTATCTGTCTGTGATATCCTGCAAAAAATTGAAATCCATTTGAGCTTTACATCCCTATTAAACAAATCAAACCCTATATCGGGTTTTCTGTCTTTTTAAATTTCCAGTTTGCGCTTTAGCAGACAAGAACCTCCGGCACCACCCTCATGGGAAATCCAAATCGTCCTCCAAAAATCACAGTAGATTCATGATTGAATCTACTAATGATCTGGAAATTTTGAGGTTTTTCCAGTCAGTTTTGACCTCTGTAAAAAATCGGATTTCTCAGACCCCTGGGAAAATCTCGATTTTCTTTTGTCAGGATATAGACAGATCTTAATGCACCGACTCCTCCAAATATGTAGTCTATCTGCAAACACTTTCAACATGAAAGTTGTTCCTAACATGATTTCCTGTCATTTCCCAAAATTTGGGAATTTTTAGATCTGTTCCAGTATTTTTCCCGAATTTTCTATTTCTGTCTAACAGATTCCAATGTCCAGAAATCTCAGAGATTTAGATCTCTGATAACAGCATTCCCTTTTCCAAACTGTAATCCATATCCCAATTCTGTAAAAATAGAAAATTTTCCTCAGTTTGTCAGAGACATTTTCCCACAATTTCAGCCATTTTCCCATTTGTATGCTATTTTCCCCATATTTTCTACCAAAACCTGTCTGTTTCCTTCATTTACTAGAGTCGCCGGATTCCGATCCGACTTGCCGGAGTGGTACAGCTCCGACCATAGGTCAAAAACAGAAAGTGTAAAAGGCAAAAATCCTTGCCTTACTGTCCTATGTCACTCCATAAAATTTGGGAAATTTTTATGGAAGTTTGATATCCTAAATCTCCTTTAGAATCAATATTTTAGGCAAAAATCATGAAATTTAGGGTTTTTATTTGAATTTCCATATTTAAAAATACAAAAAAATTATATTTTCGAGCTCCATTCTGTTTTTAGGGTTATTTTAGGTGTCCATGCCAAATTTGGTTTAATTCCAAGTTCATTTGCTCCATGTGTTAGTTTATCTTTAAATTCAGAAGCGAAAATCAAGCGAAAATCAGGTTAAATTCGATATTTTATGATATTTTCGCCATTTTAGGGTTTTTATCATGTACATAAGCATGTAGAATCATATTAGGGTTAATTTTAATCTCCTTTGCATTTCATATTTTTCAATTTTGCAAAATTTATTTCAGAAAACCCTGGTTTCAAGGCCATAGTCTTGTTATTGGGGGTATTTTGGTCATTTTGACCTAAATTTCGAAATTTCAATTTCTAATTCTCCCAAAATTTCATGCATATCATCATATTTCATCATATTATGTTTGATTTATTTTATTTGATTTTCAAATTTCCAAAATTTACAAAAATTCTTTCAGAAAACCCTGATTTCAAGGTCATCAGGGGTATTTTGGTCATTTTGACCCCAATTTCGAATTTTCAAGTTTATTTTCAAAATTTATTCATTATTTATCATGTTTATATCAAATGGGGTATGATTTTGGGTTTATATCTGAATAATATCCGATAATTTCCCATATTTTCGGATAAATTCAGAAAAACCTACATTTTTGTGCTAACCTTGTTTTCTAGTTTTGCAGGAACATTCAAGAAGAAGACTTAGATTTTTTTTTTCTTTTTATTTCAATTCAATGTAACATCAAATGTAATAATTTGGAATAAGAGTTACATTTCTGCTTAGAATAGGGTTGCATTGCATATAGTTAAATTTCTGCAAAATTTTAATATGTGATGTATGATTCATGCACATTATTTCAAATTCACTATGGTTTACACGAATGGCACGTGCACAAGCTCTTATGGAGTTTATAAACTCGGTGGGATTTGTATTTATGGCCATAGTCAGAATACGAAGAAAACCAAGATTTATGATCTTCATATTAGCCACATTCAGCCTACACACTTAGGCTAACTTCAAAATGCACTGCATTTTTCAAAGTCTTAAAAGGATTTCCCAATTTCTCAATTGAAATTCCCTTTTCAAATTCATATTCATTCATTCATATCATTCAAATTGCATTATTTTCAAACTCATTTTCCAATTTCAATTTCAGAAAATTCAATTTTCTCAAGAATTTCCAAGTCTTTCTCAGGATCTGATTTTCTCAAAATCCTAAGTTTTCAAATGACATTTCAAAGCATTTCCCAAGTTCAAATCAAGATTTTCCTATGTTTTCAAATTCTCAAATTTCAAAATCCCAAGTTTTTAGAAATTTATTTTCTCATATTTTCCAGTTTTCTTGAGAATTCATTTTCCATTTCAAGTCATTTTCCAATGAATTTCTTGATTTTCTCAGAATTCTCAAATCTATTTTCTCAGAAAAGCAATTCCAAATTTCAAAATCGATTTTCTAAAGTTCAAATTTTCCTGAGAAATCACTTTCCAATGCAAATTTCTGATTTCCAATAAAATTCAATGATTTTCCCAGGAATTCCATTTTCAAGCATTTTCCAGTCCTTTTCTAAATGCATTTCAATTTTCCAAAGCAAACATCATATTTTCTCAAACTTGCATTATTTTCAAAATTCCATAGCACAAGCCTGATTCTCTGTGCATTCTAGGAAAATAGAGCATAATTTAGCTATTTGAGTCAAATTAAAGCACGTAATTGATCCTTGGTTCAATTACCCCTGGTAAAGGCGCCAGGAACGGTTGAACCTCGTACCGACAGGCGGATCCCATTCCACGGAATTTTCCCGCAAATTTTCAAAATGGAGGCGAGTAATTTTTAAAACCAATTTCAAAACTTTGGTCGAGTTTGACTCGCGAAATTCATTTCTCTCTCGCAAGGGAGGAAAAAAATTTTGCGATGATAACACCTCCATAGGTTGCCTCTCATTATTTAAACCATGCATCCATTACATTATCTGATGTCAACCATCACATATGTCACAAGCACCTATTGTGCACCCAATCCACAACATAGCCTCTTGTCATTACACTGTGTACAATAGTCTCTTTCCACTTGCTATCCACCATCACATAGTCTCTTACAGTAATATCATTTACCCATTTAGCTGAGTCTCTCACTTCACGTTACTGTCATGACCCCTGCATTACTTATCTCCACCAGACACTTTCCTAACAACCTCTGAACACCCCAAATTTTTCAAAATGTTGTAAATATTTCCCTTTTGCCCCTGACCCCATTTTCTGGGTAATTGAGTCACTTTTTTTTCATTTTATTTCTCAAGTTTTCTGAAATTAAATTTATTTTATATATCTGACTCAATTTCAGATCCGGATCCAGATAAAAGATCCAAATCTGAGCTTCATTGTCCAATTTTTTAATCAAATTCTCAAAATTACCAAAAATAACCTTTTAAAAGGCTCAGACAGTTCATCCGGTATCCGTTTCGATCCATCGTGTTATATTCCTCGATTTGAGGTTTAAAACTGGAATATTTTTTCAAAACTTGGGTTCAAACCCATTTTCTGAATTTTTTTTTCCAAAATAACCTTGATTTTTCAGAAAAAACCCTTTCTTCTGTAAATATTTTGAAATTTTGTAAAATTAGTTTAAATTTCTTAGTTTTTAGAGTTTTTGTTTTCAAAAAATACAAAAATATATATATATATATATAATTTCAAGAAAAGAACAAAAAAATAAGAACATAGAAAAAAAGAAACACAAAAATGGCCTTTTAAAAGCACCCTTTTGAAAAATCGAGTTTTTGTGAGAAAACTTTTTGCAAAAATTTGTTAGGGAGCCCCCTCTTTGCAAAAACCTGAAAATAAAGGGGGGCCCTTTGAATTTGTTTTTTTAGGGTTTTTGGTGAAGACTCTTCGTAAAGGAGGGTTACAGGGCCTTCTCCCTCTCTCGCAAGAACCCTCATCGCACGCCCCCATCAGCCGCCTCCTCCCTCAGATCCTCCATGGCCTCCACCCTCTGATCCTCTTCTTCCATCATCGAGCAACCTTCACCCTTCATCTCCAACCACCTCTTCCCTTTCTCGATCTTTCTTTCTCTTCTTATATAAACGGCCATCAAGGGAAACCCCACTCCATTGCGTTTCACCCCTTCATTTTCTTCACGCTTCTTCTCTGATTCTCCTCAAGTAGCAGTGAAAGACTGATTACCGCAGCCACCGCAGGTAAGTAATTGTGCTTTTCCTTCTTTTGATCCCCTGTGATGATGCATGAAATGCACATCATGTTAACAAGTTTTTCATGCATTTTGTAACGAGTTTAAGGTTTTAAACCCATGTTTAGATGCATTTTGATAGTAAGGGGTTATGGTTCGAATTTCAGAGAAATCGAAGTTAAAATGAGATAGTTATGGCAATTTCAGTGTTTGGGCATGGATTTCGAGGTGGATCGGATCCATATCCGACCCAATTAGGCTGTTTGGACCCTGGATCAACCTTTAGAAAACCCAAAATCCAACCCACATGCCTATTCATATCCATTTCAAAAAGTTTTGCAGAAAACCCCCCAGAAAGTGGCGCCTAGCAAAATGGTTTTTTTTAACCTTGTTTCTGAAATTCCAAAAAAGTATAAATAGACTTTTTAGAAGAACCCTAGGCGTCTTTGGCTTGGATTTGATGCCCCCTGCAGTGCCTCTAGATCCAGCATCATCTTCCTCTTCCACTCCACCTCGTTTTAGCCATTGAAGATCGGTTTATGCTTGGAAATCAAGCATCTCTCGATTTCCCTTGTTATTTCTTTACATTTCTTCCTATTCCTTGCTGTGTTTTTCACCTTTTTATGTGTTTTTGCAGGTGTAGCAGAGGTGGAGACTACTAACCTTGCTTGATAGTGTGAACCACATCATCAAGGTGAGCCGGCCCTACCTCCATTCGGTTTTCTGAGCCCTCCGATCGCGAATCGGCGCACATCCCATCCTCGGTGGATCTCCAACGTGTTGCATCTGCAAAAGTGTTGTTCTTGGTAAAGTTCCAGCATCCTCGAACCGTTCGGGATGTCAAGGCCAAGCCATTGTCCGCTCTTCTTCATCCCCACGATCGTCGGATCACCCGAGAGGTAGGTCTTCTTCTCCCTTCTCTTCTAGCTAAAACCGAATTGTGTGTGATTTGCTTTTCTTATTTTCTGTGTGTTTCTTATTTTTCTTTTTGTTTCAACCTTAGAATAGACCCTGTGCACAGACCAACATGTTTGATTAGGTTTATTTGATTGATTGATTCGTTTGAATCTTGTTTTTTTAAGATTTTTCACCCAAATCGTGAAAATCAGCTAGATCTTCATCTAGCCGATTCTTCAAGTTTGTCCAGTGTGTTCGTGATTCTGTTCTACAGAAAATCCAATAAAAAATTGTTCATTTTGATTCAATTTAATCGTTGGGATTGCTTGTTGTGTGTTTCAATTAAATAGAAAAGAAAACACAAAAATCGGCTAGACTATTTCTAGCCGATTCTTGGGTTTTATAAAATTATTCGTGTTTTGTTTTTTTTTCTGTAGTGTTGCTGTTTGTTGTGTGTGTGTTTTGTTTATTTCAGTATCATTTATTTTTCGTTTTAGGGAAAATGGATTTTTTTATGTGTCGCATGAGAGGTTTTTGCCAAAATCGTGAATGAATGTTTGAAATCATGCAAGTGTAGGTGATTCTCTTGTGCCATTCGTGTGATTTACTGTTTGGGTAGTAGTTGACAGTCTCAAAAAGTTGAGTGAGTCAAATTCATTGTTTTAGAATCGTCTTAATTCTTGTTTTGTTAGTGTTTTCAAGTTTTAGGTATTTTCTCTTATTTGAAAAAAAAAATTACAAAAATCGAATTTTATTTTCTTTGTGTTTTTTATTAATGTATTCATCCTGCTGCATGTTTGATATTTAGTTTAGTCGGTATTCTTGTGTTCGTGATTTAGTGTTTCTTGAAGTTAGATAGTCTTAGAAAGAGATTTAGTCGTTTGCATTTTTTGATGTTTTGTTCATTAGAATAGTGTTTAGATGATTTGAGGTCTTAGGTATTTTATGATTTCCAGCATAATAGCTAAGTTATTTGTGTTTTAAGTAGTTGAATTAGTTAGTATAATTCTATGTTCAATTAGTTTTATCATGTTCATTCTCATTTTAGTTTAGTTGTTCAATTTTGATTTTTTTTATATTTTTTATTTTTCGGTCTTCTTCTTCCCCAAGGAAGGGCGGCAGCCATTAGAGCTCCAATTGAGCTCTAGGCCATTTTTTAGTAAGTATTAATTGCAGTTAGGTAGGTTTATTAGGGTGTCCACATTCAGTGTATTAGGTTTTATTGCCTTAGACGTTTTTAGGAGCCATTTAAGTAAGTTTTGGAATTAGGTGTAGCATTTAATTCTAGAAAATCGTGTTTCTCTTTGAGTCTTTTCATTTCCTAGGTAGTTTTAAATGCCTTAGCCTAGAAAGTAGCTCAATTGGGGTTGACAATTTTTGAGAAGGAAGGCAATTAAAGTAATTGGATTTAAAAAGTTTTTGGAAATAGTGGATTCATCAAAAATCGTGTGGAGCATTTAAAGGAGAATTAAATTTTGAGTGTGTATTAAAAAGGAGTTACTATTTGGCTTTGGAAAGTGCTTTTGAAATTCAATTAAATTTCCAATTTAGGTGTTCACGATTTCAAAAAAGAAATAAATGAAATTTAATTCAATCTTGGAACGCAAAAATCGTGGGTTCTCTAGGTTGGACTTTTCCTTTTTCCCAAGTGAACTTTAAATCTATTTAAGGAGTGTAACTCCCTATTTAATTGGGCAATTTTTGATAATCCAATTATTCCAAAATTCGAGAATTGACATTTATTACCTTATTTTTCCAACCTTCTATTTTGAATTCATTTAGTTTTGAATTAATTTTAGGTTAGTTAGTAGGTTACTAATTAGATATGTCTTAAATAGGGTTCAACCTAGTTAATTTAGTTGACCTAATTAGTTGAGTCAAACCGAACCTAGTTGAGTCAACCGAACCCAGTTAGCTCAGTCAACCCTAGGCCGAGTCAAACCTAGTCTAAGTCAAGTCCTAGATCAAACCTAAACCAACCTTAAGTCAATCGAGCCTACCTCTCCTAACCTAACCTAGTCAATCTAATTGACTTAGTAGAGGAGTCGTGTACCTAACCCACACCAAACATAGCCAAGACCGAGTCTACATAAGTCAACCGAGTCTAGTCGAGTCAACCCTAGTCGACCCTAGTCCTATTTTAAAATCTGAACCTTTTTGTTCTTTAGTGGCCTCATTCCCTTTAGATTTAATTCATATTGCCTTTAGAATATGATCATGCATAATATTTGCATTTTATTAATCATTATTGATGCATGATCCATGTAAAAATTGCTTTAAAAACCCATTTTTACCATTAGTTTTGAGAAACCTCATTGCATTGAATTTTATCAGAAAATCGTGTTCTTGAAAGCTTTCCTTTCATACATATATATATATATATATAATTTTTAGTTAGAACTTCTTAATTGTAGTTTAGTTAGCTTAAGTTTGAGTAGCTAATTTGTAATCTTTAATTAGTTTAAGAAGTTTGTTTGTTTTCTTTAGACAATAAAGCATGTTTTGCTAAAATGGGTATTTTGGAAATCATTGAAAGCTGTTGGACTTGTTTTGAAAAAATGGTTTTACCCTAATATAATATTATAAATAGTATCATACAGCAAGAAAAAGTGGTCCTTCCATATTAGATTTCACGCCTCTCTCTCTCTCTCTCTCTCTCCAGCCGTGCCTTCTTCTTCTTCTTATTCTTCTCTTCTTTCTAGCCGGTGGGTTCATCTTCTTCCAGCAGCAAAAGGAGGGCAGCGTGAGGATCTGATGTGGGGAGAGACCACTCTCTTCCTCAACCCATCAGTTGAAACAAGCTACAACAGGTTGTTTTTGTCTTCTTCCTTTTCACGTAGTTATAGCTTTGCATTCCATAACTTTGGTTTCATTTTAGACATCTCTGCATTAGGCATATAAATCTAACATCATCTGAAAACAAAACGAAAATAAAAAATCAAAAAGAAAAAAGAACAAAAATATATGTTGTTTTGGTTTTGTAACAGCGTGTTTGACGCTGCCAATAGCTTAAGCGTTTTCCTCTGATTAGTTTAGTTTTTATGTGTGTTAACCGTTCTGGTCAGCAGTCTTATTACCTAGGTTAGTGTGTGTTGTTTAATTAGGTTAGTTTTGTTTGTGTCAACAAGTGTCCCTCGGTTACTAGTAGTTTACATTTAACGTCTGTTATCCATTGCCTTCAGCGTTTTTTTTTTATTGCATTGTTGTCACATCATTACATTTTGTTACAACATTACATTGTGTCTTCTATTTTCTGATCAGCATTGTTAGTACAGCATGTGCATGTTTCTGTTTGTTGTTTGATTGAATCCTTTTATAGTATATCGTATATTAGATAGGTTAGCTAAATTACATGACTTAGGGTGGTATTGTTTGGTTGTTGTTTTTTTTAATCTATTGCTAATAGGTTAGCCCCAGTCCTTCTCTTTTTTTTTTCAGTAACATAGACCTTAGTTAGTTATTTCAAATGCTTAGTTCATGTGTTCATTTTAATTTCTCTCTTGCCTCTCGGTTAGTTTAATTCCTGATTTTTTTTTACAGTAATCTTGTCCTTTTATTAGTTTGTGAATAGTTGAATTGATTCTTGACAACTAGATTTAAGTTAGTATCATATCAAGTTTGCTATTTATTGGTCAGAGTGGATTTCATACAGTGAGTTAGCACTTTGAATTAGTTAGTAGTATTCTATTAGAAGTAATATTTTCTTGTTCAATTGAATTTGGTTATTGTTGTTTTCTTGTTCTTGATTATTTAATTAGTTAATTCATGATTAGTTAGAACAGATATAAGGTTGTTAAAGTATTCATTAGCTACTTTCGTTCTTGCATTCATGTTTTTTTTATAGCATTAGTTAAGTCTTATTCGTTTGTACGGTGAGCATAGTTTAGCCCTTTGTGTTAGTTAATGTTGCATGCTAGTTCTTACTTCATAATTAAGTACTGATTTGCGTAGTGTGTTATTAGTTTAGCGTAGTTCATGTTACTTAATTCTTGTTTTTTTTTATGTTTTTGGTGATTCTTCGTCATATTTCTGGTTGATTTTTCTCTAGATTCCTCATTTTTGCTGTGTGTTTTGTTTTTGTATCTTGCAGGAAGCATTGGAACGTGCGGTCGAGTCCTTTTCGTGCCTTAAAAGAGCCCTTTGAGGTCCCCAAAAGGTACCCTCAAGGGACCTTCAGGGAGCCCTCAGAAAAGCAAAAGTTCAAGAAAACATATATTACCTCAAGAAGGGACAAGAAAGCCTCAAGCACTGAAGACTTGCTTTTCTTTCTAGATTAGGCTTTTATTTCATTTAATTCAATTCATTTGGGTTTGTAATAAGGCACTTTAATTATTTGTTTAAACCCTCTGCGTAGGGCCGTACTCTCGTAGTTACTTAATTATTTAATCAATTCTTTTCATTTTGGCAATAAAGAGTAGTTTAGATTGTGTGTTCGAATACGAAGTATTTTCCGTTCCCTGAGATCGACCCGGACTCCACCACTTGTGCGAGCCGGTTTTTATATTTTTGGTGTCTGGCTTTCACTGAATTTTCATTAAAAATATTGTTTTAAAAAGGGTTTTCATAAAACTCACACCAAATTTTGGCGTTGTTGTCGGGGAACGGCGAAATACTAGTATTCACTTTATTACCTTGTGTTTGTTCTCGTATTTATAGGTTGTTAGTTTAATTCAGTTCTTTAATTAGGATTGTTTAGTGTGCTTTTCGCATTTAGGCTTAGAACCACGTGTGTGCATACCGTAGAGACAAGCTTACTTTTCTGCACAGCTCACCCATTAGGATCCCCTTAGAAGTGACTATGTACGATTGGTACCGTGCACATAGATTTCATTTTCATAAATTCTCTACTGAGTGCAACTGCGTGGTGCTTGTTATTTCTTGTTTTCAGTAATTGTTTTTGTTACTCGTTTTGTGGTTTGTGTAGTTTGGCCGCTAGTGCGTTAGTTAGGTAGAAAAACCTAATTTAGGACGGTTGCTGCACCGGTCTACCCTTTGGTGCATGCACGGGCGACGTTCGCTTGAACCTGAGCTTGCCGAATTTGTTGAGGATCCCGATTCTTTCTTTAGGAGAGCCCATCAATCCAGCCCCATGGCTGAAGATCAGCAGTTGATCCGTCCTCTTAGGGATTACTTCATGCCCAACACATACACTCCTGCCTCCTGCATCACAAGACCTGATGTGGGAGCGAACCATTTTGAAATCAAGGCCAGTGTCATCCAGATGTTACCCTCCTTTTATGGCCTTAGCAACGAAGACCCATACCGTCATCTCGACGAATTTCTCGAGATCTGCTCTACGGTGCGGATCAACAATTTTGGAGATGACGCGTTAAGGTTGACGTTATTCCCCTTCTCCCTTAAGGATAAAGCCAAGCATTGGCTGAAGGCTCTCGATACAGTTCAAATTACCACTTGGGAACATATGCAAAGGGAGTTTTTAAAGAAATACTTCCCAATTGGTAAGACGAACCAGTTTCGAAAAGCCATCACTAGCTTTTCACAGATCGAGGGAGAAATGTTTCATGAAACGTGGGAGAGGATGAAAGATCTTCTCCGCAAGTGTCCCCACCACCAGGTGCCCCACTGGCAACTGGTGCAATATTTTTATGATGGTCTCATTGAGAAGAACCGTCAAATGGTTGACGCTGCCTGTGGGGGCACTTTTATGCTCAAAAGTGAAGATGAAGCATGGGCCCTTTTTGAGACCTTGAGCGAGAACTCCATGCACCATGCTTCTGCTTCACGATCTGAGAGGGCCACACCTGTGCAAGATGGCACGAAGAAGGCTGGTATATTCGAGATAGGGATGCACCTTGAGTTGCAAAACAAGGTCGACCAACTGTCCCAAAAATTGGATCAGTTGTTGGCGGGTCTCTCTCCAGTCCTACAGGTGTGTGCGTTGTGTGCTAGCCCTGCACACCATGTTGTTGATTGCCCCGTTGCGCCACAATACCCTGAGTTTGTCCAGGAGCAAGCTTAGATGGCGCAGAGTTTCGCTAGGCCTGCACCCAATCCATATTCCAGTACATATATCCCGGGCTGGCGGAACCATCCCAAATTTTCATGGAGAAATCCACAAGCCCAACCTCCCAACCCTTCCCAAAGCCAACCTAGGCAAGGCGGTTATGCGCTTGGATTTCAGAGAACTAGCTAGCCTTCATCTCAGCCTACTTATAATCAACCCCAGTCTCAGGAGCCTTCGTCCAGCCAGTCCTTTGAGGACAAGATGTTGCAAGCCTTCTCGGATATCAAGGCAAATCTGAGCTCCCATACACATTCTATTGCGAAGCTTGAGACGCAAATGGGACAACTCGCCGAGGCGCTTAGCAGGCAGAGTGAGGGGGCTTTACCTAGCCAACCGGTGGTGAACCCTAGGGGTAAGGAGCCGATGCATGGCCTGCACATGACAGATGCCCATCAAGAGCAGGCTCAAGCGGTAATAACCCTTAGGAATGGGAAGCAATACCAGGCGAGGGAGGCTGCAGAAGAAAGAGAGAGAACGAGTGAGAAGCAGCATGTCCCTACCGTCCCACCTCAGGAAAGCGAGAGGGCTCTACCAACTGAGCCTTCAAAGTCCTATACTCCCAAAGCCCCCTTTCCTGAGGCGCTAGAGAGACCGAAGTCATTAGGCAAGCATGGAGTGAACATGCAGGAGATGCTTGAGATATTCAAGCACGTCCAGATAAACCTCCCCTTGCTTGATGCCATTCAGCAAGTCCCTGCATACGCAAAATTTCTAAAGGAGCTTTGTACGCAGAAAAGAAAGTTAAAGTCACAAGTGCCGAAGAAGATATACTTGACTGATCAGGTGAGTGCGGTGTTGCAGCATCAAACCCCACCAAAGCTTAAGGACCCAGGGACTCCAATTATTTCATGTGTCATAGGAGACATCACTGTCGAGCGTACATTGCTCGACCTTGGGGCAAGTGTCAATATCTTGCCGGGTTTTTTTTATGACAAATTTGGATTAAAGGAGATGAAGCCAACACCTATGACCCTGCATCTTGCAGATAGATCAATCAAGGTCCCACGAGGGATTCTGGAAGATGTTCTAGTCAAGGTAGAGGACTTCTACTTCCCTGTCGACTTCATCATTTTAGATATGGAGGGAGTTAATGATATGAGACAGACCCCCATCATTCTTGGACGCCCCTTTCTGGCCACGGCCAATGCGTGCATTAATTGTCGCACAGGCGCGATGGATGTCTCATTTGGCAACAGGAAGATGAGGCTGAACATTTTTCATGCGGCGATGGGACCTGCCGGCGATGAGGCTTCTTTCGAGGTTGACTTCATTCAGGACCTGGTAGAAGCAGAGCATACCTGGTTATTGAGTGATCCACCTCAAGAGGAGGTTGATGAATCACTCGAAGAAGATTGCCATGGGTCGATAGAGAGTCGGACAGGTGATCTGAGTTGGACCTGGCACTTCGAGTCGCTTCCTGAATTGGCAGAAAAGCCGGCCCGACCATCCATAGAGAGTCCGTATGAGCTTGAGTTGAAGCCCTTACCGGCCTCACTCAAGTATGCCTTCCTAGGCAAGGATCAAACTCTCCCCGTCATTATTTCTGCAGACCTGACTGACACACAGGAGTGTCAGCTGTTACAGGTCTTGCACGAGCATAAAGAGGCGATTGGATGGTCGGTGGCAGATCTGAAGGGGATAGACCCCTCCTTTTGCATGCATCGGATTATCATGGATGAGGGGGCTAAACCCTTAAGAGAGGCGCAAAGGAGACTAAATCCCCATATGAAGGAGGTGGTAAAGAAGGAGGTAGTCAAATGGTTGGATGCTGGGATCATTTATCCCATCTCCGACAGTCAGTGGGTGAGCCCTACCCATGTTGTCCCCAAGAAGTCTGGGCTCACTGTAGAGATGAATGAAAAAGGAGAAAGTGTCCCTATGAGGACTACCACGGAATGGCGAGTATGCATAGATTATAGAAAGTTGAATAGTGCAACTAGGAAGGATCACTTCCCTTTGCCGTTCATCGACCAGATCTTGGAGAAACTCGCGGGTCAGCAGTATTTTTGTTTCCTGGATGGTTATTCAGGATACAACCAGGTGGTCGTTCATCCCGAGGACTAGGAGAAGACAACGTTCACATGTCTTTATGGCACTTTTGCTTATAGGAGAATGTGGTTTGGGCTCTGCAATGCCCCAGCAACATTTCAGCGGTGCATGATGGTGATCTTCTCACATATGATGGATGATGTCCTTGAGATCTTCATAGACGATTTCTCGGTCTATGGCTCTTCATTTGACGATTGTCTCCAAAAGTTATCTCGTGTGCTTCAGCGTTGTAGGGAGACAAATCTGGTTCTTAGTTGGGAAAAGAGTCATTTCATGGTGAGACAAGGGATTGTTCTTGGACATATTGTATTTGAGAAAGGGATCGAGGTTGATAAGGCCAAAGTGGAGACCATTGCTAGATTAGCTCCACCAACCTCTGTGCGGCAGGTGCAATCATTTCTAGGGCACGCAGGTTTTTATAGAAGGTTCATTAAGGACTTTAGCCAGATTTCTCGACCGTTGTGCAACCTGCTAACAAAAGATCAGTCATTTATGTTTGATGATGCCTGTCTGAAGGCATTCTTGTCCCTAAAGGAGGCGCTAACTACTGCTCCTATTCTTCGATCTCCTTAGTGGTCAGTGCCATTTAAGATTATGTGTGATGCATCAGATTACGCGGTTGGAGTGATTCTCGGTCAGAAGATTGAGCGACGATCTCATGTGATTTATTATGCTAGTAGGACCCTCTCTGATGCGCAAATGCATTATACCACCACAGAGAAGGAATTACTAGCCGTAGTTTTTGCTCTTGAGAAGTTTCGCTCATATTTGTTAGGCTCCAAGGTCATCATTTACTCAGATCATGCAGCATTGCGATATTTGATGAGTAAAAAGGATGCCAAACTGTGTCTCATTCGATGGATCCTTTTGTTACAAGAATTTGATCTCAAGATTCGAGATAAGAGTGAATGTGAGAATCTTGTAGCAGATCATTTATCCAGACTGACAGTGGAGACATCCACTGATCAGGAGCAGATTGATGATTTATTTCCGGATGAGCAGCTCTTTCATGTCAAGCATCTGCCTTGGTTTGCGCATATAATCAACTTTTTGGTGACTGGAGAATACCCTGCGCACTGGAACCGCAATGAGAGGAACCAGAGTTGTTTCGATTATGCTCAGATCAGATGATTCAGAGGTGTGTTCCTGAGGAGGAGTATGACTCCATTCTATCATTTTGTTATTCCTTGGCTTGTGGAGGCCATTTTTCTAGTCGAAAGACCGCCGCGAAGGTCCTCCAGTCAGGATTTTGGTGGCCGACACTGCATAGAGATAACCATGATTTTTGTAGGAGGTGCTTGCGCTGTCAGCAGACAGGACGCATCGCCAAGCGTGATATGATGCCCCTCCTTCCTATTTTGATTGTTGAGATTTTTGATGTGTGGGGCATTGATTTTATGGGTCCTTTCCCGCCTTCGTTCGGATTTATTTATATTCTAGTGGCGGTTGATTATGTCTCCAAATGGGTCGAGGCCGTGGCCACCCGAACCAATGATCATAAGGAGGTGCTCTGATTTATCAAGCACAACATTTTTAGTCGGTTTGGAGTCCCTAGAACAATCATTAGTGATGGTGGTACGCACTTTCGTAATGTACAAGTAGCTTCCTTACTTAGGAAATACTCGGTACATCATCGGATTGCCACACCGTACCACCCACAGACTAGTGGCCAAGTCGAGGTCTCCAATAGGGAGATCAAGCAGATTATTGAAAAAACAGTCCGGCCAGACCGCAAGGACTGGTCTCAGCGCCTTGATGATGCCCTTTGGGCCTATAGGACTGCTTTCAAGACTATGATTGGCATGTCCCCATACCAATTGGTTTTTGGGAAACCATGCCACCTTCCTGTTGAATTGGAGCATAGGGCATATTGGGCTATCAAGAAGTTCAATTTTGATATGGTCCAAGTTGGAGCTGAGAGGAAGTTGCAGTTGAGTGAGCTTGAGGAGTTGCGCAACGAAGCCTACGAGAGTGCCAAAATATACAAGGCTCAAACCAAGCATTTCCATGATCAACATATTGTGAGGAAGCAGTTCGAGCCTGGTCAAAAGGTGTGGCTTTATCATTCACGTCTCCATCTTTTTCCAGGGAAGCTGAAGTCCAGATGGGATGGACCATTCATAGTCCATAGAGTTTTTTCACATGGAGCGGTAGATCTTTTGGACCCTCGAACGGGTAGCATTTTCAAAGTTAATGGGCAGCGACTGAAGCCCTACATTTCTGATATGGTGGTGCAACAAGACATTGAGGCTATTAACCTCATGGATGCATGAGGGGGAGAACATGTTTGTATGTTGTATTTTTAGTAGGATCTAGTAAATATCATAGATGGTTTTTCGTTATTTTGCTTTGCTTTCTTGTATCTCATGAGTATATTGTTAGATCAGGTATCCATTCTTGTGCATTCATAGGACATGCATTTACATGTCAGGTGACTTCTACTCTTTTCTCCCGATTATCTTGTTTTCATATGCAGTCCCTTAGTTTCATATAAGCATGGGGGAGTGCCACTGAGGACAGTGTCATTCAAGCATGGGGGAGGGTGTAGTTTGCACACCTAAACTTTTCATGGCTTTGTACTTACATTTTTTATGTCAACTCATTAAGATTAGGCTTGTAGGGAATGAGTTTGAACTTATATGACTGCTTTGCAACATCTAACATTTTTAGAGAATTTTTATGCCCCACGAAAAAAATTTTCTAACACGAATCTAGAAAACCATGGTTATTTATGTGGATTTCAAAGAAATGATTATAGATGCATGTTAGAGTTTATTTTGAATCACAAGTATGGATATGCACAGTTTTATTTATTTATTTATTTATTTTGAAAAACTAAGCAAATGAACAATATTGCATTTAAGAGCTCAAAAAGTGAAACGAGCATACGTTTAGTTGTTTGATATCTTCGTACTCCCTTGTAGCTGGGCTTAGACACAAGTTGAAGTGTTTGAGTCCATGTTGAAAAGGATAATGAAGGAAATCAATTTTTTGTCTACGTTGATATCTGTGGCCTATTTTGTTCGAGCAAGTAGAGCCTGAGGGGTGTTTACACTTGGTGCCCTAAAGCCATGTAGTTTGGGAGCCACCTGCCCGAAAGTCCGTTACATGGACTTTATAGAGAGCCTAATAGATATTGACATTGCACATGACAGAGAAGTAGACTATACGTAAACTATAAAAAATTGAAAGTCTAGTGACTCGAGCAATTAAGTCTGAGGGATACTTTGTATCTGGTGCCCTAAGGTCATCTGGCTTGGGAGTCACTGACCCAAAGCTCGTTACACGGGTCACGAAAACTAGAAATTTGATATAGTGCTCATCATAAAAAAAAAATGAAAATCAAGAAAAAGAAAAGAGCGTAAAAGAGAAAAGTTCATTGCTTAGAAGCAAATATTGAGAAAACATGTGCAGAACACATATGAGTGAAGATAAGTAAATAATAACATGTATGTACTTGAATTTCTGAGAATAAAACATAAATAATTATGCTATTTAGAAAAGTGAAAGAAAAGGTTTTATTCTGTGGTGGCAGGTAGAAGATGTTTTGATAATGCAAGGGCATGAAATATTTGTGAAAACAAACTCCTTAACTGCCTAATGCTTTGTGCTTTAAAATTTTTATGCATACTTGATAGAGATGTTTGTGGGTAGCATCACTGCAAACCCTCACGAGACCTTACTCGTCCACTGGGGTAACCAAGGGGTTGAAAGGGCTTGTTGCATATGCTAAATGCAACCGTGACTCCTACGAAAGTGAGTTAGGTTTTTATTCTGTCTAGTTTAGCATTTTTGTTTTTGCTTCAGTTTGCTCGAGGACTAGCAAATGATAAGCATGGGGGTATTTGATCATGCATAATATTTGCATTTTATTAATCATTATTGATGCATGATCCATGTAAAAATTGCTTTAAAAACCCATTTTTACCATTAGTTTTGAGAAACTGCATTGCATTGAATTTTATCAGAAAATCGTGTTCTTGAAAGCTTTCCTTGCATATATATATATATATATATATATATATATATATATATATATATATATATATATAATTTTTAGTTAGAACTTCTTAATTGTAGTTTAGTTAGCTTAAGTTTGAGTAGCTAATTTGTAATCTTTAATTAGTTTAAGAAGTTTGTTTGTTTTCTTTAGACAATAAAGCATGTTTTGCTAAAATGGGTATTTTGAAAATCATTGAAAGTTGTTGGACTTGTTTTGAAAAAATGGTTTTACCCTAATATAATATTATAAATAGTATCATACAGCAAGAAAAAGTGGTCCTTCCATATTAGATTTCACACCTCTCTCTCTCTCTCTCTCTCTCTCTCTCTTCAGCCGTGCCTTCTTCTTCTTCTTCTTCTCTTCTTTCTAGCCGGTGGGTTCATCTTCTTCCAGCAGCAAAAGGAGGGCAGCGTGAGGATCTGATGTGGGGAGAGACCACTCTCTTCCTCAACCCATCAGTTGAAACAAGCTACAACAGGTTGTTTTTGTCTTCTTCCTTTTCACGTAGTTATAGCTTTGCATTCCATAACTTTGGTTTCATTTTAGACATCTCTGCATTAGGCATATAAATCTAGCATCATCTGAAAACAAAACGAAAATAAAAAAACAAAAAGAAAAAAGAACAAAAATATATGTTGTTTTGGTTTTGTCACAGCGTGTTTGACGCTGCCAATAGCTTAAGCGTTTTCCTCTGGTTAGTTTAGTTTTTATGTGTGTTAACCGTTCTGGTCCGCAGTCTTATTACCTAGGTTAGTGTGTGCTGTTTAATTAGGTTAGTTTTGTTTGTGTCAACAAGTGTCCCTCGGTTACTAGTAGTTTACATTTAACGTCTGTTATCCATTGCCTTCAGCATTTTTTTTTTATTGCATTGTTGTCACAGCATCACATTTTGTTACAACATTACATTGTGTCTTGTATTTTCTGATCAGCATTGTTAGTACAGCATGTGTATGTTTCTGTTTGTTGTTTGATTGAATCCTTTTATAGTATATCGTATATTAGATAGGTTAGCTGAATTACATGACTTAGGGTGGTATTGTTTGGTTGTTGTTTTTTTTAATCTATTGCTAATAGGTTAGCCCCAGTCCTTCTCTTTTTTTTTCAGTAACATAGACCTTAGTTAGTTATTTCAAATGCTTAGTTCATGTGTTCATTTTAATTTCTCTCTTGCCTCTCGGTTAGTTTAATTCCTGAATTTTTTTTACAGTAATCTTGTCCTTTTATTAGTTTGTGAATAGTTGAATTGATTCTTGACAACTAGATTTAAGTTAGTATCATATCAAGTTTGCTATTTATTGGTCAGAGTGGATTTCATACAGTGAGTTAGCACTTTGAATTAGTTAGTAGTATTCTATTAGAATTAATATTTTCTTGTTCAATTGAATTTGGTTATTGATGTTTTCTTGTTCTTGATTATTTAATTAGTTAATTCATGATTAGTTAGAATAGATATAAGGTTGTTAAAGTATTCATTAGCTACTTTCGTTCTTGCATTCACGTTTTTTTTTATAGCATTAGTTAAGTCTTATTCGTTTGTACGGTGAGCATAGTTTAGCCCTTTGTGTTAGTTAATGTTGCATGCTAGTTCTTACTTCATAATTAAGTACTGATTTGCGTAGTGTGTTATTAGTTTAGCGTAGTTCATGTTACTTAATTCTTGTTTTTTTTATGTTTTTGGTGATTCTTCGTCATATTTCTGGTTGATTTTTCTCTAGATTCCTCATTTCTGCTGCGTGTTTTGTTTTTGTATCTTGCAGGAAGCATTGGAACGTGTGGTCGAGTCCTTTTCATGCCTTAAAAGGGCCTTTTGAGGTCCCTAAAAGGTACCCTCAAGGGACCTTCAGGGAGCCCTCAGAAAAGCAAAAGTTCAAGAAAACATATGTTACCTCAAGAAGGGACAAGAAAGCCTCAAGCACTGAAGACTTGCTTTTCTTTCTAGATTATGCTTTTATTTCATTTAATTCAATTCATTTGGGTTTGTAATAAGGCACTTTAATTATTTGTTTAAACCCTCTGCGTAGGGCCGTACTCTCGTAGTTAGTTAATTATTTAATCAATTCTTTTCATTTTGGCAATAAAGAGTAGTTTAGATTGTATGTTCAAATACGAAGTATTTTCCGTTCCCGGACTCCACCACTTGTGCGAGCCGGTTTTTATATTTTTGGTGTCTGGCTTTCACTGAATTTTCATTAAAAATATTGTTTTAAAAAGGGTTTTCATAAAACTCACACCAGAATAGCTAGTGTAGTTACTTACGTAATCGTTTTAGTTAAAGTTTATCATTGTTAGTTTAACGTGTGATTGTTAAATTTTTTATATAATATTAATTTAGTTAGTTAGGTGCATTCAGTTTATATTTAGTGCATTACTTAGTCATATAGTTAAATGCATGTTTTAGTACCGTAGTTATCTTTGCATTATTAGCTCATTTAGTATATAGTCATAAAATGCATATCATATTTCATTTAGATCGCATTTAGCTTCATCATAGTTAATGTCAGCATATCATCTGTCATTTAGGGTCATTTAGGTTTGTATTACATTTAGATTACATTCATAGTGTTTAAAATAGATTCATAGAGTGAATAGTGTATTGAAAGAAAAACCTGATTTTTGCCCCATCGCACTGTCATAATTTCATGTGCAAAAATTCTGAGCTTTTATAAACTTTTTTTTCTATTCACTTTATCAACGTGTTAGCTAACTGCAGACCAAATTTCAGCTCGATCCGAGTTGGTTTGGTCTGATTTTTAAGCGTTTTATGAAAACCGCTTTTTCTGGATTTTAAATTTCGGGACTTTCGATATCCTGATTTTTTCCAATTTTGAAACACTTATATCTGGAGTTCCAGATATTGTTTTTTCATTCTGTAAAAACTGTCAAATTATTTAATCTGTCAGTTACAGAACAGAAAAAATTTCAAGAAAATCGGACCTCGTTTTCCTTGTCAAACTGTGGTTTTCTGACAACCTGTCAGAACTCTATTTTACACTAGTTAGGGGCATTTTTGTAATTTCTTTAGTTTCGGCATTTGAGGACTGTTTTCAGTATTTTCTGCATTTTAGGTGCTGCATCAGCATCATACATCATTATTAGAATTAGTTTAGCTAACTTTAGAATTAGTTTAATATTTATTTAATTATTTTCTGATAAGTAGAACTTGTTTTATTAATTTCTTAAAAATTAGATTTAGTTTCATTTATAGTTTTCATTCTTAGAATAAAATACTAACTTTGCATTTTCCTTTGTATTTAGGTTAAAAAGCATATTCATTTTTCCAGGGTTCATTGTCCAAGTGCAAAGCTCGTCTAAGTGGTGAAAGGACCAAAATACCCCTAGCGTGCAACTGAAGACTAGATAGCTTTTTCAAGCCCTTTAGTGATTAATTGTAATTTTATTAGTTGTGTAATTGTAGATTGACATTTGAAATTAATAAATTAAATTTTAAGAAATATTTTGATTAATTCATGTTCCCTGAGGATTCGACCCGTACTTACCAGTTCGTGGAAAGTCGGTTTTTATACTTTTGGTTGACGATTTTCCAAAGGTTTTTTGAAAATCATTGTTTTAAAAATATCATTTCAAAAGATCAACCACCCTGCAAAGAACCCCCTCTCCTTTTCATTCTTTTATCCATGGATTTCTCTAAGTTTCAACGAATATCCAGACTTTGATTTCCTCTATGTCCTCTTTCACCATCTATTTATACATCATCCTTCACTTGCTCTTTTAATTTTTAGAGTTTATTTACGTTTCAAGTTTGCAGTGGGTTTTTAGATTTCATCTAATATCTTTTCTTATTGATGACCAGCGATGCCTCGCAATGGCATCGCCGATTCATATGTTTTAAAATTAAATTTCATTTACCTTTCCTTTTCTCCTTTGATTTTCCTCTGATTTACTATAATTTTCTCCTGTCTTCACTCCCAGGAAAGCACTACTGGTGGCGTTGAGTTGTCTGTGCAACGTCAACCCACCCTGTGCAACAGCAAAAAAATTCCCCAATTCTCACAATCTTGTTCTTTTTCTTTCCTTACTATTGAGTTTCAGAAGTTTATGTACATTATCATCCTGCGCATTATAGTTTCGATAAGTGTTTTTTCTTTTTCTTTTTCTTTTTCTTTTTCTTTTTCTTTTTCTTTTTCTCCTTTCTTTTCATTTCTTGTGATATCTTGTTCTATGATTCCTATCTCTAAGAGGCCATTCATGGAGTGGCATGTATCTTAGAAGATCATTAGTCATGTAGCTTATGTTTAGAAGATAATTAGTTATTCACATGTGGTCGGCTTGACTCCCAGTTTTAAACACCATCCTTATTAATTTGGTTGTGAGGGGGGGGGGGGTCATCATGAAATCAAAAGTTGATTGTCTCTCACTGGAGTAAATAATCTTCTGGTTATCTGATTAGCGTATCTGGGCATGTAAATAGAGATAGTGGTAAGTCCATTTTCCAATTCGTTGAGTTTTTTTTAGTCGTTAGATGTTTGATGTTTACATTAGAACCAGAATCACTGAAGTCGAGCTCAGTCCAGGTGCCAATCGGATCCATCAGAGTAGAAGTATACATAATGACTACTTAAAATATCATGGACATTCTTTAGATTGAGACTGCATGTTAATAAATAAATTTTCGGCTCGAGACATGACATTTTCAATATACCTGAATGGATCAGATTCCATTAGTGAATATAATTCTTCTTGGTTTCAATATGGTGCTGCTAGTTCGTTGATGATGGTATGTCTCTAAACCAAGCTGCTTATTTCTTTCTCTTGCTTATGCTTTATTCACAGATTGCCCATCATCTGTCTCCTTTGGGGCCCTGTTTCTGTCAAAAATTCTATGTGTTCTATTCTAACATGATCCATTATGATGAAGTGAATGTTCGATATTTTTTTTCTGTATATGAAATCCTCCGTCTGATGCACTTAATGCTCATTATATATGTTTTGCATATTGTCTTCCATCATATTTATTTACTTCATTGCACTGTCACTTACTCCCCTTTACCTCACCATAGCACAGTCCAACAAATATCACCATCTGTCACCCTGTGTATATACCCATTCATCATGCGTTATAGATTCTGAGATGGGACATTAGTTAATTTCATTTTCCAGAGATAAATTCATAGCGACACTTGATGGGCATTGCTATTAACTGTTAGAAACTCTTATCCTTATGCTTGTAAAACAGGTGATTCCCCATTGCTTAAAAGAATTTGAATGTTTTACTGTGGAATCGTACTCCACATACTTTCGAGTTATGGTAAGCTCGTATATGTTATAGTATTATCACAACTACATGGTCAATGATGTGTGAACTCATTGGGAATCCGACTGTCAAGAATGCTGGAATAAGGAGCTGTAGGTATGTATCAACTGCGAATTTCAATAAGAAATACATATCCTGGAGGTTTTGCCCCCTTGGAAAGTATGGCTGGAGTTACTGCGATTGATTGTTGGGGATTGTTTGCCCCTTTTCTTGTCAATGTTATATGATTATCCTCAGTTATATTCAAGAAATCATGACAAGTCAGTGTGTAAATGAGAATCTTCAAAATATGTTCCTTATAACTTTCCAATCTCACTAGAGGTGTTCGTCCTGTTAAAAATGTTTATCAGAGTGTTGTATCTGAGGCTGCAAGGAAAATTATTTTGAGGGTTCTTCTCCAAGTCCCATGAAGGGCCCGAACCTTCTTGAGCATTCAATGGCAATTGATGATTGAAAAGGGGGGGCCTGCGTACAGGTGGCATTGATATAGCAAAGGAGACTGTCACGCAGCTCAAAGTTTTCCAGCATAAGGGAAACGCATCAAAGTTAGCCTTCCATTAAACATTCAAGATGAGCATCACCTCCAGTACATTATTTTCAGCCTTCTTTAGCTTATTATGTCTCTGATTTCATCTTGGTAGTTCATTACATTCATTGTTTTTATTGATCTGATGCATCACAACTTTGTTCCTTCTTTTGTATAAGTCTCATTCAAATTCTACTTTCCATGTATTTCCTCTCTGTAGGTTGTTATTGTTCATTTTATTTTATGGGTCTGTTTCAGTTGTGTTCATGTATTTAGGATAAGTATTTATGAATCTGGGATAAACATTATCTGCAATAACTAGTTTGACAGCAAAAAGAGAGTTCAAATTTACAGCTCAAATTTAAAGAAATCGATATCATGATGAATTATGAGGAAAACAGGTTGATGTATCTAGATGTATTAGCTGACCCACTTCACTCAACCTCCTAGCCGCACGTATGTCTATGTCACTCACTCTCACAGAACCACTTTACAATGTATATCTCCTTCCTTGTTGTATTTCTTCTTCATCAACACCTATGCTGCCTGTACATCATGTGTAATATATACACATGTATATATATATATATATATATATAGATATAGATATAGATATGTACGTATACATGAATATAAGTATATATATATCACTTCCCATCTTCTTCGTCATATACATCTTGACATATGAGTATTTTACCATTGACATCTATATACAATTTTCTTCTATTTTCATACTAATCAAGTGTTTTTTTTGCATGAGAATATGAGGAAAAGATCATTACTTGGAGTTGTGAATTCAATTTTATGTGTTGTAATAGTTAGATCTTAATGAAAATTCTACATTTCCAAGTCTTAGATTAGAATGAATGAGCATTATAAATACCATGAATTACTTGTTCTCATATTTTTTTGCCTTTATTTTTCAAAATCTCACAATGGTGAAACACGAATGGCACGTGCACCGTTTCGTAAGAGGTAATCTATCCTAAGTTGATGATTTACATCAATGGCCATAGTCAGGATGTAAACAAAACTTAGTATTTTTATCTTTTATAAAATAACACTGGATCCACACTGGATCCTTGTTCAAAATTCATCATATTTCTTCTAAATACTTTCCTCTTTTATCAGAGTTTAATTTAAAATTAATTCAATATATATACCAATGACTATAGTCAGGGTATATTGAGAGTTAAATTCATTTTAAACTCTATAAAAGCACCAAAATGTATTTTATTCTTCATTTGAATTTAGATATGATTATTATATAATACATTCAATGACCATAGTCAGGAGTGTATTATATCATTAATCCTATTTACATTTCATTTAAAGAATAAAATAAGATTTTCAAATCCAATTTCAAGATTCTTTAAATTCATTCATCATAGAACATCATATTTTCAAAATTCTTTTCCAAAATCCAAGTGATCTCAAATATCATCCCTCAATCTCTATTTCAATTCATTCTTCTATCTTATTTCGAAGATTTAAGTTCTGATTTCAAAGTCCAATTTGACTTTGATATTTCAAATTCAATTTTATATTCAAAATCCCATTTTAAATTCAATTTCAAAGTTCAATTAACTTTGAAATCTCTGATTCATCTTCTGATTCTAAAATCAAATTCCAAATTCAAAGTCCAATTTGACTTTGAAATTCATTTGCATATTCAAGATTCAATTTTTTAAATTTTAAATCAAATTTCAAAGTTCAAATCAAACTTTGGAATTCTTAATGCATCTTCAGAATTCAAATTTGAATCAAATATCTCAAACCCAAAGATCCAAGTTTTGAGATTGATTCTGAATCTCAAAATCCAAGTTTTTTTATAAGTTTTAAATTCAATCTGGGTTTTCAAAAACCCAGATCCATCTTCAAAGTCCCATTTGGACTTTCAAAATCCAAGTCCACAGTTAGATCTTAATCCTAACTTGGATCCAGAATTCAATTCCATCTTGGATCTCAGACTTCAGATCCAAATCCATTTTAGGATCCAGAACTCAGTTCCACTTTGGATCTCAGACTTTAGATCCAAAATCCATCTTAGGGTCCAGAGTCCAACTCTATCTTGGATCTCAGATTTCAAATCCTAAATCCATTTTAAAGATCCAAAATCCATTTTAAGATTCAGAATCCAATTCCATCTTGAATTCCAGATCTTGGATCCAATTCTATTTAGGATCCAAAATCCAATTCTATTCCCAACTCTAGATTTCAAATCCAATTTCATTCTCAGATCTCATCTGAACTTCCTAAATCCATTTCTATTTTTCAAATGCCATTTGGATTTCTCAAAATCCATCCTGATTTCAGATTTTAAATTCAAAATCCATTTCAAATTTTATTTCTTCTCCTAAATCTAAGTTCAAAAGTCCACCTTCTGACTTTGAAATTTCCTTCCTTTTTCCTTTTATCTCAGCTTCAAAATCATTCTTTTCAAATGAAAATTTATTTTCCCAACTCTGATTATTCCAAAAACTTGGAACTTTAAATCTTAAGTTCTAAGTTAGAAACCATTTCTTCACTTTATTTTAACACTTGAAAACTTTTCAAAAATATAATTTAAAAGAGCATACATCCTTGCATTGCACAAAGCATGATTCTTTATGCATTTAGACTTAGGATAAATCCTTAGATAATATTTAGGCAAAGCAAAAAAGCATAAATTTGATCCTTGGTTCGATTACCTCTGGTAAAGGCGCCAGGAATGGTCGAACCTCGTACCGATGAGCGAATCCCGTCTCTCCATTTTCCCGCAATATTTCAAAACGGAGGCGAGTTAATTTTCTAAATATTTTTAAATCGAGGTCAAATGAGACCCTGCAAAAGTGTTCCTCTTCTTCTCTCTTCTTTTCTTTTCTCTTCTCTCTTTCTTTTTGTCTTTTATTTTCTCCCTCAAAAAGGAGGAAATAAATGTTGGAAAGAGAAAGAGAAGGAAGAGAGAGAAACCACAAAGAGAGGAAAAATTTTGCGATGATCACACAACCATTTCATTACCTAGTTGTTGTCACCGTCTTCAGGATATGACAATCACCTCATTATATATAGTTACTGCCTCCATTTCTATTGGCATATACATCACTGCTTTGCATAGTTGCAATTCACCTTAGCACTCTATCATTTATTCCACACCAGCATCACCTTATAACATCACCTACTGTCTTTCACAAGCATTCCAAAACATGACAACCTTTGCTTAACTCACTCAACAGCAACCTGCCATATATCCACAGTTTCCTGTAGCACTCCCTACAACCATTTTTTTTACTCCTTCACTCAGTGCCACTTGTCGCCTAGCATATATCAACACTTGCCATCTTCATCATATGTGCATTAGTACACTATGGGAATGTGTTACCCCACCTGCTGCTACAACTTCTCACTGTAGTAATACTCCACCTTCCCTTGTATCTCCCCTTTCAGCAGGTTATATTTCCACTTCACTAGCTGGTCCCAATGTGTTGTAGCTTCTTCTTCTTCACATCAGCCCAATGGAAGGCTGGAATTTCTTTCATCTCTTAAACATGTCTAGGCAAGCATGCATATACACTTTCCTACAAGCTTTCACATGGCCCATAGAGATCACATGCATATTTTCCCATTGGTCTAGGCATAATATTTAGATATTATGTATGTATTCTTCATTTAGAGTCAGCATAATGTAATCGTCGCAAAAATTTTCCCGCCTTCCCTTCTTTGCGGAAGAGAGAGGGAAATGCTTTCGCGATTCAAACTTGACCGGATTTTAGAAATTGTTTTGAAATACTCACCTCCGTTTTGAAAATTGTGGGAAAATCCATGGGATGGGGCTCGACCTGTCGGTACGAGAATCGACCGTTCCTGCCGCCTTTAACAGGGGTAATCGAACCAAGGACCAAAATTGTGCTTGACATAGTTAAATCATCGAAATTGTGTTCTATCCTAAATGCACAGAGAATTCAGGCATGTGCTATGCAATCTTGTAAAATGCAAGTTGGAAAATATGATGTATGCTTAGAAAATATTTGGAGTTGAAAAGTATTTCTCAGGAAAAGATGGAAATCAATCTCTCAGAAAACTCAGACGAAGAAGATTTGAAATCTCGGGAAAGTTTATAAGATTTGGAAAATCTTGAAGAAGTGAGAATCTCAAGAAAATCTTGAGAAAGTTTATAAAGACTTAGAAAACCATGAAGAGATGAGAATCTCAGGAAAAATGGAAGGAATTCTTGAGAAAAGATGAACATTTGAAAAGGAAAGCACTTGTTGGGATAACTCGGACTTTGAGAATTTTCTTAAGAAAATGATAGAAAATTTATAGAAAAATTCTTTGGAGAAGGAAATTCAAAACTTAGGAAATTGAATTCCTGAGAATCTTGTCTTTTGAAATGTCTGAAAATCAACTTGGATTCTTGAGAAAGATGAGAAATTCCTTTTGAAAGTGTCTTAAGAAAATAATATTTTCAAGGAAAATCACAGGAAAACTTTGATTTGGAAAATCCAACTTCGAAAATCTTCATAGTTTCTTGAGAAATCGATTCCGATGAAGTGAAAAATTTCTTGAGAAAATCATGAGAAAAACAGATGATGCAGATGATTTGAATGAATGAATGTACTTTGAAAAGATTTCTAAAAAAAATTGTTGGAAAAATGTGTATTAAGCCAAAGTAAAACCTTCACATATTCTAACTGTGGACATGAATATGTTCGGAGTTCATTTGAATTAATTCACAATATTTTGAAAATTTAGAAATATGATGTGCATTTTTAAGATAGCCTAAGGGTGTAGGCTCAATGTGACTGGTAGAGAGATGATGGATCTGGGTCTCATCCATATTCCGACTAAGGCCGTAAATATGGACTCCACCGAGTTCATCAACTCTCTAAGAGTTGGTGCATGTGCCATTCGTGTTCATCCACGGTGAATTTTGAAAATTTGAGATATATGCATCATAGAATCAGGATATTACTGAAATCAAACTATATGAGATGCAGCCTAATCTAAGCATTAAAAGTAAATATTATTCCAAGTTTGATTATTACATCTCTGACATAAAAAATAAAAAAAAATAAATAAATAAATAAAAGAAATACAGTGTAAAAGAATCAGCATCCTCCAGATTTTCCTGCAAAATGAGAATTAGTACAAGGAAACCAAGGAAATGGGTATATATACTATATACAACGAAGATATACATGTATATATATATAAATACTTGAATTGGTGCTAAATGACATATGATAATAAAGATGTATTTACAAAAAAAAAATATGTGATATCAAAGGCACATGAAGGGATCTATATATATATACAAATATATATATATATATATATATATATATATGTATGTATGTATATGTATACATATATATGTATATATACATATATACATATACAAATAGATAGATATACATGAATATACATATATATATAGATATATATATATACCTATAATAAGAAAATATACACATTAATGGAAATTCCATATAATGGGTAAAATCAGAAAATACAGGTATATATAGTTTCTATAGGTGATTTTACACAGCCGTATTTCCCAAATTACAAGATAATTTTCAATAAAAATGGGTATGGAGCTTCCCTATATATCAATAACGAAGCCTGTAAAAGATGGTCAAGAGATCATGAACGGATATGGATATATCCGTTCATGAAGGTGGTTGTTTATCATGACTGGATACCTGCAGCGGAAAAAAGAATGACTTCAACAAGTATAGCCCATTACTTTCATGAACCAGTATCGATTCTAAAATCGATCTTCTGGATTGGATACTTGACCCGGATAACCAATGAATATTATGCCTTTCAACATATTTGAGGCTATACAATATATTCATCAACAATCCAACTATGACATATTAGCTAAATTAGATGATTATGATGAACAGAATTTGTAAAAACAAAGAACAGAAAACAGGAATCCTTTGTAAAACCAAAAATACTATGATGAATCAAAACTGGAAATCAAACAACATGATCAGTTTGGCTAATTGAAAGGAAAAGAAAACAAACAAGTACAAATTGATATATATCAAAACCACAAGAAGTTCATTTAGAAAATTTCTGTTTAGATGATCGAAGATGTTATTCATGCATAAGCAAAAAGTAATCTTACCACAAATAAAAGGTTAGCAATGTAGACAGGGTGATGAATATATTACAGGAAAATTAATGGAAAATGAAAACAGCAACTGTTGAAGCTAATAAAAAAAAATCAGAGATTCAGACATCAACTAATGCAAAAGAGGAAATTCAATCTATACGATTCATTGAAACAGAATTTTAATAGTAGATTGAAATGTAACAAAAAACTCAAACAAAGTTGAAACAGCTAACACAGGAAATCAAAGGCATGAGCCACAAAAGAATTAAAATAACAAAACAGAAAAAAAAAAACACAAAGAATCCTAAAAACCAGGAAATAATAAATACAACCTTCGATCTAATTTTATTTTTTTCGTTTTTCTGCAGCTGGACTGAAGTGGAGATGAACACGCTGGACCTCTTGCTGTGGAGCTGAAAGAAATGATGGGCAGCTTGCTGGTGGGCTGAAAAAGATGCAGTTTTGTTGCTGGATTCTGGTTTTTGGCTAGCTGGTGCTGGAGGAGAGGATGAAACAGAAGTTGATGGCTGGATGGAGGTCTGCGATGGGCACCTCTGCTGCTGGGGCTTCTGCTGGGCTGAAGAAGGATGGCAACCGTTGAAATGCTTGGTGGCTGAGCTGAAGGAAAGTAGGTTGAAGATGATGGGTTGAAGAAGGATGGGCTTCACGCTGGGCTGAAGAAGGGGATGAAGACCACGTCTTCTGCTGGGCTGCTATAGATGCAGTTTGGCTGATGGATCCCCTGCGGCTGGTGGTGTATGGCAGCCTCTGGTGGGTTGAAGAAGGATGGCCGCAACACGTTGGAGGTGAAAGGAGGCTCCACGCTGAGAATGAAATCCCTGCAGAAATCCAAAAAAATAGCAAATTAATCCTCCCCCCTCTCCTCAGCCTCCATCGGTCAGCTCCTCTTTTCCTTCTTTGGTGAATCTCCTGCAATAAGCACCAAAAACCCTCAATCGGCCAATTTTTTTTCCCTTCCAATCGATCAATGGTTGGCCATTTTTTAAAGACCTTCAGCCCCTTGAAGAAAACGCAGCCTTGAGCTTCCGTTACAATTTTTGAAATTTTTTCAAATTGAAACTTAATGCTGTCGTTTTCAAAAGGGCGCATCTTGTGATTTTTTCAAAATTTTCATTTCATTTACCTAAGTTTTATTTAAAATGAAATTTATTTATTTTTTTATTTTTTTGGAAGTTCGGTTGTGCCATTTAAGGTTGCATCCTTCTTAAAAAAAAATTATTTAAACAAATCAATAAAAAGGAATAAAATAAAAAATGAATGTTGAAATAAATGAGAGGCTTTATGGAAATGCCACCTCAATCCACTTTTAAAATCCTTTGGAAAAGAAAATAAAGTTTTATTTTGTTTTTGTAAATCTTTTATTTTCAAGTGGGGTGCCACATGTGTGTGGGCCCACTAACTAAAAAAAATATAAATAAATAAATAACATTGAGAAATAAAAAAGAAAATTTGCAAATTGGTGCGATCTCCGGGTGGGTCCCGCTTCATTTATTTGAAAAAAAAAACTTCTTTTTTTGGAATTTTTAAAATACGAGATAAAACTTTGTTTGTTTTCAAGAATTTGGAAAAATTTGGTTTTTCAGGGCAAAAATATGGATAAAGTAAATGTAAAAAATTTTGTAAAGAGATTTAAAATCTTTTTGCAAAAAGTTTTGAGATAAAATCTTTAAAATCAATATCCAAATATCCAGATTGTTTTTCTTGAGAAAAACTTTTGTAATTCAAAGTCCTGGGGGTAAAATGGGAAAAATTGGTAATTTTGAATACCCAGAGTTTTAAAAATCAATTTGAAAAAGTTTAAAAATCAAATCTGGATTGACAATTTTGAAAATCAGTTGTGCTGGATCTCAAAATGATATGCTGTGCAGTGAAATGATGCAATGCTATGCAAAGACATGTTCTATGAAATGTCACTCTAAGCTCGAACTTGGAAATTTTAGCTTTTTGTCCAGAAAAAGGATTTTGAAATTTTGCAATTTGAAGATGTCTCTGAACCTAAATATAGAAATTTTGAGGCTCAAGAATGAAATTTTAGACTTTCTGCAAGGTCTAAACTCAGAAAATGACCATTTTGCCCTTCATTGATTCCGGAGAACTGAAATATGCCGATTTAGGGCGATGTCAAGAAGGGGAGTGAAAATTTGGGGTGTTTACACATAAACATTTGCATTGAAAATACAACATCTTCCATTACCTCTACTTTATGCTAACTCTGTTTTGCAAGAAAAATTGTGAAAATATCAAGTTCTTTCCTAGATTAGGATTTTATCATTTCAATTCAATTCAAAGAGGTAATAATTAGATATAAATGAGAATTTACATTTCCTGTATTAGATTAGAAAGTATGGGTATGTAAATATCATAAATTACTTGTTCTTATATCATTTTCTTCTTTTACTTTCAAAATTACACACATGGTGAAACACGAATGGCATGTGCACCGTTCCATAAGAGGTGATTAAATCCTAAGTTGACGATTTACATCAATGGCCATAGTCAGGATATAAACAAAACTTAGGATTTTCATCTTTTATGGAATAACATTGGATCCACATTGGATCCTTTTCAAAAATCGTCATATTTTCAAATATTTTCTTTTTTTATTAGAGTTTAATTTAAAATTAGCACAAAATATATATCAATGGCCATAGTCAGGATATATTGAGAGTTCATTTTATTTTAAACTCTATAAAAGCACCAAAATATATTTTATTCTTCACTTGAATTTAAATATGATTATTATATAATACATTCAATGACCATAGTCAGGGATGTATTATATCTTTAATCTTATTTCTAATTCATGTAAAGAATGAAATATGCTTTTCAAGTCCAATTTTTAAATTCTTCAAGTTCATTCATCATTTAGGATAAAATTGTATCATATTTTCAATTTTTTTTTCAAAACTCCAAGTGATTTTGAGTATCTTCTTCATTTCTCAAATCGATTCTATCTTATAGATTCAAATCCAATTCTATCTCACTTGCAAGATTTAAAATTCGATTTCAAAGCCCAATTTGACTTTGAAATTTCAAATTCATTTTAAAAACTTAAAAAAAAAATTCAATTCAAATCCAGTTTCAAAGTTCAAATCAAATTCCAAATTCATTTTTCAAGATTCAAATTCAAATTCAAATCAATACCTCAAATTTAATTTCAAAGTTCAATTTAACTTTGAAATCTCTGATTCATCTTCTAAATTTTAAACTCCAAAAATCCAATCCAAGATCTAGAACCCAATCTCACTTTGGATCGCAGACTTCATATCCAAATCCATTTTAGGATCCAGAATCCAACTCCATCTTGGATCTCAGACTTCAGATCCAAAATCCGTTTTAGGACCCAGAATTCAATTCCATCTTGGATCTCAGACTTCAGATCCAAAAATCCATTTTAGGATCTAGAATTCAATTCCATCTTGGATCTCAGACTTTAGATCCAAAATCCATTTTAGGATCCAGAATTCAAATTCCATCTTAGATCCCAGATTTCAAATCCAATTCCATTCCCAATTCTAGATTTTAAATCCAAATCTCTCTTGATTTCAAATCCAAATTCCATTTTCAGATCTCATCTGGACTTCTTAAATCCATTTCCTATATTTTAAATTTCCATTTGGATCTCTCAAATCCAAATTCTATCCTGATTTCAAATTTTAAATCTGAAATCCAATCCCCTCTCAGATTTCATCTCTTTTCTGGGTTCACAATTCAAATTCAAAGTCCATTCCTGACTTTCAAAATTCATTCCTTTTCCTTTTATCTCAGCTTTAAAATCATTCTTTTCAAAATCCAATTAAGACTTATTTTCCCAACTCTGATTATTTCAAAGACTCAGAACTTCAAATATCTTTTTTGATCTATCTCAAGTTCTAAGTTAGATTCAACCATTTCTTCACTCCATTATCAAGTTTATCTCAGAAAACTTGGAAATTTTCAAAACATTTTCTCAAAAGAGCATACATCCTTGCATTGCACAAGCATGATTCTTTGTGCATTTAAATTTAGGATAAATTCTTAGATGATATTTTAGCAAAGCAAAAAGCATAAATTCGATCCTTGGTTCGATTACCCCTGGTAAAGGCGCCAGGAACGGTTGAACCTCGTACCGACGAGCGAATCCCGTCTCTCCATTTTTCCGCAAAATATTTCAAAACGCAGGCGAGTTAATTTTCTGAATATTTTCAAATCAAGGTCAAGTGAGACCCCACAAAAGAGTTTCTCTCTCTTCTTTCTTTTCTTTTCTCTTCTCTCTTCTTTTCTGTCTTTTATTTTCTCCCTTCAAAAAGGAGGAAATAGGGGTTAGAAAGGAAAATACAAGAGAGAGAGAAACCAAAGAGGAAAATTTTTGCGATGATCACCGTTTTGGCGACCGTGATGGGACAGGTCTCCGTCTGGTCGAATTATGCCCTTTTGCTTTGCTTTGATATTATCTAAGTCTTTATTCTATAAATGTCAGCTTCATTTTCATGCAAACCTTAGGAGCCTAGACTCTGTCCCAAGCTAACATCATTGCATATAGGATTTTAAGTATGGTTTGGTAGGACCATATTGAGGAGATTATTCCATGTTCACATTAGACTTAGGTCTGAAATACAACTCTCCTCAATTCTAGGGATTGAATGCAAACAATGTATGCAAGTGTATGCTTCTTTTCATTTAAATCTATCTCTTTTAGGACTTGCATTAGAGCTTTCTGGTTTTATCTGCATGTTGAACATGTTTTTGAAAACATCCCTACCTATATTGTCCCGGTCTTCACATTGTTGGGCTGTCTCACTGAACCATAGTTTGGGAGAGAGCCTCACAACTGGACTACTTATTTGGGTTCGCACCCCGCTACCACGTACCTAAGGGCCATAGTCCGAGGTATATCGGTAGGTGCTCAAGGATGTTGAGAAGCCATTAAATTAGAACCGGAGAAATGTATTTATGCCACGTACTTCGAGCTTCGGCTTGAGTATATCGGCATACCTTGATTGGAATCAGATGATCTAAATCTTAGAGTTAGGATTAAGGTCCTATCAGCCATTTCAAAATATTGCATTTAGAGTCAGCCTCTAGGGAGTGTTGTATGTACATCCTTGTTTGTATATCTATGATTGTGTGATATTTTATATCTTCCTTATATTTTCCAAAACCCTGGGTATGTATTATTCAAAATTTCTTCTTTGTTTTTAAAACCCAGGTGTATTTTCCTTTTATTCTTCTAATTTCTTCAAAATTCCTCTGATCCTGCCTGCAAGTTCTTCACATTTTAAATCTTTACTATTTATTCTCAAATTTTATTTTCCCTCCTTTTTTTTATTTTATATTCTTGTTTATATTTTCATAAATAAAATCTCTTTCTGTCAAGTGATATCCTTTTCAAAATAGCATTTTCTTCGTGTTTTAGTTGGTTACTCTCCCTCGTAGAGTAAAAAATGCAATTGTCATAAATTTTGTGGCGACTCAATCCCTAGTAATGGGATACAATTTTTTAACAGATTTCAACATAATCCTTCCTCTTGTCAAAACTTCTCCAAAAGTTTCTTCGGTCTAAAAACCTCCACTTTCCTCTGCACAAAGCATCGATATTCGAAAATGGTTTAGACCAGAGTTGGAAAAGAAACAGTTCCTCAACACAGCAACAGTGAGGCAGAAGGGATGAACTCTCCTAAGTCAGTCAGGGGACAGGGTCAGAACAAAGGAGATGACATTGACCCCGCTATGTATGGTCTGTTCCAAAAGATGATGGCGAGGATGATGTCGGAGCAAGCCGAGGCCAATCTGAAAGAGGCAGTTCCTAAAAGCAAATTGAGGAAGAAGCCTGTAAAAAAGCAAGTCAGAATCATCAGAAAGAAGGTACAGCCAGACACTATTTCTGAGGAATCAGAGTCAGCCAAGGAAGAATCAGAAGAGGAAGAGCAGTTTGTCTACAATCAGAATCCTCTGAGGCAGTCCATAAAGATTGCTGCAAAAGAGCCTGAATCTGTCAACAAGCCTAAGTCTGGGATTCCGGCAGAGGACCCGATGAGCAAGCAAATGAAGGAGATGAATCGAGCAAATCAAGGACATTAAAGCCAAGAGTAAGGTCAAGCAGACCTACACTGGCGAAGATTTTTATGATGGCTTAGATGGGGATGATAACCTGGAGAATCTTCCTCTCAGGTTTCTCAAGTTTAACGAAACTGGCAACCCTAAAGCCCACTTAGCCACCTTTTATGCAGAATGTTGCCGTTTCAGGAAGGACAACAGGGCTCTGTTCATCTGTTTACCCTGCAGTCTAGAGGGTGTAGCAGCCAGGTGGTATGCTGACCACATCAATCCTATCAAACTATGAGAGTTCGATAAGGTAGTAAATTTGTTCATTGAGTGCTTCCTATTCAACACTGAAGCTTCACCTACATTAAATCATCTTTACAACCTGAAGCAAGGTGAGACTGAAAGAGCAGAAGATTTCATTCACAGGTGGAGAAGCACCTGTAATAAGATGAAAATACCCATTCCAGAGGAGCACGCATTGCAGATAATCCTCAATAATTTCTCTCAGCCCATAAGGAGCCTCATCGCCACTTCCCCAATGAAATCCTTTCTCAAGTTGATTGAGCGAGCCGAATGGATCGAAGTAGGAATAGAAAGCAGGCTTTACGAGGGCACGCCTCTGGTCAAGAATATCCAAGATCAGAAGAAAAATGTGTAATTCGCTCATTCAGTTGATGCCTCCAGCAATAGTCTCGGCAGTAGCAGCAAAGGAAACAAAAACAACAGTGGCAGTGGCCCAAGAATAGAACAGAACAAGGGGCAGAAGGAAAAATCCTATAAGAACAATGACAAACCACTTCCAAATGGCCTCCAGCAAAAGGGAGATCTTCAAGAGAAGTTGTTATCGTCGCAAAATTTTTCCGTCTTCCCTTTCTTTGCGGGAGAGAGAGGAAAATGCTTCCGCGAGTCAAACTTGACCAGAGTTTTGGAAAATTGTTTTGAAATACTTGCCTCCGTTTTAAAAATAGCGGAAAAATCCATAGGATGGGGCTTGACCTGTCGGTACGAGGTTCGACCGTTCTTTCCGCCTTTAACAGGGGTAATCGAACCAAGGACCAAAATTGTGCTTGACTTAGCTAAATTATCAAAATCGTGTTCTATCCTAAATGCACAGAGAATTCAGGCATGTGCTATGAAATTTTGTAAAATGCAAAGTTGGGAAACATGATGCATGCTCAGAAAATGTTTTGGAGTTGAAAGATATTTCTCGGGAAAAAAGATGGAAATCAGTCTCTCAGGAAACTCTGATGAAAAGGATTTGAAATCTCAAGAAAGTTCATAAAGATGTGGGAAAATCATGAATAGTTTGAAAATCCTGGGAAAATGGAAGTAATTCTTAGGAAAAGGGTGAACATTTGAAGGGAAGATGCTTGTCAGGAAAAGCTTCAAGTTTTGAAAGCTTTCTTTGGAAAATGGTTGAGATTCATTAGAAAATTCTTTGGAGATGGAAAACCAACACTTGGAAAATTGAAATCCTGAGAATCTTATCCTTGAAACACTTGGAAATCGATTTTGATCTTTGAGAAGGGTGAGAGACTCCTTTTGAAAATCTTGAGAAAATAACCTTTTCCATGGAAAACTGTGGAAAAACTTGACTTGGGAAAACCGATTTTGAAAAATTCTCAGAGTTTCTTGAGAAATCGATTTTCTTGAGAATGAAATTTTCTTGAGAAAACCATGAGAAAAACCAGTAATTTCATGATGTAAATGATATGAATGAATGTCATTTTGTAAAAGCCTCTTTTCAGAAAAATATGCAACTTTTAGAATTAAACTAAGTAGAATTGTCACATATTCTGACTATGGCCGTGAATATGTTTATAATTTACTTAGTCCATTCTAAAATATTTTATGAAATTGAAAATATGCAGTGAAATTTTGGAAGATAGCCTAAGAGTGTAGGCTCAGTGTGACTGGTAGGAAGATGCTGAATCTGGGTCTCGTCCATATTCTGACTAGGGCCGTAAATATAGACTCCATCGAGTTCATCAACTCCCTAAGAGTTGGTGCACGTGCCATTCGTGTACATCCATAGTGCTTTTGAAATAAAATGCATGAATTGCATAAACAGGATATTGTAGGAATTTAAACTATATGATATGCATCCTAGTCTAAGCGGAAAATTAAATCTCTTATTCCAAAATTTACATTATTACATCATTAATTAAATGAAATAAAAGGAAATTTCAGACTTCAGCTCCTTCTTTTGAATGTCCCTGCCAAACTTGAAATGGAGTTAGTTCAAATATGTGGGTTTTTCCAAGATTTTCCAATAATATTCTGAAATTATTGGACTTAATTGGATTTAAACCCTATTTCCATGCTTTCTTGATATTTGAAATGATGTAAATGCAAGAAATTCAGTAAGAAATAGTTTAAAATTCGAAATTGTGGTCAAAATAACCAAAATACCCCTAATATTGAAGTTACACCTTTAAAATCAGGGTTTTTTTGAAGGAAATTTTGGTAAAATTAAGATTTTGAAATTCGAATTGAATCAAATGATGATGAAATGCAGTATGAGGCATGGTGACATGCTGCTAAACACATAAGGATTGTAAAATCAGAATTTTGACATGCTATCATTTATCAAAAATAATGAATTTCGCTTGATTTTCGCTTGGATTAGGGTCCCGCGGGGCCCTGTTTTGATGATACGGTTAAACCGAGCATTAAACGAATTCCAAATACTGTCAAATTCGGTATGGAGCATCTAACTATTCTGATAAACAGCCTAGAATGCTAAAACGCAAGAAATGACATTGTTTAGATACTGAAATTTCAAGAAAGTCCTAAAAGGGGCGAATTTTGCCTATGGACCCGAACCAAATGCAACACATAATGCGATAATACAAAAATTTCACCATGGAAACATCTAAGATTTTGCAGACTGCTAAAGGACTCTAAATGGAACACTTTTGGCTTTTACAGTCTTGGGATTTGAACTACGGTGAGTTCAGTAACAGGAATTTGGCTCTGACGGAGGTAAAATCAACCTGATCTAATATAAAATGCTAAACAACTAGCAATCGACCATGGAAATTTCTGATATTTAAATGCAAAACTACTAACATCTGCAAGAACAACTTTTATTTTTATGATTTTGGCATTTCATCAACAGGAACAGAGATAAAATGCGACATTACTTGCCTAAATCAACAGAACAGACAAATATGACAAAACAGGAGACTGACAAGAAAAATCCGAAACTGATAGTAAGACTATTTTAAAAATAAAAAAATTTCAGATGAAAATAGAGGACATCCCGAAAATGACATTCACTTTTTACAGATTTGTATTTGGAGCAATACCCAAAGAGAACCCATCGACTTAAATAGATCCAAAGTCTCAGAGGCCCAAATCAGGCTCTGACACGTGTCCCGAACTCTCGGATTTTTTTCAGACATCAAAAAAATTTAGAAACATTTTAAAAAATCAGATTAAAACTAGACATCATTCCGAGTTCAGAACATCTTTCGGATCGAAAATCGAACCTCATATGAGAGAGATATCGATTTTACAAGTTGGAGATAAATTTTCAAAACGTATCCAGGGTAACAAAACCCGACCTACCATTTTGAACTTTTACCGCAGTAAACAAATTCAAATCCTTCCGAATTTTTGGCAGATTGTTAGGGACACCTAAGGGCGCATACTATGATTTTCTCAGAATTTTTAACGAAAAGTAAATGCACAAAATGACATGTGGACTGACTGACAAAAACATGGAGTTACCTAAATGAAGTTGAATGCATGGAATATTAAATAAATTCATGAAACATGCTATTTTAATAAAATAAAACGTAAATCTAACCTATTTTAATGCATGAACATGATGAAATGTGAAAATTTAATCAAGAAAGCATGAAAGACATCTTTTTGATACGTGTCATTTTATGAGAATAGCTCGATCCATCACTCGGATGAGCTCTTTCTTTAAAATGACGATTCGAATCGAGTAGGGATATTAATATAATGAAATCAATAGGGATAGAAGTGGACCTTGCGTTTTCCTGTAGCTTTGGAACTCCCGAAATGAACTGCTACAAACGGCTTCTTTCATCCTTCGATCCGGGCTTCAGATGGTTCACGAAAATCGATCCACGCCTAGATCGAATTAGAAGTGGTGCGAGCAAGGTTGGTGCTTCAATGCACCCTCTCAATTCAGCCCAAGGAGAGCGTGAATTTAGAATCTCAAAATTGTGTAGTAGGGCAACTCTAAGTGAAAATTGCTAAATCAAAGGGAGACCTCCTCCAGCTGGGCGTGGGCCCTTGTATTTGTAGCATTTTCTGTTATTTTTTAATTTCAAACAGGCTTAATCTGAGCCCTCCATGTGGCGCCATCTCAGGGCATGCCACTTGGATTTTTGAGAAAATAAAAATGAGAATTTTGTGAGTGAGACACCTCAGCAGGGGAGTTTGAAAATTTTCAAAATTGTAGCTTGATTTTCTCTGCAGGAGTCTCCCAAATGGCGCCACCTCAGAGGGTGCTATCTGGGGTTTGAAATTCAAAGTTTGCTTTTTGCAGGGAGCCCTCATGTGGCGCCACCTCATGGTGGGCTACTTTTATTTTGAATAAAATAAAACAAAAAATGAAGCCAAGTGGGAGTTCTAGAATGGCGCCACCTCAAAAGGTGTTTGAGATTTAAAGCAGGAAGTAGGGGAGAATGCCATGTGGCGCCACCTCTAAGGAGTTTGAATATTCAAATTTCTGCTTTTTCTGGAGGGAGTAGGGGCTGACATGTGGCGCCACCTCAGGGAGATCCTGCAATGACACATGGCGGAGGGAAGAGAAGGAGGGACAAGTACATGTGGCGCCATCTCAGACCAGATAAAAAAGGTGAAGTTCAGGATTTCCGCCACCTCTGGAAGGATTTGAATGTTTGAATTCTAGCTTTTTCTGAAGAGAGCAGAAAATGACATGTGTCATTTGCTTTTTCTGAGAAGAGCAGAGAATGACGTGTCATTTGCTTTTTCTGAGAAGAGCAGATAATGACGTGTCATTTGCTTTTTCTGAACTAACATGCTATCATTTATCAAAAATAATGAATTTCGCTTGATTTTCGCTTGGATTAGGGTCCCGCGGGGCCCTGTTTTGATGATACGGTTAAACCGAGCATTAAACGAATTCCAAATACTGTCAAATTCGGTATGGAGCATCTAACTATTCTGATAAACAGCCTAGAATGCTAAAACGCAAGAAATGACATTGTTTAGATACTGAAATTTCAAGAAAGTCCTAAAAGGGGCGAATTTTGCCTATGGACCCGAACCAAATGCAACACATAATGCGATAATACAAAAATTTCACCATGGAAACATCTAAGATTTTGCAGACTGCTAAAGGACTCTAAATGGAACACTTTTGGCTTTTACAGTCTTGGGATTTGAACTACGGTGAGTTCAGTAACAGGAATTTGGCTCTGACGGAGGTAAAATCAACCTGATCTAATATAAAATGCTAAACAACTAGCAATCGACCATGGAAATTTCTGATATTTAAATGCAAAACTACTAACATCTGCAAGAACAACTTTTATTTTTATGATTTTGGCATTTCATCAACAGGAACAGAGATAAAATGCGACATTACTTGCCTAAATCAACAGAACAGACAAATATGACAAAACAGGAGACTGACAAGAAAAATCCGAAACTGATAGTAAGACTATTTTAAAAATAAAAAAATTTCAGATGAAAATAGAGGACATCCCGAAAATGACATTCACTTTTTACAGATTTGTATTTGGAGCAATACCCAAAGAGAACCCATCGACTTAAATAGATCCAAAGTCTCAGAGGCCCAAATCAGGCTCTGACACGTGTCCCGAACTCTCGGATTTTTTTCAGACATCAAAAAAATTTAGAAACATTTTAAAAAATCAGATTAAAACTAGACATCATTCCGAGTTCAGAACATCTTTCGGATCGAAAATCGAACCTCATATGAGAGAGATATCGATTTTACAAGTTGGAGATAAATTTTCAAAACGTATCCAGGGTAACAAAACCCGACCTACCATTTTGAACTTTTACCGCAGTAAACAAATTCAAATCCTTCCGAATTTTTGGCAGATTGTTAGGGACACCTAAGGGCGCATACTATGATTTTCTCAGAATTTTTAACGAAAAGTAAATGCACAAAATGACATGTGGACTGACTGACAAAAACATGGAGTTACCTAAATGAAGTTGAATGCATGGAATATTAAATAAATTCATGAAACATGCTATTTTAATAAAATAAAACGTAAATCTAACCTATTTTAATGCATGAACATGATGAAATGTGAAAATTTAATCAAGAAAGCATGAAAGACATCTTTTTGATACGTGTCATTTTATGAGAATAGCTCGATCCATCACTCGGATGAGCTCTTTCTTTAAAATGACGATTCGAATCGAGTAGGGATATTAATATAATGAAATCAATAGGGATAGAAGTGGACCTTGCGTTTTCCTGTAGCTTTGGAACTCCCGAAATGAACTGCTACAAACGGCTTCTTTCATCCTTCGATCCGGGCTTCAGATGGTTCACGAAAATCGATCCACGCCTAGATCGAATTAGAAGTGGTGCGAGCAAGGTTGGTGCTTCAATGCACCCTCTCAATTCAGCCCAAGGAGAGCGTGAATTTAGAATCTCAAAATTGTGTAGTAGGGCAACTCTAAGTGAAAATTGCTAAATCAAAGGGAGACCTCCTCCAGCTGGGCGTGGGCCCTTGTATTTGTAGCATTTTCTGTTATTTTTTAATTTCAAACAGGCTTAATCTGAGCCCTCCATGTGGCGCCATCTCAGGGCATGCCACTTGGATTTTTGAGAAAATAAAAATGAGAATTTTGTGAGTGAGACACCTCAGCAGGGGAGTTTGAAAATTTTCAAAATTGTAGCTTGATTTTCTCTGCAGGAGTCTCCCAAATGGCGCCACCTCAGAGGGTGCTATCTGGGGTTTGAAATTCAAAGTTTGCTTTTTGCAGGGAGCCCTCATGTGGCGCCACCTCATGGTGGGCTACTTTTATTTTGAATAAAATAAAACAAAAAATGAAGCCAAGTGGGAGTTCTAGAATGGCGCCACCTCAAAAGGTGTTTGAGATTTAAAGCAGGAAGTAGGGGAGAATGCCATGTGGCGCCACCTCTAAGGAGTTTGAATATTCAAATTTCTGCTTTTTCTGGAGGGAGTAGGGGCTGACATGTGGCGCCACCTCAGGGAGATCCTGCAATGACACATGGCGGAGGGAAGAGAAGGAGGGACAAGTACATGTGGCGCCATCTCAGACCAGATAAAAAAGGTGAAGTTCAGGATTTCCGCCACCTCTGGAAGGATTTGAATGTTTGAATTCTAGCTTTTTCTGAAGAGAGCAGAAAATGACATGTGTCATTTGCTTTTTCTGAGAAGAGCAGAGAATGACGTGTCATTTGCTTTTTCTGAGAAGAGCAGATAATGACGTGTCATTTGCTTTTTCTGAGAAAAGCAGAGAATGACATATGTCATTTGTTTTTTCTGAGAAGAGCAGAGAATGACATGTGTCTGCTGCAGGAGAGAATACCTCAGATGGCGCCACCTTAGAAGGAGACAACTCTACTTTTTCTGGACAGGGCAACACATGACACGTGGCATCTTAGGGTGGCATTGGAGTGACACATGGCACAGGGTGAAGATAGTGGATATGTGGCACCATTTTAAAGAGGCCCCACACAGACACTTGGCAAAGAAATGGAAAGAGAGAGAAAATGACATGTGGCGCCACCTCTAGGTGAACCCCACGTTGACACATGACAGGGAAATGGGAGGAGAGAGAAAAAGACAAGTGGTGCCAATCCAGGGACAAGGCTCCTATATTTTTGGGTTTTTCAAAATTCAGGTTTTTCAAAAGAAAGCCTATGTGACATTACCTCAGTGTGGGCCCCACATTGCTTCTTTATTGAAATAAAGACAAGACAAAAAACCTCTTTTTGGAATTTTCATAAAAATTTGGACTAATTGGTAAAACAGAAATTTTGAAAAGAGTTGACCCTTGTGGGGTGATTTTGCAAAAGAATGATATTGGAAATTGCTGACAAAAGGGTAAAATCTGAGATGAAGTGGCTGAAATCCATATTGAAAACTATCCAGATCGTTTTCTTGAGAAAATATTTTGAAATTCGGTGTCCTGGGGGTAAAATGGGAAGAATTGATAATTTTGAAGACCTAGGGTTTTGTAATCAATTTTGAAAAGAGTTGAAATTCGAATCTGGATTGAAGATTTTGAAATCGAGAGTTCTGGACCTCGAAATGACATGTTGTGCAGTGTGGTGATATGAAATGCTCATGTAATGATATGCAATGCCATGTCTTATGAAATGTAATCTTGAACCAGGATTTGGAGATTCCAGTCTCCTATCAGGGATAAAACTTTGAACCTCTGAGTAAAAATAGAGAAATTTCGAGAGTTGCAGATGCAATTTCGGCTTTTGCAAGTTCCGAGCTCAGAAAATGACCACTTTGCCCTTCGACGATTTCGGAGGCTGGATGATGATGCTTGGTAGCAATGTCGAGGAGGTGAGTGAAAATTTGGGGTGTTTACAGAAGCCCAAGTACATCAAGTGGGAGAAAGATTGAGTCTTCACTTTGTTAGATCAAAGTTTAGAAGCAGTTCTGGATTACCTTTTAAAGCATGGGATGATCAAACTCCCTAAAATAGCAGATCCGCCCGTAATCTTGGGAAAATTCAAAGACCAGTTCTGCAAGTACCACAGGGCAACGGGGCATGATATAGAGCACTGCTTTGTCCTCAAGCATATGATACAAGACTGCATTGACAGAAGTGAACTGGTGGAGGACGAGGAAGAAGAACGCCCAGCAGTCCTGACAGAACCATTTTTGGACCACTCAAAGAATTGATAAAGCCAAAGTTTTCTGCTTTCGTTTCTTTTTGTTAGTCGTCTTGTAGGGGCAAGTCAGCCCAGTCTTTTTGAATCCTTTCCTTTCAAAGTTCTTGTAAATATTTAGTTTTGTTATCGGACCTTTGCTTATCAATGAAAAGTCAATTTCCTTTATATCTTTTATATCCAATACTTCTTTTTCCTTTGCCATACTGGGGCATTAAATTCTTGTTCTTTTTTAGAATGCGGGACAACTCTTGACATCATTCATGAGAGAAATGATATTACCTATGAGGGTTTTTCAAAAATAATGAAATTTTGAAAGTCTTTGTTATGATAACCAAAGAGTTCAAATATTCTTTGGTCTAACCTTTGTCAAAAATCAACCCTCGTGTTGATCATATTTTCAAAAATAAGTTTTTGAACCATTGCATTGAAAATTCAACCCTCGTGTTGATCCTATCTTCCAAGATTGGTTTCGAAACATTATATTCAAAGATCAACCCTTGTGTTGGTCTTATCTTCCAAAATGGGTTTCAAATCATTATATTCAAAGATCAACCCTGGTATTGGTCTTATCTTCTAAGATTGGTTTTAAAACATTATATCCAAAGATCAACCCTTGTATTGATCTTATTATCAGTTTCAAACTGTTATTTTCAGAAATCAGATCTATTGTTGATCTTCTTTTTCAAAAAAATAGGTTTTCAAACCATTACCTTCAAAAAATTGACCCTCATGATGATCTCTCATGTTTGATTTGAAGGATCAGATCTCGCGCTAATCATTCTTCTTGCGGTTGATTTTCTTCCCAAAAAAATGATTTCTCACTTATCTTTTAAATAAACATTTTCCTTTCAAGATCCCATATGCAGGCAGGATCAGAAAAACTCATTTTTCTCAAATCTTTTAAATTTTTAGTTAATTTTGTTGTCTTTATCAGTTTCATTCATTTTATTTCTATCAAATTTACATCAATTTTATCAAATTTTATCAAGTTTTATCAAATTTTTCTCAATTTTATTAAATTTTATCAAATCTTTGCCCTTTCAGGTTAAGGGATAAGCCTGATGCCTCTTTCCCATGAGGTATTTTTCTTTTTCCTTCTCTTCCCTCTCAGGTTAAGGGATAAACCAGAACCTCGTCCCACGAGGTCCTTTTTTCTTCGGAATAAGGGATAATCCTTAAGTCTTTTATCATCTTCCAAGTATCCTCAGTTTTCCCACCAAATTTTACCAAGTTTTACTAGACTTTGGTCAATCTTTGTCAATTCTTTATTAACCAATTTTATCAAGTTTTATTGATTCTCTATAAATGTTTATCAATTCTTTTGATTCTTTATCAACTTTTATCAAATTTTATTGATTCTTTATCAAATTTGATCGATTCTTTCGATTCTTTATTAAACCTTTTATCAATTCTGTCAAAATTTTATTCACCCCCCATATAGGATAAGGGGTTAATCCTGAAAATCGGACCACATACAATTAAACTATAATGATCTTCTTCCTTGCAAGTCAAATAATTCAGTCCTCGAACTGGTCATTCTCGATCCTAGATCCGGTCCTTACACTGGCAATTTTTCAAAATTTAAAACCTTCTGATTAAAAACTGTCTGTCAAAAACTCGAGTTCTAACTCGGGCTTCCTTTTGGATCCAATACTCGTGTTGGAACCTATAATACCCATAAATTTTATCAGATAAATAGACTTAAAATTTACATCCTTAGGTTGTTACAAGGATATTGTAATGTTTTAATTGTTTATTTGTATTTAGACCTCGAATATCCTATTTGGAACTTTAATGTCAGATCCATAAATATCCTATTCGGATCTTCGATAATCTGATACGATCATTAGATATCGAATCACGAACCTTAATTTGAAAATTTAATAATCAATTTTCAGTCAAGGTGATCGGATTTATGGTTTTGGATCCGCAAAATCCTGGACATAGAAGATTTAAATTTGTTTGGATCCAATTAGAATTTCTAATTGGATCTGAGATTCGTTGATTGAAGTCCATAATAGTTGTCTTGGACTCGTAAATATTAAATTTAAAGCCATGGTTCCAAGTCATGGTACGATGAAAACTTTGGATCCTTGGATCCAGATTTATTTAAAGAGTGTATCAAGCACAATGGACCCACAACATTTTTTATAATAATGTAATTGGATCCACAACATTTTTTAATTTGTGTTATACTCAATATTTAATAAGTTAAATATTTAGATGTGGGTCTGGATCCTCAGATGGATCCGGATATGCCCAGAGCATGGACCCAGCTGTGGCGGGTTCGGGTTCGGGTTCAGTTGAACCAAACAGGCACCCGACAGCACGTTCAAACCAAGTTAAAAAAAAAGCCCTACCCGATAAAAACGAATGTTAGGGTTCGTTTTTGAACCCTAACACAACGTGGAAGTGAGGAAGCTGAGGAAGGAGGATGCACAGCCGCCGGGTGAAGGGGAGGATAATGGATCCCCTTCTGATTTTCGTGGCACCCTTCCACATCTCGCTTCCTTCCTCTCCCATTTAGCTGAACCCTCCCACTCTCGGTCTTCCTTAACTCTCTCACGTTTCCTTTCCAGCCACCAGCCGCCGGCAATGCTGTTGTTGTTCCTCCTTCCCTCACACACTCTCTCGACTTCCTCGGCTTGTCAGAGGAGACCCCACGCCGGCAAACCTTTCGTCTCTCTCTCTCTCTCTCTCTCTCTCTCTCTCTCTCTCTCTCTCTCTCTCTCTCTCTCTCTCTCTCTCTCTCTCTCTCTCTCTCTCTCGCTTCCATCCCTGTCGACAACCCCGACCATCGGCGGCTGCCGATGTCTCCGGTGACCCTCCACCCGTGACTGCAACCTCTGAGCGCCAGAACAGGTAGGGTTCTGTGTATTTTCTTTTGGGTATTGAGTGTGCTGGTGTGTGTGTGGGAGTCCAAGAAATCCCAAATAGAAAAAAAAAGGGCTTTTGTGTAGATGCAAAAGAATGTGATTTATGTGAAACTAATCGGTCAATATCTTGGGTATCACTGATCGGCTGGAAATCAGGCGGCAGATGTGTGGGTCTGCCTATTTTGCTTTAGTTTTTGCATGTGGAATATTGAAGTGAAAGGTCTGGCCTGCGGGTGGGGCATTGGAGAACATGTTCTAGATGTGGGGGTTATGTATATTTTCTGGAATTTGTTAAGATCATGTATGCATGCTTTAAATTTTGTAATGTATACATACTGTAGCTCTGGAACTGCATGCTCGGGCTTTATATTTGATATTAGGACATCTGATATGCATCTTTTGCTTGGACGTTATGGGATGGTGTTAGTCTAATTTTGGTTTTGGTACTGAAAATTTTGGTTGATTAACCCTGTCAAGTGACATCAATTATTGAACCCTTACTCTCAGTCGTTCTTTGTTAAAAATGTGATTCATATGTTTTGAAGAATAGGTATTAGGATGGGAAATTGAAGTGCTTATTAGGATTATAAATTGATATTGTATGTCCTTATAATTATATATATACGATTGCTAGTGATTTCACAGAATGGATACGATAGGTTGAACATATCTAACCTTGATATGTGATGTTACATCTATTACATGCTACTAGAAACTGTACTTCCCGCATTTAATACACAGCATTCTGTGTTTGCATTCTTCTCCTTTTTTACCAGCTACTTGATATATGATCTTCTTCACATCAATGTGTTTGAATGTAACTTTTCATTTCTGCATTTGAAAACCAATAGCATGCGTCTGTGTTTGTAGGATTATTTGAATTGGTCTGCAATTTTGGCATGTGAAACCACAACGATAGGTGTTTGGTTTCTTCTGGTAAAGCCAGCTACGTGCCTGTATTTCGATAGGGTTTGTTTCAGTTAAATGAAAGAAAAGTTTTATGGGGTCGTTGTTCTGCTAGATGTTGATTCAGTCCCTTTTGTTTACTCGACTATATCATCTTTTCTAAAATGTGATGTAATCAATAGGTAGTGAGTTTCGCAGGCTTGATTCGTTCATGAGAATCGAACATATTGCTCCTTAGTTTTTATGAACATCTATATTTGAATCATCTATATTTGTTTTCTCTAGATGACTGAACATAGAGATGACTGAACATCGTAATCATCTGTATTTGTTTTCTCTAAGTGACTGAATTTGATTCACAGTATGTAAATAAGTTAGATTATCGATCAATGGAAAATCTACTTGGCAATCAAACGTTATCACTGTTTCCGCTAATGGGACTGGACATAAAGTTGTTCGTTCTTGTCATCAATGTTAATCTATGTTGTTGTCTCATCATATGAATTCTGAAATTTAGTTTGATTAGCCCTGTATGTGATATCAGTGATCTCTAATAAATGAAATCTATAGGTTCATAACAGCATGTGTAGGGATTAGGAATCACCATGCTTATTTTGTGGGATCGTTAAATTTATTTGAAATGGAGTGAAACAATTGATGTCTCTGAATGTACATACCTGGTTGAGGCTTTCTGATTCGTGTGCGTGCGTAGGTAATATTCTCATGTATTTGAAATTTCTGTTATGCGTAATCTGTTGCGGGAAAAATCCCGGAAAACATGTGTAAATGAGAATCTAGTTGGAGTTATATTAAGTTGGAATTCAAGTTGACATTTACCTGCATATTCAGTTGATATGAAAATTCCTAATTAGATGCCTATAGGTTGATGTTCGATTCCATATGAAGTTGCATATTAGTAGATGCTCAATGCCTATGTAACTGCATAGTAAGGGTATGATCAACTTCATACAAAGCTGCATATCAAGCTGATATTCAATACAAACTTAACTGCATATTAGGTTGTTATTCACTGGTACATGAAGTCATATATTAAACTAATGCTCAAATGCATATTTAGCTGCATAGTAAAATGATATTCAAGTTTATATACTAAGCTGCATAATTTAGTATGTTTAAATGCATATTTCTTAAAATGTTCCAATGCCCATTAAGTGTATATCTTCTAGGAGGTTCAAATGCCCATTAAGATGTTTATTCTTCAATGTTCTTATGCATGTTAAGTTGTATACTCTTCTGAAGTACTATTGCCTAACACTGCATACTTACTGAAAGTATCAAATGCCAACTAAGCTGTATTATTTTGTGGAATGTTCAAATGAGAATGTGTGGAGAAAAGTATCTAGTTGTATTACCAAATCTCTAAGATTTCACTGCATGCTCAATAAAGGACACCAACAGTGTCTTTGCTTGTTGGCAGAGCTTTTAATACATGCCACCCTTTTTAATACATGGGGGCGTTGTGGCAATTTGCTACTAAAGAATAATAATGAAGATGAATGATGATTTGATAACCGAACCTATGGGTCGGTTTGTTGTGGATATATGAATGTCCAGCCAGTGTATTGAGGGTCTTGCATAGACCATCGAAGTTATGATGTGAATCCACACGAAAATGAAAATATAATATTGTTGTCCGACTGGTTTAAAGGCACCGGGGCATTTATGCTTGACTGGTTTAAAGGCACCGAAGCACGTTGAGTGGGTTATGCAATCAATATGACAAAGGATTGGGACTGTTATATACCCTTGGTAAAATGACTAAGGTTGGGAATTCTACTGCTGTGGTAGTAGAAGGAAGTTTGGGAAATGCCCTGTACTTCGGGAAATAAATTAAATGAAAAGATTAACCCACTCACATTCGGGCTTACCTTGGAGAGGGTAGGTGGTACAAAACTCTGAGGACATGTGTTTGTTTTCGAGCGTAAAGCGACTCGTTGGTCCCAGTCCTGAGAGTTGGGGGACCCGGACTACCAAATGTGTCCTAGGTGGTAGCTTCATGTTCTTCTGCAGAAGTTAGGGATGCATCCTGTTTTGGTTTTGGCCTTTGGGAGTTTCTCTCGGTCACTGGCCGCTCCCTTGGGATTTCAGTCACAGTTAGAATGTTCGGGTTAATGAAACAACTTGGAATAATATACCCCTGAACGTTCTCTTTTGTGATGGTTGTCTCGGCCTGTGTATACCCGCGGGATAAGAAAAGATAAACATCAATTAGAACATGTTAGGTATCACAGTGAGAGGAGTTACTATGGAGACATGTTTATATTCTCCAAGCATGTTCTGAGCTTGTGATAAAATGACATCCTGCAATATGTAGATATGAGATAATCAAATGCATATTGCGATTACTACATGTATGTTATGCATGACTGTTATTGTTGTTGTAGAATATGTTTTAATTGCTTAATGCCTTACTTGCTTAATTGTTGTTTTTGCGTAAAATGCTTTAATTGTTGTCGCATAATCTACTTATTTGCTTAGATATATGTCTGTGACTGCTATTACATAGCCTTCTTGGTGTGAGTCTTAATAGGCTGAAAATTCACACACGACAACCACATCACATACTTGACACATGATATACCTGCAAGAAAAATTACAGTTTTCCTACTTAGACGTGGTAGTCTAATTCCAATCAATTTACTATTTTTCAGGTAAAGACTAGGGTTTATGAGCGGTTGCGGGATGAGGCATCGGATCGAGATTTATTGTTCCAGGGATAGTTGAGTTCATTTTATGTTTTTAAAACTCTGATGTCATTATTTATTGATAAATGGAAGGAAATAAATGTGTTGGGTTTTCTCTCCACCGTAATGTCTCGAAATGCTTAATCCTATATTATTTCTTGTTTACGCTGTTTAAAAAAAAATCTTCAAATTTTGGATTAAAATTTTGGGGTGTTACAGAACCAATCGTTTCTTCAAAAAATCTGAGTTTTCAAAAACTTGGGTTTCGTTATTATCTTTTATCTTGAAGATCCGAGTTTCGACTCGGGTTTTCCCCTTTATTCATTTGTTTGAAGTTTCGGGTTCCAACTCGGATTTCCTCTTGGATCCAATGCTCGTGTTGGAACCAATCGTTTCTTCAGAAAATCCGAGTTCGGGTTTCTCTATTATCTTTTATCTTGAAGATCCGGGTTCCGACTCGGGTTTTCCCCTTTATTCTTTCGTTTGAAGTTCCGGGTTCCGACTCGGACTTTTTTTTGGATCCAATGCTCGTGTTGGAACCAATCGTTGTGTCGAAAATTCGAGTTTTTTAACTCAATTTTCTCTTTTATCTTTTATCTTGAAGATCCGGGTTCCGACTCGGGTTTTCCCCATTATATATTCCATCTTTTTTTTTAATATATATCCGAGTTCCGACTCAGACTCTTTTCTTTTTCAAAAACCCAACCCTCAGGTTGGTCCATTTTTCTTTCTTAAATATCTGAGTTTCGACTCACTCTTTTTTTCAAAACCCAATTGCCAGGTGGGACCTTCTTCCAAAATCTAGCCTTCCGGCTAATCCATTACAAGCTTCATGTTTTAACAATCCTTCATCCCCGTTCAGGATAAGGGGTTAATCCTGAAAATTGGACCGCATACAGCTAATTGTGTTGGTCTATCTAAGTCATAAATCATAAATCATAAATCGTAAATCATAAACCATAAATCTTGTCATATCCCTTCTAAATTCAAGTCTCAAGTTATCTATTCAAAATATTATTTTCCCTTTCTGGTTAAGGGGTAAACCTAAATCATTTTTCCTAAATTCTCATCAAATGTCTATTCTATTTTTCCTTTAGGATAAGGGATAATCCTGAAAACCCCGACAATCATTCCTGCTTCAATCTCTAAATATCTTAAAAATGTCGGTCTCCTTCTCGACTCTCAGTTGGAAAACCCGGTGCTCGCGCTGGTTATTCTGCTAAATTTTCAAATCTAAAGATCAAGTTCAATCACAAAACTCAGTCCTCGTACTGTTTGTCTCTCAGAAAGTCTCAATCTTAGATCAAATCATTAAATCAAAGGTCGTTAAATGAAAGGTTTCAGCTCCTTTGCTGGTCGTTAAATGAAAGGTCTCAGTTTCCACTGGTCATTAAATGAAAGGTTTCAGCTCCTTCGATGGTCGTTAAATGAAAAGTCTCAGTATCCACTAGTCATTAAATGAAAAGTCCCAGCTACTTCGCTTGTCGTTAAATGAAATGTCCCAGTTTCTACTGGTTGTTAAATGAAATGTCCCAGCTACTTCACTGGTCGTTAAATGAAAGGTTCTAGCTCTTTTGCTGGTCATTAAATGAAAAGTCCCAGTATCCACTTGTAAACACCCCAAATTTTCATTCACCTCCGGAATCAACACATTTCAGTTCTCTGGAATCAATGAAGGGCAAAATGGTCATTTTTTTAGATTGAACCTTGCAGAAAGTCTAAAATTTCATTCTTGAGCCTCAAAATTTCTATAATTAGGTTCAGAAACATCTTCAAACTGCAAATTTTCAAAATCCTATTCTGGACAAAAAGCTAGAATTTCCAAGTCTTGGCTTAGAGTAGCATTTCTTGAAACATGTATTTGCATAGCATTGCATGCACATTTCATATCATTTCACTGCACAGCATGTCATTTCGAGGTCCAGAAACTCTCGATTTCAAAATTCTCAATCCAGATTCGAGTTTTAACTCTTTTCAAAATTGATTTCAAAACCCTGGGTCTTCAAAATTGTCAACCTTTACCATTTTACCCCCAGGACTTTGAATTACAAAAGTTTTTTTCAAGAAAACAATCTGGATATTTGGATATTGATTTTAAAGATTTTATCTCAAAACTTTTTGCAAAAAGATTTTTTATCTCTTTACAAAATTTCTACATTTACTTTATACATATTTTTGCTCTGAAAACCCATTTTCTTCCAAATTCTTGAAAAAAGACAAAGTTTTATCTCGTATTATAAAAATTCTAAAAAAAAAAATTATTTCTTCTGCTTTTTTATTTTCAAATAAAATGTGTGGGACCCGCCTTTGAACTAGCATCACGCTCAGATTCTCAGATAAGTTTCTTATTTTCAAGCGGGACCCACCCAGAGATGGCACCAATTTTGTAAATTCCTCTTCTTCTTCTTTTTGTTTTTTTTTTTAGTTCATCAGCATATGCACCTTTGTCATTTAGAACCCAACTGTAATAGTGTTAGATATGGAGTTTTACTTTGCTGGAATAAACTATGCAAATGTCATTTCCTGTTTCTTTGGTTTACCATGGCTGATAGCCACGATAGATAACCTTTTTTTTTTACTTGTGGCATTAAATCCATCATCCGTTACTATCAGCTTCCACAACCAGTTGTATGATGCAAGCTGCTACAGGTTGCTGCAGCACTTTCATGTTCTATTTTCCTGATATCTCACACTATCACACGCTACAGGTTGCTGCAACACTTTCATATTTTATTTTCCTCATAATCTGTTCCCCTCCTTGTAAATCATTATATCTTATAGTCTAATTATGCTATGGCATGAAGAGCATCCGATATTAGTACCAACAACCCATTCACTTTTCTGCAGATGTGCAGTCTTGAGAATGAGCCATATTCATGGATGGATATGTCAATATCCATTCATGATTTATGGACCATCTTTGGCATGCTCTTTTATTGATATACAGGGAAGCTTCATACCCAATTTTGCTGAGAAATTGTTTATAATTTGAGAATTATGACTTTGCAAAGTCATGTACAGAAACTGTATATATCCTGTATTTTTTTATCTATGCATTTGCCCTTTACATATAGCATTTCATTTACTATATATCTTTTCTCATTATATGTATACATACCTATATATATATACCTATGTATATATACATATATATATACATGTATATATATATATACATGTATATATATATGTATATATACATAGGTATATATATATATACTTATATATATATATATACTTATATATATATATGGATATCTTCATGTCCACTTGTTTTCACATACAAGCATTTAGGTAGATTTTTTTTTTCTCATTATCACATGTCACTTAGCATAAATTTGAGCATTTAGACATATATCTATATATCTTTGTTGTACATATTATGTATATACCCATTTCTTTCGGTATCTTGTATATTCATTCCTTGTACTAATTCTCATTTTGCAAGAAAATCTGGAAGACATGGTTTCCTTTGGAGCTATCAAACATTTAGTTATATATTTTTTTTTACTTTTTGTCAGCGATGTAACAATCAAATGTAAACTTTGGAATAATATTTATTTTTCTGCTTAGATTAAGATGCATTTCATATAGTTTAAATTTTTGCAATATCTTGATTCTATGAATCATGCATTTTATTTTGAAAATCACTTTGGATGGACACGAATGGCACATGCACCAACTCTTAGAGAGTTGATGAACTCGGTGGAGTCCATATTTACGGCCCTAGATGGAATATGGACGAGACCCAGATTCATCACCTTTCTACCAGTCACATTGAGCCTACACTCTTAGGCTATCTTAAAAAAATGCACATCATATTTCCAATTTTGCAAAATATTGTGAATTAAATCAATTAAACTCTGAACATGTCCATGGCCACAGTCAAAATATGTGAAGGATTTATTTTGACTTAATAAACATTTTCCAACAAATTTCTCAGAAAATCTTTTCAAAGTGCATTCATTCATTCAAAATCATCTGCATCATGGCATCATCTGCTTTTCTCAAGAAAATTTCATTCTCTGGAAATCGATTCCTCAAGAAACTCTAAAAAATTTTGAAGTTGGATTTTCCAAGTCAAGTTTTCCCGTGATTTTTCCTGAAAATGTTATTTTCTTGAAGATTCATTTTCAAAAGGAATTTCTCATCTTTCTCAAGAATCCAAATCGATTTTCAGATATTTCAAGGACATTATTCTTAGGATTTCAATTTCCTAAGTGTAGATTTTCCTTCTCCAGAGAGTTTTTCAACGAATTTCAATCATTTTTCAAAGAAAATTTTCAAAGTCAGAATTTTCCTGATCAATATTTTCCTTTTCAAATGTTCCTCTTTTCTCGAGAATTCTCTCCATTTTCCCAGGATTTTCATCCATTCATGATTTTCTCAAATCTTCATAAACTTTCTGGTGATTTTCAAATTTGTTCACCTGAGTTTCCTGAGAGATCTTTTTCCTGAGAAATGCTTTTCAAACTCCAAATGTTTTATAAGCATACATCATATTTTTCAAACTTACATTTTTACAAACTCTCATAGCACATGCCTGAATTCTCTATGCATTTAGGATAGAACACGATTTCGATGATTTAACTAAGACAAGCTCATTTTTGGTCCTTGGTTTGATTACCCTTGTTAAAGGTGGCAGGAACGGTCGAACCTCGTACCGACAGGTCGAGCCCCATCCCATGGATTTTCCTGCTATTTTCAAAAACGGAGGCGAGTGTTTAAAAAAAAACAATTATCCAAAGCTCTGGTCAAGTTTGACTCGCAAAAGCATTTTCCTCTCTCTCCCGCAAGGGAAGGGAAGACGGGAAAATTTTGCGACGATAATAGGTTTGGCGACCGAGATGAGACTTGTCCTTGTCTGATCAAAATTGTGCTTGACTTAGTTCTATTTTCAAAATTGTGTTCACAAAATGTCAGCTCTTTACTTTTTTATATCATGCGAACCTAGGAGCCTAGATTCTGACCTAGTTGACATTGACTGCATATAGACTAGACATGGTTTGGTAGGACCAGATTGAGGAGATATTTTCTTGCTCACATAGACTTAGGTCTAAATACAACTCTCCTCAATTTAGGATCTGAATGCAAACAATGTATGTTTCTTCAAAGATTTTCAAAAATCTATCTCTCTAGGACTTAGAGCCCTCTATTTCTTGCATGTGATCAATTTTTTCAAACTTCCCTTACCTATCATTACCCGGTCTTCACGTTGTTGGGCTCTCTTCCAGAACCCTAGTTCGAGATAGAGCCTCACAACTAGGCCACTTATTTGGGTTAACACCCCCCTACCACGTACCGCGGGCCACAGTCTGAAGTATATCGGTAGGCACTCAAGGATGTTGTAAAACCTTACCTTAAAACCGGAGTTGAGATTATATGCCACGTACCTCGGATTTCGATTCGGGTATATCGGCATAACTAGATTAGATAAAGATGATCTGAACCTAGAGTTAGGATTAGGGTCCTACAACTATTTTTGAAATGATGCATCTAGAGTCAGCCTTTTAGGGAGTGTTGTATGTGCATGAATGTTTGTGCAGGATGTGATTGTTTGTATGTTACCTTTATTTCTCTCATATTTTCCCCAAAATATTTTTAAATATCCATATTCTCATCGTTTTCCTTTATTTTCTCAAACCCTGGAAGATTTTCCCAAATATCCTATTTCTTTCAAAACTCCAGGTGATTTTCCATTCTACCGTTCTACTGGATCTCGAATTTCCAACTGCATTTCATATCCTGCCTGCAATTTTCAAAATTTCCATAATTTTTCTAAGTCTGATTCTGATTCTTTCTTTGTTTTCAGTCCAATGGCATCCAGTCAAGTCGATCCTATCTTTCCTGAAGGTCACATCTCCTACGAGGTGTGACAAGGTCATTCTGAACATCGAGCCATTAGCACTGAAACTTTCATTCCCCGGTGGTACTATTCCTGGCTCAAAAACTTTTCTCGCATGTTCCCGGACCATTTGAGCGAGTGCGGATTAGAAGTGGCATCAACAGTCGAAAAGCAAACCATCAATGGCAACCTGATCCACGCAATGGCGGAGCGATGGAATCCATGAACGTGTACCTTCTGGTTCCTGTGGGGAGAGATGACTGTTTTAATGGATGAATTTTCAGAAATTATGGGATTACCAGAACCCACCGGTCAACCAGGAGATTCATTAGAACATCAGTTTCTGATCAATGTCAAGGGTTTGGACCCCCGAGACTCATTAGCTCGTATGACAGGCCGCTGATCCTGGCCTCTGATCCAGTTGGACGAAAATGAATATGTCAATCTGCTCGAGTTGTACCGCTAGTACGGGACCTTCGTTGAAGTCAGCTCACTATCAAGGACAGCTAGAGAAAGGATTCAGAATGTGATGGTTCTATGCACTGTAGGATTAGCCCTCTTCCCAGATGGACAAAACTACATGGATATCAGAATAATCCAGCTTATGAGAAGATTGGGAAGTCGACAGACCAACCAACTCTTCATAGCCATGGCAGCACTCGCTTTCCTATATCGGGGTTTGACTGGTTTCTCACTTAGAGAGTCTATTCTCGTCGAAGGTTGCATCTACGCACTTCAATTATGGTTCTTTCAGCATGTTCCAGCCCGAGCAAATTCTTTCAGATACAATGGCTAAGAATTTCTTCCAGTAGCACAGTATCGGTCCATGATTGACAACATTCAAGAAGATGACATAGTCTGGGACTATTTTGATCGACAATTGTCTCCTCCTAGATACACATATGCTTATGGCAAGCGGTTCAAATTGCTGAGACCATTCTTTTGCACTTACTACCAACCGGAGCAGTGTGTTTGATAGTCTCTCAGAGGCAGCAGTACGTCGAAGCCCGATTGCTATCAGGAGCTATGGCAGAATTTGATCTCACTTTCGCACAATGGTCCGGGGCATATCATTATGCCCGCTACGACTGGAATTCCTTTGTTTCTCTCAAATTCTTTCCTGGTCCTAGAGTGTCTGCTGACTATCATGAATGGTGGCAAATTGTTTGTCCTCCACCTCTTTGTCAAGATCAATAAAAGTTCAATTTTTTCATTCCAATAAAATTCTCTCTCTCTCTCTCTATTGTGGTTTGACGACCTCGCCTAGGTAACAAGGCATATTTTCGTTGTTTATTTCTCTTTCCAAGAATGACAACACAATTGTCGTAATTTTTGCGACGACTCAATCCCTAGTAATGGGATATCTTTTTCAAATTGTCTACCATATTTCCAGCATATATTTCTTCCAAAAGCCAATTCCTTTATAATCTAATCTGGTCTTTGCCCTGCAGAGAGCATCCGCTGCATTTGATGGTTCGAACAAGATCAGGAAGAAGAACCACATCACCCCAGCACTCCTCAGCCTCAGAAGGAGAAATGTATCCCCCCAGAAACCAAGATCAGCAGCAAGAGGATGATGGCATAGATCCGCAAATGTATGTTCCAGAAAATGATGAACAAGATGATGAGCGAACAGGCCGGGACCAGTGTAGAGAAGAATCTGTTTAGACAGAAGTTCCATGGTCACAAGGATAAGAAGAATTCCAATAAGCAGGTTCAACCAGAGGAAATTTTAGACGGATCAGAATCAGCGGAAGACACCGAGGAAGAATATGAGGTGCCTCCGACAGTTCAGAAACGTGGCCGAGAACAAAGGAAGAACCGCAAACCAAAAAGTCAAGTTGCAGAAGAACCCTTGCAGACACAGTTCAAAGAAATGGCCAGAGTTGTTAAAGATCTGCAAGCCCGCGATAAGGGCAAGAAAGTCTTCACCAGCGAGGACTTCTATGATGGCCTAGAAGTGGATGATGATCTGGATAACCTTCCCCTAAAATTCATCAAGTTTGATGGTTTTGGCGATCCGAAAGCTTATCTCGCCACATTCTTCGCAGAGTGCTCAAGGTTCAAGAGAGATAACAGAGCACTATTTCTATGTTTCCCACGCAGCTTGGAAGGAGTTGCGACCAAATGGTATGCTGAGCATATCAATCCTATCGAGCTCAAGGAGTTCGATAAAGTTGTGAACTTATTTATTGAACGCTTCTTGTTCAACACAGAGGCACTCCCGACACTAAGTCATCTCTGCAATCTAAGGCAGAATGAAAATGAAAAAGCGCGGGATTTCATTCATAGATGGAGGTCAGCCTGCAATAAAATGAGAGATCCTATATCAGAAAGACATATCTTTATCGTTGATCCTCAACAACTTTTCTCAACCTCTGAGAGGATTGATATCCACCGCACCATCCAGGACCTTCATTGAGCTAACTGAGCGAGCAGAATGACTCGAGCTGAGTGTGGAGAATGGAGTCTACAAAGGCTTCACATTTTCCAAGAATAACCCTCAAGGTGAACAAAAGAAGAAAGCTCACTTCACCTACTCTGCCAACAACAACAGCAATCGTTATAAAGGGTAGAAGAAAGATTACTGCTACGACGCATGCAATTCTAACAATAAAGGTGATCAAAAAATGAAGCTTGCTCCTCAATACAGCAAGCCTCCTCAGCAGGATCAGGGGACGAAACTACGTGAAAAGCTTAAGCATGAAGGATGGAGCTATGACCAAAAATTTACTCCTCTCGATCAATAGCTCGAAGATGTGCTTGAGTATATGTTGTCGAAGGAAATGGTCAAGTTGCCTAAACTGGCTGATCCCCTGTGCCTATGGGGAAATGGAAAGACCAATTTTGCAAGTTCCACAGGACAGTGGGACATAGCACTGAGAACTGGTTCATTCTCAAGAACATTGTGCAGGATCTTATTGACAAAAATTTATTGGTGGAAGGAGATGAAGAAGAAAAAATAGACATTCTAAATCAGCCCTTTCCTCCACACACCACTGTAATGATATCGGAACAGTCGTTCCTACCTCATGAGCACATCAAACCATGTTTCGTCTAAGATCTCCAAGTTCAGCATCAGGTGTCAGTGCTACGACAAGCAGGCCCAACTTCTAAGAAAATAGACATAATCGCAGCACTTGGCAAGATGAAAGTATCTGAAGAACCCACACAGTCATCCCCCAAGTTAAGAGGAGTTCTTGATTTCCTTAATCAGTTCATCAAGCCCAGGCCAGAAAATGAAAGTCAAAAGCCTTTGACTGCTCTGTCCAATGTCTCGATTTTGGACTTAGCCAAGAGTTCCTGCAAGCATCAACAAGTACTGAATGATTTGCTCAGAAAAATTAAAGTCAAACCCAGTACCACACCTGAAGACATGGCACAAATTGTGAATTCAGCCATGACCAATGCGCCGATCACCTTCTCAGATGAGGACCTTCCAAAGCCTCACTCCTTTCATAACAATGCCTTGTAAATCGTCGTTCGAGTAAGAGAAATGACAGTACCCCATGTGTTGGTTGATGGAGGCAGCAGCATCAACATATGTCCTGAAATGACTGCAAAGGCACTAGGGATCAAGGAAGAAGAGTACATTCCAGATCCTATCACCATATATGGGTTTGACAACCATGGTCAAATGGCTAAAGGCAAGATATTTCTGGAAGTATTCATCAACTATTCGGTGCACTCAGTGCTCTTTCATGTGGTCAATGCGCCACCCACCTACAATCTACTACTCGGAAGGACATGGATCCACAACGCGAATGCGGTACCTTCCACTCTTCATCAATGCGTAAAATGGTCCAAAGGTGGAATGATTACAACAGTGCTGGGAGATGACCCAGAAGAAAGGCTCCCACAACCCATGATCCCTCGACCGTCATTCACAGTAGACATCCCTAGCATCAGAGAAAGTGAAAAAATCAGTCTCGGAGAAAGTCGAGAAATACTTCAGACAACATCTGAATTATCTCTGCACACTGTGGCCATGACCCGATGGAGAGGTCCTGAATTCTTCAAAATTGGAGGTCAGATCAACTACAACACTATCAAAGATCATCCGTTGTTTCCGCAATTCATAAAAGCAAGAAAGGGATTTGATTTACTTCTGAAGCAGAGTTATCAACCCTTTAAAGGACTGGGCAAAAATGAAGATGGTTGCATAGAGCCAATGATTCAAAAGCATCATCCCCACAGAGCAGAACTAGGGTTTTCTGGTGAAGGCCAGCAAAAGAAGACTGTTTTTGTTAAAGAGGCACATTAAGAAATCATTGTTGCACTTTCTTCCTATTCCTTTCAAAATAAATGTCTCCATGTCTTTGGTCAAGTCAAATCAATAAAATGTCAAGTTTCTTTGTCTATTTGGATGCCATCCATTTCCTTTCTCTCTATCTCCTAATTTTAATGTTATTTTACACATGGTTCTTTTCAAATGATTGTTTGTCTTATGATGGGCAATTTTACCTGAACCAAATTTCTTATCCAAAATTTCATAATGTCTACCCGAACAATCAAGAAACTCGTTCTCAATCCAAAGGCTTTCCAGAAGTCGGCAGCAATTCACCGAGTCAAGGCAAGCACCGAAGAAGGCAAGGTTGCAAAGCAATCAGATGATTATGCAGAATTTGATCAGTCTCTTCAGGAATTACCAGAGTTCGCCTCAGTTTAGAAGCAGGACGAACCATCTACCTTAGTACAAGATCCAACTGAAGATGTCAATATCGGTTCAGAGGAAGATCCCAAGATTCTAAAGATCAGCACCAGTCTGAGCCCGGAAGAAAAGGAAAGACTCACCAATTTTCTTAAACAACATGAAGAAGTGTTCGCATGGACATATGAAGATATGTCAGACTTAGACCCAAAATTAGTTGAACACCGCCTCATTTTGAAGCCAGATGCTAAGCCAGTTAAGCAGAAGCTGAGAAAAATGGATCCCAGAATAGAACAACAAGTCATGGAAGGACTTGAAGATTTGCTCAAAGCAGGATTTATCCGAACTATTGACTACCCGGATTGGTTAGCCAATATTGTCGTTGTTCCAAAGAAAAGTGGCAAAGTGAGAATTTGCATAGACTTCAGAGACCTCAATAAGGCAACTCCGAAGGATGACTATCCACTTCCAAGCATTGATCTTCTAATCAACAGCACGGTAGGACATGTCATGTTCTCTTTTATGAATGGATATTCCAGCTACAATCAGATTAAGTTGGTCACCCGCGATCAATCAAAAACTGCATTCACTATGCCTTGGGGCACTTTCTGCTATACAGTTATGCCTTTTGGGCTCAAGAATGCAGGAGCAACGTATCAACGAGCAATGGCTGTTATCTTTCACGATCAGATGCACAAAATCATGGATGTGTATGTTGATGATATCCTCGTGAAATCTAAAGAGGAAGAAGATCACCTCGAAGCCCTTGATCAAGTTTTTAAGCGACTTATTCTTTATAAGTTAAGGCTTAACCCTTAAAAGTGTGTTTTTGGAGTCGAATCAGGCAAACTGTTGGGTTTTCTGGTTAGCAAAAAGGGAACTGAAGTCGACCCAGCCAAAACAAAGGCTATCATTGATATGCCACCCCCGAAAAATCTCAAAGAATTGTGTAGCCTTTAGGGACGCATGCAATCAATCCGGCGATTTATTTCCAACTTGGCAATGAGATGCGAACTTTTCAATCACTTGCTCAGAAAAGGAGTGAAGTTCGAATGGGGACCAGAATGTCAGCAATCTTTCGATCGTATCAAGAAATATCTTCTCAATCCTCCAATCCTGAAACCGCCAAAATTGGGAAAACCTTTTTTGTTATACATCTCAATCAATCAAGTCGCATGCGGGGGATTCTTGGCACAGTATAAAGAAGGCAGCCTGATAGAGCACGCCATTTATTATGTGAATAAGACTTTCATAGACTATGAAAAGAAATACTCTCAAATAGAGAAGACCTGCCTAGCTCTGGTATGGATGTGTCAGAAGCTAAGACACTACCTGCTAGCATCTGAAGTCAAAATCTTGTCTAAACTCAATCCTCTCAAATACATTTTGGAGCAACCTTTCCTTAGTGGACGGGTCACCAAATGGTAAGTCTTACTGATGCAGTATGACTTAGAATATGTTTCCCAGCAATCAATCAAAGGACAAGCAATTGACGATCAATTGGCAGATTTTCCTTTAGCCGAAGAAGTAAAAGCCGAAGATGACTTCCCTGATGAGCAAATATGCAATATCCAGCAATATCTAGTCTGGAATTTATTTTTCAATGGTTCCAAGAATATGGCTGGAATAGGCATTGGAATCTTATTAATCACTCCTGAGAAAGAGATGATCACATTCTCTCTCAAATTAGATTTCCAATGCACCCACAATATGGCTGAGTATGAAGCCCTGATTCAAGGTCTAAAGATTCTACTAGACTTCAATGTTAAGAAAGTGCATGCCTACGACAACTCATTACTCGTTGTCAATCAAGTCCGAGCTGAATGGCAAGTGAAAGATCAAAAGCTATTTCCTTATCAGAAAATTGTTTCAGCTCTTGTCAGCAAGTTTGAAGAATTTCAGCTTTTTCATATCAAGAGAGATTTCAATCAAGTGGTCGATAGCCTAGCCAGCCTAGGCTCCATCATGGCATTCAAGAATGGAGAATCTTGCCGTTCCTTTGAAATTGGCAGACTTGACCAACCCGCCTTCCTTCCAACAGAACAAGTAAACCAGGCTAAGCAAAAGAAGAAGCCTTGGTATTACAATATCAAAACTTTCATAGAAACCGGTGAATTTTCTCCAGAACTCTCAAAGAAAGAGCAGCGAGCAATTCAGCTCTTGTCTACTCGATATTTCATTTTGGCCAATGTCCTTTATCGTCGTGGATTCAGTTCAGAGTATTCTAGATGCTTAGACGAGGATGAAGCCAAAGAAGTTATGCGAGAAGCACACGAAGGCATTTGTGGTGGCCACGTCGGCTACCAAACCCTTGTCAAGCAAATCATCAGAGCAGGTTATTATTGGAAGACTATGCAACAAGACTGTTATTACTTCATGAAGAAATGTGTTCAATGCTAGATGCACACACCTTCTATTCATGCACCCGCAACATATTTACAATTTGTTGTCTCTCCATGGTCGTTCTCTAAGTGGGCCTTTGATGTTGTAGGTCTCATCACTCCTTCTGCTTCAAATGGCCACAAATACTTCCTTGCCGCAACAGAATATTTCACCAAGTGGGTAGAAGCCATCACCCTTCGCACAGTAGAAGGCCGACACGTGGTCTCTTTCATTCACAAGAGCATCCTTTGCCGTTTCGGCATCTCGCATGACATCGTGTCAGATAATGGCAGTCATTTCAAGAATGAAAGAATGAAGACATTCTGCTCAAAGTTCAAAATCTATCATCATTTTCCCGCTCCCTACTATCCTCAAGGGAATGGTCAGGCAGAAGCTACCAACAAGATCTTAATTCGTATCTTTGAGCGAACTATAGAAACAGATCGTGATTGGCATGAGAAGATCCACGATGCACTATGGGCCTACCGGACCACCATTCGCACTCCCACAAATGCTACTCCATCAGAATTGGTCTATGGAACAGAAGTAGTATTGCCGCTACATGTTCAGAAGCTCGCTTTGAAATTTGCTTCACTTCTATAATTACCTCTCGATCAATACCAGCAGCAGCGACTGGTACAGTTAGACTTGTTCGATGAGAGAAGGCTAAAAGCAGCAGAGCATGCTCAATCCTATCGCCAGAGAATAGCCAGGTGTGATCATCGCAAAATTTTTCCTCTCTTGTGGTTTCTCTTTCTTCCTTCTCTTTTCCTTTTCTAACCTCTATTTTCCTCCTTTTTTTTGAAGGGAGAAAAATAAAAGACAGAAAAAGAAGAGAGAAGAGAAAAGAAAAGAAAGAGAGAAGAGGAACTCTTTTGCGGGGTCTCACTTTACCTTGATTTGAAAATATTTAGAAAATTACTCACATCCGTTTTGAAATATATTGCGAGAAAATTGAGAGACGGGATTCGCTCGTCGGTACGAGGTTCGACCGTTCCTGGCGCCTTTACCAGGGGTAATCGAACCAAGGATCAAATTTATGCCTTTTGCTTTGCCTAAATATTGTCTAGGAATTTATCCTAAGTCTAAATGCACAAAGAATCATGCTTGTGCAATGTAAGGATGTATGCTCTTTTTGAAAGATGTTTTGAAAACTTCCAAGTATTCTGAGATGGACTTGATAATGGAGTGAAGAATTGATTTCTGAATGGTAAAATCTTAACTTAGAACTTGAGATAGATCAAAGAAGTTCCAAGTCTTTGAAATAATCAGGTTTTGGAAGAATAAATCTTGATTTTGAGAAAGAATGATTTTGAAATTGAGATAAAAGGGAAAAGGAAGGAAATTTTAAAGTCAGAAAATGGACTTTGAACTTAGATTTAGGAGAAGAGATAAAACTTCAAAATGGAATTGAATTTAAGATTTGAAATCATGATGGATTTGAGAAATCCAAATGGTATTTAAAAATAGAAATGGATTTAGGAAGTTCAGATGAGATCTAAAAAAATGGAATTGGATTTGAAATCTAGAATTGAGAATGGAATTGGATTCTAGATCCTGAATAGAATTGGATCCAACCAAGATGGGATTAGATTCTGAACCCTAAAATGGATTTTGGATCTTAAAATGGGTTTTAGGATCTGAAATCTGAGATCTAAGATAGTGTTAGACTCTGGATCCTAAAATGGATTTGGATTTGAGGTCTGAGATCCAAGGTGAAGTCGGGTTCTGGATCCAAAAAATGAAAATCGATCTGAAGTCTGAGATCTAAAAGTGGAGATGGATTCTGAATCCTAAATGGAATTGAGTCCAAGGTCAAGAATCCAAGATGTAATTTTGGATCTGGAGTCTAAGAAAAAGTGGAGATTGTATTTAGAAATCTGGATCCAAGTTGATCTAACTTTGGATTTGGACTTTTGAATATGGATATGGGTTTTGAAAATCCAGATTGAATTTAAAATTTAGGAAAGGTCAAGCTTTGATATTTAAAATCAATCGCAAACTTTGAATTTGAAGATAGGAAGATGAACTTGGTTTTGAATTTTTGAAGATGAATCAGAAACTTCAAAGTTAAATTGGACTTTGAATTTGAATTTTTGAATTGGAATTTGAATTTTGGATGTACAAATGAATTTCAAAGTCAAATTGGACTTCGAATTTAAAGTTAGAATCTGAAAATGATATATTGAATTTACAAGAATTAAAATCTGATTTGAGAAGTGAAGAAGATATCTGAAGGAATTTACTTGGATTTCTGAAAAAGAATTTCGAAAATATGATGCAATTCTATCCTAAATGATGAATGAATTTAAAGGATTTGAAATTGGATTTTGAAAAGCTATTCCATTCTTTAAATGAATTAAGAATGAGATTGAAGATATAATATATCCCTGACTATGGTCATTGAATATATTATATAATAACCACATTTAAATTCAAGTGAAGAATAAAATACATTTTTGGTGCTTTTATAGAGTTTAAAATGAAATTAACTCTCAATATACCCTGACTATGGCCATTGGTATATATATTGAATTAATTTTAAATCAAATTCTGATAAGAGAGGAACATATTTAAAGAAAATATGATGAATTTTGAAAAGGATCCAGTGTGGATCCAGTGTTATTTTGTAAAAGATAAAAATACTGAGTTTTGTTTACATCTTGACTATGGCCATTGATGTAAATCATCAACTTAGGATTAATTACCTCTTACGAAGTGGTGCACGTGCCATTCGTGTTTCACCATTATGAGATTTTGGAAAATGAAAGCAAAAAGTATGAAAATAAGCAATTCATGATACTTACAATGCTCATTCATTCTATCTAAAACAGAAATGCAAATTCTCATTAAGATCTAACTATTATAATACACGAAAGTGAATTTACAACTCCAAGTAATGATATTTCTCACATATTCCCTGCAAAACACTTGATTAGTATAAAAATAAAGGAAAATTGCATATATCATATGGATGTTAATGATAAAATGCTCATATGCCAAGATATTGAAGATCTAAAGTGTAGAGAGATAAAAATGATATATACCTGTATATACGTGCATATATATATGAGTATATATATACATATACATATATGTATACATATACATATATGTATACATATATATGAATATATACATATATATATATATAAGTATATAGGTGGAAGGCAGTAGATGGGGAGTGAGGTGGAAGGAAGTGTGAAGTGTGAAGAAAAATGCCATGAATGTTACAATGAAGTTGTAGCAAACCACGGGCTACAGTGTATATGAACAAGAATTAGAGTAGCCCCTGGGCTACTGCGTAAACAAACAAAGAATGCCACATCGGCTCATGGGCAGCTGTATATTAGAACAAAATTTACAGCAGCCCATGGGCTACTGCGTACGTAAACAGAGCAAAAGAACTACAGCAGCTCATGGGCCACTATGTAGGTGGACAAAGAAAGCTACAGCAGCCCATGGGCTACTATGTATTTGAACAAAAATTACAGCAGCCCATGGGCTACTCCATATGTAAACAGAATAAACGAATCATGGCAGCCCATGGGCTACTATGTGTTTGAACAAAAATTACAGCAGCCCATGGGCTACTGCATATGTAAACAGAACAAAAGAATCATAGCAGCCCATGGGCCACTATGTAGGTGGACAGTGGTAATTGTGAGGAATTATGTTGCTATAGGTGGAGTAGAGAGGTGCTATGGAAAATATTGGAGGGTGACAAGAGGGATATAGCTACAGTTATTGATGAATGGGCAAGTGGATATTGGAAGTGGGAAGCTGCTGGAGGTATACACATTACTTGCTGGTAATGGAATAGGCATGAGTGTGAGATGAAAAGAAAGTGGAATATTCAGCAGGCAACAACTGGACAAGTGGGTAAGGGTATGTTGGATGATATGAAGGAGATAATGATGTAGTAGCAGTAGATGCTACAATAGTATGACAGAGAATGTAGGTATGCTAGAATGCAATGGTGGACATACACACAGGCAAGTAATGGTGTTGGGGGTTGCGATGTCAACAGCTGTGGGTGTTGCAGTAGGTAAAGTTGAGGTGTGTGTTGTTGTGGAGAGATGATGTAAGTGAAGGAGGTCATGTGTTGTGGGCAATATGATGGAAGATGGTGGCATGCAACAATATACTTAAAAGCTACAGCTACTAACATTTTTTTTTGTGAAATGTAGGTGATATACTACATGTGACAGTTAATGAGGTGGGAGCTAAGTGTTGTGACATATTTGTTAGATCAGAATTTGGGAATGGGTGTTGTGCTATCAGCCACACAGAAATAATATACAACAGATATGTGACCATCATCAATATTATCCCAGACTTATATAACAAATATTTGATTAATGCATACAAAGATTAATGAAAACACTATACAACTTATAACTTCAAACAATAAATAAGACTTACTACTAATGGTAGCAATGTGATAGCAACTTAACCCCTGCAAAAAGGACTTCCCAGATTTGATGGTGTAACAAGTTGATCCTATACAATATACAACACTCAAAGTTTTTGTTTCAAGACAGCTTCAAACTCCTTTTTCTCTTTTTTTTTTTAGTGCTATCATCAGCGTCCCTGGAACCCACATACTTAGTTTCTGCTTACAATGATACCTTTAGACAAAGCTATCGCATTGTTTGTCCCACCATCCGCCACCATCGGAATTCATTCATTACAGATGTTTGAGATAATGCCTTCAAGTGGTTGTAGCAGAATACCTTTACAAACTTTTTTTTTCTATAGCACTCAGAGATGTCTCTGGTTTAAAATAGAACAAACCTGCATATATTTATTTCCCCCACACACAAAATGGATGAAAAAAATCCCCAATATCCATGAAAATAAAAAAAAATGATTTGATTTGATTTTCACATGCAGCAACAACTACGAAACATACCATTACCCACTAATGCAGGAAATGGCCCCCTTCAAGTTACACTGGATATAGGATTTCCTTATCAACCATACCATTACCCATTAATGCAGGAACCAAATGATTCAATTTTCACATGCGGCAACAACTACGAAACATCCATTTGGGTCACCAATATTCTTCCTAATTTATTCATTAGATTTCCTGAATGGGTGTGATGGATATGAATACATAGATGAAAATTCCCAACTGTAATGCAAGTGAGGAATAGTAAAATGAATGATGTTATCACATACTTTAGTTGATGATGATGCAGTAACACCACTGTTACCTGAAATGGAGGGGATAGATGACTTTGAGCAGGGCACGCTGTAACCTCATTTTTAGAAGACGTCAGAGCAGAGATAATGAAAACACCTCTTTATGTTATAACAGAGCATATGATATAATGGAACTCAAAGGCTGTGGGCATGCGTTTACGCTATGGAAAAGTATAAACACATGCTTGCAGGGAATTTTAAGTAGCGGGAACACATATTTATGCTACAGCCTAACTTGAACATCTGTTGTAAATGACGACAGAAACCAGCAACAGTACGAGTAAAACGATGCAGTATATTCCATCCATCGGATTGAAAGGAAAATTTACAAAGGCCAACAACAAATCAAGAGATCGTGGAATGAGATAGAAACGACAATATGTGAATCAAAATATAGAAAAAGGTAGATGACACATGGTTTCAGCAACGAATCGAGAGATGAATTATGATCGTGAATGTAAAATGAACTTAAGATGATGGGGACTAAACAGAATGGAGATATTCTATGGAGATACTGACGCCAAAACAAAAATGGATAAGGTGTTGATCTCAAACTGAATCAAGAATGCAAAATAAAGAACCGTAACAGGGGAAATCACCTAAAAAAATGATATATATATATATATATATATATATATATATATATATATATATATATATATATATATATCGAAATCCATGGATTCCATCGATGTTGCAAAGAGGTAGAACAATATTGCCATAGGCAATTTGATGCTACCGGGTATGCTTTAATGGAATGATAGCAGAAAAATCAAGAAATTGAAATGAGAAGTAAAAAAAAAAAGACAGTGAAGAACTATAGAAATAAAGAAGAAAGAGGAGGATAGGTGGCTTACCTGTAGATGCCCTTGCTTTCTTTTGTTGCTTAAAAGAGAAATCACCAGAGAGAGGTAGAAAAATGTAAAGAGGAAGAAGAAAGAGAAGATGTTTTGTGGAGAATGCAATGAGGAGGTGGGGAATGGATGATCGGAATCCCCCTGCGTGCTCCCCTTTTAAAGAGGAAGAGGAGAATTCCAGATAGGATCCCTTGAAGATCAAGGGCCATCCAGTGGGGAAGAAGGGGCGATGGAGGGTGCAAACGGGAGTGGCCGTTGCAAATTTTCTCAAATTCCCAATAGGGGATCCCTTTTCAGGATTTTTCTAAAAAGTGGCTTTTGGTTTTCAAAAAGGGTTTTTAAGAGAGGTTTTAAAAAAACAATTCTAAAAAAGAATTTTAATTGCATATTTTTCTAAATTTTTGGAAATTTTCTATTATTTTCTTTTTCAATTTTCTTATTTTTTTTGTTCTTTTCTTCAATTTTCTACATTTTTTTGTATTTTTTGAAAACAAAAACTCTCAACTAAGGAATTTAAACTGATTTTTACAAAAATATAAGATTTTTACAAAAGAAGGGTTTTTATGAAAAATCGGGGTTATTTTGGCGAAATTCTTTCAAAAAATGGGTTTGGATCCAGGTTTTGAGAAAATGTTTGAGTTTTGAAACTCGAATCGAGAAATACAACATGATGGATCCAAACGGATGTCGGAGGGACTATCCGAGCTATTTAAAAACTATTTTTGTTATTTTCTGTAATTTTAATTTAAAAGTTGGACAACGAGACTCAGATTTGGATCTGGACAATGGATCCGGATCCGAAATCAAGTCAGACATATAAAATGAATTTAATTTCAGTAAAACTTGAGAAATGAACTAGAATTTAGATTTAAAAGTGTCTCGATTGCTCAGAAAATGAGGTCAGGGGCAAAAGGGGAATATTTATAAGATTTTGAAAAAATTGGGTTGTTCACAGATGCCCCTCTTTGCTACTAAGCCGGTTGAAAGTCGAGCTTAGTGGCAAAGAAACACTCCAAATTTTGAAAAATGCCCCAGTCAGCAGATCTGAACTGGGTGTGGAAGAATTTATTTGAAAGACATGGTTTTTCAGGCTTAAAACCTTATCCTGAATGGCTCGGGGAAGACGAAATCCTCGAAAATGATATGACTGAATAATAGAGATGAGGAAATCGTGATGGGACTTTGGGTGAAGATCCCGAAATGATGAAAGATAAGAATTTTGATCAGGTCTCATGGGTGAGACAAGATCAACTTTTGGAACGACTCAGGTTTAGCCCTTAACCTGGATGGGACGAAGATATATCAAGATAACCTGAATGGGAAAAGGAATAGAAGTGGACCTTGATGGGACATTTTTGGAAAAATGCCTCGTGAGATGAAGCTCAAGTAGGATCATGTCCTTGATGGATATATAAAGCATGGATTTCTCGACACGAAGAACCATGATGGGATTGGAAGGAAAACACCTCGTCGAAACGAGGGAAACTCGTTGGAACAAGATTCAGGTTTAACCAAAACCTAAAAAAGGAAGATACCTCGGAGGCACGAGGTTCAGGCTTAACCCTTAACCTGAAGGGGATGACCATACGGAATCCTCGAGTGAAGAGACCATGATGGGACCTTCGAAGTTTGAACGAACAAATCCGAAAAGGGTTTGCGAAAGAAGGAAGAAAATGGGGTTGCCTAAAGCTTTGAAAAAGGGATGAACTTGGGAGTCTCATTGCTGAGACTAAATCAGCTTTTGAAATTGATGACCTTACGCAGAAAGTACAGGTTTTACCCTTAACCTGAGTAGGTACAACCATACGGAATTTCTCAAAACCGTGATGGGACAAGAGAGATACTTTAACTGAATGGGGTAACTCTTCTAGAAGATATAAACAACGCTAGGTTGCACCAAAATGGATATTGAATATTTATTTCATTCTTAGAATATCTAGAAAATTTTGCCAATAAGATAAATTTATAGTTGACTTCAACGCTTGAAAATGTGCGCGTGTGTGTAAAAGACATTCCCTCTTTTACCTAGAGTATTTCCTTCAACGAGGTTAACTCCTCAGTTTTAAGAGTCAAATTCAAAATTTTAGCGCTGATGATTTTCTTCAAGGAAGCTATCCATTTCCTTGATATGAGAAGAGAAGAAATATTCTCAATTTCATAAAAGCAAGTAGCGAAGAGATATTTGATAAAAGAATTTTACATGAGAAGAGATGACTTCTGACAATTTTGGCAGTTTGATATCTGGGTGTTTTTCCATGATGATCTTTTTGCACTCCTTTTGAGTTATTGAGCTTTTTCGGGCTTATACATAATCCTTCATTTGGATGTGTCCTGACTTTTCTCTTCTTTTTCGGGGAAGGGTACGTCACAAACTTTTTCATCTTGGAGATGTTTTGATCCTTCATTTATCTCAGGGATTACATTGATGATATTGTCTCAAAAAGGTCTTTAGATGATAGCAGAAATCAAATATCTTTTAGGGTTTGTCGGTAGGTTCATCACACACGCATTCATCTCGACGGTGATCTAAACTTTCCCTGGAAAGATCCGTCACAAACTCCTTCATCTCGGAGATGATCCAAATCTTTTTTGGCCCCGAAGGTCTAGCTCGCCTATTCGTCTTCATCTTGACGACAATTGAGAGATCCCTTTTGCGGATATTTGATTGCGGCTTGAATGGATAAGGAGATATGGATTGAGTGAATTCTTTTATAGCTCAAGATATTTCCACTGTCTGATTGCCAGAAAATCATCTTTAGACATGCATCATAGCCATGATCAATATCAATTCGCTTCTAGCTTTTCAACGTCATCGAATATTTCTTTCGCCAATCATACTGAGGATATTTCTCTCATCCTTTTGATTGATCAACATGGAAAAGATTTAAATTTTGCCTCTTTTTCGCAAAAAGTTTCACCTTTTTGGAAAGAATACTAAAGGTAACCTGAGGTAATTCTTTTTGTATAGTAAGATTTATTGAAATCAACAATTTTTTTTAGCAAATTGGCAAAGTTTTCATGAATTCTGTGTGAAATAATCACTCAATATAGATTTTGATGTGACCTTGAGCTAAATCTATGATTTTGGACATTCTGACCAGTAAACTGAGATCTTTCATTTAACGACCAGCGAAGGAGCTGGAACCTTTCATTTAACGACCAGTAAAAACTGGGACCTTTCATTTAACGACCAGCGAAGGAGCTGGAACATTTCATTTAATGACCAGTAAAAACTGAGACATTTTATTTAACGATCAGCGAAGGAGCTGGAACATTTCATTTAATGACCAGTAAAAACTGGGACATTTCATTTAACGACCAGCGAAGGAGCTGGAACCTTTCATTTAACGACCAGCGAAGTAGCTGGGACATTTCATTTAACGACCAGCGAAGTAGCTGGGACATTTCATTTAACGACCAGCGAAGTAGCTAGGACATTTCATTTAACGACCAACGAAGTAGCTGGGACATTTCATTTAACGACCAGCGAAGTAGCTGGGACATTTCATTTAATGACCAACGAAGTAGCTGGGACATTTCATTTAACGACCAGCGAAGTAGCTGGGACATTTCATTTAACGACCAGCGAAGTAGCTGGGACATTTTATTTAACGACCAACGAAGGAGCTGGAACATTTCATTTAACGGCCAGAGAAGTAGCTGGGACATTTCATTTAATGATCATTGAAGTAGCTGGGACATTTCATTTAACGACCAACGAAGTAGCTGGGACATTTTATTTAACGACCAGCGAAGTAGCTGGGACATTTCATTTAACGACCAGCGAAGTAGCTGGGACATTTCATTTAACGACCAGCGAAGTAGCTGAGACATTTCATTTAACGACCAGCGAAGTAGATGGGACATTTCATTTAATCATTTAACGACCAGCGAAGTAGCTGGGACTTTTCATTTAATCATTTAACGACCAGCGAAGTAGCTGGGACTTTTCATTTAATCATTTAACAACCAGCGAAGTAGCTGGGACTTTTCATTTAACGACCAGCGAAGTAGCTGGGACTTTTCATTTAACGACCAGCGAAGTAGCTGGGACTTTTCATTTAATGACCTGATTTAAGTTCGAAACTTTTGAAAGACAGCCAGTACGAGGACTGAACTTGATCTTTAGATTTGAAAACTTTAGAAAAATAACTAGTGCGAGCACCGGGTTTTTCCAACTGATAGTCGGGAACGAGACCAACATTCTTAAGATATTTAGAGATTGAAGCAGGAATGATTGCCGGGGTTTCAGGATTATCCCTTATCCTGAAGGGAAAAATAGAATAGACATTTAAAGCGAATTTAGAAAAAATGATTCAGGTTTATCCCTTAACCTGAAGGGGAAGTAGAAGATTTTGTGAAGAGATAACCTGAGACTTGAATTTAGAAGGGATATGATAAGATTTAGAATTTATGATCTATGATTTAGATGGACCAGGTATGCGGTCCAATTTTCAGGATTAAACTCTTATCCTGAACGGGGAATATAGAAAAAATAAACTTTGAGAAGACAGAAGGATATAGAACTTTGAAAAAAATGTAGAACATTTGAGGAAATTGATTTATTTTTGTAAAAAGAATTCTCACAGGTAGCATTGTTGCCCCTATGAGTGATCTCAGGATTATCCCTTATCTTGAATGGGAAAAAGAATAGAATTTAAAGAGAAATTGATATAAATTTAGAAATCAATAAAGATCGATAAAACTCGTATTTGCAAAAAGAATTCTCATAGGTAGCATTGTTGCCCCTATGAGAGGTTTCAGGATTATCCCTTATCCTGAATGGGAAAAAGAATAGATTTTAAGGAAAATAAATGAAGAGAAATTAATATAAATTTATAAAATCAATAAAGGTTGACGAAACTTGTATTTACAAAAGAATCCTCATAGGTAGCGCTATTGCTCCTACGAGGGGTTTCAGGATTTTCCCTTATTCTGAATGGAAAAAAGAATAGAATTTAAGGAAAATTAAATTGATATAAATTTAGAAAATAAAGATTGAGGAAACTTGTATTTACAAAAGAATTCTCGTAGGTAGCATTATTGCTCCTACGAGGGGTTTCAGGATTATCCCTTATTCTGAATGAGAACACCTCGGACAACGAGGGTCAGGTTTATCTCTTAACCTGAAAGGGTATCACCTCAGACAACAAGGGTCAGGTTTATCCCTTAACCTGAAAGGGTAAATAAAAGAAGACCTCATTGAAAAAAGGCATCAGGTTTATCCCTTAACCTGAAAGGGGTAAAAGGATTTGATAAAATACTAATAGATTTGAGGAAAAATTGATAAAACTTAACAAAATGATGTAAACTTGATAAAAATATGAATATAATGAATGAAACTGATAAAGATAACAAAATTAGATGAAAATTTATAAGATTTTAGGAAACTAAGTTTTTCTGATCCTGCCTGCATATGGGATCTTGAAAGAAAAAATGTTTATTTAAAAGATAAGTGAGAAATCATTTTAGGGAAAAAAAATTCACCACAAGAAGAATGACCAGTGCGAGGATCTGATCCTTCAAATCAAAACATGAGAGATCATCATGAGGGTCAATTTTTTGAAGGCAATGGTTTGAAAACCTATTTTTAATGAAGAAGATCAACAATAGATCTGATTTCTAAAAATAACAGTTCGAAATTGATGATAAGATCAATACAAGGGTTGATCTTTGAATATAATGTTTAAAAACCAATCTTGGAAGATAAGACCAACACAGGGGTTAATCTTTGAATATAATGATTTAAAATCAATACAAGGATTGATTTTTGAATGATTTGAAATCCATTTTGAAAGATTAGACCAACACAAGAGTTGATCTTTGAATGTAAAGATTTGAAATCCATTTTGGAAGATAGGATCAACGCGAGTTTTGAAATTTTAATGCAATAGTTCGAACACTTATTTTTGAAAATATGATCAACACGAGGGTTGATTTTTGACAAAGGTTAGACCAAAGAATATTTGAACTCTTTGGTCATAACGAAGACTTTTTGAAAAAAAAAAGCCCTCATAGGTAATATCATTTCTCTTATGAATGATGTCAGGATTGTCTCACATTCTGAAAAGAACAGGAATTTAAATGCCCCAATATGGCAAAAAGAAGGAAGTATTTGAATATCAAAGATATAAAGAAAAATTGATATTTCATTGATAAGCAAAGGTTTGATAACAACTGAATATTTATAAGAACTTTGAAAGAAAAAGATTCATAAAAGACCGGGGTGACTTGCCCCTATAAAAGGAAATGACAATGCAGAAAACTTGGGCATCCTCAATTCTTTGAGTGATCCGGAAATGGTTCTGTCAGGACGGCTAGCTGCTTTTCTTCCTCGTCCTCTATCAGCTCACTTCTGTCAATGCAGTCTTGTATCATGTGCTTGAGGACAAAGCAGTGCTCTATGTCGTGCCCTGTTGCTCTATGGTACTTGCAGAATTGGTCTTTGAACTTTCCCAAGATTACGGGAGGATCCGCTATTTTAGGGAGCTTGATCATCCCATGCTTTAAAAGGTAATCCATAATCACTTCTAAACTCTGAGCTAACGGAGTGAAGACTCGATCTTTCTCCCACTTGATATATTTGGGCTTCTCTTGAAGATCACCCTTTTGCTGAAGGCCAATTGGAAGCGGTTTGTCATTGTTCTTATAAGATCTCTCCTTCTGCCCCTTGCTCTGATCTATTTTCGGGTCACTGCCACTGTTGTTTTTGTTTCCTTTGCTGCTACTGCCAAGATTATTGCAGGAGGCATCAACTGAATGAGCGAATTGTGCCTTTTTCTTCTGGTCTTGGATATTCTTGACCAGAGGCGTGCCCTCGTAAAGCCCGCTTTCTATTCCTGCTTCGAGCCATTCAGCTCGCTCAATCAACTTAATGAAGGATTTCGCCGGGGAAGTGGCAATGAGGCTCCTTATGGGCTAAGAGAAATTGTTGAGAATTACCTGCAATGCCTGCTCCTCTGGAATGAGTACTTTCATCTTATTACAGGTGCTTCTCCACCTGTGAATGAAATCTCCTGCTCTTTCAGTCTCGCCTTGCTTCAGGTTGTAAAGATGATTTAATGTAGGTGAGCCTTCAGTGTTGAATAAGAAGTGCTCGATGAACAGATTTACTACCTTATCGAACTCTCGTAGTTCGATAGGATTGATATAGTCAGCATACCATCTGGCCGCTACACCCTCTAAACTGCGGGGAAAACAGATGAACAGAGCCCTGTTATCTTTTCTAAAACGGCTGCACTCTGCATAAAATGTGGCCAAATGGGCTTTAGGGTTGCCAGTTCCATCAAACTTAAGAAATTTACGAGAAAGGTTCTCCAAGTTATCATCCCCATCTAGACCATCGTAAAAATCCTCACCGGTTGTAAACACCCCAAATTTTCATTCACCTCTCCAACATTTCCACCAAGCATCAGCATTGTGATCATCGCAAAATTTTTCCTCTCTTGTTGGTTTCTCTCTCTTCCTTCTCTTTTCCTTTTCTAACCTCTTATTTTTCTCCTTTTTTAAGGGAGAAGAATAAAAGAAAGAAAAGAAAGAGAGAAGAGAAAAGAAAGAAAGAAAGAGAGAAGAGGAACTATTTTGCGTGGTCTCACTTGACCTTGATTTGAAAAATATTTAGAAATTTAACTCGCCTCCGTTTTGAAAATATTGCGGGAAAAATGGAGAGACGGGATTCGCTCGTCGGTACGAGGTTCGACCGTTCCTGACGCTTTTACCAGGGGTAATCGAACCAAGGATCGAATCTATGACTTTTGCTTTGCCTAAATATAATCTAAGAATTTATTCTAACTCTAAAATGCACAGAGAATCATGCTTGTGCAATGCAAGGATGTATGCTCTTTTGAAAAATGTTTTGAAAATTTCCAAGTATTTCTGAGATGATCTTGATAATGGAGTGAAGAAATGATTGAATCTAACTTAGAACTTGAGATAGATCAGAGGAGTTCTAAGTCTTTGAAGTAATTTAGAGTTGGAAGAATAAATCTTGATTTCTGAGAGAGAATGATTTGAGGATGAGATAAAAAGGAAAAGAAATAGGAAATTTCAAAGTCAGAAAATGGACTTTGAATTTGAATTTTAAATTTTGGATTTAGGAAAGGAAATGAATACTTGAAAAATGGATTTGAATTTCAAATTTTGAATTTTGAGATCAGGATGGATCTGAGAAATTCAAAATAGAAATGAATTTAAGAAATCCAGATATGGTCTATAAATGGATTTAGATTTGAAAACTGGAAATGGAACTGGATTTGAAAGTTAGAATTGAAAATAGAATTTGATTTGAAATCTGGGATTCGAGATGGAATTTGAATCCTAAGTCTGGATATTAAGATTGAATTTGAATCTGAAATTTGAATTGGATCCAAAATTTGAAATGGATTTTGGATCTGAAGTCTGAGATCCGATATAAAATTGGGTTCTGGATCCTAAGATGGATTTGGATCTGAAGTCTGAGATTCAATGTAAAGTTGGATTTTGGATCCTAACATGGATTTGGATCTGTGTTCTGAGATCCAAAGTGAAATTGGAGTCTGGATCCTAAAGGAGAATTGGATCTGAAGTCTGAGATCCAAAAGTGGAATTGAACTCTGAATCCTAAAGAGGAATTGGATCTGAAGTCTGAGATCCAATATGAGTGTTGAATCCTGGATCCTAAAGAGGAATTGGATCTGAAACCTGAGATCCAATATGAGTGTTGAATCCTGGATCCTAAAATGGATTTGGAGTTAAATTCAGAAGATGAATCAAGAACTCCCAAGTTTAATTTGAACTTGGAAAATGAATTTTAGAAATTGAATCTTTGAATATACAAATGAATTTCAAAGTCAAATTAGACCTTGAATTTGAAATTTAGAAGATGAATCAAGAATCTCAAAGTTAAATTGAACTTGGAGATTGGATTGGAGTTTTGAATGATATTTGGAATGTCAAAGTCAAATTTGATTTTTGAAATCTGATTTGAATCTGAATATAAAATGAATTTGAAATCTCAAAGTTAAATTGAACTTTGAGATTGAACATAGAATTTTAAAAAATGAAAGGATGAACCGGATTTGATAAAGATTGAAGATAGATTGAAGAAGACACTTACATTTACTTGGAGTTTTTGAGAAATGAATTTTTTGAAAGTATGATGTAATTCTATCCTAAATGATGAATGAATTTGAAGGATTTGAAATTGAATTTTGAAAAGCTATTCTATTCTTTAAATGAACTAAAACAAGATTAAAGATATAATACATCCTTGACTATGGTCATTGAATGTATTATATAATAATCTATATTTAAATTCAAGAGAAGAATAAAATACATTTGGTGCTTTTATAGAATTTAAAATGAAATTAACTCTCAATATACCCTGACTATGGCCATTGGTATATATTTTGAATTAATTTTAAGTTAAATTCTGATAAAAGAAGAAAATATTTAAGGAAAATATGATGAATTTTAAAAACGGATCCAGTGTAGATCCAGTGTTATTTCGTAAAAGATAAAAATCCTAAGTCTTGTTTACATCCCGACTATGGCCGTTGATGTAAATCATCAACTTAGGATTAATTACCTCTTACGAAATGGTGCCCGTGTCATTCGTGTTTCACCATTGTGAGAATTTGAGAAATAAAGGCAAAAATGCATGAAAACAAGCAATTCATGATGTTTACAATGTTCATTCATTCTAATCTAAAGAGGGAAATGTAAATTCTCATTAATATCTAACTATTACAATATATGAAATTGAATTTACAACTCCAAATAATGATCTTTTTCTCATATTTCCTGCAAAACACTTGGTTAGTATGAAAAATAAAAAAAAATGTATATAGATGTCAATGGTAAAACACTCATATGCCAAGATGTATACGATGAAGAAGATGGGAGGGGATATATATATACTTGTATTCATATATACAGGCATATATATATATATAGGTATATGCATAATCATATATATATATATACATATATATATGTATATATTACACATGATGTACCGACAGCATAGGTGTTGATGAAGAAAAAAATATAACAAGGAAGGAGATATACAATGTAAAATGATTCTGAGAGGGAATGACATAGACATATGTGCAGCTGGGAGGTAGATGCTTGCAAGATAATGGAAGTGCAGGGAAAATGGTGGAGATGTGTGATTCCGTGGGAAAAGCTAAGATGTTGAAGACGCCATCAGTTGCAGCAGCATTCTTTATTACAATAGGTGACCAAATGAAATCACAATAGTATGCACATACTGCTGTGGAGATCAAAAAGTGCCATCATAGTAGTGCCTAAAACACCACTTTAGGTGACAATACGGGTGCATGTTGCTGCGTAGCAGATGTCACATGCGGCTGGAATGAAGGTGGGCTGAAGGGAAGGTATACAAATACCAACTTGACAGGTAGTGGAGTGCCAATCGATGAAGATAGCACTAGATTGCAGTCAGCTTTATGAATATATAGAAGGTGAGGGGTGAGTATGAAGGAGGCTGAAAGGGGGGTATAGCAGATGTGCAGGGAGTGATGCTGGTACTAAGCAAAAGAAAGCAGAGGCTGTGTAAAGGCGAAATACAGCCAAATGTTGTTGTATAGTAGGTGTATGATGGATGTGGGGAGCTGGGCAGCTAATGCATCAGCTGTGTGTGCATAAGGATGTTGTGGCAAATAAAGGGATGATGTACACAGTGAGTAGGTGGTGATGTGGCTGAAGATCATACTTATGAGGCTATCCATATAGACAGGAATACACTTCTTCCCCAAAACCCTTATTAAAGATAGAATAAGATTATGAAAACATCAGAAAGGAATCATACTTTTGCAGATCTATAGTATAAGAAAACAAAACAAGTAAATTACTTCAACCTATCAGTATAAACATTAATATCAAAACGTGAATCAAGTATTACATCAGAGGTCCAAACACCTGACCAAAAATGTGCAAAAAAAAAAAAAACAGATGATGATCAATGGAATAAGATAATTCCAGTGAACTTTTAATGCAACTCAACTAATACAGGGCCGAAAAAGGTATATAAGATACAAGCTAATGTAATTAACTTGATGAACTCAATGTCTAATCGTGAGTAACTAGTGAAAGTAAGAAAAAAGGGATTATACTATCTAATTTATAAGAAGAGAACTAATTATGTGAATGCAGGATGACATTAAATAAAACCAAATTCATTGTTAAGCTTAGCCATTTACAGAGTATTGATGCCATAATGGATTGAGAAAGTGTGAGCTATTTGTGGGCTTAGTAAGGAAAATTTGTTAACGCAACTGCAGTTGAACCCTATCCATTGTTCAAATACCTCAACAGAGCAATTCTGCTGATCAACTCTTGGCAGATTCACTCGATGGACCTTGATGGACACACCACAAAATGAGAGTTCATGATCGGTCATATATGAATAGCAATTCAAATATAACTTATTGAAGTTCACCATAATTCTGAGATCTGCCCTACTTCAATACCCAAACTCGTGTAATCAAAGCGACCTTTTTATTCTCACGATAGCATTTGTCAGGAAGATCTCCTATAGCAGGCGGCTCCCAACATTTTCTGTGAACCAAAGCATGAGCGTGCTTATTGATGTCTCCAGTTTTAACCTTGAGTTTTTTCAGGGTTCATAGTATGTTGGGAGATAAAAAAATGATATGGGCGTTGGGATGGAAAAGGTGTATGGGCTGACAAACGCAGCCTGGTAAGGTGGTTATGTTGCTGTAGTATTATACAGGAAGTAGCGAGTATGAAAATATACAGTTAAACCTATGGATAAAGACATATAGCAATTTAAAGCAAGAGGAATAGATAATCAGATGTCATTTAAAGATGCATGAAAAGTTATTACATACAATTGAGGAAATGCACAGAGTCATAACTGAACAACTTACCAGAAGGTATATCTTGTAGCAACCATTCATCTGGACAGGAAGATGTTGTCTGTGACGTCTCATCCAGATCATCGAGAACATAATTAAACCATTCTCCTTCTATACCTTCTTACACATTTAATCTCTTTAATTATTTCCACATTTCAGAAACGCAGGCAAATAATTCTATTTAGCCGAGAATCCATGACCACATCAAGGAGAACTAAATCGTATGTTATTGAAAATAAATGTTGCGTATCTCACTCTCCTTAGTGCAGCCTTTGGAAAAACACAAGTGAGAGATTCATTTAACAGAATGAACAGAAATACCATCAAATACTGCTGGGATTGGAAGATCAAATACCATATATATGACCCATTATAAACCTCAGAGGTAAATAAAAAAAATCTACAGAAAGGGAAAGCATGATATGAAACAAAGAGGAGGTATCAGACAGATTGATATTCAAATTATCTAATCCTAAAGAAATTTTAAGAAAAGAGAGAAAAAAGATAAATATATATATATATATATATATATATATATATATATATATATATATATACATATAGGAATCAAAGATTCCATTGATATTGCTTTTCCATAGCCTGAATTTGCTATATGCAAATCAGAGTTATGGAGGATGCGTCAATGGAGTCCCAAAATTGAAAGTCAAGAGAAAAACCAGAGAAATGAAAAGAAGGAAGAAAGAAAGAGAAAGAAAAAGAAAAAAAGAAAAAGGGGAGATGGAACGTTTACCTCTCGTTATTGCGAGATTGACCTTCTTTAGATGATGGTAGCGGAGGCGCCAGAGGGAAATTGACCTCCAGTTTGCTGGCAGGGGAGGGCGGATGAAGTTGATCGATGGAATCGGGTGATGGCGTATCAACAAAACTCCAGAAGCAGCAGAACAAAATACAAAGATCTGCTGGATGCTTCAGATTGGTCGATTCCTTTCAATCGAGTGGAAGAACACTGTAGCGAATCGTGGGACCGATCGATTCCTTTCAGCCGGCTAGGGATCAACCAAGGAATTTGGAATAACAAAAAAAAGCAAAGGGGAAACGAGCGAAGAAGATCAGAAGACCATTGGGAAGGTGAATGATGGATCGTAATAGAGAAGGTGAGAGGGTGAAGAAGCGGTAATGGATTGGAGGAAAGAGAGGGTTATATACAGGAAAGGGGAGAGGTGAAGAGGATGGAGTTTTAGGGTTCTTGAATCCCCTTTTAAGGAGGAAGAAGGAGGATGTGGTTGGGGGATGAAGGGTGAAGATGGGGGTTGTTGGTGATGAGGGGTTGGAAATGGAGGGTTCGGCCATGGAGGATGAGAATCGAATGAGGGAGAGAAGGTTGAGGGTCTTCCAAAGAGGTGCCGCCCTCTTTTCTTTGCAAAAGGTTTTCAAAACCCTTAAAACAGGTTTACAACAAGGCCCCTTCTATTTTCGGGTTTTTACCAAAAAAAGGGTTTTTACCAAAAAAAATGTTTTCATAAAACTTGATTTTCAAAAGGTGTTTTTTAAAAAGGCTTTTTGCGAAAGAATGGTTTTTAAAAGTGGTTTTTTTAAAAACTAATTTTTTTGTTTCTTTTCTCTTTGTATTTTCTATTTTTTTTTTGCAATTTTTTTAAAATCCTAAAGTTTTACGGGAAAACAAAGAATAAACATTGATTTTTTGTATTTTTCTGAGAAAATGTTTACAAAAGTGTATTTCCGATAACTTCAGGCCATTTTGGGGAAAATTCTTCATAATAATGAGTTTGGACCTAAGCTTTGAGAATATGTTCGGGTTTTGAAACTCGAATTGAGAAATACAACGTGATGGATCCAAACGGATGTCGAATGGACTGTCTGAGCTATTTAAAGACTATTTTAGTATTTTCTGTAATTTTAATAAAAAAGTTTGAACAATGGGACTCAGATTTGGATCTGGACAATGGATCCAGATCCGAAATCAATTTAAACATATAAAATGAATTTAATTTCAAAAAAACTTGAGAAATGAACTGGGATTTAGATTTAAAAAATGACTCATTTGCTCAAAAATGAATTTAGGGGCAAGAAGGGAATATTAAAGATTTTGAAAATTTTGGGGTGTTCACAGATGTCCCTCTTTGCTACTAAGCCGGTTGAAAGCCGAGCTTAGTGGCAAAGAAAACACTCCAAATTTTGAAAAATGCCCCAATCAGCAGATCTGAACTGGGTGTGGAAGAATTATTTTGAAAAGATGGTTTTTCAGGCTTTAAAACCTTATCCTAAATGGTTTTGGGAAGACGAAATCCTCGAAAATGATATGATTGAGTAAAGTATGAGGAAATCGTGATGGGACTTTGGGTGAAGATCCCGAAATGATGAAAGATAAGAATTTTGATCAAGTCTCGTGGGTGAGACAAAATCAGCTTTTTGGAATGACTCAGGCTTAGCCCTTAATCTGGATGGGACGGAGACATATCGAGACGACCTGAATGGGGAAAGAAGTATGTGATGACCTTGATGGGACATTTTTTTGAGAAGACGCCTCATGAGATAAAGCTCAAGTAGGATTTTATTCTGGATGGATATACAAAGCATGGATTCCTTGATGATAAGAACCATGATGGGATTGGAGGAAAATACCTCGTCGAAACGAGACTCAGGTTTAACCCAAACCTGAAAAAGGATGGTACCTCGATGCACGAGGTTCAGGCCTAACCCTTAACCTGAAGAGGACGACCATACGAACTCCTCGAGTGGAGGGACCATGATGGGACCTTCGGAATTTGGACGAATAAATCCGAAAGGGGTTTGCGAAAGGAGGAAGGAAAAGGGGTTCCCTAAAGCTTTGAAAAAGGGATGAACTTGGATGTCTCATTGCTGAGACTAAATCAGTTTTTGAATTTAATGACCTCTCGTAGAAAGTACAGGTTTTAACCCTTAACCTGAGTGGGAACAACCATACGGATTTCTCGAAACCGTGATGGGACAGGAGAGATACTTCAACTGAATGGGGGAACTCTTCTGGAAGATATATAAACAACGCTAGGTTGCACCAAAATTGATATTGAATATTTATTTCATTCTTAGAATATCTAGAAAATTTTGTCAATAAGATAAATTTATAGTTGTCTTCAACACTTGAAAATGTGCACATGTGTGTAAAGATATTCCCTCTTTTACCTAGAGTATTTCCTCCAACAAGGTTAACTCCTCGGTTTTGAGAGTCAAATTCAAAATTTTAGCACTGATGATTTTCTTCAAGGAAGTTATCCATTTTCCTGATATGAGAAGAGAAGAAATATTTTCAATTTCATAAAAGCAAATAGTGAAAAGACATTGATGAAAGAATTTCGCATAAGAAAGGATGACTTCTGGCAATTTTGGCAGTTTGATATCTGGGTGTTTTTCCATGATGATTTTCTTGCACTCTTTTTGAGTCATTGAACTTTTTCGGGCTTTTACATCATCCTTCATTTGGATGTGTCCTGACTTTTCTCTCTTTTTCAGGAAAGGGTACGTCACAAACTCCTTCATCTCGAAGATGCTTTGATCCTTCTTTTTCTCAGGGATTTATATATGATATTGGCTCAAAAGGTCTTTTAGGTGATAGCTGAAATCAAATATCATTTAGGGTTTGTCGGTAGGCTCATCACACTCGCCTTCATCTCGACGGTGATCTGAACTTTCCCTGGAAGGATCCTTCACAAACTCCTTCATCTCGATAGATGATCCAAATCTTCTTTAGCCCCGGGGGTCTACTCGCTTAATTCGCCTTCATCTTGACGACAATTGAGAGATCCCTTTTGCAGATATTTGATTGCAACTTTAGAAATGAGAAGATATGGATTAAGTGGATTCTTTTTGTAGCTCAGGATATTTCCACTGTCTAATTGCCAGAAAATCGTCTTTAAAACATGCACCATAGCTATGATTAATATCAATTCGCTTCCGGCTTTTCAATGTCATCGAATATTTCTTTCGCCAATCATACTGAGGATATTTCTTTCATCCTTTTGGTTGATCAAACAGGGAAAAGATTTGAATTTTACCTCTTTTCGCAAAAAGTTTCACCTTTTTGGAAAGAAATACTAGAGGTAATCTAAGGTAATTCTTTTGTGCATTTAAGAAGATTGGAATCAGCAAGTATTTTTATCAAATTGGCAAGGTTTTCGAGCATCCTTTGTGAAATAATCACTCAATATAGATTTTGATGCGACCTTAAGTTGAAACTTGGGAAGGAATATTTAGATTCTTGTTTTGACCGACCAGCTCAAAAGCAGGATTTGATTGCCCGACCAGCTCGAAAGCAGGATTTTTGGAAGTACCAGCTCGAAAGCAGGATTTTGATTGACCGACCAGCTCGAAAGTAGAATTTTTGGAAGTACCAGCTCGAAAGCAGGATTTTGGTTGCCCGACCAGCTCGAAAGCAGGATTTGTTTGCCCGACCAACTCGAAAGCAGGATTTGATTGCCCGACCAGCTCGAAAGCAGGATTTTATTGCCCGACCAGCTCGAAAGCAGGATTTGTTTGCCCGACCAGCTCGAAAGCAGGATTTGTTTGCCCGACCAGCTCGAAAGCAAGATTTGTTTGACCGACCAGCTCGAAAGTAGGATTTTTTGGAAGTAGTAAGAATGATTGACATTGATAGAGATGTGACCCAAAGGTTTGAGAATGATGGATATTTGATGAGATTGTAACCCGAAGGCTTTGGTTTTGAAATACATTGATGAAGTTGTAACCCGAAGGCTTGAAAAGGATATACATTGATGAAATTGTAACCCGAAGGCTTTGAAAAGGATATACATTGATGAAATCGTAACCCGAAGGCTTTGAAAAGGATATGCATCTTGATGAAATTGTAACCCGAAGGCTTGATAATAAAAGGCATTTGATGAGATTGATAAACATTTAATGAGGTTGATAGACATGAGGATTTAGGATATAATAGACAATGATTCAGGTTTATCCCTTAACCTGAAAGGGAAAGAGATTTTTGAGGATATACTTGAGATTTGAATTTAGAAGAGATATGACAAGATTTATGATTTAGGATTTAGGATTTAGATGGACCAACACATTTGGCTGTATGCGGTCCAATTTTCAGGATTAACCCCTTGTCCTCAACGGGAAAAAGAATAAAATTTAAACAGATAGTAGGAAAATAAAATTTGATGAAATATTGATAAAAATGGAGAAAATTTTGAGGAAATTTATTTATTTTTTTAAAAGAATTCTCACAAGTAGCATTTGTTGCTCCGATGAGCGATCTCAGGATTATCCCTTATCCTAGGAAAGAATACCTCGAATGTCGAGGTTCAGGTTTATCCTTTAACCTGAAAGGGGAAAGAATAGAATTTAAGAAAAGAAATTTAGAAAATCAATTTGATGAGACTTGTATTTGTAAAAAGAATTCTCATAGGTAACATTATTGCTCCTACGAGGGGTCTCAGGATTATCCCTTATCCTGAATGGGAAAAAGAATAAAATTTTAAGAAAATTTAATGAAGGAAAATTGACATAAATCTACAAAGAATCAATAAAGATTGGCAAAATGTGTATTTACAAAAAAATTTCTCATAGGTAGCGTTATTGCTCCTACGAGGGGTCTCAGGATTATCCCTTATCATGAATGGAACACCTCAGACAACGAGGGTCAAGTTTATCCCTTAACCTGAGAGGGAAAATAAGAATAAAGCAAATACCTCATGGGAAAGAGGCATCAGGTTTATCCCTTAACCTGAAAGGGTACAATTTTAATAAAATGGAATTGAGGAATTATCGATAAACTTGATAGAAGCTTGATAAAATTGATATAAACTTGATAAAAAAATGAATGAAACTGATAAAAATATAAAATTTAACTGAAAAATTATAAGATTTGAGAAAAAGGAATTTTTCTGATCCTGCCTGCATATGGGATCTGGAAAGAAAATGTTTATTTAAAAGATAAGTGAGAAATCATTTTTAGGGAGAAAGTCCACTATAAGGAGAATGATCAGTGTGAGATCTGATCCTTTTTTTAAAAGGAATCATCATGAGAGATCATCATGAGGGTTAATTTTGATGATAATGGTTTAAAAAACTCACTTTAAAAAAAAAATCAATGTAATAGTTTACTTTGAAGAAGATTAGATCAAAATTTTGAATTTTTTGGTGATCATGAAGAAGTTTATACAGAAATTCTCAAGATTTTTATGATTTTGAAAATCCCTCCTAGGTAATATCATTTCTCTCATGATGATGTTTTTAGGATTGTCCCTTAATTTAAAAAGAATAGGAGAAATACAATTTTTTCCAAAATGAATGCCCCATAGAGGTATTTGATATCAACGGGTATGAAGAAAATTTAACATTTTTCATTGATAGGAAAATATTGATAACAACGACTGAAATATTTACAAGCTTGTTGACCAAAGATCACAAAAGACTGGGACTAAGTTGTCCCTATTAGGTGACTGGAAAAGAGAGAAAGCAGAAAAATATTGACATGATTCGGGAAGCTAGGCTAGGACGGTAGCTACTCTTTTTTTTTTATCTTCCACCAGCAGTTGTTTATCAATGCAGTCTTGAACGATGTTTTTGAAAACAAAGCAGTGCTCGATGTCGTGCCCCATCGCCCGATGGAATTTACAGAACTGATCCTTGAACCTTCCAATAGTCACAGGCGGATCTGCTACCTTGGGGAGTTTAACCATCTCTTTTGTTGTCATATACTCAAGAACTTCCTCAAGTGTTTGCTCTAAGGGGGTAAACTCACGGTCATATCCCCAACCATCGTGTTTTGGTTTCCCTTGAGGCTTTGATTCTAACTGGATGCTCGAGGGAGGGCTGCCATTCTGTCTGCTGGTCCCACTCTTTTGACTGGAACAGTCATCTTTGCCTGACCCGCCAGTGTGGTTCTTTCTGCCACCTCTTTTGTTTTTGCCATTGTTGTTGGAGGAGCTGATAGAAAAGGTAAAGTTGGTCTTTTTCACATTCTGACTGCCTCCTGTCAAGGTGATGCCATGATAGGTTCCATTCTCTAATCCCATTTCGAGCCATTCGACTCGCTCTATTAATTTGATGAAAGATTTAGATGGAGAAGTAGAGATCAGACCCTTCAGAGGTTGAGAAAAATTGTTCAAAATTATTGAGAGTGCATGTCCCTCTGATATCGGATCCTTCATCCGGTTGCAGGTAGATCTCCATCTATGAATGAAATCCTTTGCCCTCTCATTGTCATTCTGCTTTAGGTTGAAAAGATGGTTGAGGGTAGGTGGAGCCTCAGTATTGAAGAGAAACCTTTCGATGAACAAGTTGATGACTTTGTCAAATTCTCGTAGTTCAATCGGGTTGATGTGGTCGGCATACCATCTTGCTGCAACTCCTTCCAGACTGCGTGGAAAACATAAGAATAAAGCTCTATTGTTCTTTCTGAATCTGTTGCACTCGGCAAAAAATGTGGTCAGATGAGCCTTGGGGTTGCCGGTCCCATCAAACTTTATGAATTTACGGGGAAGATCTTCCCAGTTGTCATCCCCTTCTAGGCCGTCATAAAAATCTGCACCGGTGTAGACCTTTTTGCCTTTGTCCTGGGTTTGCAAGTCTTTGATTGCACGAGTCATTTCCCTCATTTGCTCCTGCATTGGATCTTCTGCCGGGATCTGAAACTTGGTTTTGCTTGCTGACTCGTGCCCCTTATTGACTTTCTTGGGCCGATACAAGGGATTGTGAAAATATGTCGGTTGCTCTTCCTCTGAGTCCTCCTCTGCTGATTCTGAAGTGCTGCCATACTGAACTTGTTTCTTGCTGACTTTTCCCTGGGCTTTGCTTTTAGAAGATATTTTCTTAGGGTTTTCCTCAGCCTGTTCAGACATCATTTTGGCCATCACTTTCTGAAACAATTTGTATGTAGCTGAGTCAACATTGCTATTCGCTTCTTGGCCTTGTTGCTTGGATGACCTGATGGAGCTCATTTCTTCTCCTTCACTGTCACTTTGTTGGGGCACTGTTTCCTTTTCAGTCCTCGTCCGAACCATGATGAAATGTCAATGTCCTCTCTGAAGGTAAGAATGGGATATTTAGAAAAAAAATTGGAGGGAAGAAGGAAATCAAAGTCTGATAATGAAAATATCCCATTACGAGGGATCGGGTTGTCACCAAAAATTTGTGACAACCACACTTTTTTCTGACAAAGGATAAACAAATACTTAATTTTGAAAGGGACATATCCTGACAAAAATTTATTTTATCACAAAAGAATTTGAAAGAGGATATTTAAAGAAAATTTTGAAGAATTGCAGGCAGGATCAAAGAATTTGAAGAAATCAGAAAAATAAAGGGAAAATACACCTGGGTTTAAAAAGAGAAAATTTTGCATAATATATACCCAGGGTTTTGAAGAATATAAGGAAGATATAAAATATCATACAATCACAGATGTACAAATAAGGATGCGCAAACAGCATTCCCTAAAGCTGACTCTATATGCAATATTTGAAATGGATGATAGGACCTTAATCCTAACTCTAAGATTTATATCATCTGATTCTCATCAAGGTACGCCGATATACCCAAGCCGAAGCTCGAAGTACGTGGCATAGAAATATTCCTCCGGTTTTAAGGTAAAAGGTTTCCTAACATCCTTGAGCACCTACCGATATACCTCGGACTATGGCCCTTAGGTACGTGGTAGGGGGCGTGAACCCAAATAAGTGGTCTAGTTGTGAGGCTCTCTCCCGAACTATGGTTTAGTGAGACAGCCCAGCAACGTGAAGACTGGGACAATATAGGTAGGGATGTTTTCAAAATATGATCAACATGCAATAAAATCAGAAGGCTCTAATGCAAGTCCTAAAGAGATAGATTTAAATAAGAAGAAGCATACACTTGCATACATTGTTTTGCATTCAATCCCTAAAATTGAGGAGAGTTGTATTTAAGACCTTAGTTTAATGTGAACTTAGAATAATCTCCTCAATATGGTCCTACCAAACCATACTTAGATCCTATATGCAATGATGTCAGCTTTAGGACAGAGTCTAGGCTCCTAAGGTTTGCATGAAAATGAAGCTGACATATGTTAAGATAAAGACTTAGATAATATTAAAGCAAAGCAAAGGCATAGATCCAACCGGACGAAGACGGGTCCCATCACGGTCGCCAAAACTGTGATCATCGCAAAATTTTTCCTCTCTTGTTGGTTTCTCTCTCTTCCTTCTCTTTTCCTTTTCTAACCTCTTATTTTTCTCCTTTTTTAAGGGAGAAGAATAAAAGAAAGAAAAGAAAGAGAGAAGAGAAAAGAAAGAAAGAAAGAGAGAAGAGGAACTATTTTGCGTGGTCTCACTTGACCTTGATTTGAAAAATATTTAGAAATTTAACTCGCCTCCGTTTTGAAAATATTGCGGGAAAAATGGAGAGACGGGATTCGCTCGTCGGTACGAGGTTCGACCGTTCCTGACGCTTTTACCAGGGGTAATCGAACCAAGGATCGAATCTATGACTTTTGCTTTGCCTAAATATAATCTAAGAATTTATTCTAACTCTAAAATGCACAGAGAATCATGCTTGTGCAATGCAAGGATGTATGCTCTTTTGAAAAATGTTTTGAAAATTTCCAAGTATTTCTGAGATGATCTTGATAATGGAGTGAAGAAATGATTGAATCTAACTTAGAACTTGAGATAGATCAGAGGAGTTCTAAGTCTTTGAAGTAATTTAGAGTTGGAAGAATAAATCTTGATTTCTGAGAGAGAATGATTTGAGGATGAGATAAAAAGGAAAAGAAATAGGAAATTTCAAAGTCAGAAAATGGACTTTGAATTTGAATTTTAAATTTTGGATTTAGGAAAGGAAATGAATACTTGAAAAATGGATTTGAATTTCAAATTTTGAATTTTGAGATCAGGATGGATCTGAGAAATTCAAAATAGAAATGAATTTAAGAAATCCAGATATGGTCTATAAATGGATTTAGATTTGAAAACTGGAAATGGAACTGGATTTGAAAGTTAGAATTGAAAATAGAATTTGATTTGAAATCTGGGATTCGAGATGGAATTTGAATCCTAAGTCTGGATATTAAGATTGAATTTGAATCTGAAATTTGAATTGGATCCAAAATTTGAAATGGATTTTGGATCTGAAGTCTGAGATCCGATATAAAATTGGGTTCTGGATCCTAAGATGGATTTGGATCTGAAGTCTGAGATCCAATGTAAAGTTGGATTCTGGATCCTAACATGGATTTGGATCTGTGTTCTGAGATCCAAAGTGAAATTGGAGTCTGGATCCTAAAGGAGAATTGGATCTGAAGTCTGAGATCCAAAAGTGGAATTGAACTCTGAATCCTAAAGAGGAATTGGATCTGAAGTCTGAGATCCAATATGAGTGTTGAATCCTGGATCCTAAAGAGGAATTGGATCTGAAACCTGAGATCCAATATGAGTGTTGAATCCTGGATCCTAAAATGGATTTGGAGTTAAATTCAGAAGATGAATCAAGAACTCCCAAGTTTAATTTGAACTTGGAAAATGAATTTTAGAAATTGAATCTTTGAATATACAAATGAATTTAAAAGCCAAATTAGACATTGAATTTGAAATTTAGAAGATGAATCAAGAATCTCAAAGTTAAATTGAACTTGGAGATTGGATTGGAGTTTTGAATGATATTTGGAATGTCAAAGTCAAATTTGATTTTTGAAATCTGATTTGAATCTGAATATAAAATGAATTTGAAATCTCAAAGTTAAATTGAACTTTGAGATTGAACATAGAATTTTAAAAAATGAAAGGATGAACCGGATTTGATAAAGATTGAAGATAGATTGAAGAAGACACTTACATTTACTTGGAGTTTTTGAGAAATGAATTTTTTGAAAGTATGATGTAATTCTATCCTAAATGATGAATGAATTTGAAGGATTTGAAATTGAATTTTGAAAAGCTATTCTATTCTTTAAATGAACTAAAACAAGATTAAAGATATAATACATCCTTGACTATGGTCATTGAATGTATTATATAATAATCTATATTTAAATTCAAGAGAAGAATAAAATACATTTGGTGCTTTTATAGAATTTAAAATGAAATTAACTCTCAATATACCCTGACTATGGCCATTGGTATATATTTTGAATTAATTTTAAGTTAAATTCTGATAAAAGAAGAAAATATTTAAGGAAAATATGATGAATTTTAAAAACGGATCCAGTGTAGATCCAGTGTTATTTCGTAAAAGATAAAAATCCTAAGTCTTGTTTACATCCCGACTATGGCCGTTGATGTAAATCATCAACTTAGGATTAATTACCTCTTACGAAATGGTGCCCGTGTCATTCGTGTTTCACCATTGTGAGAATTTGAGAAATAAAGGCAAAAATGCATGAAAACAAGCAATTCATGATGTTTACAATGTTCATTCATTCTAATCTAAAGAGGGAAATGTAAATTCTCATTAATATCTAACTATTACAATATATGAAATTGAATTTACAACTCCAAATAATGATCTTTTTCTCATATTTCCTGCAAAACACTTGGTTAGTATGAAAAATAAAAAAAAAAAATTATATAGATGTCAATGGTAAAACACTCATATGCCAAGATGTATACGATGAAGAAGATGGGAGGGGATATATATATACTTGTATTCATATATACAGGCATATATATATATATAGGTATATGCATAATCATATATATATATATATACATATATATATGTATATATTACACATGATGTACCGACAGCATAGGTGTTGATGAAGAAAAAAATATAACAAGGAAGGAGATATACAATGTAAAATGATTCTGAGAGGGAATGACATAGACATATGTGCAGCTGGGAGGTAGATGCTTGCAAGATAATGGAAGTGCAGGGAAAATGGTGGAGATGTGTGATTCCGTGGGAAAAGCTAAGATGTTGAAGACGCCATCAGTTGCAGCAGCATTCTTTATTACAATAGGTGACCAAATGAAATCACAATAGTATGCACATACTGCTGTGGAGATCAAAAAGTGCCATCATAGTAGTGCCTAAAACACCACTTTAGGTGACAATACGGGTGCATGTTGCTGCGTAGCAGATGTCACATGCGGCTGGAATGAAGGTGGGCTGAAGGGAAGGTATACAAATACCAACTTGACAGGTAGTGGAGTGCCAATCGATGAAGATAGCACTAGGTTGCAGTCAGCTTTATGAATATATAGAAGGTGAGGGGTGAGTATGAAGGAGGCTGAAAGGAGGGTTTAGCAGATGTGCAGGGAGTGATGATGGTACTAAGCAAAAGAAAGCAGAGGCTGTGTAAAGGCGAAATACAGCCAAATGTTGTTGTATAATAGGTGTATGATGGATGTGGGGAGCTGGGCAGCTAATACATCAGCTGTGTGTGCATAAGGATGTTGTGGCAAATAAAGGGATGATGTGCACAGTGAGTAGGTGGTGATGTGGCTGAAGATCATACTTATGAGGCTATCCATATAGACAGGAATACACTTCTTCCCCAAAACCCTTATTAAAGATAGAATAAGATTATGAAAACATCAGAAAGGAATCATACTTTTGCAGATCTATAGTATAAGAAAACAAAACAAGTAAATTACTTCAACCTATCAGTATAAACATTAATATCAAAACGTGAATCAAGTATTACATCAGAGGTCCAAACACCTGACCAAAAATGTGCAAAAAAAAAAAAAACAGATGATGATCAATGGAATAAGATAATTCCAGTGAACTTTTAATGCAACTCAACTAATACAGGGCCGAAAAAGGTATATAAGATACAAGCTAATGTAATTAACTTGATGAACTCAATGTCTAATCGTGAGTAACTACTGAAAGTAAGAAAACAGGGCTGATGCTATCTAATTTATAAGAAGAGAACTAATTATGTGAATGCAGGATGAGATTAAATAAAACCAAATTCATTGTTAAGCATAGCCATTTACAGAGTATTGATGCCATAATGGATTGAGAAAGTGTGAGCTATTCGTGGGCTTAGTAAGGAAAATTTGTTTAACGCAGCTGCAGTTGAACCCTATCCATTGTTCAAATACCTCAACATAGCAATTTTGCTGATCAACTCTTGGCAGATTCACTGGATGGACCTTGATGGACACACCACAAAATGAGAGTTCATGATCGGTCATATATGAATAGCAATTCAGATATAACTTATTGAAGTTCACCATAATTCTGAGATCTGCCCTACTTCAATACCCAAACTTGTGTAATCAAAGCGACCTTTTTATTCTCACAATAGCATTTGTCAGGAAGATCTCCTATAGCAGGCGGCTCCCAACATTTTCTGTGAACCAAAGCATGAGTGTGCCTATTGATGTCTCCTGTTTTAACCTTGAGTTTTCTGTAGGGTTCATAGTATGTTGGGAGATAAAAAAAAGGATATGGGCGTTGGGATGGAAAAGGTGTATGGGCTGACAAACGCAGCCTGGTAAGGTGGTTATGTTGTTGTAGTATTATACAGGAAGTAGCGAGTATGAAAATATACAGTTAAACCTATGGATAAAGACATATAGCAATTTAAAGCAAGAGGAATAGATAATCTGATGTCATTTAAAGATGCATGAAAAGTTATTACATACAATTGAGGAAATGCACAGAGTCATAACTGAACAACTTACCAGAAGGTATATCTTGTAGCAACCATTCATCTGGACAGGAAGATGTTGTCTGTGACGTCTCATCCAGATCATCGAGAACATAATTAAACCATTCTTCTATACCTTCTTACACATTTAATCTCTTTAATTATTTCCACATTTCAGAAACGCAGGCAAATAATTCTATTTAGCCGAGAATCCATGACCACATCAAGGAGAACTAAATCGTATGTGATTGAAAATAAATGTTGTGTATCTCACTCTCCTTAGTGCAGCCTTTGGAAAAACACAAGTGAGAGATTCATTTAACAGAATGAACAGAAATACCATCAAATACTGCTGGGATTGGAAGATCAAATACCATATATATGACCCAATATAAACCTCAGAGGTAAATAAAAAAAATCTACAGAAAGGGAAAGCATGATATGAAACAAAGAGGAGGTATCAGACAGATTGATATTCAAATTATCTAATCCTAAAGAAATTTTAAGAAAAGAGAGAAGAAAGATAAATATATATATATACATATAGGAATCAAAGATTCCGTTGATATTGCTTTTCCATAGCCTGAATTTGCTATATGCAAATCAGATTTATGGAGGATGCGTCAATGGAGTCCCAAAATTGAAAGTCAAGAGAAAAACCAGAGAAATGAAAAGAAGGAAGAAAGAAAGAGAAAGAAAAAGAAAAAAAGAAAAAGGGGAGATGGAACGTTTACCTCTCGTTATTGCGAGATTGACCTTCTTTAGATGATGGTAGCGGAGGCGCCAGAGGGAAATTGACCTCGAGTTTGCTGGCAGGGGAGGGCGGATGAAGTTGATCGATGGAATCGGGTGATGGCGTATCAACAAAACTCTAGAAGCAGCAGAACAAAATACAAAGATCTGTTGGATGCTTCAGATTGGTTGATTCCTTTTAATCGAGTGGAAGAACACTGTAGCGAATCGTGGGACCGATCGATTCCTTTCAGTCGGCTAGGGATCAACCAAGGAATTTGGAATAACAAAAAAAAGCAAAGGGGAAACGAGCGAAGAAGATCAGAAGACCATTGGGAAGGTGAATAATGGATCGTAATAGAGAAGGTGAGAGGGTGAAGAAGCGGTAATGGATTGGAAGAAAGAGAGGGTTATGTACAGGAAAGGGGAGAGGTGAAGACGATGGAGTTTTAGGGTTTCTTGAATCCCCTTTTAAGGAGGAAGAAGGAGGATGCGGTTGGGGGATGAAGGGTGAAGATGGGGGTTGTTGGTGATGAGGGGTTGGAAATGGTGGGTCCGGCCATGGAGGATGAGAATCGAATGAGGGAGAGAAGGTGGAGGGTCTTCCAAAGAGGCGCCGCCCTCTTTTCTTTGCAAAAGGTTTTCAAAACCCTTAAAACAGGTTTACAACAAGGCCCCTTCTATTTTCGGGTTTTTACCAAAAAAAGGGTTTTTACCAAAAAAAATGTTTTCATAAAACTTGATTTTCAAAAGGTGTTTTTCAAAAAGGCTTTTTGCTAAAGAATGGTTTTTAAAAGTGGTTTTTTTAAAACTAATTTTTTTGTTTCTTTTCTCTTTGTATTTTCCATTTTTTTTTGCAATTTTTTGAAAATCCTAAAGTTTTACGGGAAAACAAAGAATAAACATTGATTTTTTGTATTTTTCTGAGAAAATGTTTACAAAAGTGTATTTCCGATAACTTCAGGCCATTTTATGGAAAATTCTTCAGAATAATGAGTTTGGACCTAAGCTTTGAGAATATGTTCGGGTTTTGAAACTCGAATCGAGAAATACAACGTGATGGATCCAAACGGATGTCGAATGGACTGTCTGAGCTATTTAAAGACTATTTTAGTATTTTCTGTAATTTTAATAAAAAAGTTTGAACAATGGGACTCAGATTTGGATCTGGACAATGGATCCAAATCTGAAATCAATTTAAACATATAAAATGAATTTAATTTCAATAAAACTTGAGAAATGAACTGGGATTTAGATTTAAAAAATGACTCATTTGCTCAAAAATGAATTTAGGGGCAAGAAGGGAATATTTAAAAGATTTTAAAAAATTTGGGGTGTTCACAAGCATCCAGCCTCTGAAATCGCCGGAGGGCAAAATGGTCATTTTTTTAGCCCGGACCTTGCAAAAGTCTAAATTTCATCTGCAACTCTCAAAATTTCTCTATTTTTAGCTCAGATGTTCAAAATTTTATTCCTGACAGAAGACAGGAATCTCCAAGTCTTGGTTCAAGATTATATTGCATAAGACATGGCATTGCATATCATTGCATGAGCATCTCATAGCACTGCACTGCACAGCATGTTATTTCGAGGTCCAGAACTCTTGATTTCAAAATTTTCAATTCAGATTCGAGTTTCAACTCTTTTCAAAATTGATTTCAAAACCCTAGGTCTTCAAAATTATCAATTCTTCCCATTTTACCCCCAGGACTCTGAATTTCAATATAGTTTCTCAAGAAAACAATCTGAATAGTTTTCAATATGGATTTCAATCACTTATCTCAGATTTTGCCCTTTTGACAATTTCAAATATCTTCTTTTTACAAAATTGCCCTACAGGGGCCAACTCTTTCCAAAAATTTCTGTTTTACCAATTAGTCCAGATTTTATGAAAATTCCAAAAAGAGGTTTTGTTGTTTTGTCCTTATTTCAATAAAGAAGCAATGTGGGACCCACACTGGGGTGGTGTCACATAGGCTTTTCTTTTGAAAAATCTGAATTTTGAAAAAACCCAAAAATATAAGGGCCTTGTCCCCTGGATTGGCGCCACTTGTCTTTTCTCTCTCCTCCCATTTATCTGCCAAATGTCAGTGTGGGGCTACCTTAAGAAGTCGCCACATGTCATTAAACATCATCTTCATTCCATGCCATGTGTCAGTATCCACCGTCTCCACCCTGCGCCATGTGTCATTCCAAGGTCACCCTGAGAGGCCAAGTGTCATGTGTTGTCCTGTCCAGAAAAGTGAGGCTTGTCTCCTCCGAGGTGGCGCCATTTGAAGTGTGTCTCCTGCAGAGGACACGTGTCAACTTCTTCCTCCTTCAGAAAAGTAGACTGACACATGTCTCTCCCTACTTTTCTCAGAAAAGTAGGAGACACGTGTCACTCTTAGCTTCCTCTAGAAAAGGTAGAGTTGTCTCCTTCTGAGGTGGCGCCATCTGAGGTATTCTCTCCTGCAGCAAATGACATATGTCATTCTCTGCTCTTCTTAGAAAAAGCAAATGACACATGTCATTCTCTGCTCTTCTCATAAAAAGCAAATGACACATGTCATTTCCTGCTCTCTTTAGAAAAAGCTAAAATTCAAATATTCAAATCCTTCCAGAGGTGGCGAAAATCCTGAACTTCACCTTTTCTACTCTGTCTGAGATGGCGCCACATGGCTTGGACCTCCTTCTCTTCCCTCTGCCACGTGTCAATCTCTGCTTCTTTCAGAAAAAGCAGGATGACACATGTCTTCCCCTACTTTTTCTCAGAAAAGTAGATGACACATGTCATTTCTAGCTTCCTTAAGAAAAAGTAGAAGACACATGTCACTCTTGGCCTTTTTCAGAAAAAGCAAACCATTCAAAAATTTTCAGACAAGGCCTAGGTGTTGCAAATCCTGAGTTCTGCCTTTTCCAGATGGTCTATGAAGGCGCCACATGTTCTTTGCTCCTTCCCAACTGCCACATGGCATTGTAGGAGCCACCCTGAGGTGGCGCCACATGTCCACCCTCCATTCCTTCAGGGCCAACCTCCATTTGAAATTCAAATCCCCCTCTGAGGTGGCGCCATTTGAGAAGGCTTCTCCAGACAACTGACACTTGTCAAAACCAAGGATCATCCTGAACTGCCACATGTCAGCCTCTCCTTTCCTGCAGAAAAGTAGAAATTTGAACTCCTCTGAGGTGGCACAGTCTGCTTCTTCCATTCCTATACTTCTGACATGTGTCAAGAGCTTCCAGAGGTGGCGCCACATGGCATGCTCCTACTGTTTCCAACTTTACACCTCAGAACCTCTTTGAGGTGGCGCCATTCCAGAACCCCACTTGGCTCTATTTTGATATTTATTTTATATTTTTTAATAAAAGTAGCCCCTGAGGTGGCGCCATTTGAGAAGCTTCAGAAAAGCAAAGTTTGAATTTCAAACTCCAAGAGAGCACCCCCTGAGGTGGCGCAATTTGGCAGCCTCCTGCAGAGAAAATCAAGCAAACCCCAATTTTCAAAATTTTCAAATTCTGCTGAGGTGTCTCACCCACAAATTTCTCATTTTATTTTCTCAAAAAATCAAAATAGCACCCCCTGAGATGGCGCCACATGGAGGGCTCAGATTGAGCCTGTTTGAAATTCAAATTCTTCAAAAAAATTCTACAAATACAAGGGCTCACGCCCAGCCTAGAGGACTCCAATTTGGGACTCCAATTATGATTTTGAACTTCAGCCTAGATTCTTTTTAGAACTCAATTGTGTTCCTTGGAATTCACGCCACCCTTGGGCTCAGTGGAGAAGGTGCAGTGAAGTACCTACATTGCTTGTGCAGTGGCCAATTCGATTCAAGCGTGGGTCGATCTTGGTGAATCATCTGAAGCCTGGATCGAAGGACGAACGAAGCCATTGGTAGCCGCCCCTTTCAAAAGTTTCAAAGCTGCATAACGAAGCAAGGTGCACCTCTTTTCCTCTTGATTTCATAATATCATGATTTGATTCATGTGTCGTTTGAAGAAAGAGCTCATCCGAGGAATGGATTGAGCTATTCTCATAAAACGACAAATATAAAAATATATAATTATACTTCCTTGATGATTTTTAGCATTAATTCATTTAGCTAAATTTAATTTGCATTTTATTTCGTTAATTTAGCATGTTTTAGGAGTTAATTGGGTTTAATTTAGCATTTATTTCAATTCTGCTCAGTTTTAGTAACTCTCTGTTTTTGTCAGTCAGTCCCCACGTCATTTCATGCATTTAGTTTTTGTTAAAAAATCCAAAAAAATCATGGACTGCGCCTCTAGGTGTCCCTAGAAATGTGCCAAAAATTCGGAAGGATTTGAAATTGTTTATTACGGTAAACATTCAAAATGGTAAGTCGGGTTTTGTTACCCGGGATGCGTTTTAAAAACTCATTTCCGACTTATAAAATCCGTATCTCCCTCATGAGAGCTCCTATTTTCGATCCAAAAGATGTTCTGAGTTTGGAAGGATGTCTAGTTTTTAACTTGATTTTATCGGATTTTTATGATTTATTTTAATGTCTTACAAAAATCTGAGAGTGCGGGACACTTGTCAGAGCCTGATTTGGGCCTCTGAGACTTTGGATCTACTTAGGTCGATGGGTTCTCTTTGGGTATTGATTCAAATCTAAATTTGTAAAAAGTGAATGTTATGTCCGAGATGTCCTATATTTGCATCTGAAAGATGGTGATTTTTAGAACAGTTTTGATATCTGTTTTAGATTTTTCTTGTCAGTCTTCTGTTCTGTCACATTTGTATGTTCTGTTGATTTAGACATGAAAAGTTATATTTTTATCTGTGTTTCGGTTGATCAAATGCCAAAGTCATGAACATGAAAGTTTTCCCTGTAAGTGTCATGAGTAGCTCTGTTAAATATCAGAAATTTCCATGGCTTTGGTTTATTTTTTTAGCATTTTATATTAGATTAGGTCGCTTTTGCCTCCATCAGAACCGAATCCCTGTCACCAAACTCATCATAGTTCAAATACCGAAGCTATAAAAATAAAAAGTGTTCCATTTTGGGTCCTTTAGCAGTCTGCAAAATATCAAAAGTTTTTATGGTTTAAATTTTGCATTATCATATTAAGCATTGCATTTGGTTCGGGTCTATAGGCGAAATCCAACCTTTTTAGGACTTTCTTTAAAGTTTAGCATTCGAATCATATCATTTCGTGATTTTTAGCATTCTAGGTTGTTTATTAGAGTAGGTAGATGCTTCATACCGAATTTGGTGTAATTTGAAATTCATTTGAGGCTTGATTTAGCCATATCATCAAAACAGGGCCCCGCGGGACCCGGATCCAAGCGAAAAACAAGCGAAATTCATTATTTTGGATAAATTGCAAAATGTCAAATTCTGATGTGTTTAGCAGCATGTCATCATGCCTCATACTGAATTTCATCATCATTTGATTCAATTTGAATTTCGAGATATCAATTTTACCAAATTTTCCTTCAAAAACCCTGATTTTAAAGGTATAACTTTATAATTAGGGGTATTTTGGTCATTTTGACCACCATTTCGAATTTCAAACTATTTTCTATTGAATTTCTTGCATTTTCATTATTTCAAATATCAAGGAAGCATGAGAATAGGGTTTATATCCAATTAAGTCCAATAAATTTGTAATATTATTGGAAAATCTTGGAAAAACCCACATATTTGAGCTAACCTTATTTCAAGTTTGGCAAGGATATTCAAAAGAAGAAGCTGAAGTCTGCCATTCCTTTTATTTCATTTATTTAGTGATGTAATAATGTAAATTTTGGAATAAGAAATTTAATTTCCTGCTTAGACTAGGATGCATATCATATAGTTTAAATTCATGCAATATCCTGTTTCTATGATTCATGCATTTTATTTCAAAAGCACTATGGATGTTCATGAATGGCACGTGCACCAACTCTTAGAGAGTTGACGGACTCGGTGGAGTCCATATTTACGGCCCTAGTCGGAATATGGACGAGACCCAGATCCATCATCTTTCTACCAGTCACATTGAGCCTACACTCTTAGGCTATCTTAAAATGCACATCATATTTCTAATATTTTTAAAGTATTGTGCATTAAATCAATTAAACTCTGAATATATTCATGGCCACAGTCAGAATATGTGAAGAATTTATTTTGACTTAATACACATTTTTCCAACAAATTTCTTAGAAAATCTTTCAAAGTGCATTCATTCACTCATATCATTTGCATCATGAAATCATTGGTTTTCTCGTGATTTTCTTAAGAAAGTTTCATTCTCAAGAAATCAATTTCTTACGAAACTCTAAGGATTTTCCAAAATCGGTTTTCCCAAGTCAAGTTTTTTCACAGTTTTTCATGGAAAAGGTTATTTTCTCAAGATTTTCAAAAGAAGTCTCTCACCTTTCTCAAAGATCAAAATCGATTTCCAAGTATTTCAAGGGTAAGATTCCCAGGATTTCAATTTCCCAAGTTCAGTTTTTTTTTTCTCCAATGAGTTTTCCTATAAATTTTCCATCATTTTCCTAAGAAAATTCTCAAAGTCTGAGTTTTTCTGAGAAGTGTTTCCCTTTTCAAATGTTCACCTTTTTCTCAAGAATCACTTCTATTTTCTTAGGATTTTCATTCATTCATGATGTTCCCACATCTTTATGAACTTTCTCGTGATTTCAAAACCTCTTTTACATGAGTTTTCCTGAGAAATTGATTTCCATCATTTGCTTTAGAACTATTTCCAACTCCAAAAACTTTTTCTGAGCATACATCATGTTTTTCCAAGTTACATTTTGCAAAACTTCATAGCACATGCCTGAATTCTCTATGTATTTAGGATAGAACATGATTTTGGTAATTTAGCTAAGTCAAGCACAATTTTGGTCCTTGGTTCGATTACCCCTGTTAAAGGCGGCAGGAACGGTCGAACCTCGTACCGACAGGTCGAGCCCCATGCCATGGATTTTCCCACAATTTTCAAAATGGAGGCGAGTATTTCAAAACAATTTCCAAAATCCGGTCAAGTTTGAAGCGCGAAAGCGTTTCCCTCTCTCTTCCGCAAGGAAGAGAAGACGAAAAAAATTTTGCGACGAAAACAGGTTTGGCGACCGTGATGGGACCTGTCCTCGTCTGATTAAAATTGTGCTTGACTTAGTTCAATTATCGAAATTATGTTCACAAAATGTTAGCCCTTTTACTTTTGATATCATGCGAACCTAGGAGCCTAGATTCTGACCTAGCTGACATTGATTGCATATAGACTAGGCATGGTTTGGTAGGACCAGATTGAGGAGATATTTTCATGCTCACATAGACTTAGGTCTAAATACAACTCTCCTCAATTTAGGATCTGAATGCAAACAATGTATGCTTCTTCAAAGTTTTCAAAATCTATCTCTCTAGGACTTAGAGCCCTCTATTTCTTGCATGTGATCATTTTTTCCAAAACCTCCCTTACCTATCATTACCCGGTCTTCACGTTGCTGGGCTCTCTTCCAGAACCATAGTTCGGGACAGAGCCTTACAACTGGGCCAATTATTTGGGTTAACACCCCCCTACCACGTACCGCGGGCCACAGTCCGAAGTATATCGGTAGGCGCTCAAGGATGTTGGAAAACCTTACCTTAGAACCGGAGTTGAAATTATATGCCACGTACCTCGGATTTTGATTCGGGTATATCGGCATAACTGGATTGGACAAAGATGATCTGAGCCTAGAGTTGGGGTTAGGGTCCTACAGCTACTTTTTAAAATGATGCATATAGAGTCAGCCTTTTTAGAGAGTGCTGAATGGGCATAAATGTTTGTGCAGGATGTGATTGTATGCTACTTTTATTTCTCTCCTATTTTCCCCAAAAATATTTTCAAGTATCCATATTCTCAACCTTTCCTTTTTATTTTCTCAAACCCTGGATGACTTTTTAAAATATCCTATTTCTTTCAAAACTCCAGGTGATTTTCCATTCTCCCTTTCTACTGGATCACGAATTTCCAACTGCATTTTTATCCTGCCTGCAATTTTCCCAAAATCATATGTTTTCTCTCATTGGATTTTCAATTCTTTTGTCTATTTGCAAAAATTCTTCACCTTATTGTCCTCGCGCATACCTTGATTATTGCGGTGGAAATTGTTTACCCACTTGCCTTCTCCTTATTCTAAATCCGTTTGTGGATTGTTTTCCAAGAGATATCTCTTTCCTTCAAAATGGTGTTTTTCCTCGTGGTAGACGACCTCGCCTAGGTAACAAGGCACATTTTCTGTTGTTATTTCTCTTACAAAGAATGACAACACAATTGTCGTGATTTCAGCGGCGACTTCATCCCTAGTAATGGGATATTCTTCCAATTGTTTACCATATCGTCAATAATCATTTTCCTCCCAATCCAAAATTCCCTCAGAGTCTAATCAAGACTTTATCCTGCAGAGAGCATCCACAGCATTTGATGGTTCAAACAAGGTCAGGAAGAAGAACCACATCACCATAGTACTCCTCAGCCTCAGAAGAAGAGATGGGCTCCCCGCGACCCGTCAGAAGTCAAGAACAACAGCAAGAGGACGATGGCATAGATCCTCAGATGTACGCGATGTTTCGGAAAATGATGAAGAGGATGATGAGTGAGCAGGTTGGCACCAGCTCAGACAAAAATCCATTCAGTCAGAAAATTAGATATCGTGTGGCCAATAAATCAACCAAGGAGCATGTTCAAGATACTTCGGACGAAGAAGAATCAGCAGATGATACCGAGGAAGAATGCGAGATCATTCATGGAGCAACTCGCAAACCAAAATGCCAAGCAATAGAAAAACCGCTTCAAGTACAGTTAAAAGAAATGGCCAAGATAGTCAAAGATCTACAGGTTCGGGATAAAGGCAAGAAAGTCTTCACTAGCGAGGACTTCTATGATGGCCTCAAAGGGGATGAAGATCTGGAGAACCATCCTCGCAAGTTCATCAAATTCGATGGTTCTAGTGATCCCAAAGCCCACCTCGCCATGTTCTTCGCCGAATGCTCCAAATTCAAGAGAGACAATAGGGCCCTATTTCTCTGTTTTCCTCGTAGCCTAGAAGGCACTGCCGCCAAGTGGTACTCTGAGCATATCAATCCAATCGAGCTGCGAGAATTCGATAAGGTGGTCAACCTATTCATTGAGCGATTTCTGTTCAATACTGAAGCGCTCCCAACATTGAGCCATCTCTGCAATCTAAGGCAAAATGAAAATGAAAAGGCAAGGGACTTCATTCGCAGATGGAGAGAGACCTGCAACAAAATGAGGGATCCTATATCAGAGAGGCATGGTTTATCGCTGATCCTGAACAACTTCTCACAACCTTTGAGAAGTCTTATCTCCACCTTGCCTTCCAAGTCTTTCATAGAGCTTACTGAACGAGCCAAGTGGCTCGAGATGGGGTTGGAGAACGGTGTCTACGATGGTATCACCCTCGTCAAGAACAATCTAGATCCCAAGAAAAAGGCAAATTTCACCTCCTCCGCCAACATCAACCGCAATGATAACAAAGGTAGTAAGGGCAACCATGCAGATCGAGAGGAAAGACAGAATAGCAAGTTATCTCAGCCCAACTTTTCACAAAAGGAAAAGATAAAGCGTGAAGGATGGAGTAATGATCGTGTGTTCACTCCTCTCAAATAAACACTCGAAGAAGCCCTTGAATTCATGCTGACTAAGGGATTAGTGAAGCTCCTAAAGGCCACAACTCCTCCCACCATCATGGGAAGGTTCAAGAATCAGTTTTGCAAATTTCATCGCTCAGTGGGGCATGACATTGATCATTGTTTTGTCTTCAAAAATATTGTTCAGGATTGCATTGACAAGAGCCTCCTCGTTGAAGCTGAAGAAGAAGACGAACTGGCCATCCTGACCAAGCCTTTCCGAGATCATTCAGAAAATTGACGATGCTAAAGTTTCCTGCTTTCTTCCTTTCGTTTTGCCAGTCACCTCGTAGGGGCAAGTCCGCCCAGTTTTTGCAAACCTTTTGGTCGAATGCTTATAAATATGCAGTCTTTTTGTTATCAGTTCTGCTTATCAATAAAATGTCAATTTTCTTCATATAATACTTCTTTCTTTTGCCCCATTAGGGCACCTGTTTTCGTTTTAAAGAATCTCCTTTGCCCATTCTTTTCAAGATGAGGGGCAATCCCCAACATCATTCATGAGAGAAATGAAATTACCTATGAGGGTTTTTCAAAAATCGTGATTTTTTTTTTAAATTTTCTACAAACATCTTCGTTATGATCACCCAAAAGTTTAATATTTCGGTTCAATCTTTTTCAAAAATCAACCATCGCGGTGATCTTCTTTTCTTAAATTGGTTTCGAACAATTATCTTTAAAATCAACCCTTGTGTTGATTTTTTTTTCAAAATTATTGTTAAACCAATTCGTTTTCAAAATCAACCCTCATGATGATCTCTCTTCAAAATCAACCCTTGTGTTGATTCCCCTTTCAAAGATCAGCTCTCACGCTGATCATTCTTCAAAATCAACCTTACAGTTGATTTCCTTCCCAAAATGATTTCTCACTTTGAAAATAACATTCTCCTTTTATTTTAAAGATCCCATGTGCAAACACTTTCTCACTTTTCATTTTGCTTTTATCATTTCAAAGGGATAACATAATTTTGTTTCCTTTCCTTGATTTTTTCAATAAAATTATTAAATTTGCCAATAGTTTGGTACCATTTTATTTGCGTCTCTTTCCTTTTCACAATATGTCTCTTGTAAGGAACGGTCTTGAAGATGTCTCTCAATCAAGAAGTCTGTCACCTTATTCCTCGATTATCCTTCTTTGTATTCAAAATTTTCCTCCCTAGTTACACTGGGGCATTTTTTTTTGAAAAATCTATCTTTACCTCAAAACATTCTGTATGCAGGCAGGATAAACCAATCTCTCTTTTTACATGTATATGAACCCACTTGCATTAATTTTGCATTCATTTACATTTTATGTGCATTTGCATTTCATTTTGCATTAAATCTGCATCCATTTTTTTCCCCTTCAGGTTAAGGGATAAACCTGAATCATTTTCCATGATTTTCCAATTTCTATTCATATCCCTGTTCAGGATAAGGGGTTAATCCTGAAAATCAGACCACATATATCTAAATATGATGGTCTTTTTCATTGCAAGTCAAATAATCCAGTCCGCGAACTGGCCATTCTCAAAACTTTCAATCCCAGTCCTCGCACTATCGATTTTCAAAATTTCAATCTTCTGATTAAAGATTTTCCTTTGAGATTCGGGCCTTGACTCGAACTTTCCAGCTTTCCTTTGAAGATTTGAGTTTTAACTCAAGTTTTCTTTCCTTCAAAATCTAAACTTTCCATTTTCCTTTAAGATTCGAGCCCTGACTCGAACTTTCCAGCTTTCCTTCGAAGATTTGAGTTTTAACTCAAGTGTTCTTTCCTTTAAAATCTAAACTTTCCAGTTTCCTTTTAAGATTCGAGCCCTGACTCGAACTTTCCTGCTTTCCTTCGAAGATTTGAGTTTTAACTCAAGTTTTCTTTCCTTCAAAATCTGAACTTCCCAGTTTTCCTTTGAGATTCGAGCCCCGACTCGAACTTTCCAAGTTTTCTCTGAATATTTGAGTTTTGACTCAAAAATCTGAATTGGCCTAGTTTTTCCTTTGAAGATTTGGGTTTCGACCCGAACTTTATCTCCTTAGAAACCAAACTTTCTAGCTTTCCTTCGAAGGCTCGAGTTTTGACTCGAATCTTCCAGCTTTCCCTGTAAAACCTGAGTCCTGATTCGGATGGTCTTTCAAAACCAACTTTTGAGCTAGGCTTACCTTCAAAATCCAGCATTATGCCAGGACTTACCTTCAAAATTCCAACTTCGTATTGGATTTACCTTCGAAATTGAGTACCATCGTCAGGGATGTGTCAACTCGGATGACAAGCGATCTCTTTTACTAAGGATTTCAAGAACACTTTGTCAATTTGTCAATCAATTACCTATTGATTTCAGAATTTTATTGCACAAAATTTTTACCTCAGTTTACCTTCAGTATTACTTTCAAAAGGGCAAAGCTTTTGCGAAAAGAGATCCAGAATTCAAATTCTTTCTATTGGCCGACCAAAAGGATGAAGGATAAGTCCTCGATATGGCCAGAAAAGAAAATTCAATGTTATTGAAAAGCCGTAGATGATCGATATTGATCGCAGTCAATGGAACATCTTTAAAGACTATTCTCGTAAAGAAGAGGCAGTGAAAATATCCTGAGTGCTAGAAAAGAGAGCATTTATCCAAGCCATGCCTCCTCCAAATCACCTAAGCTACAGTTAAATATCCGCAAAAGAGATTTTTCACTTGTCGTCAATATGAAGGCGAATTAAGCGAATAAACCGCGGGGCCAAAGAAGATTTGAAACATCTCCAAGATGACGGAGTTTGTGACGGATCCTTTCAGGGAAAGTCCAAAGCACTGTCGAGATGAAGGCAGATGCGATGAACCTCTCGACAATCCCTAAAAGATATTTAATTTCCGCTATCATCCAAAGATCTCTAACCCATGAGCCAATATCGTCCAAGAAGGATCAAAACATCTCCAAGTTGAAGGAGTTTGTAACGTACCCTTCCCAAAAGAGAGCAAGAGAGGAAAAAGAAAGAGAGAGAAAAGTCAGAACATCTCCAAAATGAAGGAGAATGTAGCCAAAACACCAGAGAGCCAAAAGAGTGCAAGAAGATTATCATGAGAGAAGCTCCCAGGATATCAAACTGTCACATTTATCAAGAATCTTCTTTAAATTTGTAAAATTCTATTATCAATATTCTCTCATCAATTGCTTTCATAATATCAAATTCTCTTTCCTGTTCATATCAAGGAAATTGATAACTTCTTTGAATAAGGTCAATCGCAAGCAATTTGGATTCCAAATCTTGATTCTACGAAGTGAATCTCGTTTGAAGGTAATACTTCAGGTAGAAAAGAAGGAATATTTTCACAACAATGAGCATCATTTTCAATTACTTTGAATCAACAACCAATTTTCAACATTTTGACAATATTTTCTAGCTATCCTGACGTTAAGTGAGAGCTTGAGGTCCATATTGATACATCCTGACCCCTTCAAGAGATTTTCCTTTGTCATCTTTCACATTGTTGAAAGATTAACCTTATCTTCGAAAGGATAGCCTTTTCATCTTTCACGTTGTTGAAAGATTAGCCTTCTCTTCGAATGGATTGCCTTTATCATCTTTCGCGTTGTCGAAAGAATCGCTTTACTCCTTTGGATCGCCTTATCATCTTTCGTGTTGTCGAAAGAATCGCTTTGTTCCTTTGAATTACCTTTGTCATCTTTCACATTGTCGAAAGAATCACCTTGTTCCTTTGGATTACCTTTATCATCTTTCGCGTTGTCGAAAGAATCGCCTTGCTCCTTTGGATTACCTTTATCATCTTTCGCATTGTCGAAAGAATCGCCTTACTCCTTTGGATCGCCTTTGTCATCTTTCGCGGTGACGAAAGAATCGCCTTATTCCTTTGGATTGCCATGTCATCTTTCGCGTTGTCGAAAGAATCGCCTTGTTCCTTTGGATCGCCTTTATCATCTTTCGTGTTGTCGAAAGAATCGCCATGTTCCTTTAGATCGCCTGCGTTCATCTTTCGCATTGCCGAAAGAGTTGCCTTATTGTTCGTTGGAAAAATTGCCTTATTCATCTTTTGCATTGTCAAAAGAGTTGCCTTACTCTTCTCTGAAAGAGTTTGCCTTGTCTGTCTTTCGCGTTGCCGAAAGAGTTACCTTATTCTTGTCAAAAGATTGCCATGTCCATCTTTCGCGTTGTCGAAAGAGTCGTCTTACTCCTTACCATATTCATATTTCACACTGATGGAAAATTCACCGGATCGTCTTGATCATTTTCCAAATTTGCCTCTTACAATTCCATTTCCATAGCCTCGTTCCTCTTCAAGACAAGTTGTCTTATTCACCTTCCAAATGTTCCATTTTCCACCCAATCAGGATAAGGGTATAAACCTGAGCCTCATTCAATGAGGTATTTCATTTTCCGCCCGATCAGGATAAGGGTACAAACCTGAGCCTCATTCAAAGAGGTATTCCATTTTTCGCCCGATCAGGATAAGGGTATAAACCTGAGCCTCAATCAAAGAGGTATTTCATTTTTCGCCCGATCAGGATAAGGGTATAAACCTGAGCCTCAATCAAAGAGGTATTTCATTTTCTGCCCGATCAGGATAAGGGTATAAACCTGAGCCTCAATCAAAGAGGTATTTCATTTTCCGCCCGATCAGGATAAGGGTATAAACCTGAGCCTCAATCAAAGAGGTATTTCATCTTTCACCCGATCAGGTTAAGGGTACAAACCTGAGTCTCATTTCGATGAGATATTCCATTCCCCAATCAGGTCAAGGGTTCAAACCTGAGCTTCGTTCCATGCGAGGTATTTCTGTCCCATCCAGGATAAGGGCATAAAACCTGAATGAATATTCCCTCCTCATCCTCCATTTCATATCTACCATCTTCCCTGGGCTAATTTCTCCATACTCAGTTAGATCCTTCTAGCTGGGGCATTTTTTTATATATATAGCCCAAATTTGGTGTGTTTTTCTTTGCCACTAAACTCGGTCACAAGTCGTCTTAGTAGCAAAGAGGGGCATCTGTAAACACCCCAAATTTTCATTCACCTCTCCAACATTTCCACCAAGCATCAACATCCAGCCTCTGAAATCGTCGGAGGGCAAAATGGTCATTTTTTTTAGCCCGGACCTTGCAAAAGTCTAAATTTCATCTGCAACTCTCAAAAATTCTCTATTTTTAGCTCAGATGTTCAAAATTTTATTCCTGACAGAAGATAGGAATCTCCAAGTCTTGGTTCAAGATTATATTGCATAAGACATGGCATTGCATATCATTGCATGAGCATCTCATAGCACTGCACTGCACAGCATGTCATTTCGAGGTCCAGAACTCTTGATTTCAAAATTTTCAATACAGATTCGAGTTTCAACTCTTTTCAAAATTGATTTCAAAACCCTGGGTCTTCAAAATTATCAATTCTTCCCATTTTACCCCCAGGACTCTGAATTTCAAAATAGTTTCTCAAGAAAACAATCTGGATAGTTTTCAATATGGATTTCAATCACTTATCTCAGATTTTGCCCTTTTGACAATTTCAAATATCTTTCTTTTACAAAATCGCCCAACAGGGGCCAACTCTTTCCAAAAAATTCTGTTTTACCAATTAGTCCAGATTTTATGAAAATTCCAAAAAGAGGTTTTGTTGTTTTGTCCTTATTTCAATAAAGAAGCAATGTGGGACCCTGTAAACACCCCAAATTTTCACTCACCTCCCCAACATTTCCACCAAGCATCAACATCCAGCCTCTGAAATCGCTGGAGGGCAAAATGGTCATTTTCTGAGCCCGGACCTTGCAAAAGTCCAAATTTCATCTGAAACTCTCAATTTTTCTCTATTTTTATCTCAGATGTTCAAGATTTTACTCCTGGCAGGAGACAGACATCTCCAGAGTTTTGGTTCAAAATTATATTGCATAAGACATGACATTGCATATCATTGCATGAGCATTTCAAATCACTGCACTGCACAGCATGTCATTTCGAGGTCCAGAACTTTTGATTTCAAAATTTTCAATCCATATTAGAATTTCAACTCTTTTCAAAATTGATTTCAAAACCCTGGGTCTTCAAAATTATCAATTCTTCCCATTTTACCCCCAGGACTCTGAATGTCAAAATATTTTCTCAGGAAGACGATCTGGATAGTTTTTAATGTGGATTTCAGTCACTTCACCTCAGATTTTGCCTTTTTTGACAATTTCAAATATCTTTCTTTTACAAAATCGCCCTAAAAGGGCCAACTCTTTCCAAAATTCCTGTTTTGCCCATTAGTCCAGATTTTATGAAAATTCCAAAAAGAAGTTGTGGTTTTATCCTTATTTCAATAAAGAAGCAATGTGGGACCCACACTGAGGTGGTGTTACACAAGCTTTTCTTTTGAAAAATTTGAATTTTGAAAAACCCAAAAATATAGGAGCCTTGTCCCCTGGATTGGTGCCACTTGTCTTCTCTCTCTCCTCCCATTTCCATGCCAAGTGTCAGTGTGAGGGCTACCCTAAGAAGCCGCCACATGTCATCCCATTTATCTGCCAGTATCCACCCTATCCATCCAGCGCCATGTGTCATTCCAAGATTACCAGGAGATGCCAAGTGTCATAGGTTGTCCTGTCTAGAAAAGTGGGGGCTTGTCTCCTCTGAGGTGGCGCCACTTGAAGTGTGTCTCCTGCAGAGGACACGTGTCAACCCCTCCCTCCTTCTAGAAAAGTAGCCTGACACATGTCTCTCCCTACTTTTCTCAGAAAAGTAGGAGACACGTGTCACTCCTAGCTTCCTCCAGAAAAGGTAGACTTGTCTCCTCTGAGGTGGCGCCATTTAGAGTGTGTCTCCTGCAGAGGACACATGGCAATCTCTCAGTTTCTCAGAAAAAGTAGACGCCATGTGTCATTTTCTGCTTTCTTCAGAAAAACTAGAATTCAAAAGTTCAAATCTCCTCATAGGTGGCGCAAATCCTGAACTTCTACCTTTTCCATGTTGTCTGAGATGGCGCCACATGGCTTGGCCCTCCTTCTCTCCCCTCTGCCATGTGTCATCTTCTGGTTCTTTCAGAAAAAGCAGGTGACACATGTCTCCTTCTCACTCCTTCAGAAAAAGTAGAGGACACATGTCTTCTCCCTACTTTTTTTCAGAAAAGTAGGAGACACATGTCACTCCTGGCTTTCTTCAGAAAAAGCAAACCATTCAAAAATTCAAACAGGGCCTAGGTGGCGCAAATCCTGAGCTCTGATTTTTCCAGATGGCCTGAGGTGGTGCCACATGTCCTTTCCCTCCTTTTCCTCCCTCTTGCCACATGGCATCGTAGGAGCCACCCTGAGGTGGCGCCACATGTCCACCCTCCATTCCTCCAGGGCCAACCTCCATTTGAATTTCAAACTTCCCCCTGAGGTGGCGCCATTTGAGAAGGCCTCTCCAGACAGCTGACACTTGTCTGCCACATGTCCAGACCTCCCTGCATCAGAAAAGGTAGAAAAACCCCCTATGAGGTGGCGCATTTTGCTTCCTCCCTTGATGTTCTCCTGCCACATGGCATCGTAGGAGCCACTCTGATGAAATGCCACATGTCAGCCCCTCCTTTCCTGCAGAAAAAGCAAAATTTCAAACATTTGAACTCCTCAGAGGTGGCGCCACATGGCATGCCCCTACTGTTCCAACTTTACACCTCAGAACACCTTTTGAGGTGGCGCCATTCCAGGACTCCACTTGGCTCCATTTTGATTTTTTTATTTTATTTTTAATAAAAGTAGCCCACCATGAGGTGGCGCTACCTGAGGACTCCCTACAAAAGGTGAGTTTGAATTTCAAATTTCAAGAGAGCACCCTCTGAGGTGGCGCCATCTGAGAGTTCCCTGCAGAGAGAATCAAGCAAGCTTTTGAAAAATTCCAAATTCCCCCTGCTGAGGTGTCTCACCCACAAAATTTCCATTTTTTTTATTTTTCTCAAAAATCAAAATAGCCTCATGAGGTGGCGCCACCTGAGGGCTCCCTGCAAAAGCCAAATTCGAATTTCAAACCCCTAGATGGCACCCCCTAAGATGGCGCCACATGGAGGGCTCAGATTGATCCTGTTTGAATTTCAAATTTCTTCAGAAAAGTTATAAAAACAAGGCTCCACGCCCAGGAGAAAGGGACCATCTTTGGAGACCATTTTTGTGAACTTGAAAATCCGACCTAGCCTCCCTAAAATCTGATTTTGAACTTTGGAAATCGTGCCCCCTTTGGCTCATTGGAGAAGGTGGAGTAAAGTTCGTGCAGTGGCCAATTCGATTCAAGCATAGGTCAATTTTGGTGAACCATCCGAAGCTCGGAGCGAAGGACGAAGGAAGCTCATGATAGCCGCCCCTTTTAAGATCTCCTACGTTGCGTAACGAAGCAAGGTGCACTTCTTTTCCCCTTGATTTGATGCCATAATTCGATTCGGGAGTCGTTTGAAGAAAGAGCTCATCCGAGAAATGGATTGAGCTATTCTCATAAAACGACATATATAAAAATGTTTAATTATGCTTCCTTGATGATTTTTAACCTTCATGCATTTAGCTAGGTTTAATTTGCATTTTATTTCATTCATTTAGCATATTTCATGAATTAATTAGGATTAATTTAGCATTTATTTCAATTCTGCTTATTTTTAGTAGGTCTTTGTTTTTGTCAGTCAGTCCACACGTCATTTCATGCATTTATTTTTTATTAAAAATCCCAAAAAAATCAAAGAATGCGCCCTGTGGTGTCCCTGAAATTTTGAAAAAAATTCGGAGGCATTTGAATTTGTTTACTACGGTAAACATTCAAAATGGAAAGTCGGGTTTTGTTACCCGGGATGCGTTTTGAAAATCATTTGCCAAATTGTAAAATTGAGATATCCCTCACGGGAGATCCGATCTTCGATCCGAAAGATGTTATGAACGTATGAAAATTTCTAGTTTTTAATATGATTTTTTCAGATTTTTCTAATTTTTTTTAATGTCCAACAAAAATCCGAGAGTTCGGGAAATGTGTCAGAGCTTAATTTGGGCCTCTGAGATCTTGGATCGACTTAGGGCTAGGGTTTCTCTTTGTGTGTTGATCCAAATCCAAAACTGTAAAAAGTGAAAGTTGTGTACAAGACGTCCTCTGTTTGCATCTGAAAGCCTGTGATTTTTAGAACAGTGTTGATACCTGCTTCGGATTTTTTTGTCAGTCCTCTGTTTTGCTACATTTGTCTGCTCTGTTAGTTTAGGCAGGAATAGTTATATTTTTATATGTGTTTCTGTTGATCAAATGCCAAAGTCATAAACATGAAAGTTGTTCATGTAGGTGTCGTGCGTATCTCTGATTAATTTCATAAATTTCCATGGCTATTGTATATTGTTTTGGCATTTTACATCAGATTAGGGTGATTTTTACCTCTGTCAGAACTAAATCCCTGTTGCCAAACTCACCATGGCTCAAATCCTGAGGCTGTAAAAACCAAAAATGTTCCATTTAGGGTCTTTTAGCAGTCTGCAAAATATCAGAAGTTTCTATGGTGTAAATCTTGCAGTATCATATTAGGCATTGCATTTGGTTCGGATCCATAGGCAAAATCCACCATTTTAGGACTTTCTTTGAATTTTAGCATTTAAATCATATCATTTCATGATTTTTAGCATTATAGGCTGTTTATCAGAGTAAGTAGATGCTTCATACCGAATTTGGTGCAATTTGGAATCCATTTGAGGTTCGGATTAGCCACAATACCAAAACAGGGTCCCGCAGGACCCGGATCCAAGTGAAAAACAAGCGAAATTCGTTATTTTGGATAAATTGCAAAATGCCAAATTCTGATTTTACAGTCCTAATGTGTTTAGCAGCAGGTCATACTGTATTTCATCATCATTCGATTCAATTTGAACTTCAAAATCTCAATTTTACCAAGTTTTCCTTCAAAAAAAAAACCTGATTTTAAAGGTATAACTTTATAATTAGGGGTATTTTGGTCATTTTGACCACCATTCCGGATTTCAAACTATTTTCTACTGAATTTCCTGCATTTACATCATTTCAAATGTCAAGGAAGCATGAGAATAGGGTTTATATCCAATTAAATCCAATAATTTCATAATATTATTGGAAAATCTTGGAAAAACCCACATAGTTGAGCTAACCCTATTTCAAGTTTGGCAGGAACAATCCAAAGAAGGAGCTGAAGTCTGCAAATTTCTTTTACTTCCTTTATTTAGTGATGTAATAATGTAAATTTTGGAATAAGAGAGTTAGTTTCCTGCTTAGACTAGGATGCATATCATATAGTTTGAATTTATGCAAATATCCTGCTTATGTGATGCATACATCTTATTTCAAAAACACTATGGATGTTCACGAATGGCACGTGCACCAACTCTTAGGGAGTTGATGAACTCGGTGGAATCCATATTTACGGCCCTAGTCGGAATATGGACGAGACCCAGATCCGTCATCTTTCTACTAGTCGCATAGAGCCTACACTCTTAGGCTATCTTAAAATGCACATCATATTTCCAAAGTTTTCAAAATCATGTGCATCAAATCAACTAAGTTCTGAACATATTCATGGCCACAGTCAGAATATGTGAAGGATTTATTTGGACTTAATGCACATTTTCCAACCAATTCCTCAGAAAATCTTTTCAAAGGGCATTCATTTACTCATGTCATTTGCATCATGAAATCATTGATTTTCTCAAGATTTTCTCAAGAAAATTTCATTCTCAAGAAATCGATTTCTCAAGAAACTCTAAGGATTTCTCAAAATCGGTTTTCCAAAGACAAGTTTTTCCACAGTTTTCCCTGGAAAATGATATTTTCTTAAGAGATTCAAAAGAGTTTTCCAATCTTTCTCCAAGATCAAAATCGATTTCCAAGTATTTCAAGGGTAAAAAATTTCCTAGGATTTCAATTTCCCAAGTGTTGAATTTTTTTCCCCAATGAGTTTTCCTATAAATTTTCCATTATTTTCCTATGAAAACTCTCAAAGTCCAAGTTTTCCTAAGAAGTATTTCCCTTTTCAAAGGTTCACCTTTTTTCAAGAATCACTTTCATTTTCCCAGGATTTTCAACTATTCCTGATTTTCTTACATCTTTATAAGCTTTCTCATGTTTTCAAAAACCCTTTTTATCTGAGTTTCCTGAGAAATTGACCCTTTTCCTGAGAGATTCTTTCCAACTCCAAATGTTTTCTAAGCATACATCATGTTTTCCAACTTGCATTTTCCAAAATCTCATAGCACATGCCTGAATTCTTTGTGCATCTAGGATAGAACACGATTTTGATGATTTAACTAAGTCAAGCATAGTTTTGGTCCTTGGTTCGATTACCCCTGTTAAAGGCGGCAGGAACGATCGAACCTCGTACCGACAGGTCGAGCCCCATCCCATGGATTTTCCCGCAATTTTCAAAAACAGAGGCGAGTATTTCAAAAGCAATTTCCAAAATCCGGTCAAGTTTGAAGCGCGAAAGCGTTTCCTCTTTCTCTCTTCCGCAAGGAAGGGAAGACGGGGAAAAATTTCGCGACGATAACAGGTTTGGCGACCGTGATGGGACCTGTCCTTGTCTGACCTAAATTATGCTTGACTTAGTTTAATTATCAAAATTATGTTCACTAAATGTCAGCTCTTTACTTTCAATATCATGTGAGCCTAGGAGCCTAGATTCTGACCTAGCTGACATTGATTGCATATAGCTTAGGCATGGTTTGGTAGGACCATATTGAGGAGAAATTTTCATGCTCACATAGACTTAGGTCTAAATACAACTCTCCTCAATTTAGGATTTGAATGCAAACAATGTATGCTTCTTCAAAGATTTTCAAAAGTCTATCTCTCTAGGATTTAGAGCCCTCTATTTCTTGCATGTGATCATTTTTTCAAAACCTCAATTACCTATCATTACCCGGTCTTCACGTTGCTGGGCTCTCTTCCAGAACCATAGTTCGGGACAGAGCCCCACAATTGGGCCAACTATTTGGGTTAACACCCCCCCTACCACGTACCGCGGGCCACAGTCCGAAGTATATCAGTAGGCGCTCAAGGATGTTGGAAAACCTTACCTTAGAACCGGAGTTGAAATTTTATGCCACGTACCTCGGATTTCGATTCGGGTATATCGGCATAACTGGATTGGACAAAGATGATCTGAACCTACAGTTAGGATTAAGGTCCTACGGCTGTTTTCAAATGGATGCATCTAGAGTCAGCCTTTTAGAGAGTGTTGAATGTGCATAAATGTTTGTGCAGGATGTGATTGTATGTATGATTTTCTCCATTCTTTATATTTCCCAATGTTTTTTTTTTCATTAGGTCTTTTTCAAAATATCCTTATTTTCCACAAGGTCTTTTTCTCAAACCCTGGATGATTTTCTCAAATATCCAATTTCTTTCAAAACTCCAGGCGATTTTACATTCTACCTTTCTACTGGATCTTGAATTTCTAGCTGCATTTTTATCCTGCCTGCAAAATTTTTCAAAATTTCTCACATTTTCCTAAGTCTCATTCTGAGTCTTTCTCTGTTTTCAGTTCGATGGCATCCAGTCAAGTCGATCCTATCTTTCCTGAAGGTCACATCTCCTTCGAGGTGCGACAAGGTCGTCCTGAACATCGAGCCCTTAGCACCGGAACTTTCATTCCCCGGTGGTATTATTCCTGGCTAAAGAGCTTTTCCCGAATGTTCCCGGACCATTTGAGCGAGTGCGGATTAGAACTGGCGTCAGCAGTCGGAAAGCAGACCATCAATGGCAACCTGATCCATGCAATGGCGGAGTGATGGAATCCTCGGACGTGTACCTTCTGGTTCCCATGGGGAGAGATGACCGTTTTAATGGATGAATTTTCAGAAATCATGGGGTTACCAGAACCAGCCGGTCAACCAGGAGACCCATTAGAGCATCAATTCCTTATCAATGTCAAGGGTTTGGACCCCCGAGACTCCTTAGCTCGTATGACAGGCCGTCGATCTTGGCCCCTGATCCAGTTAGAAGGAAATGAGTATGTTGACCTACTTGAGTTGTACCGCCAGTACGAGACCTTCATGGAAGTCAGTTCGCTATCAAGAACAGCTAAAGAAAGGATTCAGAATGCAATGGTTCTGTGCACTGTAGGGTTATCCCTCTTCCCAGATGGACAAAACTACATGGACATCAGAATAATCCAACTTATGAGAAGATGGGGAAGTCGGCAAACCAATCGCCTCTCTATAGCCATGGCAGCGCTCGCCTTCCTATATCGAGGTCTGACTCGATTCTCACTTGGAGAGTCCATTTTAGTTGAAGGATGCATCTACGCACTTCAGTCCTGGTTTTTCCAGCATGTTCCAGTGCGAGCAAGCTCTTTCAGATACAATGGTCAAGAACTCCTTCCGGTGGCGCAGTACCGGTCTATGATCAACAACATTCAAGAGGATGACGTAGTTTGGGACTATTTTGATCGGCAAATATCTCCTCCCAGATATACCTACGCTTATGGCAAGCGGTTCAAGTTGCTAGGACCATTCTTCTGCACTTACTACCAACCAGAGAGATGTGTTCGACAGTTCTCCCAGAGGCAGCAGTATGTCGAAGCCCGACTGTTATCAGGAGTTATGGCAGAGTTTGATCTCACTTCCGCACAATGGTCCGGGGCATATCATTCTGCCCGCTACAACTGAGATTCCTTTGTCTCTCTTAAAATCTTTTCAGGTCCTAGAGTGTCTGCCGACTATCGTGAATGGTGGCAAATTGTTTGTCCCCCACCTCTTTGTCAAGATCAATAAAATCTTATTCTTCTCATTTTAAATAAAATTCTCTTTCTTTCTATTGTGGTTTGACGACCTCGCCTAGGTAACAAGGCATATTTTCGTTGTTTATTTCTTTTGCAGAAGGAATGGCAACACAATTGTCGTGATTCCACGACGACTCAGTTCCTAGTAATGGGACATCTTTTCCAAATTGTCTACCATATTTTCAGCAAATATTTCTTCCAAAAGCTAATTCCTTCATAATCTAATCAGGTCTTTGCCCTGCAGAGAGCATCTGTATCATTTGATGGTTGAGACAAGATCAGGCAAAAGAACCACAGCATCCCAGTACTCGTCAGCCTCGGAAGAAGAAATGGGTTCCCCTCGATCCGAGAAGAGTCAAGAGCAGCAGCAAGAAGACGACGGCATAAACCCTCAAATGTATGCCATGTTCAGAAAAATGATGAACAAAATGCTGAATGAGCAGCCCGGGACCAGCTCAGAAAGAAATTCATTCAGAGAAAGGTTCCATGGTCGCAGAGGTAAGAAGGCTCCCAAGAAACAGATCCAACCAGAAGAGATTTCAGATGAATCAGATTCCACTGAAAACACAGATGAAGAATACGAGGTGCCTCCGGCATTTCAGAAGCGTGGCCAAAGTAAAAGCTGCAGATCAAAGAGCAGAGATAAAGAAGAGCATTTGCAAGCGCAATTTAAAGAAATGGCCCGAGTTGTCAAAGATCTACAAGCCCGCGACAAGGGCAAGAAAGTCTTCACCAGTGAGGACTTTTATGACGGCTTAGAAGGGGATGATGATCTGGAGAATCTCCCCCAAAAATTCATCAAATTCGATGGTTCTGGCGACCCAAAAGCGCACCTCGCCACTTTCTTTGCTGAATGCTCTCGGTTTAAGAGGGATAACCGAGCATTGTTTCTATGCTTCCCCCGCAGCTTGGAAGGAGTCGCAGCCAAGTGGTATGTTGAGCATATCAACCCCATCGAGCTCAAGGAGTTCGACAAAGTTGTGAATCTCTTTATTGAACGCTTCCTGTTCAACACAGAAGCGCTGCCTACACTGAGTCATCTCTGCAATTTAAGGCAGAATGAGAATGAAAAAGCACAGGACTTCATTCACAGATGGAGATCAGCCTGTAATAAGATGAGAGATCCTATCTCAGAAAGGCATGCATTGTCCCTGATCCTCAACAATTTTTCGCAGCCGTTAAGAGGATTGATATCCACAACACCATCCAGGACCTTCATTGAGTTGACTGAACGAGCCGAATGGCTCGAACTAAGTGTGGAAAATGGAGTCTATGAAGGCTTTACCTTTTCCAAGAACAACTCCCAAGGTGAGCAGAAAAAGAAAGCTCACTTCACTTATTCTGCCAGCAACAACAACAAAGGCCAAAATCGATACAAAGGGCAGAAGAAAGATTACTGCTATGGCACAGGCAGTTCGAACAACAAGGACCAGAAAGCAAAGCCTGCTCCTCTGTACAGCAAGCCTCCTCAGCAGGATCAAGGGCCAAAACTGCGTGAGAAGACTAGACATGAAGGATGGAGCTACGACAGAAAGTTTACTCCTCTTGACCAATCACTCGAGGATGTGCTCGAGTACATGCTATCAAAAGAGATGGTCAAATTGCTCAGATTGGCCGATCCCCCTGTGCCCATGGGGAAATGGAAAGATCAGTTCTGCAAGTTCCACAGGACAGTGGGACACAACACCAAGAACTGCTTTGTTCTCAAAAACATCATACAAGACCTCATTAAAAAAAATCTTCTAGTGGAAGGAGAAGAAGAAGAGAAAATGGACATTCTCAATCACCCCTTCCCTTCGCACACCACAGCAGTAGTGTCTGCACAACCATTTCTACCGCATGAACATATCAAGCCATGTTCTGCGCAAGATCTCCAAGTTCAGCATCAAGTGACGGTGCTACGACAAGCAGCTCCAGATTCCAAGAAGATGGACTTAATCTCAGCATTTGACAAAATGAAAGTTTCGGAAGCACCTGTGAAGTCAGTTCCCAAATCAAAAGGAACTCCTGATTTCTTCAAGCAAATCGTTAGACCCAGGCTGGAGAATTCAAGTCAGAAGCCTCTGACCGCTTTATCCAATGTCTCCATCCTTGACTTGGCCAAGAATTCTAGCAAGCACCGACAAGTACTGGATGATTTACTCATGAAAATCAAAGTTAAGCCCAGTACCACTCCAGAAGACATGGCACAAATTGTGAACTCTACCATGACCAATGCACCAATCACTTTCTCGGATGAGGACCTTCCAAAGCCTCATTCCTTTCACAATAATGCTCTTTACATCGTCGTTCGAGTCAGAGGAATAACAGTACCGCATGTGCTGGTCGATGGAGGCAGTAGCCTCAATATTTGCCCTGAAATGACCGCAAAGGCATTAGGGATCAAGTATGAAGAATATATTCCAGACCCTATCACCATCTATGGGTTTGACAACCATGGTCAAACGGCAAAAGGGAAGATATTCCTGGAGGTGTTCATTAATTATTCAGTGCATTCAGTGCTTTTCCATGTGGTTAACATACCACCCACCTACAATTTGCTGCTCGGAAGGACGTGGATTCATAAGGCTAATGCAGTGCCTTCCACCCTACATCAATGTGTGAAGTGGTCAAAAGGTGGGATGATTACCACAATACTGGGAGAAGACCCCGAAGAAAGGCTCCCGCAGCCAATGATTCCTCGGCCCTCATTCAATGCAGATATTCCCAGCATCAGGGAAAGTGAAGAGATCAATCTCGGGGAGAATCGAGAAATACTTCAGGCACCATCAGAGCCATCTCTGTACACAGTAGCCACGACACGATGGAAAGGTTCTCAATTCTTCAAGGTTGGAGGTCGAATCGACTACAGCACCATTAAGGATCATCCATTGTTTCCACAATTTATGAAGTCAAAAAAGGGATTCGATTTGCTCCTGTAGCATGGCTATCAACCCTTCAAGGGACTCGGCCAGAACGAAGATGGCCGCATCGAGCCAGTGATCCAGAAGCATCGTCCCCACAGGGCAGGATTGGGGTTCTCCGGAGGAAGCTCATCAAGGAAGACTGTTTTTGTCAAAGGGGCACAATGAAGACCATTTGTTATTTTCTTTCTATTCTTTTCCAAATAAGTGTCTCATTTTACCAATGTCATTGATCAATTCAATCAATAAAATTCCAAGTTTCTTTGTCTATCCGGATGCCATCTACTCCCTTTTTGTCTGTCTCATCATTTTATAATTCAATGCCATTTTATGTATGGTTCTCTTCAAATGATTGCTTGTCTTACTATAGGCCAATTTGTCTGAACCAAATTTCTTCTCCAAAATTTCAGAATGACTTCTCGGACAATCAAGAAGCTCGTTCTCAATCCCAAGGCCTTTCAGAAGTCGACAGCAATTCACAGAATCAAAGCAAGCACCGGAAATGACAAGAGTGCAAAGCAGTCTGATGATTGTGCAGAATATGATCAGTCTCTTTAGGAATTACCGGAGTTCGCCGCAGTTCAGAAGCAGGACGAACCATCTCCTCTAGTACAAGATCCAACTGAAGGTGTCAATATCGGTTCAGAGGAAGATCCAAAAATTCTCCAGATCGGAACCAGTCTGAGTTCAGAAGAAAAGAAAAGGCTTACAGATTTTCTCAAGCGGCATGAAGAAGTGTTCGCATGGACGTATGAAGACATGCCGGGCTTAGACCCCAAATTAGTCGAACACCGACTCATCTTGAAGCCTGATGCTAAACCAGTTAAACAAAAGCTGAGAAAAATGGATCCCATAATAGAACAGCAAGTCAAGGAAGGACTTGAAGATCTGCTCAAAGCAGGATTTATTCGAGCTATTGACTACCCAGATTGGTTAGCCAATATCGTCGTTGTCCCAAAGAAAAGCGGCAAAGTAAGGATTTGCATAGACTTCAGAGACCTCAATAAGGCAACTCCGAAGGATGACTATCCACTTCCAAGCATCGATCTTCTAGTCGATAGCAAGGCAGGACATGCCATGTTCTCTTTCATGGACGGATATTCCGGCTACAATCAGATTAAGTTGGCCGCCCGCGACCAATCAAAAACTTCCTTTACTATGCCTTGGGGCACTTTCTGCTATACGGTTATGCCTTTTGGGCTCAAGAATGCTGGAGCAACGTATCAACGGGCAATGGCTGTCATCTTTCACGATCAGATGCGCAAAATCATGGATGCGTATGTTGATGATATTCTCGTGAAATCTAAAGAGGAAGAAGATCACCTCGAAGCACTTGATCAAGTCTTTAAGAGACTCATTCTTTACAAGTTAAGGCTTAACCCGCAAAAATGTGTCTTTGGAGTTGAATCAGGCAAACTGTTGGGTTTTCTGGTCAGCAAAAAGGGAATTGAAGTTGACCCAGCCAAAGCAAAGGCTATCATTGATATGCCACCCCCGAAAAATCTCAAAGAACTACGTAGCCTTCAAGGACATATGCAGTCAATCCGGCGATTCATTTCCAATTTGGCGATGAGATGTGAGCCCTTCAACCACTTACTCAGAAAAGGAGTGAAGTTCGAATGGGGGCCAGAATGCCAGCAATCGTTCGATCGAATCAAGAAGTGTCTTCTTAATCCTCCCATCCTGAAGCCGCCAGAATTGGGAAAACCCCTTTTATTATACATCTCAGTTAATCAAGTCGCATGTGGTGGATTCTTGGCGCAATACAAAGAAGGCAGGCTGATAGAGCACGCCATCTATTATGTGAGTAAGACTTTCATAGATTATGAAAAGAGATACTCTCAAATAGAGAAGACCTGCCTAGCTCTGGTATGGATGTGTCAGAAGCTAAGACACTACCTGCTGGCATCTGAAGTCAAAATCTTGTCTAAACTCAATCCCCTCAAGTATATTTTAGAGCAGCCTTTCCTCAGCGGACGAGTCGCAAAATGGCAAGTCTTACTGATGCAGTATGACTTAGAATATGTCTCGCAACAATCAATCAAAGGCCAAGCAATTGCAGATCAATTGGCGGATTTTCCTCTGGCCGAAGAAGTGAAAGCCGAAGATGACTTCCCTGATGAGCAGATTTGCAATCTCCAGCAATTTCCAGTCTGGAATTTATTTTTCGATGGTTCTAAGAACATGGCCGGAATAGGTATCGGAATTTTATTAATCACTCCTGAGAAGGAGATGATTCCATTTTCCCTCAAGTTAGATTTTCAATGTACCCACAATATGGCTGAATATGAAGCCCTGATTCAAGGTCTAAAGATTCTACTAGACTTCAATGTTGAGAGAGTGCATGCCTATGGCGACTCATTACTCGTTGTTAATCAAGTTCGAGCCGAATGGCAGGTCAAAGATCAGAAGTTATTTCCCTATCAGAAAATTGTTTCAGCTCTTGTCAGCCAGTTTGAAGAATTTCAGCTCTTCCATATCAAGAGAGATTTCAATCAAGTGGTCGATAGTCTAGCCAGTTTAGGCTCCATTATGGCATTCAAGAATGGAGAATCTTGTCGCTCTTTTGAAATTGGCAGACTTGACCAACCTGCTTTCCTTCCATCGGAGCAAGTAAACCAGGCTGAGAAAAAGAAGAAGCCTTAGTATTACAACATCAAAACTTTCATAGAAACCGGTGAATTTCCTCCAGAACTCTCAAAGAAAGAGCAGCGAGCAATCCAGCGTATGTCCACTCGATATTTCATTTTGGCCAATGTCCTCTATCGTCGTGGATTCAGCTCAGAGTATTCCAGATGTTTAGATGAAGACGAAGCCAAAGAAGTCGTGCGAGAAGCACACGAAGGTATCTGTGGTGGTCACGTCGGCTACCAAACCCTTGTCAAGCAAATCATCAGAGCAGGGTACTACTGGAAGACTATGCAACAAGACTGTTATCATTATATGAAGAAGTGTGTGCAATGCCAGATACACGCACCTTCTATTCATGCTCCGGCAACATATTTACAATCCGTTGTTTCTCCATGGCCATTCTCCATGTGGGCCTTCGATGTCGTAGGTCCCATCACTCCTTCAGCTTCAAATGGCCACAAATACTTCCTTGCCGCAACAGAATATTTCACCAAGTGGGTAGAAGCCATCAGTCTCCGCACAGTAGAAGGCCAACACGTGGTCTCTTTTATTCACAAGAACTTCCTTTGCCGTTTCGGCATCCCACATGACATTGTGTCAGACAATGGCAGTCATTTCAAGAATGAAAAGATGAAGACATTTTGCTCAAAATTCAAGATCTATCATCATTTTTCCGCTCCATATTATCCTCAAAGGAATGGTCAGGCAGAGGCCACCAACAAGATTCTAATTCGTATCTTGGAGCGAACTGTGGAAACAGGCCGTGACTGGCATGAGAAGATCCATGATGCATTGTGGGCCTATCGGACCACCATTCGTACACCAACGAATGCTACTCCATCAGAATTGGTCTATGGAACAGAAGTAGTATTGCCGCTACATGTTTAGAAGCCCGCTTTGAAATTTGCTTCACTTCTGCAATTACCTCTTGATCAATACCAGCAGCAGCGACTAGTGCAGCTAGACTTACTCGACGAGAGAAGGCTAAAAGCAGCAGAACATGCTCAATCCTATCGCCAAAGAGTAGCAAGACAATATGCGAAATCTATCATCGAAAGAAGATTCAAAGTCAATGATTTAGTACTTCGATCCACAACTTATCTCAAGCATCATCCCGGCGGCAAATGGTCACCAAATTGGGAAGGTCCCTATGTTGTCAAAGAAGCATTACCCCGCAACTCATATCGGCTCATCAATGCTGATGGGGTAGAATTGCCAGATCCTATTAATGCTCGACACTTGAAAAAGTTTTATACTTGAAACATTTATGCTCCTCTTGTAATCCTTCCTATTTTCTTCAAATAATGATCAAACTTTCTTTCTCAGTTACACTGGGGCATTTTTAAAATTTTGTTCTGTATGCAGGCAGGACAAACAAATTCCTCATTTCACGCACTTGTGCATTCATGTGCATCAATTCATGTTCATTTGCATTCAACTGCATTAACAACAATCTGGTCAGTATTGGGATTTCAACAAATAGTCCCATCATGATTCCTAAATAATTCAAAATCGAAAGGTCATCACCAATACTGAACCAAAACCCAGCGCTCGAACTGGTATTATTTCAAAATCCAGTACTCAAACTGGCACATTTTCAAAATCCCAATTTTTCAGAAAACCGAGTTCTGACTCAGGTTTTTTATTCAAATCATGTTCTTTTGTTGATCCGGGTTCCGACTCGTGATCTCATTACCTTACTCGAGCCCTGACTCGAGCTCTTCATTTTTCTTTTGTTAATCCGGGTTCCGACTCGAGATCTCTTTACTTTGAGCTCAGATGCGAGCTCTCCATTGTCTTTTGTTGATCCGGGTTTCGACTCGTGATCTCATTACCTTACTCGAGCCCTGACTCGAGCTCTTCATTTTCTTTTGTTGATCCGGGTTTCGACTCGAGATCTCTTTAGTTACTCGAGCCTTGACTCGAGCGCTTCATTTTCTTCTGTTGATCCAGGTTCCGACTCGTGATCTCTATATTTTATTCGAGCTCTGACTTGAACTCATCATTCTCCCTTGTTGATACAAGTCATTTTGATCCTCAGGGTCTGTCGATTGCTCAAATTTGACATTTTGACCTCCAAATTCCAATTTAATTCCTCAAATCAGGCAATTCTCCAATTTCGACCTCTGGGTCACCCAATTTCCAATTCTCAACCTCAATTTCCAATTTCCAATTTTTGACCTTCGGGTCAATCAATTTCCAAATTTCGACCTTTAGGTCAATCAATTCTCAATTTCAACCTTCGGGTCACACAATTTCGACCTTTCGGTCAACCAATTCCAAATTTTCAACCTTCGGGTCAATCAATTCTCAATCTCGACCGTCAGGTCATCCAATTTCGACCTTCGGGTCATTCAATTCTCAACAACCAATTTCCAATTTCGACCTTTGGGTCAATCAATCTCAATATCCAATTTCAATCATTTCCTCTTGCGAAAGACCCTTTTTAGGGAGAGTTCGAGGGAGCTCGTTCTTTCGCATGCTATCCAATTTGTTCACTTAGCCCCTTTTCAGGGAGAGTTTGAAGGGACTCGCGTCTTTGTGAACCGTTTGCAAAACAATTTCCAATTTCACACAAGAAACCCTTTTTAAGGGAGAGACTCGACGGAGACTCGTTTCCTTGTGACCCCCCAATTTCATACTAGGCCATCTTCATCATGAAGGACCCTCTTTGTAGGGAGAGTATGATGGACTCGTTCCTTTCATGACCCAATTTTCAGACCTCACTATTATCAGCCCATTTCCATAAGAGAAGCCTAATATTAGGGAGCTTTGACGAAAGCTCAATTTCTCTTCGAAAGTTCGTTTTGCAAACACCTCCTCTTCAGGGAAGAGAGGAGTATTTCCCATTTCCCATTCAGGTAAGGGTTAAGCCTGAGTCTCTCTTTTTGGGGAAAAAGAGAGGAGAATTTTCGTCACGGATGTATTGAGCCAGATTTCAAATACTCACTTTCACTAGGGATTTTAAGAAAATTTTGTCAAATTATTTGTTGATTTCAGAATCTTTATTGCACTAATCTATATCTCAATTTACCTTCAGCATTACTTCCGAAAGAGTGAAGCTTTTGTGAAAAGAGATTCAAACTTCAAATTCTTTCTATTGGCCAACCAAAAGGATGAAGGATAAAGTCCTCGATATGGCCAGAAAAGAAGATTCAATGTTATTGAAAAGCCGTAGATGATCGATATTGATCGCAGTCAATGGCGCATCTTTAAAGGCTATTCTTGTAAGGACGAGGCAGTGGAAATATCCTGAGTGCTAGAAAAGAGAGAATTCACCCAAACCCTATCTCCTCAGAATCACCTAAGCTGCAATTGAGTATCCGCAAAAGGGATCTTTCACCTATCGTCAAGATGAAGGCGAATTAGGCGAGTAGACCCCCGGGGCCAAAGAAGATTCGAAACATCTCCAAGATGACGGAGTCTGTGACGAATCCTTCCAGGGAGAGTCCAGAGCACTGTCAAGATGAAGGCAGATGCGATGAACCTCTCGACAATCCCTAAAAGATATTTAATTTCAGCTATCACCCAAAGATCTCCAAACCCATCGCCCAAGAAGGATCGAAACATCTCCAAGATGAAGGAGTTTGTGACGTACCCTTCCCAAAAGAGAGAAAGAGAGGAAAAAGAAAGAGAGAAAAAGTCAGAACATCTCCAAAATGAAGGAGAATGTAGCAAAACACCAGAGGGCCAAAAGAGTGCAGAAAGATTATCAAGAGAGAAGCTCTCAGGATATCAAACTGCCAGATCTACCAAGAACCCTCTTTAAAATTTGTGAAATTCTATTATCAATACTCTTTCATCAATTGCTTTCATAACATCAAATTCTCTTTCCTGCTCATATCAAGGAAATTGATAGCTTCCTTGAAGAAGGTCAATTGTAAACAATTTGGGTTTCCAATTTCGATTCTACGAAGTGAACCTTGTTTGGAGGTAATGCTTTGGGTAGAAAAGAAAGAATATCTCTGCAACCATATGCAACATTTTCAAAAATTTTGAATCAACAGCAAAATTTCCAACGTTTTGACAATATTTTCTAGCTATCCTGACATGAAGTGAGAGCTTGATGTCTGCCTTCGATGCATCCTGACACCAATTTTAAATCCCTCCTAAGGACTTGATTCCTTCCCTTCTTTGAGAGCATGAACTCTCAGATTGCACACTTCCCTGTGTCCCCACTGTCCCACCATAGACAGTCCCATTTCGGTTCAAGGTCGAACCACCAATCATTTTCTCGCGAAAGGCAATTTTAAAAGCTGATTTTAGTCTCAGCAATGAGACGCCCAAAATCAATCCCTTTTCAAGCTTTAGGGACCCCATTTTCCTTCCTTTCGCAAAACCCCTGTCGGATTTACTGTGCAAAATCCGAAGGTTCCATCATGGTCTCTTCCTTCGAGGATTCCATTTCATTTTCCGCCCGATCAGGATAAGGGTACAAACCTGAGCCTCATTCAAAGAGGTATTTCATTTTTCTGCCCGATCAGGATAAGGGTACAAACTTGAGCCTCCATCAACGAGGTATTCCATTGTCCACCCAATCAGGATAAGGGTATAAACCTGAGCCTCAATCAAAGAGGTATTTCATTTTCCGCCCGATCAGGATAAGGGTACCAACCTGAGCCTCTTTGAAGAGGTATTTCATCTTCCGCCCGATCAGGATAAGGGTACGAACCTGAATCTCATTTCAATGACATATTTCATTTCCCAATCAGGTCAAGGGTTCAAACCTGAGCTTCGTTCCCTACGAGGTATTTTATCCCATCCAGGTTAAGGGCATAAACCTGAACTTCGCTCTCTCAGAGCAAATCTACTCTCTTTATTATCCATTTCATATCTACCATCTTCCTCGGGCTAATTTCTTCACACTCAGTCAGATCCTTCTAGCTGGGGCATTTTTTTATGTATGGCTCAAATTTGGTGTGTTTTTCTTTGTCACTAAGCTCGGCCATGAGCCGACTTAGTAGCAAAGAGGGGCATCTGTAAACACCCCAAATTTTCACTCACCTCCCCAACATTTCCACCAAGCATCAACATCTAGCCTCTGAAATCGCCGGAGGGCAAAATGGTCATTTTCTGAGCCCGGACCTTGCAAAAGTCCAAATTTCATCTGAAACTCTCAATTTTTCTCTATTTTTATCTCAGATGTTCAAGATTTTACTCCTGACAGGAGACAGACATCTCCAGAGTCTTGGTTCAAAATTATATTGCATAAGACATGACATTGCATATCATTGCATGAGCATTTCAAATCACTGCACTGCACAGCATGTCATTTCGAGGTCCAGAACTCTTGATTTCAAAATTTTCAATCCAGATTAGAATTTCAACTCTTTTCAAAATTGATTTCAAAATCCTGGGTCTTCAAAATTATCAATTCTTCCCATTTTACTCCCAGGACTCTGAATGTCAAAATATTTTCTCAGGAAGACGATCTGGATAGTTTTTAATGTGGATTTCAGTCACTTTACCTCAGATTTTGCCCTTTTTGACAATTTCAAATATCTTTCTTTTACAAAATCGCCCTACAAGGGCCAACTCTTTCCAAAATTCCTGTTTTGCCCATTAGTCCAGATTTTATGAAAATTCCAAAAAGAAGTTGTGGTTTTATCCTTATTTCAATAAAGAAGCAATGTGGGACCCACACTGAGGTGGTGTCACACAAGCTTTTCTTTTGAAAAATTTGAATTTTGAAAAACCCAAAAATATAGGAGCCTTGTCCCCTGGATTGGTGCCACTTGTCTTCTCTCTCTCCTCCCATTTCCATGCCAAGTGTCACTGTGAGGGCTACCCTAAGAAGCCGCCACATGTCATCCCATTTATCTGCCAGTATCCACCCTATCCATCCAGCGCCATGTGTCATTCCAAGATTACCAGGAGATGCCAAGTGTCATAGGTTGTCCTGTCTAGAAAAGTGGGGGCTTGTCTCCTCTGAGGTGGCGCCACTTGAAGTGTGTCTCCTGCAGGGGAAACGTGTCAACCCCTCCCTCCTTCTAGAAAAGTAGCCTGACACATGTCTCTCCCTACTTTTCTCAGAAAAGTAGGAGACATGTGTCACTCCTAGCTTCCTCCAGAAAAGGTAGGCTTGTCTCCTCTGAGGTGGCGCCATTTAGAGTGTGTCTCCTGCAGAGGACACATGGCAATCTCTCAGTTTCTCAGAAAAAGTAGACGCCATGTGTCGTTTTTTGCTTTCTTCAGAAAAACTAGAATTCAAAAGTTCAAATCTCTTCATAGGTGGCGCAAATCCTGAACTTCTACCTTTTCCATGTTGTCTGAGATGGCGCCACATGGCTTGGCCCTCCTTCTCTCCCCTCTGCCATGTGTCATCTTCTGGTTCTTTCAGAAAAAGCAGGTGACACATGTCTCCTTCTCACTCCTTCAGAAAAAGTAGAGGACACATGTCTTCTCCCTACTTTTTTTCAGAAAAGTAGGAGACACATGTCACTCCTGGCTTTCTTCAGAAAAAGAAAACCATTCAAAAATTCAAACAAGGCCTAGGTGGCGCAAATCCTGAGCTCTGATTTTTCCAGATGGCCTGAGGTGGCGCCACATGTCCTTTCCCTCCTTTTCCTCCCTCTTGCCACATGGCATCGTAGGAGCCACCCTGAGGTGGCGCCACATGTCCACCCTCCATTCCTCCAGGGCCAACCTCCATTTGAATTTCAAACTTCCCCCTGAGGTGGCGCCATTTGAGAAGGCCTCTCCAGACAGCTGACACTTGTCTGCCACATGTCCAGACCTCCCTGCATCAGAAAAGGTAGAAAAACCCCCTATGAGGTGGCGCATTTTGCTTCCTCCCTTCATGTTCTCCTGCCACATGGCATCGTAGGAGCCACTCTGAGGAAATGCCACATGTCAGCCCCTCCTTTCCTGCAGAAAAAGCAAAATTTCAAACATTTGAACTTCCCAGAGGTGGCGCCACATGGCATGCCCCTACTGTTCCAACTTTACACCTCAGAACACCTTTTGAGGTGGCGCCATTCCAGGACTTCACTTGGCTCCATTTTGATTTTTTTATTTTATTTTTAATAAAAGTAGCCCACCATGAGGTGGCGCTACCTGAGGACTCCCTACAAAAGGTGAGTTTGAATTTCAAATTCCAAGAGAGCACCCTCTGAGGTGGCGCCATCTGGGAGTTCCCTGCAGAGAGAATCAAGCAAGCTTTTGAAAAATTCCAAATTCCCCCTGCTGAGGTGTCTCACCCATAAAATTTCCATTTTTTTTATTTTTCTCAAAAATTAAAATAGCCTCATGAGGTGGCGCCACCTGAGGGCTCCCTGCAAAAGCCAAATTCGAATTTCAAACCCCCATATGGCACCCCCTGAGATGGCGCCACATGGAGGGCTCAGATTGATCCTGTTTGAATTTCAAATTTCTTTAGAAAAGTTATAAAAACAAGGCTCCACGCCCAGGAGAAAGGGACCATCTTTGGAGACCATTTTTGTGAACTTGAAAATCCGACCTAGCCTCCCTAAAATCTAATTTTGAACTTTGGAAATCGTGCCCACTTTGGCTCATTGGAGAAGGTAGAGTAAAGTTCGTGCAGTGGCCAATTCGATTCAAGCATAGGTCAATTTTGGTGAACCATCCGAAGCTCGGAGTGAAGGACGAAGGAAGCTCATGATAGCCGCCCCTTTCAAGATCTTCTACGCTGCGTAACGAAGCAAGGTGCACTTCTTTTCCCCTTGATTTGATGCCATAATTCGATTCGGGAGTCGTTTGAAGAAAGAGCTCATCCGAGAAATAGATTGAGCTATTCTCATAAAACGACATATATAAAAATGTTTAATTATGCTTCCTTGATGATTTTTAACCTTCATGCATTTAGCTAGGTTTAATTTGCATTTTATTTCATTCATTTAGCATATTTCATGAATTAATTAGGATTAATTTAGCATTTATTTCAATTCTGCTTATTTTTAGTAGGTCTCTGTTTTTGTCAGTCAGTCCACACGTCATTTCATGCATTTATTTTTTATTAAAAATCCCAAAAAAATCAAAGAATGCGCCCTGTGGTGTCCCTGAAATTTTGTCAAAAATGCGGAGGCATTTAAATTTGTTTACTGCGGTAAACATTCAAAATGGCAAGTCGGGTTTTGTTACCCGGGATGCATTTTGAAAATCATTTGCCGAATTGTAAAATCGAGATATCCCTCACGGGAGATCCGATTTTCGATCCGAAAGATTTTATGAACGCGGGAAAATGTCTAGTTTTTAATATGATTTTTTCAGATTTTTATGATTTTTATTTAATATCCGACAAAAATCCGAGAGTTTGGGACACGTGTCAGAGCCTAATTTGGGCCTCTGAGATCTTGGATCGACTTAGGGCTAGCGTTTCTCTTTGTGTGTTGCTCCAAATCCACAACTGTAAAAAGTGAAAGTTGTGTCCAAGATGTCCTCTGTTTGAATATGAAAGCCTGTGATTTTTAGAACAGTTTTCATACCTGCTTCAGATTTTTTTTGTCAGTCCACTGTTTTGCTACATTTGTCTGCTCTGTTAGTTTAGGCAGGAATAATTATATTTTTATATGTGTTTCCGTTGCTCCAATGCCAAAGTCATAAACATGAAAGTTGTTTATGTGGGTGTCTTGCATAGCTCTGATTAATTTCATAAATTTCCATGGCTTTTTTATATTTTTTTGGCATTTTACATCAGATTAGGGTGATTTTTACCTCTGTGTTGCCAAACTCACCATGGCTCAAATCCCGAGGCTGTAAAAACCAAAAATGTTCCATTTAGGGTCTGTTAGTAGTCTGCAAAATATCAGAAGTTTCTATGGTGTAAATCTTGTAGTATCATATTAGGCATTGCATTTGATTCGGATCCATAGGCAAAATCCACCATTTTAGGACTTTCTTTGAATTTTAGCATTTAAATCATATCATTTCGTGATTTTTAGCATTTTAGGCTGTTTATAAGAGTAAGTAGATGCTTCATACCGAATTTGGTGCAATTTGGAATCCATTTGAGGTTCGGATTAGCCACAATACCAAAACAGGGTCCCGCAGGACCCAGATCCAAGTGAAAAACAAGCGAAATTCGTTATTTTGGATAAATTGCAAAATGCCAAATTCTGATTTTACAGTCCTAATGTGTTTAGCAGCATGTCATACTGTATTTCATCATCATTCGATTCAATTTGAACTTCAAAATCTCAATTTTACCAAGTTTTCCTTCAAAAAAAAACCCTGATTTTAAAGGTATAACTTTATAATTAGGGGTATTTTGGTCATTTTGACCACCATTCCGGATTTCAAACTATTTTCTACTGAATTTCCTGCATTTACATCATTTCAAATGTCAAGGAAGCATGAGAATAGGGTTTATATCCAATTAAATCCAATAATTTCATAATATTATTGGAAAATCTTGGAAAAACCCACATAGTTGAGCTAACCCTATTTCAAGTTTGGCAGGAACAATCCAAAGAAGGAGCTGAAGTCTGCAAATTTCTTTTACTTCCTTTATTTAGTGATGTAATAATGTAAATTTTTGAATAAGGGAGTTAATTTCCTGCTTAGACTAGGATGCATATCATATAGTTTGAATTTATGCAAATATCCTGCTTATGTGATGCATACATCTTATTTCAAAAACACTATGGATGTTCACAAATGGCACGTGCACCAACTCTTAGGGAGTTGATGAACTCGGTGGAATCCATATTTACGGCCCTAGTCGGAATATGGACGAGACCCAGATCCGTCATCTTTCTACTAATCACATAGAGCCTACACTCTTAGGCTATCTTAAAATGCACATCATATTTCCAAAGTTTTCAAAATCATGTGCATCAAATCAACTAAGTTCTGAACATATTCATGGCCACAGTCAGAATATGTGAAGGATTTATTTGGACTTAATGCACATTTTCCAACCAATTCCTCAGAAAATCTTTTCAAAGGGCATTCATTTACTCATGTCATTTGCATCATGAAATCATTGATTTTCTCAAGATTTTCTCAAGAAAACTTCATTCTCAAGAAATCGATTTCTCAAGAAACTCTAAGGATTTCTCAAAATCGGTTTTCCAAAGACAAGTTTTTCCACAGTTTTCCCTGGAAAATGATATTTTCTTAAGAGATTCAAAAGAGTTTTCCAATCTTTCTCCAAGATCAAAATTGATTTCCAAGTATTTCAAGGGTAAAAAATTTCCTAGGATTTCAATTTCCCAAGTGTTGAATTTCCTTCCCCAATGAGTTTTCCTATAAATTTTCCATTATTTTCCTATGAAAACTCTCAAAGTCCAAGTTTTCCTAAGAAGTATTTCCTTTTTCAAAGGTTCACCTTTTTTCAAGAATCACTTCCATTTTCCCAGGATTTTCAACTATTCCTGATTTTCTTACATCTTTATAAGCTTTCTCATGTTTTTAAAAACCCTTTTTATCTGAGTTTTCTGAGAAATTGACCCTTTTTCTGAGAGATTCTTTCCAACTCCAAATGTTTTCTAAGCATACATCATGTTTTCCAACTTGCATTTTCCAAAATCTCATAGCACATGCCTGAATTCTTTGTGCATTTAGGATAGAACACGATTTTGATGAGTTAACTAAGTCAAGCATAGTTTTGGTCCTTGGTTTGATTACCCCTGTTAAAGGCGGCAGGAACGGTCGAACCTCGTACCGACAGGTCGAGCCCCATCCCATGGATTTTTCCGCAATTTTCAAAAACGGAGGCGAGTATTTCAAAAGCAATTTCCAAAATCCGGTCAAGTTTGAAGCGCGAAAGCGTTTCCTCTTTCTCTCTTCCGCAAGGAAGGGAAGACGGGGAAAAATTTCACGACGATAACATACCCACACTGAGGTGGTGTCACATAGGCTTTTCTTTTAAAAAATCTGAATTTTGAAAAAACCCAAAAATATAGGAGCCTTGTCCCTGGATTGGCGCCACTTGTCTTTTCTCTCTCCTCCCATTTATCTGCCAAATGTCAGTGTGGGGCTACCTTAAGAAGCCTCCACATGTCATTAAACATCCTCTTCATTCCATGCCATGTGTCAGTATCCACCATCTCCACCCTGCGCCATGTGTCATTCCAAGGTCACCCTGAGAGGCCAAGTGTCATGTGTTGTCCTGTCCAGAAAAGTGAGGCTTGTCTCCTCTGAGGTGGCGCCATTTGAAGTGTGTCTCCTATAGAGGACACGTGTCAACTTCTTCCTCCTTCAGAAAAGTAGACTGACACATGTCTCTCCCTACTTTTCTCAGAAAAGTAGGAGACACGTGTCACTCTTAGCTTCCTCTAGAAAAGGTAGAGTTGTCTCCTTCTGAGGTGGCGCCATCTGAGGTATTCTCTCCTGCAGCAAATGACACATGTCATTCTCTGCTCTTCTTAGAAAAAGCAAATGACACATGTCATTCTCTGCTCTTCTCAGAAAAAGCAAATGACACATGTCATTCTCTGCTCTTCTCAGAAAAAGCAAATGACACATGTCATTTCCTGCTCTCTTTAGAAAAAGCTAGAATTCAAATATTCAAATCCTTCCAGAGGTGGCGAAAATCCTGAACTTCACCTTTTCTACTCTGTCTGAGATGGCGCCACATGGCTTGGACCTCCTTCTCTTCCCTCTGCCATGTGTCAATCTCTGCTTCTTTCAGAAAAAGCAGGATGACACATGTCTTCCCCTACTTTTTCTCAGAAAAGTAGATGACACATGTCATTTCTAGCTTTCTTCAGAAAAAGTAGAAGACACATGTCACTCTTGACCTTCTTCAGAAAAAGCAAACCATTCAAAAATTTTCAGACAAGGCCTAGGTGTCGCAAATTCTGAGTTTTGCCTTTTCCAGATGGTCTATGAGGGCGCCACATGTTCTTTGCTCCTTCCCAACTGCCACATGGCATTGTAGGAGCCACCCTGAGGTGGCGCCACATGTCCACCCTCCATTCCTTCAGGGCCAACCTCCATTTGAAATTCAAATCCCCCTCTGAGGTGGCGCCATTTGAGAAGGCTCCTCCAGACAACTGACACTTGTCAAAACCAAGGATCATCCTGAACTGCCACATGTCAGCCTCTCCTTTCCTGCAGAAAAGTAGAAATTTGAACTCCTCTGAGGTGGCACAGTCTGCTTCTTCCATTCCTGTACTTCTGACATGTGTCAAGAGCTTCCAGAGGTGGCGCCACATGGCATGCTCCTATTGTTTCCAACTTTACACCTCAGAACCTCTTTGAGGTGGCGCCATTCCAGAACCCCACTTGGCTCTATTTTGATATTTATTTTATATTTTTTAATAAAAGTAGCCCCTGAGGTGGCGCCATTTGAGAAGCTTCAGAAAAGCAAAGTTTGAATTTCAAACTCCAAGAGAGCACCCCCTGAGGTGGCGCAATTTGGGAGCCTCCTGCAGAGAAAATTAAGCAAACCCCAATTTTGAAAATTTTCAAATTCTGCTGAGGTGTCTCACCCACAAATTTCCCATTTTATTTTCTCAAAAAATCAAAATAGCACCCCCTGAGATGTCGCCACATGGAGGGCTCAGATTGAGCCTGTTTGAAATTCAAATTCTTCAAAAAAATTCTACAAATATAAGGGATCACGCCCAGCCTAGAGGACTCCAATTTGGGACTCCAATTTTGATTTTGAACTTCAGCCTAGATCCCTTTTAGAACTCAATTGTGTTCCTTGGAATTCACGCCCCCTTGGGCTCAGTGGAGAAGGTGCAGTGAAGTACCTACATTGCTCGTGCAGTGGCCAATTCGATTCAAGCGTGGGTCGATCTTGGTGAATCATCTGAAGCCCGGATCGAAGAACGAACGAAGCCATTGGTAGCTGCCCCTTTCAAGAGTTTCAAAGCTGCATAACGAAGCAAGGTGCACCTCTTTTCCTCTTGATTTCATAATATCATGATTCGATTCATGTGTCGTTTGAAGAAAGAGCTTATCCGAGGAATGGATTGAGCAATTCTCATAAAACGATAAATATAAAAATATATAATTATACTTCCTTGATGATTTTTAGCATTCATGCATTTAGCTAAATTTAATTTGCATTTTATTTCGTTAATTTAGCATGTTTCAGGAGTTAATTAGGTTTAATTTAGAATTTATTTCAATTCTGCTCAGTTTCAGTAACTCTCTGTTTTTGTCAGTCAGTCCCCACGTCATTTCATGCGTTTAGTTTTTGTTAAAAAATCCAAAAAAAATCATGGAATGCGCCTCTAGGTGTCCCTAGAAATGTGCCAAAAATTCGGAAGGATTTGAATTTGTTTACTGCGATAAACATTCAAAATGGTAAGTCGGGTTTTGTTACCCGGGATGCGTTTTAAAAACTCATTTCCGACTTATAAAATCGAGATCTCCCTCATGGGAGATCTGACTTGCTTTGATTTTTGTCTAAGTCATTATTCTACAAATGTCAGTTTCATTTTCATGCAAACCTTAGGAGCCTAGACTCTGTCCCAACTGACATTATCCATATAGGATTTAAGTATGGTTCGGTAGGACCATATTGAGGAGATTATTGCATGCTCACTTAGACTTAGGTCTGAAATACAACTCTCCATAATTCTAGGGATTGAATGCAAACAATGTATGCAAATGTATGCTTCTTTATGATTTTCAAAATCTATTTCTTTGGGACTTGTATTAGAAACATCTGATTTCTTTCATATTGAACATGTTTTCAAAAACATCTCTACCTATATTGTCTCGGTCTTCACGTAGCTGGGTTGTCTCACTGAACCATAGTTTGGGAGAGAGCCTCACAACTGGACCACTTATTTGGGTTAACACCCCCCTACCATGTACTTAAGGGTCATATTCTGAAGTATATCGGTAAGCGCTCAAGGATGTTGGGAAACCATTACCTTAGAGCTGGAGAAATATTTCTATGACACGTACTTTGATCTTCAGCTTGAGTATATCGGCGTATCTTGATTGGAATCAGATGATCTGAACCCTAGAGTTAAGATTAAGGTCCTACAAGTCTTTTCAAATATTTGCATTTAGAGTCAGCTTTAGGGAGTGTTGTTTGTGCAACCTTGTTTGTACAACTGTGATTGTGTGATATTTATTTATTATATTTTCTTATATTTTCCAAAGACCCTGGGTATATTATTCAAAATTTTCTCTTTGTTTTCATAACTCAGGTGTATTTTCTTTTCTTTTTCTGATTTCTTCAATTCTTTTTTTATCTTTCCTATAATTTTTTAAAATTTTAAATCTTTACTGTCTATTTTTAAAGTTCTTTTCTATCTTTCCAATGTATCTTCTGATTCTACTCCAAAAATTCTTTTGCCTTTTAAAATCTTTTTTTCAAGGAGATATCCTTTTCCAAAAATTGCATTTTTCCTTCATATTCCAGTTGTTTATTCCTCCCCGCGGAGTAACAACACAATTATCGCAAATTTTGTGATGACTCAATCCCTAGTAATGAGATATCATTTTCAAAATTATTAACCTGATTCCTTCTCTTTCTCCCAAAAATTCTTTAGTCTAAACCATCTCTTTATTCTGCAGAAAGCATTGGCATTTCATCATGGTTTAGACAAGGACTGGAAAGGAAACTGTTTCACAGCAGAGTGATAGTGAATTAGAGGAAATGAATTCTTTGAGATCATCCAGGGAGCGGAGCCGAGAAGTAGAAAGCAATATTGACCTAGTCATATACGGCCTATTTCAGAAAATGATGACGAAAATGGTGTCAGACCAAGTTGAGGCCAGCTTAAAGGAAACACCTTCTAGGAACAAGCTTAAGAAAGGGTCTGAGAAAAAGCAAGTCAGAATCGGCAGAAAGAAGGTTTAGCAAAACAACACTTCTGAGGATGCAGAGTCAGTAGAAGAAGAGTCAGAAGAAGAACAGTTCGTATTTAGTCATAACCCTCCGCAGCCATTTGTGAAAATAACAGGAGAACTAGAGTCAGCAAACAGACCCATATATGGTATTCCAGTATAGGATCAAATGCGCGAACAACTGAGAGAAGTAACTCGCGCAGTCAAGGATATACAGGCCAAAAGCAAAGTCAAGCATATCTATACTGGCAAGGACTTCTACGATGGCCTTGAAGGGGATGATAATCTGGACAATCTTCCTCAAAAATTCATCAAGTTCGACAGAACTGGCAATCCCAAGGCTCATCTAGCCACCTTCTATGCAGAGTGCAGCCGTTTCAGGAAAGATAATTGGGCCTTGTTCATCTGCTTCCCCCGTAGCCTGGAAGGTACAGTGGCCAGATGGTACGTGGACCACATCAATCCTATCGAACTATGAGAGTTTGATAAGGTGGTGAACTTGTTCATTGAGTGCTTCATGTTCAACGTCGAGGCCTCGTCCACTCTCAATCATTTGTATAACCTTAAGCAGAATGAGAATGAGAAAGCTGGAGAATTTATTCACAGGTGGAGAAGCACCTATAACAAGATGAAAATCCCCATTTCAGAGGAACATGCACTGCAGATAATCCTCAATAATTTTTCCCAACCTCTGAGGAGTCTCATTTTCACCTCTCCAGCGAAATCCTTCATCAAGTTGATTGAGCGAGCCGAATGGCTCGAGACAGGAATGGAGAACGGAGTCTACGAGGGCATCACCCTCATCAAGAACAGTTAAGATCCAAAAAAGAAGACAAATGTCACATTCTCCGCCAACTCTAGTGACAGTAACGGTAAAGGTAGCAAGAACCACAGTGCAGCTCAAGGGGAAAAGTCTTCCAAGCAGAATAGCAAGTTGTCTTAATCCAACTTTCCATATAAGAAAAAGACAAAGCGAGAAGGTTGGAGTAATGATCGTGTGTTCACTCCTCTTAAACAAATGCTCGAAGAAGCCCTTGAATTCATGATGACCAAGGGATTAGTGAAGCTCCCAAAGGCCATGAATCCTCCCACAATCATGGGAAGGTTCGTGAATCAGTTATGCAAGTTCCATCGGGCAATGGGGCATGACACCAATCATTGTTTCATATTCAAAAATATTATTCAGGACTGCATTGACAAGAGTCTCCTTGTTGAAGACGAAGAAGAAGACGAGTTGGCCATCCTGACCAAGCCTTTTTCGGACCATTTAGAAAATTGATGATGCCAAAGTTTTCTGCTTTCTTCCCTATTTGTCTGTCACCTTGTAGGGGCAGGTCAGCCCCAGGCTTTTGTGACCTTTGGTCAAGTACTTGTAAATATACAGTCTTTGTTACCAGCTTTACTTATCAATGAAATGTCAGCTTTTCTCCATGTCTTTAATGTTCAATACTTCTTTCTTTTGCCACATTGGGGCATCTTTTATTGTTGAAATTATATTTTCGTCTTCTTTGCCCTCAGCTTCTATTTATCTTCATTAATTTCCTATTCTTTTCAAGATAAAGGACAATCCCGACATCACTCACGAGAGAAATGAGATTACCCATGAGGGTTTATCCAAGATCATGAAATTTTGAAAATTTCTGCAAAATTTTTGTCATGATCACTGAAGGTTCAATATTTTTGTCCAATCTCTTTCAAGTCAACCCTCGAGTTGATCTTCTTTTCCCAAAATTGGTTTCGAACCATTTGTCTTCAAAAGTCAACCCTCGAGTTGATCTTCTTTTCCCAAAATTGGTTTTGAACCATTTGTTTTAAAAAATCAATCCTCGTGTTGATCTTCTTTTCTAAAATTGGTTTCGAACCATTGTCTTTAAAAGATCAACCATCGAGTTGATCTTCTTTTTCCAAAATTGGTTTCAAGCCATTTGTCTTCAAAAATCAACCCTCATGTTGATCTCTCTTCAAAATCAACCCTTGTGTTAATCTCTCTTTAAAATCAAACCCTTGTATTGATCTCTCTTCAAAATCAACCCTCGTGTTGATTCTTCTTTAAAGATCAGCCCTCACGTTGATCATTCTTCAAAGTCAACCTTGTGATTGATCCTCTTCCCAAAAATGATTTCTCACTTGTCCTTTGAATGAACATTCTCCTCTCACTTTAAAGATCCCATGTGCAGACAGAATCGGACAAACTATTTTTCTTCAATTTTTATCAATTTTCATTTATCTTTTGTTAATCTTTATTAGTTTTATTAGTTTTATTAATTTTTATCGATTTTTATCAATTTTATCAATCTTATCAATCTTAAATCCTTTCTTCCCATTTCAGGATAAGGGATAATCCTGAGACCACTCATAGGAGCAACAATGTTACCTGTGAGAATTCTTTTATAAAGACAATTTTATCGATTTCCTCAAATTTTCTCCATTTCTATCAATTTTTCATCCCTTTATCCCCCCCCCCCTTTAAGTTAAGGGATAAACTTGAACCTCGTCCTTCGAGGTATCTCCTTCATTTTCCCGCTCAGGTTAAGGGATAAACCTAAACTTTTCACTCAAGTTAAGGGATAAAACCTGAACCTCGGCCTTTAAGGTATTTTCTTATTCCCTTTCAGGTTAAGGGATAAAACTTGAACCTCCTCCTAACGAGGTATCTTTTCTTACCCATTCAGGATAAAGGGTTAATCCTGAAAAAAGTACCACATACAATTAACTATGATGGTCTATTGAATTAAGAATTTTTCATCTTCTGAAATTCAATTTGCAAGTTGAATCCTTTTCAAAACTCAAGGCTCGAAATGATCATTTTCAAAATTTTCGATCTTAGATCGAACCATTGTCAGAATCTAGTCCTAGAACTGGTCATTTTCAAATTTTTTATCCCAAATCGAACCATTTTTAGAACTCAGTCCTCAAACTGGTCATTTTTCAAAACTTTCAATCTTGGATCGAACCATCTTCAGAATCTAGTGCTCAAACTGGTCATTTTCAAAACTTTCAATCTTAGATCAAACCATTTTCAAAACCCAGTCCTCAAACAGGTCATTTTCAAAACTTTCGATCTTAGATCGAACCATTTTCAAAACCCAGTCCTCAAACTGGTCATTTCCATAATTTTTTATCTTACATCGAACCATTTTCAAAACCCAATCCTCAAACTGGTCACTTTCAAGATTTTTGATCTTAGATCGAACCATTTTTGGGACCCAGTCCTCGAACTGGTCATTTTTCAAAACTGTCGGTCATAGATCAAACCATCTTTTGCACCTAGTCCTCGCACAGGCAATTTTCAAAATTAAATCTTCTAATTAAAGATTTTTCTTTAAGATTCGAGTTTTGACTCGAACATCCAACTCTCCTTTGAGATTCGAGTTCTGACTTGAACTTTCAATTTTCCTTTAAGATTTGAGTTTTGACTCGAACTTCCAATTTTTCCTTTGAGATTCGAGTTTTGACTCGCACTTTCCAATTTTTGTTTGAGATTCGAGCTTTGACTCAAGCTTTCCAACTTTCCTTTGAAGATTTGAGTTTTGAATCGAATTTTCTTTATCTTCAAAATCTGAACTTGCCAATTTCCCCTTGAGATTCGAGCCCCGACTTGAACCTTCCAGCTTTCCTTTGAAGTTTTGAGTTTTGACTCGAATTTTCTTTCCTTCAAAATTCGAGTTGGTCTAGTTTTCCTTTCAAGATTTGGGTTTCGACCCAAATTTTCTCTCCTTAAAAAACCAAACTTTTTAGTTTTCCTTTGAAGGCTCAAGTTTTGACTGAAATTTTCCAGCTTTCCTTGCAGAATTCGAGTTCTGATTCGGATGCTCTTTCAAAATCAACTTCTGAGTTGAGCTTACCTTCCAAATCCAGCGTTATGCTGGACTTTCCTTCTAATTTCAGTTTTGTGCTAAACTTTTCTTCCAGATCCAACTTTGTGCCTGACTTCCCTTCCAAATCCAGCTTCGTGTTGGACTCCCCTTCCAAATCCACCTTTGTGCTAAAATTTCCTTTCTAATCTAGCTTTGTGTTGGAATTGCCTTCTAAATCCAACTTTGTGCTAGAATTTCCTTCTAAATCCAGTTGTTTGTTGGAATTTCCTTCTAAATCCAACTCTGTGCTGGAATTTCCTTCCAAATCCCATTTTATGCTGAAATTTTCTTTCAAATTCGGCTTTATGCTAGAATTTCCTTTTAAATCCGGCTTTGTGTTGGATTTTCTTCCCTACTCAGCTTTATGTTGGACTTTCCTTCAGAATCTGGCTTTGTGCTAGAATTTCCTTCAAAATTCAGTTTTGTGTCGAACTTTCCTTTCAAAATCCGGCTTTGTGCTAGATTTTTCTTCCAATTCCAACTTTGGGTTGGGCTCTCCTTCTAATCTCAGCTTTATGCTAGACTTCCTTTAAAATCTCCGCTAAGGATTCCATTAATTTAAATATCAAGTAAATTACTTCACCAAGAATTCCAGGATATTTTGCCAATTTGCTACCACAGCTATTTGTTGATCTCAAAATTTTATTGCACAAAAGATCACCTCAATTTACCACTATTATTCCTTTCAAAAGGGTGAAGCTTTCTTCAAAAAAGAGCAAAATTCAAATTCTTTTTCTGTTGGTCAACCAAAAGGGTGAAGAAAAATCCATGATATGGCCACAAAGGAGCATTCAATGATTTTGAAAAGTCAAAAATGAATTGATGTTGATCATAGCTATGGCACATGTTTAAAGATGATTTTCTGACAATCAAGCAGAAAAAATATTCGGAGTGATACAAAGAATTCACCCAATCCATATTTCCTCAATCATTTAAAGTTGCAATTAAATATCTGCAAAAGGGATCTCTCAATCATCGTCAAGTTGAAGACTGGTAGATGAGTTAGACCCCCGGGGCCAAGAAAGATTTGGATCATCTCCAAGATGAAGGAGCATGTGACGGGTCCTTCTAGGGAAAGTTCAGATTACCGTCAAGTTGAAGACGTATGCGATGAACCTCCCGACAAACCCTAAAAGATATTTGATTTCTGCTATCATCAAGAGATTTTTTGACCAATGAGCCAATATCATCAGTATAATTCCTGAGACAAAGAAGGCTCGGAACATCTCCAAGTTGAAGGAGTTTGTGACGTACCCTTCCAAAAAAAGAACATCCAGGACATCTTTAAAATGAAGGATGATGTAATAAACTTCTTTCCAAAAGCCAAGAAATCTCAATGTCTCAAAAAAAGTGTCAAAAGATCATCATGGAAAAATCTCGGATATCAAATTGCCGAAGTTGCCAAAAATTTATCCTTTCTTATGTGAAATCCTTTTATCAATGTCTTTTCATCATTTGCTTTTATAAAACTAAGAATAACTCTTTTCTTCAAATATCAAGGAAATGGATAACATCCTTGAAGAAGCCCAATAGCACTAAAATTTGAATTTGACTCTTGAAATTGGAAAGTTAACCTCATTTGGAGGAAATACTCTAGGTAAAAGAGGAAATATCTTTTACACAAACATGCACATTTTTAACATTTGAATCAGCTACACTTTTTGACAAAATTCTACTGGCTTGCTTGATATGAAATAAAAACTTGATGTCCATTTTGATATATCCTAGTGTTGCCTTTCCACTCTTTCGCATAGTCGAGAGAGTTGCCTTATTTCTCTTCAAAAGAGTTGCCTTATTCATCTTTCGCGTTGCCAAAAGAATCGCCATGCTCCTTCAGGATCACCTTACTCATCTTTCGCATTATCAAAAGAATTGCCTTGCTCTTGTCAAAAGGATCACCTTACTCATCTTTTGCGTTATCGAAAGATTTGTCTTGCTCCTGTCGAAAGGATCACATTACTCATCTTTCGCGTTGTTGAAAGAATTGTCTTGCTCCTGTCGAAAGGATCGCCTTACTCATCTTTCGCGTTGTCGAAAAAATTGCCTTGCTCCTTTAAAAAAAGATCGCCTTACTCATCTTTCGCATTGTCAAAAGAATTGCCTTGCTCCTTTCAAAAAGGATCGTCTTATTCATCTTTTGCTTTGTCGAAATAATTGCCTTGCTTCTGTCGAAAGGATTGCCTTACTCATCTTTCGCGTTGTCGAAAGAATTGCCTTGCTCCTGTCGAATGGATTGTCTTACTCATCTTTCGCGTTGTCGAAAGAATTGCCTTGCTCCTGTCGAAAGGATCACCTTACTCATCTTTCATGTTGTCGAATGAATTGCCTTGCTCTTGTCGAAAGGATCGCCTTACTCATCTTTCGCTGTGATTGAAAGATTTGTCTTTCTCCTATCAAAAGGATCGCCTTACTCATCTTTCGCGTTGTCGAAAGAATTGCCTCGCTTTTGTCGAAAGGATCACCTTATTCATCTTTCGCCTTGTCGAAAGAATTGCCTCATGTTGCCTTATTCATCTATTCACATGGATAAATTTTCACCTTATCCTTCTTCAAAAGAATTGCCCTATTCATCTTTCTCCTGCTAACCCCCTTTCTTCCTTTTGCAAACCCCTCTCGGATTTGTTGTCCAAACTCTGAAGGTCCCATCATGGTTTCTTCACTCAAGGATTTCGTATGGTCGTCCCTTTCAGGTTAAGGGTTAAGCCTGAACCTCATTTTTTTATGAGGTACCATCCCTTTCAGGTTAAGGGTTAAGTTTGAACCTCGTTTTTCCATGAAGTATTGTCTCTTTCAGGTTAAGGGTTAAGCCTGAACCTCATTTTTCTATGAGGTATCGTCCCTTTCAGGTTAAGGGTTAAGCCTGAACCTCATTTTTCCATGAGGTATTGTCCTTTTCAAGTTAAGGGTTAAGACTGAACCTCGTTTTGTCACGAGGTATTGTCCATTCAGGTTAGGGTTAAACCTGAACCTTATTTTGACGAGGTGGTTCTCCCAGTCCCATCATGGTTTTCCCTATCGTGTAATCCATGCCCATTATATCCATTAAGAAAAGGATCCGACTTGAGCTTCATCTCACGAGGCATTTTTCTCAAAAATGTCCCATCAAGGTCTTCATGTACTCCTTCCCCATTCAGGTAAGGGTAGAACCTGAAAATTCTTCTTGAGATATCTTTGTCTCATCCAGGTTAAGGGCTAAACCTAAAATCATTCCAAAAATCTTATCTTGTCTCACCCATGAGACATGATCAAAATTCCTATTTTCACCATTTCGGGATCTCTACCCAAAGTCCCATCAATGATTCCTCATTTTCTGTTATAACACTTTCGAGGATTTCGTCTCCCTAAAGCCATTAAGGATAAAGTGCTAAACCTGAGAATAATGTTTTCAAAATAATTCTTCAACACCCAGTTCAGGTCTGCTGACTGAGGCATTTTTTCAAAATTTGGAGTATTTTATTTGCCACTAAGCTCGGCTTTCAACCAGCTTAGTAGCAAAGAGGGGCATCTGTGAACACCAAAAAATTTTCAAAAATTATAAAAAATTTCCTTTTTGCCCCTGGCTCTCATTTTCTGAATAATTGAGTCACTTTTAATCAAAATTCCACTTACTTCTTAGATTCATTAGAATCCAAATCTATTTTCTATATCTGACTCAATTTTGGATCTGGATCCAATATTAAAATCTAATTATGAGCCCTGTTATCAAATTTTCAAATTAAAATTATAAAAATATCAAAAATAGTTTCTGAATGGCTCAGACAGTTCATCCGGTATCCATTTGGATCCATTATTCTATATTCCTCAATTCAAGATCCAAAACATGAACATTTTCTCAAAATCCTGGATCCAAACCCATTTTCTGAAGAAATTTCCAAAAGTTTAAACCCAAATTCTCATAAAACCCTTCTTTTGTAAATATTTTTTTAAAATTTTATAAAAATAGTTTAAAATCCTGAATTTTCCCATAGTTATTAGAGTTTTTTTTTCGAAAACATAAAAAAATATAGAAAATATAAAGAAAAGAACAAAAAAACAAAAAATAGAAAAAGAAAAACAAAAAAATAGTTTAGAAACCCCCTTTTTGAAAGTATTGCTTTGTTAAAACCACTTTTTAGAAATACTTTTTGAAAGGATCCACCTTTTTGAAAGTTTTCAAAATCATTTTGGACCCGATTTAAAAAATTCCTAATGATCTCTCGTTATAAAGAGAGATCGAAGGGGAAGGGGTCGATCATCGCTTCTTCACCCCTCCATTACCTTCTTCTCCCTCTCTCATCTTCTCTTTTCCCATTGCCCTCTCTTCCTCTCGTTCCCTTCTCTTTGATCCATTTTCACCTCTCCCTCTCACGCTTCGTCACCATCGCCTCTTCTTCCCCTGTACCTCTTCTTACTTTGTCTTATTTTTCCTCCCTAATCGATTGGAGAAGAATCCGTCCCAACAACATAGTCACGATAAGTGACCATCTTCCTTTCCTTTCTTGCTTTTTTGTAAAGATTTTCTTTATTTTCAGTACCTCTTTGTTTTGATTGCATTCTTCTTCATTTTTTTTTTTACTTTTGTTCATTATGAGGCATGATAGGTAGGATCGACTTGCATATAGCAGTGTCGACCCACCTGTTGCCACAGTAACGGAATGTCCACATTCCAACAGATCTTATCTTCTTTGTAACCCATTTCTGAAATTCATTGATGTTTTTTTTATGTGTTTTACATAGTTTACAATTCATCCTATCCATCACAATTTCAATCCCTCTATGGTCTTATTTTGATTTATTATTATTATTATTATTATTATTATTATTATTATTATTATTAGTTTAATTTCCTGTTTGTAATTGGCTTGCATTTTTTTTCTCATTTAGTTCTCGATTTTTTGTTTATATGTCGACTATCATCTCCTGTTTCTGTTGAATATCTGTTGACCTTATCATGTTTTCGATCTTCTATTTTGCATTTAATTTCCTTCTTCATGATGTTCACAGCACTTGTTTATCACTCGTATACACCCCCCCCCCCCCCCAAACCCTTGCACCCTAGTTGATTCTCCATTCATTTGTCATGGTTATTCATGCCAGCATCATCTTATGTTATTATGTCACCACAGTCTCTGCATTTCCTAGTTGTCTGGTTATATTTCGTAAAAAAAAAAGAGAGAAAAGAAAAGGGGAAAGCTCTTAAAAGGCCATTTTTTGGGACTCTTAGGTGTTTAATGTCTGCAAAAGGTCCATAGCATGGTAGAGTAGTTGTTGTTTCTTGAGGCAATCTCATTGACAGGAAGAATGCCTCTTAACTATTTTCCATTAGTTTTAACGTGAGACTGTGGATATGAAGGGATCTGATGAAGCTTAAAGCCCAGATCGTTTAAACTGTTACTGGTTGCACTTGAACCGGCACCTATATAGCAATCATATAAGATGGCCTCCCCTCCTTCAGCTGCCTGTTTGGATCAACTTCATGATGCCTACCAATAATTCATGATTTGTACCAAGAGCTGTTGAATCCACATTACTTGTGATGGCTGGAAATGGCTCTTATAAGATCTCTGCTTTCTTTTGATGCTGAATGCTTATTCAAAAAAAAAATTATTCCAGACCCAAAAGTTTCTGTTATATGCTTCAATAATGAAAGGTCACCATTAGTAGCTATGATGTTGATGTTTCTGTGGCCAATTCATTTGTCGATGTGTATGGCAAAATCGAAGATCTCAGTGAAAGTGTGTTAGCATTTAACGTCTTGAGTATCAAGGTTGATGTATAGCAGTAAGAATTTACCAAACATTACATGTGGATGTAGATATCCAGATTGATATTAAAATAACAGGTAGAAGGCTAAATCCTATATCAAGATTAATCTTTGTGAATGCTTCTGTGGGAAGATCTTCAGGCAGCAGACTCTGACCTTAGTCTAAAGGCTCATTTGAACACATACCATGCTAAAAACATTCAGTTGGGCTTCTGCCAAGCTAATGCTAGTTCAAGGTGGTCACATCTCACCCCCTCACACGGCCACGCCAGTTATTAACTCAGCATTAAGTGTTATTCTTTTTGTATATTAGCATTTGCAAGCTTTCTTATATAACTATCCTCTTTAACCTCTGATTCGGTCATGATCCAGCATCATTTGCAACATTATCACCTTTTCACAGTAACACCATATTTGCTTCACTGCATTCCACCCCACAACACACTTTCAGCATATGCACAATACACACCTCCCCTTCACCACCATTGCACTTACAGCAGTACGCAGTATTGTCACCACATTAGCACAACACCCTTCACCTTGTTGCATACTCAATGCAGTCACAACACCCCCAATGTAAGATATATCACACTACCTCAACTTCCAGCCACTCACTGTAGCCACCACACTGCTCATTCTCTAGTTGTTCCCTGTGTGCACAGAATCTCTTGTGAAGCCTAGTGATGGAGTTGCATTACTTGTCCCATTTAAAATCTTATTGATTTGGTTTGTTATATATGAATGTGAGTGAAAGGGAGGATCCCCAAGGAAGGAAGTGATCCTCTTTGCAGCTTATTCACCATTTGGGTTCACTAGGAGCTGTAAATAAAGCCCAAATCGGTGATTTGATGCTACAATTCCAATACCAATACTTTTTACAATATTCATCACATGCACATTGTGTTGCACCCGCCACATTTCTTGTTGTTTATGTGCACCCACTGTTTTGCCCTTCACATATCCCATTACAGCATCATGCATATATTTCAGAGTTAATTAACATTAAAATATGCATGATTTCATGAGAAGATGAATTAAAAACCCAATTTTTTGCTAGTTTTCATTAAATGAGCTAAAATGATTTCAAAATAGAAAATATATGAAAAATAGCTTTATTTTTATATTTTTAGACATATTTTAGTTTTTGGTAGGTTAGTTTTTTTTTAAATAAATAAAATAAAATAAAAATAACAAAAATGAAAATATAGTTAGTTTTAAAAAATAAGTTGAAATGAGGTTTAGTGTAAATATTTTTAAGAAGTAGTCTTTAGATTAGAGTAGTTTTGAGGTTTTTAGCAAATGAAGTTTTTAAAACAGTTTTTTTAGATTTTTGAAAAATAAGTAACAAACTGGTTCAAAACCGGTTTGCGTTTCTTTAAAAACCAAGAAAAAACAAAAAACAATTTGTCTCCCCCATTTTCGTCTGAACCGTTTCTCTTTTCCCCTCTTTTCCCTCGCTTCCCTCTCTTCTCACCCTTCTCCATTATCGTCGGCCCATTTCTTGATGTTTCTTCCCCTTCTTCCTCTTTTTCTATTCAATCTACAGTTGGTGGTGGTGGTGGAAATCCCTCAGTCCGGAGACGGCGTGAACGGTGGAGGCCAGCTTCTCTTCTAACCCCTCTGGTTCAATAAGTTTTGTTTCTTCATCATCATCTTCTTCTTCTTCTTCTTCTTTTTCAACTTCTTCATTCTTCTTCTTCGTTGTCTCTTCAATCGGTTATGTCTTGTTTCAGAAAATTGAAAAAAAAAATGTAATTCACATCCGTTTCTTTTTTTTCTGTTCTTTTTAATCGATCCTGTTTTGTAATTTTTTTATATACATTCATTGTTTGTGCATTCTGTTTTCATCCATTTGTGTATTTTTCACTTGATCTAGCTTCATTCGTGAATTTCATTTTATTTCATTCCTTGAGTTTCATGTTAAGCATCGAATTTTCTGTTAATGTTTTGTTGGATTTTCTGTTAATTTCTTTTGCCGATCATTTGTTCAATTTTTGTATGTTCATTTACTGAAATTCGTTTTTCTATTTCTTCATTCAGTTTTTTTTTTCTGTTTTTCATTTATCACATGTTCTTATTTTCTGAAATCTGTAATTTCCTATTTTTGCTTTTACATTCATTCTATGCTTTCATTTACTTCATGTTCCAGTTTATTTTTTTAGTTCAATTCCAGTTTCTTCCATTTCGGATTCATGTTTTCATTTTAGTTCAGTAATTTTTGTTTTGATTATGTAGTAAATTCCATATTTTTTTTAATCCTGAATTTTCTGTATTTTTTTACTTGAATTTCCTGCGTTCTCTCTCTATAATTTCATGTTTTACTGTTTACATTAGATAATCTGTTGTTTTGTATTTTTCAATTTCCTAATTCTTTATTATATGAATTTTTGTTTTACAGTGTTCTTCATTCAACAACTTTCAGTCTAATTTTTACATTCATTAGTTTATTGTTCCTGTTGTTTTTTCTATTTCTAATTGTTCCTGTTGTTAATTTTCTTTCCTAATTTCTTGTTTTTAATTTTGTTATTTTCCTATTTTGTTTTCTTTCATTCCAATTGTTGTTTGTTTAGTTTTATATTTCCTGCTTTTATCTGTTTAATTGATTTTCTGTTTTTCTCATTCAGTCATTTTTTGTTTTTCTCAATATCGAATTTTTGTTTGTTCATTTGTAATTCCTGTGTTTTATTTTTGCTAAGTTTCTGTATTTTGCTAAATTTCTGGTTACTAATTCTTGTTAATAATACTTGTGTTTGTTTTGCATTTGTTTTTCAAAATTACATTTAGTTCTGCATTTGTTTTTACAGTTTTTCCATCTAATGTTTTGTATTAATTCCGGTTCTTCATTAGACATTCCGTGATTTTACTGCTTTCAATTCTTTAATCGTGTGCTTTTCAATAGTTTATGTTCATATTTTCTTAATGAAGTGTTAGTGGTTAATTGTTTTCACTTTTAGTTAATTGAAATGGTTAGATTTCATGTAGTTAAGTGTTAGTGAATTGAAATTTAGTTAATATAGTTTTAATTGTCATTGAATTCTGTTGAAGGTATCTTTCAGTGTTTTTAGTGTTAAGCTAGTTTAATATTGTTTTTACTTCTATCTCTGGTACTGCTCGTGTTCATTTGATTTGTGCAGGATAGCACAGGAGTGGAGCTGAAGCGATTGAGTGACACGGGAGGGTGCAAGAGTAGAAGCTTCTTTTTACTTTTCAGTTTAGAATTAGGAATTTCATTCTGGGTTTGTAAATATTGTTTTTTACGCCCTCTGCGAAGGGTATTCATTTGTTGTAATAATTTGTTGTTTTTACTTTACTCGTACATTTTCCATTTAATAATTCAGCAATAAAGAATAGTTTAGATTTGTGTGTTTGAATACGACATATTCTCGTTCCATGAATTCGACCCGGTCTCATCCACTAGTGAGAACCAGTTTTTATTATTTGATGTCTGGTTTTCACATGTTTTACATATAAAAATCTTTTCAAAATTACAACGATTTAAAAGAAGACATCAAATTTTTGACGTCGTTGTCGGGGAACGGGGAAATACTAGTATTAACTCTATTGCCTAGTGTTTGCATTTAGGTTTAGAACCACGTGTGTGCACATCGTAGAGACAAACTTACTTTTCTGCACAGCCCACCTACTAGGATTCCCTTAGAGGTGATTGTGTACGATTGGTACCACACACATAGATTTCATATTTCCTTTGCGTAATCCCTGTTGTGTGCAACTGCGTGGTGTTTGTTTAGTTTTTGTTGTTTTTTAGTATACTCGCTTTGTGGTTTGCGTGGTTTGGTCGCTTAGTGCGTTAATTAGGTAGAAAACTCAAAGTTAGGATGTGTGCTACACCGGTCTACTCCAAGGTGTACGCAATGGCTGACGATCATCATTTGATCCGTCTTTTGAGGGAGTACTTCATGCCAAATATGTATACTCCCGCCTCCTGCATCATGAGACCTGATGTAGGAGCGAGCCATTTTGAGATTAAGGCTAGTGTGATTCAAATGCTACATTCGTTTTATGGCCTTAGCAATGAGGACCCATATCGTCATCTCGACGAATTCCTTGAGATTTGCTCGACAGTGTGAATCAATAACTTTGGAGATGATGCTATGAGGTTAACTTTGTTTTCATTCTCTCTCAAAGATAAAGCCAAGCACTGGCTAAAATCTCTTGAGACAGTTCATATTACTACTTGGGAAGGAATGCAGCGCGAATTCCTCAAAAAGTACTTCCCAATTGGTAAAACGAATCAGTTTCGTAAAGCTATAATCAGTTTTTCTCAAATTGAGGGAGAACAATTACACGAGTCTTGGGAGAGATTGAAAGATCTTCTATGCATGTGTCCTCATCACCAGGTGCCGCGTTGGCAGTTGGTGCAGTATTTCTATGATGGGCTTACTAAGAAGCGCCGTCAAATGGTTGATTCGTCTTGTGGGGGCACTTTTATGCTCAAGAATGAGGATGAGACGTGGTCTCTATTTGAGACCTTGAGTGAAAATACGATGCATCATGCTTTGTCTTCATAGCTCGATAGGACTACATCTGTATCTAGTGGTCCTAGGAAAGTTGGGATTTCCGAAGTTGGGTCCGAGTTAGAATTGCGTACCAAGATTCACTAGTTGACTAGGAAGTTAGATCAATTTCTAGCCAATTCTTTGCAAAGTCCTGTAGGAAGAGTGTGCGAGCTATATGCTAGCCCTACACATTGTGTTTCAGATTGTCCGGCAGCGTCGCTATATCATGAATTCGTTCAGGAGCAGGTGAATGTTGCCCAAGGTTTCGCTAGACCCATGCTTGATTCATTTACACTACCATATAACCCAGGTTGGCGAAACCAGTGAATACCTTTATCCCATCAGCCCTCCCAAACACAGTATAGACACAGTAACCCTTCACAAGGTTACTCGCATCCCATTTTTCCACAGGTTCATCCCCGGTCTAGTCTACCTTCTTCTCAAGAGCTCATTTCGAGTCCATCATTCCATAAGAAGATGTTAGAGGCCTTTTCTGATATCAAGGCCACTCTTAGCTCCCATACGCAGTCAATAGCCAAGTTAGAGACTCAAATGGGACAGTTGGTTGAGGCCTTCAGTAGGCAAAGCGAGGAGAACCCATCTTGTAGGCCTGTTATCTCAAAGGGAGGGGATTCTGTGTCATTTAACCTGCAACCCATTGATTCACATCATGAGCAGGTTAAATCCGTTACATCCCTTCAGAGCGGGAAGGCGTATCATCCCATTCAGGAATTGACTCAGGCGCCCCATATCATTTCTACTGACGAGTCGATCTCCATGATACCTCATCAGAAGAGGCCAGGCCCACAGCATGCATTATCATCATATATTCATAAAACCCTGTTTTCTCAGCTTTTAGGATCACTGATTCCTTTTAGTAAGCAAGAGGTACAGATGCAGAAGGTGCTTGACCAAGTCAAGCCAGGTCATATTCACCACTTGTCTGAAGTTGCATTCATTGATAGTTGGTCAGTCCTACACTCTCATTTCCTGACCAGTCTCTCAGATGAGACTAGTCGTCATCCTTCTTGTCTATAGAGTCATGATACCACATTTAGTGGTAGAAGGGATGGAAACACAGTGCGTAGTGTCACAGATGACACTCTTTTCTTCATAGAGCTCGATTGAGCCTAACTTCATGTCCATTGATCTCATGGACAATAAAGGTTTTTCCAGAGATTCGTCTGACTGGGGACGTGAAAACTTAGCGCTTTATGGAAGGCAACTCATATTTTGTACAGTATTACATTCGCTTTTAGGATTTGTAGATTTTATTTGGTTTTATTTTTCATTTTCTATCTTTTTCTATGAGTTTTAGGTTTTGTCATGTATACATTGCATTCATTACATTCATAGAATGTGCATTTTTAATTCATGTCAGGTTATTCTACTCTTTTCTTTCAAGTATTTCGTCTCATGTGCATTCACGTTGTTTCATATAAGCATGGGGGAGTGCCACTGGGATAGTGTCATTCAAGCATGGGGGACGGTGTAGTTTGCATACCTTAATATTTTTGTTTATGTTCTTGCACATGTTTACACATATCTCATGAAAAGTAGGTTTTTAAAGAAAGAGTTTGAACTTATATGAATGTTATTTCAAATATGATGTTTTTAGAGGATTTTTAAGCCCTACGAAAAAAATTTCTGACATGAATCTAAAAATTATGGTTGTTTATGTGGATTTCGAAGAAATGATGATAGATACATGTTAGAATTTATTTTGAATCATAAATATGAGTATGCACAATTGTATTTTTGAAAAACTAAGCAAATGAACAAAAGCGTAAAAATGAGTGAAAAAAGAAAAAAAAAAGAGCATGTGTTATGTTGTTTGGATAATTCCACAATCCTTAGTAAATGGGACTTAGATGTAAGTTGAAACGTTTGGATTCCATTTCGAAAAGGAGAGTGGAAAACTTTGTGATCCTAAGTAGCTGAGAACAGATATAAGTTGAAGTGTTTGACTCTCACGTTGCAAAGGTGAATGAAGGAAGTCACTTTTATGTCTTAGTTGATATCTTTTGATATGCATTGAAAAAAGTATAGAAGATATTGACATTGCACAAGGCATAAAAGCAGACCACACGCAAACTAGAAGAGAAGAATGAATGCGCAAAACGAAAAAGAAAAAGCGTGAAAAGAAAAAGAGAGAAAAGAGCTTAAAAAGAAAGAAAAGTTCAGTGCTTAGAAGTGTGATTGAGAAAACCTGTGCAGAAAACATATGAGTGAGGATAAGTAAATAATAATATGTTTTTATTGGATTTTCTAAGAATAAAACATAAATAATTGTGATATTTAGAAAAGTGAAAGAAATTCTTTTTCTGTGGTGGTATATAAAAGACTCTAATTATGTTTTGATTTTTTTAACACAAAATATTTGTGAAAATAAAGTCTTTAAGTACCTACTACTTGTGAAGATGTGTAATATTATGCATACATGACAGAGATGTTTGTGGGTAGCATCACTGCAAACCCTCACGAGACCTTACTCGTCCACTGGGGTAACCCAGGGGTTGAAAGGGCTTGTTGCATGAGCTAAATGCAACCGTGATTCCTACGAAAGTGAGTTAGATGATAGTTTTCATTTCATGCATTTTTCTAGTTTGCTCGAGGACTAGCAAAACATAAGCATGGGGGTATTTGATCATGCATATATTTCAGAGTTAATTAACATTAAAATATGCATGATTTCATGAGAAGATGAATTAAAAACCCAATTTTATGCTAGTTTTCATTAAATGATCTAAAATGATTTCAAAATAGAAAATATATGAAAAATAGCTTTATTTTTATATTTTTAGACATATTTTAGTTTTTGGCTTAAATGTAGTAGGTTAGTTTTTTTAAAATAAATAAAATAAAATAAAAATAGCAAAAATGAGAATATAGTTAGTTAGTTTTAAAAAATAAGTTGAAATGAGGTTTAGTGTAAATATTTTTAAGAAGTAGTCTTTAGATTAGAGTAGTTTTGAGGTTTTTAGCAAATGAAGTTTTTAAAACAGTTTTTTTAGATTTTTGAAAAATAAGTAACAAACCGGTTTGTGTTTCTTTAAAAACCAAGAAAAAACGAAGAACAATTTGTCTCCCCCATTTTCGTCAGAATCGTTTCTCTTTTCCCCTCTTTTCCCTCTCTTCCCTCTCTTCTCACCCTTCTCCACCATCGTTGGCCCAATTCTTGCACTTTCTTCCCCTTTTTCCTTTTTCTCTGTTCAATCTCCAACCGGTGGTGGTGGTGGAAATCCCTCAGTTTGGAGACGGTGTGAACGGTGGAGGCCAGCTTCTCTTCTAACCCCTCTTGTTCAGTAAGTTCTGTTTCTTCTTCATCTTCTTCATCTTCTTCTTTTTCTTCTTCTTTTTCTTCTTCTTCTTCTTCTTCTTCTTCAACTTCTTCATTCTTCTTCTTCGTTGTCTCTTCAATCGGTTATGTCTTGTTTCAGAAAATTGAAAAAAAAATGTAATTCACATTTGTTTCCCTATTTTTTTTTCTGTTCTTTTTAATTGATCCTGTTTTGTAATTTTTTTATATACATTCATTGTTTGTGCATTCTGTTTTCATCCATTTGTGTATTTTTCACTTGATCTAGCTTCATTCGTGAATTTCATTTTATTTCATTCCTTGAGTTTCTTGTTAAGCATCGAATTTTTTGTTAATGTTCTGTTGGATTTTTTGTTAATTTCTTCTGCCGATCATTTGTTCAATTTCTGTATGTTCATTTACTGAAATTCATTTTTTTATTTCTTCATTCAGTTTTTTTTTTCTGTTTTTCATTTATCACATGTTCTTATTTTCTGAAATCTATAATTTCCTGTTTTTGCTTTTACATTCATTCTATGTTTTCATTTACTTCATGTTCCAGTTTATTTTTTTAGTTCAATTCCTGTTTCTTCCATTTCCGATTCATGTTTTCATTTTAGTTCAATAACTTTTGTTTTGATTATGTAGTAAATTCCATATTTTTTTTAATCATGAATTTCCTGTATTTTTTTACTTGAATTTCCTGCGTTCTCTCTCTGTAATTTCATGTTTTACTGTTTACATTAGATAATTTTTTGTTTTGTATTTTTCAATTTCTTATTTCTTTATTATATGAATTTTTGTTTTACGGTGTTCTTCATTCAGCAACTTTCAGTCTAATTTTTACATTCATTAGTTTATTGTTCCTGTTGTTTTTTCTGTTTCTAATTGTTCCTGTTGTTAATTTTCTTTCCTAATTTCTTGTTTTTAATTTTGTTATTTTCCTGTTTTGTTTTCTTCCATTCCAATTGTTGTTTGTTTAGTTTTATATTTCCTGCTTTTATTTGTTTAATTGATTTTCTGTTTTTCTTATTCAGTCATTTTCTGTTTTTCTTAATATTGAATTCCTGTTTGTTCATTTGTAATTTCTGTGTTTTATTTTTGCTAAGTTTCTGTATTTTGCTAAATTTCTGGTTACTAATTCTTGTTACTAATACATGTGTTTTTTCTGCATTTGTTTTTCAAAATTATATTTAGTTCTGCATTTGTTTTTACAGTTTTTCCATCTAATGTTTTGTAATAATTCTGGTTCTTCATTAGACATTCCTTGATTTTACTGCTTTCAATTCTTTAATCTTGTGCTTTTCAATAGTTTATGTTCATATTTTCTTAATGAAGTGTTAGTGGTTAATTGTTTTCACTTTTAGTTAATTGAAATGGTTAGATTTCATGCAGTTAAGTGTTAGTGAATTGAAATTGAAATGGTTAATTATTTTAGTTAATATAGTTTTAATTGTCATTGAATTCTGTTGATGATATCTTTCAGTGTTTTTAGTGTTAAGCTAGTTTAATATTGTTTTTACTTCTATCTCTGGTACTGCTCGTGTTCATTTGATTTGTGCAGGATAGCACAGGAGTGGAGCTGAAGCGATTGAGTGACACGAGAGGGTGCAAGAGTAGAAGCTTCTTTTTACTTTTCAGTTTAGAATTAGGAATTTGATTCTAGGTTTGTAAATATCGCTTTTTACGCCCTCTGCGAAGGGTATTCATTTGTTGTAATAGTTAGTTGTTTTTACTTCACTCGTACATTTTCCATTTAATGATTTGGCAATAAAGAATAGTTTAGATTTGTGTGTTTGAATATGACATATTCCCGTTCCCTGAGTTTGACCCGGTCTTATTCACTAGTGAGAACCGGTTTTTATTATTTGATATTTGGTTTTCACATGTTTTACATATAAAAATCTTTTCAAAATTACAACGATTTAAAAAAAGACATCAACTGTTCATTTACTTACCACCCTGCACCAACAACCTATATTCACTTTATTGCACTGTTGTTGTCCCCATCTTCAACCCTTCTACTTCCACCAGCACCTTACCTTTCATGACCTTCATCATACCTACTACCTTGTCACCAAATAACAACCAACCACCACCACCCTTTGCTTATCACTATACTTACCCACAGGCACCTCACGCTAAACCCACCTGCATTTTCCTATAAATGGCATTGTTCATCACAGCAATACATATTATCCACTTCACAGCACATACAAGTATCTTTCTCCAGCTGCCTCCTATCTCACATTTTACCTGCTGCCATCCCTTCACATCTCATCCCTTCAGCCACTTGTTACATAGCACACTCTACCTGCTACAACTCCACTTACTTACATGCCTTCACAAATGCATAGCCTTCCTACTGCCCTTGCATCTTCAACCTCACAACCCTCCCTCATGGCAGCACCATCATCATTTATACATACTTGTGTATCATGTAATATATTTTCATTGTCTCAATAGCATATGTATCTAAACCTTCTCATTGAAATTTCTAACATTGTATATATAGTCCTTGGATTTCATGTTCATAGTAGATCCATATTTTTTTTATATCCCCATCTTACGTACATCCTCCATGAACCCCTATATTCTCATCCACATTTTTTTCACTAGCCTAGACATATGGTCACACATATGTTGGTCTTTAGCATAGTTTATTTCATTTTCTTTGTATTTTCCATTATCTTTATCTTGTGCTAACTCTGTTTTTGTAGGAATGCATGGAAAATCTAGACTTCTTTTCTTAAATTAGAGACTTTGATATTTTCAAATCCAATTTCAAATATTGTAATAAATTAGACATTAATGAGAATTTTACATTTTCAGTATTAGAATAGAATGTATGAGCATGCAAATCTCATAAATTATCTCTTTCATCTCATTTTTCTTTTATTTCAAAAATCCACAATGGTAAAACATGAATGACACATGCACCTTTCTAATAAAAGGTAATTAATCCTAAGTAAATGATCCACATTTATGGTCATAGTCAAAATGTGAGCAATACTTCGGATTTTTATCTTTTATAGAATAACATTGGATCCACATTGGGTCTTTTTTGAAAATCATCCTATTTTCTAAAATTTTCTTCCTTTATCAGAATTTGACTTGTAAATTAACTTAAAATATATTCATGGTCATAGTCAGGATATATGGAGGGTTAATTTCATTTCAAATTCTATAAAGGCACCAAAATTTTATTTTATTCTTTATCTGAATTTAAATACAGATTATTTTATAATACATCTATGACCATAGTCATGAATGTAATATAACTTTAATCTTATTTTAATTTTCCTAAAGAATGAAATATGCTTTTTAAATATATAATTTTTTAAATTCTCTCAACTCATTCATCATTTAGGATGGAATTGCGTTCTTTTTCATATTATTTCAAAAATTCAACTGATTTTGAGATAAATCTTCAAATATTTTTCTTATTTCTCAATTATTATCTCTAAATTCAAATTTATCTTTCTATTTCCAAAGTTTAGACTTCAAATCAAATTTCAAGGTTCAATTCAACTTTGAAATTTCAAATTCATTTCTATATTAAATATTCAATTTTCAATTCAAGATCAAATTTCAAAGTTCAATTCAACTTTGAAATTCCAAATTCATTTCCCAATTCTAAATTCAATTTCATTTTCGATTTCCATTTCTTAAATCTAATTCCATCTTCAAATCCCATTTGGATTTCTTAAATCCAATTTTATTTTCAAATTTCATCTGGATTTCTGAAATCCAATTCTAGATTCAATTCTATCTTAGATATCTCAAATCAAATTCTATTTTCAAAATTCCATCTGGATTTCTCAAATCTAATTTCATCTTCTAAATCCCATATGGATTTCTCAGATCCGATCTATCTTCAAATCCCATTTGGATTTCCAAGATCCATTTTCAAATTACATCTGATCCAATTCCATCTTCAAACCCCATCTGGGTTTTTCAGATCCAATTATATTTTCAAATTCCTTCTTGATGTTCAAATCTAATTCCCAAATCCATTTCCCATCTCTAGATGAAAATTCCTTTTCAAAATCGATTTTTGAGAGTTAAATTCAAATTCAAAGTTCATTTTGACTTTGAAATTTCATTTTTACTTCAAATTCTATCTCAGTTCCAATTCTAGTTATTCTTTTCATTCTTCAATTCAAGATCTATCTTCAAATCTCTCTTTATTCCAAGGCTTAGAACTTCAAGTCTCTTTTTCTAAATCTATTTCAAGTCTTAAGTTAGGTTCAAAATCTAACTTTTCTAAGTCAATCTTCAACTTTCAAAAAAACCATTTCTTCTAAATATTTTCAAACTTATTTCAAGAATCACTTGGAAAATCTAAAAATTTCAAAATTATTCTTCTCAAAAGCATATATATCTGTATTTGCATTACACCAGAATGATTTTTTGTGCATTTTTAGACTTAGAATAATTTCTTAGATAATATTTAGGCAAAAGCAAAAGGCATAAATTCGATCCTTGGTTCGATTACCCCTAGTAAAGGCATCAGGAATGGTCGAACCTCGTACCGGAGAGCGAATCCCGTCTCTCCATTTTCCCGCAAAGTTTTAAAAACGGATGCTTGTAATTTCGAAATATTTTCAAAATAAAGGTCAAGTGAGACCTTTGCAAAAGAGTTCATCTCCTCTCTCTTCTTTCTTCTCTCTTCCCTCTTCTTTTCTATCTTTTATTCCCCTTCAAAAAGGGAATAGAGGCTAGAAAGGAAAAGAGAAGGAAAAGAAAGAAAAAGAGGATGAGAGGAAAAATTTTGCAATGATCACAGGAGCTGCTGGAGGGGGAGGAAGCCACGAATTTTAGAGAGAGAGGGTGAGAAAGCATGGGTCAACCCCCCCTTGATGCCCCTATTTATAGAATTTTCCCAACTCTTAATTAAAGAGTTTGTTTTTTTTAAAGTCTTCTTAATTAATCCAATTAAGGGGGGGAGTTTTTGGTGAAATTCTAACCCTAAAAGACTCTACCTAATTAACCTTAATTAATCCTAACTAAGACTCTTAATGGGTTAAGAAAAATCTCAAATGTGGTGCCACCTATACAGGCCCACATTTGGTTTTTAAAGCTTTAATTACAAGTTAAAACCAAGGTTTAAACTACTAAGGTGAAAATGGAATTTGAAAAATGAATTTAACTTTTTCAGAGTTCTAACCTGAGTAAAACACTGACTAAACCTAAATTAACCTACACTTTCAAGTGTGGCACCACCTAATGTGGGCCCCACTTATTTTTCAAAAAACAATTTTAAAAATAAAGGCTTTCAATAGAATTTCAAAATGAAAGATGAGTTTGAAATTGAAAGTTTTGAATCGACTAGAGTTCTTAATGAGTTGAAACTCTCCCAAATGTGGCATCAACTATGTGGGCCCCACATTAGGATTTTGAAAATGATTAAAATAAAGGTTAAAAAGGGTTTTTAAAACAGATAAAAATAAAGGCAAAGGATAAAATCGAGAAAATTAGAGTCCTAAACCAACTGAAACTCCTTACTAGAATCCTAAAATTTTAAAACTCTGAAATTTAGGTTTTTGAAAGACAAACAAAGAGGTTTTGAAAGATCTTCTCAGAGAGTGGTGAGAATAAACAAAAAGACTAAATCAGGATTAGAGTCATAATTAACTGGAACTCTAAAAATTAGATTTGTTTTCGAAAAACAAGTAAAATAGAAGTAAAAAATGAAATCAGAGTAGAGTTCTGAACTGACTGAAACTCTGGGGCAAAGTCCTAAAATTTTAAAACTCTAAAATGAAGTCCTAAAATTTTGAAATTTGATTGTTTGAAAGATAAATGAAGAAGTATTTGAAAGATTTTTCTCGAAAATGAAGTCAGGATTAGAGTCCTAATCCAACTGAAACTCTGGAACAGAGTCCTGATTCAACTAAAACTCTAGGATTTTGACTTCTTTCGAAAGATTTTGAAAGTTTTTCTTAAAAATGAGTAAAAATAGAAGTGAAAGGTAGAGTCTTAATCCGACTGAAACTCCAGGATAGAGTCATAGTCCGACTGAAACTCTAAAATTTTGGCCAAAATGAAAGAAATGGATGAGGGATAAGGCTACCTCTGATTTAAAACCAAAATAAATTTTTGAAAAAGGTTTTAAAAAGTGAAAAGACAAAGTCTTAAATCAACTAAAACTCTGAAATAACTAAGAATTGAGAGATCTAAATGAAGGAAATGATTCAGAAATGACTCCACCTAGATGGGTCCCTTCTAAGAACTGAAATCAGTTGAAAATTGAGTTTAAAACGAATTCAGATCGCTTTCTAAGAAAAATATTTTGAAATAAAGGAATATAAGATCCTGGGGGTTGACAAATGGCAAATGTTGATTTAAAACCCAGGTTTTTGAAATTAATTTTGGAATAAAGGTTTTAAAATCGAATCTGGATTTGAGATTTTGAAAACCAGAGTTCTGGATCTCGAGAATGAAATGCAATGCAACGAAATGTAATGAAATGACCTGAAATGATATAAAATGAGATACAAAATGTAAACCTTAAGCGGGGGATTTAAAGTCTTAGACCCCTGACAGAGACAAAGAATCGAACATTTTTGTTCGAAGGCAAAAATTGATGATTGAACATCAAAACCGATATTGGATCCGATCCAAATGCGAATTAAGTCTTAGATATAACTAAAATTTTCAAGAAAGAAATTGATCCGAGCTCCAACTAGTGGTTGTATCAGCAGGGGGAATGATAAAATGAAGTTCTGGACAAGAATGATTTGAGGAATGATTTTGCCCCTACAGGGCATGGAGTAACACTAGAAACAAGGTTTGAACTGGTCTTGACTGGTTTAAACTAGATTCTAGGGTTTCTAAACTCAGAGGAACTAAAATAACACTGACTCAAACAATCCCCTAGACTGAATGATTGAGAAATGGTACAATTCTCAGAGAAATGGTGAGAAATGCACATTGGAGTGAAATAGATAACGAGATTGCACTGTGTTTGAGCTGGAATAAAGATCAGTAATACTGAGATAAACTAAATCTAAAGCTCAAACCCTAACTCAACTGACTAAACTCAGCTCAATTTCAGCTGAAATGAGCTGAAATGGGCTAAAATGGACTCCTAGAATATGGGAGATGGAATTAAATTGGATATGGGCCACTTAAACTCTTGGCGAGCTCAGGTTAGACTCAAGAGAATAAGGTCGACTAGGATTAACCGACTCGGGAATAATTGACTACAATTCGAGCTAAAATTGAGCTCATTTCTAAGGAAATGAACCAACTTTAGCCGAAATGGTCAGAAATAAACAGTGTTTGCTCATCGTGGGCTCAAGGGAGCTATAAATGACAAACATTCTAACTGTTTTGAACTTGAAATGAGCTTGGTTGACTCTAACCGGCAGAAAGCTAAGGTGACCTAGGGATAAAATGGTAAATTTTCTGACAAAAAGGCGAAATGACACCTAAACTAGACTGGATCTAGGGTTGGACTCCTAAGGGGACTGGCATCTACTGAAAGGGGGTGTCTAAGAATGGATGAGAAAAATTTGGGGTGTTTACACCTTCTTATAGGAGAGGCAAAGAATGGTGATGAATCACATAAACAAATAGAGATAAAGGAGATGGACACTAAAAATACGAAGAAAATCAACCCTTCATTGATGGAAAGAAATAAGTGTTAGCAAACAAGTGAGGACTACATGAGATGACAAACTAGAAAGAGCACAAAAAGAACTGGGACTACATTGTCCCTACAAAGGGACCAAAACAAAAGAAGAAAATAGGAAAACATTGGCATTATAATTCCTAATTGGTCCCCTTGACAAACACGGTTCCTTTATTAGATTTCTTGTTGGTGAATCCCAATCCTGCATTTGCTGCATATCAAGTAGGGACGATAGATTCCATTCTACCATCTTTGTTCTTCCATAAACCTTTAAAAGGCCGATAACCATGCTTTAACAAAAGATCAAACCCCTTCTTGAGTCTTGAAAATTGGGGAAATAGAGGGTGATGCCCCAAATCGTTCATTAAAACTCTTCCAGACGAGGGAGATACAAATATTTTGGTGCAAACCTATACTTTTCTATTACAACTATCACAAATTTGTGCTTATTTTGTGAACAATGCCCAAAATTTCATAATGCATGCAAACTTTTGTTAGCTTTCCAATATAACAAACCCATCATTAAAACTCCTCCAGACGAGGAAGATGCGAACGATTTACCAGTCGAGTGTCAGGCCAAAAAACAAAAACAAAACATTTTCTGAAGAACCTGAATTGAAAAACACATATTTTCTCAAAAAAATGACCATAGAAATTCATAAAATTTTTATAAAATATTAATATTATTATAATCTACCAACCCAAATCAAAATATTAAAAAAAACAATCAGCTACCCTGGATCTTTTACCATTTTTATGATTTTTTTTATAAAGAAATCAATTTGATGAAAAATGATTTTTCTTGAGGTTTTTCTTTCAAAAACCCCTTCCAAATACATGATTCGACAGTCTTAAATCAAACCCACACGTGGGAGGCATGATCTAGGGTCTGTACTCATGAAAAATGAAGGTATTCATACCCACGAATCCTGATTTACGTGTATAGTATAGAACTCTTTACCTTAATGACAAAAATTGATTATAAGAGAATAGATGGCTCTTCTCATGCAAACCGCTTGTTTCATGCCAACGAATGCCTCACTTGAGACCTTCCCAAGCTTCTTCAATGTGCATGAAAGCCTCCTATGTTGGACCACGTTGAGAAGACCCAACATTGAAGTGTAGAGAAGAAGAATAAGGGAGATAGGTTTTTGGGGGAGAGAGAAAGAAAGCTAAAAAATATGGCAATAATGGGGGGGGGGGGTTACAACCCTTCTTTATATATTGGCATTGCCCTTTAGATCAAGGGCTGAAAATGATTTCAGACCTTTGATCTAAGGGTTAGAATAGAGTGCTAATTTTTTTCTTCCATCCTTGCTTATCAAATAAGCAAGTTGACTAGTTAACAATAGAGTTTTAGTTTTTGTTAGATATCTTGATGTCTTCTTAATTAAGCCCTCAACTTCATTTAGGACTCTCTAGAGGTGACGCCACCCCTATGGAGTCCTCTAGAAAATTATCCTCCTCTCAGAAGTTAAAAAAAACAAACTTTTAATTTCATCTAATAACTAGTTTTTGATTTTAATGTTTTTCACTTGTATTTTGGTATCATATTCTAAATCTTTATTTTAGAGTGCCACATAGGATGGGATGGCCCACCTTATGACTCCTATCATTATTAATTTTACATAAATTTCTTATTTTATTCTAAATAATAATAAATTTCTTAAAAAAATATAGGTGTTACACCTACCTTAAGGAAAAGGGATCGGTAGATAAAGATAAAAAATGTTGAAGACAGAGTTGCACCATCACCCGCTTGTCCTCCTTGTTGCACCCTCCATGGCAGCCACACCCACACCACACTTATGTAACTTAAGGGAAAACGTGAGGAAGGCAGACGAAGGAAGGAAGAAGAGGTGAAAAATGGCAGCCCTAAGGAAAAGAGGATGATGGATAACAAAAGTGGTAAGGACTCCTCCCTAAAATCGTGTGGGAGGAGAAGGCAAGTCCAAACTTTCCACTTTTTTTTTATACCTTATGTATTTTAGCAACCCCTCTCTATTTACTTGATTTATCAAAATGTGAGAGAGAAAGGGAAAGAGGGAGAGAGACCAAAACGTATTGCCCTCTTTCCTTTCTTTGTTTTCTTGTTACATTTATTTATTTTTATTCAATACTTACCATAATGAAATTTTTTCCTAATTTCTTCCTTTCCACCTTGATTCTCCCTTTTCATTAATTTTTTGGCTTAGTCAACAACAAGAAAAACTTGCGCTATTTTGAGAATGTCTCCATGTTTTAAATATGGAATTTTAAATCTCCATTTTGAATGCCAAAGTTTGACTCACCTTACATTTTTTTTCTTTTAAAAACGTGTATGGCTACTTGACTAGCCTTTATTTCAATTAGAGAAAACGTGTGTTTTAAAATGGCTAAAGTTTTGTCCAAAAAAAAATGTAACACATCACTACAAGAACCGTGTGTGTGTGTGGTGGGATTTGAACTTAGGTTAACTCCCAAAGAGGCAACAAACCTCTTTACAATACTATTGCTCTTTTTCTTGCAATTAGACTCTCCATTAATTTATTTGTATGCATGCAAGAGTTAAAATTTTATCAAAAAAAAATGTAGCTCCTTCTTACCAAAATTGTGTGTGTGGTGGGATTTGAACTCACGTCATCTCCCAAAGAGACAACATCTCCATAATACCGCTTCACTTTTCGTTGCAATTATGTCTACATTAATTTATTTATATGCATATGGGTTTTCTAATGGATCTCTGATTTGGGTTGGATCTCCAAATACTTTGAATTTTATAAAATGCCCCAATTGGCTTTCGGATCTTGGTTGGGTCATACAATATTTTGGATCTATTAAAAGTCCAATAAAATCTCAACTGAGTTTTGAATCCATTCGAGATCTAAATCTACTTGACATATTTGAATCCAAATACTAGATCCATATGATCGTGTTCAGATCCAAGATCCATTTGGACCAAATCCATTCGAATAATATCATATTATCATATTTATTCTAAAGAAAAATTCACTTTTGTTTATTTTGATAATTGCCAAAGTTTTACAGGTTGTACGTCCTTTCCCCTTAAGAGGAATTTCATCTCTAAATTTTGTTACAAGGACTAAACAAATAGACGGGGGTATCTCTCTCGTATTCCAGTTACTGGTTTCCCTCGTATGTTCTTTAATGAAAATCTTTTTGGGCAATGTTAAGGGTTAAAACCTGTTTTTTATTCATCATTAGTTATACCACTACGATAAGAGAAATTGTCCCATTTGAATAAATAACTCTCACAAAAATATCAAAACTTCTTTGGGTTTACAATCTCTTTAATGTATAAATTCATCAAACTTTCAAGAGATTGTCCCTTTCGAATAGGCAAAAAGTGTACTGATTTGGTAAGCCGGTCGACCATAACCCAGATAGCATCATGATGTCTACGAGTTTATGGTAAACTCATCATGAAGTCTATCATAATATCCTCCCACTTCCATTAGGGAATCTCCATCAACTGCTTTGTTCTCACAGGTCTCTGGTGCTCGATTTTGATTCGAGACATTTCTGAAAGTACAATTCAAGATTTATACGGTTAATTTGAATTAAGAAGACAGACAATGAACTACTTAATCACTATAATTAATCCAAAAGTCAGCTTATCTAGCGACATTCTGTTTCATGTCATTCCACCAGTACCCATGTTGTAGGTACTTAAATGTCTTGGTATTGCCCAGGTGGATGGTGTACTTACTCTTGTGTGTCTCTTCTAGTAACTCTTCTCTCAATTCTTCTCTTAATTCAGAGTCATTTGGTACCCATAGTCGCTCTCACATACATGTGCTTTCATCCACTTTGAGTTGGAAAAAATGTATTCTTCTACTCGGTAAACGCCTTCATTTTCCTGTACTGAGGTTCTTCTTTCTGTTTAGTGATTATCCTTTCTTGGATTTTTGGTCGAGTCTTCAGACTTGTTAATCTCACTGCACCTTGGTCGCCTAGAAATGACTTCCAGTCAACAAAGTCTGCTACCAGTTTCCACCCATTACTTACCAGACTGGCTAATGTACCCTAAGACTTGCAGCTAAGAACATTGGCTACTACATTCTCTTTTCCTGGGTGATAAGAAACGGTGAACTCATAATCATTTATGAATTTCAGTCATCTTTTTTGCCGCATGTTTAGTTCTTTCTGTGAAAACAAATAGTTCAGACTTTTAAGATCCATGAACGCTTTGAATTGTTCTCTATACAGATAATGTCTCTAAATCTTTAGGGAAAATATTATTGCTGCTAATTCCACTTTGTGGGTCGGATAATTCCTTTCATGAGTTTTTAACTATCGTGACACATAGGTAATAACTTTCCCATGCTGCATTAATACACAACTCAAGCTAGTACCAGATGCATTTGTATAGATTACAAACCCACCACTCTCCGATCGCAAGGCTAGTACTGGTGTCGTAGTGAGCTTCACCTTCAACTTCTGAAAACTCTCTTCATATTTTTTATTCTACTCGAATTTCACTCCCTTTCTTAGGAGTTTCGTCATTGGCATAGCGATTCATGAAGTCCTGTATAAATCGCAGTAATAACCTGTCAGGTTGAGGAAACTTTGGATCTCATATATGTTCTTCGATTGTACTCAATTTATTACTGCTTCAACCTTTGTTGGATCCACTGAGACTCCATTCTTTGAGATAACATGTCCTAAGAATATTACCTCAGTGAGCCAAAATTCACATTTTGAAATTTTAAAGTACAATCAATGCGCTCAGAGGGTTTCCAAGATGATACTCAGATGTTCCTGATGTTGCTCTACATTCTCGGAGTACACCAAGATATCGTCAATAAAAACAATCACAAATGTATCCAGATAAAGCATGAATACCTGATTCATCATATCCATGAAAGTAGATGGGGCGTTTGTGAGTCTGAACGACATCACCACAAATTCATAAATACCTCATCCGAAATGTCATCTTCGCAATGTCTTCATCTTTGATCCTGAGTTGATGGAACCTAGATCTCAGGTCAATCTTTGAAAAGACGTTGGCCTTCTGCAACTAGTCAAACAAGTCTTCTATGCGGGGCAAGGGATACTTGTTCTTAACCGTGCCTGGTTAAGCATTCTATAGTTGATGCATAACCTCATGGACCCGTCCTTCCTTTTGACGAATAATACCATGCCCCCCAAGGTAATACACTTGGTCGCACGAATCTGCGTTTCATCAACTCTTGCAACTGCTTCTTTATTTCCTCCAGCTCTACTGGTGCCATACAATAAGGTGCCTTGAAAATCGATGACGTTCTTGACACCAACTCGATCCCGAATTTCACCTCACGATATAGAAGAAGTCTTGAAAGTTCTTCAAAAAATACATTTGAAAAATCATGAACGACATCTAGATCCTCAATTGGTATTAGTTTGTTTTTTATTCCCGTTAAACTGCCTAGGGATGCAATGTCACATCTCTGCAAATACTTCTGAGCTTTGAGGGCAGAGATTACCCGATGTTTGAGAACTGGTCTCGAAGTCTGAATTTGACCTTCGACATACCAGGTCAGGACAAAATGACTTTTCATTCTCGACAAAGAACCCTGACATAATGTTCGAATAGCTAGTCCATACCCAATATGACATCATACTCAGTCATATCTAGTAGGACCAGATTAGCATGTAAACTATGTTCTCCTAATTTTACAAGTATATCTAGCATATAGTTCACATAGATTTCGTTAAAACCAACCAGATTATACACTAATAATTATTGTTTCAGTGACTCGATAGGTACTCTCAATTGTTTAACAAAATTTAAAGCTATAAACGAGTGTGTTGCACCGCAGTCAAATAATACTAGAGTCGCTTGACCATAGACGAACATCGTACCATATACCAAGTCACCCTTTTTCAGCTGCTTCGCAGAGGTAGCATAAACTCTGTCGGCTACCTTCTTCTGTGCTGCTTGTGTCTATTGTTGTTGCTGCAGTACTTCGATCGCATGCCTTGCTTTATCAACTTGCTTCTTGCAGTATTCCTTAATGTAGTGTCCCATCTTTTCAAAGTAGAGACAAGCACGGATCTCCCAAGGACACTGTTATCTGCGGTGAAAGTGGTTGCATCTCTGACATCGCTGATTCTGTAGTTGTCGTGGCTTATTTCCCCCATTATGTCTTTACTTCTTTGTCGATGGGGTAAACTTCTTCTCGCTGAACCTCTTTTCGAAGGTTGGTTTCTAGACTCCGGTTCTATTCTTCTAAGCTTTATGTCCTTCATTCCAGTCATCATTTAGCAGGGTAACAACTTGTATGGCCTCGTCTAATGATTTCAGCCCTCGAGTGTACAGACAGTTTCTCAGACCCGCCTTTAATCCCCGAGCAAATTTCATCGCCCTGACCTCCTCTATTGTGTAGACGTTTGGACAATATCATTCCAGTCTATAGAACTTGGTGATGTATTCTGCTAAGGTTTTGTCACCCTGCTACAGGTCTAAGAACTCCTGCATCTTCTTGGTTCACTCGCCTTTAGGGAAATAGGCGACATTAAACATCTCCACCAATTGAGCCCAGGTCATTCATCTATTTTGGAATCAGACCTCATGAGTGGTCTCTCACAACTTCTCTGTGTGTTTTTTTAATCTGTAGATCCCAAAGTTGACCTGACGGTCCTCTCGAACCTCGAGAACCCAAAAGATCTATTCGATCTCTTGTGACCAATTTTCTACCGCTTCTGAATCCATTTTCCCGTAAAGGCAAGTGGATCCATATTCGTAAATTTCTTATAGGACACCACCCCCTACAGTCAATTTGTCCTATGCCACTTGTTGCAAATTTGCTCCCATTTGTTGCATTGCAGTAGACTATTGTCCTACAACCTCGGTTAGGTTGTTCAAAGTGTCCATAATGTCATTACACCTATTTACTTAGGCTATGTATTTAAACAAAAGAAAATAAAACAAATTTCTAACTTTGTCTAACCAAGAAATTGATAAATGATAACTCTATTGATTGTTTTTGTTCTAATTTCTTACATAAGATTTACTTGATCATTCAAGTAATACTCTGAACTTAATTACTATATACTTACAGAGCTATTACAGGGTCGCTGGAAGAGCCGTGAACCAAAAATTCTTGTTCAGCTCTGATACCAAAGCTGTAACGCCCCAAATTAGTTAACTCAAAAAAAAATGTAAATTTTTTTATATAAATCACAACAAAATTGATTATTAAAAATTTGGTAAATTATATTGACCGAGTTACAGGTGATTAACTTCCATATCATTAGGCAAAATAATTAAAACATTGTCTAAAGTTATTGCATGCCATGTAAAATCATAAGTGATAAAAATATCCAGTTCTATCAGAGTTCCACAAGACAACCCTAGAATTAAATGGTCTTTTGACACCACCTCACAGCGATGCCCGCACTTTCTCTGTGATATTCAATCGCTACCTGAAAAATAATAATTTGAGAAGATCAGACAGTCAGAGTAAGAAACATAATATCTATATGGGTGTGCACAGACAGTGTCAAGTGTATAAGTATACAAACAAACCATCTCGATATTGATGAAAGAAATAACAGAACTCATTTAAGACAAATGAAATCCCCTAATGCAAACACATTATTGTCTAGCAAGTAAAAACATAAATTAGAGCTATGAATCATGTAATTGAACCATAACCATATTACCACAGTCACATGTGGCTCTATAGCATAACAGGAAAACTTTAGATTTCTTTTATTAACTTGCTATGTGGGTACACACATGCTTCAACATCATAGCGAACCGAGACCACCCAGGGTTTTGTTATGATTTCATTAAATAACCCGAGTGACTAGCCGTACAGATACCCAGAGGGGATGTCCCGTGACCGAGAGAGTACTCTTCAATGGCAAAAACTAGAATATGATACATCCTGAGACTTCCGCAGAAGACATGGATCTACCACCTAGGATACATTGGTAATCCTGACCCCCTAACTCTGTGGATTGGAAACCGGGTCAGATGCCTAACTCAAGTGTACAGTTTGGAGTCATTACATCGATGATGTAGATCAAGAAACGGTGCTTCTTGGCGGAGTCCTTGATGTAGGTCTCGAGCAGGAGGAAGTACATATCCGAATGGATGTTCTTGATGGCGATATGAAAGTCATAGATGACACAAGCCTCGATCGTGGTAAGAGGCAGTAGCCATGGTGGAGAAGCTGCTCCACCCCCTCCTCTCTCTCATTTTTCTAACATTTTTCATTTTATTTTTCTCATGCCACACAAACAAGTGAAAAATTTTCATTTAGAAAAATTAGCATATCAAAACTTCTCTTAGGCAATTTTTTTTTCTTACGAGAATTCTTCGTGCTTCTAAATGTGCTGTAAGACTACATTTGAAGTGGCAAAATTTTTCCTAGAAAATTTAAATGGTCATATAAAAAAACATGTGACGCTCGACTAATAGATTGTCCGGGCTGGGTTTGAACCATTGTATATTCACTTTAAGTTGGACCTGGGTTCGATACATTTATTGGATATACGTGCCCAACTTTAATCGGGCATGAAATGCAAAAAACAGCTCAATTCCGGCACATTGGGTACCCGGTCCGATATCCACCTGTACTACCTTTCTTTCATTCTGACTTTAGGGTTCCTGTCCCTTCACCAAACTTGCCAAAGCTTTACCTGAGTTAATCAAATGACCCCAGTTCAGTTACATCTAATAAATTCTGTTTTAAATTTATTAAAATAACCATGCTATCCACATGCCTTTCCCATATAAAAATATAAGAATATTCAACATTATAAAGAGAAATATAAAAATATATCCAATAATGAGAAATTCTCTTACCGTGGCGCGAAATTTTCAACAGATGATATTTTGGAAATCTAGCGCTTTTAAGGAATTTTATCGGCCATTAATATCGTGACATTTTCACAATATCACCGATACTGGTGGCAATCTCGTCTCATCGACTGACCCGAGTCTGTGGCGGTTCCATTTTCAACGAGTAACGAGAAGCGCCGTACATCAAACTATTTGTCCGTTTGGATTGGAATTCAGAGAATCCAGAATTTAGCCTCCCCGCTCATCGAACGAACTGAGTTTCTGTTCCCATGGCTCTAGGGTTTAAGGGACGTGGATTTCATGACATGAAAACTCGCACTCTCTGTCTAACCCCAATCTCTTCCTTCGGTACAGTGTCTCCCCACAAGTTGTCACTCATAACCCAATTCAGATTTTCTATTCCCAACTCCCTTCACACTCCTCTTCTCACCTCTCCACTTCCCCATTCGTCTCTTCTCCCAAAACCCATTCTCATCCAGTTCAAAGCCTTTCGATCAAACCCCTCAAGCTCAATACCCAACAAACCCAATGGGTCCCCCTTTCTGAAAGAGTGCGCAAAAATAATTGGGTTTTTTGTTGTGGGGTTGTTCCTTTCTGTGGGCAGATTCAGTAGTCCTGCCTTGGCTGATGTGAAGAGCAGTGGTGCTTCTCCATCTTTGGAGGAAAAAATGGATACCCAAGATGAGAAAGCTGTTGAGGGTGATGCTTCTCCATCTTTGGAGGAGAAAATGGACGCCCAAGATGAGAAAGTTGATGAGGACTTGTATTTGAAGGTCTTGGAGAGGAACCCAAAAGATGTGGAGGCACTTAAGGTGGTTTTGTATGGGAGGATGAGGGCTGGGAAGACAAAAGAGGCAATCAAGTATGTGGAGAGGCTGATAGAGGTGCAGCCTAATGAAGTTGAGTGGATACTGATACAGGCATTGTCTTATGAGCTTTTGGGCCAGCTGAGTAAGGCTAAGAGGTTGTTTAAGAAGATCTTGGAGGAGAGACCACTTAATCTCAGAGCTTTACATGTATGGCATCTTTGATTCCCCTTTATTTCGTTTTTTTTAAATATTTGGAGGGTTTTGCTAGATTTTTTGGGAAGTATCTGAATATAGCATTTTAGTGCGGAGTTAAGTCATACATGAATCACCACATAGTGCATTTGTAGTTGTTATTGTTGTCATTATTATCATTATATTGTTTTTATTATTGTGGAATACGGCTTTTTTTCAGTTAGTTTGGCCTATTGTCGCAAGAGACTTCTGTTCCTTAATGGCTTGGAACCTCTATGTATGCACTGCACTTGCTAGGTCTTATGAACATTCCAATATTCATGAGTTCATTCTTTGTAAGTACGAACACTTAGATGTAACAAATGAATATTTGGCTACCATGTAATAGCAGTCTGAACAGAAGGCATGTATTCTTCTAAGTAACTTATTATGTGCATGCTAAGTATGGATGAAAATATCAAGACTGCAAGTCATCCACATATCCATTTAATTTTCCTTTTGTTAGGTTTGTTTATGATTCAGTTTTCCTTGTTTTTGGAATTTTAAAGTAGACTATAGAGGATTTACTGGCAAATCTCAGTGACCTAATGATTAGATATGTGACAAGGACAAAAAGCACCAACATACATGGTGATAGCTATCTACTAAAGGAGCCATAGTCCCTATCTAGTAGAACGGAAGCTGTAATGCAGATGCAGTGCATGGATGATAGAATCTAATTCCAGGAAACTGATGGCAGCTATGCCTATTTGATGAATCAGGCTGCCTATTTGATGAATCAGGATACCGTACACATGCATTTGAAATAAGTTATGCTATCCTCAGGATTATTGAACTGCTGAAATACAATGTCAAATAGTGGTGCCTTACATAGTCATAAATATCGGCTAGATTTTCATTATCTCACAAAAACATACGATATAAACATAAAATGAAATCTTGACGTTTTAAACGCGAGATATTCAAAATATTGCTGAAAACCAATATCTCGCAATTTTTTCACATACTTTTTGAAAACCTGAAAAAAAAATTGCCCATTGCTTCAATGACATTTTTTCTTTTCCATAACAGCATTGCATTAATGCGATGCTGCTTTACCTGCCATGCAAGCAGTAACTGTTGCATGGCAGGTAGAAAATGGCTTGCCAATGCTGCCAACAGACGTCTTGCAACGTACAAGGGGGAGGGGGAGCCCTAACCTCCTTTTATAATGTGTGAGAGGACCATCCCTCCCCAACTCCATTCCATATGGGTCTATTCTTAGTCTCTTGAAATGCTATATACATGTATAAATCAGTACATGTATATACTTTATGTTTTCTCACTTGTTACCTTTCATGTTTTCACCTCAGCTCAAACCTCTCTCTCTCTCTATATATATATACATATTTCTATATATATGTTTTTATTTTGTAAATTACCAAGATTTTCCCAAAATTTTCCCGAGAAAAACACTTTTTTTGAAAATATCCCGAGAATTTTCTTTGCCGAGCTGAGAACGAGATTAGTAACTGTGGTACCTTATTGTGGCAACACTCCCATATTTTTTTATGCTGGGATTTTGTTGTAATTACCTTTAGCCATTTGTATCAAATGCAATTTCTAAGTGAAAAAATCTTGTGCATGATACATATATTTACTAGCACCATGAGCAAGTTATCCCCATGTATTTTAACCATTGACACAAATATTGGTAGCTGCTATATTTCGGCGAGCCTATTTCTCACGATATTATAGGTTAGGTGATAAATCTTGGAAAAATCTCAGGGCTTAATTTTTTAAAAACATATAAATAACAAAAATAAGTAAGAAAATATCATGTTTAGACAATAAAATACATATATAATAAAAGAAATAAGTAAAAAATGTAAAACAAAATAAGAAAAACATATTTAACATGTATTTTAGACTAAATAAAAACAATAAAAATAGTTGATATTATCTCGATGTTATCACGAGAATACCACAATATTCTCATGATAATATCACAATATGATTAAATTGGTGATATTTTCAAAACATCACGATATTTTACCTATAATATCATTCGTTGAAAATACAATGATAATATCATGATATTTTGAAAATATCGATGATATCTATGACTATGATTTTAACTAATCATTAGATACTTGGGAAATGTATTTGATATGTTTATTAACATCAAAGGATTAAATTCTAAAGGTGGACTACATGCATCACGTTCATAGTCAATACTGGTAAAATGTAACCACTGATTCTTCCTAAGGGAAGACTCTTGTATCAACCAAACTTCACAAGATTTATGATAAAGGCATGAAAGATCTAGTAGCAACATTTCTCCATCCTAACAAGGTTGACAGAGAGTTGCGAAAGTTCTTCATATGCAATCAGTCCTTTCAAGTGAAGAAGTGGTTAAAAGCATGGATAGGTTGAAATGAAAGAATTCCTGAGAGAAGAAACATGGCTAATTGACTTTTGCTTTTCCATAAGCCAAGACGCTGTTATCAGATCCCTGTTGCAGATTGATAGTAGTGGCAATTGAAGGAGAGGGAGATTCAGTTATAAGTTAAATTTGTTGATATCATTTATGATAGAACAGGACTGAAATCATTGTGATGCTGGCCTGCAACACTCAGGTATTAATAGAGACATTTAAGGCTAAGATGATGGGGTTTAAATTGATTTGTGGTACCAGCTCAGCCCCTTAGGTAAGAAAATTAGGAAGCAAAGGTGGGAAAGTGGAGGCTTAAGTGGGAAAATGGTTGACTTAGGGGATCAACTAGTATGAAAATGTAGAGAATGAGAGGGAAAGGAGTGGGAATGGCTAGGGAAGGTGTGGGAAAGGGTGAAGAGGTGTAGGAAAATCCCAAATACTAGAAGGATCTAGTGCTTGAGCCTATCTCTAGCTATAGAGACCCTAACTAGCAAGCTAGAGAGGCCAAGACTCAATGAGTCAATTCTATTTATGATAAAGGATTCATACAAATGAGAGGCATGGGAATTTTTTATAGGCTCTATTTGTAACGACCCCAACTCGTACCCATGAAAAAGTGGCAAATATTTTTTTTTAAAACAAGTGCAAAAACATTTCCAGAAACCCGAGGCCTTACAGTTAAACACAACCACCACCACAAGTGATCTTATACTCATCTTTCATACCAAACTAAACCAAACTTTATTTATTCAAATGTATAGAGTCTGGGACATAAGTAAATAAAAGTAAAGAAAACAAAAAGAAAGAGTCACGCCGTTCCAAGAATCTGCCACACAGTCGTGTAGTCCCATCGTGACTCTTCTCAAAAGCAAGTCCTCCCCGCTAGGCATCTGAGGCTGCGAAAAACACAAAAAATAGGGTATTCAAAGAATCTTACGTACGAATCCCTCTAATGAAACAAATAAGTAAAAAGAATATAAATAAGATTCATATAATATTTTAGAGGGATGAAATTATGACAAATTCACAATTCAATTAACCATTCATACAATAGAGAACAATTATTAATCATGAATGAATATTTAATAACAACAGAGATCACAATTTAAGCAATAAAGACATTTAACATGCATTAGAGAACAACATCATGTATTCACCAATATATGATAAATAAGAGAACAAGTAAATATGCATGATTTAATGCATAGCACAAATATGCATGATTTCAGTGCAATGCATGAATAAATTATTATTTTTTATCAGAGTTTTCTTTTCATATGCATGTCTCTATTAAATGCATACAATTTAAGTTTATCTTTTTAATTACCGTTGCCCGCGGATATATGCTCAAGGCTCACGCAACCCAGGATGATCCAATTTAATCATCGATGCATTCATATGAAAAAATCATCAGTCACATGCCACTATGTATTCTTTTCGCATGCTTTTCAATGAACATGCATTTATGCCATTTCAGAGACACGCACGAAACAATAATATACATATGCGTGTGCATGAGTTCACGACTTCATATTCATTTCGTGCTTTTACTCAATACATGTATTCATATCAAATACACGACTTCATATTGGCAGCATGTTTCTCATGTATAAACATGCAGCCAAATAGTGTTGGACAGTAGGCAAATTCCTTTTCTTGAACATCAAACCGCGAGTCAAGTCATCGAGGTACATAGTAACAACTATGAACCCCAACTATTAACAGTCGGCTGGACTTAAAAGAAATGCTAAACGCAGCCCAACAGTGGTAGCAGGCTAGGCTTAGACAAAAATAATCACAACCCATCCGATACCCATATGCAGTCTTAAATACTTTTAGAAATAGTTGGCCAACAACTCTAAAATTTCTGCACCAAGTAATGGTATATGAGATGACTCTTTACAACACTAAACAATTATATTTATGCACAACTATACATGTATGTAATGGTACTTTATGTAACATCATTAGTGACATAGACGTGTGATGCAACTTTTCGTGAAAGTATTTTAAAAGGTATTTTTCAATAAAACTCGTTTATGCAAACTGTGCACCAAATCTTAAAATTTCGGTTCACACTTGCGGTGAAGTTCGGGTCGAACAATGGGAACGTGTTTAAATGCTTTTGTACCCCACACAAAGATAAACTTTATTGCCTTGAGAAAAGAAACAAATCAAACGTTCTACCCTACTACAGAGGGCTCAAGCAAAAATAAAAATTATTACAACCCAACTTAAATCAAATGGCCTATGGCCCAAAAAAATAAAATAAATAAAAGCAAAAATTTGCAAGGCTCTGTTCCTTCACGGTCTAGCTTCCTTTCTCTTCGCACGGACACAACCTTCGCGAGATCAATCCCTTCGCCCACGTAGATTCACCTGCAAAACACGAAACACAAAACAAAAACACAAAAATGCAAAAACGCACACACACGATTTCTAAAATACGAATGTGAGTAACTAAAAGCAAAAATCAATTAAAACTATAACACTTATTAAAATATCTAACTAACTAACTACGTAACAAACAAAAGAATCTAACTAACTGACTATAAAATGACTTAAAACAATCTAACTAACTAACACAACTTATGACAGAATATGTAGGTCAAAATAAAAAAAAATAAAAAAAATGAGATCATCGCATTGTGGGAACAAATCCAACGATGATGGCGTGATCGATGGTATATGCATATGTACGCGATCTACCAGAAGATGCTAAAAACTTGATCACTGCACGTTATGATGCAGATCGACGTTGACCTGCTGTGAACGACAAATAGAACACATACAACGTTAAGAAATCCTGATCGCTCAACACCAATACTCTGCAGATTGCACGTCGTGTAGATCTACGTTTTAAGAGAGGCAACATGCAGGCGCTGATATGATTGAAGATCAGAGGAAACACGTTGTTCTGTGTGAATGAATTGGAACGGGTAAAAAAATTTCTGATCAAATGTTGATCGTGATCCCAAGAAAAACCGATGCAGATTGGTTCTACGTGTACCATACAACCCATGCTGATTTCAGCAAACCAACAACGCGCGAACTACGAATCACGCAAGTCTGTGCAATTTGTAGATTACACCGATAAAAAAATATGATATGATTTAAAAATCACGTAGTTTGACGTCTGATCGAGGGTTGCGTGAAATCAGAGATTCACGCTGGTCTGTTTGCTGGCCTTCAACAAGATAAATATAGGCTGCGTTTTCTCTAAAAAAAATCAGAATATTAAATAGAACCAAAGACAAGATACAAGGAGCTAACTATGCGATGCAATGTATTCGATTTATTCCTAACCTAATATGCAGAAAACGAAAATAAAAACCAAGCTATCTTGGATGCAACGCGACTGCATAAGATAAAAATATAATGTATTCAATGCTAAAATATGTTTTTATACGTTCAATGAACTGCAATAAATCTAAACTAAATGTGAATCAAATAAAGAGATGGGGGAGAAGAAGCAAACCTCGCAGCTGCTTTCGATGGAAGAATTGAGAAAAGAAGTGGTCATTCCCGCAGTCAAACGCACGCTTCGATGATGAGGAAAGGACGTCAGCGATAGACAGAATCGAAGAAAGGATGAGATCTAAGAAGGAAATGAGAAGAAACGGGGAAGGAACCAACGGTAGAGCGAGAGAAGAGGGAAAGAGAAGAGAGCAAAGAGAGAGGGGCTGGCTTTTTTTAAGGGAACATGCCGACCTCTCCTAATTTAATACTATTTATAACAAATATTAGGTTAAACAACTATTTTCTAAACACTACCTAATTTTATAAAAAATCTTAAAACTACCTTTTCTAAAAAATATTTTCAAAAGAAAGCTATTAAAAGAAATCAAATATTCAAAAACACTCATGTGAAATTTGTGTGATTTTTTCTCTTTTTTGAAAACTAATCAATGCCTTGGAAAAGTTGATAACCATAGGTGTTTATTTTATTTTTGCACTAAAACATTCACATAAACGTATATCTAATATGCATAAAATTATGTATGATCAAATTCTCCCATGCTTATCGTTTGCTAGTCCTCTAGCAAACTAACCCTTAATAAAAACAAAATAAAACATGCAAAACAACCTAACTCACTTTCGTAGGAATCACGGTTGCATTTAGCGTATGCAACAAGCCGTTTAGACCCCTAGGTTACCCTAGTGGACGAGTAAGGTCTCGTGAGGTTGCTACCCACAAACATCTCTATCATGTATACATCAAAATTCAAATTCTAAAAGCATTAGGTAGTTAAGAAGTTTGTCTAAGCAAACATTTCATGCAATTACATTTTCACACATTTAGAGTTTTCCCATGTCACCACAGAAGAAACACTTTTACTTTTGCAAAGCTCGTGTTTTTTTTTTTTTGCAAAAAAAAAAGTATTTTGGACCCGAGTCGGATCCGGATCCGACCTAGATCCATACTCGGGTACCCCCAACCCTCGTGCCTATTTAAAGCACGCAGGGGAGGGTTTCCATTATGCGAAACCCTCCCCCCGCCCTTTCTCTCTCCTCCTTCGCCCGACACCCCCGCTCCCTCTCCCGCTTCTTTTTTCGGCCACCCGTCACCGACAGTGCTGCTGCCGTCCCCCTTACCCCGAGCACGCCCCCTTCCCTCGCTCACCCCTCTCTCTCCTTGCTCGCAGTGACCACGCCGACGTTGGCGACCCCTTTCACCTTCCAAGTAAACCCTCACCCCTCTCTCGGTGTCATCTTCTCCGTCTTCTTCGTTTTTTCGGTCGGCTAGCAAGGGCCCTGCCCTAGTGTTTTTACGGCAGGCAAGGGTGGAGCCTCGCCTCCTCATTTTTTCGGTAGCCTCTGCCTCTTTTACTTCCTTCAGGCAAGTGCAAAGCCCTTGCCTCCTCGGTTTTCCGGCTGGCAGGGGCGAAGCCCCCTGCCTCCCTCTTTATTTTTGTGAGACAGGGGCCTTACCCCTGCCTCTTTGCTTTTCCCGTTCGCTCCTGCCTCTGCCTCTTTATTTCCTGCCTCTTTATGTCTTCCGGGAGGCAGGGGCTTTGCCCCTGCCTCTTTATGTTTTCTGGGAGGCAGGGGCACTCCTTCCTTTGTCTTCAACAAGCAAGGGCTTTGCTTCTGCCTCTGTGTTTTCCGGCAGGCCCTTGCCTCCCTCCTCGTTTTCCCTTGTCAGGTCGGGCTTGAAGTGACAGCTGAGCCCACCCCTCGGCCCTTGCTTTTGCGAGTCGGGGTCGGCCTGACCGTCAAGCCCACCCTTCGACCTTTGCTGTTCGAGTCAGGGTCGGGCTCAGCCTGACAACTGAGCCCACCCTTGCCCCCTTTTCACTCTTCGTTGTTTGGCGAGCAGGGACGCCGCCCTGCCCTATCTGGGGTCTTGACCCCCTTTTTAATTCCAAGCAATTGAGTTTAGCTTGTATGATTCTCACGTTTTTCTTTTCGTAGCTTGCGCAACGGATCCAGCTCGTGACCTACGACCCGAGGCGTTTGTCACTTACATTCGGAGGCGATCGCAACCCCGAGACTCCCCAAGTTAGGGGAAAGTTGCGCAAAAAGGACAATGGACGAACTAAAGTTAAGCAACTAAAACTAAAATGGAAAAAGGACCAAAAATAGATATATGTATACATATATCTATATATGTATCCTTTTAACTCAAGGACGCGGTTTCACGATCCTTGTCCTTTTTCTTTCTGTCATTTACTGCTTTCTGCTTTTACTTTGCCGTCACGCTTCAGTGCACAAACTTCTGCTTTCTGTCATTTACTCTTTCTGTCATTTACTGCTTTATGTATTTACTTTGCCGCCATGCTTTAGTGCACAGGCTTTTGCTTTCGCATTTACTATTCCTGTCTTTACTTTGTCGCTGCGCTTTATTGCACAGGCTTTTGCTTTCGCATTTCCTGTTCATGTCTTTACTTTGCCGCCACGCTTTAGTGAACAAGCTTTTGCTTTTGCAATTATTGCTTCTGTAATTAATTTGCCACCGCGCTTTAGTGCACATGCTTGCATTTTGATACATGTGATTACATAAATGCAATCCTTGCAGGGTGCACACGAGCGCATAGCATTTTTGCTCTTTTTGGAAAAGACACAAATTTGCGTATGGACACTACAACCTCTCGAAGAGGATTCCTTGCACGGATTCCAACTTCTCGAGTACGCAGTCTTGCAAAGTAAAGCTTGAAAGTATTGTGAGTTGCGAAATGTGCAACATGATTTTCCCCAAGTCAGTGCATTTGGGAGAAGTGTTTCAGATCCATGGCAATCTTATATCATGCAAGTTGTAATTCTGTTTCAAAAGACTAAACATGTCAAAATGAGTTATTTACATCGTCTTTGTAAAACTTTGTGTTGGGTATTATTTTGAGAAACCCATACCCCTCTCATCATAGTCGTACCTTTATACAGGTACAATATTGTTTGTACTACGATGATGAGTAGAATGAGAGGTCTGTGGTAACCTCGAAACGTGCGATGAAAACTTTGTTGGAATCACATAAATGGTGATGATTCGCCTTCACAGGCAAGATGCTCAAATTGGGTCGAAAGACTAAAGCATGTAGAATAGGGCGTCAGTTAAATAACCCCTGATGCACCCATTCGCCTCTTGTTTCTGTCAAGGGAGATGATGGATTGATACAAAAACTCCGATGGTGGACATGCTGTTAACAACCACCCCGAGGGCAAATGACTCAGTGTCCCCAGTCATTGGAGTTAGAGAACATGACTAAAAAAAATTATCCTAGGTGGTAGATCCCATGAACTTTTGCAAAAGTAGGATGCATCTTGGTCACCGACCGTCCCCTTAAGAGCGGACTCATCTAGCTATTCGGGGTGTCGAAAATACATGGCATAATAAACCTTCGAATCAGTCTTAGTTGTTTCTACGTTTCACGTCTATACGTACTCATATGCCAGTTAATATCGAAACAAAGTTATCCGGTTAACAACACTTGTTGATTGAGCCTCTTGTGTTAATTAACTGCTTATATCTTGTGATTATGAATTGCTTATCTTGTGATGGTTAACTGCCTAATTGTTTGCATAATCAATTGCTCATGCTAGAGGTGGTTTATTGTTTGTATAATTAATGCTTATGCTAGAGATAGCTTATTGCTTGCTTAATCAACTGCTCATTGCAAGTTATAACTTATTATTTGTTAAAATTGCTTATCATGTTAAAATGACATGCATTGCTTAATTTTGTTTCATATTGTCTTACTTGTGCACCTACCAATTTTTCATGAAACTCACCCATTTTATGGGGTGCAGGTGATGATTAGGTTACTAGACGACCGATGATGCGATGCAAAATGGCTCAAGATCTCACTCTTTCTGCTTGCAGTTTGTGTCTTGGTTAAGTGCTTTGGTTTTGGGTTTTTGTCTAAGGGGAAACCTTAATTTTGTATAAACTGAAAGATTATCTTTAATATATATGGTTCACTGATTGTCTTGCTAAATTGCTTTTGTTGATGATGATGGTTTTTCGCGCTAACGCCCAAAGTTTTCAACTTGCCTTTCTTTTCAAAAAAATCATTTTCGCTGATTCCTTTAAAATAAAAACTTTGAAAAATGAAAGGTTTTCTAGTATTTTAAAAGGTCTACAAGTTTGAAAATTTTGGACGTTATAACTTGGTATCAGAGCAATATAAAAAACAGTGAATCTTGGCCATCGAGCATCCGCATTGCGCTATAAGTAAACCTTTTTCTGTGTTTTTGTAATCTTTTCACTGCATAGTTAGACTAAATTACTATACACGTTTTGCTAAGATATTGACTCTCCTGCGGTGCTAGTAGTGGCCCAAGTAGAGGCACCCGTCGAATGCGTGACCGATCAGTAAGGGAAAGGGGCCCTTTCGTGGAAAGGGGCAGACACATGATGTCTTGGACAGATTACTGGGCTAATCGTTCACCCCTACCCACCTTTACTAATGCTCGGGGAGTTGCACTTCCAGCTATCTACCAAGCACCCCTTGTTGCGACATGAGCAATAGTGCATTATCGAGAGAATGGTCGTGTTCCTTTGCATGTGCGAGTGAATCAGCATGCCATGCCAGACTCTTCGGAGGAGGAAAGAAACAAGTTCCTCTCTTGAAGAGACAACGACAACATGGCAATCCACCGCCTAAGCCGCAATCGGACGGTATCTGCCCTAAGTGCAAACAGCCGCATGCCGGGCAAGCTTGCCCTCGTGAGACACACGGTTGCCTGTATTGTGGCAATATGAGCTACTATATTCGGGATTGCCGCAAGAAGGAGGCCGATGACCTCAGGCGGAATGGTGGCGTGCCCCAACTCTCTCGGTCACAGCAACAACAACAACCGCAGTCCAGCGGTCAGAAGAAGGCACCAAGACGAGTTTACGCCGCCACAGTTGATCTATTGACAAAGGGAGAGCTCGTGCAAGGTACAATCATGGTTGCTAACCAAGCGACCTTTGTCTTCTTTGATTTTAGTGCTACACATTCTTTTATTTCTGTAAATTTTGTTGAACAATTGCGTATACCTGTAAAACCCCTGAATAATGCTCTGGACGTGTACAACCCGATTGGGAAAAACACGGTTTGTGCTACCTACATACCAGATTTGGACGTAGTCTTGACGGACCGACATTTGCTTGCCTGTCCTGCTTGATATGACATAATTTGACATCATCCTAGGCATGGATTGGTTGCACAGATATCATGCTAAGGTCTTTTGTCGAAATGACAATTGTTTTGTCTCCACTAGGTTTTTCGAAGGTGGAGTTCAGGGTTCCCAAGCCGGTCCATGCGAGCTAGATGATTTCATCGCTAAGGGCGCAGAGCTACTTGCGGAAGAGGGATGCACAACCTTTTTGGTCAGTGTCGTCAAATATGATTCGATGCCGATTCCTATATGTGATCTGGATGTGGTTCGTGACTTTCTCGATGTGTTATCGGAAGAGCTGTCGCGACTTCTCCCGCCTCGTGAGGTAGAATTCAACATTGAATTGCTATCGGGCACCGCGCCGATCTCTAAAGCACCATATCGGATGGTGCCAGCTGAGCTCGATGAGCTCAAGAAGTAATTACAAGAGCTGTTGGATCAGTGATTTATTCGTCATAGTGTTTTACCCTGAGGATCTCCTATTTTGTTCATGAAGAAGGACGGATCTTTGCGGTTGTGTATCGACTATCGAATGCTCAACCAGGCCACAATAAAAAATAATTACCCGTTGCCACGCATTGAGGATCTGTTCGACCAGTTACAGAAGGTCAAAATATTCTCGAAGATCGACCTTAGATTTGAGTACCATCAACTCAGAATTAAGGAAGATGACATCTCCAAGATGGCCTTTTGAACCAGATATGGGCATTACGAGTTTACCGTCATGCTTTTCGGACTCACCAACTTCCTCGCAGCCTTTATGGACCTAATGAATAGGGTATTCAAGCCATATTTGGACACCTTCGTGATCGTGTTCATCGACGACATTCTGGTATATTCAGAAAGCCGGGACCAACATCGTCAGCACTTTAGCATCGTTCTGGAAACCTTGCATAAGGAACGCTTGTTCGCCAAGTTTTCCAAATGCGAGTTTTGACTCGAGGAGGTTATGTTTTTGGGACGCGTTATTTTCAATGGAGTGTCCGTGGATATTACAAGGGTAGAGGTTGTGCTGAATTGTCAACAACCAAGGAATGCTCGTGACATCTGGAGTTTCCTTGGATTAGCTGGATATTATCCAAGGTTTATCCATGACTTTTCTAAGATCGCCCTACCTATGACTAAGTTGCTAAAGAAAGAGGCCAAGTTTGTGTGGAACGATAAGTGCGAGGGTAGCTTCCAGATGCTGAAGGAGCGACTTACCACTGTTCCTATTTTGTCTTTGCCTTCAGGTCAAGGCGGGTTCGTGATCTACACCGACGCTTATGTGTCAGGCTTATGTAGCGTATTAATGCAGAACAGTAAAGTGATTTCTTATGCCTCGCGCCAACTCAAGATTTATGAGAAGAATTATCCGACTCATGATTTGGAGTTAGTCGCAGTAGTTTTCACATTAAAGATTTTGTGACACTACTTATATGGGGAGCAATTCGAGGCCTTCACATATCATAAAGAGCCTCAAGTACCTGTTCTCTCAGAAGGAGTTGAACATGAGACAACGATGTTTGCTAGAATTTCTCAAAGATTACGATTTTACCCTCTCCTACCACCCAGAAAAGGCAAACGTAGTGGCTGACGCCCTCAACCGCAAGACTTTAGGAGTTTTGGTCAACCTGTTATTCGCAAGATGGAAGCTTATTTAAGATTTGGTTTCCTGGAAACCGTTTGCCTCCTCGCCAGATTCGATCAGTTTGTCGAACCTGGTGGTTCGACCAGAGCTACTCACTAGGATCATTGCCGGGCAGAAAGTCAATATGCACTACGAGAAGTTGAAAGCTCAAACGCAGCAGGACGGTACCCTCTTCCGTCTTAAGGAGGAAGGAAGCATGTGGCTGAAGGATCGCCTTTGGGTCCCAGATGACCCTATTTTGAGAGATGCGATTCTTGGTCAGACTCACAAGTCCAGATACACTATCCACTCAGGAGGTACGGAAATGTTTAAGGACCTACAACGATGAAATTGGTGGAGTGGAATGAAGCGAGACATAGCTGAGTACGTCTCAAACTGTTTGACTTGCCAGCAGATTAAGATCGAGCACCAGAGGCCAGCCGGAGTAATGCAACAGATGAAAATCCCACAATGAAAGTGGGAGAACATCACTATGGACTTCATTGTGGGTCTGCCGAGGACACGGAGGAAGCATGATGTGATTTGGGTGATCGTTGATAGACTCACCAAATTGGCTCATTTCCTGCCTATCCGTCTCAGTCAGTCACTGGACAGTTTGGTAGACCTCTATGTTAGAGAGATCGTGAGACTGCACAATATTTCGGTCTATAATTTTTGATCGAAATCCAAGGTTCACTTCGAGGTTTTGGGGGTAGCTGCAGTTAGCCTTGGGCATAAAGTTAAAATTTAATACTGCCTTTCACCCTCAGACCGATGGACAGTCTGAACGCACCATTCAGACCTTGGAGGACATGCTGTGAGCTTGCATGATGGATTGCAAGGGAGAACGAGATTCTCATACCAGTCTGGCGGAATTTGCATACAACAACAACTATCTCATACCAGTCTGGCGGAATTTGCATACAATAACAGCTATCACGCTAGCATCGGGATGGCCTGAAAGACCCGCAACTTTTTTAGCAAAAGTTCTGAATAAATCCACGAGGCATTTTCATATAAAAATAGCATATGAACCCAAAATGCGAATCAAATCGATTTCTACGAACCAATTATACTTAGGATATTCGTATCTTCGCGAATATATGCTCAAACAGTCAGGGAGCCATAACTTCTTCCCTGAGTAAAATTAGGAGATTTGTACGAGCCAACTTTTCTAGCTATGTCGATACGAAGAGAATGACGTACTCAGATTTTTCGAAAAAATTGCTGAAAACCCGAATTTTTTGTGGGACCCACAAAATTGTTGGTGGAACCCACAAAAATATTCCTCAAAAAATATCTTGTGGGACCCACAGAATATTCCATATGGGCTTCACACAAAAGGAACCTCCTGTCTTTATTCGGAAAGACAGTGGCAAAATAAGGAGGAGCAAGTTTCCTTGGCTATAAATAGCCCTCCTCCCTCTCTCTTCTCATAAAATCGTCCTCCCCTCTCTCTCTTATTCTCTCTCTCTCTAAAACCTCCCTTACCTAGCTTGTTCCTTGTAAGCCTGCCTGACCTGGTCTTAACCTGGTTTAAACCTACTTGACTTGGCTTGAATGCAGCTGATTCTAGTCAAAGTCAAAGTCCTCTTTGGTCCTAAAACCATGTTTGATTCAATTGACCTAGACCTAGCCTACTTGGGCTAAGTCTGAACCTGCCTGACCCAGTTGACTTGGATCGAACCTAGTTTGGTTCAAACCACTTAGGTTTAGTAGCTTGACCTGCTCTTCTTCTTTCTCAACTAGGTCAAACTCATCTGACCTAGTTCAGCCTTTCAAAAAGAGGTTCAAACCCAGTTCGAAGCAGAGAGAGCATCCCGAGGCCATTCTTCACTGATTGGAATGTAAGTTTGATTGGCCGATCACTCTCTTTCAAGTATTTAATGATTTGTGTTGTGATATATATATATCGTATATGTTCTGAAGTAGGATCTAACCCTAGTTCATGGTTTATGCTCTACGAGACACTTCGGTGTTCACGCGCGTCTCTTTGCGACTATCGTTGGATATTTACGATAAAAGCTTCTGCGTATTGCAGTATATATGTATTTGAGATTGCCGTCGCGTCGAACGATATCAAGGCTCCTGCTTTTTGCAATTTAAATTATGCTTTTAAGATTGCCGTCGCGTCGAACGATGCCAAGGCTCCTGCTTGCTGCAATTTAAATTATGCTTTTAAGATTGCCGTCGCTTCAAATGATGCCAAGGCTCCTGTTTTCTGCAAATATATATGTATTTGCTTTCTACAAGTTATTTAGTTCGATTTTCTCCGCCGAACATTAAATATGCACTCATTTACGCCGCCGCAATATAAAGCAGAAGCTCCTCCTTATATTACATATAGCTGCGCATAAATGAACGTTCAAATTAAGATCAACTCCAAATTGCCAATGCGTTTTTATTGGCGTTACTATATCAAGATTCCGCTTAACGAATGAAACCCCTATTAGAAAGGCTTTGCTTTTGCGCAAAACTGCTTTTTCGTAAAATCCTAAGTCACTTGCGCATGGTCTGGTTATGACCTAAGGTTTTAACGAACCTCCATGGATGCGAAGTATGCACAATGGTGCACATCCATCCCCGAGTTAAGCGTAGCGATTTCCTCATCAAAGAGAGGAAATGCTGCTAAAATTCTGAAAGAATGCTCACCCAGCTTAAAAGAAACGCACACTTTCTCCGTCAAAGAGAGGAAGTGTTGCTGAAATTTCTGAAGAAGCTCAACCACCTCAGAAAAAATGTAGCATGTTACTTCGTCATACAGAGGAGGTGTTGCCCACATTCTGTCAAATACGTTCTACAACGTGGAAATGATCGTCACACTTCTGCCGCTAAAGCAGGGGAAATGCTGTCGAAATGGCTGACAAAAGAATTACCTGAACCAGTTGAATGACACGAGGATGCCTTGCTATCGGAACGCTGCCAGAATGACTCGTTCTCATGTTCGCCTACAAGGGCACTTTACTCATAAGGGCCGAAGAGCTAGAGTAGTTGCACTTTGGCTAGGCTAGGTGCTCATTGCGGTGATATACACTGAGTAGTTGATCCGTTGAGATCGTGTCATATGCATGCTCATTGAGATACTGTTACACAACTAGACTCGTAAGGGCCGGAGTATGTTGTCCATCCGAAAGAGGTGAGGTGCTCATGATTGCCGTAGATGTCGAGAGCAGAGTCAAGTATGCATATGAATAAGACTTAAGGTCGCAGACCCCACGATTTTGGCCACGCTGGGGAATACTGAATGGGGTCGGGTACATATGTCCTTAATGCGGGAGGCACTGACTTTCCCGAATGGCATGCGAATATCCGACAAGTAACGGTTAGACCAGCAGACCCCTTCAGGACTATTGCTCACCGTGGCATACGATCATGGTACAGTCGCGAGGGACATTATTTGATTTTGAACCTGATAGAGTTCAAGAGCCTCCCGTCACTCAGATCCAAAGAAATAAGCAGATCTATGACTATAAAAGTTCCTGTTTTTTTTTTCTCAACAACCAGAACATAAAAATTAATGGTGATATAAGATTTTTAATCTTCACAGCAACCTGAACATACAATCAGATCCAAAAGAATATGCAGGTCCACGACGTACGACCAAATTTTTCTTCACGAAAAAAAAAAATTACCCACGACAAGTCTGGTTGTCACCCACACTCACGACAAAAAAAAAGTCGCCACCCCGTACCTGTACTGAAACCCATACTTCCACCTCGACTTTTAGATCTGATTACAGATCTGAGTCATGACTTTTGTTAGACTGCAGATCTGTTATCAGATCTATACCAATCAATTTCAAAAAAAAATTTTGAACACACCTTAGGTCTGGTCCCCTTCACGCAAGCTTTGGCGTAGACCCTGAAGTCACCCCCCTTCACGCAATCTGGTACCCTTCATGCACACTCTGGCGCAGACCCTTAAGTCACGCCCCCAAGGTCGATGGCTCTGGTACCATATAAAAGAGAAAAAGAGGTAAAGAGAAAAGTCTAAAATCATGTATTAGGTCTAATCTCTACTTGTTTAAATAGAGATCAGCCATAAGAAAGAAATTACATATGGGTCCCTCATTATTTAGAGAATACCAAAAACAGACTTAAGTAAAACTTTAAGAGCTCGACTTATTTAGAGGTCAACTTATTTTAATAAACATCATGCATTTCCCTAATTATGCATTAAATCATGCATATTTACTTGCTTCTCTACTTGCCCTATATGATTGAATGCATGATATTATATCCTGTTGTATGCTGAATGTTCTAAATGTTTATTTGAACCATGTTCTTAATGCAATAGTATTCTTCTAAATTATTGCATGAATTCTTATCTGTATTATTTATGCTTATTTGATTCATTTGAGGGATTTATAAACAAAATTCCTCGGATTTCTGACACCCCTACTTTTGTAGTTTTCGTAGCTGCAGGGGATTAGTGAAGCGACTCGCTTCTAGGAGAGCTACAAGTGCTAGACGTTTGCTAGACAACTTTACAGATGAACAATATGGTTCTGCTTTTCTTTACTTTTTCGTTACATTTAATTGTCTATGCACTCTGATTTTTCTTATGCAATTGTCTCGAGACTATTCTACTTATTTAATAAAAATTTGGCTTGCTATGGTGTGGATGATAAATGTAAGATTTGATGGTTTGTTTGGTTATCTAACTAAGAGTGAAATTGTAAAGGCTCCGGGTCTCTGAGAATATTTCCGCAATGGTTTTAAAAATAAAAAATAAATTTCTGAGTTTGTAAGAGGTATGAGTTGGGGTCGTTACACTTGCACATGTGTATACCATGCTTAATCGAAGTGTTAATAAGAGTCATTCTTATGTGCACATGCATTCTTGAAATTGATGTATTTTGCATGTAAGTAATCACATAAATGTTTACATGCTTAAACTGGACATTCTATGCTAAGTTAAGTGTTAAGGTAAGGTGGTTGTCTTATGCATGAGCATACGTGAAATGGATAAGTTAATGCATGTAAATAATTGCATGAGTGTTCACATGCTTTAATTGAAAGGATTCATGAATGAAAGTATCCATTTGACATGAATACGTGTATTAAATGAAATCATGCATTGGACATGAATTTGTGTATTGAATGAAAGCCCTGGATATATGTGAACTCATGCACATGCTTATGAATTTTATTGTTTCATGCACATCCTTAAGTTAGCATAAATGAATGTGCATTAAAAAACATGTAAAAAGAATTCATAGTTGCATGATATTTATGATTTTTGCACATGAATGCATTGATGATCAAATGGATCATCCTGGGCTGTGTGAGCCTTGAGCATGTGTTGCTCTTTGTTTTGGTTGTTCTATACATTTCAAAAATCAAATGTGATATTATTGTTCTTATTGCACTTTTCTATGTTGCCACCGACTGTGGTCTGATGAAGAGCTACGCATGTTGATTTGCGAGCTTGTGTTATTAATTCTGCATGTTGAATTGCAAATTTAAGAAGATGAATTAATAACAAGATAAAAGAAATTAAAGAAGAATGTAATCTACGTTTTCTTGATGTTCCTTCGATAGTGTGAGAATCTTGGACATTGCGGTTTTAAGAAAACCGTGAGGATACTAAAACTCCGTGTGCGTTGTTGTTGCTCTTGAATCCGATATTGAGGTTCTTCTCTTGGCCACGATTTTAGGAGGAATCCGTCACTTTGCTTAGGGGTGGTGTGTAGATACAGTTATTGTTTTGGTATACCAAGAAAGTGACACTTGTGGATGCTGATTTCCCTGGTGTGTCGACATTAGATGTTGATTTCTAATATTCCGATAGATGGTGCAGTTTTCTGATATCGGTCGAGGGCTAAGTTTGAAACTCATTAATAAAATACAATTGTGTGCTAAGTTACCTTGGGAACCCTACTTGACCTCGAGAATTCTTATCCGTGGGCAACGATAACTAAAAGAGAAACTTAAATTGTGTGCATTTAATAGGGACATGCATACGAAAAGAAAACTCTGATAAAAGATAATAATAATTTATTCATACATTGCACTGAAATCATGCACAATCTTGCTATGCATTAGATTATGCATATTTACTTGTTCTCTTAGTTGTTATATATTGGTGAATGCATGATGTTGTTCCCTAATGCATGTTAGATGTTGATATTGCTTAATTTGTGATCCCTGTTTATTAAATGTTCCTTCATGATTAATAATTCTTTCTCATTGCATGAATGATTAATTGAGATATGAATTTGTCATAATTGCATCCCTCTAAAATATTACATGAATCTTATTTATGTTCTTTTTACTTATTTGTTTCATTAGAGGGATTCGTAAGCAAGATTCTTTGGATTTTGACACCCTACTTTTTGTGTTTTTCGCAGCCTCAGATGCCTATTGTGTAACGCCCCGAAATTTAAACCCAAATTTTTGAGGATTTTTTTTTTGCGGAAACAACAAATGATTCCAGGGTTAAGTATTTCAGAACGATACAGGAAGGTAAAAGCAAACCACACCATTTATTTTTATTTCAATAATAATAGAATCCAAACAGAGTTTATCACATCATCAGTCTTAAAACAAAAATTTCAATCAAAAAGCAATTTGGACCGCCAGGGAACAAATAAATCCAGTCATGGTCAGCGCCTCATCCTGCTTCGCTCATGGACTACTCTGTGCCTGAAAATGATAAAAATTATAGGAATTAGACTACCACGTCTAAGTAGGAAAACTGTAATTATTCTTGCAAGTAGATCATGTGTCAGGTGTGTGATGTGGGTGTCGTGTTTGATTTTCAGTCTATACCTAACATATAAAGAATTTGATACAACAACAATAACAGACATATATCTAAATAGAAAGGTAGATTATGTAACAGTTCTACTTAAGCACAAAACATTTTATGCAACTACAACCATTAAGCAAGGTATTGAGCAATTAAAGCAGAACTTACACTAACATGAATAACATCTATATAACATCCATAATATGAATTCAAATAACTAATATATACACAGTTTAGGATTGTCGTTTCATCATAAGCACCGAATATAAAGCATGATGAAAGAGTATGCAATTGTCTCTTTAATGACTCTAACACAGTGATACCTAACTGTTCTAGTTGATGTTTATCTTTTCTTATCCCGCGGGTACACACGGGCCAAGGCAACCATCACAGAAGAGAACGTTCGGGGGTATATTATTAAAGATTGTTTTATTAACCCGAACATTCTAACTGTGACTGAAAATCCCAAGAGAGCGGCCAGTGACCGAGAGAAACTCCCAAAGGCCAAAACCAAAACAGGATGCATCCCTAGCTTCTGCAGAAGAACATGGAACTACCACTTAGGACACAATTGATAGTCCGGGTCCCCCGACGCTGAGGACTGGGACCAACGAGTCGCTTTACGCTCGAAACTAAACACGTCCCCAGAGTTTTGTACCACCTACCCTCTCCAAGGTAAGCCTGAAACTGAGTGGGTTACTCTTTTTATTTAAATTTATTTTCCGAAGCACAGGGCATTTCCCCAACTTCCTTCTACTACCACGGCAGTAGAATTCCCATCCTTAGTTTATTTACCCGGGTATAAAACCATCACCATCCTTTGTTATATTTATTGCATAACCCACCCAAAGTGCTCTGGTGCCTCTAAACCAGTCAAGCACGGATGTTAAAATTTATGTGGTTGTTAACCCTTTTTAACTTGAGTACCAAGGTAAAGCCTTCAAGTACCTGGCTTGGTGATTCCCATGCCAGCCTTAAACCATAACAACCACACATAAATGAAAATTTATTCTTATTTATCAATCACTAACATGGTTTTCTTAAACTAAAAGAGTGGTTACAACTCTCTTTGACTGGAATCGTCATTAACTTAGCTCGGCCCTTTATAAGGATCCATGGTGATAAAATTTACTAAAATAATAATTGGCACATTCACAAACCCACTATTGATAGTTTCCTTTATAGGAACGTGAGATTTCTATGCATACTATTTACAACATGTAAAAGGGGAAATAGGCATCTCCTAAAGATCTCGAACTAATTACAATGGTCGAAACTAACATATGTAGTGTCTATAGCCTATATACCAAAACAATTCCTTTCGATATACATCACAAGACATGCCGCAAATAATAGAGTCTGTAACTTATTCTACCTATTTCAGTTATACAACACAGGAATTCAAAAATAAAAATCCAATATGAATCACTCAGCCATTCTACTATATCCCACAGATTAACTAAGTGAAGTACAGTACAGTGTGTTACACCGAAAATAAAGGAAAGAACCAAAAATTTATTTAGCCGCATGACCTAAACAACCCTATTTTTTTTTTTTTTAGTTCAGCCCTCATGCAGCATATACATCAAACAGTGGTTTCAGCCATTCTACTGCATTTTACAGGATTATCTACTGCATTTTACAGGATTATTAAGTATTAAACATGTTGTATTATGCAGAACCAACAAAACAAAAGAACAACTACTGGACATATACAAGACTCAAACATGGGCAGCACCTGGTTTTATCATAAGTAATTCAAACTAAAAACACAGGCTTTAAACATGCATTTACATTGATTAATCATATGAAAACAAATGTCCAGACCCTTATGGTATTCAAGCATGGTCATACGTGTACAGACTGTGTGCCAGTCTACCCGAATGCATCATTTCTGTTACCGAAATTTTTCCAGAACATAGTACACCAACCCTCATGATCCCCATTCCTCTAACATAGACAGCTCAGAGAGGCTGCATATTACATGTCATATACTGATGAAAAAAACCTAAAACTTCCTACCTGTTAATCCAGTTACACATAACCAAAAGAACTTGTAACAATTTAATAGAATACAAATGAACATTCAAAATTATCATACCAAGGGCGTGGCTAACCTCTTTATGTATATTTTCTTTTATGAGAAAAAAAAAACAAAACTTAATTTCTCTTACCCAACTACAAACTGAATCATACTAAGGGAATAATTTACAACTTTTCCCTATTATAACCCATTCTGCCCCATTTCGACAGGTTACACATATTCAGACCATAATTTAGTTCAAAGAATAATCATGTAACAAGGATTTCCAGAATTTTTCTTTTTACTTTTCAGCATAATCGAAATTACATCATACAAATAAAAAAAAACTATTTGCATAACACTGAATACAGGTTTCATAACAATGTAAAGATCTGGGAAGATAAACCCCAGATTCCCAGTTTAGATTTGGGCTTTTATTTTTTTTTATTTATTTATATATTTTTTTTTCAACAATCGAGATCTCCCAATTTAGTTGATTTGGGGTTAATCGGACCACCCTTCATACTTGACCCCAAACTCCCAAGAAACAATCAGGGAGATCTACTCACGGACATTGCGTTTGTAGAAATCCCCAACTGTCCCCACGCCACTCGTGATTTGGGGATGTTCTTTTCCCCACTCACTCACACCCCGACCACGCGAGCTACCTACACAGAAAAAAAAAACAGTAACCTACCATTATCCGGCGAGGTTGTTGCGGCATCCACGAGAGGGTCGGTCGGCCTGGACAGCACCACCACCGGCGAGGTTGGCTCCTCACTGCAAGGCCTCGAGCTGCAGCCCGAGATCGGAGGTTGATTCAAAGTTTAGAGAGGTAGAAGAGAGTGAGAGAGAGAGAGAAAGAGAGGTTCGGGGTCCCCTATTGTAGGTGGGTGGCCTCCCGAAAAGGAAGGAGCTCCTCCTCCTCCCGGCGGCTCGGTGTGCTCCCCCAACTCCCATCTCCTTATGTGTTAGGGTTCGGCTGAACCCTAACACCCGATAACTCAGGGGAGAGGGTTTCCCCTCTCAAAACTTTTTATCGGGCAACCCATATCGGGTTGCCCCCTTATTAACCCCTCTTTTAATTTAACAGGGTGTGGGTCGGGTCCGGGTCCGAACCACGACCCGAAATGCTGGACCCAAATTTGATTTGGGTCCGGGTCGCTTAAACAGCAGTGGACCCAAGGGTTGGATCCACTTGGGTCCGAACCGTGGATTTGAAATATCTAATTTCTTAAATATTTATTTATATAATATTACTAAAATACTCTAATATCCGAAATTTTCTTTTGGATCCAATAACGGATCCTAGGCCCAAATCCACATAATTCTTAAGTTTTAGTGTAAAATTTGTGGTTCTTACATAGTGTGACAACTTGCTTTTGAGAGGAGCTACGAGGAGACTACACGACTGCCTCACAAATTCTTTTGGACAATGTGACTCTTCTTTTTGCTTTATTTATAATTTATTTACTTATGTTTTAAACTATATGCATTTGAATAAATAAAGTTTGGTTTGGTTTGTTATGAAAGATGAGTATAAGATCCCTTGTAGTGGTGATTGTGTTTTAATTGTAAAGCCTCAGGTCTCTGAGAATGTTTCTGTACTTGTTTAAAAAAAAAATTTTGCCACTTTTTCACGGGTATGAGTTGGGGTCGTTACAGACCTAAACCACGCGTAGACTCAAATGTCATCACCTAATATCGAGTATTTTACCGATGTTTCCACAACACTTAGCCAAAATTTCAAAAAACCAGCATTTAACATAGTGTAAAAACACACGATATTACATATACGCAGATGTATATGTGTGAGCGTGTTTAAAAAGCAACAATTTTAAATCACTATAATTATGAATATCAAAAAATGAAACTAAGTTGAAATTGAAATGTAATGTAATTGATGACAAATTTTAAAAGAAAATGAAACCAAGTGAATACCAACTAAGTAAATAAGATCATAAAAGAAAATAGATAAATTTAATGACACAATGTTGGCTGTGTGTGAAACTAGTTTGACTATGTTCATGAAGTGTCCGAGTGTTGTGTTGTATCGAATAGTGTATGGGTCCTATAGTCATTATGGTCAAACCTAGTGCAGGTGAAGTTACAAAATGAAGTTTCTAAAGGGTAACAATTAAAAATGTGCAAGGCAAGAAGTTCCTTTTGCTGAATTAGGTAGTTAAGGAAAACACCTTGCAAGAACATTATGAGTATTCATCTATGATAGGGGTGAATAAGTATTAATCTAAAATCTTTTTGGTCCCAATAGCCAGAGAGGAGTCCTGTAAACAATGGTGTCAAAATGTTTCAGTAGATGTTTATTTGAGCAAGAAGGTGCTTGCAAAGCTTCTGTTACCTTTGGGCAGGAATTCGTATTTTTCTTTTTCATTGCTATTTTGTAGACTTAGGAAGGATGTAGTTGACAAATACAATCCATGGGTAACTGTAATCACATCCACCAGAAGTAAGCATTTTAGGACATGATGCTTAAAAATGATTTCAGAATTCCCACATGATTTTATTATCAATTGTGCATGTAGAAATTAGAACAGTCTCTGTCTGTATGTATGATGTACTGCAGCTTATACTTGATGATCTGTTACTACTTGATTGTGTATAAAAACAATTTCTGCCAACAGGGAAACTTGAAGTGACAAATATTTTGCAGTTGAAGTAAATCTTGTATTTGTTGCCAAACTATCATCAGAATGCTGAGGGACAACTACATTGAATAATCATTTATCAATTTGGGAAGAGTTCTGTTTTAAGTAAGAATATTTCTGGAAAAGAAAAAAAACAGCAGAAAGGTCACACAGATAAATGATTCTGGAGCTATTAAATGAGATGATCTGTTGTTTGCATGCCTCCTTGTTGATAACAATGAACTAAAGAGTTTATTTATCTTCTTTAGGGACTTGCACTGGTAATGCACAAGCGCAATGAGGGTCCAGCTGTTTTTGAAATGCTTAATGATGCACTGGATCTTGCACAGCATGAGGACAGGGTAACTGAGGAACGCAATATTAGAATTCTGATTGCACAAATGCACGTGGTGAAGGTATGAGATCTGGAACAATGCTGATAAGTCATGTTTTTTGCATGTCTGTGTACATTTTGATATTAACCACAGGTAGCAAAGAAGCTACATTTAATGCTACTTCATTCCTTCATTCCAAAGTTAAAGGTTGAGTAAAGGTCTATTTTAATTTGATGGACTCATTTAGAATGTAACATGATGAATGCAATTGTTCAACAGATTGTGTAGTAGGTTCATGTTGAGTCAGATTGAAGTTCTGAATGTTTTTCCTATAGCTTTAGAACTTCTCAATGTAATTAATCTAGTAATGTTTCATTAGTTATTGTAACCTGCCCAAAATTGCTGATGGACTTCATGTCACTGCATGTTATTTGCAGGGTGAATTAGAAGAGGGATTGCAGGATTTTCAAGATTTGGTCAGAGAGGATCCTCGAGATTTCCGGCCATATCTGTGCCAGGTAATGTTAGCTTTGAATACGTAAATGACAACTTTTATGGAGCAGTGCAATCTGAAAGTGTTCATGACCAAGATTTCCAAGAAGGGGAAGAAGGCTTTTTTAAATTCAGGTGAAACGAGAAACATGGACATTATATCTATCTATTTATCTATATATATATATATATATATGTGTTCATGACCAAGATTGCCAAGAAGGGGAAGAAGGTTTTTTTAAATTCTGGTGAAACGAGAAACATGGACATCTATGTAACTGCGACACTGCTAAATGGTCGCCGTACCCGTGTCGACACACGCCGACACGGGCGCTGATACCGGGCATAGTGCGGGTACGCCATGGGTCAGGTCCCGCACTACGCCATGGTTCGGATCTAGCGTAGACCTGAAATCATAATCCTGCCCCCCTCCTCCCTCTTTCACGAAACCCTCATTCAGGAATTACAGAATCCCACCCCGATACAAAATCCCGAAACTCCTCCTTCCCACCCTCGACAAGAAGAAGAAGAAGAAGAAGAAGAAGAAGAAGAAGAAGAAGAAGAAGAAGAAGAAGAAGAGAGAGAGAGAGAATCCTAAAATTCTTGGAGCAAGGAGACTTCCCGAAGAAGCAAATGGTGGAGCTCGAAGAGAGAGTGCTTATCTCCCTCCAGTTTTTTTCTTTAATTTGTGGCACCCTTTTCTCTTCTCTTCTTTTCCCTTCTTCTCTCTCTCCTTTTCTGCAAATTTTTGAATGAACGACGTTGGTGTTCCATCGGAGAGAGAGAGGGGTACCTACCTCAAACCTTCTCCTCTATCTTCTTCTTCACCTCCTTTTCTTCCTCTTCGTACCCCCTGAGTGAGTGAGTGAGTGAGTGAGTGAGTGAGTGAGTGAGTGAGGCGGTCAAAGGAGTTTTGTTCATCTTTTTTTAAAATTTCTGAACACTCTCTCTCTTACACTTTTACTAAAAACTTTATTGGATTGGACCTACATATATGTGGATCTTGCATTGGATCCATACAATATATATATATATATATATAGCCGTGTCCCCTTACCCTAATTTTTTGAAATTGCCATGTCGTACCCTCCGTACCCGTACCCGTACCCAGGTGACATAGATGGACATTATATATTGTTAAAGTATATTTATATATATTTCTTGATGTAATAAGTAAAATCCATTAGGGGTATTTTAGTCATTTCACCTTGTGTAATAGGCTGTGCCCATTAGGGGCACAATCAGTGTTGTGAAAAGCGTTGAGGCGTAGCGAGGCACTCCACCAAAAACTGAGGCGAGGCGTAAAGCGTAAGCCTCAAATTTTTTTTGACAACTTACAAAATATTATAAAAAGAAATATCTAAAAATACAAATAAATAAAGAAATGCTTTATTGATTAAATAACAATCAATAAAAAATAGAAAATCTCAAATAAGTACTAAAAAATATGAGATTAACATATAAAAGTAACTAAAAAACTGATTACATAACTCGAAAATATATGAGATTAACCAAAAAATGTTAAAATATACTAATAAACTGATTACATAACTGAAATAACTTGAAAATATATGAGATTAACCTACAAAAGTTAAAATATATGAGATTAACATATAAAAGAACTAAAAACCTGATTACATAACTGGAAAATACATGAGATTAACAAATAAAAGTTAAAATATATTAAGAAACTGATGAGTTGTGGAGCTTGATTCATAGTTTTTAACCTTACAGAAGGGGGGTCCGAGGGTTCCTCCCGGCGCAGGTCCCGCTGCGCGGTCAGCGGGCGGGGGTCCAGGGGGGGCAGCGCCCCCCCCCCCCCCCCCTAAGATTTTTTTTAAAAAATTCCGCAGCCCATTTCATAGGGGCAAAATTTAAAAAAAATCCAAAAATGGACCAAAATGACCTTGGGTGCATTGACCGCACCCAGGGTCGGGTTGAACGCACCGGGTGCTGCACCCGCGTTGCGTCGCGTCGATGTGGGTGCGACACCTGTCTGGCTGAATCCCTGTGACATAGTTGTTTGTTTTCTCTTTCAGGGAATTTGAACCCAAGATTCCTTGGTTAAGATGCCTAATTTTCAGCTAGAACTTTCAGGCTTTATATAGCATGGGCACTTCTACTAGGCCCCATACCTATGATGTACCCATGCCAGTAATAGGTGGTACTCCTGACACGGATCAATCAGGTTTTTTATGTAGGTCGACCCAATTTATCCATCTTATGATCTGATCGTTGTATGGTCTATGCTTGGCAATAGCAGTGTAACTATATACTTGTTGATATTTGTTAGTTAACTATATACGTTTGACATGCTTCAGAATTTTAGTTTGTAATTGATAATCTAACTTCATATCTAGATCATTTTATAAAATATAAGATAATTGTGCATATATATATATATGAAACTACTGTCAAATAGAGTTCTTGAGCATATGCATTTAAACTTAAATGATAAGGCAGACATTGTCAATATGATGAATGACAATATATCATGGCATAAGTTCAACAAATGTCCTCTATTGGTTGTAATAAAGAACTCGTGAAAAAATATGCAGCTTGCAGTGAGGCGCGCCTTGCCTTGAGGCGTACGCCTCACCTTGAGGCGCGCCTCGCCTTGAGGCGTACGCCTCAAGGCGTATGAGGCGTGTGCCTTAAGGCTTTTGCGCCTTATGCCTGCGCCTCAAGGCACAAAGCCCCTCGCCTTGAGGCGAGGCACACTTTTTGCGCCTTGAGGCACACTTTTAACAACACTGGGCACAATAGTAAACTATTTTAGGTCTTTAGGTATTTTATTTTTTATGTACATAAATGTCCTTTAGCCAAAAGCTAAAGGACATTTATGTTCTTTTTGATAGAGTCGTTGGGACTGATGCTGCATAAATTATACGTTTTATTAATACATTTTCACTGCATAAATGCATAATCTATAGGTTTAAGGTCCACACTTAGATGCATATTGAGGTTAGGAAGCTATGGTTCGAATTTCATCAAAATCAGACTTAAAATGAAGGAATTATGGCATTTACAGTATAGCGGGTCAAACCTCGGAGCAAATCTGAATGATTTGGATCCAAACGTCCATTTGGACCTTGGATCTGGACCAAAACGAATGTAGATCCACTCCATCCCAACCCATTCACGTTTTCATAAATTATTTTCTAAAAACCCCCTCCTACGTGAGGTGCCCCAGAGAAATTTTACTTTTTAATCCTTCTTTTGGAAAAACCAAAATAAAGGCTAGACGTTTAAATAGGAAATGACGCCCATTGTAGAACGGTCTTTGCTTTGGTTTTCGTGCCCTAGGGGCACGAATCTTGGTCCAACCCCTTCTCACCTCTCACCCCACGCCATTGCCATTGGAGCTTGAAGATTTGCTTGAGATCCAAGCTTGAGATCCAAGCATTCTTTCTTGTCTCTCTTCCATATCTCTTCAGTTCTTTTTCCTCCCTGTTGGATACTCATCATGTTGGCTGTGTTTTGCAGATATAGCAGAGGGTGAAGACACTTTCTCTTGCTTGGAAGTGCGAGACACTCCAACAAGAGGGATCGACTCTACCTCCATCCGATCTTCTAAGCCACCCGATCAAGAATCGGTTCCTCCTCCATCATCGGTGGACTTCAAACGTGTTGCAGCTGCATAATACAGTTTCATGGTGTCGTTCCAGCATCAACGAGGCCCCTCGTGGTGCGAAAGCCTAGCAAAGTCCGCTCTTTCCTTCCCCCCAGTCGTCGGATCGCCCTTGAGGTAAGATCTTCTCATCCATTGCTTCAAGATAAAACCCAAGCTGTGCGTGTGTTATTGTGCTGTGTGTTTTCTGTGTTTCGTCAGCCTTAGTGTAGATATTTCGTGCATAAACCAGCACGTAGATTTGTTTAGGTATTTTCCTTTAGTTACTAGTATTTTCAATCCAACATTGGTATTTTTGGGTGTGTGCCTGAATTTGAATTTGATGTTTCTGTGTGGCTGCGTTTTTTCAGTATTTCCCATCTTCATGTATCTCGTTTTGATTGAACCCAGTACCTTAGGAACCATGTAAATGTCATTTGCTGTCTTAGGCGTTTTTAGATCTTGAGAAAACTAAAAGTCGAGTTATGTTTTTCTAGTTTTTATGTTTGTCGTCCAATTATGTTTTAACAAGTCTGTCTATAGATCAGTCCAGTATGTAATTAGATGTTTGAAGTTGGTATTTCAATTTTAGTTTTTGGTTGAAAATCATTGAGTCTTATTGTGAATATTAATTTCTGTAGGGTTAGTTAAATCAGCTATAGTATGTTATGTTAGACAGTAGCAGATAGATTAGTTTAACGTATTTGGATTGCTGTGTAGATTTATGTAGTTTGAAATATTGTATCAATTTGAGTTGTGGATAATTTTCTGTTTTAGTTTAGTTAGTCGATTGTAGTAGAATTATGTTTCAGCGTTTTCTTTTTATTTAGTTATTTCACAGCATATTAGTTAGGTTAATTTGTGTGACTTATTCTCAAAGTTTAGATTTAATCATATATGAGTATCATTTACTTAAGGTTTTGTGTGGCGTCATAGTGATAGATATAATTTAGTTCTAGTGTTCTTTATTTCCTAGATTAATGTAATGTTTTGTTTATTTCTTATTTAGCGTAATTTCTGTATATCATAGCTTGTTGGGTTTGATGCATGTAGGTTAGCTGTAATTATAAGTTAAGTAGTATATTTAGATTTAGTGAATTTGGTTTTAGTCAAGTTAAATTTAAATTAGATAGGTCGATTTTCATGTAGTAAGTGTCTTAGTTAGTTAGTTCTAATTTATATTTGATTTACCTTTTTATCCTTTAAGTCATTGTTAGTAGGATATTTTAGTTAGGATAATATTGTGTTAGATTAATTAATTAATTAGATTATATGAAGGGCAATTGAGTCTTTGTTGTTGAAAACCGTTTTTGGTAATTGACACCTCTCCCAATTCGTTGGATGTATAGAAGGAAAGCTTTGATTTTTCTCCATCCTAATTACAAATGAATTATCTTTTCAAAGGTGGAAACCCATTTGAATTTCAAATGAATTTATAAAAGTGCTTACACGATTTTGGCAAGATTTGAAATGCTACCTTCTCTTTTAAAGCCAACCAAAAACATGTATGGTGTTTTGGGAAAGGTTTTCAAAGGACCTATTGATTTTAAGGAAAATAATTCAAAACGTGTGGGTCCTAGTAGGATGGACGGTTTTTGAAGTTAAGCTTTCCAAATGTGCTATTAAGGCAAGAATGGAAGAGGTATTCATTGCCAAATTCGTGGATTCTTATATTTATCAGCCCTATTTACTAATTTATTAGTTGACCTAGCATTGATTTATTAGTAACTAAATTAGTAAGTGTAGAATTAGTATTAGATTGTAGAAATCATGTATATCCATTTAGGTAAGTTGCATTAATGTCTAATTGCATGTTATTTAGGAATTTAAGTAGATAGATTAGTATTCCTTTGATTCTTTTCATTCCTAGTTTAGTAAGTACTATTTAATTAGGAGGTATAATTAACCAACCTAGGGTGGCGTGAACCCTAGCCAAATCCATATCCTAAACCGCCACCCTAGCCACTTAATTAGTTCCTAATCCTAGCTAATCATAGCTAACCTGTAGATAGTTAGTTAACCCTAGCTAACTCTAGTTAACCTTAACTAACCATAACCGTACCCTATAACCTTAGTTAGTATCTAACCTTAGTCGACTAACCCTAGTTAGTTAGCTATTAATCCTAGTTAGTCAACTCTAATACTAGTTATACTAACATTAGGTTGTCGTTGGTGTTTCAATTAGGCTTTAGAGTTGTTAGTTAGATACTTAGTTAATTAATTAGTTTAGGTTATATAGAGTACATTAATATTAGTTAGATGCATACATATAGATAGTTTAAGTAGAATCATAATTTAGTTTAGGATAGTTTAGTCGTAGTAGTTAGTTCGGATTAGAGTTAGTTATAGTTTAGATTAGTTAATTTACTATTTTTATAATTAGTTTAATTGTTGCCCTTTTATGTAGTTTAGCAGTAGATTAAATTAGTGTAAGACTGTTTATGTATGTGATTTAATGCTAAAGTGTTAATTGTGGATTTGCATAAATGAATAGTGCACTGAACCTAAACCCTGATTTTTATCATGTCGTGCACTCATTATTTTATGTGGAAATTTTTGAAGTTTTCTGAATTTTTTTTTCTATTCTTCACATCCGTGTGTTCACTGTCTGCATACCAAAATTTAGCTCATTTCGAGTTGATTTGGTCTTGTTTTTAAGCGTTTTGTGAAAACAACTTTTTCAGAAATTTCAATTTCGGGTCCTGCGATTTCCAAAATTATCCTGATTTTGAAACGCTTATATCTGGAGATCTAGAACGAATTTTCCAAATCCGTAAAAATTGTCAGACTCTTGGATCTGTCAAGAACAGAACAGAAGTGATTTCGTGAATTTTGGAATTCGTTTGCCCTTTCAAATCATCGGTTTGTGAAAAACTGTCAGAATCCACTTTTGCATTGTTTCGGGACAAAACAGTCATTTAGTTATTTGTTTGATTTAACGTAGTTTTTAGTATTTTCCAGCATGTAGTTAGTAAATTAACTGTAGTTAGACTGATTAGGAGTGAATTGTTTAGTTAGCTTAGTTAGAAATGAGATTTTTAATTTTTTGTATTTCTTAATTGTAGTTTAATTTCAGAAGTAGCTTAGAACTAATTGTAGCTGTAATTTAGATTTAATTTTTACTTGTTTACTGACTTTTTGTTTTCATTGTGTAGGTTGATAAGTTAGAAACCGAGATTTACAGGTGTATTTTAGATATGAAGTGCAACTGCACATGTGGTGAAAAGACAAATTTATCCCTGACGATCTGGAGAAGACTTAGAGACCTGTTTTAGTGCATTTTTATGTTTTAGATGTTATTTAGTTAGAATTGTAATATTGACATAGTTGTAAACTCTGTTATATTAATAAATTGTTATTTTAGACTTAATTCAGAATATATCATGTTCCCTGTGGATTCGACCCGTACTCGCCACTTTTGTGGAAAGTCGGTTTTTATTATCTTTGGTTGACGATTTTCCCATTGTTTTTATTGAAAATTATCTTTTAAAAATAGCATCTCCAAAAGTACAACCAGGGACCTCCCCAACGACTCTATTTCTAGCCATTGGGGAGGGTCCCAAGACTCTCTCTCTTGCCTTTGTATATATAAAGGGGTAGAACGCCTCTTGTATGTCTATGCTTGTTCTCAAGCACTCTCTCAATAAACTCTATATTTTTTGTGTTGTCTCTCTTGTCCATAACTGGCATTATGGTTGTGATTGTATCTTGACTTCTAAGTAGTCTCCATTTGTGTATGTTGTAGTTGTCCATAAGTGGCACTTGTTTGTGTTCATCATATTTTATTACGTGGTATCAGAGCTTTAGTGCTCTTGGGTTGTAACTTGTACATCCAGAGAGAAGAACATAAAGATCAAGAGGATCGTGAGATTGGTGGAACATTGGTTTGTTCCCTTAGGCAGCGTGCTATCAAACTTCTTCAACACTTTTCCTTGCAATCTTCTTCTCTTTTTTCCTCTCTTTCTTATCTCTTTATCTTCCTTTCTTCTCCGCTATGGCTGATAAAGAAATTGTAATGGTTGTTTCCATCAAATTTGATGGAAAAACTACGATATGTGGGTCGAGGCGGTGAAAAGAATTCTCATGGTTAAAGATAGGTGGCAATTTGTTGATGGTTCCGCATTGGAACCACAACCAATTCTCATAAAAATGGTTGTTTGAGTCGATGGTGAATCTAAAGAGGAAAGCCTTAAGGGAGTTCGAAAGAGAAAAAAACTATGCATGAATACAAAAAAGCCTATAAGGAGTGGGAAGTTTTCTTTTTATAGGTAGTATGCATGAGGAGCCATGCTCCGATATTCTTGAATTCGAAAGAGCGGATCAAGCTTGAGAATATATTAGATAAACCTATACTCAAAAAGATGCTCACAAGTGGGATCTTAAAGACAAAATACATAGTTGCAAGCAAGGAGATAAAATGGTGAGGGAATGCTATAGTACCCTCAAAAGACTTTGGGATCAATTGGCTAAACTTGAGCCTATATGGGAGACACCTAATGATGCTCAAGAATAAAAGAATTTCAAGTATGAGGAACAATTGTCTTAATTTTTTAGAGGTCTTAGACCCGAATTTGAACAAGTTCGGGTCAATATCATTCATAGGGAAAAACCTCTTCCTTTACATGAAGTCTTAGCTCAAGTGTGTATGGAGGCGACAAGGTTGAAATCCATGTCCAAGTCTAAGGAGATCAAGGTTAATGTTTTGGCCATTTCAAGACCGGGTGCCATTACAAATGTTTACAAACCACTTCATTTTTCAAAACCTTACTATGGGAGACTTAGATATGATGCCAACAAGAAAAAGAATATAATAATGTCATAATTGTGGAGAACCGGGACACATCAAGCCTTAGTGTCCCAAGTTTAAGGGAAGAGAAGACAAAAATGTGGCATTCGTGGAAACATCTCACGAAGAAAGAAATGGAACCAATGAAGATTCAAAATCCATTGTAACCATCTTCTCTTAAATCATGGAGGCCCTTCATCTACTAATCAAGAACTCCTCTCTCTTTCAGGGGCTACAGTCTCTACATCTTCGCCTCCTGTTAAAGTTTATTGGCTTTTAGATTCCGGGGCCTCATTTCAATGCAAAATAATGTTTCTACCGCTGATGTGTCCTCTCTTAATATAAAATGTATTGAGAATTTTAAAAGTATTTTAAAATTTTCTATTCAAAAAATTAGATTTGTCCTAAAATTAAATTTAAACCCTCTCTGTTTCTCAAATTACCGACCATGGGTATGGTGTCTCATTCTCATCTAAGTAATGTTGGGTTCATGATCTCCAATCCGGGAAGCAAAATGGAGGACATAGAGAAGGAAACCTCTACTACATGGATTGTCTTTTGCTTCCAAAAGACAATTTTTGTTATAATATTCGAAATGTAGACATAGTTTTGTGGCATAAAACACTAGGAGATCTTAGTTTATCAAAGTTATCCCATGTACCACATTTTAACAAATTTTGTAATGAAAAATTCCATTGTGAGGATTGTGTTATCGGTAAAATGAAAGCCTTCTCTTTTCCTAAATAGACCTTTTCTTTTAAACCGTTTGAATTAGTGCAGTCGGATGTATGGGGCCCTTCCCTTATCTTATCTAAAGGTGACTACTCTTATTATGTGGTTTTTGTTAATGATTATACTAGATTTCCTTGGATATACTTTCTTAGACACAAGTATGATTTTTTTTGAAAATTTTAAAAAATATCATAACCTTGTTATAAATCAATTTAAATATGCAATTTCTATCTTTCGCTCCGACTCTGGGGGAGAGTTTATGTCAAATGATTTTAAAACTTATTTTGAAAACAGTGAGATTTTATACCAAAGATCATGCACTTATACACCTCAATAAAATGGATTAGCTGAAAGAAAACCTAGACACATAATTGAGACCACTAGAACCCTTTTAATTTCAAAAAATGTTCTAAAACATTTGTGGGTTGAAGCTTGCTTGATTATCTTAGATTAAGACATTTTGGATGCAAGTGTTTTGTTCTCATTAACAAGAATGATAAACTTTCCCCTAAAGCTATATCGTGTGCATTCTTTGGATATGGGGAAACACAAAAAGGATTTAGATGTTTTGATTTATAAAATGACAAACTTTATACCTTAAGGAATGTTTATTTTTTGGAGAATGAAAATTTCTTTCAAAATGTGCTTAAGAAGAAAAAATATTTTTTTTATTCGAGATATTACCTAAAAGTAGTAATGAGTCTTTATTTAAGAAAGTTAGTAATGAAGAATCTCAATTCAATCTTCAGGATGATGAGAATATTGAATCAGAAGAACCTTATATAATTCAATATAGGAGATGTGAAAATGAAGAATCTCAATTCAATATTTAGGATGGTGAGAATATTGAATCAGAAGAACCTAATATAATTCAATATAGGAGACATGAAAATGATAGACAATCATGTGCTCTAGAAAATTAATCTACCTTAGAAACCAAACAACTAGGAGTTAAAAGATCAGATCGGACCTCTAGACCTCCTGATAGATTTGTTTCATATAAATCTTTTTCTCCACGATATAGGGCTTGTCTACCTAAGATTTTATCCTACTTTGAACTTGCCATATATAATCAGGCAAATGAATAAAAGCTATAAATAAAGAAATATGAACACTTAAAAAATCTAAGACATGGGAAACATCTGATTTGCCTAAAGATAAGAAAACCATAGGTTGCAAATAAGTTTATAAAGTTAAAACTAAGAGTGATGGGACCAGAGTTACCAGTCGAGGAAGCGGGAGCGGGAGCGGGAGCGGGAAGCGAGGCACTTTCAAAAATTTAGGAAGCGGGGAAGCGTGGGACCACTTAGAAGAAAATTCCGAACCGTCTCGGAAATGACCTAGGAAGCGAACCGGAAGCGACCTAGGAAGCGAATCGGAAGCGAGGGGAAGCGAAAAAAAAAATGAAAAAATGGGGAAGCGAGGGGGAAGCGTGGGGGAAGCGCGCTTCCCATAAAAGGGGGACGCGCTTCCCATAAAAGGGAAGCGCGCTTCACAAAAAAGGGGGACGCTTCCCCTCACGCTTCGGAAGCGCGACGTTTCGCGCTTCCGAAGCGCGCTTCGGGGAAGCGCGCTTCCCCTTTTGCCTAGGCGCTTCCGGTAACTCTGGATGGGACCCTAAACAAGAAACAGTTGTGAAGGCCCTTGGTGCTACGTTGAAGTTCAGCACAACATTTCACCCACAGACTGATGAGCAGACAGAGCGCATGAGGATATGCTTAGAGCGTGCGTGTTTGATTGAGCAGGAGAGTGGGATAGGCATGTGAAGCTTGTGGAGTTTTCGTACAACAACAGTTACCATGCCAATATTGGTATGGCCCCGTACGAAGCTCTGTATGGCAGACCATGCAAATCTTCTGTGTGTTGGGATGAAGTTGGAGTGAGAGCAGTGAAGTCTCCAGAGGTCATCCAGCATTACTCGAACCAGGCGCGGTTGATCCGGTAGAGGTTGGTCAACTCAGAGTACGCAAAAGGGCTACGCTGATCAGAGGCGCAAAGAGCTCAGTTTTATCGTGGACGATCACGTGTTTATACGAATTTTGCTTATGAAGAGTGTCTTCCAGTTCGGGAAGAAGGGGAAGCTGAGTCCTCTGTTTGTTGGACCTTTCAAGATCCTTGAGTGTGTTGGGGAGACCACGTACCATGTGGCACTTCTTCATCAATTTTCTCAGATTCACAATGTCTTCCATGTCTCGATGTCGAGGAAGTATGTGCCTGACCCCTCATGTGATTCACTACGAGGCAGTTGAGGTACAACCTGACTTGACGACAGAGGAAAGGCCGATGGAGCCGAGTCCGTGTGACATAGATGAGACGAATCATAAGACATGATGTATCTTGCAAGTATGTGTTCATATGCATATGTAATATGTTTTTCATGTACATTCATATTATGTGTGAATGAATGTGCATTTGTGGACATGCTGAATGATTTCATGGTTACATGTTCACTGTGGTTTTTGCATGAGATGCATCAGTAATCTGATGTGAACCACTGTAGGCCATGAGCAGGTGTTGCTCTAAGTCTTATTTTATGCATTGCAAAATCCATTTGAAACTTATTGATTTATGAATTAATTGCATTGTTGAATCTTGTAATGGGCCAAGGTCCTGTGTTGTGTTTTGCATGTTAATTTGCAAAATGAAGCATTTATAATTAACCTGCCTTTTGATAAAAAGATAAAAAAGATAAAACAGTGTAATTAATGTTTTTTTCCTGGATGTCCCTTCCACAGTGTGAGAATCCTAGATGGCAGTTTTGGGGAATTTTAAGGATACTAAAACTCCGTGTGTGATTGTACTCCCTGAACTCGATATGGTGGTTCGCTTCCCAGTCACGGTTTTAGGGAGTTTTCGCCACTTTGCGTGCGGGTGATGTGTAGACACAACTGTTATTACTATACCAAGAAAGTGACATCAGTAGATATTGATTTCCCTGGTGTCCTAACATTAGATGTTGATTTCTAATGTTTCGATGGATGATGTTGATTCCTGATATCGGTCTAGGGCCAAGTCTGGAACCTAGTAATAAAATACAAATTGTGTGTTAAGCTACAACTAGGAACCTATCTTGAACTTTGGGAACTGTTGCGCCTGTTTTGAGTATCCACGGGTTTTAATGAAAAGTGAAACTAAACTTGTGTGCATTTAATAGGGACATGCATGCAAAAGAAAACTCTGATAACTTAATAATATGTTCATGCATATGCATTGGAATCATACATATTTACTATTCTTCATTAGTTCATGCATTCTTACATGTTCTTTTGTCATGCGAGATATTGTTGTTGCATGATAATTGTTATTAAATGCATGAATGGTTACTTGGATTATAAGATAGTTGTAGTTATGTCTCTCTAAAAATATTGCATGAATTTGATTTTTGCTTTTCTTGCCTATTTGAATCTTGAGAGGAATTCGTACGTAGGATCTTTGATTCTGACCCTGTGCCCTTTATGTTTTTCACAGGACCTAAAGCCTAGTAATGAGGACGTCTGCTATATGGGGCTTACGAGGCTGCGTGACTACTTTCTGATATTTTGTTTGGGGATAGTGTGGCTCCATAATTTTGAATATTTATTTGATTATGTTTTTAAACTTTAATTATTGATGAATAAAGTTAATTAGTTGATTGTTAGGTTAATGTAAGATTCCTTGTGGTTTGAGTTGTGTTATGTCTGTAAGGTCCCAGATCTCTTGGTTTTGTTTAAAAAAAGGAAAAAAAATCCACTTTTCAACGGGGATAAGTTGGGGTCGTTACAATCTCTCTCTCCTTTTCTTTTTCTTTTTCTCCTCTCTCGTGTTTCTTCCCCTTTTCTCTCTATGATACACGTGAGACCAGGCTTCCCTAGGCTGGTCCTTCATCCATTCTAATGGCCCAAGCTCTTCTTGTATCCGTATCTTCACTATGGAGTGATCCCTACCTTGGAAATCAATGTAGGAGCTCTGTCGACCGTGGTTCTACTAATCAGCCTTCCTTACGAACGTTTGCTAGGTATTTATACCACTCTTCGAACCTCTATCATACCCTAGGACCAGTTCCTAACCTTCCTTAAGACTGCTTATGGTGTCTAGACAAAGACCGCATTCAAAGGTGTAGTGCAATCCCGTTCAATGGGATGTTTTGCTTCTTCTAAAGTCCTGCACATACTCTGACCATACTAAACCTACTACACAACTCATGGAACTGATCCCCGCCTTAGTTAAGACCCTACATACGTTCGGCACCCGAAACACCAAAACTGCAACCCGCCGATTCGGTAGAACATGTAGTTTTTATCGTTTAAGCATCCCAGCCACTTAATGACCTATTTTAGTGATTCCTGACCTTCAACAGCCTATCCTAACCCTAATACATGTCCCTAGGTGTTCAATATGCCCTTGGTTCAATCCATACCAGATTTGAACCAAAACACTTTCTCGATTAGCCTCCGGAGTCGTTTTTAGCCTACTTGATTTCTCTGCTTGCTTAGATGTTTTTCTAGAACCACCTAAATCCTACACCACGGTTACCCTTAGGCCTCTACCCTATCGTGTCCAGTGAGGGTCAGTACCGCGGACACGTCCATCCCAGCCTCAGAGGATCAGGAATCTCAGGTCCGATCCTCTTGCTTCCGTCGGTCCCATATTAGAATACCCGTTTGGTGCTAACCTGATATTCCCTTCAGATTCAAGTTCTGAACCTGTAAAACCGGATCTTGCAGAGGGCATAACACTGAAGCTCTGACTATGAACCCAGATCAGGTTCAGCAACATGATCTATTGTGCGCTCGCGGCCTTCTCCAGCAACAGTGCGCTGGACGGGGTGAAGAGGATGTAGGGAGGCTGGTGGTGGAGGTGGTGGGAGGGTTAAGGGGAAAGAAGGGAAAACACATGGGCCGTTCGATCTGGAGATCGGATGATTCCTGTTGGTTCAAACCAACCAACATATTCTACTTTTCCTATATATATGTTTATATATGGAACTGATATGGTATACTCGATTATATTGCACTCCAGATATACCATCATTGATTTCTGTATGTTCATGGGGACAGGTGACACAACTCACACTCCCCACTTGAATAAATTGGCACTTTGTTGTACGGGTGATTTTACGCATCTCTCTCTCTCTCTGCCCAATCACTTGGTTCCTTCAGAATTTGTCAGAAGGAATAATGATGGCAGTTGGCGGTCATCATCTCTTGTGCAACCTGTCTACCTTAGACTTCCCCTCTCCTCCACTACCCCTATATTCTGCTTTGCTCCACCTCACTTCTACCGTGTTGAGTGATCTTCATTGTAGTAGGGCAAGATAAACAAGGGGAAGAGGAAAGAAAGATGAAGTAGCTTTCTATGGCAAAATTACTTGTTTACAGATTGCATGAAAATTCAATCATTATCTGCAGTTATAGAAGGATTAACCAAGCTGGCAAAAAGGAAAATCCTCTGCTTAACGGGAGTATTTGTGAATCACCACACAGATACACACCCAAGCATGTGCATAGAGTTTTAGTGAATTAAGTATAACATCTGAACGAGTAAAAGCTTTTACTGCTGTATGAATTATGTTGAGCGAAGATTAGGAGTTGGAGTTGTAATCAGTCTCAGTGGAGGGTCCACTTCTGCTTTTCTGCAGGCAAGCATGAGTCAATAACCAAGATCACGTTGTAGAGGAGTTGCACTGCATAATATTGAATTTGATGCCTCAATGCTAACAGATCTTACCTACAGGCTATTAGTTAAAAAATTAAAACTTCTTAGAATTGAAATTTTATGGTCAAGTTGTAACGACCCGATCCTGTCTGCTAACTACTTCGGACACGACTCGGTCCATATAGACCGATACGGTCTGTCACAACGCACATATCCACACATCATCATTTTTCTTTTTGTTTGGCTTGGTCTGGACACGCCTAGATTGAGCCTACTTGGTCTGGTCGACCAGCTCAGACTGGTTCACGTTTAGCTTGATGACCGACTCGGCCTGCAGAAACTGCAGGCCGAGCTTGTCATCACGACGGGCAATAGTTAACTTCTACCGTCATCAGACTTGTTGCAGCTTCCTGCAAGCAGGGCAGCGTCGCCGGCGCTCGCTGATCATCAGTGGCTGCCGACCCAACAACGGTAGCAGAGGAAAACCCCCTCTGTTTCCCCCCTAATAGAGCCAGACAGAGAGGGTTCTCCCTGCTCCTGCATCTCTGCAACTCGCAGGTGACACCTTCGTTGCCGACGACCACTGCTCTGAACATCAAAAGAGAGGGAGAGAGAAAACTTACCTGGTGGTCGGCGTCAAGCGGAGTTCCTCTCCTTCTTCTCCATTCACGCTCCCTTTCTGCGCGTTTAGAATGAGGAAATGAGAGGAGCCCCCCCCCCCCCCCCCCCAATGGCTTTTATAGCTATGGGGGTTGGTCGGTTATCCCCCTCCCTCCTCCTGTATTAAATGAGGGCAGACCCCCTTCCTCGTTCTGTATTAAATGGGGGCAGCCCGCTTCCTCTCCCACGATCTGATTCGTGGGAGAGGAAGGGGCGTCGTCCCCATCTCCTTCCGTAACCCCCCCCCACGATGGGGGAGCGCTACAATTCCATCCTCCTTACAAAAAGATTCGTCCTGAATCTTTCTAAAAAATAATTGGGGAAATTGTGCGTGCATATCTGCCTCATTCTCCCATGTAGCTTCATCTTTACTGTGTTGCTTCCATCTCACTAGGACCATTGGGACAACCTTGTTTCTGAGCTTGTGCTTCTTAAATTCAATTACTTCAATTGGTTCTTCCCGAATGCTTAAATCTTCTTGGATGTCTAACACCGACTTCACTGTATTTAGTATATGTAAAGGATCTGGCACGTACTTTCTTAGCATGAACACATGAAATACGTTATGTATTCTGGAAAGCGATGGGGGTAATGCCAACTGATAGGCTGTAGAACCTATTCTTTTCAAAATCTGGAATGGGCCGATATATCTTGGACTTAATTTGCCTTTCTTCCCGAACCTCATTACCCCTTTAAATGGTGATATCCTCAAAAAGACATGATCATCTATCTCGAACTCCAATTCTCGTCGCCTTTTATCTGCATAACTTTTCTGACGACTTTGGGCTGTTTGGAGTCTTTCACGGATGAATCTGATTTGCTCCTCCATTTGTTAAACCAACGCAGGTCCTAAGGTTTTTCTTTCACCAACTTGGTCCCAGCATAGAGGCGTTCTACAACGTCTTCCATATAAGGTTTCATAGGGAGCCATCCCAATACTTGCTTGAAAGCTGTTATTATAGGCAATTTCAATTAGCGGCAAAATATCGTGCCATGAGTTGCGATACTCTAGTGTACAGGCTCACAATATATCCTCCAGCGTTTGGATGGTTCTTTCTGACTGCCCATTCGTCAGAGGGTGGAAAACTGTACTCATTTTCAATTGAGTTTCCATTGCTTCTTGAAAGCTTTGCCAAAATTTTGAGGTAAATTTCGAATCTCTATCAGAAACAATGGAGTCTGGTACTCCGTGCAATCTCACAATCTCTTTTATGAAAAGACGAGCCAACTGTTCAAAAGAACACGTTGTCTTGCATGCGAGAAAATGTGCAAACTTGGTCAGTCTATCAACAATTACCCAAATCACATTTATTCCCTCTCTGGTCTTAGGAAATCCTATAACAAAATCCATCGTTATATCTGCCCACTTCCATACAGGAATAGGTAGTGGTTGCAATAGGCCACCTGGCCTCTGATGTTCAATCTTTACTTGCTGACATATTAGACACTTACTAACATACTCAACAATATCTCTCTTCATTCCATTCCACCAGAAATTATTCTTCAAATCCCTGTACATCTTTGTACTTTCAGGGTGAATGAAATACTTTGAATGATGTGCCTCTGCAAGCAATTGTTTCCTAAGTTCCTCATCCTTAGGAATACATACCTGCTCTCGAAATCTCAACATGCCTTGATCGTCTACTTTGAATTTTGGATCTTCACCATTAATTGTTATTGACCTGATTCCTTCTAACTCTTGATCTAAGAGTTGCTTTTCTCTGATTTTGTCCCAAATTTCTGACCTTAAGGTCATCTGGACAAACATCAATCAACTCGACAAACATTGCACTTCTGCTTTTTGTTCTACAATGCTTACCAACAGACTTGATATAAATAGTCTCGTGACTGATTCTGCTTTTCGACTGAGTCCGTCATTTACTACATTAGCTTTCCCTGGGTGATACTTTAACTCAAAATCATAATCTTTTAATAATTCTAGCCATCGTCGTTGTCTCATATTCAGTTCCTTTTGAGAGAACAAATATTTTAAACTTTGATGATCAGTGAATACCTCAAATTGTTCTCCATATAAGTAATGTCGCCATATTTTGAGTGCGAATACTACTGCAGCCAATTCTAGGTCATGAGTTGGATAATTTATCTCATGCACCTTTAGTTGTCTTGAGGCATATGCAATAACCCTGCCATGTTGCATCAGAACGCAACCCAATCCTTTATGTGATGCATCACTATAAACGATAAAACCTCCAGTGCCAGAAGGCAAAACTAACACTAGTGCACTGGTTAATCACTTCTTGATTTCTTGAACGCTTTTCTCGAACTTCTCATTCCACTCGAACTTCACTTCTTTTTTTGTCAGCTTAGTCATGGGAGCTGCCAATATAGAAAATCCTTCTACAAAGCGTCTGTAGTAACCAACTAACCCAAGGAAACTTCAAATTTTTGTGGCATTCTTGGGTGTAGGCCAGTTGGTTACCGCTTTAACTTTTGCTGGGTCCACCATCACTCCTTCTTTACTGATAATATGTTTAAAAAATGACACATGATCAAGCCAGAACGCACACTTAGAGAACTTAGCATATAACTTCTGATCTCTAAGTATTTGCAAAACGATTCTCAAATGTTCTGCGTGTTGTTCCTTATTGGCCGAATATATGAGGATATCATCCACGAACACCACCACAAACTTATCCAAGAATGGTTTGAATACTTTGTTCATTAAATCCATGAATGCAGTTGGGGCATTCGTCAGCCCAAAAGGCATGGCTAGGAATTCATAATGACCATATCTTGAACGAAACGCTGTCTTGGCAACATCTTCTACTCGAATCTTTAACTGATGATATCCAGAACGTAGATCCAACTTAGAAAAACAGGCTGCACCTTAAAGTTGATCAAATAGATCATCTATCCTTGGCAGATGATACTTGTTCTTTATTGTCACCACATTTAATTTCCTGTAATCGATACACATATGCAATGACCCATCTTTCTTTTTCATGAATAAGATCGGTGCGCCCCAAGGTGATACCGATGGTCGGATAAATCCGATATCCAACAACTCCTGCAATTGATCCTTGAGTTCTTTAAGTTCGGCAGGTCCCATCCTATATGGAGGAATAGAAATGGGCGTTGTACTTGGAGCTAGATCTATTTAGAATTCGACTTCCCTATCTGGTGGAAGTCCTGAAAGTTCTTCAGGAAAAACATTCACGAATTCCCGTACAATCTCTACCTCTGTGACTGAAAGTTTATCGTCATCCTCAGTCTTCATATAAGCCAAGCATCCAATCCAGCCCTTCTGTAGATACCGGTTGGCTTGAAGACATGAGATGATTATCGGTTTTGCAAGTTTTCTAATGCCTTGAAAGGTGATAGTTGAGGTTTCAAGGTGTTGAAAACTGACACTTTTTCCTCGACAATTAATCATTGCATGATGGTTAGATAACCAATCCATGCCCAAGATAACGTCCACTCCCTTAAAGTCCAGTATTAGAAGGTCTACCGACAATAGACGTTCTTCGACTTGTACCATACATCCTTGGATGACTTCTTCTATATACACAGACTTTCCTACTGGTGTCTCTACTTGATACTTTATTTTTAGAGGTATCGGTGAAACAGGTAATAGTGCAACAAAAATAGGGGTGATGAAACTATGTGTAACACCTGAATCAAATAGAACATGTGTACTAACACCAGAAATTTGGAGTGTACCTTCCACCACATCAGGACTAGTCAAAGCTTCCTGCGGAGTCACTGCATAAACTCGTCCTGGAGCAACTAGTTTCTCCCTGGGTTTTGCTCCTTCTCCCTGTACTGGCTGGGGACATTTCCTTGCAATGTGTCCCATTTGACCACAATTGTAGCATTTAATATTCTTTTCATCGCAATGACCTTCATGTTTGAAGCCGCAAGTCCTACAATTGTTGTTGCCCTTGGAAGATGCTCCTCGGTATCAAGGTTTCTTAGCTTCTGGTTGTTCAGGCCTCTTTCCCTGCCGTTTATTGTTGTTTTCTGCACTGCTTCCCTCCTGTGGCTTTGAAGATCTATCGTTGCTTTGATTCTTCTTGAAAAACCTTCGGGACGATGAACTAGTTTGTTCTTATTGTACTTGCTTGGGTTTCTCTTGTACCTCTGGTTTTGTTGTTCGAGCATCCCAAAACTTGTACCGAGATGCCATCTCCACCAACCTGTCGAACCTCCGAATTTGCAGAGGTCCCACCATCCTCAGAATTTTAGGCTTTAATTCGCGCTCATATAGCTTGCATTTTTGCTTCTCAGTAGATACTAAAGCCTTCGCAAATCTGGATAATGAATTGAACTTTGCGGTGTAGGCTGCTACACTCATACTTCCCTGTTTGAGCTTTCTAAATTCTTCTTCTTTCTCCATCCTCTCGATCCTGGGAAAGAATTGTCTATAGAACTTGTTCCTAAAGGTGATCCAGGAAACAAACTCTCCACTTCCCAAGACATCTCTGATGGATCGCCACCAGTACTCAGCATCCCCAATTAAGTTTGATGCCGCGACCCATGCCTTCTGGTCCTCTGGGCACTGTATGTAAAACCCGCATTTAAAAAAAAAAAAATTTTGTATCGGACCCGGGCTGGGTCGGGTCCGGACCCGACCCGGGCCCATCGTCGTTGGGGTTTTAAAAAAAACCCGACACAAGAGAAAGGGTTTTGAGAAAACCCTTTCTCCTGTGCGCCGCACCCCCCCCCCCCCCCCCCCCCACCGCGCCTTCGACCCGATAAGGGAAACCCATCGGGGTTTCCCCTTTTGTCGCCCCTCCCTGAGCTCTTTAAGAGTGTTGCGGGAGGGGAGGATCGATGCCCCACCCCCCTTCTCGTTCCCTGCAGGCGACAACCTCGCCGGCAAACCTATCGACGCCTCCTCCTACTGGTCCGATCGCCGCCGCCGCTGCGACCATCGCCGACGATCCGCCCCTTCCAGGTACGCCGTCTCCACCCTCTTCACCTCCCTCTTTTCCCCCCTTCTTTGGGATTCACAGGTGAGCCGGCAGGTGGCACACGGCCCCTGCCGTGCCCTGCGTAGCCATCAGAGGCCGATAGGGGGCCTACAGGACCCCTGTCTCTGGGGGTACGTCGGAGTGACGGCAGGAGCCAATGGCCCCTGCGGACCCCCTTCTCTTCCCCGTGGGAGATCGGGCGATCGACAGGAGGTCGGTTGTCCCCCTGTCACCCTCCCCTCTTCCTTGACCTGCGTAGGGGGTCAGCAGGAGGCTGGTGGCTCCTGCCGCCCCGATCTCTCTCTCTCTCTCTCTCTCTCTCTCTTCGACATGGATTTGTCCCCCTGCCATCGTCCTTTCGCCGGACAGCAGGGGCTCGGCCCCTGCCGATTCGCTGTCGTCGACAGGGGCTCGACCCTTGCCGATTCGCTGTCGTCGGCAGGGGCTCGACCCCTGTCGATTCGCTGTCGTCGGCAGGGGTGCGACCCCTGCCGTTTCAGTGCTGTCGGCAGGGGCGCGACCCCTGCCGCTTTAGTGCTGTCGGTAGGGGCTAGCCCCCTGCCGCTTTAGTGCTGTCGGTAGGGGCTAGCCCCCTGCCGATTCGTTGTTGTCGGCAGGGGCTAGCCCCCTGCCGCTTCGCTGCCGTCGGCAGGGGTGCGACCCCTGCCGCTTCAGTGCTGTCGACAGGGGCGCGACCCCTGCCGCTTCAGTGCTGTCGGCAGGGGCTAGCCCCCTGCCGCTTCACTGCCGTCGGCAGGGGTGCGACCCCTGCCGCTTCAGTGTTGTCGGCAAAGGCGCGACCTCTGCCGCTTCAGTGCTGTCGGCAGGGGTTAGCCCCCTGCCGCTTCAGTGCATTCGGCAGGGGCTAGCCCCTTGCCGCTTCAGTGCTGTCTGCGGGGGGGCTCACTCCCTGCCGCCTCACTGTTTTTGACAGTGGCTCATTCCCTGTCGCCCCGTTGTCGTCGGCAGTCGGGGGATCACTCCCTGCCGCCTAATCCTACCCTTGCCTCCGTCTCACCATTAATTATATTAGCATAATTGAATATTTCACACTCTTGCAGATTTTTGCAACAGGTCCCGTTCGTGTTCCGCGGCCCGACTCTCGTATTATCCTCACACATAGGCGTACACGGTTGCATAACATTCCGAGGTAAGGTAAAGTCGCACAAAGGGCAATAGATGAACCTAATTAAGTTGAAATAATTAAGATATCCATGCTAGATGTACTTAGATTTATATTGCTTTTGCGTTGCATATTTTCTTGTCTGCATATTTATGAGTTTCAGGTGTGGTTTCGTACTTTTTGCAATACCTATGCCCTTGTTTGCTTGCATACATTTTTGCCTGCACATTCCCTTTGAGTGAGGTACGACTTCGTCTCTCATGTATTACTTATGACCTTATGTGTTTGTCTATCTAAGTGGTCAATGTATGGTTTTGGTACCTCGTGTATTACTTATGTGCTTTTCCCTCGATGTGCGGCATCACAAGTCGAGAGTTGTTTGTTGATATGTTATAACCTGCATATTCTCACACTCATGGTAAATATGTACTTACATAAATGTAGTCTTGTGCCTATCCTGTTATCACTTGTTTTCAAAACACTAGAAGTTGCACTTGTGCGCTATAGTTCTTTTAAAGAGGATTTCCTTCTGCAAACCCAGGGCTCTTCAAAATACACAGCTTTTGCAAAGTTAAGTTTTAAGTCCTGTCGGATTTCGAAGTCACATATAGGCCCTCCCAGGTCCACACACTTGGGAGAAATATTTTATAACCCCGATTCGAGTTGCGACCCAATTCGAATAACCCCGACCAGAGGCATGAGCATATGAATGAGTGGGGTTCTGTTGAAGGACCCATTCTTTATTTATCAATCTAGTGTCACATGTCGATACTAAGATAAATTTTGGATGCAAGATTGATAGTGTTGTGCCTTGCGTGAATGACTTAATGTGGCATTATGGCTTTTAAGGATGAATCATGTCAAATGAGCACTCCTTTATTCTTTGGATCGTTATGAAGTTGTGTGTTGGGTGTTCCTTTTGAGAAGCCCACACACCTCCCTGGTTCAGTATAACGTACTTTTAGACATGCACAAAATATTAAGTACTTTGTTGATCGGACGAGAGATCCGAGATGACCTTGCATCATGAAATATGAAAAATGTTGTTGAAATGAATTCAAGACTTATCTTGTCAAATTGTGTTGTGTTACTTCTTATGCAGATAATATCTGTTAAGGTTTCTTTGGTGAAACTATATCCCTTTTATCGTAGTCGTACTTTTGACAAATACGTCCGTACTTTTTGACAAATACGTCTTCTTACGTTGCGATGATTGGATGAGTAGGTTGTGGCAACCTTGATGAGTGCATATAACAAAATGCTGAGATCACCTAAATAAGTGATGATTCCGCCTTCACCAGCAAGATACTCGAGTTTGGTCGAAAGACCAGAGTATGTAGAATGGGTCTTCAGTTAACTACCCCTGATGTACTCATTCGAATCGCTGACTCCTGTCAGGAGAGAGGACAGGAAGGTACAAAACTTCGATGGACAGGCCATTAATGACAGTTACGAGCAAAAGACTCGGCTTCCCCAATCATCGGAGTTAGGAGAATGGGACTACCATAATTATGCTAGGTGGTAGCTCTCCATGTTTGGGATGCATCCATTGTTTATGCTGCTTTGGGGATTTCTCTCTTGGTCACCGACCGTCCCCTTAGGTGCAGACTCAGTCAGCTATCCGGGTTATCATAAAATACATAGCATAATAAACCCCCGGATCAGTCTAGGCTGTTTCTAGAGTCGTGCATTGTGCGTACCCACTTGGCCAGTTAATATCGAAACATAATTTAAATCCGATTACACAGTTTGTTGAGTTATACGTGTATGAAAGTTATGGTGTACCACTGGTTCAATACTTATGGAATTGTGTGTGTGGTTGATGAAATATTGTATTTTGCTAGTTAAATTTTTTATGCAGTTCTTTGCTTGTAGTAGTTAGCCTACTTGTGCCAGTAAAATACTTGTAATAATTTTAGCATTGTGCTCATGATAGTTTGCTCTATGACTCTGCTGAAAGCAAATTGCTATTTAATTGCCTGTCTACTTGACATATTAAATTATTCTGCTTAATTATGTTCTATATTGTCCTGTCTGTGCACCTACCAGTTTTTAGTGAAACTGACCCATTTTATGGGCAGGTTTTTGATAGGTAATACAGTCTGCGATGGCACGATGGCGTGATGAGATCAAGATATAGCTCTTTCCCTGACGTTTTGCTCCTGAGGACATGTTGGTAAATTTGGTATAAAGGGTATTCCAAAATTTCTCTTTTTATTAAACCTTGAGTTACTAAAGCTGTTTTAGTAAACTTCTTCTCGGTTTCAACAAACAAATTCTCCATCATTGAAATTGCATTTCAAAACCATTTGATTTCAATAGTTGTGCGTAATTCGGCATAGGAAAGTTTACGCTGTAATGCGCTCAAGGTCCATTGACTTGTGGTTTTAAAAATATCATTTTCCGCTGAAGTACTATTTAAACTCTGATTATTGTATGATTTCAAAGCTTTCTAAACTATTCTAAAAGTTACAAGTCCTGGATTTTTGGGGCGTTACACTGTATCACATCTAGTGTTTTCTCTGCTTGCATCATCCATTTCTCTGCTGCTACTCCTCCAGGAGTTTCGTCGAACGTGGGCACTCTCATATTCTTGAACTTCTCAACCCAAGAATTGCTTCCTGACGCTACTTGGTTTTGACTTTGATGCAGTGAATTTTGTAATAGCTCATACAAAATTCTTTTTGTGGTATAGCCGGGAGGCACACCACTACCAACTATAGCACGTTCATGTCGAGGTGAAACTGGTGAAACACCTCCACCTTCTGCTCCCATGCTCCTTGGAGGTAGACTGTTTGATGCGTGTGGAGACACAAGACCAATGGGGCTTGCAACACTTCTCCTTGCAGAGCCCTCACTCACATGCCTTGCTTGAGAAGGGCCTACTTGTCTCTTGCTTACTTGAGAACCTCTTGACTGGTACGATGTTCCCTGACGAGTCTTCATACTGCAATATGAATAAAGTGATTACTAAAGTTTACGTTTGCTTCCACACAGGTTTGCACATTTGTCGTAAGAACTTACTATTTATTAATAAAAACAACGTTTTTACAACTTTTCACGGGTTCTTCCGTAATACAACCCGTTACTTACTGCTATCACTAGACAACCATAGGCCTTTATTATATGATTTAAACAAAAACAAACACTAAGGTGTCAGGGTACGAGGGGTGTAAGTCTTCTTCCTCGGAATCTGAAAGAACCCTAACTGGTGCTGGCACTGCCATGTTGTTAAGAGCGCGTAAGTATGCATGCCTATTCATATGTCCCCTGCCTCTCCTCAGTAAGGCCATTCCTCGAAGAGGTTGCACTGATTCTCTTATTTGTTCATTCTCTATGACATTAGTGCCCCTACCTTGTTGCACCATCGACCCTTGAACACCCTCATGACCGAATGCACTGGGTTGCTCCTGACTTCTCCTGCTACTGGTAGCGTTGCTCGGTCCTGCCCTATATTGGCCAAAACGAGGCATGTCGCAGTCCGAGCAACATGCTGCAACTCCCTTACCACTTCGATTTGCCAGTGAACCTCTCCGGACGTGCCTGTATGGAGGATGTCTTCGTGACCCTGGCGATTCTTCAACGGATGGTTGGGGTGGTGCTACCTCTTCCTCTCGATCATTGTACCCCCAGTTGTTGATTATGACTGAAACTGGGGCTGGAGAAAGAACGGGAGGTGTCATACTCTCCATTGCCCTAATGACGTCCATCATGGCCATCACGAAGAGCGAAAGGACGACAACCATCCGATCCGTCTAGATCACTTTAGGATGCCTCTGCCTCCCAAAGCTCCTAACGCCTCTACGGTCGCTCTCGTTGCCACTATCGTTGTTAGTATCCATTCCTGCTAACAAGAAGCACTCATAAGTTCAGCCACATATTCCTTTGGATGGTTGTAATTATCGTTCTTTTAACATCTATGTCTTGGATGATTGCTCTTTTAGGAAGGTCACTGAACTCATGCATCAAATGATCCAGTTAGAAGGTACCTTGTTGGACAAAGACTTTTCGTCATGGGTAGATTCTTGCCTTGTTAACTATGTTGAAGTGTCAAGGTAGGTGCTGATGACTGGGGATACACTGAAAGACATTTTAGATGAGATTGCGAATTTTGAAGTTTCTCAACATGGAGATGGAAGAACTTCTTCCAATGAAGATGAGATTGACCAAAATTTATCGCAGGCTAAGGGTATTGAAGGATTAGATGACATGCATAATGATTGAATGAAAAGCTCCTTGATTGAATGTCAGATGCCAACATGATACTATGTCAGATGTCCTTTTCTTTAAGAAAAGCTCCCTGATTGAATGAAATTATCCTTGTAATAGTATGAATTGATAAATTTATTTCTTTGATAAAATATATGAATACGACTACAAAACAATCAAACAAGCTATGTAGTAAAAAACGATAGGCAGTGCCTAGGAGATGAACCCTTAAAAAGATTAGTCGGGGACTAGGAGGTGCCTTAGTTGTCAAAGGCAGAGCCTAGGCGCAGCCTCACCGCCCGGGCGACCAGGTATGGGCGGTGGGGCCCTATTTTAGCGCCTAGGCACTGCCTAGCTCGCTTAGGCGGCACCTAGGCTTAAGCCTAGTTCGGTCCAATTTTTTTTTGTTACGTTGACTATAGACCGTATAAAAGGGGGACAAGGGGAATCTTTTTCCCCCTTTTTCTCTCATCTCTCTTGCTTGGTTCTCTCTCCTCTCTCTCGCTAGGGCAGGAGAAGAAGAAGTGGTACACACCTCTCTCTCTCTCTCTCTCGCGTGCGCGCGTCTCGCTGTCTCTTGACTGCTAATTCTGTGTTTGACTGTATTTGAGTTATATATTTTTTATTTTTTTATATTGTTTGTGAGTTATATTTCTGTGTTGTATTTTTAAATGATATTTTTGAGTTATGATTTTTCTTTGTGAGTTATATTTCCAAGTTATATATCTTCGTGACTATGCGTAGTTCATATGATCTGTTTTATTGTTCTTTTTCAGAATTCACAGTTCACAAGTTCACATGCACCCAGTCACACAAAATTCATGCTTTACAGTGTTCAACGGCATGATATTATTTGTCTATTGCTTATTGTTGATTGATTTTATGTTGTATACATGTTTGTTATTAATTTTAGTAGTTTGTTTACATATTTTGTATATTTTTTTTAAAATTTTTTATTTGGGGGTACCGCCTAATCATTTTAAGGGCTCACCGCCTAAGCTCCGCTTAATGCCTTTGACAACTAAGGGAGGTGCCCTAATTAAAAAAATAAAAAACACATAAAATATGCAAATGAACAGACATATATGCAACATAAAATCAATCAACAATATACAAAAATTATGTCATCCAACATTATAAAACCATTATATTACATAACCTACTCAAAAAATTAATTAAGAACATTTGAATAAACCACACAACTGTCAATGTAAGTAAAAGGTATATATATATATATATATATATATATATATATAAGCAAATAACCAACAAAAAATCATGCTTTAAGTCTTTAACATAATCATGCATTCAAAGGATCAAATAGATAAATATATGCATGCATGAAATAAGCAAGCAAGCAACAAAAATCATGCTTTAAGCTATGTCACACGGACTCGGCTAGGGAGGCGCCGCACTCGAGTCGACACGCCCCGACACGGGTGTGGCTTCGGACACGGCCCAGACTCGGTCAACGCCGTGTCGGACTCGGTCAACGAGTCGAGGCCGAGTCCATCCTTTTTTGGACTCGGTCAACGTTGACTGAGTCTAAAAAATTGTCCATTTTTAGGGTAAAAAACAAAAAAAAATGATCTTTTTATATATTTTTAAAAAAAATATATGTATAGCATGAGTCTCAAACATAAACCCCAAAAAAAAACAATTTTCGGGGGGTGCTGCCCGGACCGCCCTTTCTGCAAGGGCAAAAGTACAATTTGCAAAGTTTATAAAAACACTTGTGCTGGTGCCAAACTTTAGAGGACAATATCCACATATATGCACACAAGATATATATATATATATATATATATATATATATATATATATATATATATATATATATATATATATATATATATATATATATATATATATATATAAATAGCCGAGTCCCCGTGTCCAAAATTTTTAAAATTGCGCCGCACCCATGTCGCACCCGCACCTGCACCTGCACCCATGTGACATAGGCTTTAAGTCTTTAGTAGAATCATGCACTAAAAAGATCATATATATATATATATATATAGATTAAGCATCTCTGTTTCCCTCTATGTCTCTTAGTTGAACATGAGAAAGAAGCATAATGGGGGAGAAGAAGAGGGGAAAAGAAGAAGAAAAAGAATAAGAGAAACAGGAAGAAGCAGAGATCTGAGAAGAAGAAGAAGAGAGGGCAAGAAGAAGATGGAAAAAGAAGAAGAAAAGAGGGCGAGCAAGAAGGGGTGAGAAGAAGAGTGAAGTGGAGGGAAGAAGAAGAGAAAAAGGAAGCAGCTGAGGGCAGAGAAGAAGAAGAAGAAGATAGAAGAGGGGAATAGACGGGAGGAAGTGAAAAGGAGTGTGTACACCCAATCTGAGTTCATCCAACTAGCACTCTAATTAGCACATGTTCATTAAAGTCACTAATGGCATTTTGTAATTTACATTTCTTGTATGATGGGTATTTTCGTACCCTAGTAATTGTAACAGCATGTATTTAACGTGAAGCCCAATACCACAGTCGTGAGATTCATTTTGGGGAAAATCCTGCAGCTTTCTCTTCTCTCTCTCCCATTCGGCTGCTCTTGTGTATGAAACAGGGAACCACGATTTCTATCAGGAAGAAGAGGGGAAACGGAGAAGAGGAAGAAAAAACAAAGGAGAGAGAGAGAGAGAGAGTATTTAAATCCCAATCCCCCCCCCCCTCATATTCTTTTTTTAACAAAACAAAAAAGGATACATGGTACAACACGTGGACATAGTTGACTAGGTGACCTGCATGTAGGGTGACTAGTCACCACCTTTGACTACATAGCACACAAGTTTCTATGCTTTATGTAAACAAATGCATAGTTAGCCTACTTTTAATAAAATATTTAATATCATAAATAAAGTGTTGAAATGCAGCCTATGGTTGTTGGTTTAAATAAAATAAATTAAAAAAATATGGTAAAAACAATGTGGTTACATTAAATATTGAGATTTTTATATTTCATCCAATACATTATGTGTTTAATATTAAAAATATATAAAAAAACATTTAAATAAGACATGTATCTCAACTTTTTATTGAGAAAAAAAATCTTATTTGAGGAAAACGAGCAAAAAATGTACTAGAAACATGTTTCTCAAATAAGGGAAACAGGTTTCCTATATAAAGTAAGTGGGTTTCCCATGTGATGTGAAATGAGTTTCTCACTCAAATGAAAAACGAGTTTTCCATGCATTTTACAAGTTCCCTTAAGTTTCGAAAATGTTGGTTTCTGGTTTCAAAACCAGTTTTCAAGGAAACAAGTTCCCCACATGTAAGTGGAGTTTCCGGTAACCTTGTTCATGACTTCATATGATGGCTTCTAGTTCAGGTTGGAATATATGGTTTATTGCTGCAACTCAGAGTCTACTGTCTCTCAAGTGTTAGGAACTTTGCTTTATTGCTGCAACTCGGAGTCTATATAAGCACCCATGGAATTTCAAACACAGATTGTAAAAGCATGCTTGAACATCAAAACTACAGAGAAAGAGAATAAAATTTGTTTAAAGTTTAAACATTGAATTACAGAGAGAGTGTAGCGAATTAATAATGTAATGCATGAGATCAAGGTTATGAAATAGTGATATTTTACTAGTTTTTCTTTGGCGATTCAAACAAAATCATGGGATATGGTCAATATTAAGCCATCAAGATGCTTGCAATATTAGACAAGGTTGCATGATTAATCATAAAAAGTATTTGTTTAGACCAGGAAAAAAGAAAGCCTAAAGTTACAACTGCAAAGGAAACTTGAATTTTCAATAAACCACCTCTGGAGTGTTTAAAGAGTCAAGTTAGTATCATCATAGACACAGGCAGTTGGCTGGCAAGGCAAGAGTGCAGGTAACATAGTTTTAAGTCCTAGACTAAAAGTGGTCTTTTTTGGTGTAAGTAACATCAGGTTATCTGGCTGTTATGTTTACTGTTTGTGCATCATGGTGAGTCGTTCAAATCTCAAATTTTGAATCCTTGTTCCTAAGTTACAACTGTTGTACCTTAGTGCAGCAATTCTTTTGACTGCCAACTAGAGAAAGAGAAGAAGCAAAAGCATGTGTTTAAATAGACTTCTAGTCAAAGTCATCTCGAATCAATTAACTTGTTTAAGTAGAATGGAGCAGAACACCATCTAGGTCATAGTGTTAACTCTTCAGTGCCAACTGAATGTGACAGTGGTGATGATGATATTGGTTCTGGGTTTGCCATGAACTAACGTGTATGTGTGTGTTGTGCTGTGTGCATGTGTATTGGTTTGTCTTTCTTTGTTGTTTGTAGCATGATGTCTATAACACCTGCAACATTGACTTTTTACTAGATAGTAGGGTGCTATCGTAGCAAGTCCTACAATTGTGCACCCATATATATATATATATATATATATATATATATAATCAGAGAGGGAGAGGTTTGTTTTATCTCATTATTTATCTCTTTTTCTTTTTCCATGCCTGTATACACATGCCTCTGGTTGATTATGACTATGTCAAAGAAATATATTGAGAGTTAAAGATGATATATTGTTGTATGGCCTGCATGTGGGCAGTCATCAGGCTGGCCTAGCCTACCCTAAACTGATACAGTCCAACCCTTTGCGCTTTCAGTAGGCTACCAGGTCGGGTTTGAGCTCTAAGGTCTGGCTAGGTTTTGAAGTTTCGGCTAAGGAGCTGGCCCATCCTGGGCTTGTACTTTATTTCTGACAGGTTGCACGATCTGGTGCCAACCCCTGCCTGCATGATCTAGATTGATATGGTAAAATCACCTTCAACTAGTAGACACATGGAAATGAAATCTGTGCACATGATTCCAACAATTGCTATCATGTTTACTGACAAGGAGAAAACAGGATCTTAAGTTATTTGAGAACAATCCTTCAAAAAAAACAGTTATTTGAGAACAATATGCACAAAAACTGCTTGGTAGGTTTACTAAGTAGCACACTACGAGTACGTTTGGTTGTGTTTTTGAAAAGTGAAAATACTGTTCAAAAGAGATTGACCTCATGAGGAAGTGAATCTCACACAAATGAGATTCACTTTCTAAATCTCACTTTTAGGGTTTTGTGTCAACTCACTTTTTATAAGGCTTGCTTGCTTTTGAGGTTCTGTACCAATTTTTTTTTTTATGTTTGGTTGCTTTTGGGGTACTATTTAAATGAGATTCACTTTCTAAATCTCATGTGATTCCAAATCACACGAGATGCAACCAAACGTACCCTACATTTTAACATGTTCATTCTTATGGTTTGGATTATTTATTTCTTCAATTAGGTTAAAATGTTGAGGCAACCAGTCAATCATTAAGCTTTTTGTCTCATTGGATTAATTGATATATATAGTTGACTTCCTTGGAGTTATTTTTGTCATTTGTAGGATGGATGACGATCCGAGGTAAGTTTAACTTTATACGAATTTTATCTTTTAAAAGTGTTGATTTACTACTTCCTACCAATGTTTCTGTTGCAGGGTATAATCTACAGCTTGTTGGACATGAAAGAAGAGGCTGAAGAACAATTCAATAATTACCAAAGTCTAGTTCCTCACGAATTCCCGCAAAGAGGATTCCTTGATGAAGTGATGATGTCTGCAAGAGCAGAGTCGAGAGAACAACTTGAGAAGGAGTTTGCTGCACAATATGCATCAAAAAAGTAAAAGGTGATGCAAACTTTGAAGCTTAATACTTCAATGAAACAAATGGTGTATATGTCTAAATTCTGATCCATAGTGCTCTCCATTTGCTCTGTAGGATGCAAGAGCCAGAATCACCTCTCCAACTGATAGAAAGTTTTGATAGGAAATTGAATTTTTCGTATAGAATATGTACTTATATAACCTTTTTGAAAATGTACGTGCCTATTAATATGTGAGGAGTCGTTTTTTTTCTAATGTTGGTGGGCGGATATGCTGCCATAGTATTTCTGCTTTGCAAGAGAATATTTGTGGACATTTTCATTCCTATGTTTTTGTCTCTGAAAGTGAATCCATTTAGTTGAGATTTTTCAATAATGTTTGAACATGGTGGTCATCGATCTCTCTTTGTTTCAGATCTTGCGAGAAAATCACATGACCTGCTCGGATGGTAGAGCATCACCATGCTTTCTTTATCATCTAGAGTTGGAATTATTGAGAATAAAACAGAATATTGCCTGAATCTTACGACCATCACTTTAAATTGTTGCAAATAACTCCAGAAAAATCTAGCGCTGACCTGCTGAGATGCAATTAGGAAACCTGTATGTCATCACCATGTTTTTATCGTCACATATCCTTATAAACTTTCTAGTAACATAACTCTATGTTGTCTGATTATAGGAGAAACAAGTCTATTTGAATTTTAGTGATTTAAGATAACAGATATCTGGCCCACAAGGGCTCCTGCACATCTAGTTAGGTGAATCAGCTTAAGGCATTCAAGTTGAAGGATGTCACAAGTGATCCAGTGTGTGTCGGTCGGTTGCCTCAAGGACAAAGTAGCAGACTCCCTGGTGCACAAAGAGGGCATCTAGGGGTTTTAACTTCTTGGTGGTGGGTTATACGTCATAGTATCAGTCTGTCTTGGTCCCCACCACCTGAACTGGGGTTTTCTCTCGAAAAATATAAAAATTATTAGAGCTATTTGGTAGGATTTTTTTTTTATATCATCAAGCTGGGGAAAATGTCCCCTCCTTACAGCCAGCCCTCAGCAATTAATGTTGATTGCCATTATACAAAATCCGGGCTGGAGGCTTATCTTTCCACTTTACATGCCTCATACTGGAAGGAATAAAACCAAAAAATTCACATTGACGGATTTCAGGATCCCTACTACTAAAAGGATACCTTGACAGAAAGAGCTTAACCATAATGACTGGGGTTCAATGTTCTGCTCCCTGTGCCAACCTTATGCATCCAGTTGATCCAGCATGCATTAGAAGTATGAACTTCAATATTCCGAAAGTGCTGATCCGCAGGCTCAAGAATATCATTAAGAACCTCTGTTTCTGGATAAAAACAGATCAGACTCCTTCCTGAACATTTCTGCTCTCAAGAAGTGCCCCTCAGCATTCCTACAAGCATAACCAATAAGTTTATGCTTTGCCAGATCAACCGAGACCAATTGAATGTCTAAAAACAGGTCTTTAGGTTGAATCCAAGGCCGGGTATGGCATCATATTTGCCCCAGTAGCTAACTGCCCTCCTACCAGCAGCTTATCACTTAAGCTCAAGGAAAAATTCTTTACAAGCCATCCATATGTCCTCTCTCGTCTTCCTTGAAGAGAACTCAACTGCGTCATGGGCTATGCGGTCACGCCACACCCAAAGCTTCCACACCACAGTATGAAACGACTGTTGCCAACATTTCATAAGTCAGTTAAGCCTAAACTTAATGTTGAACTAAGGTTGAAGCTCCTCAATGATTTTCTGATTCAGAACAAAATATTTATATTGAAGTGATGAATAACTGATTGCCAAATATCAGATGTCGCCGGACAATCAATGAGCAAGTGTCGGTAACACCAGTTAACAACAGGGATATCCATCCTTTGCACTCTATCCAAAGTGAGCAGCTTCGTTTCGCTTCCAAGCGGCCCTCGGGAGATGATGCTTTATCTAGATAAACTTGCGCTATCATTCTATTTGAAACTTTTGTCACACCAAATCCCAAAAATCCTTACGAGTAACCATTAAGACCTCTTTCCCTTGGCATAGCATAGTAGCTTGCTTGATCTTCCCGAGTGTTAGGAACTTCCATCAAAACCCAATCAGGTAGAAGCGATCTGATCTCATATCATTAAACCGGTAACAACAAGGTTTCATGAACCGTTTTTTTTTTTTTAGAAGAGGCTTCATGAACAGTCGTACGTAAATCCTGAAAAATAAGGCGATACTGACCACTATCAATTCCATCCAATAGGCCATTTGGTCCCCATAAGTTGGTCCAAACCTAGCAGACAGCTCATTACCAATACCCCACTTCATTTTGATGCTTTTCCAACACCAGAGCCCTCGCCAAATCCACGATCCCTTCGTATGACTACAACCGCCCCCACAAACTCTTATTAAAGTCATACTTGTAGAATTTTGAACTTCATTCTTTTATCATTGGCAACATTACACAGAAGATGTATGCCCTGGATTTCTCATAACCAAAGTCTGGTAATCAGAAGATTAGGATTATTATAAAGTCGCAACCATAGTGACAAATATCATTCTCAGGTTTTTCTCGTCAAATTAAATATATCGCTGATAGTTGTCACATCATCCAATGGTAAGTGTGCCAACTTAGAGCCTACTCTTATCATTCCCAGTGGCATGGTGGTGCTGTTGCCACTGGATTTTCTGCGTCCTACTTCAAAAGTTTTATGAAATACTGGACTTTCAGGTCATCATCCGGACGTGTCTTTAGTACCTCCCAGGCACGATGGTGGGTGTCAGCTGTAAGCTGTGAGACCCAACAACAGATGGTGGGTGATCAGGTGCAGCAGCACACTTAAAGTGTGCAATCACATTGCACTTGATGTCGATTCGGATAGCATGCATGAATACAACCTTGTAGGTGTGATGACAGGCATGCACAAACGGCAAGCCATGGTCAGGGTTGGCTCATACCGCTCAGCTAAGTCCACAAAACAACAGCTCAACCTGGACATGGTTAAGGACAATGGATCGATAAAACCCATAAATTTTTGATATTTTATGAGAAATAACATTGAATTAAGGCTAAAAATATTATTTGAGATTAAGATGAGAATTAATTTATAATTCAAACATTTATTAAGATTCAAAATAAATTTTCAGTGAAGAATTTATTATGAATTAGGGTTTCGATTTTCAATTATATTTTAATTTGAATTCAGATTTATTAAATATATCTCAAATATTATAATTAGATTTGAGTTTGATTCGAATCTAAATTAAGACTTAATTAAATGTTAATTCAAACTTGAAATATACAATAATTTGTATTTTTTATTGAAATTGAATTTGGAACCTTCGATTGAATATAGAAATAATACATGTGAATTCTTCAAGAAATTTTAATGAATAAAATAATAATGATAATGAATTTTATGAAAAAGAAGTATAAAAATATAAATTAGATTAAAAAAAAATATAAGAAACAAACATTCTATAAAAAATTAAAGTTGATTTGAGTGAAATTCGCATTCAGAAAGAAATTTCTAAAAAAGATAGAATTTAATAAAATAACTAAAAAATTTCATCAAAATAAAGTTGAATATGATTTCAGATGAATCTAAGCTAATTTGATACATATGTAATGTGAATTCAATAAATTTGAATTTAGTTGCATGAATTCAAAATCTAATTTACAATAAAATAAAATAAAATAAAACAATCAAATCGTCACTGGGTCCTGCGGACCCCAGTAGTGATCGCTTTCAAAGTTTGTTTATAAGAAAACAACATTTTTAGAAAATAAATTAAACAGTCTAGATAATGATAATTTGAGTTGAGTAGAGTATGTAGAACTTAGACAAAATTTTTTAAATGTAAGAAATACCCCCACACGCCCCAAGAGTTCCATCGACCCTGTTGAATTCCATTTCTTAAGAAATGATTTTTAAAGAATGTGAATTATCCTTTGGAAGAATACGTAAAATAAATAAATAAAATATAGGGAACTTTGAATTCCAATAGATGAAATTAATTTACATTTAAGCCTAATTCAAAGTTCATATAGTATCATTTCATGTAATTCTATATTTGAATTTCTAAAGAATTGAATTTGTATTTAAGGTGAATTAAGTTAGAATTTATTTAGTGGAATGGAACTAAAAAATTAACTAAATTTAATAAGATTATAGAAGTCTATAGGTGGGTCATCCCATCCTATGTGGCACTCCATTTTAACTTTTAAGATGATAAAATGAAATAAAACTTTAAAATCAAGTTACTTTGAAAACTTTCCAAAAATAAAACAAACCTTAAAAATGTCAAAATTTGCTTTATTGCAAGTTTTGACCTCTTAAGAGAGAGGCGTCCCCTCCTAGAGGATTCTAGGAGGGGGTGGGATGGATAAAAAAGAAAAGATTAGAAACACATAGGAAAAAGAGAAAAAAAAATAGAAACTTGGCCTAGTCAAACTTGCTTGCCAAACAAGCAAGTTTGACAACTCTTGCATATGTTGGAAACCCCCAGGGGGTGTTGACCAGCCTACGTAGAACTATATTTTACATTATATCTACTAAGTATACTATATAAAATAATAGATTAAGCTTACTAGATAGAAAAAAAATGTATAACGCAAATAAAAAAAAGGGTTTTAAGGCAAGTTAGAGGGTCATAATAGTATTTTCAAAACACCTAAAACATATTTTATTAACTTTATTATTGAGAACGTGATACATATCAACATTTTTATTATAACCTTATTGAGAGAATATGATACATATAAGATACATATCATATGTACAAGTATACAAGAAATCAACCCTTGTCAAGCAAGAACAAGCCTTGCCACATTTCCACTCCCAAAAAAGGTAGAAAAAAATAAACGTTAACAGAAGAAAGTGGGTTTAGAAACCCACCTCCTTTCACACGGTTTAGGCTGAACCTCTAGTGAAAAAAAATGAATCATAATAACGGTAATAATAAAGAAACAAAAAAAAAAAGGATCAAGGCTTTCTAAAAAGTTAAAAGGAATGGAAGGGTTGAAATACAACTTATAAAAAAAAGGGTGCTTTTAAAAAGTTTTGAAAAAAAGGGGACATGCCACTCTTGTGAGGACCTCTTGTGCATGGCTGAAACCTCTTTAAGAGGTAAGCCAATGCATATGGTTAATACATATGTATTCTATAGTATACTATCTAGTACATATAAAATATTTTTTTTGAAAAACTTAGCAAAAAACAAAATATACATGATAAGGTATAATATAGTTAACGGGAAAGAATTTAGTTTGAAACAAAGGGGCTGGAAATTTGAGATGTATATGGAAGGTTTATGAGAGTTAGGATTTTTTTTTAGTAAAGATGGACCCTATTTGAAGAGTAGGGGTTCATGCCCCTCGCCCTTCTTATATTTTTTTTTTCTCTCTCTCTCTCTTATTTCATCTCTTTCTCTCATATTTGCTCTCTCTCTCCACCATGACTTGGGTACCAATAATGTATGGATCTGCTGCTCCTAGTGGTGCTGTTGATAGGAGGCAGACCAACGAAGTGATCAAACCCACCCGACCAACGTACCCATGTGACGGTTCTCAGCTTCGGTTTCACACATTCTAAGGTAGGGGTTTTTATTCTCTACACGTAGATTGGAATTCGTAAACACAAATTTTTATAAATTTTCATAAGAACAGACCCTAAACCATACCTCTTAGATGTGGGTTTGGCTTAGGGTTGTCGAAATATGAAATAGAAAGGGGTTTTAGAAAGCAAACCCCACTAAAAACTGTTTTTTCCGAAAATTCGGTACAAAAATATGAGTCAAATTTTGATAAAAAGAATAAAAGATGAAAAATTTGATGAAAGCTATGTTGGACCTTAAAAATAAAGGGTTGATTTTGATCTCTCCTAGAAGAAATTGATTCATCCCCAAAAGTAGTCAAAATTTTGAATTAAAAATCGAAAAGGGATCGTTTATGCATGTTATCAGTTTCTTAAAAATAAAATCTGTAAATTTTGGAAATATCAATTATTATTTATTTGTTTTTTTGCAAATTCCAATTAGAAACAGTAGACTAGGTTCACGTGGATGTACTGCAAAAGTTTGGTTGATTTTCGTTATGTCTTTCATATAAAAATATGTATTTTATGCTATTGAGTTTCTTAAAAATAAATTCTGTAATTTTTAGAAAAACCATGTTATGTCTTTAATTATTTTTATGCAAATTTAATTTAGAATTTGTAGTGATTGTGCATGTGAATACTCTGTCATTGTAGTATAAATTTTTTTATTTTATTTCATGAAAAATTCATGTGTTTTAGATTTCTTATTATAATTTTACTGAAACCATTTATGAAGAAATAGGCTTTGGAGAGACGGGTCGGTTTTCTGGCATAACAGCTGCGAAAACATGACTTGTTCATAGTGGATTAGTTAAAATTAATTTTGATGTGGTATTTATAAAATTTTTAAGCATGTCCATATAAAAAAAATTGGAAGTATGAATTTGGGTGGCCTATTTTGGCCCCACCCGAATGCATATACTCGTTAATACGTATTTTTGGCCTAACATCTGATCGGTAAATTGATTGTATCTCCCTCGTTCAAATGAGTTTTGATGAGTGGTTTGTTGCATTGGAAGGCTAACAAAATTTAACAGTAAAATTTTGGGCTCTGTTCATGTACTAAGAACTATTTTGTGATAGTCAGAATAGAAATGTATAGGTTTGCACCAAAATGTTTGTAACTCCCTCATATAGATAAAATTTTATGAACGGTTTGCGACATTTGAAGGCTGACATAATTTTCTACAAACTATGAAAAATTCAGCTCTAACCAATGACTGAAAAGTTTTTGGTAGTCTCTGAAACAGTCAGACAAAGTTGGGTTTTCACGAGTTTGGAACCAGTCTAGCACCCAACTAGCTATTTATTGTGAAATCTATGCGTATGTGTATATGTTGTTTTGAAAGAATATTTAGCTATTGTGGACTGTTAAAATTATGAGTTTGTTGTAGGGAATTATAGTGTCCATTTATGAGACACGAACTGATCAATGTGCTAGGGCACTAAAATTCCCTAGTGTCCTATATCGAATAGATTGATCGAAGTATCCATTGTACATATTAGTGCAAATATTAAACGATATTGAACTTGCTACAATTCTTTGCATATGACTGCTATGTACATGATATGAATGATGTGAATAAATGGATGCATCTACTGTTTAAAGAAATTTTGTTTTCTTGTTTATGCATTCATGCATGATTTTGAAAGGAATGAAGCATATGCTATGATCTCGAACTACAGATTTCAAAAATTCATCCTTAGGCCCTGAAGTGGCCAAATTTATTGACTCTGACTGTTAAGTGGATGTTGCATGTAAAACAAATAATCAAAAGATAAACATGTAACACTAAATGACTGATACTCACTAAGAGAAGGTGAGTGGTACTAATCTGACTTCGTGGGTATCGATTTGAGCACAGAAGGTTGTTCTTCTCTGTGATCATTGCAGAATTTTCCCTCTTTTCTTTTTCCTTTTCTCTTTCCTTTCTACCCTCTTTCTCCTTTTTGAAGGGGATAAAAGATAGAAAAGAAGAGAGAAAAGAAAGAAAGAAAGAAAGAAAGAAAGAAAGAAAGAAAGAAAGAAAGAAAGAAGAGAGGAACTCTTTTGCAAGGTCTCACTTGACCTTTAAAAATATTTTTGAAATTACTCGCCTCCATTTTTTTTATTTGCGAAAAAATGGAGAGATGAGATTTGCTCATCGGTACGAGGTTCAACCGTTCCTGGTGCCTTTACCAAGGGTAATTGAACCAAGGATCGAACTTATGCCTTTTGCTTTGCCTAAATTTGTCTAAGTAATTATTCTAAAATCCTAAAATGCACAAAGAATCATGCTTGTGTAATGCAAATGCAAAGATATATGCTTTTGAGAAGAATAATTCAGAAGTTTTGTGACTTTTCAAGTGATTTTGAAATATGTTTTGAAAATATTTTGAAGAAATGGTTTTTACAAAGTTGAAATCGATTTGGAAGTTAAGCTTTGAATCTAAGCATAAGATTTGAAATAGATTCGAAAGAAGAGACTTGAAGTTCTAATTCTTGGAATAATCAGAGATTAGAAAATGGGTTAGGATTTGAATTGAAGGAGAAAGACTGTGTTTTAGAATCTGATAAATTGAGAGGAAATATTGATTTTGAAATTTCAGACTTGGAGTCTGAATGATATCTGATTCTGGAGTTCAAAAATCGACTTTTGATTTTGAAATAGAGATTAGATCTTTGAATTTGATATTTTGAACTCAGACTTCGGATTTTGGAAATTGAATTGGAAATTCAATTTGAAACTTTGAATTGGTTTCGAGTTTGAATTTTGATTTAGAAATGGGAAATGGATTTGGAGTTGAATTTAGAGTTGAAAATCAAGATGGGATGTAGAAATTAAATTGAATTATGGAATTTGGAAATAGAATTTAAAATTGGAATTGGATTTGGGAAATCAAGATGAAATTTTAAAGATGGAATTGGATTTGAGAATCCTGAATCGATCTTGAAGTTTGCCTTGAATTTAGAAAAAAACCAATTTTTGAGATTCAGAATCAATCTCAAAACTTTGATTTTTGGATTTCAAAATGAATTGGATTGAGAATCAAACTCAAACTTAGATAGAACTTGGAAATTTTGGAATTTGAAATAGAGAATAGAGAATAGAGAATAAAACTTGATTTTAAGCTTGAATTTTGAAATCAGAAGATGAATCTCAAAATTTTAAAGTTTGAATTGAACTTTGAAATTTAATTTGAAATATTGAGTTGATTTTGGAATTGAATCTTGAACTGGAAAATGAATTTGGAATCTCAAAGTTGAATTAAACTTTGAATTTGGAATATTTGAAGTTTGAATTTTGAAATAAGATAGAATTGAGAATGAAAAATGAATTTGAATTTATAAATAAGAATTGAAGATTGATTTGAGAAATGAGAAAAACATTTGAAAATTTATCTTAAAATCACTTGGATTTTTGAAAATAACTTGAAATGAAAAGAAATGCAATTTTATCTTAAATGATGAATGAGTTAAAAGAATTTTGAAAATTGGATTTGAAAAACATATTTCATTCTTTAGGAGAATTAAAATAAAATTAAAGTTATAATACATTCATGACTATGATCACATATGTATTATAAAATAATCTGAATTTAAATTCAGATAAAGAATACAATACATTTGGTGCCTTTATAGGGTTTGAAATGAAATTAACCTTCAATATATTCTGACTATGGCCGTGAATATATGTTTTAAGTTAATTTACAAGTCAAACTCTGATAAAGGAATAAAATTTTAGAAAATATGATGATTTTTGAAAAAGAACCAAGTGTGGATCCAATGTTATTTTAAAAAGGATAAAAATCCTAAGTATTGTTCACATTTTGACCATGGCCATAAATGCGAATCGTTTACTTAGGATTAATTACCTTTTATTAGAATGGTGCACGTGCCATTCGTGTTTTACCATTTATGATTTTTTGAAATAAAAGAAAAATGATATGAAAGAGGTAGTTTATGATATTTACATGCTCATACATTCTATTCTAATACTGAAAAGTAAAAAATTCTCATTATCATCTAGATATTACAATTATTAAATCAAAATTGAAATAATAAAGTCTTAATCTAAGAAAGGGAATCAATATTTCCATGTATCTCTGCAAAACTAGGTTAGCATAAAACAAGATGTAGAAAATATATAGGAAAATGAAGAATGCTATATGGGAATTAACATGTATACAAGAAGGTACATATCAAAATGTATTCGGGACAATATGTATGATATCCTAAGCTAGTCAGGAAATGAATGTTAAAACATACATGAGTATCCATATGAAGGAGAGAGACATGCAATACTTCAGGTAAAATATGAATCTGCATGTATTTGCCTAAGGTGTTATGTCTTATGCAAATGAAAGATGCTCATGCAAGAGGTGACAGTGAATATATGTGGAAAATGGCGAAATGAAATCACTGCTAAAAGCATAATACTATGTAGATGTTGAAATAAATCATCATTCACTCAGGTGCTGACTAATCAAGAAACAAATGCTTACAAAAAATGAAATACAACACAACAGTGAAATGCAAGCATTGAGAATTAATGAACTTGTGCAGCAAAAGGCACATGCATGTTATACAAAAAATGCTCAAATACACAAGTAGAGAAAAACAATGACTTTGCTGAAAATGCACATTGGAATGTACAAAGGCAAACTGAGATGTGAAGCCATGACAATGTACCACATGCTGCAGGGAAAACTCAGGTATATATGTAATGCAATGGAAATCAGAATGCTTGATGCAGAGGTATAATGATGGAAAGAATGCATTCACAGTGAGTGAACATATGAATTAAGATGTTGATATTCCAAACAGAAGAACAGATGATGCTGTGGATAGGTTTAGCTGAAATTGCAGATGGTAAAATGAAGCGGCAGATGCAATGTAGAATAGTGCTTGTATGCGACCACTGTAGGTGCTGTGCAAAGTGTAGTGGGGAGTGCAGAGAGTGTGGGTATAGATGATTAAAATACATAGTGTGAGAGGATGAAGTGGTGTTATGAAGTGCATAATGGAATATGGTGTTGGGGATGTGAAGATGCAGCCAGGTAGCTATTGTGCTGAGTGCATATAGGTGTTGTTTATAAAAGTATAATAGTGAAGATGAAATATAGGGAATATAAGAAGTATAGATGGTTGCTGGGATGCTGGAGGTGTTACGTGAGTGGGTGGCAATGATGAGAATGAAATGGCTATAGCAGGGGAAAGAAGGAAAATAGGGTTTTGTTGTAGGTAAATGAAGATAGCAAGTGCCGAAGACAGTGGGTATAGGTGGTGTTGTGTGTATGGAAGTGACAATGAATATGAGAAGTGCAACAGGGATCAACAATAGAAAGTTGGCTGCTATAAATGCAGTGAATGGATGAAGAATGCACAGGTATGCAGCAGGGGGAAGGATGGAGTGAATGATGGGATGTGTATATAGCAGGTGGTAAGGGCATGCTGGAGATAAATGTAAATGTATATTGGTGCAACAGGGGATGCTAATGTAGTAGAGAAAACAGAGATGGTGACGATAAGTGAATGGTGGAAGTATTAGTGTGAGGTGCTGATCAATGGGGCAGTATACCGTATACGAGTGTGGTGGACAACTTCTATCAATTTGGATGACATGAGCTCAGTGAGCTTGCGTTGACCAGGACAAAAATGTTCCAATAGCATCTTTTAATTTTAACCTCAAGACGATAAGCTCTTTCAGTCCACTCCAGAATATTAGGACTTTGTACATCAACACAATCTTGGATAGGTGGATAAGCCGTTGTGAAGACCTGATACTGATGTCATTCCTTCCTAAATAGAACACTCAGCATATCCCCACCATAATAGACAAACTATTCCAAGTCATTTTCTAGTAAACCAGCAGCAGGAAGAACATATCTTGCATCCTCTGAGAGTTGTGATAACCCATCAAGGAAGAGATTTAGCTTTTTTTTCATAAAACTCATGCACTAGAAATGCAAATTTTACCTGGTGCTATCACTGAAATGATGTATGCTCAAATGATATGGTTACTCAAGTTCACCTGGAAGCTTTTAAGGGACTAGGCTCTATTTTATGCCAACACGACATCTCCTTATATACCATATGTAATGGAAAACTTCAGCAAATGGCTGTATCTCAATATATAGCAGAGGATCCTAACAGTTTAAAAGGTTACCCTGAGAGAAAATTATGATAGAATCAGTAGAGAGAATCTTTCCTACTTTGACAAAGTTTAAGAAAATAGCATGTTAGAAGATACAGTAAGGATCAAACATACTTCACCATGCACAAATGGAAGATTTAATACTAAACCCACACCTTCAAAGATGGCAATTATCAGTGAGCAAAAAGATAAGCCACTAACAAGAAGCCTCCATTGCATCTCAGGCATAACCTGTTAGTTCTCAACATGAAATAACAATTTGAAAAATATAAATCCAATGTACAAAAGGAGACCATTTAGTGTTGTAAAGACTATACAATATACATATGAAAACTGATTTCTTCACTTTGTATCTTGGTTCTTGCAGAGCACTTGAAGTTTCACCTATATAACCAATCAATGGCAAGTCAGATTTTAGCAGTAGAATAAAACCATACATGATTTTATAACAAGTTAGCAAAGCCAAATAATAGAAGTGGAAGAGGCACAAAAGTTCAAAAACTATCATAAATGTTGTAACCAATCAATTGATACGTTTATGAGCATAAATCCCAAACTTCCTTTTATAATCTGATGGTTGTTGGAGATTTCATGATTGAGCTAGTAGACACAATAACAAATAGCATAATGAACAGATGCGAGACACGAGAGCTAACTTGGTGGAAAATTACAGTCTCGCCGCTGCCACTTAATCCTGCTAGAACTATGGTATTGGATTTTACTCGTCTTAAGAAACAGGATAACAAGATCACCATAGTTGTCAGAGATAACATGACCAGAGCAATATAAAGTTGCAGAGGTGTTGAATGATTAATCAGTTCTTTCCATTTCTCCATAGCTGCATTTTATAGACTCATATTTCATGTTATCGATTGGATCTCAACACGCCTTCATCTTCGTGAAACTTCGATTCTGAAAGCGGGCAAAGAGAGCAAGGGTGTGTCGCTGTTGTTGCAATGTGTACTAATAGGTGTGGAAGTGGTGCTTGTGTGGAAGAAGGGAAATGAAGGAGTTGTTGTATGAAGGGGAAGGAAAAAGAGACGCATGGATACTGCTGGGCCTAAACCAGATAGTGAAGGAAAGGCAAGCATTGGGGACTCCTTGATTTCCAAAATTGCCGTAGAAGATCAGTCTAATATAATTGTAAATGACACATAAGATTATTGAAGGGTTGCTACAAAGTGGAGTCGATCTGATACTAGATCAGATCGGATCGGATGCCACTATGAAAGTCATCTTCAGATATGCATAGGTGATGTTGCTATAGAGGATCGGCTATAATGTAAAACGAAGGGATGAAAATAAGAAATCAGAAATATGAACAGGAAATCAAGATAAAAAAGGATAATGAAAACGAGAAAACGAAACCAAAGGAAATTGCAAACAAAAGATTAAGAATGAAAGAAAAGAAAAAAGAAAAAAAATTAAAAACGAAATCAGCTATGGGTTGAAATGTAGAGGTCGATGATAAGAACATCGACCAAACTCAAATATAAACCAATGAAACTCAACAATAAATTGTAAATAAAGAGGAAATATGATGTTGAAATGTTGATTTAATGAAGATCTAAACCTAGAGAGTTTGTAGATCAACTGCCTAATCCAACAATAACAATGGATATAGACAAAGAAAGATAAATAAATAATAATAATAAAAAAATGATATGATAATCCGCAAGAAGGAGTGTTAGATCTAAACACAAACAGACATTCACACTTGCATAAGCCGAAGGAATTTGATAAAATAAATTCTAAAATCGAAAAACAAAATGTTGGAACCATCTGTTCCGTTGTTGTAGCAACATGTGGATCGATCTTGCTATATGCAGGTCGATTCAACCATTTTTGCCTTATAATAAAAAAAGAAAAGAAAATGAAGAAGAACGAAAACTAAAACAAAGAGATGTTATGAAAAGGAGAAAATTCTACATAGAATCAAAGAGGAGGGAAACAATTACTTGTAACTGCAGGGGTGGTCAACCTCCTTCTGATTACTTGGGGAGAAACAGAGGACATAAGAGGAAGAAAAAGGAGAAGGCGATCATGAAGAAGAAAAAGGGTGCTGGGGTGAAAAACGGACCAGAGAAGATGGGGAGGTGAAGAAGCGATGAGAAATCGGGGACCCTCGGCTTCTGCTTTATAACAAAAGGCCATTAGGCCTTTTTCAAAGGAGGTCCTTCTTAGTTTTGAAAATTTTCAAAATAGTGGTTCTTTTTAAAAAGTTTTCTTAAAAGAGGTTTTTAACTACGAAAGTTTTTTCAAAAAGGAGTTTCTAGGCTATTTTTTCATATTTTCTTTTCTTTTTTCTATTTTTTTGTTTTTTTTTGTATTTTTTATTTTTTTGTGTTTTTGAAATAAAAACTCTAAAGCTATGAAAAAAATAAGGGATTTTAAACTATTTTTGCAAAATTTGAAAATATTTACAAAAGAGGGGTTTTCTGAGAATTCAGGGTTAATCTTCGGGAATTTCTTCAGAAAACGGGTCTAGATCCAAAGCTTTTGAGAAAATATTCGAGTTTTGGATCTTGAATCAAGTTATACAAAGTGGTGGATCCAAATGGATACTGGATGGACTGTCTGAGCCATTCAAAGATTATTTTTATATTTTTATAATTTTATAATTTTATAATTTTGATTTAAAAATTGGATAACAAAGCTCAAAATTGGATTTTGATATCGAATCCACATCCGGAATTGAGTCAGATATAGAAAATGGATTTGGATTCCAGTGAATCCGAGAAATACCTAGAATTTTGATCAAAACTGACTCAATTATTCAGAAAATGAGGGCCAGGGGCAAAAAAAAATTTTTTATAAATTTTTGAAAAATTTGGGGTGTTCACACTCTCCAACCATGAAGATTGGGGAACCCTCTACATTAGACTGCAGTGCGAAATTTTAAGAAACCCAAATCATTCATTTCAAAGTGTGTTTTGAGATTTTTTTTAATGTTGTCAACTCCCTACTTATCATTTTCAGTGATGATCATGTCGTCGACATAGAGGAGAATAATAATAATACCTGCATTAGAATTCTTAACAAATAAAGTTGTGTCAGTAAGACAAGATTGAAAACCAAAATCAAGAATAACTTGACTAAATTTATCATATCAAGCTTTTGAGGCTTACTTAAGCCCATATAGAGCCTTATTTAACCGAAAAGCCTTTCCTTTTTGGAATATTGATGCCAGGTGGTGGTTCCATATAAACTTTTTCAACTAGACTTCCATTGAAAAATGCATTTTTAGCATTCATTTGATATATATGCCATTTCTTTGAAGAAGCCAAAGCTATCAAGATCCTAACTGTGGTCATTTTAGTAACTGGAGCAAAAGTCTCTTCATAGTCTATTCTATATTCTTAGGAATAACCTTTGGCAACTAATTGATCTTTAAACCTTTCAAGAGTGTCGTCACTCTTGGTTTTAACTTTATACACCCATCGACAACCTATAAGCTTTTTACCTGGTGAGATATCTTGAATAGTCAAAGTATTTTCTTTTTCTGAGGCTTTTAATTCTACTCTCATTGCTTCAACCCATTCAGACTGTTCTTTTACTGTAGCATAGTTGGAAGGTTCTACATAAGAGTGTATTAAGGCAATGTAGGCTTGATATTTTGGTGAAAAAGACTCATAGGGCACAATTTTTTTTGTAACTTTAGATATTCTAGATGACTTTCTGGTTGACACTTGTTCCTGTTCTTTAGTATATTTCTCGAGAGCACATGGTTTTTCTAAATTACCTCGCCTAGAGTATTAAATAGATTCTTGATGATCACTAAATGATTATGTATTTATCGTGTAATTTTAATCTTCTTGACTTTCATCGATGTCACCTTCATCAATTTTTGGAACTAAGTCCAACAGAAATGAATACTTATCTATTTCCTTAGAGTTCTCACTTTCAAAAAAACTTTTCTTTTCCAAGAAGGACACGTTCCTTGATACATATAACTTTTTAGTTTTAAGATCAAAACATCTATAACCTTTTTTATGACTTACATATCCAAAAAAAGGCACAAGGGATAGCACGAGAGGAGTGTTTGTCATTTTTGTCAGAAAAAACAAAACATTTGCACCCAAAAACCCTTAACCTAGAATAATTTGGAATTTGTTTAAAATGCTTTTCAACAGGGGATATATTGATGGCATTGTGCTGATAAGATAAACTGTAGTTAGAGTGGCTTCAGCCCCAAAAGTCTTTGGTACTTGATGTGTAATGAGTATGGTTCTTGTTGTTTCTATAATATGCCTATGCTTTCTTTCTGCTAAACCGTTTTGTTGAGGGTATAGGGGCATGATCTTTTATACGTAATACCATATAGATTCAAATAATCTTTAAATTCTTTTGATAAAAATTTTCCTCCTGAATCAATGTGAAAAATTAAAATATCATTCTTAAATTGATTTCTAACTAGATTATGAAATATTTGAAAGTGTGAGAAAACTTTAGATTTATGTTTAAGAAAATAGATCCAAGTATGTCTTGTGAAGTCATCTACGAAAATTACATAATACATAAAACCACCTTCTGATATAATAGGTGTGGGTCCCAATACATCCGAATGTATTAACTCAATTGGTTGTGAAGAGACAAAGATTCTTTCTTGAAAAGGTAATCTTTTTATTTTTTCAAAAATACATTTTTCACATGTAAAGGTTTTAAAATTATAAAAACTTTTCATCTTTGGAAAAAACTAGAACTTGGATACACTAGGATGACCAAGTCTCTTGTGCCATAGATCCAAGTCTATTTTTTGAACATTACAACATAATGCATTCTTTGATATTTCTAAAAACTCCATGTAGTATAAGCCTCCTTCTCTATGGCCTTCCCCAATCTGCTTCCCTAGCTGGTGATCCTACACTCGACATCCACGAGAGGAGAAAAAATATTACATCCATGGTCAGACAATTGAGAGACAGGTAAAAGATTTAGATTAAGTTTAAGAATATATCTAACTTGTGGAATGCAAAACCTTTTTGGGTTTTAAAAAACATTTTTAAAATTTCATATTCCTTTGATTTCAAGAGATGTTCCATCAATGATAAAAATATTTGACCCATTTGAGTTATGACATTTGGATAACATATCAATGTTCGGTGTCATATGAAAATAAGCACCAGAGTCAAGGATCCAAAGAGATTTACTAGGGTCGGAGATGCTGACGTAAGAGACGGTGGCTCCAGTAAATGACGATGCTCCTTTGAGTAGTGGTTGAAGTACCTCCACTAATTGTGTTAAGGACATGCCTCCAATAGATGGTTCACTTGATTCTTGAGGAGGTCCGATAAAGGCAACCTTCTTTTCATATGGTTTCTTCAATTTTGGATAATAAGTTTTCACATGTCCCGGTTCTTGGTAATAGTAACAAATAACTTTCTTTTTTTCAAATTCATTTCTGTGTTTCTCATAATTTGGGGGTTTGTATGTGCAAACATGGTTTTTCGGTCTTGATACGGAAAGAACTGAGTCATCATTGCTCTTGATGATTCTATTTTTAAGCCTATTCTCTTCCATGCTTAATTCTTCTATTGTGTCTTCTATTGAGGAAACCTTTCCTCGATGAAGAAGAACAAACTTGGTTGACTTAAATTCTAATCTTGATCCACTAATAAATTGGAAAAGTGTTTCGCATTTATTTGATTTTGGCAGAATTCTATGTTTTGTGGACAATGCCACTTTGGTTCAAGAAGATCCCATTCCTCCTATAATTCGGACAAACTCTTATAATATTCTCTAATTCTTTTGTCCCCTTGAACCATATTTTGAACTTGGTTTTATAAATTGCACACATGTTGTAAGACCCACAATTTTTCAGTTCAAACTTTGAATAAATTCTAGAGGCATTTTTCAGTGAAAAATAACATTTTTACCGTAAAGCGAATCAAACTGATTCCTGCGACCCAAATATACTTAGGATATTCGTATCTTCACAAATATAAGCTCAAACACTCTGGAAGCCATAACTTCCTACTTGAACGAAATCAAAAGATTTGTACGAGCCAACTTTCTTAGTTACGTCAGTATGAAGATAATGGCCTACTCAGAATTTTTCAGAAAAAAATGCCGAAAACTCAACTTTTTTGCGGGACCCGCAAAAATATTTGTGGGACCCACAAAAATATTTCTCAGAAAATATTCTAGAATATTCCAGGACCTTCTAGGAAATATTCCATGGAATATTTCTTCTGGATAAGATCAAACAGTCAGATGGATAAGATCAATGACTCATCTGGATAAGATCAATGACTCATCTGAATAAGATCAAAGGAAATTTTTGAAAAAGCTATGGACTAAAATGGAAATTCTGAAACTTGGGGCTCAAGTTTCAGAATCTATAAATAGAGGAGACCCCCTCCTTTGAAAAATCGTCTAGCCTCTCTCTCTCCTCCTTTTCCAAACCTCCCCTATCTAGCCCACTGGGTCTGAGCCTACCTGACCTGGCCTGAGCCTACCTGACCTGGCCTGAGCCTGCCTGATCTGGTCCTAGCCTACCTGACCTGGTCCTAGCTCACCTGACCTGGTCTAAACCCAGTTGACTTGACTTGAACCTAGTTGAGTTTGAAGTCAAAGTCAAAGTCCTTTTTGGTCCAACTTTTGGTTTGGATTTCTGAACCCAGACTTATCCTACTTGGGTTGAGTTCGAACCTGCTGAACCCAGTTGACTTGGACTGAACCCAGTTTGGTTCAAACCACTTAGGTTGAACAGCTTGACCTGCTTTACCTCTTTCTCAACTAGGTCGACCTCATCTGACCTAGTCTGACCTCTTGACAGAAGGATCGAAGCTCGTTCAAAGCGTTGGATCATTCGGGAGTCATTTCTTCCGCAATTTGAAGTAAGTTCCCTTCATTAATCCATCTCTCTCAAGTATTTGATTGTTTGTATATAGCATATACTTTCTGAAGTAGTATCTTGCTTTAGTTCTTGGTTGAGCCCTCTAGGACGCTTCGGTGTTCACGCGCTCGCCTCGTAACTATCATCGGATATATATGTTCGAATGCATAGTATATGCGTTCTTCAAAATAGTATCTCACCCTAGTTCTTGGTTGAGCCCTCTAGGATACTTCGGTGTTCACTCGCTCGCCTCGTAACTATCGTTGGATACAGATCTAGGTGTATATCTGTTGATTCTGCCGATGCGTCTTATATCACACAGGCTATGTAATTTACCTTTGCCGTCGCGTCGTATGATGCCAAGGCTGCTTGCTTTCTGCAATTTCCGATTTATGCACTTTCGATTATGCATTTACTTACGCCATCGTGTTGAAAGACACCAAGGCTCTTGCTTTCTGCAAATATATATGTAGAATATTTCATTCAGTTACATACCCTGAACAGTAGTATATGCATTTCTTTACGCCGCCGCTGTATAAAGCACAAGCTTCTGCTTATACTACATATATGGCGCATAAATAACCATTCAAATGGAGATCCACTCTAAATCGCCAATGCAATTCCCTTACCGCTCCTCGTTTAAGATTCTGCTTGACGAATGAAGCCCCTATTAGAAAGGCTTCGCTTTTTGGCAAAATGCTCTTTACGTAAAGACTAAGTCAATTACGTATGGCCTGGCTATGGCCCAGGGTTCCTGCAACCTTGATAGATGCAAAGTACGCACAATGGTGCACATCTATTTCTCGAGTTAAGCGTAGCGATTTCCCACCAAAGAGGAGAGATGCCGCTGAAATGGATAAAAGAAATGCACGCTTTCTCTGTAAAAGAGAGGAAGTGATGCTGAATCTTCTAAAAGAAGCTAAGAATAGCTTAGAAAGAACGTAGCAGGATACTCCGTCATATAGCAGAGTGCTACCCAGTTCATGGAACGCCTTCTACAATGTAGAAAGGATCGTCACACCACTGCCGATAGAGCATAGGAGGTGCTGACAGAATGGTTGACAAAAGAGCTGCCAGAACCAGTTAAGTGGCACAACGATGCCATTTGTTGGAACGATGTCAGAATGACTCGTCTCCTTGATACCTGTAAGGGCACCGTACTTGTAAGAGCCGTTGCGCCGAAGTAGTGGTAGCGCCTTGACGAGGTTCTAAGCTCGTTGCGTAAAAATACGTCGAATAGCTGATCCGCAGAGATCGAATCATGTGCATGCTCCTTGAGAATTATTAGACAACCGGACTCATAAGGGCCGCTGAGCCAGAGTGTGTTGTTGCCACCCGAAAGGGGGTGAAGTGCTCATCAAGGCTGAAGTGTCGAGAGCAGAGTTAAGCATGCATATGAATAAAACCTTTGTTCCATGGTGAAAGCCGTGTGGTTGATTGGGGTCGGGTACATACTTCTCAAAGGCTGCCCTATAGGCATGCAATGTTCGTCAAGTAATTGTAAGACCAACAGGCCCCCTTCAGAATTTCTCACCGAGGAAGACGGTGATGGCGCAACCTTGAGTGACATATATTTCATCGAAACCTGATAGACTTCATTGATGGCCTCCGTCACTCAGAGGTATGGAGGTCGTGGTTATCCTTAAATATCTAAGGATTGAACCCAACTACTACAGTAGCAGAATGCATTCGAATACCTAGTAAGGATTTCATCTAGTATGTTATACCGTCCTACTAGGAGGATGGGGACAACATGCCTCTGGGGTATCTAAAATACATAGAATAATCAACCCCAGATCATCGCGTTGTCGCTCAGATATGAGTTCCCTAAGCCCAAGGGGAGGTGCAATTATCGAAACAAAGCATTAGCTTAGGTACAACGATACTTTGAATGTATGAGTGTATTGACGTTGTTGAGTCAGTCCTGCATAACCTTTGTAAAGGTGTCATGGTCGGTATACTACTGGACCGATTGGGAAAGAACCCAATTGATATCCGTACGACTAAGCGAAGCTCAGAGAGTTGTCCTTAGATTCGTAGGATACGGATGTGCCAAGCATAAAGGCTTGAGCTAGACATCCATTCGTGACTCTGAAGAGGTCAAGGCTAAGTCGTAGAGACTTGAGCGGTTATTTCAACTCACAGCCCTGAAAAGGCTTATGCAAAGTCATGAGGACTTATGTGGATGTTCAACTCATAGTCCTGAGGGGACTCCCACGATATACGCTAAGTCGTGGAGGCTTGAGCGTCGCTATTACTAACTGCGACCCTGAGTGGTCAAACACATTGCATGAGTTGAATGATTATATGATTGCATGCTTACCAGACCATCAGTGGTTCTGACCCCGTTTAATGGGGATTTCAGGTGTTGGACCTGCGTTGCGATATGCGGAGCAAGGCGACATCGAGTTCCAGGGTTTCTCTAGACAGAGTTATACTGCTTCCTTTTATTGAACCCACACTGCTTTTCCAAGCAGTAGTGTTGTAATAAACATGTGGTTTTTGATAAAATGGAATACTTTGGTGGTCAATGAGTTGCTTGGCCACATACCTGCAACGTGCTTGGAGTTTTCTAAAACTGACGACTCATTACCGTCTGATTCCGCTGCTAAAAGCTTTTGTAAGTTCCGCTGCAAAGAAAAAAAAAGAAATTCATGAAAATTATAACTTAGCTTTGTTTTGGAAATCTGGGGCGTTACACATGTGCAATGTCTTTAATAGAATGCATTCTCTTAAGATAGTCCCAAGTATCATTGGCATGTTCAAAATTTGCAAGACTTGAACATTTCTTGATATCCACACTACTTATGAGCCAAGACATAATCTTGACATGTCCCATTCTCCATTCCTTCCACTTTTTCTCGTAAGTGGTAACGACTTTGGTTTTCTCAACCTCTGTAAGAAGTATTTCTTTCTCACTTTCAATCTTTGTTAGAATTAGCTTAGGTTTCAAATCGCTCCCATCCAATAATCCCCACAACCCCTTTTCTCATATAAGGTGCTTCATAATTGAAGCCCATGTAACATAGTTGGAATAGTTGAGTTTAATAAGTTTAATGGTGACATTATCAATGTCATCTATTTTACAAGGTTTGGGTAAAGAAATAATGAAGGAAAGAAAGAAGAAGAGTAGTGGAGAGAGAATAATATGTACACCACGGATAATGAGTATGAGTGCTTCTCCAAGCTTTTTCACGATCATAATTTCACATACACTTGAAAAGAACGTCATCTCTTTTCCAAACTTTGAATGACACACTTCTCGATACACCAAAAAAAATGCTTGATCACTACCGATCTTTGATCCCATGTAAGAAGATAGACCAACAATCGAATCTTCAAATGGTACACACCAAGAATCACTCACAAAAACCATAAAGGTTCATACACAATATCCACTCATAAGAACCACGAAGGTTCATACAAAATACTCAAAAATGGGTATGCAAAAACAAGAGAAAAAATATGTTTTTATTAATATGGGAATCACCCACAAAAATCATACTTTATAAAGGGGCAAGCCCCCATATTATAATACAGTTTAGAGGGGGAGAGGAGGGAGTCGTTGGGCTCCCAGCGACTCTAAATAGAGCCGTTGGGAGAATAACAACTCTCTAGCCCATTGCTTTTTGACTATAGCCAAAAAGGTTTACAAATTGTTAAAAGAAAACTATCATTTGTAATATCATATGTAATACATCCCTCACATGTAATCTTTTTTTTAGTTTAGTTACATAGTCTAGTTTGAGTTAGGCTAGTTATCTTTTTTTTTAGTTTCTTTTTAGACACTTTTAGCCTTTGTGCTTTTTGACCAAAGTCAAAAAGCATAAAGTGCTTTTTGACGAAAGTCAAAAAGCACAAAGAAGAGTGAGCCATTGGACTCCCAACGGCTCTCAATAGAGCCGTTGGAAGCCCACTGACTCCCTCTTCCCTCTCATTCTCTTGTATTATAAATAGGGGATTCTCCACTCTTATTTTGTATTCTTCTTGAGTGTGGGTTTCTCCCACTTGAATAAAAGTCTTTTCTTATTCCCTTTTGCTTTGCATACTCTTTTTGAGTTTGGTGTATGAACTCTAGTGGTTATTGTAAGTGTATGCTATTTGTGAACCTTCGTGGTTCTTTTGTGTGATTGGTTGTGAGCATCATTTGAAGATCTAATTGTGTACTTCATTTCCTTACATGGTATCAGAGCCATTGGACTGATCAAGTTAAAATTTCTCAGTGCATTGTGATGATGCATGAAATGCACATCATGTAAACAAGTTTTTCATGCATTTTGTATCAAGTTTAAGGTTTTAAACCCATGTTTAGATGTGTTTTGATAGTAAGGGGCTATGGTTCGAATTTCAGAAAAATCGAAGTTAAAATGAGAGAGTTATGGCTATTTCAGTGTTTGGGCACGGATTTCGAGGTGGATCGGATCCATATCCGACCCAATTAGGTCAATTGGACCTTGGATCAACTCTTAGAAAGCCCAAAACCCAACCCACACGCCTATCCATATCCATTTCAAAAAGTTTTTCTGAAAACCCCCCAGAAAGTGGCGCCTAGCAATTTTTTATTTTTTAACACTCTTTCTGAAAAAGGTCAAAACTATAAATAGTTTTTTTTCAAGAACCCTAGGCGTCTTTGGCTGTGTTTGGACGCCCCCTACACTGACTCTACAGCAGCAGCTCCTTCCTCTCCATCTTCCCCAACGTTTTGGCCATTGAAGACTGTCCTATGCTTGGTTTCCAAGCATATCTCGATCCCCTTTGTGTTCTTTTCATTTCTTTCTTGTTCCTTGCTGTAGTATTCACCATTTTCTGTATTTTTGCAAGTGTAGCATAAGTGGAGACCATTAACCTTGGGCGAGAGTGCGCAACACACCACCAAGGTGAGCCGGCCCTACCTCCATCCGGCTTTCTACACCCTCCGATCGCGAATCAGCTCACATTCCATCGTCGGTGGATCTCCAACGTGTAGCAGCTGCAAAAGGTGCCATTTTTGGTGAAGTACAGCATTCTCGAACTGTATAGGACGTCCATCTCCAGCCACGGTCCGCTCTTCTTCATCCCCCCGGTCGTCGGATCTTCCAAAAGGTAGGTCTTCTTCTTCCTTCTCTTCTAGATAAAACCGAATTGGGTGTGGGTTTTCTTTTTATTTTCTTTTCTGTGTGTTTCTTATTTTTCTTTTTGTTTCAACCTTAGATTAGATTTCGTGCATAGGCCAGCACGTTAGATTAAGTTTATGTGTTTGTTTGATTCATTGAAATCGATTTTTTTTAGATTTTTCATTCTTTTCATTAAAATCGACTAGATCTTCATCTAGCCGATCCTTCAAATTTCTCTTAGGGATTCTTGGGTCTGTTCTACAGAAAATCCAATAAAAAAAGTGTTCATTTTGAGTTACCTTATTTGATTTTTGTGTGGGTTGCATTTGGTTTTAATTGAAAAGAAAAATCCAAAAATCGGCTAGAATTATTCTAGCCGATTCTTGATTTTCACAAAAATATTTTTCTTTGTTCTGATTTTTTTTTTATGTCCAGCATGTGTATTGTGTTGTTTTGCTGAAAATCTCATTAGGAAATTTCATTTTAGTTCATTTTATTTGTGGGTTGTGATTGTGTTTTGTTTTGATTTTATTTTTGAAAAAGAAAAAAAATCGGCTAGGATTGTTCTAGCCGATCTTTGTATTTTTGTTAAATGTGTGTGTTGATGTTGGTAAACCGTGTGTTTGCTGTGTGTTTTAAGTGTTAACAACATTATAAAGTTGTGTTAATTCATTTACTTCGTTTAGGATAATTCTAAATAATCGTTTTTAGCATTTTGTGTTTTTGATGTTTTGAATCTATTGAAAAACAAAAATTACAAGAGTCAATTTTTATTTTCTTTACGTTTTTAAATAAACTTCAGCATAGTGCTGTTCATGTTTGCATTTAGGGGAGTTAGGAGTTCTTTTCATCATATTTTAATTTAGTTCTATCAAAATAAGATTCCTTAGTAAATCGTTTTTTTTAGTTTAAGATTTTTTTATTCTTTTCATTTTTTTTAGTCTTCTTCTTCACCAAGGACGGGCGGCAGCCATTAGAGCTCCCCTTGAGCTCTTGGTCGAATTTTTAGAAATTATTAATTGTCATTAATTGAGTTAGGAAGGTGTCTAGGTTCAATGCATTAGGGTTTTCTTTCCTAGCCGTTTTTAGGGGTTAATTAAGTAGGTTTTGGGGATTAGGTTAGTATTTAATCCTAGGAAATCGTTTTGCTATTTAAATTCCTTTATTCCCTAGGTAAAAATTAATTATATTAGTTTAGAAAGTAGCCCTTTTAGAGGTTGACGATTTTTGAGAAGTGAGGCATTTAAGGAAAATTTGAATTTTGAATGGGTATTAAAGAAGGAGTTACTCCTTAACTTTGGAAAGTGTTTTTGGCATTAAATAAAAATTCCAATCTAGGCTACACGATTTCTATAGAGTATTAAAAGTATTTTAATTCCATCTTGAAAAGCAAAAATCGTGTATTTTTAGATTGGTCTTTCCATTTTTCCAAAAGGAGCTTTAAAGGCAATTAAGGAGTGTAACTCCCTCTTTAAATGGGGCGATTTTTGAGAATCCAAAGCATTTCAAAATTTGAACATTGGTAATTATTACATTCCTTTTCTAACCTTCTCCATTAAAATCGTTAACTTTAAATTAATTGTAGGAATTAAGAGGTTACTACTTTAGTCTAACCCTAACCCAGTCAACCCTAACCCTAGGTCGAGTCAAACCTAGTTCAACCCACTTGAGCCTAGTCAAGTCAACCTTAGTTTGAGTCAACCGACCCTACCTATTGAACCTAATCTAACCTAGTCAATTAGATTGACTTGGTTAGGTGCGCCTTGTGTCAAAGTCAACTTGAACTCTAGCCCAAGTCAAATACAACTCGAGCCTAGTCAAAGACCTAGACCTAACTCGAGTCAACCCTTAGTCTAAACCAAGTCGAGTCAACCGAGCTTACCTTACCCCATTCGAGCCTAGTCAAACCTAAGTTGAGTCAAGCTTAGTTGAACCTAAGTCAACTCGAACCTAGTTGACTAAGTCAACCCTAAACCGAGTTCAACCTAGTCTTAATAAGCCCAAGTCCAAGACCTAGACCTAGCCCAAGTCAAAGTCAAAACAAACCCGAGGTCGATTCAACCTTTACCTAGTCAACCCAACCTTAGCTAAACCTAGCCGAGTCTACCTAAGTCAACCGAACCCAACTAGTTAGGTCAAACCTAAACCAAGTCCATACTAGTCCGAGTCGAGTCAAACATAGTTCGAACCTACCTAATCCAAACCGGGTTCTCCCAAACCAGCCCGAACCTATCTAAGTCAAAACTGAGCCTAGTTGAGTCAATAGAGTGAGCCCTAACCCTAACCTTTGTTCTTTAGTGAAGTAAGTTTATTTAGTATTATTTCTTTTGATTTTTATACTAATTAGTTTATTTACCTAATTTAGTTTTAGTGTAGAAGTGTGTGTACGTATATCGTATTTGTTTAGTATGTGTGAAATGTGTTTTGTGCTGGTTTGAATGATAGTTAGATATTCATTAACTTAGTAGGCATATTGCATTTTATTGATTAGCATAGTTGCATTTGCATTGTTATTTAACGTAGTTCTAGTCATAATTTGCTTATCGTGTTTTGCTCGTCGTACATTTAGCATATTTTTAATAGTCATCTGCATATACACTGTTATACAGTGTCATTTAGATTGCATTAGGTTTGATTTGTCTTTTAGAGTGTTAAAATAGATTCTTAAAGTGAATAGTGCACTCAAATAAAAACCAGATTTTTGCCCTGTTGCATTAGCATTATTTTCTGTGCAAAAACTCTGTGTTTTCCAATTTTTTTTCTTCTATTCACTTTATTGACGTGTTATTTAACTGCAGCCCAAATTTCAGCTCATTCGGAGTTAATTTGGTCTGATTTTTAAGCGTTTTGCAAAAACCGCTTTTTCTGGATTTCAAATTACAGGACTTGCGATATCCTGATTTTTCCCAGATTTGAAATGCTTATATCTGGAGTTCCAGATACTGTTTTTCAATTCTGTAAAAACTGTCAGTTTGTTTAATCTCTCATTTGCAGAACAGAACAAATTTCGGGAAAATCGGACCTCGTTTGCTTTGTCAAACAGCGGTTTTCCGATAACCTGTCAGAATGCTATTTTACACTAGTTAGGGGTAGTTTCGTAATTTTCTTAGTTTCGGCAATTTAGACTTGTTTTCAGTAGTTTTTGCATTTTAGGAGTTGCATAATCAGCATACAGCATTAGTAGAATTAATTTGGTCAATTTTAGAATTAATTTAGTATTTTATTTAATTTTGGTTTGATAAATAGCATTTTTTTATTATTTTCGTAAAAGTAGAATTAGTTTTAGTTATTATTTGCCTTATTAGAATAGAATACTAACTTTGTATTTTTCTGTATTTTTAGGTTATAAAGAATATTTAGTTTCCAGGGTTATTTTTCAAGTGTGAGGAGCGAATAATTGGCGAAAAGATGGAAATACCCTTGGTGTGGAGCAGAAGACTGATTTGCGTGTTTATTTTCATTTTAGTAATTAATTGTAGTTGTATTAACTTTATAATTGTAGATTGACATTTGACATTAATAAATTAAATTTTCTAGAAATATCGTGGTTAATACCTGTTCCCTGAGGATTCGACCCGTACTTACCACTTTGTGGAAAGTCGGTTTTTATATTTTTGGTTGACGATTTTCCAAAATTTTATTGAAAATAATTGTTTTAAAAAAAGCATTCCAAAATATCAACCAAATTTTGGCGCCGTTGCCGGGGAACGACGAATTAATTACTTTATTTTTTAGAGTTGAATTTATTAAATTGTTTTAGTTAGTTAATTAGGTGTTTTATTTTTAGTTAGTAGGATTAGTAAGTGAATATAGGATTAACATAGTTAGTAAATATAGGATTCATGTTCTGTTCTTTCTAGGATTCACTTGAAATTCATTCTGCAAGGAGCGATTAGACAGATGAGTTTTAGAAAAACGTAGTTTGTGATTTCCTGTATTTATCTTTTCAGTACTTTAGAGTAGTCTAATTTGTTATTTCATTTACTTAGTTATATCATTCTGACATAATTAGTTGGCATATTTGTTTAGTAGTTATTTTGTGATATTTATATTTTAGTATCTGTGTTAGTTTATTTTTTATTTTTAGATTTAGGTCGTTTGCTTACATCTGGTCTTAGTACCAGTGTATGTAGGGTCGACGAGGTCTAGGAACCCCATTACACCCATTTGTTGACAACCCAGAGAGAATTTTACATTCTCATCGAAGTTCGGCAACAATGCCTGACATGGATCCTCCACCTCCACCCCCAGTTCTTTCACGCCCTCTGCGGGAATACTTCATTCCCATAGACTATGTTCAGGCATCCTGCATTCGGAGACCCGATGTAGGAGCGCCTCATTACGAGATTAAGGCCAGCACTATTCAGATGCTTCCATCCTTTTATGGCCTTAGTCATGAGGATCCCTACCGACATTTAGATGAATTCCTCGAAATCTGTTCTACTGTTAAGATACAAAATTTCGATGATGATGCTTTAAGGTTGACTCTATTCCCCTTTTCATTGAAGGACAAAGCCAAGTATTGGCTAAAGTCCTTAGATTCTGTAGAAATAGAGTCATGGGATCAATTGCAGCAGGAGTTTCTTCGAAAATATTTTCCCATTGGTCGTACGAACCAATATCGTAGAGCCATCACTAGCTTTTTAGAGCTAGATGGTGAGCGCTTTCATGAGACCTGGGAGAGAATGAAGGATCTCCTCAGGAAATGTCCCCATCATCAGGTGCCAAAATGGCAACTGGTGCAGAGCTTCTATGATGGATTGTCTGACAAGAATCGTCAGATGATCGATTCTTCATGTGGAGGGACATTCATGCTGAAGAGCGAGGACGAAGCGTGGAGGCTATTTGATACATTGGCCGAGAATTCACTCCACCATGCTTCGAGTTCTCAATCTGATAGAGCCACACCCAGCATTCAGAAGAAAGCTGGTGTTCTTAAAGTTGGTCCATCTACTGCACTACAGTGCAAGGTAGACATGATTGCTCAGAAGCTGGACCAGCTTCTCTCAGGACCATCCACTACACAGCAGGTGTGTACTCTTTGTGCCAGTCCGGCGCACAAGATCACTGAGTGCCCTTCGGCAGCTCAGTACCCTGAATTTATTCAAGAACAAGTTCAGGCAGCTCAAGGTTACGTCAGACCGCCGAATAACCCATTTTCATCGAAATATAATCCAGGTTGGCGTAACCATCCCAATTTTTCATGGAAGAATCCACAGTCTTCCATGCAGATGCCTACTTCCTCTCAGCTAGTTCGGCAGCCATCTTTTACTCAGTCATTTCAAAGACCGACTTATTCTCAGTCTTCTTCTTCTTCTGTCACTCCCCCGATTCAGCAGGAGTCTGCCCCGCAGACATCTTTTGAGGAGAGACTTCTCCAGGCATTCCAAGAGGTGAAAACCTCTAATCAGAACGCCTTCGAGAAGTGTAGCCAGATTTTGAGTTCGCATACACAGTCCATTGCGAAGTTAGAATCGCAAATGGGACAGTTAGCTGAGGCTATTAGTAGGAGACCCGAGGGTACATTGCCGAGTCAGGCTGTCATGAACCCGAAGGGCAAGGACCAGATGACTGGAGGCCTATTTCATACTGAGACACAGCAGCAGGCCAAATCGGTTATGGCCCTGAGGAGTGGACGTGAGTATCACGTCGAGAGTAGAGAGCGAGAGAGTAGAGAGAGGATAGAGGAGCCAGAGACCATTGTTTCACCTACGTCGGCTCAATCATCATCCCCATCATCACCTTCACCATCTTCATCATCTTCATCCTCAGAGAAGAAGAAGAAGGATAGGAGTGAGTCTTCTCACAAAGAGGAGGAGCCAGCAGAGTATATTCCCCCACCACCCTATCCCAAAGCATTAGAGTCTTCCGGGTTTAGAGGGAAGCAAGGTGCGAAGATCCAAGATATGCTCGATATATTCAAGCATGTGCAGATCAACCTACCTTTGCTGGATGCGATTCAGCAGGTGCCGGCATATGCCAAATTCCTGAAGGAACTATGTACGCAAAAGCGTAAATCTAGAGAGCGAGTTCCTAACAGGGTCCATCTGACTGAGCAGGTGAGTTCAGTACTTCAGCATCAGACACCACCAAAGCTCAAGGACCCTAGAGCCCCAATCATTGCGTGTACCATAGGGAATATCTGGATAGTACGCGCATTGCTCGATCTTGGAGCAAGCGTGAACATTCTGCCCGGGTATTTCTTTGATTCTTTCGGGCTAGGAGAGATGAGATCGACTCCGATTACACTTCAACTGACAGATCGTTCTGTCAAGGTACCGAGAGGTGTCTTGGAGGACGTGCTAGTTAAGGTGGATGATTTTTATTTTCCAGTCGATTTCATTATTCTCGATATGGAAGGAGTAGATAGCCAGCACCAGACTCCGATTATTTTAGGCAGACCATTCTTGGCGACTGCCAATGCGTGCATCAACTGTAGGACCGGAGCCATGGATCTCTCATTCGGCAATAGGAAGGTAAAGCTGAATATTTTCAATGCCGCGATGGGACCAGCAGGAGACATGGACTGCTTTCATGTAGACATTGCACAGGAGTTAGTGGAGGAGCAGCCCGAGTTGTACATTACCGAGGATTCTTTAGATTTGTACCATATAGAGAAGAATAGCGGTGTAGATAGTGTAGATGTGTCTAGAGTGTCGTCAGAGAGACCACCTTGGGGAGCGGTCAGGGAGCCTCTTCCACCACTTGCGGAGACCCCCGCCAAATCTTCGATTGAGTCACCTCCGAAACTTGAGTTGAAACCCTTACCGGATTCACTCAAGTATGCATACCTCGGAGATGAGGAGACTCTGCCTGTGATCATCTCGTCCTTGCTCACTGAAGAGCAAGAATAGAGACTGCTGACTATTCTTCGAGAGCACAAGGCAGCGATTGGCTGGGAAGTTGCTGATCTGAAGGGGATTGATCCTTCATTCTGCATGCATAGAATCCACTGTGATGAGGAAGTCAAGCCATTTAGGGATATGCAGAGAAGGCTAAATCCCAACATGAAGGAAGTGGTGAAGAAAGAGGTGGTGAAGTGGTTGGATGCCGGAATCATTTACCCTATTTTTGATAGCCAGTGGGTCAGTCCGATTCAGGTTGTGCCGAAGAAGTCAGGACTCACTGTGGTTGAGAACGAGAAGGGTGAGAGAATTCCGATGAGGACCACTACAGGATGGCGAGTCTGCATCGATTATAGGAAGCTGAATGTGGCAACTAAGAAAGATCATTTCCCATTGCCATTCATTGATCAGATCTTAGAGAGACTCGCAGGACAGAGCTACTACTGCTTTCTAGATGGATATTCAGGATACAATCAGGTAGCTGTCCATCCTGACGACCAGGAGAAGACCACGTTTACATGTCCTTATGGCACCTTTGCATTTAGACGTATGCCGTTTGGGCTTTGTAATGCCCCAGCTACTTTTCAGAGGTGCATGCTTGCTATCTTCTCGAACATGATTGATGATGTGATGGAAGTTTTTATGGACGACTTTTCGGTGTATGGATCTTCTTTTGAAGATTGCCTCAAAAAACTGACTCGAGTTTTGAGTAGGTGTGCGGAGACCAATCTCGTCCTGAGTTGGGAAAAGAGCCATTTTATGGTACAGGAGGGGATTGTGCTAGGACACATTGTGTCCAAGCGTGGTATTGAGGTTGACAGAGCGAAGGTGGAATCCATTTTCCGTTTGACTCCACCCACCTCTGTGAGGCAGATTCGATCATTTTTAGGGCATGCGGGATTTTACAGGCGGTTCATAAAAGATTTCAGCAAAATCTCTCGACCGCTTTGCACGTTATTGGAGAAAGACCAGCCCTTTGATTTCGGTGAGGATTGTATGAAGGCCTTTGAGATTCTCAAAGAGGCCTTGATTACTGCACCTATTTTGAGACCTCCAGATTGGACTCTCCCATTTGAGATTATGTGCGATGCATCTGATTATGCTATGGGGGCTATTTTAGGACAACGCATTGATAGGAAACCCTATGTGATCTATTATGCTAGTAGAACTCTGTCTGATGCCCAGATGAATTATACTACGACAGAGAAGGAACTACTTGTAGTAGTTTTCGCATTGGATAAATTTAGGTCCTATTTACTCGGTTCGAAGGTGGTTGTCTATTCTGACCATTCTGCATTGAAATATTTGTTGAATAAGAAAGACACCAAACCGAGATTGATTCGTTGGGTCCTACTACTACAGGAGTTTGATCTCGAGATTCGAGATAAGAAGGGAAGTGAGAATGTAGTAGCAGACCATCTTTCCAGACTGATCGTGGAGACCACGCAGGATCAGAAGCCGATCAGTGATTCTTTCCCCGACGAGCAGATCATGTCAGTCAGTACATCGCAGTTACCCTGGTTTGCAGATATTGTGAACTATCTGGTTTCGAGGCAGATACCTAAGCATTGGAACAAGAATGAGCGTGAGAGATTCCTATCTCAGGTGAGGCACTATTATTGGGATGAACCGGAGTTGTTCAAATACTGTGCAGACCAGATCATTAGGAGATGTGTTCCGGAGGAGGAGTACCAGTCCATTCTGAATTTTTTCCATTCGTTAGCCTGTGGAGGGCATTTTAGTAGTAGGAAGACGACTGCAAAGGTTTTGCAGTCAGGATTTTATTGGCCCACACTCCACAGGGATGCGCATGAGTTCTGTAGGCGATGCCTGCGATGTCAGCAGATTGGAAACATGTCCAAGAGGGACATGCTGCCCTTGCTTCCGATTTTGATAGTCGAGATTTTTGATGTTTGGGGCATTGATTTCATGGGACCATTTCCGCCCTCATTCGGAAATTTATACATTCTGGTGGCGGTTGATTATGTGTCCAAATGGGTCGAGGCTGTGGCAACCAAGACCAACAATCACAGAGTAGTGCTTAAGTTCATTAAGCACAACATTTTCAGTCGTTTTGGGGTGCCACGTGCGATGATTAGCGATGGTGGCAAGCATTTTAGGAATGTACAGATAGCTTCTTTGTTGAAAAGATATTCTGTCAATCATAGATTCACCACTCCATATCATCCGCAGACTAGTGGACAAATTGAAGTGTCCAATAGGGAGATTAAGCAAATTTTAGAAAAGACAGTTCGCCCGGACCGCAAGGATTGGTCCCAGCGCTTAGATGATGCACTTTGGGCATATAGAACTGCATTTAAGACTCCCATTGGCATGTCCCTGTATCGCCTTGTATTCGGGAAAGCATGCCATCTTCCTATCGAGCTAGAGCATAGAGCGTATTGGGCTATCAAGAAATTGAATTTTGACCTCACCCAGGCTGGCAAAGAGAGAGCACTGCAGCTCTCAGAATTAGAGGAACTCAGGAATGATGCAAATGAGAATGCCAAATTATACAAAGCTCGCACAAAAGCATTTCATGATAAGCATATTGTCAGAAAAGTGTTTGAGCCAGATCAGAAAGTGTGGCTATACAATTCTCGTTTACATTTATTCCCAGGGAAGTTAAGATCGAGATGGACAGGTCCTTACATCGTGAAAGAAGTATTTCCCCATGGAGCAGTGACATTATTTGATCCTATGACCCAAGGTACATTCAAGGTAAATGGGCAAAGACTGAAGCCATTCATTTCAGATGCCTTGCAGGATGGTGAGTGTGAGATAGTGCATCTCACGAAGGCATGAGGATTCGACCAGAGGGATGTATCATATGTACATTATTTATTTTTCATTTCAGAGTTTTTATTTATTTAGTATTTCATTTCCCATGTGCTAATTTGTGTTTTGATGTATGCAGAATGAACTTAACATTTAGTGTATCAATTACCAGGTACAGAGAAGAGCTTTCAAAGAATTCAAGGATCAGATGAAAATCAACTTCAGAAGCTCAGAGCAAATCAGGTTGTATCTATCCTTTCTCCCATACTTTTGTTAGTGTCTTTTAGTGTGCATTTGCATTACATTTTTAATCATTTTGTATGCCACTAGGGACAGTGTCATTCAAGCATGAGGGGGTGGTTTAGATGCATGCACACAAAAATGTCAAATTTTTTTTTATGACTGGTAATCAAAGTAGGCATTTGAGAACAAAGTGTAGCATATATGATTGTTTTTGGCATAATCTAACAGTTTATAAATTTTTAAGCCCCATAAAAAAAAAATTTATTTTCTGAACTGAGTCAAATAGAGTAGTTGTTTATGAGATAATTCAAAGAAAAGATAGTATTTGATTGTTAGAAAATTTTGAATCACTTTTGTATAAGTATGCACAGTATGTTTTGTGAAAGAAATAAGCAATGGAAAGATGTGTTTGAAAAATGAGTTTAAAAGAATAGAGCTACGTTTAGTTGTTGATGTCTTCGTGAATCCTAGTAGTGGAACTCAGACACGAGATGAAGTGTTTGAGTATCTTAACGAAAAGGATAACAAAGGAGATCATCTTCTTGTCTAAGTCGATATCTGTGGCCTTTGTAGTTCGAGTAAGTAGAATCTGAAGGGTGTTTTACACCTGGTGCCCCAAAGCCAGCTGGTTTGGGAGCCACCGGTTCGAAAGCTTGTTACATGGACTGCATAGAAAGCCTAAGAGATAGAGACATTGCACATGACGAGAGGAAGACTATACGTAAACTATTAGAATAGAAAGTCTAGTGACTCGAGCAATTAAGTCCGAGGGATACTTTGTATCTAGTGCCCTAAGGTCGGCCGACTTGGGAGTCACTGACCCAAAGCTCGCTACACGGGTCACGAAAACTGACTATTTGAAATAGTGCTTATATGAGAAGAATGCGCAAGAGATCAAAAGTTGAAAAAAGTGAAAATGAAAGAAAAAGAATATGCTGAATGAGAAAATTTTCATTGCTTAAGCATATATGTGTATTACTGTGCAGAAAATATACAAGTGAGAATAAATGAGTAAAACATGAGAATACTTGACTTTCAGAGAAAAATCATGAACTAGCTACAATATTAGAAAAGTAAAGGAAAATAATCTTTACTGTGGCGGCATGAGATTTTTAAACTTGTTTTGAGAATGTCAATTACATGAAATATTTGTTCCAACTGCATTCTTAAGAGCCTAATATTTTTGAAAGATCATCCTCGCATTCCATTGATGTTTGTGGGTAACATCTCTGCAAACCCTCACGAGACCTTACTCGTCCACTAGTGTAAGTTAGGGGTTTAAAGGGCTTGTTGCATACGCTAAATGCAACCGTGATTCCTACGAAAGTGAGTTAGTATTATGCATTCATGCTTAGCATTTCTTGTTTTCGTTGCATATCATAATTAGGATTTGTTAAGGGACTAACAAACATTCAAGCATGGGGGTATTTGATGATGCATGAAATGCACATCATGTAAACAAGTTTTTCATGCATTTTGTATCAAGTTTAAGGTTTTAAACCCATGTTTAGATGTGTTTTGATAGTAAGGGGCTATGGTTCGAATTTCAGAAAAATCAGAGTTAAAATGAGAGAGTTATGGCTATTTCAGTGTTTGGGCACGGATTTCGAGGTGGATCGGATCCATATCCGACCCAATTAGGTCAATTGGACCTTGGATCAACTCTTAGAAAGCCCAAAACCCAACCCACACGCCTATCCATATCCATTTCAAAAAGTTTTTCTGAAAACCCCCCAGAAAGTGGCACCTAGCAATTTTTTATTTTTTAACACTCTTTCTGAAAAAGGTCAAAACTATAAATAGTTTTTTTTCAAGAACCCTAGGCGTCTTTGGCTGTGTTTGGACGCCCCCTACAGTGACTCTACAGCAGCAGCTCCTTCCTCTCCATCTTCCCCAACGTTTGGGCCATTGAAGACCGTCCTATGCTTGGTTTCCAAGCATATCTCGATCCCCTTTGTGTTCTTTTCATTTCTTTCTTGTTCCTTGCTGTAGTATTCACAATTTTCCTGTATTTTTGCAGGTGTAGCAGAGGTGGAGACCATTAACCTTGGGCGGGAGTGCGCAACACACCACCAAGGTGAGCCAGCCCTACCTCCATCCGGCTTTCTACACCCTCCGATCGCGAATCGGCTCACATTCCATCGTCGGTGGATCTCCAACGTGTAGCAGCTGCAAAAGGTGCCGTTTTTGGTGAAGTACAGCATTCTCGAACTGTATAGGATGTCCATCTCCAGCCACGGTCCGCTCTTCTTCATCCTCCCGGTCGTCGGATCTTCCAAAAGGTAGGTCTTCTTCTTCCTTCTCTTCTAGATAAAACCGAATTGGGTGTGGGTTTTCTTTTTATTTTATTTTCTGTGTGTTTCTTATTTTTCTTTTTGTTTCAACCTTAGATTAGATTTCGTGCATAGGCCAGCACGTTAGATTAGGTTTATGTGTTTGTTTGATTCATTGAAATCGATTTTTTTTAGATTTTTCATTCTTTTCATTAAAATCGGCTAGATCTTCATCTAGCCGATCCTTCAAATTTCTCTTAGGGATTCTTGGGTCTGTTCTACAGAAAATCCAATAAAAAAAGTGTCCATTTTGAGTTACCTTATTCGATTTTTATGTGGGTTGCATTTGGTTTTAATTGAAAAGAAAAATCCAAAAATCGGCTAGAATTATTCTAGCCGATTCTTGATTTTCACAAAAATATTTTTCTTTGTTCTGATTTTTTTTTTATGTCCAGCATGTGTATTGTGTTGTTTTGCTGAAAATCTCATTAGAAAATTTCATTTTAGTTCATTTTATTTGTGGGTTGTGCTTGTGTTTTGTTTTGATTTTATTTTTGAAAAAGAAAAAAAATCGGCTAGGATTGTTCTAGCCGATCTTTGTATTTTTGTTAAATGTGTGTGTTGATGTTGGTAAACCGTGTGTTTGCTGTGTGTTTTAAGTGTTAACAACATTATAAAGTTGTGTTAATTCATTTACTTCGTTTAGGATAATTCTAAATAATCGTTTTTAGCATTTTGTGTTTTTGATGTTTTGAATCTATTGAAAAACAAAAATTACAAGAGTCGAATTTTTATTTTCTTTACGTTTTTAAATAAACTCCAGCATAGTGCTGTTCATGTTTGCATTTAGGGGAGTTAGGAGTTCTTTTCATCATATTTTAATTTAGTTCTATCAAAATAAGATTCCTTAGTAAGTCGTTTTTTTTAGTTTAAGATTTTTTTATTCTTTTCATTTTTTTTTAGTCTTCTTCTTCCCCAAGGAGGGGCGGCAGCCATTAGAGCTCCCCTTGAGCTCTTGGTCGAATTTTTAGAAATTATTAATTGTCATTAATTGAGTTAGGAAGGTGTCTAGGTTCAATGTATTAGGGTTTTCTTTCCTAGCCGTTTTTAGGGGTTAATTAAGTAGGTTTTGGGGATTAGGTTAGTATTTAATCCTAGGAAATCGTTTTGCTATATAAATTCCTTTATTCCCTAGGTAAAAATTAATTATATTAGTTTAGAAAGTAGCCCTTTTAGAGGTTGGCGATTTTTGAGAAGTGAGGCATTTAAGGAAAATTTGAATTTTGAATGGGTATTAAAGAAGGAGTTACTCCTTAACTTTGGAAAGTGTTTTTGGCATTAAATAAAAATTCCAATCTAGGCTACACGATTTCCATAGAGTATTAAAAGTATTTTAATTCCATCTTGAAAAACAAAAATCGTGTATTTTTAGATTGGTCTTTCCATTTTTCCAAAAGGAGCTTTAAAGGCAATTAAGGAGTGTAACTCCCTCTTTAAATGGGGCAATTTTTGAGAATCCAAAGCATTTCAAAATTTGAACATTGGTAATTATTACATTCCTTTTCCAACCTTCTCCATTAAAATCGTTAACTTTAAATTAATTATAGGAATTAAGAGGTTACTACTTTAGTCTAACCCTAACCCTAGGTCGAGTCAAACCTAGTTCAACCCACTTGAGCCTAGTCAAGTCAACCTTAGTTTGAGTCAACCGACCCTACCTATTGAACCTAATCTAACCTAGTCAATTAGATTGACTTGGTTAGGTGCGCCTTGTGTCAAAGTCAACTTGAACTCTAGCCCAAGTCAAATACAACTCGAGCCTAGTCAAAGACCTAGACCTAACTCGAGTCAACCCTTAGTCTAAACCAAGTCGAGTCAACCGAGCTTACCTTACCCCATTCGAGCCTAGTCAAACCTAAGTTGAGTCAAGCTTAGTTGAACCTAAGTCAACTCGAACCTAGTTGACTAAGTCAACCCTAAACCGAGTTCAACCTAGTCTTAATAAGCCCAAGTCCAAGACCTAGACCTAGCCCAAGTCAAAGTCAAAACAAACCCGAGGTCGATTCAACCTTTACCTAGTCAACCCAACCTTAGCTAAACCTAGCCGAGTCTACCTAAGTCAACCGAACCCAACTAGTTAGGTCAAACCTAAACCAAGTCCATACTAGTCCGAGTCGAGTCAAACATAGTTCGAACCTACCTAATCCAAACCGAGTTCTCCCAAACCAGCCCGAACCTATCTAAGTCAAAACTGAGCCTAGTTGAGTCAATAGAGTGAGCCCTAACCCTAACCTTTGTTCTTTAGTGAAGTAAGTTTATTTAGTATTATTTCTTTTGATTTTTATACTAATTAGTTTATTTACCTAATTTAGTTTTAGTGTAGAAGTGTGTGTACGCGTATCGTATTTGTTTAGTATGTGTGAAATGTGTTTTGTGATGGTTTGAATGATAGTTAGATATTCGTTAACTTAGTAGGCATATTGCATTTTATTGATTAGCATAGTTGCATTTGCATTGTTATTTAACGTAGTTCTAGTCATAATTTGCTTATCGTGTTTTGCTCGTCGTACATTTAGCATATTTGTAATAGTCATCTGCATATACACTGTTATACAGTGTCATTTAGATTGCATTAGGTTTGATTTGTCTTTTAGAGTGTTAAAATAGATTCTTAAAGTGAATAGTGCACTCAAATAAAAACCAGATTTTTGCCCTGTCGCATTAGCATTATTTTCTGTGCAAAAACTCTGTGTTTTCCAATTTTTTTTCTTCTATTCACTTTATTGACGTGTTATTTAACTGCAGCCCAAATTTCAGCTCATTCGGAGTTGATTTGGTCTGATTTTTAAGCGTTTTGCAAAAACCGCTTTTTCTGGATTTCAAATTACAGGACTTGCGATATCCTGATTTTTCCCAGATTTGAAACGCTTATATCTGGAGTTCCAGATACTGTTTTTCAATTCTGTAAAAACTGTCAGTTTGTTTAATCTGTCATTTGCAGAACAGAACAAATTTTTGGAAAATCGGACCTCGTTTGCCCTGTCAAACAGTGGTTTTCCGATAACCTGTCAGAATGCTATTTTACACTAGTTAGGGGCAGTTTCGTAATTTTCTTAGTTTCGGCAATTTAGACTTGTTTTCAGTAGTTTTTGCATTTTAGGAGTTGCATAATCAGCATACAGCATTAGTAGAATTAATTTGGTCAATTTTAGAATTAATTTAGTATTTTATTTAATTTTTGTTTGATAAATAGCATTTGTTTTATTGTTTTCGTAAAAGTAGAATTAGTTTTAGTTATTATTTGCCTTATTAGAATAGAATACTAACTTTGTATTTTTCTGTATTTTTAGGTTATAAAGAATATTTAGTTTCCAGGGTTATTTTCCAAGTGTGAGGAACGAATAATTGGCGAAAAGACAGAAATACCCTTGGTGTGGAGCAGAAGACTGATTGCGTTTTTATTTTCGTTTTAGTAATTAATTGTAGTTGTATTAACTTTATAATTGTAGATTGACATTTGACATTAATAAATTAAATTTTCTAGAAATATCGTGGTTAATTCCTGTTCCCTGAGGATTCGACCCGTACTTACCACTTTGTGGAAAGTCGGTTTTTATATTTTTGGTTGACGATTTTCCAAAGTTTTATTGAAAATAATTGTTTTAAAAAGAGCATTCTAAAATATCAACCACATTGGAAAGCATGTCATTCAAAATTCTTTTTTTTTGAAAGAAAGAGGTGGAGTTATTTACAAGTGGTGATCATGTGAAAGCTTGGGAGAATGGAGGAATTCTTATGCACATCATCCTTGTTGGAGTAACATTGCCTTTGGTCCTCTCTTTTCCCATCTTCTTCTTTGCTCTTCCCCTTGTCATTTCTTTTCTCAATACTTGTAAAATGGATGACAATGATAATGTCACCATTAAGCCCATCAAACTAAAGAACTCAAACTATGCTACATGGGATTCTATCATGAAGCATCTTATATGAGGAAAGGGCTTGTGGGGATTAATGGATGAGACTGATTTGGAACCTACACTAATCCTCACAAAGATAGAAGGAGAGATAAAAATTCCTCTCACGAAAGTGAGAAAAATTAAAGCTATTGCTACTTATGAAAAAAATGAAAATAATGGAGAATGGGATATGCCAAGATTATGTCTTGGTTCATATCTAGCGTGGGCATCAAGAAATGCTCAAGCCTTGCAAAATTTGGGCATGCGAATGATGCTTGGGATTATCTTAAGAGAATGTATTCTCTTAAAGATATTGCACATGTATGCAACTTACAAATCAAAGTTAGAAATATGGTTCAAGGAGACAAGAGTATTAGAAAATACTATAATGGCTTATCAGAGTTATGAGAAGAGTTGGCACTTCTTGAATTGAAGTGGTGTTGCCCACAAGATATAGAACTCAGCCAAAACCAAATAAATATGGAGCACTTTTTTTAATTTATTAACGGATTAAGACCGAAGTTCGAATCTACTAAGTTCATTTTTCTTCGTTGAGGGAAGGTGCCTTCAATAGAAGACACCACAGAAGAGCTATGTATGGAAGAAAATAGACTCAAGAATAGAGTCACCAAGTGTGATGATGACTCGGTTCTTGCCGTATCCAGACCAAGAAATCATATTCGAATATACGAACCCCCAAACTACAGAAGGATAAATGATGAAAGGCAAGGAAATAAATTCGATAAAAGAAAAATTATTTGTTATTATTGTTGTGAACCTAGACATGTGAAAACTCATTTTCCAAAGTTGAAGAGACCTTACGAGAAAAAGGTTGCCTCTGTCGGACCTCCACAAGAATCAAATGAATCTTCTGTTGGAAGTATGTCTTTAGCTCAATTGGTGGAGACACTTTAACCATTACTCAAGGGAGCATCTTCATCAGCTGGAGCCAAAGTATCTTCCGTTAGCACTTCTGATCCAGGTAAATCTTATTGGCTTCTTGATTCAGGTGCCTCCTTTCACATGACACCAAAATATAAACATATTATCTGAATGCCATAATTCAAATGAGTCAAATATTTTTACCGCTGATGGGACATCACTTGAAATCAAAGGAATAAGAAATTTTGAAAATAATTTCAAAGACTCAAAAGGTTTTTATATTCCAAAAATTAGATATATCCCTAAGTTAAACCTCAATCTCTTATCTGTTTCTCAATTATCTGACCATGGATATAATGTTTCCTTCTCTTCTCATGGTTGCCGAGTGCAGGATCACCAGTCAGAGAAGCTGATTGGGAAATGCCATAGAGAAGGAGGCCTATATTACATGAATTCTTTGGAAATTCTCAAGAATGATTTATGTTGTAATGTTCAAAAAATTGGCTTAGATCTATGGCACAAGAGACTTGGCCATCCTAGTATATCCAAGATTCATTTTTTTCCAAAGATGGAACATTTTTATAATTTTGAGCCCTTTAAATGTGAGGAATGCATTCTTGAAAAAATGAAAAAATTACCCTTTCAAGAAAGAAGCAAGGATGCATTTTTGTAATGAATCAAGGGTGCACAAATACAATGATAACAAAGGGCTACACATGTGCACAATAAAACTGTAGTTTCTAATTGACCGATCACAATCTCATAAAAGAGATAGAAAACACAAACTTCACAATAACACAAAGGCACAAAGCCTATAAGAAAAAAAAATTAGAAACTCACACAAAATGCTTCTAAGAGCATTCTTACAAAGATAGTGTGAGGCTCTATGGTGTAAGTTTTATGAAATAGATTTTTAAAACAATATTTAAAAAAAAATAGTGTGAAAGCCAAACACCAAATAATAAAAACCGGACCGCACGAGTGCTGGAATGACGGTCGATCTCAAGGAACGAGAGGAAGTACTTTGTATTCCATAAAAGTTAAACTATTCTTTATTGCTAAAATAAAAGAAATTAATTAAATAAATAAACTAAGAGTACGACCCTCTGTGAAGGGCTTAAACAAATAAATAAATGGTTTTATTATAGACCCAATGAATTAAATAAATCAAATAAATCAAATAAATCCTAATCTAAAAAGAAAAGAAAAGGTCTTCAGTGCTCGAGCTTGCTGTCCCTTGATTGTCTTTTTTGGTTTTCTTATTTCTTTAGGGCTCCCTGAGTGGCTCTGAGGGGCCTGAAGGGCCTTTTGAAAGAACCTTTTGAGGATCTTAGAGGGCTCTTTGAGGGTACTTTTGACGGCTCACCATACATCTAAATGCTTCCCTGCAAAAATACAAAGCCGAAACGAAGCAAAAATAAACAAAACTAGACAAAAATTAAAGATTAGTGGAATAAAAATCAATAAAAAATAGTCTACACCAAAAACTAAACAAACTAACTTAAACACTAAAAGACAAAATAGTGAAAAAAACTAAATAACAATAAGGATCTAACTAATCTAACTAAGAAAACAATACACTAACTAACCAAAAATCAATATTTAAACTACTATTAATTTGACTAAATGAGGAACATATAATCCAAGAAACTAATTAATCGAATTCACGATTCTAACTAACACAAACTATTCAAGAAAGCAAATAACAAAATATTAACTAGTCTAAGGACTGTACGGATTAAAAATAACTGATTAATCAAGTCTGGAAAATAATGAAAACTAACTTACTTAAATAGCCTATCTAATGTACTTACTCATATTAAACAAGAAAAACAAGAATTGGCTAATGCTTTTAACTAAATCTAATTCTAAATAAACAATCAGATCCACCACTAATTAAAATTAACATGAACTAAGCACAACTAAAGTTAATTCAATTAAAAACTGCAATTAATCTACACTTAATCATTAATATCAACTACACTAATTAAGTAAAAGTCCGTAATTGAAAGAATGCATAAATCGGCTACCAAAAAAATCACGTGAATCTTACTTAGCTAGGTTTAAATTGGTTGAATTAAATCTAACTAAGAGCAAGTTGGGTTAACAAAGAATTATAAGATGTTACTAATTAATAAAAAAAATGAATTAGAACTTTAGAACAAAAGTAATCTAAGACAAACAATAAAGTAATCTAAATAACCTATTCTACACTATTAGATTAACTAATGAAGAAACACAATCACGTGAATATCTGACTAACTATACTAAAATGCTAACCTAAACAAAAAAAAAAAATCAGAAACGACTTATATGCTGTAGACCGAATCTCGGTTTCTAAATAACAAAACTTAACGCAGAACCAAAATTACATTTTTTGAGTCACACACTCTGCATTGAAGAACAGAGGCATGACATAACACGATGCGGTATGCTGGACGCAAATGAGCAGCGTGTCCACGCTGCAGCTATACGTGAACCATCCAGCACACAAACCAGATATGTGTTTTCTAATGTAAACAAAAAAAATCAATGTATATTATTCTAATGATCCCAAAACTATTATTGTATAGTGAAATATCTTTTTTTTAACTAATATGCAGTTAACAAAACTAAAAATTAGATTGCTCTACATGAACTAACGATGCAGAAAATAAACTATGATGCATGCATGAATCTAAAAACTACAAAGATGGGGGAGAAGAAGCAAACCGTGTGATTTACCTCCAATGTAAGGGTTGAGAAAAAGAAGATGGGTTTTCTCTCTGAGCTGCATGTGCCTCCGTCGACCAAGGCAAGAAGAACTGGCGACAGAAAAATGTTAGAAGCAAGATGAATCAAAGGGAGAAAGGAAGAGATCGAGGGAGAACCAGTTGGGAACGAAGAGAAAGAGGAAGAGAAGAGATCGAGGGAGAACCAGTTGGGAGAAAAGGTCTGCATTTTCTCGGAAGGAAAAAACATGGGCTGCAACTTTAAAACTATTATTTATACTAAATATTAGGTCAAAACATGATTTTCTATGAAAGTTTAAATTTTTTTCAAAAATTACAAAATAGGTCTTTGTTGTTACGACACTGAAGCCGTACATGATACTTCAAGTACAAGGTTTTGATGATAAACAAGTAAATCAACTGCATTTCAGCTAAGGCAATGAAGACAATGAAGAATTCGATGAAGAATCTTTGAAGACTAGTGTGCAAATGTTAAATTCATTAAAAGTCTTAGATTCTTGTAAGAGCCTTACTTAGAGTGCATATTTCGATTGCATTTCACCTAAAAAGTCTTTAGAAAAACTTTTCTAAAAGAACCCCTCTTGAAAATCTTTTTAGAAAGCTCTTTTCTTAAATTTTCGTGTTTATTAGTCGAGCAATAGACTCACCAGTCGACTAATCCTTTCGCGCCATATTTTCTAAAAAGTCATTTTTGTCAAATTAGTCGACCGAAGGTTTTATCAGTCGACTAGACAGAATGTGTGTTTTCTGAAAATTTAGCAGCAGTCGACTAATGACTTTATCAGTCGACTAGACATAACATGTGTTTTCTGAAAATTTAGCAGCAGTCGACTAATGCTTTTATCAGTCGACCGGACAGAATGTATGTTCTTTCAGAAGATTTTAGCAGCAGTCGACTGAAAGGTTTTTCAGTCTACTGATGATATTATCAGTCGACTAATTTTATCTCTAGTCGACTAAGTTTCAAAAGTTCAGATTTTCAAACGGCTCGATAAACAGATCAGTCGACCGATGATAACTGTCAGTCTACTAATAACTAATTATTAGTCGACTAACTACGGTTTCAGTTGACTAATTTTGTTGTTTTTTCTGAAACTTTAAAAAGATGTGTCTTTTCATTCTTCAAACGTTTTGATCGTTCAAAATGGACTGTTTTGACACCCTTTTATACCCTCAACGTATGGAAACTTTCAATTATAATTATGAGTGCATTTTACACACAAAGCAACTTCAATTCAATCAATTTGAATCAATTACTTTTTGCTTTTCACTCATATTTATTTTCTCACTCACGTGATATTTTTCACTTCAGTTTTTCACTCAAATTCCTTTAAGAGATAGTGAATTCGTGAGTAGAGTATTTCAACAACCTCAAAAGCTAATTGCATCTCATTTGCATTCAAAAGAAGGGCTCATAGGTTATATTGTAAGTTGTTACTTATTTCAATTTTCTGTAAAAGGAAGAACTCCTTGGTTTAAAGGAGTTGTTTGCTTTTAGTAGGTGTGTTACTAGAAGTGGGACCGGTATTGGTCTGTGTATGATCTTGTAGTTACACAAGGTTGATAGTGGAAATCTCAAGCGGGTTTTGCTTGGGGACTGGATGTAGGTCGGGAAAGACCGAACCAGGATAAATTCTTGTGTTCCTTTGTGTGTTTGCTTTTCAAATTGCAAAATCCGTTAATATTCCGCAGACAATTTTTAAAAGCACTATTCACCCCCCTCTAGTGCTCGTTGCCTCAATCCTACTGCACTTTCATTTGGTATCGGAGCAGGTTTGCTATTATTTTGATTTGATCATCATCTAGCATGACAACTACAACATCTCAGCACAAAGAAGGATGCTCCTTTGTTCGTTCTCCTCTCTTTGACGGAACAAACTATGGATACTGGAAAATGAGAATGACAATATTCTTGCAATCCATGGATCTTGATATTTGAAGAGTTGTTTCAGATAAATACCAAACTCCATCAACTGATTTCAGCCGATGGACCGATGAAATAAAGAAGACTGCTTCACTTAATGCCAAGGCAATGAATTCATTATATTGTGCCGTTGACAAGGTAGAGTTTAATCGCATCTCCCAATGCTCTACAACAAATGAAATCTCGCATACTCTTCTCGTGACTCACGAAGGTACGTTAAAGGTAAATGAATCTAAAATCACTTCTTTAGTTCATAAATTTGAATTGTTTAAAATGAAGCAAAATGAATCTATATCAGACATGTTAACAAGAATGACCGATATAACTAACACTCTGAAATCCCTTGGAAAAGAATATTCATAAGTGGATTTAGTCAAAAAGATCCTAAGGTGTTTAACTCCTGAATGGGAGAGAAAAACCACAGCTATTGAAGAGGCAAATGATTTAAACACTCTCACTCTTGAAGATTTGGTTGGTAACCTAATGGCATATGAAGTCCAACTTCAAGACAGACAAGAAGAAGAACCCAAGAAGAAATCTCTTGCTTTTAAGGCTACTTCTGACTCTGAAAATTCAGAGGAAGATGAAGATGAAGATATTGCTCTCATCACAAAGCAATTCAAAAGATTCATCAAAAGGAGAAGATTTCAAAGAAAAGTAAAGAAAGCGGATTCTTCCAATCCCAATGAAGTCAAGTGCTTTAACTGCAAAAAGGCAGGACATATCAAGAAAGATTGTCCTCTTCTCAAAATCAAGACCAAGGACCAATTCAAGAAGAAAAATGCATTTCAAGCATGTTGGGATGATAGTGACTCCTCTTCTGATGAAGAAGCAAATGAAGAAGTCGCCAACATGTGTTTTGTAGCACAAGAAGATTCAGTAAGTCAATTTGAATATGATGATTTATTAGAAGCATTTAATGACTTACATACTAAATTTAAGAGTCTAAGTTCTAAAAACAAAGAGTTAAAAACTGAGAATTCAACTCTTGACTCTCAAAACAAAGTGTTACTTCAAGAGATAGAAGATCTCAAGAAGGAAAACTCTTATCAAGCATTTGAGATAAAAGAAATTGGAAGAAGAACCAATCTCTTACGAATAGAAATAACTAGTCTAAAAGAAAAATCAAATGATCTTCTTTCTATAGTGACCAAATTCACAAATGGTCAAGAGAATCTAGAAAGACTTCTTGGTTCTCAAAGATGCTCGGTTAATAAAACCCGATTAGGATATAGCTTCTTTGATACTCAAAATAGACCAAACTATGTTGTGAAAAATCAAAGACAATATTCTCAACCATTTGTTCATAGAACTAAATTTTCCAGTTCTAATAGAAATGCATCTAATCATGGAACTTATAATGCTTATAAGCCTAGACATGATTATTCAAGAAATGCTAAATCTTGTTATAGAAAGAATACTTTTTATCAAAGGAAACCAAAATTCAAATGGATATGGGTTCCTAAGACTAACTCTCATGGACCTGAAAATAGAAAGGGGTCAAATGCTTTGTCTTCTAATTTTGTTGTAGGTACACAAAACAAGGAGCAAATGGATATTGGACAGCGGTTGTTCCAAACATATGACTAGAAGGCCGAAGTTATTTTCCACCCTCCAAAATAAGGATGGAAGAACCGTCACCTTTGGTGACAATAACAAGGGAAAAGTAATAGGTATTGATAATATTGGTAATCCAAAATTTTTCTTGATAGAAAATGTTCTTTTAGTAGATGGTTTAATGCATAATTTATTATCTATTAGTCAATTATGTGATAAAGATTTTCATGTTTCTTTTGAAAATGATTTATACTTAATTTCCGATTTTCAATCTAAAAAGATCATTTTTAAAGGTAAAAGAAGGAACAATGTGTATGAACTATATCTAGATGAGTTACCCACTTTTAATGAAAAATGTCTTATTGTTTTAAATGAAATTCAATGGTTATGACACAAGAGACTTGGACATGTTAACTTTAAAATTATTTTCAAGTTATCCAAGAATGATCTTGTTAGAGGCCTACCTAAAATACCATATAAGAAAAATTACTTATGTGATGCTTGCCAAAGGGGTAAACAAATCAAAAGTTTTTTTAAAGCAAAAGATATAGTTTCAACAAAACGTCCTCTTGAACTTTTACATTTAGATCTATTTGGACCATCTAGAATTCAAAGTTTGAATGGTAGCAAGTATGCTTTTGTTATAGTAGATGATTATTCTCGGTTTACATAAGTGATTTTTCTAAAAAGCAAAAATGATGCTTTTTCGGAATTTTCTAAATTTTGTAGAAGAATTACAAATGAAAAATCTACTTCTATAATTAAAATTCGTAGTGATCATGGTGGTAAATTTGAAAATGGATCTTTTCTAAAGTATTGTGATTTACATAGTATATCTCACAACTTTGCTTTTCCTAGAGCGGCTCCACAAAATGGAGTTGTTGAAAGAAATAATAGAACTTTGCAAGAATGTGCTAGAACCATGCTTCAAGATAAAAATTTACCAAAATACTTTTGGGCTGAAGCAATAAATACAACATGTTATGTTTTAAACCGTGTTCTTATTCAACCAATCTTACATAAAACATGTTTTGAATTGTATTATGATCGTATACCAAAGATCTCATATTTCAAAATTTTTGGTAGTAAATGTTTTTTGTTAAATACCAAAGATAATCTTGATAAGTTTGATTCAAAATCAGATGAATCAATATTTATTGGATATTCTTTTAGAAGTAAAGCTTATCGTATTTTTAATAAAAGAACATCTTGCATTGAAGAATCTTTACATGTTGTATTTGATGAGAATTGTGAGCAGGTTATACCTCTAAGCGAAGGAAAAGAAGTTATACTTCAAGAAGAACCCTTGATAGAGAGTACTTCTCAAGAAAATATTTCTCTTCAACCAGTTTGGAAAGAAGATCCTAATCATCCACATGAACAAGTTATTAGAGAAATAAAGAGTGGTGTCCAAACTAGAAGGCAATTAGAAAAATATATTGCAAATGTTGCTTTCATATCTAAAATAGAACCAAAGAATATCAATGAGGCTTGTGATGATGAATTTTGGCTTTTGGCCATGTCTAAAGAACTTAACCAATTTACTAGGAATGATGTTTGGGATCTAGTTGATAGACCAAAGGATCATCCAGTAATTGGAACAAGATGGGTCTTCCGAAATAAGCTGGATGACAATGGCGAAGTCATTCGAAACAAAGTAAGGCTAGTAGCACAAGGCTATAATCAAGAAGAAGGCATAGATTTTGATGAAACCTATGCACCAGTGGCTCGATTGGAGTCAAATCGAATGATGCTTTCTTTTGCTAGTTACATGAACTTCAAGTTATATCAAATTGATGTTAAGAGTGCATTCTTAAATGGACACATCAATGAAGAAGTTTATATAGAGCAACCTCCAGGCTTTGAAAATGAGAAATATACAGAAAAAGTCTAAAAATTAAAAAGAGCTTTGTATGGACTTAAACAAGCACCAAGAGCGTGGTATGAAAGACTACAAAATTTTCTAGAACAATCTGGTTTTTCCATTGGTCGGGTAGATTTCACTCTATTTATTAAAAATCTTAATTCAGATATTCTTATTATGCAAATTTATGTTGATGACATAATATTTGGTTCTACTAATGATTCTTTTTGTAAAGAATTTGCTAAAGCTATGCAGGAAGAGTTTGAAATGAGCTTGATGGGCGAATTAAACTACTACCTTGGACTTCAAATAAAGCAAACTGAAGAAGGAATCTTCATCAATCAGGCTAAGTATACAAAAGAACTTCTCAAGAGATTTGGGATTGACTCATCGAAGTCAAGACGAATCCTATGAGTACAACTATTTCTCTTGATAAAGATGAAAATTGTAAAAGTGTAGATACTAAGCTCTACAGAGGTATGATCGGATCTCTATTATACTTAATTGCTAGTCGACCTGATATAATGTTTAGTGTTTGTATGTGTGCAAGATTTCAAGCTAATCCAAAGGAATCTCATTTAACTGCAGTAAAACAAATTCTTCGTTATTTAAAAGATACTTCAGATTTTGATTTGTTTTACCCAAAATCATCTTCCTTTGATTTAGTTTCATATAGTGATGCAAATTTTGCAGAAAGTAAATCTGATCGCATGAGTACTAGCAGAACTTGTCATTTCTTAGGAAATTCCTTAGTCTCTTGGTTTAGTAAAAAGCAAAATTCAGTGTCACTCTCAACAACTGAAGCAGAATATATAGCGGCTAGTTTAGCGTGTTCACAAGTACTATGAATAAAACAAACCTTAAAAGATTTTGGTTTGAATTACTCCACAACAACTATTTATTGTGATAACACTAGTGCTATAAATCTTTCGAAAAATCCTGTTCAACACTCAAGAACTAAGCATATTGAAGTTAGACATCATTTCTTAAGAGATAATGTGTTAAAAGGAGATATTTCATTAAATTTTATTTTCACTAAAGAACAACATGCCAATATCTTCACTAAACCACTTAAAAATGAAGATTTTAGGAGAATTAGGAGAGAACTAGGCATTTGCTTATTTTTGGATTTATAAAAATGCTGATTTTTGAACAAAATCTCAAAATCGCACTATATTAGTCGACCGATAAAATTTCTAGTCGACTGATGTTTTAAAATTTTTAGAATGAATCGCACCTTATTAGTCGATCGATAAATTTCTAGTCGACTGATGTTTTAAAAATAATAATTTTAGAATGAATCACACCTTATTAGTCGATCGATAAATTTCTAGTCGACTGATGTTTTAAAAAAAAAAAAATTAGAATGAGTCGCACATTCTTAGTCAACCGATAAAATTTTAGTCGACTAAATTTTTTTAAAATTTTAACTGAAGGGACCCGACACCCCTTGGATTTTTTTTAAAAACACCTATTTTTTTTGGCATCGTTTCATTTTTGTACCTTTTCATTTTTTTTAAGGAATGAAACCCTTAAAACAAAACCCTCTCTCTCTCTCTTTCCTCTCTCTCTTCCGAAAAACCCTCGAAGTGCCGTTCGAACCTATCCTCGCCGGGATTTTCTTGCCGTGATAGGGAGACGCCAGAATCCTCTGGCCGTGACAGGGAACGCCGGAATCCTCTTGCAGTAAACGACACATCTTCAGATCTCGCCGAAATCCTCTTGCCGTGATAGTGTATCTTCAACCATTGTCAGAATCCCCTTGTGACAGCCTTCTCACTCGCCGTCAGTCACCATATCCTCCTCTATTTCTGTTGCATTGGTTCTCCTTTACGACACACGACAACATCTTCCTCCCGCCAAACGCCATTTGGAAGTCAACATCATTGTCTGCAACTTTTTTTTAGGTGAATCTGTTTTTTTAACCATGCCTCGTTCGAAGACTGCATCTGCAAAAGGTTTAGGTTCTCCTCCTCCTACACCTTCTTCAAGACATGGATTTTCTCTCATATTACTCCAAAATCCTCTTTTATATTATACTTTTGGATCGATTTCTGCACTACCTATTTTATCAGACCGAAATGTATTGTTTCACCTATTTTCTTGTTACAAAATAAGAGAATTATTTCCAGGAATTTCACATCTTTTTGATGCCTGTGCAGATACCCTTCACTATCCTTTTCTAATTCACTTGTTTTATACGAATTTACATTTTGATCATGAAACTGGAGTTTTGTCCTCTCTTGTTCGTGATGTTGAAATCGAGTTTGATTCTAAACTACTTGGAGAAATCCTAGAAATTCCATCTTCAGACACTCTTTTTAATACTGTTGAACTGAATGATGAGAGAATTTTTGAACAAATTCTTCTTCCAGGTGCACCTCATTGCCCTCCTTTCAAAAATACTAATCTTTAAACTCGTGCACGCATTGCTGGACGAATCCTTGCCCACAGTGTTCTACCTAAAACTGGTTCTTTTGATTACTATTCCACAGATCTTTCTACGGCTCTTTATGTTTTATTTGAAAATATTTCTGTAAATTGAGCCAATGTGTATTTTACTAATTTGTGGAAACAAAAACCATTTCTTCCTTATGGATGTCTTCTAACTCGTATTTTCAGACATTTCAAAGTTCCTTTAACAAATGAAAAATATATTGAGCAAAAGAAGTTCTTTGATTAAACAATTTTTAAAAGAATGAAAATTAAATATATGCCTCCTTTAAATGTTGATCAAACTGAACTATCTGATCCTACTGAACCATCAATTTTTGAACCCTCACCATCTTCTGCGACACCTTCATCTTAAGCAAAAAGAAAGAAATTTTCTACAAGTCAAGACAATGATGAAGTTTTGCAGCGGCTGGAAGATTTGGAGCTGCATCAACGCACTTTTCGTGAAGATGTGACTCAACAAATATCTTCGATTCAGAAAGAGATTACTGCAATCAAGGACTTGCTTAACTCACTTTTCTGATCTTTATTTTCTGTTTTTTCTAAACTTTGATACTTTATGGGTTGTAATATTTTAAACTTGTATTTACTTTTTGCTTATGCTATTTCTTCCCTTACTCTTTTTTATTATGACAAAGGGGGAGAAAAAGATAGAAAAAGATAGCATTTTGCATGAGAAATGCGAAATTAAGAAAAAAAGATAGAAATTGCATATTGTATTATGACATGGAAATTACATCATGTGAAAGCACTGAAAATTTCATTTATGAAAAAGATTTAAAAATGCATGAAGTAATGATGAATGAAAATGCAAACCAATCAATATGTGATATATGTGCTTTGAATGTACTAACTTTTAATGTTTTGCAGCATATTGATAGGGGGAGTAAAATCTCCATCTATGCATCTAAATGCTTCATCTTTGATTAAGTTTGTCATCATAAAAAAGGGGGAGATTGTTACGACACTGAAGCCATACATGATACTTCAAGTACAAGGTTTTGATGATGAACAAGTAAATCAACTGCATTTCAGCTAAGGCAATGAAGACATTGAAGAATTCGATGAAGAATCTTTGAAGACTAGTGTGCAAATGTTAAATTCATTAAAAGTCTTAGATTCTTGTAAGAGCCTTACTTAGAGTGCATATTTCGATTGCATTTCACCTAAAAAGTCTTTAGAAAAACTTTTCTAAAAGAACCCCTCTTGAAAATCTTTTTAGAAAGCTCTTTTCTTAAATTTTCGTGTTTATTAGTCGACCAATAGACTCACCAGTCGACTAATCCTTTCGCGCCATATTTTCTAAAAAGTCATTTTTGTCAAATTAGTCGACCGAAGGTTTTATCAGTCGACTAGACAGAATGTGTGTTTTCTGAAAATTTAGCAGCAGTCGACTAATGACTTTATCAGTCGACTAGACATAACATGTGTTTTCTGAAAATTTAGCAGCAGTCGACTAATGCTTTTATCAGTCGACCGGACAGAATGTATGTTCTTTCAGAAGATTTTAGCAGCAGTCGACTGAAAGGTTTTTCAGTCTACTGATGATATTATCAGTCGACTAATTTTATCTCTAGTCGACAAAGTTTCAAATGTTCAGATTTTCAAACGGCTCGATAAACAGATCAGTCGACCGATGATAACTGTCAGTCTACTAATAACTAATTATTAGTCGACTAACTACGGTTTCAGTTGACTAATTTTGCTGTTTTTTCTGAAACTTTAAAAAGATGTGTCTTTTCATTCTTCAAACGTTTTGATCGTTCAAAATGGACTGTTTTGACACCCTTTTATACCCTCAACGTATGGAAACTTTCAATTATAATTATGAGTGCATTTTACACACAAAGCAACTTCAATTCAATCAATTTGAATAAATTACTTTTTGCTTTTCACTCATATTCATTTTCTCACTCACGTGATATTTTTCACTTCAGTTTTTCACTCAAATTCCTTTGAGAGATAGTGAATTCGTGAGTAGAGTATTTCAACAACCTCAAAAGCCAATTGCATCTCATTTTCATTCAAAAGAAGGGCTCATAGGTTGTATTATAAGTTGTTACTTATTTCAATTTTCTGTAAAAGGAAGAACTCCTTGGTTTAAAGGAGTTGTTTGCTTTCAGTAGGTGTGTTACTGGAAGTGGGACCAGATTTGGTCTGTGTATAATCTTGTAGTTACACAAGGTTGATAGTGGAAATCTCAAATGGGTTTTGCTTGGGGACTGGATGTAGGTCGGGAAAGACCGAACCAGGATAAATTCTTTTGTTCCTTTGTGTGTTTGCTTTTCAATTTGCAAAATCCGTTAATATTACGCAGACAATTTTTAAAAGCACTATTCACCCCCTCTAGTGCTCGTTGCCTCGATCCTACTGCACTTTCATTTGTGATCATCGCAAATTTTTTTCGCTTGTATCCTTCTCTCTTTTCTTCCTCTTTTTCCTTTCTAACCTCTATTTCCCTTTTTGAAGGGAAAATAAAAGTCAAAAAAAGAAGAGAGAAGAGAAAAGAAAGAAGAAAGAGAGAGGAACTCTTTTGCAAAGGTCTCACTTGACCTTAATTTTGAAATGTTTTAAAATTGCTCGCCTTCGTTTTGAAAATTTGCGGAAAAAATGGAGAGATGGGATTCGCTCGTCGATACGAGGTTCGACCATTCATGGCACCTTTACCAGAGGTAATCGAACCAAAGATCAAACTTATGACTTTTGCTTTGCTTAAATATTGTCTAAAAAATTATTCTAAGTCAAAATATGCACAAAGAATCTTGCTTGTGTAATGCAAATGCAAAGGTGTATGTCTTTGAGAAAATAGTTTAAAAATTTTGGGATTTTCCAAGTGATTCTGAAATAAATTTGATAATGGAGTGAAAAAATGATTCAAAGGTTTAAAATTGGTTTGAAAAAGTTAGATTTTGACTCTAACTTAGAATTTGAAATAGATCTAGAAGAAGAGACTTGAAATTCTAAGTTTTGGAATAATCAAAGTTTGGAAACTGGACTTTGAATTTTGAAGAAATAAAAGAAAAGGAGATTTTGGAACTTGAGATAGAATCTTGAGAAAAAGGGAGTTTCAAAGTCAGAATGGACTTTGACTTTGAATGGATCAATTCTCAAAAAGGAATTTCTAATTTCAGAACCTGAAAGAAGAATTGAATTTGGATTTTAAGAAATAGATTTGAAAATAGTTTTGAAAATAGAATTTAAAAATGGAACTGGATTTGAAATCTGGAATCCTAGATGGAATTTGATCCGAAATCTGGAATCCTAGATGGAATTGAATTCGAAGTCTGGGATCCAAGATGAAATTTGAATCCAAAATCAGGAATCCTAAATGAAATTGGATCCGAAGTCTGGAATCCAAGATAGAATTTGAATCCGAAATCTGGAATCCTAAATGGAATTGGATCCGAAAAATCTTAAATCGATTTTGAAAGGGAGATGATTTTTTTAGAAAAAAGTCGATTTTCAGAGTGAATACCAAGTTTTGGTTTTTTAAAATCTGGTTTAAGACTTAGAATTTTGGAATTTTGAGAAATAAAGAATAAATCTTGAATTCAGACTTGAATTCTGAATTTTAGAAGATGATCTAGGGATTTCAAAATTAAATGGAACTTTTGAAACTTGATCTAAAATGTTAAATTTAATCCTGAAAATGAATTTGGAATTTCAAAGTTTGAAAGGAAATTGAATTTTGAATATAAAAATGAATTTGAAATTTCAACGTCAAATTGGACTTTGAAATTGAAGTTTTGAATTTTTGAAATACGATAGAATTTGAGAATAGAAAGAAGATTTTGAATTTATAAGAATTGAAGATTGATTTGAGAAGTGAAGAAGATATTTGAAGATTTTATCTCAAAATCACTTGGATTTTGAAATAATATGAAAAGAATTTTGAAAATATGATATAATTCTATCCTAAATGATGAATGAATTTAAAAGAATTTGAAGTTTGGATATTGAAAAAGATATTTCATTCTTTAAATGAATCGAAATAAGATTGAAGATACAATACATTTATGACTATGGTCATAAAATATATTATATAATAATCATATTTAAATTCAAGTGAAGAATAAAACATATTTTGGTGCCTTTATAGAGTTTGAAATGAAATTAACTCTCAATATATCCTGACTATGGCCATTGATATATATTTTAAGTTAATTTCAAGTTAAACTCTAATAAAGGAAGAAAAATTCAGAAAATATGATGATTTTTGAAAGAGATCCAGTGTGGATCCGATGTTAGTCCATAAAAGATAAAAATCCTAAGCATTGTCCACATTTTGACTATAACCATCAATGTGGATCATTTGCTTAGGATTAATTACCTTTTAGTAGAATGGTGCATGTGTCATTCGTGTTTCACCATAGTGGATTTTTGAAATAAAAGAAAAAATGAGATGAAACACATGATTTTGAAATCTATATGCATGTACATTCTAATCTAATACTGGGAATGTAAATTTCCCATTAACATCTAGTTATTACAACTTTGGAAATTGGGATTACAACTTCTAAGCTAAGAAGGGAAGTAACATTTTTTTTTTACATTTCCTGCAAAACTGTAAACACCCCAAATTTTTAGTCACCTCCCTGACTCATCACATTTCAGTTCTCCGGAACCAATGAAGGGAAAAATGGTTATTTTCCAAGATTGAACCTTGCAGAAAGTCCTAAATTCCATTCTCGAGTCTCAAAACTTCTCTATTTAGACTCAGAAACATCTTCAAACTGCAAAATTTCAAAATCCTACTCTTGAAAAGAAGCTAGAATTTTCAATTCCTAATTTGGAGGGGCATTTTAGGAAACATGTCTTTGCATAGCATTGTATGAACATTTCACACCATTTCAATGCACAACATGTCATTTTGAGATCCAGAACTCTCGATTTTCAAAATTGTTAATCCAGATTTGAGTTTTAAACTTTTTAAAATTTGATTACAAAACCCTAGGTCTTCAAAATTACCAATTCTTCCCATTTTACCCTCAGGACTCCGAATTAAAAAAAATTTTCTCAAGAAAACGATCTGGATAGTTTTTGACATTGATTTTCAAAATTTTGTCAATTGAAAAGAGGGGGACACAATTTCAAATTCAGAAGACCTTATTTCAAACTTTTACAAAAAGGGCTCCGAATTTCTCCGCATCTTTCTAAATTTTGCCCTGAAGAACCATTTTCTTCTAAGTTTTGAAACCGAACCAAAGTTCACTTCGTGTTTTCTAAACTAGCCTACTACTAATAAAATTCCAAAAATTTCACTTGGCTTTTTATTTCAAATAAGTGACGTGGGACCCGCCTCGAGGTGGTGTCACACTCAAATTCTCAAATATTTCTCTTATTTTCAAAACAGTGCCCATCCGAAAGTGGCACCGATTTATAAAACCCTTTCATTTGATTTAATTTTAATAAAATAATTAGTGGGCCCACGTAGGTGGCGCCCCACTGAGACTCCTTGCCAAGAAAAACAATTTTTTTTTTATCTCAAAAAGTTTTCAAAGCCAGTTGAGGTGGCACCACCTTAAAAAAAAAGCAAGAGAAAGAAAAGGGAAAAACAAAATCCGTTTTTTTTAAAATCATTTTTTTTTACTTTTTCAGCCCCAAATGGAGCCACCGTGAAACCCAACCCCAAAACCTTATCCTTACCTACGTTTTCAAAAATTTCCTGGAGAAGGGGAGTCGTCCCCCTCTCAAAATGGCGAACACTTCAAAAAATTTAAAAAATTAGTTTTGAAAGGTTATCAAGATCAGTCGAAAAAGAAGGAAGAGGCTCGGATTTGGGGGGAAAGGAGGGGAGGTCAATTTCTTTTTATTCCCATCTCTGGAACATCCTTAAGGGCGGCAGCTTTTGGAGACTCTCTTGGCAAAAAACCCTCAATCCCCAATCTGCGTTTTTTTTACTCCATCAAGCCATTTCCCATTCTTCGCCTCTTCTCCTCTCGGCTAGCGGGAAGCCGACCCCCAACTGCCTCTCCTCCCATCTCTCAAAACCCCTTTCTTCTTTCGCAACCTATTCTGTTTCCTCTCTGCAACACTCTCATTGTCTCTCTGTCTCTTCATTGCCAATCAAGAAACGAACTTCCAGCTGACACCAATCCAGCTTCTTCAAGAGGCAGTCGAGGAGTGCATCACCCTTTCTTTCCCCATTCTCTGGCCCTCTCCCGATTCTGTGGAAGACCTTGATCCATCCCATCAGAAAAAGGAAGCATCACTTCTCTTGATTCACGGTAAGCAGTCCATCATCTCCTTTGATCGATGTCACCAGCTTCTTTTTATCTTCATTTCATTCTCTCAAATCTTCAATATTTCCATTTCTTCTCTCATTTCACTGTGCATCCACAAGCATGATATGTCGTTGAGTTGCCTATAGCACCATCAATGCCATGTATTTGCAACAGCAATCAGTGCCTACTATAATGGAGGCTAACATAAATCATTCGATTTCCCCTTTTGCTCCAATGAGTGATTTGCATTTTTCCTTTGGTTGTTATTTAGATTAATATTATTTATTATATTCCTGATTTTTTTTATTATTTTCATTTCCTGTTTTAATACATACAACATCCCATAAGGTGAATACCTCCTGTATATTTCAATAAGCTACATCCATAAATTTTCTATTTTCTCTACCTGTACATTTAAATATTCTCTGCTAAAAATCTATATATATTTCAATTCCTACACAGATTTAGCAATCTTCTGTATTCATAGTCTGCTGTTATGCTGATTTCTGGTGTACATATGCTTTTGATCTGTCTACCTCTGAATGCAGGGTGATTTCATGTAGCATAGTTTTTTTTTTAGCAGCAACTTTGTTTTATCAGCAACTAGTGTATTAATGCTGGTAGAAGACAATAGCTAGAGAACACTGAGGAAACGTGCATACCAACAATTGGCCATACTGTTATGTTCACTTGTTATGTGTAAGCATGTAATGGGTTTTACTACATGATATTATAATTTAACAATGCTGACAGATCCCCAGATCGTCATAATCTTTTAGTTTCTTGGTACTCAGATTCATGATTGTTTTTGAAGCAAATATTCTCCAGTTTCTGGATCGGATAGCAATGATACCTACATATATTGTTTGGTTGACGCAAATGGCTGGAGTGATTATGTAGACATATTTGATCCCTCAGCGTTTACAGAGTGGTGTAGGATGCATTGACCTGGGATCGGCAACTGTAGCATTGTTGCAACCTGAATTTCTGTGGATTGGTAAACCCGTGGTCATACATTTGGTTTTCTAATAAGGTTTCATGGCAATCACCTTCCAGATATCAACGTGATCATTTAAACATAGTGATTTTGGATTATTCTAATTCCTAAGCATTAGTACTGGCAAGAACTGTTTGGATGGTATCTACCTAGACCATCAGTCTGTTGATTGCTACTTAATACTATCTTAAGAGTATTTTGTTATTTTTATGGATTAAGTGTCAACTATAGTATCTGAATGGAAGAACTTATGAAGAATTGGGTCTCATAAATGATATAACGAGCCTTTGTGCCTTTGTGCCTATACAGTTTATCTGTTTATTTGAAATTTCTGTTTATCTGAAAGAATTCATGTTGAGCCATCTAGTTATAAATAACTGCTTTTAACAAGCCTTTGTGCCTCTACAGTTTCGTTCGGTGTAAAATATCTGTGACCTTCATCTTGACATGAATCCTCCTCTAAGCCCCTTTTGTAGATTCTAACTGTATGTGAAAATATGTTTACATTATGAGATCCATTATAACTTAGAACTAAAGCTGAATGTGAGACCAGAGTGTATTAAAATATCATATAGAGAGAATTCTGCAATAATGGGTGAAACCTGTCGATTGGAAAATAAAGGACAATGCCGATAGAAGGTAATATGTCTTCATTCATAGGAATGTATTCATATATATATATATATATATATATATATATATATATATATATATATATATATATATATATCTATCTCCAGTGTATATGCATATATATCTATTTCCTTGTGCATCTTGAACATCCATTCCTTGTATTAACCCAATTTTGCGGGAAAATCTGGAGAATGTTGATTCTTTTAACTTTGTATTTTTTTTATTCATTTTACTTTATGTCAGAGATGTAATAATCACATTTGAAATAATATTTACTTTTACTGCTTAGATTAGGATGCATCTCATGTAGTTTGATTTCTGCAATATCTTGATTCTATGATTCATATATCTCATTTTGCAAAATCACCATGGATGTACATGAATGGCACATGCACCAACTCTTAGAGAGTTGATGAACTCGGTGGAGTCCATATTTACGGCCCTAGTCGGAATATGGACGAGACCCAGATCCATCATCTTTCTACTAGTCACACCGAGCCTACACTCTTAGGCTATCTTCAACAATGCACATCATATTTCCAGTTTTGCAAAATATTGTGAATTAACTCAATTAAACTCTGAACATATTCATGGCCACAGTCAGAACATGTTGACTTAATGAAAATGTTATTTTCTTAAGATTCATTTTCAAAAGGAATTTCTCATCTTTCTCAAGAATCAAAATTAATTTTCAAGTATTTCAAGACTAAGATTCCCATAATTTCAATTTCCCAAGCTCTGATCTTCTCCCTCCCAAGAGTTTTTCAATGAATTTCAATCATTTTCCAAAGAAAATTTTCAAAGTCAGAGTTGTCTTGATAAATGTTTTCTTTTTCAAATATTCATCTTTTCTCAAGAACTCTCTCCGTTTTCCCAGGATTTTCATCCATTCATGATTTTCTCACATTCTCATAAACTTTATGGTGATTTCCAAATCCTTTCATCTGAGTTTCTTGAGAGATTAATTTCCATCTTTTTCTTGAGAAATGCTTTTCAACTCCAAATGTTTTCTAAAGCATACATCATATTTTTCCAACTTACATTTTACAAAATCTCATAGCACATGCCTGAATTCTCTGTGCATTTAGGACAGAACACGATTTCAATGATTTAACTAAGTCAAACACAATTTTGGTCCTTGGTTCGATTACCCCTGTTAAAGGCGGCAGGAACGGTCGAACCTTGAACCGACAGGTCGAGCTCCATCCCATGGATTTTCCCGCTATTTTAAAAAACAGAGGCGAGTATTTCAAAACAATTTCCAAAATCCGGTGAAGTTTGACTCGCGAAAGCGATTTTCCTCTCTCCCGCAAGGGAAGGGAAGACGAAAAATTTTTTTGCGACGATAACAGGTTTGGCGACCGAGATGGGACCTGTCCTTGTCTGATCAAAATTGTGCTTGACTTAGCTTAATTATCAAAATTGTGTGCATAAAATGTCAGCCCTTTTACTTTTTGATATCATGCGAACCTAGGAGCCTAGATTCTGACCTAGCTGACATTGACTGCATCTAGACTAGGCATGGTTTGGTAGGACTATATTGAGGAGATATTTTCATGTACACATAGACTTAGGTCTAAACACAACTCTCCTCAATTTAGGATCTGGATGGAAACAATGTATGCTTCTTTAAAGATTTTCAAAAATCTATCTCTCTAGGACTTAGAGCCCTCTATTTCTTGCATGTGATCATTTTTTCCAAACCTCACTTACCTACTTTTACCCGGTCTTCACATTGCTGGGCTCTCTTCCAGAACCCTAGTTTGGGACAGAGCCTCACAACTGGGCCATTTATTTGGGTTAACACCCCCTACCATGTACCACGGGCCACAGTCCGAAGTATATTGGTAGGCGCTCAAGGATGTTGGAAAATCTTACCTTAGAACCGGAGTTGAAATTATATGCCACGTACCTCGGATTTCGGTTCGGGTATATCGACATAACTGGATTGGACAAAGATGATCTGAACTTAGAGTTAAGATTAGGGTCCTACAACTGTTTTCAAAATGATGCATATAGAGTCAGCCTTTTAGGGAGTGCTGTATGTGCGTGAATGTTTGTGCATGATGTGATTGTTTGTACGTTACCTTTATCTCTCTCATATTTTCACCAAAGTTATTTTCAAATATCCATATTCTCATCTTTTCCCTTTATTTTCTCAAACCCTCGATGATTTTTCCAAATATCCAATTTCTTTCAAAACTCCAGGTGATTTTCCATTCTACCGTTCTACTGGATCTCAAATTTCCAGCTGCATTTTATATCCTGCCTGCAAATTTTCAAAATTTCCTACATTTTACTAAGTCTGATTCCGAGTCTTTCTCTGTTTTTAGTCCAATGGCATCCAGTCAAGTCGATCCTATCTTTCTTGAAGGTCACATCTCCTACGAGGTGCGACAAGGTCGTCCTGAACATCGAGCCCTTAGCACCGAAACTTTCATTCCCGGGTGGTACTATTCCTGGCTCAAAAGCTTTTCTCAAATGTTCCCAGACCATTTAAGCGAGTGCGGATTAGAAGTGGTGTCAGCAGTCGGAAAGCAGACCATCAATGGCAACCTGATCCACGCAATGGCGGAGCGATGGAATCCACAAACCTGCACCTTCTGGTTCCCGTGGGGAGAGATGACCTTTTAATGGATAAATTTTCAGAAATTATGGGATTACCAGAACCAGCCGGTCAACAAGGAGATCCGTTAGAGCATCAATTCCTGATTAATGTCAAGGGTTTGGACCCCCGAGACTCATTAGCTCGTATGATAGGCCGCCGATCTTGGCCCCTGATTCAGTTGGACGGAAATGAATATGTCAACCTGCTCGAGTTGTACCGCCAGTATGGGACCTTCGTTGAAGTCAGCTCGCTATCAAGGACAACTAGAGAAAGGATTCAGAATGCAATGGTTTTATGCACTGTAGGATTAGCCCTCTTCCCAGATGGACAAAACTACATGGATATCAGAATAATCCAGCTTATGAGAAGATGGTGAAGTCGACAAACCAACCATCTCTCCATAGCCATGGCAGCGCTTGCTTTCCTGTATCGAGGTCTGACTCGTTTCTCGCTCGGAGAATCCATTTTAGTTGAAGGATGCATCTACGTGCTTCAATCCTGGTTTTTCCAACACATTCCAACCCGAGCAAATTCTTTCAGATACAATGGTCAAGAACTTCTTCCAGTGGCGCAGTACCGAGCCATGATCGACAGCATCCAAGAAGATGACGTAGTCTGGGACTATTTTGATCGACAATTATCTCCCCCCAGATATACATATGCTTATGGCAAGCAGTTCAAATTATTGGGACCATTCTTTTGCACTTACTACCAACCGAAGTGGTGTGTTCCGCAGTTCTCTAAGAGGCAGCAGTACATCAAAGCCAGACTACTATGAGGAGCTATGGCAGAATTTGATTTCACTTTCGCACAATGGTTCGGGGCATATCATTCTGCCCGCTACAACTGAGATTCCTTTGTTTCTCTTAAAATCTTTTCTGGTCCTAGAGTGTCTGCCGACTATCATGAATGGTGGAAAATTGTTTGTCCTCCACCTCTTTGTCAAGATCAATAAAAGTTCAATTTTCTCATTCCAATAAAATTTTCTCTCTCTATTGTGGTTTGACGACCTCGCCTAGGTAACAAGGCATATTTTCGTTGTTTATTTCTCCTGCAAAAAGAATGACAACACAATTGTCGTGATTCCCGCGAAGACTCAGTCCCTAGTAATGGGATATCTTTTTCAAATTGTCTACCATATTTTCAGCAAATATTTCTTCCAAAAAACCAATTCCTTCAAAATCTAATTAGGTCTTTGCCCTGGAGAGAGCATCTATAACATTTGATGGTTCAGACAAGATCAGGCAAAAGAACAACGACTTCTCAATACTCGTCAGCCTCAGAAGAAGAGATGGGCTCCCCGCGATCCGAGAGGAGTCAAGAGCAGCAACAAGAGGATGATGACATAGACCCTCAAATGTTTGCCATGTTTCGGAAAATGATGAACAAGATGATGAATGAGCAGCCTGAGACCAGCTCAGAAAAGAATCCATTCAGAAAGAAGTTCCACGACCACAAGGATAAGAAGGCTCCAAAGAAGCAAGTTCAGTCAGAAGAGATCTCAGACGGAACAGACTCAATTGAAGACACCGATAAAGAACATGAGGTGCCTCTGACATTTCAAAAACGGTGCCGAGAACAAAAGAAGAGTCACAAATCAAAAAGTCAGGTCACATAAGAGCCCCTGCAAGCACAGTTAAGAGAAATGGCCCGAGTTGTTAAAGATCTGGAAGCCCGCGACAAGGGCAAGAAAGTCTTCACCAGTGAGGACTTTTATGATGGCTTAGAAGGTGACAAAGATCTAGAAAACCTTCCTCGTAAATTCATCAAGTTCGATGGTTCTGGCAACCCGAAAGCTCATCTTGCCACATTCTTTGCTGAGTGCTCAAGGTTCAAGAGGGACAACAAAGCACTATTCCTATGTTTCCCCCACAGCTTGGAAGGAGTTGCAGCTAAATGGTATGCTGAGCATATCAATCCCATCGAGCTCAAGAAGTTCGATAAACTTGTAAACTTGTTTATTGAACGCTCCTTGTTCAACACAAAGGCGCTCCCGACACTAAGCCATCTCTGCAATCTGAGGCAGAACGAAAATGAAAAGGCGCGGGACTTTATTCACATATGGAGGTCAGCCTGCAACAAAATGAGAGATCCTATATCAGAAAGTCATGCCCTATCATTGATCCTCAACAATTTCCCACAACCATTAAGAGGATTAATCTCTACTACACCATCCCGGACTTTCATTGAGTTGACCGAACGAGCCGAATGGCTCGAACTAAGTGTGGAGAATGGAGTCTACGAAGGCTTCACATTTCCCAAGCATAACCTCTAAGGTGAACAGAAGAAGAAAACTCACTTCACCTATTCTACCAATAACAACAACAACAGTCAAAACTATTACAAAGGGCAGAAGAAAGATTATTGCTATGGCGCAGACAATTCTAACAATAAAGGTGATCAGAAAACGAAGCCTACTCCTCAATACAGCAAGCCTCCTCAGCAGGATCAAGGGCCGAAACTGCGTGAGAAGACCAAACACGAAGGATGGAGCTATGATCGAAAATTCACTCCTCTCGATCAATCGCTCGAAGATGTGCTCAAGTATATGTTGTCGAAGGAAATGGTCAAGTTGCCCAGACTGGTCGATCCCCCTATGCCTATGGGGAAATAGAAAGATCAATTTTGCAAGTTCCACAGGATAGTGGGACATAACACTGAGAACTGTTTCGTTCTCAAGAACATCGTGCAAGATCTTATTGACAAAAATTTATTGGTGGAAGGAGAAAAAGAAGAGAAAATGGACATTCTCAATCAGCCCTTTCCTTCACACACCACAACAATGATATCAGAACAACCATTTTTACCTCACGAGCACATCAAGCCATGTTTTGTTCAAGACCTCCAGATGCAACATCAGGTGTCAGTGCTACGACAAGCAGCTCCAACTTCCAAGAAGATGGACATAATCTCGGCATTTGGCAGGATGAAGGTATCTGAAGAACCCACAAAGTCATCCCCCAAGTTAAAAGGAATTCCTGATTTCCTTAATCAGTTCATCAGACCCAGGCCAAAAAATGAAAATCAGAAGCCTCTCACCGCTCTGTCCAATGTTTCCATTCTTGACTTGGCCAAGAATTCCCGCATGCATCAGCAAGTACTGGATGATCTGCTCAGAAAGATTAAAGTTAAGCCAAGTACCACACTCGAAGACATGGCACAAATTGTGAATTCAGCCATGACTAATGCGCCAATCACCTTCTCAGACAAGGACCTTCTCAAGCCTCACTCCTTTCATAACAATGCTTTATACATTGTCGTTCGAGTCAGAGGAATGACAGTACCCCATGTGCTAGTTGATGGAGGCAGCAGCCTCAACATATGTCCTGAAATGACAACAAAAGCATTAAGGATCAAGGACAGAGAATATATTCCAGATCCTATCACTATCTACGGATTTGACAACCATGGTCAAACGACAAAGGGCAAGATATTTTTGGAAGTGTTCATCAATTATTCGGTGCACTCCGTCCTCTTTTATGTGGTCAATGTACCACCTGTAAACACCCCAAATTTTCCACATCCATTCTCAAACAATCCTCCTCAGGCAGTGCCAACCCTATTAGGTCAGTGTAGGAGTCAAACCCCGAGTCAGTTTCAGAAAATCATCATTTTACCCATTTTCACTAGGAAAATTACCATTTTACCCCTAGGTCATCCCGGACCCTAGTCAGTCGGAGTCAACAAAGCTCACTGGTCAGTTCAGAACATTTAGAATATCAGTCATTCCAAAGCTCATCTGAGCTCACAGTGAGAAAACCATTTTCATTTCTGACAATTCCTGCCAAAATGGGATCATTTCTTCAGAAATGAGCTCATTTCTCACTCAAATCTAAGCCAATTGTCTCTGAGTTAGTCATTCACAGTCAGTCTTATCCCTCAGAGTATAACGTGAGCTCACCAAGAGTTTGAGTGCTCTCGTTTCAGTTCAAAACCATTTCTAAGTGTCCAGGAGCCCATTTTAGTCCATTTCAGCTCTTTCAGCTGAAATTGAGCTGAGTTCAGTCAATTGAGCTAGTGTTCAAGCTTTGATTGTAGTTCATGTCAGTATTACTAACCTCTATTTCAGCTCAAATCCAGCTCAAGTTCGTAATTCACTTCTCTACAGTGATCATTCCATACCATTTCTCTAAAAAAGGCAATTTTTCTTGAAAATTTAGTCGAAAAGGTCAGTTGAGTCAGTGTCTGGTGAGTTCATTTGAGTTTTGAAACTCTAAAACCCAGCTCAATCTAGCTCATATCAGTTCAATCCAGCTCGAACCCCAATTTTCAGTGTCACTCTGACCCAGTAGAGTCCCGAAAACCATTTCTTGAGCTATTTTGCAAATTTTATCAATTTTAATGCTTTTTAAACTGATACAAGTGTCAATCGGGGTCTGACATCCAAAATTCTTTATTCAAGGTTAGCATTTCGCATAGCATTTCATGTCATTTCTCAGCATTTCATAACATTTCATCACATTTCATTTCATTTCATTTTCAAAGTCCAGAACTCCAGTTTTATAAATTTCAATCCAGATCGGGTTTTAAAAGCTTTCAAAAATTAACTTCAAAACCTCGGGTTTCCAAAATTGAGATTTTTACCCCCGGGAGTCTAAATTTGGAAATATTTTCTCAAGAAAAATGATCTGGATTTATTTCAAACTCAAATTTTTGAATTCTACACTGGATTTGCTTCGCAACAAGGTATTGAACTTCAAAATCCGAGCTCGTTTCAAAAATTGCCAAAAATAGCTCATTTCGTTTGGAAATAAATTTGGAAGTATTTTCTCGAGAAAAAAAATCTGGATTTCTTTCAAAATTACATTTTTGAATTCTACATTGGATTTGCTTCGCAACAAGATATTGAACTTTAGAATCCGAGCTCGTTTCAAAAACTGCCAAAAATAGCTCGTTTCGTCTGAAAATTTTCTAAAAAGACTATTTTACCCCTCCAATCGTCAAAATGAATTTCAAAAGTGGAATTTGGACCCGCTCTGAGATGGCCCACTCATTTATATTTCTGTTTTATTAAAAAAATATATATTCTTTTATTCCTTTCAATTTTCTTTTTATTTGTTCATTTTTGTTTTTTTTTATTATTTATTTTGCGTTTTAGAGAGGTGGGACCCACAAGGTGGTCGCCCAAGCCTCCAGCCCCACTTTCCATTTTTTTTTCTCATTTTTTCTTTCCCTTTTCCCTCCTTTTCTTTCTTTCCTTTCTTTTTCCCTTTTCTTTCTTTTTCTTCTTTTTCTTCTTTCCTTCTTCCTTCCTTCCTCCCTTCCTTTCCCTAGCCTCCAGCCATTCACGTAGAGGGCTGTTCATCAAGGTTATCTCCTATTAGGAAACTTAGGTTAGGAGATTATTAGACCCTAAGTTATGATAAAAAAAGAAGAAGAAAAGAGCCTACTGGTCCCCATTCAACACCTCTCTTCTTCTCTTCTTGATTGCTACAGCTATTCACGTTACAACATCCTTCCTCCATCAATAGCAGCTTCAACTAGGCACCTCCACAACTTCAGCTGGGCCTCCATCACAACCACCTTCCTCAAGCCATAGCTCCAGCCGGTGCCACCTCTTCCAAAGGCTCCAACAGCAGCATAGCAGCTCCATCATCAAACACCACCTTGGCCCAGCCACCATAAGACCCATCTTCCTTCCATTCTCAAAGAGGATTCACGCTCAGCCATTAGCCCTCTCTCATTAAGCTGATTTGATGATTAAAAACTTAGGACTTGATTTTTATCAAGCCCTAAGTCATTTACACAAAAGCATTCACGTAGATCTCTCTCTCTCTCTCTCTCTAGCAGCCATCAACTTCTCTTCAACCATCCACGACATCTCCAGCAGCTACTCGAATCAGCAGCCATCTCCATCAAGACAGTAGCCTCCAACTCCATCAAACAGATCCCCACCAACCATTGCAGCAAGTCCAGCCATTGGTGCAGTTCCCCTTTGGCAGCAACTTCAACTCCCTCTCTTGCTGGTGCTAATACCATCAATCCCAACCTTGAAGTAGCTCTCCCTTGCACCAGTTTGCTGCCCTCCAGTGCTCCAACTATCGTAGCCATCTCTCCCCTACAGCACCACCTCCAAGTACAACATCAACACCACACGGTTCCAGCGCTTCTCACTACAACCACACACCCCTTTAGCCGGTGCTTTAGCCATTTTAATCAACAGTGCTGCCATTACTTTCGGATCTTCTCCTTGATCCAGCCATCCCAAGCTAACTCAAGGTAATCCCTCTATCACCTCATTATGCTATATTGATTCTATTTGAAATAACATTGTTCTTTTCTTCATATTGTTGAAAATATCTATTTTTCATGATTCAAGCTATATAGGAAAGGGGATCCACCAGATACATGGGTCAGATCTTTCCTTCCTATAGCCATATTAAAATAGGGTTTATACCTCCCTTTGGTTCACTTTTATTTTACTGATTTCCATGCTAGATACATATTTTAGGTTTTGTATTTAATATATTTTATCTCTTTCATTTCATTAGTGTCATAACACATGTTTAATTAGTTAGGTCTTGATTTTATGCAAAATCCCATCGTTATTTCATGTATGATTTCCATTCATAAATCCTAAAAAAAATTTATGGTAGTTATATTATCGTGTCTGTGGTTTCCTGCCAAAAAAATTTGAGTCCATTTGGGTTTTGTAATCCCATTAAGTAATTCCAAACCCCAAATCGGGTTTCGAAACCTCCATAAATTTCAATTTCTGATTTAGCAGAAAAGAATCTCCAGCACCGCCCTAGTGGGGGATTCAGATTGTCCTCCAAAAATCACAGTGGATTCATAATTGAATATACTAATGATCTGAAAATTTTGAGAATTTTTCAAGCAGTTTTGACCTTTGAAAAAAATCGGATTTTCCAGACTCCTGGGAAAATCTTGATTTTCCTTCGTCAGGGTATAGACAGACCCTAATGCACCAAGTCCATCCAATCTGTAACCTTTCTGCAAAAACTTTCAACATAAAAGTTGTTCCTAACATAATGTTTTGTCATTTCCCAAAATTTGGAATTTTTTTGATCTGTTTCAGTATTTTTTATGGATTTTTAATTTCTGTCTGACAGATTTCAATATCCAGAAATCTCAGACATTTAGGTCTCTGATAACAGTATGGCCTTTTCCAAACTGTAACTCGAATCCCAATGGTGTCAAAAGATCAAACTTTCTCCTTTTTATCGGAGACAGCTTACCACAATTTCAACCTTTTTCCCATCTGTTTACTATTTTTTCCACATTTTTTTACCGAAACCTGTCTGTTTCCCCAAATCCTAGAGTCACCGGATTCCGATCCGACTTGCCGGAGTAGCACAGCTCCAACCCAGAAAGTGTAAAAGGCAGAAATCCTTGCCTTAATATCCTATATCACCCCATAAAATTTGGGAAATTTTTATGGAAGTTTGATATCCAAAATCTCCTTTAGAATCAACATTTTAGGCAAAAATCACAAAATCTAGGGTTTTACTTGAATTTCCATATTTAAAAATACAAAAAATTAGATTTTCGAGCTCCATTCTGTTTTTAGGGATATTTTAGGTGTCCATGCCGAATTTTGCTTAATTCCAAGTTCATTTGCTCCATGTGTTAGTTTATCTTTAAGTTCAGAAGTGAAAATCAGGCGAAAATCAGGTTAAATTTGATATTTTATGATATTTTCGTCATTTTAAGGTTTTTATCATGTAAATAAGCATGTAGAATCATATTAGAATTAATTTCAATGTCATTTTCATTTCACATTTTTCAATTTTATAAAATTTATTTCAGAAAACCCTAGTTTGAAGGCCATAGTCTTGTTATCAAGGATATTTTGGTCATTTTGACCATAATTTCGAAATTTCAATTTCCAATTCCATGAATTTTCATGAATATCATCATATGTAGTTTGATTTCTGCAATATCCTGATTCTATGATTCATATATCTCATTTTGCAAAATCACCATGGATGTACATGAATGGCACGTGCACCAACTCTTAGAGAGTTGATGAACTCGGTGGAGTCCATATTTACGACCCTAGTCGGAATATGGACGAGACCCAGATCCATCATCTTTCTATTAGTCACACCAAGCCTACACTCTTAGGCTATCTTCAACAATGCACATCATATTGCCAGTTTTGCAAAATATTGTGAATTAACTCAATTAAACTCTGAACATATTCATGGCCACAGTCAGAACATGTGAAGGATTTATTTTGACTTAATACACATTTTTCCCACAAATTTCTCAGAAAATCTTTCCAAAGTGCATTCATTCATTCAAATCATTTGCATCATGACATCATCTGCTTTTCTCAAGAAAATTTCATTCCATGGAAATCAATTTCTCTAGAAACTCTGAAAATGTTCAAAGTTGGATTTTCCCAATCAAGTTTTCCCAGGATTTTCTCTGAAAATGTTATTTTCTTAAGATTCATTTTCAAAAGGACTTTCTCATCTTTCTCAAGAATCAAAATCAATTTTCAAGTATTTCAAGACTAAGATTCCCATAATTTCAATTTCCCAAGCTCTGATCTTCTCTCTCCCAAGAGTTTTTCAATGAATTTCAATCGTTTTCCAAAGAAAATTTTCAAAGTCAGAGTTGTCCTGATAAATGTTTCCTTTTTCAAATATTCATCTTTTCTCAAGAACTCTCTCCGTTTTCCCAGGATTTTCATCCATTTGTGATTTTCTCACATTCTCATAAACTTTCTGGTGATTTCCAAATCCTTTCATCTGAGTTTCTTAAGAGATTAATTTCCATCTTTTTCCTGAGAAATGCTTTTCAAATCCAAATGTTTTCTAAAGCATATATCATATTTTTCCAACTTACATTTTACAAAATCTCATAGCACATGCCTGAATTCTCTATGCATTTAGGATAGAACGCGATTTTAATGATTTAACTAAGTCAAACACAATTTTGGTCCTTGGTTCGATTATCCCTGTTAAAGGCGGCAGGAACGGTCGAACCTCGTACCGACAGGTCGAGCCCCATCCCATGGATTTTCCCGCTATTTTAAAAAATGGAGGCGAGTATTTCAAAACAATTTCCAAAATCTGGTCAAGTTTGACTCACAAAAGCGATTTTTCTCTGTCTCCCGCAAGGGAAGGGAAGACAAAATTTTTTTTTGCCACGATAACAAAAACAAAGTTAGCAAAGATGACAGATGCCTATAGAAGTTTGCAAAGTATCACATTGAACCTAGAACACAACTAATGAAATGCTCATGCATATATTTTACACTAATGAAAATGCAATGCAAATGACAAAATATACATTGGAATGATGTTTTTCAGCTAATGAGGAGTAAATATTAGACTATATATGTAATATCCTAAAATGATGGTAAAAAAAATAGATGTTGAAATAGGTGAATGATATCCTAAGTTAATTAGAATATATATATATATATATATATATATATATATATATATATATATATATATATATATATATATATATAAAATGGAAAGGTAACGCTTGTATTTGATGATGTCTCGAGGCAGTGGGCAGCATGTTATGCATGTTGGTGGAAGCATTGTGATAGAAAGAAGAGTGAGTTGGGTATGTTGCTTTAAGGATTCTTGCCTGGCTTTACAATGCTGGCAGCAATGTGAGTAAGTGGCGTTGGGTAAGAGATGAAGTGCAATTCACACTAATAGGTGTACAAGAGGTGAAAGTGGAGGTTATGAAGGATGCTGCAGAAATTAACAACAGTAAAAGGATGCTACAACAGATGATGGAAGGTGATGGACTGATATGTTGTAAGAGACTTGGTGACATGCTGTGAAGGGTGAATAAAGAAGAAGAGCTGGGAATGGTAGGTGATGTATGCTAGAGATGTAAGGGGCCGTGGTGTATGATAGTGGATAGTGTATTATGAGGTCACTATGGCAGCAATGAACTAGTTGGGGACTTGCACCGTGGTGCTTTACTTGATGTTACATACCCAACATCAGACTTGGGACAACAGCTATAATTTTAGCATCTGTTATTGAAGCTACTTGAGAAAGTCGAGTTTGATTGACATGAGTGACGAAGTATCAACTACAACATTAAAGCCTATGATCTAATTGCAATGGAACTTTATATGCATCTCGCATCTCAGAAAATGTGCCAAGAAGGAGATTCACTGCTAGGAATTCCCTGCTTCAGTAGCATGACCCCAACAATGCTCACACTATGCAGATCATCTAATGAATATCGAAACCCCACGATATATTTTGAGAAAGATGCTGATTCTGTTGGGTTGGCGCAAGGGTACAGGTGATAGGGGAGTAAGGAGGAGGCTGAAGTGGGTATTGAAACTAATGCATGTATTGTGCTGGGGCTGAAGGTGAAGTGAAGAAGCATTGATGGGTGTCATGGGAACATTAACAGTTGCCATCCCAGGACCATGAACACAAGAGAAGCATTGGTGGCTGAAATGGGGAAGCTATCAGGTATATTGGGCGTGTAGAATGCAAAACAAAAGAAGAAGATGTGCCATCCATAATGCCCTTCTTTTCCCTTCTTGCAGTAGGACACATCATATGTAGCCGCATCTCATGTGTTCAAATCAGAAACATGAACTTGGACAACCTTAACATCAGATTCAATTTATTGTGGTTTTTAATTAAATTTAACATTAATTCCCGCATGAAGAAATTACAACAAGATGTTGATTGATACTAACTTCTTGAAAAGAGAAAGTATATCTAACCTCAAGATTAAACAAAGAAGCAAGATGAAACTTAACTGACAAAAGAAGGTTCTAGGTATGCAACCCTATGAACAGGTTTCAGCAGTCAGATATACATGGTGACTTAGAAGTAATGAAAAAAAATTGAGATAACAATATATTATAGTTACACCACTACTCTAACAATAGACATATGATCGACAGGGGTTCACTATAAATAGATGGGGATGGCCTTACTCCCTGAAGTTTTTGACATTCATATGGTTGAGGATGCAATTGAGAAGAGAAAATGAAAGTATACTACACACTTAATAAAGAAATTTTAACTGCATAATGAAAATAAATTACATATATGCCACTAGCTAATGACAGACCACAATTAACTATTAATATAATAATGCATTAGAGATGCGACTGCCCTGACAATAAACACTTGGCTAATAGCTTGAAATGGTTACTCATGCAATTGAAGGGAGAAAAGGAAAGTATATTCCATATTCAGTAAAGCGAGTTTATGAACACCACTTTGCAGAACAGATCCCACACAATCATCTGACAACTAGATTTACTACATATGGCCATCTGATGAATTAAAGAAAAACAAAATAAGCTAGATACCTCACCTCACTAATCTGTGATGACGTACTCTCATCAACTGTTGACATATCAATATATCCTTTTTCTGAGCATATTTGTTCAAGAACGCCATCTTTGTCAAACACTACCAAGAGTGAAGCAGAAGGATCATATGACATTGCAATGGTGTATTTGCACCTTTTAATCACTGCTACTGGGGTCTCTCCAATTGAAGCACTTTGCTCTACAAGTTCTTTACACTTGGAAAGTGTACTGTTCCCCACGGTAACCTTGAAGCCATGACGGAGGAGGTTGAGGGACATGGCTTTTTCCCATGATGCCCAGTCCTAGAAACCCCACCTCCATCCTCTCTCCCTTGATCCCACCAATTTAACCAACCGACTATGACAAGTCTTTATTTGTAGGATTTAATATGGTGATAATGCAACATCTTGATAGAATGCAATGTGTAAGTGTAGGTGTTGGGACAGATGCAAAGGAAGAGAAAGGAGATGCAGGGTGAATTCTGTGTTGAATGCACAAAGCTGATGTCATGAATAGTTGAAATTCAGCGAAGCAAAAAAAAAAAATGTAACCAAAGTAAATTAAGTATAGTGAACAAAGGAATCGAAATGCAACCAAAAGGATGATCAGATGCCATCAAAATGGGAGATCGATTGTGAACATATAATAAAAAGAAGATCACACGAAAACATGGAAATCTAACATCAAAAGGAGTGATCACAACGCGAACAGGAAATCGAAAATTAAAGGAGAAATCCAGATATAGACAGAAAATCGAAAGTCAATAGAAAAATCAAAATGAAAAGGGAAAATTAAAATGAAACAGGATATCAACGAGATGCAAAAATAAAACAAAATGGAAAATGCAGGGGATCAAGGAATACCAAACAAAATGATATATAGAAAAAAAAATACTGATGCCAACAAAGAACTAATGCCAAATTGTTGAACATGATACGAGCGTAAGTAAAAAGAAATTCAGAAATGAGTTATAAAAAAAAGGTGTTGGAACATGGCTATTCTGTTGGTATTGCACATGCGTAGGTTGATTTTGCTATAAGCGAATCGACACTACGCAGGTGCTTCGATGGGGTAATGAATAAGAAAAATCAAGAAACACAGGAATAGCAGAGAGAAGAGGAAAGAGACTTATCGTGGTTCTGCAAAAGCCTGAGATGAGAGAGGCTCCTTCTCTGGATGCTACTGTTGCAGGATCAGATTTCCAGATTGATGGATTCCTGAAGAGGGAGGTATGTGAAGAACACCTTTTCAGAGTATTGCTATAAGAGAGCACTCCTTCGGGAGGCCAGAAGAAGGCGAAGAAGGAGGTAGTGGAGAAAAGAAGAAAGGAAGAAGAAGAAGGATCATGAAGAAAAAGGGACGATGGTATGGTGGAAACAGATCTGGACAAAGCGTGAAGGGGAAATGATAAAGACGGATGGTGAGGGCTTTCCTTCTGCGCCCATTTTATAGAGGGGAGAAGAAAACTCTGGAAGGGGTTGTTGGAGATGGACGAGAGAGGAGAAGGAAACAGGCGATCCCCGGATGCTTCGAGAGGGAGAGAGAGAGAGATGATTGACGGGCGATCGGGGACCCTGCGGCTCCCCTTTCACAACGGAAATCCGTTTTCAAAACTGGTCCCTCTTGAAAATTTTCAAAATAATGGTTGTTTTTAAAAAAAAAAAGTTTTCTAAAAAGGGATTTTAACAAGGACAATTCTTTCGTATTTTTCTTTTCTATATATTTTTTATTTTTTTATTCTTTTCTTTGTAATTTCTGTATTTTTTTGTGTTTTTGACATAAAAACTTTAAAACTAAGGGAAAATAAGAGATTTAAAACTATTTTTTGGATTTTTTGAGAAATGTTTACAAAAGAAGGGTTTTCTAAAAATTCAGGTTTGATCTTTGGAAATTTTTCAGAAAATGGGTTTTGGATCCAGGATTTGAGGAAATATTCGAGTTTTTAACCTCGAATCAAGAAACACAGAACCGTGGATCCAACTGAACATCAGATGGACTGTCTATAAATTGGTTTTAAAAATTGGATAACGAGGCTCAAATTTGGATTTTAACATGGGGTCCGGATCCAAAAACCGAGTTAGATATAGAAAATGGATTTGATTCCAGTAAATCTGAGAAATAAACTGGAATTTTGGGTGAAAATGAATCAGTTTACCAAGAAAATGGGGGTCAGGGTCAAAAAGGGAATATTTACAAAATTTTAAAAAATTTGGGGTGTTCACAGATGCCCCTCTTTGCTACTAAGTCGGTTGAAAGCCAAGCTTAGTGGCAAAGAAAACACTCCAAATTTTGAAAAATGCCCCAGTCAGCAGATCTAAATTGGGTTTGGAAGAATTTATTTTGAAAGACATGGTTTCTTAGGCTTAAAACCTTATCTTGAATGGTTTTGGGGAGACGAAATCCTCGAAAATGATATGACTAAATGATAGAAGTGAGGAAATCGTGATGGGACTTTGAGTGAAGATCCCAAAATGGTGAAGATATGAATTTTGATCATATCTCATGGGTGTGACAAGATCAGCTTTTTGGGAACGACTCAGGTTTAGCTATTAACTTGGATGAGACAAAGATATATCAAGCTGAATTTCAGATTCTACCCTTACCTGAATGAGAAAGGAAAACACAAAGACCTTGATGGAACATTTTTGAGAAAAATGCCCCGTGAGATGAAGCTCAAGTATGATCCTTTCTTGAATGGATATAAAGAACATGAATTCCATGACAGGGAAAACTGTGACGGGACTGAGAAAACTACCTCGTCGAAATGAGGAACCTCGTCAGGACGAGGCTCAGTTTTAACCCAAACCTGAACGGAAGATACCTCGTGGAGCGAGGTTCAGGCTTAACACTTAACCTGAAGGGGATGATAACTCGAGGAGCGAGATTCAAGCTTAACTCTTAACCTAAAAGGGACGACCATACAAAATCCTCGAATGAAGACACCATGATGAGACCTTCGGAATTTGGACGAACAACTCCGAAAGGGGTTTGCAAAAGCACAAAAATGGGGGTCCCTAAAGCTTGAAAAGGGGTTGATCTTGAGTGTCTCATTACTGAGACTGAAATAACTTTTAAAAGTGGGTGACCTTTCGCAGAAAGTTCAGATTTTAACCCTTATTCTGAGCGAGTGCGACCATACAAAATTTCTCGAAGGAAGAAACCATGATGGGACAGGAAGAGATACCTCTCCTGAACGAGGCAACTCTTTTTGAAAACAATGCCAGGTTGCATCAAAATAGATATTGAGCATTTATTCCATTTTTGAATAGCTAGAAAATTTTGCCAATAAGATAAAATTTGTAGTTGACTCAAATGCTTGAAAAATGTGCATGTATGTGCAAAAAGACATTCCCTCTTTTACCTAGAGTATTAAGAGTCAAATTCAAATTTTTAGCGCTGATGATTTTCTTCAAGGAAGCTATCTATTTCCCTGATATGAGAAGAGAAGAAATATTCTTAATTTCATAAAAGCAAGTAGTGAAAAGATATTGATAAAAGAATTTCGTATAAGAAAAGATGACTTTTGTCAATTTTGGCAGTTTTGATATCTGGGTGTTTTCCCATGATAATCTTCTTGCACTCTTTATGAGTCATTGAGCTTTCTCGAGTTTTTACATCATCCTTTATTTTGGAGATGTCCTGACTTTTCTTTTTTTCTTGAAAGGGTACATCACAAACTCCTTCATCTTGGAGATGTTTCGATCCTTCTTTTGTCTCAGGAATTATACTGATGATATTGGCTTAAAGTAGTCTTTAGATGATAGCAGAAATCAAATATCCTTTAGGGTTTGTCGAGAGGTTCATCACATTCGCCTTCATCTCGACGGTGATCTGAACTTTCCCTGGAAGGATCCGTCACAAACTCTTTCATCTCAGAGATGATCCAAATCTTCTTTGGCCTCGGGGGTCTAGCTTGCATATTCGTCTTCAACTTGACGACAATTGAGAGATCCCTTTTGCAGATATTTGATTGCAGCTTAGATGACTGAGAAGATATGGATTAAGTGGATTCATTTTATAGCTCAGGATATTTTCACTGCTTGATTGCCAGATAGTCGTCTTTAAACATGCGTCATAGCTATGATCAATATCAATTCACTTCTGGCTTTTCAACATCATTAAATATTTCTTTCGCTAATCATAGCGAGAATATTTCTTACATCCTTTTGGTTGATCAACAGGAGAAATATTTGAATTTTATCCCTTTCACAAAAGGCTTCACCTTTTTTGAAAGAATACTAGAGGTAGTCTGAGGTGATTCTTTTGTGCGGTAGAATATTGGCATCAACAAATATTTTTAGCAAATTGGTAAAGTTTTTGAGAATCCTTTATGAAATAATCACTCAATATAGATTTTGATAGGACCTTGACCTGAAATTTTAAAGAAATAAAATGAAAATGGGATTTTGGCAATTTTTTTACCAGCAAAACTGGATTTCATTTTTGGAATACCTGCTCGAAAGCAGGATTTTATTTGACCGACCAGCTCGGAAATAGGATTTTGATGGAAAGACCAGCGTGAAAGCAGGATTTGATAGAAAGACTAGCTCGGAAGTAGGGGTTTGATGAAAGGACCAGCTCGAAAGCGGTCTTTGATGGAAAGACCAACCCGAAAGCAGGATTTTGATTGTTTGACCAGCTCAAAAGCAGGATTTGTTGTTCGACCAGCTCGAAAGCAGGATTTTTTTATTTGACTAGCTCGAAAGCAGGATTTTGTTTGATCGACCAGCTCGAAAGAAGGATTTTGATTGACCGATCAGCTCGAAAGCAGAATTTTGATTGTTCGACCAGTTCGAAAGCATGATTTGTTGTTCGACCAGCTCGAAAGCAGGATTTTTTTGTTCGACCAGCTTGAAAGCAGGATTTTGTTTAATCGAGTAGCTTGAAAGCAGAATTTTGATTGACCGACTAGGTCGAAAGCAGGATTTTGTTTGATCGAGTAGCTCGAAAGCAGAATTTTGATTGACCGACCAGGTCGAAAGCAGGATTTTGTTGTTCGACCAACTCGAAAGCAGTATTTTGATTGTTCGACCAGCTTGAAAGCAGAATTTGTTGTTCAACCAACTCAAAAGCAGGATTTTTATTCTTGAAATGAAAAAAAAAATGATTGACATTGATAGAGTTGTGACCCGAAGGCTTGGAAATGACAAACATTGATGAAGTTGTAACCCGAAGGGTTGAAAATGACAGATGTTGATGAAGTTGTAACCCGAAGGCTTGAAAATGATAGACATTGATGAAATTGTAAACCGAAGGCTTGAAATTAATAGACATTGATAGAGTTGTGACCCAAAGGCTTGGAAATAACAAACATTGATGAAGTTGTAACCCGAAGGCTTGAAAATGATAGACATTGATGAAATTGTAACCCAAAGGCTTGAAATTGATAGACATTGATGAAGTTGTAACCCGAAGGCTTGAAAATGATAGATTTTAATGAAATTGTAACCCAAAGGCTTGAAATTGAGAATTGGATGACCCAAAGGTCGAAATTGGAATTAAAACTTTGAATTTTGATGAATGGTTAATGCAAAGACTGAACTGGGGGGATGTTATCATCACAAAATCCCCCCCCCCTCTCTTGCGCGAGAGAGAAACGATTCCGCGAATCAAACTCGACCAAAATTTTGAAAATTGGTTTTGAAAATTAGTTGCCTCCGTTTTGAAAATTTGCGGGAAAATTCCATGGAATGGGATCCGCCTGTCGGTACGAGGTTCAACCGTTCCTGGAGCCTTTACCAGGGGTAATTGAACCAAGGATCAAATGTGTGCTTTGACTAAGTTAAATTATCTAAATTATGCTCTATTTCCCTAGAATGCACAAAGAACCAGGCATGTGCTATGGAATTTTGAAAATATGCAAGTTTTGAAAGAATGATGTTTGCTTGGGAAATTGAAATATACTTGGAAAATGATTGGAAAAAAAATCGGGATTCCTGGGAAAATAATTGAACTTCATTAGAAATGAAGAAATTTGCATTGAAAAATGAATTCTCAAGAAAATTTGAACATTGGGAAAATCGATTTTGAGATTTGAATTGCTTTTCTGAGGAAATGGATTTGAGAATCTTGAGAAAATAAAAAAAGCTCATTGGAAAATGATTTTTGAAATGGAAAATGGATTCTCAGGAAAATTAGATCTTTGAGAAAATCGATTTCTGAAAACTTGGGATTTTGAAATTTGAGAATTTTAAAACATTAGAAAATCTTGATTTGAACTTGGGAAATACTTTGAAGTCTAATGTGAAAACTTAGGATTCTGAGAAAATCAAATCCTGAGAAAGACTTGGAAATTTTTGAGAAAACTGTTTTTTTTGAAATGGAATTGGAAAATGATTTTGAAAATGATGCAAATTGACTGAATGAATGAATTTGAAAGGGAATTTCATTGAGGAATTGGGAAAACCTTTTTGAGTTTTGAGAAATGCAGTGCATTTTTGAAGTTAGCCTAAGAGTGTAGGTTGAATGTGTCTAATACGAAGATCATAAATCTTGGCTTTCTTCGTATTCTGACTATGGCCATAAATAAGAATCCCACCAAATTCGTGAACTTCATAAGAGCTTGTGCATGTGTCATTCATGTCAACCATAGTGAATTTTGGGAAAATGTGCATGAATAATGCATCAGATATTAGAATTTACAGAAATTAAACTATATGCAATGCAACCCTATTCTAAGCTGAAAAATAACTCTTATTCCAAATTATTAAAATTGATGTTACATTGAATTGAAATAAAAGAATAAAAGCTAAATCTTCTTCTTAGATGTTCCTGCAAAACTAGAAAACAGTGTTAGCACAAAAATATAGGTTTTTCCGAATTTATCCAAAAATATTTGAAATTATCAGATATTATTAAGATATAAACCCAAAATCATACCCCCTTTGATATAAACATAAGAAATAAGGATTAAATTTCAAAAATAAACTTGGAAATTCATAATTAGGGTAAAAATAACCAAAATGCCCCTAATAACCTTGAAATGAGGGTTTTATGAAAGAATTTTTGTAAAACTTGGAATTTTGAAAATCAAATAAAACAAATCAAACACAATATGATAAAATATGATGACATGCACGAAAATTTATGGAATTAGAAATTGAAATTTCGAAATTTAGGTCAAAATGACCAAAATACCCTCGATAACAAGACTATGGTCTTGAAACCAGGGTTTTCTAAAATAAATTTTGAAAAAATGGGAAATGTAAAACACAAATGACATTAAAATTAACCCTAATATGACATGACATGTTTATTTACATGATAAAAACCCTAAAATGGCAAAAATATCACAAATTATCAAATTTAACTTGATTTTCGCTTTTGAATTTAAAAATAAACTAACATACAAAGCAAATGAACTTGTATTTGAGCTAAATTTGGCATGGACACCTATACTAACCCTAGGAACATAATAGAATCCGAAAAAATATATTTTTTTGTATTTTTAAATATGAAAATTCAAATAAAAACCCTAAATTTAATGATTTTTGCCTAAAATATTGATTCTAAATTGAATTTTGGATATCAAACTTCCATAAAAATTTCCCAAATTTTATGGGGTAATAGAGGACAGTTAGGCAAAGATTTTTTAATTTTATACCTTTAGGTTTTGACCTATGGTTGGAGCTGGACAACTCTGGCAAGTCGGATCGGAATCCGACGATTCTAGGATCTAGGGTAAACAGACAAGTTTTCAAAAAAATATAGAAAAAATAGAAGACAAATGAGAAAATAACTGGAATTGTGAGAAAATGTCTCTGACAAACATAGAAAAATTTCATCTTTTTACAATACTGGGATTCAGGTTACATTTTGGAAATGAGCACAATGTTATCAGAGACCTAGATCTCTGGAATTTCTGGATATTGGAATCTGTCATATAGAAAAAATAATTTCAGGAAAAATACTTGGACAATTCGAAAAATTCCCACATTTTGCGAAATGACAGAGTAATGGGTTATAAACAACTTTTATGTTGAAAGTTTTTGCATTCAGGCTACGAATTGTGTAGACACAACACATTTGAGTCGGTCTATACCCTGACAAGGAAAAATCAAAGTTTTCTTAAGGGTCTGGGAAAATCGATTTTTAAAAAAGGAAAAATCTATTTATAACAATCCCAAAAATTTCAGACAGTTATTATATTCCACCATGAATCTACTGTAATTTTTAGAAGAGGATTCAGATTTTCCATCTAGGGGATCTCAGGCTGACAAGTCTGCTAAAACAAAACTTGGAAATTCTGGAAAATAGAAAACCCGATTCAGAGTTTGATCTTTTTGATGAGGTTATAGGACCAGAATTAAACCAATTTTTTAGCAGAAAATTAAGGACACCTAAATTTAATAATAATGCAATTTACAGAATTTATTGACGAAAGAATGCACATAAAATAACATATGGATTTTATACTAAAATGAAATCTATGGGTTTTAAACCAAATATTAACAAAGCTATGCAAAGTAAATGAAATGATTCAATGACTTAACCTAAATGCATGTTCTAACATAAAATGACATGAAAACGAAAATCAATAGGGAGAGCATGACTTATTTCTTTTGATGTCGGCAGTCGAAAGGAGGGATCCGATCCATCCATTGGATGGATCCCTTCTTTTACATGGCCTTAGCAACATGAAAACATCATTAGCCATTCACGAAATGATTCACTTAGCCATATGAATCCAGTTCTGAACTGGATTCATGCTAGGCTTATAAAAGAATCATAGAAGAAATGTTCTCACCTTGGATTTAATTGGGACGAGGTAGGGGAGATAATTTGGGCGTCAGCCACTTGGAGGTGGCTGGACCGACTCCAACAATGGCTTGTGACCGCAACAATTGGTGTCTTGAAGGTTGAAGATGCTGCAACTGTGAAGGATGGAGGTGTCCAAGAGAGTTGGCGTGGAGGAGGCGGTTGGCTGCAACTTGTAGATGGCTGAAGCAAGGTCGAGGGTGGCTGCAAGTTGGAGCAAGCTGCTGTAACAGGAGAGTTGGAGATGCTCCTTGGTGCTGCCAAGGATGGAGGAAGGAGGTCCTGTTGCTGGGACTTGATTGATGGTAGCACCAATGGTGAGGAGCTGCTACAAGGAAGGTGGCTGAAACCACTAAGGCACCAAGAGAGAGAGAGAGAGAGAGAGAGAGAGAGAGAGAGAGTTAGGTCTACGTGAATCCTTAGTCTCTTCTCCTTTTTTTCTTGGTTTTTTAACTTAGGACCAAATAATTTTTCTTTCCTAAGTTTTAATGGAAATAAGTTTTTTTATGAGAGGGAAGAAGGGAGTTTACGTGAATGAGTTGGAGAATAGGCAAAGGAACGAGGGAAGCGAAGGGAAGAAGGAAAGAAAATGGAAGAAAAAGAAAAAGAAAAGAAAGGAAGAAGAAGAAGAAAGAAAAGGGAGAATAAAAAAGGAAAGAAGGAAGAAGGAAGAGGGAAAGGAAAGAGAGGGGCTAGGGGGGTTGACCCCCTTGTGAGTCCCACCTTAGGTAAAATAAATAAATAATAAAAAAATAACGAAAATGTAATTTATTTTTCCTTTTTATATATAAATTAAAAAGGCAAATGCAAATGGATGGGCCATCTCAGAGCGGGTCCAAATTCTAATTTTTAAATTCATTTTGACGATTAGAGGGGTAAAATAGTCTTTTCAGAAAGTTTCTAAATGAAACGAGCTATTTTTGGCAGTTTATGAAATGTGATGAAATGTTATGAAATGCTGAAAAATGATATGAAATGATATGCCAAATGCTAACCCTGAATGAAGAATTTTGAATGTTAGACCCCAATTGGTAGTTGTTCTAGTTCAAAAAGTGCTAAAATTGATAAAATTTGCAAAATGATTCAAGAAATGGTTTTCAGACTCTGCTAAGCTAGAGTGACATTGAAGATTTGGGTGAGAGATGGATTGAACTAAAATGAACTAGATTGAGCTGAGTTTTAGGGTTTCAGAACTCAAATGGACTGACAAGACATTGACTAAAACTGCCATTTTTAGAGAAATGGTACGGAATGGTCACTGGAGTGAAGTGAATTACGAATCTGAGCTGGGTTTGAGCTGAGATAAAGATTTGTAGTACTGAGATGGACTAAAATTGAAGCTCGAACACTAGCTCAATTGACTGGATTCAACTCAATTTCAGCTGAATGAGCTGAAATGGGCTAAAATGGGCTAAAATGGGCTCCTAGACACTTGAATAGGGTTTTGAACAGAAACTAGAGTGCTTGAACTCCTAGTGAGCTCAGGCTAGACTTAGGGAAGTATGACTGACTGACTCAGAGACAATTGGCTTAGATTTGAGTGAGAAATGAGCTCATTTCTGAAGAAATGATCCCATTTTGGCAGGAATGGTCAGAAATGAAAATGGTTTGTTCATTGTGAGCTCAAGTGGGCTTGAAATAACTGATACTCTAACTGTTCTGAACTGACCAATGAGCTTAGTTGACTCCGACTGACTGGGGTCCGGGATGTCTTAGGGGTAAAATGGTAATTTTCCTAGTGAAAATAAGTAAAGTGGTGATTTTCTAAAACTGACTCGGGGTTTGACTTCTACACTGACCTAACAGGGTTGGCACTGCACGAGGAGGATTGTTTGAGAATGGATGGGGAAAATTTGGGGTGTTTACAGATGCCCCTCTTTGCTACTAAGCCGGCTTGAGGACGAGCTTAGTGGCAAAGAAAAACACACCAAATTTGGGCTATAAAAATGCCCCAGTTAGAAGGATCTGGCTAGTTATGAAGATTAGCCCCGATGAAAATGGCAGATATGAAATAGAGAATAAAGAAGAAAAATTTACTTCAGAGAAGTGAGATTCAGGTTTTGCCCTTAACCTGGATGGGATGAGAAATACCTCGTGTAGAAACAAAGCTCAGGTTTGCCCCTTAACCTGACTGAGAATGAAATACCTCATCAAAATGAGGCTCTGGTTTAACCCTTAACCTGACCGAGAATTAAAATGATGAGATTCTCGAAAGAAGAACCCATGATGTAACCTTCAGACTTCTGCACAATGAATCCGATAGGGGTTTTGCAAAAGGATGAAATTGGGGTCCCTAAAGCTTGAAAAGGGGTTTGATTTTGGGTGCCTCATTGCTGAGACTAAATAACTTTTGAAATTGATGACCTTTTGTGAGAAAATGATTGGCGGCTTAACCTCAAGCCGAAATCGGACTGTCTTTGGTGGGACAATGGGGACATAGGGAAGTGTGCGAATCTGAGAGCCCAGGTGCACAAATTATACCAAAGAAGAGAAGGAATCTTGAAAAATTCTGTTATCAAGTCCTAAAAGAGATAACAAATGGTGTCAGTATACGCCAAAGATGAACCTCAAGCTCTCACTTCACGCCAGGATAACTAGAAAATATTGTTAAAATGTTGAAAATTATTGTTGATTCAAAATAATTGATGCGAAAATATTCCCTCTTTCCTACCTAAAATATTACCTCCGATTGGGCTTAACTCTGTGGAATCAAGATTCAAATTCAAATTGCTTGCAATTGACTTTCTTTCAAGGAGGCTATCAATTTCCTTGATATGAAAAGAAAAGAGAGTGTTCTTGATATTGTGAAAGCAATTGGTGAAAGAATATTGATAATAGAATTTCACAAAATTAAAGAGGATTCTTGGCATATCCGACAGTTTGATATCCTGGGATTCTTTTCTCATGATGATCTTTCCGTACTCTCTTTTTGACGGAATTGGAGCTCTCTTGGGTTTTTGGGAATTACATCATCCTTCATTTTGGAGATGTCCTAACTTTTCTCTCTCTCTTTTATTTTGGGAAGGGTACGTCACAAACTCCTTCATCTCAGAGATGTTTTGATCCATCTTTCTCTCAGGGATTATATTGACTGTTATTGGCTCATTGGTTGGAAATCTCTTGATGATAGCAGAAATTAAATATCCTTTAGGGTTTGTCGGGAGGCTCATCGCGGTCGCCTTCAACTTGGCGGTGATCTGAACTTTCCCTGGAAGGATCCGTCACAGACTCCTTCATCTTGGAGATGATCCAAATCTTCTTTGGTCCTGGGGGTCTAACTCGCATAATTCGTCTTCACCTTGACGACAATTGAGCGATCCCTTTTGCAGATATTTAATTGCAACTTAGATGATTGAGGAGATATGGGGATTGAGTGGATTTATCTATATCACCCAGGATATTTCGACTGCTTTATTTTCCAAGAATGATCTTTAAAAATGTTCCATTAACTGCGATCAATATCAATCACTTATGACTTTGCGACAACATTGAATTTCCTTTGCTGGCCATATCGCGGAGTCATTCTTCATCCTTTTGGTTGGCCAATAGAAAGATTTTAAACTTTGAATCCTTTTTCGCTAAAGCTTTGTCCTTTCGGAAGTAATACTGAAGGTATTCTGAGGTAATAATTTTGTGCAATAAGGATTTTGAAATCAACAAATATTTAACAACGATTTGGCAAATTTTTCTTGAAATCCTTTGTGGAAGCGAGCATTTGCAGCACGACTCAATGCATCCTTGACAAAAATTTTCTTCGCCTTTCCCCAAAGGAGAAGATTCAGAAATGGGAAATAGAAATTACTTCTTTCTTCCCTGAAGAGGAGGTGTTTGCAAAATGAAATTTTGAAGAGAAATTAAGCTTTCATCAAAACTTCTTAATATTAGGCTTCTCTTATGGAAAGGGGTCGGTGAATTGGTCATGAAGGAACGAGTCCATCACACTCTCCCTGAAAAGAAGGTCCTTCATGATGAAATGGCCTAGTATGAAATTGGGGTAACAAGGAAAGCGAACTTCTGTTGAAGCTCTCCATGAACTTATGGTTCCTTGTGTAAAATTGAAAATTTGTTTTGCAAACGGTTCACAAAGACACGAGTCCCTTCAAACTCTCCCTGAAAAGGGGTTAAGGGAACAAAGGATAGCATGCAAAAAGAACGAGCTCCCTCGAACTCGCCCTGTAAAAGGGGTCTCTTGCAAGAGGAAATGATTGAAATTGGTATTGGGTGACCAAAAGGTCGAAATTGAAAATTGAAAATTGAAAATTGAAAATTGGAAATTGGAAATTGGAAATTGGAAATTGGAAATTGGAAATTGGAAATTGGAAATTGGAAATTGGAAATTGGAAATTGGAAATTGGAAATTGGAAATTGGAAATTGGAAATTGGAAATTGGAAATTGGAAATTGGAAATTGGAAATTGGAAATTGGAAATTGAAAATTGGAAATTGGAAATTGGAAATTGGAAATTGGAAATTGAATGACCCGAAAGTCAAAACTGGAAGTCAGAAATTGGGTGACCCGGAGGTCGAAATTGGGAATTGGAATTAATATAAAGATTGAATTTGAAAGAATGACCAATACGCATACAGGAACTGGTAAAATAACCAATGAGAGATTAGATTTTGTTAAAGGACCAATTTAAGGATTGGATTTAGGAAGGACCGATGCTAAATCGGATTTAGAAGGACCAATTCAAAGATTGGTTTTTGGAAAGGACCAGTGCTAAACCGAGTTTTGGAAGGACCAATTCGAAGATTGGTTTTTGGGAAGGACCGATGTTAAATCGGGTTTTGGAAGGACCAATTTGAAGATTTTTTTTTGGAAGGATCGATGCTAAACCGGATTTGGAAGGACCAGGTGCTAAACTGGGTTTAGAAGGACCAATTCAAAGATTGGTTTTTGGGAAGGACCGATGCTAAACCAAATTTGGAAGGACTGATTCAAAGATTGGACTTTGGGAATGACTGATGCTAAATCGGGCTTTGGAAGAACCAGGTGCTAAACTGGGTTTGGAAGGACCAGGTGCTAAACTAGGTTTAAAAGGACCAGGTGCTAAACTGGTTTTGAAAGGACTAGGTGAAAAACTGGGTTTGGAAGAACCAGGTGCTAAACTGGGTTTGGAAGGACCAGATGCTAAACTGGGTTTAAAAGGACCAATTCAAAGATTGGACTTTAGGAAGGACCGATGCTAAACCGGATTTGGAAGGACCAGGTGCTAGACTGGGTTTAGAAGAACCAGGTGCTAAATTGGGTTTAGAAGGGCCAATTCAAAGATTGGTTTTTGGGAAGGACCGATGCTAAACCGGATTTGGAAGGACCAGGTGCTAGACTGGGTTTAGAAGGATCAGGTGCTAAACTGGGTTTGGAAGGACCAGGTGCTAAGCTGGGTTTGGAAGGACCAGGTGCTAAACTGGGTTTGGAAGGACCGGTGCTAAGCTGGGTTTAGAAGGACCAGATGCTAAACTGGGTTTAGAAAGACCAAGTGCTAAACTGGATTTGGAAGGACCAATGTTAAGCTGGATTTGGAAGGAAGATTCAAATCAGAATTCAAATTTTCAAGGGAAAACTAAATGAATTGGGTTTTTGAAAGAAAATTCGAGTCAGAACTTGGATCTTCTAGACCAATTACTAAATTACAGAAAAGTTTGAGTAGAAACTCAAACTTCTAAAGGAAAGATAAGCGAATCGAATTTGGAAGAAAATTCAAGTCGGAACTCCAATTTTCTAGACCGATTCTGACACTTGAATTGGATTTGGAAGAAAATTCGAGTTGGAACTCTAATTTTCTAGACCAATTCTAGACATTTGAATTGGATTAGGAAGAAAATTCGAGTCAGAACTCAAATTTTCTAGACCAATTCTAGACATATGAATTGGATTTGGAAGAAAATTCGAGTCGGAACTCTAATTTTCTAGACCAATTCTATACATTTGGATTGGATTTGGAAGAAAATTCGAGTCAGAACTCTAATTTTCTAGACCAATTCTAGGATCTGAAGGAAGAAAAATTTGACCAATATAAATTGGATTTAAGAGTTTCAACCAGTAAAACAGGATTTAGAAAAATACTAGCATGAGTACCGGATTTTGAAAGAGTACCAACACGAGCACTGAATTTTGAAAATTTATCAGCATGGATACTGGATTTTGAAAAATTACCAGAAGGAACACTGGATTTTGAAGAAAAATTTACCAGCACGAACATTAGGTTTTGGAAAATTACCAATACGAACATTGAGTCTTGAAGAATTACCAGCACGAACACTGGGTTTTTGAAAATTACCAACACGAACACTAGGTTTTGAAGAATTACCAGCACAAACACTAGTTTTTTGAAAATTACCAGCATAAACACTGAGTTTTGAAGAATTACCAGCAAAAAAATTAGTTTTTTAAAAAATTACCAATTGATTTTGATAGAAGATTTTCAGTCTTCACCCTCACAATGACTTGGACAACTGTCGGGGTCTCAGGATTTATCCCTTATCCTGAATGGGTAGCTCAGGTTTATCCCTTAACCTGAAGGAGAAGTTCAGGTTTATCCCTTAACCTGAAGGGGAAACTTGATGCAAATGCAAATTGATGCAGGTGAATGCGAATGAATGCATGCAAATGCAAATGAATGCAAATGATGTAAATGGGTGCACATGCGTCAAAATGAGAGATTTGTGTGATCCTGCCTGCATACAAGACGTTTTGAAGACAATTTTTAAAATAATGCCCCAGTATACTAGGGGAAACACATTTTGGACAAAGGAAGATAATTGATGATCGAAGAATTCTCTTGGAAAGTAACAAGGTAACTAACTTTTGATCGATTCAGGAGAGACTCTGAAGAGGGTCATTCCTCATGAAAGGACATTTTACAGAGGAGGATAAAAGGTGGCATCAAGCTCATGAAGAAAATTGATAGTTTTATTGATGCATTGAAGAAAAAGTGACAAATTAATGAAAGATAAACAGGATTTATGTCATCCCTTCGAAATAATAAAAGCAAGATGGGAATATGCTGGCATTGTCAGTTTTTTTTTTTTTTGAGTGATTGAGGAAAAGCTCGATCAAGACAATTGACTAGTATCCTTTTCATCTACCACAAGGAGCTTTTTATCGATGCAGTCTTGAATAATGTTCTTGAGGATGAAGCAACTTTCAGTATCATGCCCCATTGCTCGATGGAACTTGCAGAAATGATCTTTCAATTTCCCTAGGGCAGCTGGAGGATCAGTAACCCTTGAAAGTTTGATCAAATCTTTTTCGAGCAGGTATTCAAGAATTTCCTCAAGTGGTTGATCTAAAGAAGTGAATTTACGGTCATAACCCCAATCGTCACGCTTTATCTTCTCTCGAGTGCTTGGTTTCTGCGGGGAGCCAAAAGACTTGTCATCATGCTTGAGGGCATTCCCCTTTTTGCTTTTCACGCCGCTGCTATTACCTTGGCCTGTGGTGTTGGTTGCGCAAGTGGCTCGTACCTTTCCTTTGGCATCTGCGCTATTTTTCGAGAGCGTGAGGCTCTCATATACACCATTTTTCTATCCCCATTTCGAGCCATTCGGCTCGTTCTATTAATTCGACGAAAGATCATGCCGGGGAAGTGGAGATCAAGCCTCTCAAAGGTTGAGAGAAATTATTCAGGATGACTGACAACGCATGCCTTTCTGATATCAGATCCTTCATTTGATTGCAAGTGGATCTCCATTTGTGAATGAAGTCTCTAGCCTTTTCATCCTCTTCCTGCTTCAGATTGTAGAGATGATTGAGGGTTGGTAGCGCCTCGGTATTGAACAAGAATCGCTCAATGAAAATATTAACTACCTTGTCGAATTCCTTCAACTCAATGGGATTGATGTGCTCTGAATACCATTTGGCAGTTGTTCCCTCCAGACTGCGAGAGAAACAAAGGAAAAGTGCCCTATTATCTCGCTTGAATTTGGCACATTCAGCAAAGAATATAGCCAGATGTGTCTTTGGGTCAGCAGATCCGTCAAATTTAATGTATTTTCTGAGGAGATTGTCCAGATTGTTGTTCCCATCCAGACCATCATAGAAGTCTTCACTAGTGAAGACTTTCTTACCCGTGTTGCGGGCCTGCAGATCTCGAACTATTCTAACCATATCTCTGAACTGTGGTTGGTCAGAATCACTGATAGACTGATCTTTGAATTTATGGGCTGACCCCTGCCCCTGCGTAGACTTACGGAGTATCTGTTGGGTCTCAATTTCTTCATCTGTGTCTCCCACTGATTTCTTTTCATCAGATGTATCTTCATGCTAGACATGCTTTTTAGATATCTTCACCTGCTTCTTGACTGTGTGACCCTTAGCCTTCTGCTTGACCTGGGTCTGCTCTGTACTGGCTTCAGCTTTCTCTGCCAGCATCTTGCTCATCATCTTTTTAAACATGGCATACATTTGAGGATCAATGTCATCCTCCTACTGCCCTTGATTTCTGCCTGATCGAGGAGAGTCCATTTTTTCTTCTGAGGCCGTTGAATACACGATGCCTTCTACCAGTGCAGTTTTCTTCCCTGACCTCGTCTGAACTATTAAATATTATGAACGCTCTCTGTAGAGCAAAGTTGATGGTTAGGCTTTTGAGAGAGATTTTGATTGGAAGAAAATATTTGTTGAGAAATTTGGTAGACAATTGAAAGAATATCCCATTACTAGGGATTGAGTCATCATTGGGATTACAATAATTGGGTTGCCATTCCTTCGCAAAGAAAATAAACAACTAAAAATTATGCCTTGTTACCTAGGCGAGGTCGTCAAACCAAGAATGAAGAATTTGAAAGATTTTTATTCATTGAAGGGAAAACATGATTGCATCAATAATAAACTTGGGATCTTATAATCAGCAGAGACACGAGGACCCGGAAAAAGTGGAAGAGTAACAAAAGAGTCTAAGCTATATCTGACAGAATGGTATGTTCCAGACCACTGTGCTGATGTAAGGTTGAACTCTGGCACGACTCTCGATAGCAACCGCATCTCTGCGCGCTTCTGTCTCTGAGAAAACTGTCGGACACACCGCTCTGGATGATAGTAAGCGTAGAAGAATGGACCAAGTAGCTTGAATCACTTGCCGTATGCATAGGTGTATCTGGGAGGTGAAAGCTCTCGATCAAAGTAGTCCCACACTACTTCTTTCTGCAGGTGATCAATTAGGAACTGGTACCGTGCAACTGGAAGGAGCTCATTGCCATTGTATATGAACGAACTAGCTATGGTCGGCACATGCTGAAGGAACCAAGACTGAAGTGCATAGCTACATCTCTCAACTAAAATGGACTCTGCAAGCATGAAGCGGGTCAATCCTTTGTATAGAAAAGCAAGTGCGGCCATGGCTATCGAGAGACGACTGGTCTGTCGACTTCCCCATCTTCTCAAAAGTTGTACTATTCTGACATCCACATAACTCTATCCGTTTGGAAAGAAAGCGAGTCCCACAATACATAGAACCATCGCATGTTGAATTCTCTCTCGAGCTATCCTGGATAACGAACTGACTTTTGCGAATGCCCCATACTATCGGTAGATCTCGATCAGGCTCACATATTTATTCCCATTTTCTTCAATCAGTGGCCAAGACTTACGCCCTGTCATGCGAGCTAAAACATATTTGGGGTCCAGACCCTTGACATTGATCAAAAATTGCTGCTCCAATGGATCTTCAGGCTAACCGGCTGGCTCGGGCAATCCCATGATCTCTGAAAACTCATCCATCAACAGGGTCATCTCGCCTTATGTGAACCAGAACATGCAAGTTTGCGGATTCCAACATTTCCGTTGACTGTCAACTTTTCCACTGTGGATGCCAGTTCCAACCTGCAATCGCTCAAGTGGTCCAGAAACACACGGGAGAAGTTTTTAAACCAGGTATAGTACCACTAGGGAAAGAAAGGTCTGGTGCTGAGGGCTCGATGCTCGAGAAGACTTTGTCGCACCTCGTAGGAGATGCAACCCTCAGGAAAGACAGAGTCGAGCTGACTGGATGCCATTGGACTAAATGATAGGAAGATTGGAATTAGACTTTGGAAAAATACAAGAATTTTGAAAATTGCAGGCAGGATAAAATACAAAAGCTGAAAATTCGAAGTCCAGAGGAACGGAAGGATGGAAAATCACCTGGAGTTTTGAAGAAAAAGTGGATAATTTAGAAAAATCGTCCAGGGTTTTTGAGAAAAAGATGAAAAATGTGGTATTTTGAAAAATCGTCCAGTATTTTGGAAAAATTGGGGAGAATATGGGAAAATAAGATGAAAATGAATATCATACATTCAATTACAAACAATTATGCACATACAACATTCCCTAAGAAGCTTACTCTAAATGCATCAGTTTTGAAAGAGCTTTAGGACCCTAATCCTGACTCTAGGCTCAGATCAACTGTGTCCAATCATGCTATGCCGATATACTCGAGCCGAGACTCGATGTATGTGACATAAAAATTCATTTCCAGTTCTAAGCTTGTGTTTTCCCAGCATCCTTGAGCATCTGCCGATATACGTTGGACTATGGCCCTTGGTACGTGGCAGGGGGGCGTTAGCCCAAATAAGTGGCTCGGTTGTGAGGCTCTGTCCTGAACTATGGTTCTGGAAGAGAGCCCAACAACATGTAAACCGAGTAGACATAGGTAGGGTGGTTTTTGAAATATGAGCACATGCAGACAAACAAATGGCTCTAAGTCCTAAAGAGATAGAGATTTTGAAAATTTTGAAGAAACAACCATTGTTTTCACACAGATCCTAGATTGAGTGTTGTATTTCAGACCTAAGTCTATGTGAGCATGAATAATTCTCCTCAATATGGTTCTACTAAACCATACCTAGTCTACATGCAGTCCATGTTAGCTAGGTTCAAGTCTAGGCTCCTAGGTTTACATGATATCAGAAAGTAAAGCTGACAATTCATAGAACATGATTTAGAAAATTGAACTAAGTGAAGCACACAATTGATCAGACGAAGACAGGTCCCATCACGGTCGCCAAACCTGTTATCATCGCAAAATTCCCCCCCCTCTCTTGCGAGAGAGAGAAACGATTCCGCGAATCAAACTTGACCAAAATTTTGAAAATTGGTTTTAAAAATTACTCGCCTCAGTTTTGAAAATTTGTAGGAAAATTCCATAGAATGGTATCCGCCTGTCAGTACGAGGTTCAACCATTCCTGGCGCCTTTACCAGGGGTAATTGAACCAATAATCAAATGTGTGCTTTGACTAAGTTAAATTATCTAAATTATGCTCTATTTTCCTAGAATGCACAAAGAATCAGGCATGTGCTATGGAATTTTGAAAATATACAAGTTTTGAAAGAATGATGCTTGCTTGGGAAATTGAAATATACTTGGAAAATGATTGAAAAAAAAATCGGGATTCCTGGGAAAATAATTGAACTTCATTAGAAATGAAGAAATTTGCATTGAAAAATGAATTCTCAAGAAAATTTGAACATTGGGAAAATCGATTTTGAGATTTGAATTGCTTTTCTGAGGAAATGGATTTGAGAATCTTGAGAAAATAAAAAAAGCTCATTGGAAAATGATTTTTGAAATGGAAAATGGATTCTCAAAAAAATTAGATCTTTGAGAAAATCGATTTCTGAAAACTTGGGATTTTGAAATTTGAGAATTTTAAAACATTAGAAAATCTTGATTTGAACTTGGGAAATACTTTGAAGTCTAATGTGAAAACTTAGGATTCTGAGAAAATCAAATCCTGAGAAAGACTTGGAAATTTTTGAGAAAACTGTTTTTTTTGAAATGGAATTAGAAAATGATTTTGAAAATGATGCAAATTGACTGAATGAATGAATTTGAAAGGGAATTTCATTGAGGAATTGGGAAAACCTTTTTGAGTTTTGAGAAATGCAGTGCATTTTTGAAGTTAGCCTAAGAGTGTAGGCTGAATGTGGCTAATACGAAGATCATAAATCTTGGTTTTCTTCGTATTTTGATTATGGCCATAAATACGAATCCCACCAAATTCGTGAACTTCATAAGAGCTTGTGCACGTGCCATTCGTGTCAACCATAGTGATTTTTGGGAAAAATGTGCATGAATGATGCATCAGATATCAGAATTTACAAAAATTAAACTATATGCAATTGAGCCCTATTCTAATCTGAAAAGTAACTCTTATTCCAAATTATTACAACTTGATGTTATATTGAATTGAAATAAAAGAATAAAAGCTAAGTCTTCTTCTTAGATGTTCCTGCAAAACTAGAAAACAATGTTAGCACATAAATGTAGATTTTTCCAATTTTTTCTGAAAATATTGGAAATTATCGGATATTACTCAAATATAAACCCAAAATCATACCCACTTTGATATAAACATAAGAAATAAGGAATAAATTTCGAAAATAAAATTGAAAATTCGAAATTAGGGAAAAAAGACCAAAATGCCCCAGATGACCTTGAAATTAGGGTTTTCTGAAAGATTTTTTGTAAAATTTGGAATTTTGAAAATCAAATGAAATTAATTAAAAACAATATGATGAAATATGATGACATGCACAAAAATTTATGGAATTAGAAATTGAAAATTCAAAATTTAGGTCAAAATGACCAAAATACCCCTGATAACAAGACTATGGCCTTGAAACCAGGGTTTTCTGAAATAAATTTTGCAAAAATAAGAAATGTGAAATGTAAATGATATTAAAATTAACCCTAATATGACATGACATGTTTATTTGCATGATAAAAACCCTAAAATGGCAAAAATATCACAAATTATCAAATTTAACTTGATTTTCGCCTGATTTTCACTTTTGAATTTAAAAATAAACTGACATACAAAGCAAATGAACTTGGATTTGAGCCAAATTTGGCATGGACACCTAAACTAACCCTAGGAACATAATAGAATCCGAAAATATATTTTTTTGGTATTTTTAAATATGGAAATTCAAATAAAACCCCTAAATTTTATGATATTTGCCTAAAATACTAATTCTAAATTGGATTTCGGATATCAAACTTCCATAAAATTTCCCAAATTTTATGGGGTGATAGAGGACAGTTAGGCAAAGTTTTTTTCCTTTTACACCTTCTGGTTTTGACCTATGGTCGGATCTTGACAACTATGGCAAGTCGGATCGAAATCCGGCGATTCTAGGATCTAGGGTAAACAGACAGGTTTCTAAAAAAAATATACGAAAAATAGCAGACAGATGAGAAAATGAATCAAATTATGAGAAAATGTCTTTGACAAACAGAGGCAAATTTCATTTTTTTACAACTTTGGAATTTGGGTTACAGTTTGGAAATGAGCACACTGTTATCAGAGACCTGGATCTCTGGAATTTCTGGATATTGGAATCTGTCAAACAGAAAAGATAATTCTAGGAAAAATACTTAGACAATCCCCAAAATTCCCAAAATTTGGGAAATGACATAGTAATAAGTTATGAACAACTTTTATGTTGAAAGTTTTTGCATTCAGACTACGGGTTGTGCGGACACAACACATTAGAGTCGGTCTATACCCTGACAAGAAAAAATCGAGGTTTTCCCAGAGGTCTGGAAAAATCGATGTTTAAAATAAGCCAAATCTATTTATAAGAATCCTAAAATTTTCAGACAGTTATTAGATTCCATCGTGAATCTACTGTAATTTTTAAGGAAGGATTCAGATTTTCCATCTAGGGGATCTCAGGCCAACAAGTCTGCTAAAACAAAACTTGGAAATTCTGGAAAATAGAAAATCCGATTCAGAGTTTGATCTTTTTGATGGGGTTATAAAACCCAAATTAAACCAAATTTTTAGCTAGAAATTAAGAACACCTAAATTTAATAATAATGAAATTTACAGAATTTATTAATGAAAGAATGCACATGAAATAACATATGGATTTTATACTAAAATGAAACATATGGGTTTTAAACTAAATATTAACACAACTATGCAAAGTAAATGAAATGATTCAATGACTTAACCTAAATGCATGTTCTAACATAAAATTACATGGAAACGAAAATCAATAGGGAGAGCATGACTTATTTCTTTTGATGTCGGCAGTCGAAAGGAGGGATCTGATCCATCCGTTGGATGGATCCCTTCTTTTACATGGCCTTAGCAACATGAAAACATCATTATCCATTCACGAAATGATTCTCTTAGCCAAATGAATTCAGTTCTGAACTGGATTCATGCTAGGCTTATAAAAGAATCATAGAAGAAATATTCTCACCTTGGATTTAATTGGGAGGAGGTAATGAAGATAATTTGGGTGTCCACCACTTGGAGGTGGTTGGACCGACTCCAACAATGGCTTGTGACCACAAGAGTTGGTGTCTTGAAGGTTGAAGATGCTGCAACTGTGGGGGATGGAGGTGTCCAAGAGGGCTTGCGTGAAAGAGGCGGCTTGCTGCAACTTGTAGATGGCTGAAGCAAGGTCGAGGGTGGCTGCAAGTTGGAGCAAGCTGCTGTAACAGGAGAGTTGGAGATGCTCCTTGGTGCTGCCAAGGATGGAGGAAAGAGGTCCGGCTGCTGGGACTTGATTGATGGTAGCACCAATGGTGAGGAGCTGCTACAAGGAAGGTGGCTAAAACCACTAAGGGACCAAGAGAGAGAGAGAGAGAGAGAGAGAGAGAGAGAGAGAGAGAGAGAGAGAGAGAGAGGTCTACGTGAATCCTTAGCCTCTTCTCCTTTTTTTCTTGGTTTCTTAACTTAGGACCAAATAAATTTTCTATCCTAAGTTTTAATGGAAAAAAGTTTTTTTATGAGAGGGAAGAAGGGAGTTTACGTGAATGAGTTGGAGAATAGGGAAAGGAAGGAGGGAAGAGAAGGGAAGAAGGAAAGAAAAGGGAAGAAAAAGAAAAGGAAAGAAAGGAAGAAGAAGAAGAAAGAAAAGGGAGAAGGAAAAAGGAAAGAAGGAAGAAGGAAGAGGGAAAGGAAAGAGAGGGGCTAGGGGGGTCGACCCCCTTGTGGGTCTCACCTTAGGTAAAATAAAAAAATAATAAAAAATTAAAGAAAATGTAATAATTTTTTTCTTTTTATATATAAATTTAAAAGGCAAATGCAAATGGATGGGCCATGTAGAAGCAGATCCAAATTCCAATTTTAAAATTCAATTTAACGATTAGAGGGGTAAAATAGTTTTTTTAGAAAGTTTTTGAACGAAACAAGCTATTTTTGGCAGTTTTTGAAACGAGCTCAGAATTTGAAGTTGAATACCCCGTTGCGAAGCAAATCTAGTGTAGAATTTGAAAATTTGAGTTTGAAAGAAATCCAGATTGTTTTTCTTGAGAAAATATTTCCAAATTTAGAATCCTGGGGGTAAAAATGTCAATTTTGGAAACCCTGGGTTTGAAATTGATTTTTGAAAACTTTTAAAACTCAATCTGGATTGAAATTTATAAAACTGGAGTTCTGGACTTCGAAAATGGAATGAAATGTTATGAAATGCTGAAAAATGATATAAAATGATATGCGAAATGCTAACCCTGAATGAAGAATTTTGGATGTTAGACCCCGATTGGTAGTTGTTTCAGTTCAACAAGTGTTAAAATTGATAAAAGTTGCAAAATGATTCAAGAAATGGTTTTCAGACTCTGCCGAACTAGAGTGACACTGAAGATTGGGATGCGAGCTGGATTAAACTAAAATGAACTGGATTGAGCTGGGTTTTAGGGTTTCAGAACTCAACTGGACTGACAAGACATTGACTGAACTGACCTTTCCGACTAAATTTTCAAGAAAAGCTGCCATTTTTAGAGAAATGGTACAAAATGGTCACTAGAGTGAAGTGAATTACGAATCTGAGCTGGGATAAAGATTGATAGTACTAAGATGAACTAAAATTGAAGCTCGTACACTAGCTCAATTGACTGGATTCAACTCAATTTCAGCTGAATGAGATGAAATGGGCTAAAATGGGCTCCTAGACACTTGGAAATGGTTTTGAACAGAAACTGGAGCGCTTGAACTTCTGGTGAGCTCATGCTAGACTCAAGGAAGTATGACTGACTGACTCAAAGACAATTGGATTAGATTTGAGTGAGAAATGAGCTCATTTCTAAAGAAATGATCCCATTTTGGCAGGAATGGTCAGAAATGAAAATGGTCTATTCATTGTGAGCTCAGGTGGGCTTGAAATAACTGATATTCTAACTGTTCTAAACTAATCAATGAGCTTGGTTGACTCTGACTGATTGGGGTCCGGGATGTCCTAGGGGTAAAATGGTAATTTTTCTAGTGAAAATAAGTAAAGTGGTGATTTTCTGAAACTGGCTCGGGGTTTGACTCCTACACTGACCTAACAAGGTTGGAACTGCACGAGGAGGATTGTTTGAGAATGGATGAAGAAAATTTGGGGTGTTTATAGGGGACCAACTGATCAATCAGCCCGACACTAGCACAAGCGCTAGGCATACCAGTACGTGCACTGGATTTTTGTAAATATACCAGTACGAGCACTGGATTTTTGAAAGATGTACCAGTACGATAACTAGATTTTGAAAATGTACTAGTACGAGCACTGGATTTTTAAAAATATACCAGTATGAGTACTGGATTTTGAAAATACACCAGTACGAGCACTAGATGTTGAAAATGTACCAGTACGAGCACTAGGTTTTGAAATGCACCAGCACGAGCACTGGACTTTCCGACCAAGGGTTGGAAAGGAGACCAACATTTTTAAGACATTTGAAAATCGAAGCAGGAATGATTGTCGGGGTTTCTGGATTATCCCTTATCCTGAAGGGGAAGAGAAAAATTTGACAAAATTGATAAAAGTTGATGAAGAATAGAATTGATAAAGATTAATAAAGATTAATAAAGAGTAATAAAGAAAAGATTCATAAAGATTGACCAAGCATCAATAAAATTGATAAAAGTTGATAAAGAATCAATAAAATCGATATAAATTGACAAAAAATAAAAATTGATAAAGTCTGGTGAAGAATTGGTAAAAATTGGTGGGAAATTAAAAGATGATAAAAGATTTCATAATTATCGCTTATCCTGAAGGGGAAGAGAATAAAATTTGAGGAGCACAAGATCAAGAAAGTTTGATGAAAAATTGTTTTGCAAAAAGAATTCTCATAGGTAGCAATATTGCTCCTATGAGGGGTCTTAAGATTATCCTTTATCCTGAATGGGAACACCTCGAAGAACAAGGGTCAGGTTCATCTCTTAACCTGAGCGGCAAAAAGAATAAAGAAGTACTTCATTGAAAAGAGGTATCAGGTTTATCCCTTAACCTGAAAGGGTAATGAATAAAATTTGACAAAAAATAATAAAATTGATGAAAAATCAATAAAATTGATAAGATTGATAAAGATTGACAAAAATTAATGAAAATTGATAAAAATTAAGGAAAGAGTTTGTTTGATCCTGCCTGCATGTGGGATCTTTAAAGTGAGAGGAGAATGTTCATTCGAAAGACAAGTGAAAAATCATTTCTGGGAAGATAATTATCCGCGAGGTTGATTTTGAGGAGAGATCAACATGAGGGTTGATTTTTAAAGACAATGGTTCAAAACCAATTTTGGAAAGGAAGATCAACACGAGGGTTGATTTTCAAAAAGATTGGACCAAAGTATTTGAACTTTTGGTGATCACGACGAAGATTTTGCAAAATTTTATGATTTTGAAAACCCCTCATAGGTAATTTCATTTCTCTCACGAATGATGTCGAGATTGTCCCTCATCCTGAAAAGAATAGGAATTGAAATGTGGCTTAATAGAAGTCGACGAAGAAGATTTTTGAAACGAAAATACAATTTTTCAAAAATAAATGCCCCAGTGTGGCAAAGGAAAGAAGTATTTGATATCAAAGATATAAGAAAAGTTAACATTGCATTGATAAACTAAATTGATAACAAATACTGAAATATTTACAAGTTTTTTACCAAAGGCCACAAAAAACAGGGACTGACTTGCCCCTATAAGACGATTGAAAAGAGAGAAAGCAGAAAACTTTGGCATGGTTTGTGAAAGCTAGGTCAGGACGGCTGGCTGATCTTCTTCTTCGTCTTCCACCAGAAGCTTCTTATCAATGCAGTCTTGGACGATGTTTTTGAAGACAAAGCAGTGCTCGGTGTCATGACCCATTGCCCGATGGAATTTACAGAACTGATCTTTAAACCTTCCCATAGTCACAGGAGGATATGCTACCTTGGGGAGGTTAACCATCTCCTTGGTTATCATGTACTCAAGAACTTGCTCAAGTGGTTGCTCTAAGGAGGTAAATTCACGGTCGTATCCCCAACCATCGTGCTTTGGTCTCCTTTAGGGCTTTGATTCTAATCGGAGGATCGATGGAGGGCTGTCATTCTGTCTGCTGATCCCATTCTTTTGACTGGAGCAATCATCTCTGCCTGATCCGCCGGTGTGGTTCTTTTTGCCACCCCTTTTGTTTTTGCCATTGTTGTTGTTGGAGGAACTGGTAGAAAAGGTGAAGTTGGTTTTCTTTTTCACATCCTGACTGCCTCCTGCCAAGGTGATGCCGTTATAGGTTCCGTTCTCTAATCCCAATTCGAGCCATTCAACTCGCTCTATTAACATGATGAAGGATTTGGATGGAGAAGTGGAGATCAGACCCTTCAGAGGTTGAGAGAAATTGTTCAGGATTACTGACAGTACAAGCCCTTCTGATATCAGGTCCTTCATCCTATTGCAGGTAGATCTCCACCTATGAATAAAATCTTTTGCCTTCTCATTGTCATTCTGTCTCAGATTGAAAAGATGGTTGAGAGTAGGCGGAGCCTCGGCATTTGTTATCATCGCAAAATTTTTCCTCTCTCCTTCTGCGAGAGTGAGAGAAACGATTTCGCGAGTCAAACTCGACCAAAGTTTTTGAAAATGGTTTTGAAAATTACTCGCCTCCGTTTTGAAATTTTGCGGGAAAATTCCGTGGAATGGGATCCGCCTGTCGGTACGATGTTCAACCATTCATGGCGCCTTTACTAGGGGTAATTAAACCAAGGATCAAATGTGCGCTTTGACTAAGTTAAATTATCTAAATTATGCTTTATTTTCCTAGAATGCACAAAGAATCAGGCATGTGCTATGGAATTTTTAAAGCATGCAAGTTTTGAAAGGTTGATGTTTGCTTGGATAGTTGAAATATGCTTGGAAAAATGATTGGAAAAGTACTTGAAAATAGAATTCTTGGGAAAATCATTGAAGTTCATTGGAAATCAGAAATTTGCATGGGAAAATGAATACTCAGGAAAACTTGAACTTTGGGAAAATCGATTTTGAGATTTAGATTGCTTTTCTAAGGAAATGGATTTGAGAATTCTGAGAAAATCAAGAAAGCTCATTGGAAAATGATTTTGAAATGGAAAATGGATTCTCAGGAAAATTAAATATTTGAGAAAATCGATTTCTGAAAACTTGGGATTTTGAAATTTGAGAATTTTAAAACATTAGAAAATCTTGATTTGAACTTGGGAAATACTTTGAAGTTTCATGTGGAAACTTAGGATTCCGAGAAAATCTAATCCTGAGAAAAACTTGAAATTTTTTTAGAAAACTGATTTTTCTGAAATGGAATTGGGAAACGATTTTGAAAACGATGCAAATTGAATGAATGCATGAATTTGAAAGGGGATTTCATTGAGGAGTTGGGAAAACTTTTTTGAGTTTTTGAGAAATGCAGTGCATTTTTGAAGTTAGCCTAAGAGTGTAGGCTGAATGTAGCTAATATAAAAATCATAAATCTTGGTTTTCTTCGTATTCTGACTATGGCCATAAATATGAATCCTACCGAGTTTATAAACTCCATAAGATCTTGTGCACGTGCCATTCATGTCAACCATAGTGGATTTGGAAAAATGTACATGAATGATGCATCAGATATTGAAAATTGCTGAAATTAAACTATATGCAATGCAACCCTATTCTCAGCCGAAAAGTAACTCTTATTCCAAATTATTACATTTGATATTACATTAAATTAAAATAAAATAACAAAAATAAAATATTCTTTTTGAATGTTCCTGCAAAATTAGAAAACATGTTAGCATAGAAATATAGGTTTTTCTGAATTTATCAAAAAATATTGGAAATTATCAGATATTATTCAGATATAAACCAAAATTCATACTCCCTTTGATATAAACATGAGAAATAATCAATAAATTTTGAAAATAAACTTGGAAATTCGAAATTGGGGTCAAAATAACCAAAATGCCCCTGATGACCTTGAAATTAGGGTTTTCTGAAAGAATTTTTGTAAAATTTGGAATTTTGAAAATCAAATGAAATTAATTAAAAACAATATGATGAAATATGATGACATGCATGAAAATTTATGGAATTAGAAATTGGAATTTCAAAATTTAGGTCAAAATGACCAAAATACCCCTGATAACAAGACTATGGCCTTGAAACCAGGGTTTTCTGAAATAAATTTTGCAAAAATGAGAAATGTGAAATGTAAATGATATTGAAATTAACCCTAATATGACATGACATGTTTATTTACATGATAAAAACCCTAAAATGGCAAAAATATCACAAATTATCAAATTTAACTTGATTTTCGCTTCTCAATTTAAAAATAAACTAACATACAAAGCAAATAAACTTGGAATTGAGCCAAATTTGGCATGAACACCTAGACTAACCCTAGAAACAGAATAGAATCGAAAATCTATTTTTTTGTTATTTTCTTAATACAAAAAATAGCTAAAAATCCTAAAAAATCAGAATTTTTCCTAAAATGTTGATTCTAAATTAAATTTAGGATATCAAACTTCCATACAAATTTCCCAAATTTTATGGGGTGACAGAGGAAAGTAAAGCAATGATTTTTTTCTTTTACACATTCTAGTTTTGAGCTATGGTCGGAGCTGTACAGCTTCGGCAAGTAGGATCAGAATCCGACGACTCTAGGATTTGGGGCAAACAGACAGGTTTCAGAAGAAAATGTAGAAAAAATAGCAGGCAGATGGGAAAATAGTTTAAGTTCTAGGAACATGTCTTTGACAAACATAGAAAAAGCTTTTATTTTTACAGCATTGGGATTCGGGTTACGGTTTGGAAATGGGCACACTGTTATTAGAGACCTGAATCTTTGGAATTTTTGGATATGAGAATCTGTCGGGCAGAAAATATAATTTTGGGAAAAATAATTGGACAATCTAAAAAATTCTCAAATTTTGGGAAATGACAGAGTAATGAGTTAGGAACAACTTTCATGTTAAAAGTTTTGACAGACAACTTATGGATTGAACACAGACACAACACATTAGGGTCGGTCTATACCCTGACAAGGAAAAATCAAGATTTTCCTAGAGGTCTGAGAAAATTGATTTTTAACGGAGGTCAAATCTACTTATAAGAAACCCAAAATCTTCAGACAATTATTAGATTCCACCATGAATCTACTGTAATTTTTAGGGGGAGATTTGGATCTCTCATAGGGGTGATTTAGGAGGTTTTTGTTTGCCTAAACAGAAACTGGAAATTCTGGAGATGTGAAATCCCAGTTTGGGATTCAGTTTATTAGGTAGGGTCTTGGAATCCAAATGGATCTAGATTTTCTATAGGACATCACAGACAATCAGAGAGATTCATAAATCAATTTTATGGAATTTTTGAACAAGAACACATGCATGAAATAATAACTAGATTCTGCATAAAAAACCAAAATCTATGAAATATTGATAAAGCAATGGAAAATTAATGAGATGCATAATGAAGCTAATTTAAATGCATAGTTTAATCATGAAACTACAAGAAATACAAAATTAAAATAAAAATCAATGGGAGTATGATTCATTTTTTTTATATTGGTTGTCGAAAGGAGTGATCCGATCCATCCATCAGACGAATCTCTCTCTCTATGCAGCCCACCGCCATGAGAAGCCTATGAAATTCTAATGAAAATCAATAATGCATATAGAGGATTACCTTGGACCGGTTTGGATCAGCTGCAATGGGGTAGGCTGGATAGTGGTAGTTGTGGCTGGTGGCTGCAAGGAATTGGAGGCAATGGTTGGAGCTTTGGAGTTGCAGTTAGGCGATGGAGCCCGTGGTTGTTGAAGATGATGTTGCTTGTTGCTGGAACCGTGGGGGAGCTGCTACAAGGTGGTTGTAGGGGAGCTCAAGCCATGGCTGCTGAGGAGAGAACTTGAGGGTGTAGCAGAGAGAGAGAGAGAGAGAGAGAGAGAGAGAGAGAGAGAGAGAGAGAGAGAGAGAGAGAGCATCCACCGTATCTCCCCTTTCTCTCTTTTTCTTTTTTTTTTTTAACCCAAAACTTAGGTCTTGATAGCATAAGGCTAAAGTTTTAAAAAAAGTTAATGAGAATGAAAAGAAGAGTTTACGTGAATGGGTTGGAGAATAGGGAAAGGAAGGAAGGAAGGGAAGAAGGAAAGAAAGGAAAGAAAGAGGAAGAAGAAAAGGAAAAAAAAAGAAAAAGAAAAGGAAAGAAAGGAAGGGAGAGGGGGCTGGAGGTTTGGACGACCCCCTTGCGGGTCCCACCTTAGGTAAAATAAATAAATAATAAAAACAAAGGAAATAAAGAAAATGTATTTTTTTCTTTTTTATATAAAAATTAAAAAGGCAAATGCAAATGGATGGGCCATCTCAGAGCGGGTCCAAATTCCACTTTTGAAATTCATTTTGACGATTAGAGGGGTAAAATAGTCTTTTTAGAAAATTTCTGAACGAAACGAGCTATTTTTGGCAGTTTTTGAAACAAGCTTGGATTTTGAAGTTCAATACCCCATTGCGAAGCAAATCCAACATAGATTTTGAAAATTTGAGTTTGAAATAAATCCAGATTGTTTTTTTCGAGAAAATATTTTCAAATTTAGAATTTTGGGGTAAAAAAATGTCAATTTTGGAAACCCAGGGTTTGGAATTGATTTTTGAAAGCTTTTAAAACTCGATCTGGATTGAAATTTATAAAACTGGAGTTCTAGACTTCGAAAATGAAATGAAATATGATGAAATGCTGAGAAATGATATGAAATGATGAGAAATGACATGAAATGCTATGCGAAATGCATACCCTGAATGAAGAATTTTGGATGTTAAACCCTGATTGACACTTGTACTTGTTGAAAAAGTGTTAAAATTGATAAAATTTGCAAAATGATTCAAGAAAGGGTTTTTGAATTCTACCGAGCTAGAGTGACATTGAAAATTAGGGTTTGAGCTGGATTGAACTGAAATGAACTGGATTGAGCTGGGTTTTTGAGTTTCAGAACTCGACTGGACTGACAAGATATTGACTTAACTGTTCTCTCCGACTAAATTTTTAAGAAATATTGCCATTTTTAGAGAAATAGTACAGAATGGTCACTGAAAGTGAATTACGGACCAGAGCTGGGTTTAAGCTAAAACAAAGATTAGTAATACTGACATAAACTAAAATCAAAGATCAAACACTAGCTCAACTGACTTAACTTAGCTCAATTTCAGCTAAAAGAGCTGAAATAGGCTAAAATGGGCTCCTGGACTCTTGGAAATGGTTTTGAACTGAAATTGGAGCGCTTGAACTTCTGATGAGCTCAAGCTAGACTCTGGAGAATATGGTTGACTGAGAATGACTGACTCAGAGACAATTGACTTGGATTTGAATGAGAGATGAGCTCATTTTTAAAGAAATGATCCCATTTTGGCAGAAATGGTCAGAAATGAAAATGACCTTCTCACTGTGAGCTCAAATGAGCTTGAAATGACTGATATTCTAAATGTTCTGAACTGACCAATGAGCTTGGTTGACTCCGACTGACTGGGGTCCGGGATGACCTAGGGGTAAAATGGTAATTTTCTTAATAAAAGTGGGTAAAATGGTGATTTTTTTTAAACTGACTCGGGATTTGACTCCTACACTGACCTAACAGGGTTGGCACTGCACGAGGAGGGTTGTCCAGAAATGAATGAGGAAAATTTGGGGTGTTTACAGATGCCCCTCTTTTCTACTAAGTCGGCTTGAGGACGAGCTTAGTGGCAAAGAAAAACACACCAAATTTGGGCTATAAAAATGCCCTAGTTAGAAGGATCTGATTGGATATGAAGAAATTATCCCTGATGAAAATAGTAGATATCAAATGGAGAATGAAGAAGAGAAATTTACTTCAAAAGAAGTGAGATTCAGGTTTTGCCCTTAACCTGGATGGGATGGGAAATACCTCACGTATAAACGAAGTTCAACTTTAACCCTTAACCTGACCGGGGAAATGAAATACCTCATCAAAATGAGGCTTAGGTTTAACCCTTAACCTGAGCGGGAAATGAAAATGATGAGATTCTCAAAAGAAGAACCCATGATGGAGCCTTCAGACCTCTGCACAATGAATCTGATAGGGGTTTTGCAAAAGCATAAAATTGGGGTCCCTAAAGTTTGAAAAGGGGTTTGATTTTGAGCGCTTCATTGCTGATACTAAATAACTTTTGAAATTGATGACCTTTTGTGGGAAAATGATTGGTGGCTTAACCTCAAGCCGAAATTGGATTGTCTACGATGAGACAATGAAGACATAGGAAAGTGTGTGAATCTGAGAACCCAGGCGCTCAGATTATACCAAAAGAAGGGAAGGAATCTTGAAAACTCTCATTATCAAGTCCTAAAAGGGATAACAACTGATGTCAGAATGCTCCAAAAATGAACCTTAAGCTCTCGCTTCATGCTAGGATAGCTAGAAAATGTTGTCAAAATGTTGAAAAATTATTATTGATTCAAAATAATTGAAAGTGATGCACATTGTTTTGAAAATATTCTCTCTTTTCTACCTAAGGTATTACCTCCGATTGGGCTTAACTCCATAGAATCAAGATTCGAATTCAAATTTCTTGCAATTGACTTTCATTCAAGGAGGCTATTAATTTCCTTGATATAAACAGAAAAGAGAGTATTCTTGATATTGTGAAAGCAATTAGTGAAAGAATATTGATAATAGAATTTCACAAAATTAAAGAGGATTCTTGACAGATTTGGCAGTCTGATATCCTGGGATTCTTTTCTCATGATGATCTTTTTGCCCACTTTTTTTTTATTGGCAGAATTAGAGTTCTCTTGGGTTTTTGTGGATTACATCATCCTTTATTTTGGAGATGTCCTGACTTTTCTCTCTCTCTTTTTTTTTTGGGGGGGGGGAAGGGTACGTCACAAACTCCTTCATCTCAGAGATGTTCTGATCCTTCTTTTCTCTCAAGGATTATATTGACGATTATTGGCTCATTGATTGAAAATCTCTTGGTGATAGCAGAATTTAAATATCCTTTAGGGTTTGTCGGGAGGCTCAACGTAGTCACCTTCATCTTGACGGTGATCTAAACTTTCCCTGGAAGGATCTGTCACAAACTCCTTCATCTTGGAGATGATCCAAATCTTCTTTGGCCCTGGAGGTCTAACTCGCATAATTTGTCTTCAACTTGACGACAATTGAGAGATCCCTTTTGCAGATATTTAATTGTAGCTTAAATGATTGAGGAGATATGAAAATTAAATGGATTTTTCTGTGTCTCCCAGGATATTTTGAGTGCCTTATTTTCCAAGAATGATCTTTAAAAATGTGTCATTGACTGTGATCAATATCGATCACTCATGGCTTTGCGACAACATTGAATTTCCTTTGTTGGCCATATCAAGGATTTATTCTTCATTCTTTTGGTTGGCCAATAGAAAGATTTTGAATTTTGAATCATTTTTCGCGAAAGCTTTGTCCTTTTGAAAGTAATACTGAAGGTATTCTGAGGTAATATTTTTGTGTAATAAAGATTTTGAAATTAACAAATATTTAATGACAAATTGACAAAATGTTCTTGAAATCCTTTATGAAAACGAGCATTTGAAGAATGACTCAACGCATCCATAACAAAAATTTTCTTCTCCTTTCCCCAAAGGAGAAGATTCAAAAATGGGAAATAGAAATTACTCCTCTCTTCCCTGAAGAGGAGGTGAACAAAGGATAGCATGCGAAAAAAATGAGCTCCCTCGAACTCTTCCTGTAAAAAGGGTCTCTCGCAAGAGAAAATGACTGAAATTGGTATTGAGTGACCAAAAGGTTGAAATTGGAATTTGGAAATTGGAGATTGAAAATTTGGAAAAGGGAATTTTGAATTTAGAAATTGGAAATTGGAAATTGGAAATTGGAAATTGGAAATTGGAAATTGGAAATTGGAAATTGGAAATTGGAAATTGGAAATTGGAAATTGGAAATTGGAAATTGGAAATTGGAAATTGGAAATTGGAAATTGAAAATTGAAAATTGGAAATTGGAAATTGGAAATTGGAAATTGGAAATTGGAAATTGGAAATTGGAAATTGGAAATTGGAAATTGGAAATTGGAAGTTGGTTGACCTGAAGGTCAAAACTGGAAGTCAAAAATTGGGTGACCCGGAGGTCGAAATTGGGATTTTGAACTAATATAAAGATTGAATTTGAAAGAATGACCAATACACATACAGGAACTGGTAAAATAACCAATGCGAGGTTAGATTTTATAAAAGGACCAGTTTGAGGATTGGATTTGGGAAAGACCAGTGCTAAACCGGATTTGGAAGGACCAATTCAAAGATTGGTTTTTGAGAAGGACAAGTGCTAAACTGGGTTTGGAAGGACCAATTCGAAGATTGTTTTTTGGGAAGGACCGATGCTAAATCGGGTTTGGAAGGACCAATTCAAAGATTGGTTTTTGGGAAGGACCGATGGTAAATTGGGTTTAAGAAGACCAGGTGCTAAACTGGCTTTAGAAGAACCAAATGTTAAACTGGGTTTAAAAAGACCAGGTGTTAAACTGGGTTTGGAAGGACCAGGTGCTAAACTGGGTTTAGAAAGACCAGGTGTTAAACTGGGTTTGGAAGGACCAGGTGCTAAACTGGGTTTAGAAGGATCAGGTGCTAAACTGGGTTTAGAAGGACCAGGTGTTAAACTGGGTTTGGAAGGACCAGGTGCTAAACTGGGTTCAGAAAAGGCTTAACCTGAAGGTTGATTTTGACAAGATTGGCAAAAATGCTTTTGATAAAGGACTTCACTCGTAGGTCAACTTAAAAAAAAATTTGATGTTTTGAAAAGTGTTTGTCGGTCACGATGGGAGATTTTTAATCTTCATCTTTGCAATGACTTTTGGACGACTTTGTCGAGGTCTCAGGATTTATCCCTTATTCTGAATGGGTAGTTCAGGTTTATCCCTTAACCTGAAGGGGAAGTTTGATGCAAATACAAATTGATACAGATGAATGCGAATGAATGCATGCAAATGCAAATGAATACAAATGCTGTAAATGTGTGCACATGCATGCAAAATGAGAGATTTGTGTGATCCTGCATGCATACAGGACATTTTGAAGATAATTTTCAAAATAATGCCCGAGTGTAACTGGGAAAGAAGAATTTGACCATTATTGAAGAAAATATATTAAGGAATTACAAAGGATGTAATAGAGGATTTAAGTATAGAATTTTTTCAAATGTTGAGCATTGATGGGGTCTGATAATTCTACACCATCAGCATTGATGAGTAGATATGAATTGCGGGGTAATGCTTCCTTGACAACATAGGGCCCTTCCCAATTCGGCGACCATTTGCCACCTGGGCGGTGCTTGAGATAAGTCGTTGATCTGAGCACTAGATCATTGACTTAGAATTTCTTTTCAATGACAAATTTTGCATATTGTCTGGCTATCCTCTCACGATATGACTGAGCATGCTCTGCTGCTCTGAGTCTTCTTTCATCTAGAAAATTAAGTTGTACTAGCCGTTATTGCTGATACTGATCAAGAGGTAATTCTAGAAGTGATGCAAATTTCAGAGCATGTTTTTGAACATGTAGAGGCAGTACTACTTCGGTTCCGTAGACAAGTTCTGACAGAGTAGCATTAGTTGAAGTTTGAATGGTGGTTATGTATGCTCACAATGTATCATGGATCTTTTCATGCCAGTCACAGCCTGTTTTCAAAGTTTGCTTCAGGATTCTAATCAGAATTTTATTGGTGGCCTCTGCTTGACCATTCCCTTGAGGATAATGTGATCATCACAAAATTTTTCCTCTCATTCCTCTTTTCCTTTCTCTTTGCCTTTCTAACCTTTGTCCCCTTTTTGAAGGAGAATAAAAGATAGAAAAGAAGAGAGAATGAGAAAATGATGAAGAGAGAGAGGAACTCTTTTGCGGGGTCTCACTTGACCTTAATTTTGAAAATATTTTAGGAAATTACTCGCCCCCATTTTGAAATATTTGTGGGAAAATTGGGAGACGGAATTCGCTCGTTGGTACGAGAATCGAACCAAGGGTCGAATTTATGCCTCTTTGCTTTGCTAAAATATCATCTAAGATTTTATTCTAAGTCTAAATGCACAAAGAATCATGCTTGTGCAATGCAAGGATGTATGCTCTTTTGAAAAGAATGATTTTGGAAATCTGAGATTTTTCAAGTAAAAATGTGATGATGAAAATGAAGAAATGATTTCTGAATGGTTGAATTTAACTTAGAGTTTTGAGATAGAAAAGAGATTTGAAGTTCTAAGTCTTTGAAATAATCAAAATTTTGGAAAAATAAATCTTGTCTGTGAGAAAGAATGATTTTGAAGTTGAGATAATAAGGTAAAGGAAAGGAAGTTTCAAAGTCAGAAATGGACTTTGGATTTAGAATTTTGAACTTGGATTTAGGAGAGGAAATGAATATTTGAAATGGAATTGACTTCTATATTTGAAGCTTGATATCAGAATGAGATTTGAGAAATCCAAATAGAATTGGTTTTAAGAGATCAAGATGGAATATGAGAAATAGAATTGGTTTTTGGAATTTGGGAATCAAGATAAACTTGGATTTTGAAATCTGGAATGGAATTTGGATATGAGATCTAAGATCCAAGATGGAGTTGGATCCGAAATTTGGAATCCTAAATGGAATTTGGATCTGGAGTCTGAGATCCAAGATGGAGTTGAATTCTGGATCTAGAACTTAAATGGGAGTTGTATCTGAAATCTGAGATCCATGATGAAGTTGAATTCTGGACCCTAAATGGAATTGGATCCAAGATCTATAATCCAAGATGGAATTCGGATCTAAAGTTTGAGATCCAAGATGGGGTTGGATTCGAAATCTGGAATCCTAAATGGAATTGGATCTGAAGTCTGAGATCCAAGATGAAGTTGATTTTTGAAAATCTGAATTCAATATGGAATTGGGTTCCCAATTTGGAACTCAAAGTAGAAATTTTGGATCTTTTTGAAAATGGACCTGGGTTTTTGAAGACCTCAGAGAATTTAAAACTTTTAGAGAGGAATTGATTCAGAATAAATCTCAAAGCTTTGATTTTTAATTTGAAGATAAGGAAGCAGACTGGATTTTGATTTTGAGATCAGAAGATGAATCAAAATTTTCAAAGTTAAATTTGAACTTTGAAATTGATTTTGAGATATTGATTTGAATTTGAAGTTGAATCTTGAAATTAGATTTAGGATTTCGAAGTTAATTGGAACTTTGAATTTTGGATTTGGATTGGAAATTTGAAGTTTGAATATAATATGATTTTGAAATTTCAAAGTCAAACTGGACTTTGAAGTTGAATTTTGAATCTTGAAATGAGATAGAATTGAATTTGAATCTATAAATAAGCATTGATTTGAGAAATGAAAAAAAATACTCAAAATCACTTGGAGTTTTGAAAGAGAATTTTGAAAATATGATATAATTCTATCCTAAATGATGAATGAATCTAAAGAATTTAAGATTGGATTTGAAAAGCATTTTTCATTCTTTTAAGTGAATTAAAATAAGATTGAAAATATAATACACTTCTGACTATGGTCATTAAATGTATTATATAATAATCATATTTAAATTCAGATGAAGAATAAAATATATTGTTGGTGCTTTTATAGAGTTTAAAATGAAATTAACTCTCAATATATCCTGACTATGGCCATTGATATATATTTTGAGTTAATTTTAATTTAAACCCTGATAAAAGAAGAAAATATTTAGAAATATGATGATTTTTTTTTAAAAGAGATCCAGTGTTATTCCATAAAAGATGAAAATCCTAAGTTTTGTTCACATCCTGACTATGGCCATTGATGTGAATCATCAACTTAGGATTTAATCACCTTCTATTAGAATGGTGCGCGTGCCCATTCATGTTTTTCCATTTGTGATTTTTTTAGAAATAAAGGCAAAATGACATGAAACAAGCAATTTTAAGACTTTTATATGCTCATGTACTCTATTCTAAGCTAGAAATATAAGAATTCTCATTAATATCTAACTATTACAACCTTGAAATAGGTGTTAAAATTATAAAAATTCTTAATCTAACAAGGAAAGTAGCATTTTCCACCTATTTCCTGCAAAATGAAGTTAGCACAGAACAAGGCACAAAATATAAAAAGGAAAAGCTAAGGGGTTGTATTAAACTAGAATACATATGATGATGAGAAAATTGCTCATGCTAAGCATTATGCCGATGAAGAAATGTACATTGGGATGTGCTTATGGTATGCTAAGTAAAAGAGGAGATGCATATATCCTGAAAGAGCATATATATATATATATGGCATATACAATAGCTTGTGAGATAGGAGAGGTGAAGTTAAGTGTTGAAGGTGATAGTGATATAGTGAAAATGAGAGTTTTGTTAATGTAGAGCAGGAAACAGGGGTAAATGGAATGAATGTCGGGGTTTAGTGAAGTGTTTGTGCCAAGTGTGCTGCAAATGGAACTGTAGACGTACCGGGTCTGCAAATGAGAGACAACAACAATGGGTAAAGTTGGAAGGATATTGGAAGCTATCGGTGAATGCAGGTGGAGATGGTGCTATCAGTGGAATGTGACAGTGGAAGGTGCCGCCGTGTAGGTGTATTCAAGGAAATGTACTGGGTATGAACTGCAATGGTGGCTTGATGAAGACTGGTTCAGCAGTGAACCGTCTCCTGCTAATGGGAGGTGGTGAGTGGTGATATACTGCAGCAGTGCAGTGGATGAAGATGGTATGACTGCATGTGCTGCAGTAGGTAAGTGCAGGGAGGGAGTTGCAGAAATTTACTTTATGTGTGATGCTATCAGGAACAAGCAAACTGAAAATTAAAGTGAAATGGATATATGAAATATGTACATTAACCAACAGACATATGAGGACACCATTTAACATTTAATTCAGATAAACCATCAATCAGCAAATTGATAATCTCTATTTGGGCCATTCGCAGCCCAAATTGTGATGCTAATTCTTCCTTAATATATATCTCCTATATCAGATCGGGTTTTGCAGCAAGCACTGGTATATGAAAAATGGATAATGAAGATGGACATCTAAAAAAAAAGGAGAAAAAGCTACAGCCACTAGCAGAAAATTTCTATGAAATACACATGGCATGGCAAAGGGAGTTTCGGTAAGGGATGTGGGCTTATTGCGAGAGGATGAATGTATACTGCAAATGTGTTGGGATTTTGCTGTGATGGTGGCTTGGCAACACACAGCCGCTGGAAGCTATAGGGTTGCTGTGAAATTAGGTTAAAAGCATGGCTACTGTAAGATGCACATGTGAGTATGCAAATGGGTATTATGAATGTAGGAAATGAAAGTGACAGTGAAATGCTGTGTAGATTTATAAATGTTATAATGCTGAAAAGAGTAAACCACATATACATTTCTAAACATAAATGAAACAACGTTTGAACCAAGGACTGCACTGGACAGATATGAGATGATATGCCAAGCTGAAAAAAAAAATAGACGCAAGTAGCATGATGTAACAAATATAAACAGTAGCCAGAAAAATAAAAGGAGGCAAGTGATTGTGTGAATCATTTATCTGGAATGAAGTGCTATAGCTAAATGATATACCATAGATGAACATCTGAAGTAACAAAACATCCCAAAGAATAGATTGGCAAACCGGAATAGGAATTCAAGTATAAAGTCAATGACCCTGGCTATCAACCAATGGGTCTCTTTACCTGATTCAGCAACCGGGGAATGTATGCATATAAAGGGCTAAGCATTATGAGATGCTCGATAAATGACTCAAGTGAGTTCAAAATAATGAAGACGTTAAATGTAGGTGATTAGCATCTAAGAGCTGCTTTTCAATGCGTACCATATGAATGTTGAACAATGATAAAAAAAAGGTTGCAAGTAACATCTTCAGCCCACTAACCAAATGTAAAAGAATCTTTCACAATTAATCAATCTCATGGATCTTATTAGTTTCATAAGTTGGTTCCAGCCATCAATTCAGCTTCAGCAACCAATCCTTACCGGACAAAGTAACTCAGTATTGTTATGAATTATGCCGTGAAGGATGCTCTGCCATGCTTCAAACAATCGATGCTAGCGTTATTTAAGGCACATTGCAGTGACATTTTATGGCTACTAGTTGCTAATTGCTGTTCATGCGCATGTTATGAGATGCAGAGGGGTAAACACAGGAAATGTAAGATGAAATACAGAAATGGGTGAGATAAGAATGATGAAGGAAACCAGATGTGTGAAACTGTGAGATGATGAAATGGTAATACTGTATATGAGGCATACACGGATTGATGCTGACGTCAAAATGAGAAATGCTACATATATTGAGGACAGAAAATGAAGAAGGGGTATGAAGGATGAATATGTTCCTGCAACGTAATAGAGTTTGGACAAAGGAACAAAAGAAAGTTGAGATTAACACATTAAATCATAGAGTAAATCATGCATTATGCTGTAGAGATTAGAAGATGTGGTAATGCATTATGACTGAAATAAAATAAAAAAACAGGAAACTAAGTGATGATGAATTTAAAAACCAAATGGGCAGATGTGATTGAATTTAGGCTGAAAGAAAAAGGTATACAAATACAGGGGAAACAACAGGGTATTATGGAAATTAAAATGCCCACTAGGATCGACCTCAGCATTGAGCGATAACTGCTTGATGTTAAAGTTCTCAGCAACATAACAAAGGGGATATACGTTAATGGGGCTATGAACCAAGGGAATTTCAAGAAATTAGAAACAACAGAGAAGATAAAGGAAAAAGAAGAAGAGAGAAAAAAAAGAAAAAGAAAAGAAAAGAAAAGAAAAGGACAAAAAAGGAAAAAAAATGAAAAAAAAATGAAGGAAACAACAAACGATCCATCAAACAAAATTGCAATGGAAGACAATCAAGAAAGAGAAAATCAAAAGGCTTCGTATCGAGAAAGCTCAAAAAAAAGGAAGAAAGGATAATGGAATTAAAATACCAACATCTGTAATGAATCAGAAATCTAATGCAAATAGGAATTCAAAACAAATAAGAGGAAATCTACGGGCAAACAGGAAATCAGATGTTGGAATCAAAGGTTCCATTATTGTAGCAATAGGTGGGTCGATCCTGCTATAGGCAGATCGACCCCACCGTTGATGCTTATTGATAAAAAGAAAAATGAGAAACAGTAAAGTTAAAACGATAAGATAGGATTTCTAAAAAAAAAAAAAAAAGGAAAGGGAACTTATGAAAATCTGAAGAGGATGCGATACAACAGTAAGAAGGTGTAAACACCCCAAATTTTCACTCACCTCCCCAACATTTCCACCAAACATCATCATTCAGCCTCTGAAATCGCTGGAGGGCAAAATGGTCATTTTCTGAGCTCGGACCTTGCAAAAGTCTAATTTTCATCTGCAACTCTCAAAATTTCTCTATTTTTAGCTCAGATGTTCAAAATTTTACTCCTGATAGGAGACAGACATCTCCAAATCTTGATTCAAGATTACATTTCATAAGACATGACATTGCATATCATTGCATGAGCATTTCAAATCACTGCACTGCACAGCATGTCATTTCGAGGTCCAGAACTCTTGATTTCAAAATTTTCAATCCAGATTAGAATTTCAACTCTTTTCAAAATTGATTTCAAAACCCTGGGTCTTCAAAATTATCAATTTTTCCAATTTTACCCCCAGGACTCTGAATTTCAAAATATTTCCTCAGGAAAACCATCTGGATAGTTTTCAATATGGATTTCAGTCACTTCACCTCAGATTTTGCCCTTTTTGACAATTTTAAATATCTTTCTTTTACAAAATCGCCCTACAAGGGTCAACTCTTTCCAAAATTCTTGTTTTGCCCATTAGTCCAGATTTTATGAAAATTCCAAAAAGAGGTTTTGTTGTTTTATCCTTATTTCAATAAAGAAACAATGTGGGACCCACACTGAGGTGGTGTTACACAAGCTTTCCTTTTGAAAAATTTGAATTTTGAAAAAACCCAAAAATATAGGAGCCTTGTCCCCTGGATTGGTGCCACTTGTCCTTTCTCTCTCCTCTCATCCACATGCCAAGTGTCAGTGTGGGGCTACCTTCAGAAGCCGCCACATGTCATCCCATTTATCTGCCATGTGTCACCCTATCCATCCTGCGCCATGTGTCAATCCAAGATTACCAGGAGATGCCAAGTGTCATAGGTTGTCCTGTCTAGAAAAAGTGGAGTTTGTCTCCTCTGAGGTGGCGCCACTTGAAGTGTGTCTCCTGCAGGGGACACGTGTCAACCCCTCCTTCCTTCTAGAAAAGTAGCCTGACACATGTCCTCTCCCTACTTTTCTCAGAAAAGTAGGAGACATGTGTCACTCCTAAATTCCTACAGAAAAGGTAGGCTTGTCTCCTCTGAGGTGGCGCCATCTGGAGTGTCTCCTCCAGAGGACACATGGCAAGCCCTCATTTCCTCAGAAAAAGGCAAGTGCCATGTGTCATTTTCTGCTTTCTTCAGAAAAGCTAGAATTCAAATATTCAAAAATCCCCATAGGTGGCGAAAATCAAGAACTCCTACCTTTTTCATCCTGTCTGAGATGGCGCCACATGGCTTGGCCCACCTTCTCTCCCCTCTGCCACGTGTCATTCTCTGCTTCTTTCAGAAAAAGTAGAGGACACATGTCTTCTCCCTACTTCTTTCAGAAAAGTAGGAGACACATGTCACTCCTGGCTTTCTTCAGAAAAAGCAAACCATTCAAAATTCAAACAAGGCACTAGGTGGCGAAAATCCTGAGCTCTGATTTTTCCAGATGGCCTGAGGTGGCGCCACATGTCACTGCCCTCTTTTTCCTCCCTCTTGCCACATGGCATTGTAGGAGCCACCCTGAGGTGGCGCCACATGTCCACCCTCCATTCCTCCAGGTCTAACCTCCATTTGAATTTCAAACTTCCCCTTGAGGTGGCGCCATTTGAGAAAGCCTCTCCAGACAACTGACACTTGTCCGCCACATGTCCAGATCTCCTTTCACCAGAAAAAGCAAAATTCAAATTCCTCTGAGGTGGCGCCTTCTGAGCCCACTGCTCTGTCCTTCTGACATGTGTCAAACACCTTTTGAGGTGGCACCATTCCAGGACTCCACTTGGCTCCATTTTCATTTTTTATTTTATTTTTAATAAAGGTAGCCCACCATGAGGTGGCGCCACCTGAGGACTCCCTACAAAAGATGAGTTTGAATTTCAAATTCCAAGAGAGCACCCTCTGAGGTGGCGCCTTCTGGGAGTTCCCTGCAGAGAGAATCAAGCAAACTTTTGAAAATTTCCAAATTCCCCCTGCTGAGGTGTCTCACCCACAAAATTTCCATTTTTTTTATTTTTCTCAAAAATTAAAACACCTTTTGAGGTGGCACCACCTGAGGGATCCCTGCAAAAGACAAATTCAAATTTCAAACCCCTCAGATGGCACCCCCTGAGATGGCGCCACATGGAGGGCTCAGATCGATCCTGTTTGAATTTCAAAATTTTTTCAGAAAATTTATAAAAACAAGGGTTCACGCCCAGCCTGAGGAGATCATTTTTTTAGCTCTGGTGAACTTGGAAAATCCGACCTAGCCTTCCTAGAATCAGATTTTGAACTGTGGAAATCGTGCCCCCTTTGGCGCATTGAAGAAGGTGGAGTAGAGCTTGTGCTGTGGCCAATTCAATTCCAACAGAGGTCGATTTTTGGGAACCATCTGAAGCCCGGAGCGAAGAACGAAGGAAGCTCGTGATAGCTGCTTCTTTCAAGAAATCCTACGCTGCGTAACGAAACAAGGTGCACTTCTTTTCTATTGATTTGATTCTATAATTTGAATCGGGAGTCGTTTGAAGAAAGAGCTTATCCGAGGGATGGATTGAGCTATTCTCATAAAACGACATATATCAAATGTTTCATTATGCTTCCTTGATGATTTTAATATGCATGTAGTTATCTAGATTTAATTTGCATTTTATTTCATTCATTTAGCATATTTCATGAATTAATTAGGATTAATTTAGCCTTTATTTCAATTCTGCTTATTTTCAGTAGGTCTCTGTTTTTGTCAGTCAGTCCACACGTAATTTCATGCATTTGTTTTTTATTAAAAATCCCAAAAAAATCAAGGAATTCGCCTTTAGGTGTCCCTAAAATTTTGCCAAAAATTCGAAGCTATTTGAATTTGTTTACTGCGGTAAATATTCAAAATGGCAAGTCGGGTTTTGTTACCCGGGATACATTTTGAAAATCATTTGCCGACTTGTAAAATCGAGATATCCATCATGAGAGATCCGATTTTCGATCCGAAAGATGTTCTGAAATCGGGAGAATGTCTAGTTTTTAATATGATTTTTTCAGATTTTTCTGATTTTTGTTATGTCTGATAAAAATCCGAGAGTTCTGGACACCTGTCAGAGCCTAATTTGGGCCTCTGGGATCTGGGATCGACTTAGGGCTATGGTTTCTCTTTGTGTGTTGCTCCAAATCCGAAACTATAAAAAGTGAAAGTGGTGTCCGAGATGTCCTCTGTTTGAATCTGAAAGCCTGTAATTTTTAGAACAGTGTTGACCCCTGCTTTGGATTTTTCTTGTCAGCCCCCTGTTTTGCTACATTTGTCTGTTCTGTTAGTTTAGGCAGGAATAGTTATATTTTTATCTGTGGTTCCGTTGATCAAATGCCGAAGTCATAAACATAAAAATTGTTCATGTAGGTGTCGTGCATATCTCTGATTAATTTCATAAATTTCCATGGCTGTTTTGTATTGTTTTAGCATTTTACATCAGATTAGTGTGATTTTTACCTCTGTCAGAGTTAAATCCCTGTTATTGAACTCACCATGGCTCAAATCCCGAGGCTATAAAAACCAAAAATGTTTCATTTCGGGTCTTTTACCAGTCTGCAAAATATCAGAAGTTTCCATGGTGTAAATCTTGCATTATCATATTAGGCATTGCATTTGGTTCGGATCCATAGGCAAAATCCACCATTTTAGGACTTTCCTTGAATTTTAGCATTTAAATCATATCATTTCGTGATTTTTAGTATTCTAGGTTGTTTATCAGAGTGTTTAGATGCTTCATACCTAATTTGGTGCAATTTGGAATCCATTTAAGGTTCGGATCATCCATAATACCAAAACAAGGTCCCGCAGGACCCGGATCCAAGCGAAAAACAAGCGAAAATCGTTATTTTTGATAAATTGCAAAATACCAAATTCTGATTTTACAGTCTTAATGTGTCTAGCAGCATGTCATCATATCTCTTACTGCATTTTATCATCATTTGATTCAATTTGAACTTCAAAATCTCAATTTTACCAAGTTTTCCTTCAAAAAACCCTGATTTTAAAGGTATAACTTTATAATTAGGGGTATTTTGGTCATTTTGACCACCAATTCCGAATTTCAAACTGTCTTCCACTGAATTCCCTGCATTTACATCATTTCAAATATCAAGGAAGCATGATCATAGGGTTTATATCCAATTAAATCCAATAATTTCATAATATTATTGGAAAATTTTGGAAAAACCCACATATTTGAGCTAACCTTATTTCAAGTTTGGCAGGGACATTCAAAAGAAAGAGCTGAAGTCTGCAAATTTCTTTTACTTCCTTTATTTAGTGATGTAATAATGTAAATTTTGGAATAAGAGAGTTAATTTCCTGCTTAGACTAGGATGCATATCATATAGTTTGAATTTATGCAAATATCCTGCTTATGTGATGCATACATCTTATTTCAAAAGCACTATGGATGTTCACGAATGGCACGTGCACCAACTCTTAGGGAGTTGACGGACTCGGTGGGATCCATATTTACGGCCCTAGTCGGAATATGGACGAGACCCAGATCCGTCATCTTTCTACTAGTCACATAGAGCCTACACTCTTAGGCTATCTTAAAATGCACGTCATATTTCCAAACTTTTCAAAATCATGTGCATCAAATCAACTAAGTTCTGAACACATTCATGGCCACAGTCAGAATATGTGAAGGACTTATTTGGACTTAATGCACATTTTCCAACCAATTCCTCAGAAAATCTTTTCAAAGGGCATTCATTTACTCATGTCATTTACATCATGAAATCATTGATTTTCTCAAGATTTTCTCAAGAAAACTTCATTCTCAAGAAATCGATTTCTCAAGAAACTCTAAGGATTTTTCAAAATCGGTTTTCCAAAGACAAGTTTTTCCACAGTTTTCCCTGGAAAATGATATTTTCTTAAGAGATTCAAAAGAGTTTTCCAATCTTTCTCCAAGATCCAAAATCGATTTCCAAGTATTTCAAAAGATAAAATTCCCAGGATTTCGATTCCCCAAGTTTTGAATTTCCTTCTCCAATGAGTTTTCCTATAAATTTTCCATCATTTTCCTAAGAAAACTCTCAAAGTCCAAGTTTTCCTAAGAAGTGTTTCCCTTTTCAAAAGGTTCATCTTTTCTCAAGAATCACTTCCATTTCCCCAAGATTTTCAACTATTTCTGATTTTTCCACATCTTTATAAGCTTCCTCATGTTTTCAAAAACCCCTTTTTTATCTGAGTTTCCTGAGAAATTGACCTTTTTCCTGAGAGATTCTTTCCAACTCCAAATGTTTTTCTAAGCATACATCATGTTTTCCAACTGGCATTTTCTAAAATCTCATAGCACATGCCTGAATTATCTGTGCATTTAGGATAGAACATAACTTTGATAATTTCGCTAAGTCAAGCACAATTTTGGTCCTTGGTTTGATTACCCCTGTTAAAGGCGGCAGGAATGGTCGAACCTCGTACCGACAGGTCGAGCCCCATCCCATGGATTTTCCCGCAATTTTCAAAAACGGAGGCGAGTATTTCAAAACAATTTCCAAAATCCGGTCAAAGTTTGAAGCGCGAAATCGTTTCTCTCTTTTTCTCTTCCGCAAGGAAGGGAAGACGGGGGAAAAATTTCGCGACGATAACAGAAGGGTGTATGCAATACGAAAGAAAGGGAAGAAGGTGAGTCACTTACCTCTAGCTACTGAGATGATCGATTCCTTTGAATGCCGGAAGAGGAAACTGAGAATAGATGGTAAATGGAATGGGGTGCTCACGGTGGCTATCACCGGAGGTTGGGTTTTCGAGCGTGTTGAAGAAGGAAAAATCTCCTGCGATTATCGTTGCGACTGAAAATCCTTCGTAAACGGGAGGCAATAAGGAAGCCAAAGACGGATGAAAAAAAATTGGATGTTGCTCGGAGTGAAGTGGATCGTTTGTTAAACGCGAATCTTGTTTCAAAGAGATGGATGCGAGAGAAAAATAATGGATCAGAAGGAAAATCGATGATCAGAAGAGGCTTGGGTGTAACGACCCCAACTCATCCCCTTTGAAAATGCGGGATTTTTTTTTTTTTAACAGTGCGGAAAACTTCCCAGAGACCCGGGGTCCTCACAGTTCCAATTCCAACTGGATAGCCATAAACCACAAAAGAACTTGCAATTAACATTCATAAACTAACCAATACCTTTATTCATGAATTAAGAACTAATCTCAAAACAAAATGTTTGACTCAACAGAACGTAACGTAACCACTGATGAAAATAAGCAAATGTCAAGAATACTAGACTGAAAAACCAAAATAAAGAGCCACTCTGTCCACAAAGGAAACTGTCAAAACTCATTGTGACTCACGCACCGTCACAGTAGCTGTCGACTTTACTGATCACCTGTTTCTGCGAAAAACCAATGAAGTAGGGTGTTAGAATCGAAATCCTGAGCACACCTACTTCTTAATGAAACAAGTGAGATAAAGAGTTAAGATGAAATATCATGCAACAATTGAGGGAAATACATACAAGACAGTTTATAGCATTTGAGAAATTTATTTATGCAACAATCATAAATACTTAAGCATGCAAGGACAGTAAAGCAGTAGTATGTAATAAAACTTCAGCATGCAACAAGAAATAAACATTCAACACTTACCATCATGTATTGATTAAGGTAACCATTAAAGTATGCATGATCTAATGCATAACAGGAAGATGCATGTCTTTTGTGCAATGCATGAATCATTTTATTATCTTCCATTTAAGTCTTTTGTTTCCTTATGCATGCCCTATTAAATGCATATAACTTTAAGTTTCTCTTTTTAATTACCGTTGCCCACGGATACACCAAACGGGTACAAACCCCGAGGTCAAGTTAGGTTCCCAGGGTAGCTTAGCACACAATTTGTATTTTATTACTGGGTTCCAACTTAGCCCTCGACCGAATCACCTTCGGAACATTAGACCTCCACATCTAATGTCGGGGACACAAGGGACACCCCATGCCCACAAGTGCCACTTCCTTAGTACAAAAAACAACAGTTATGTCAAAACACACCACCCCCAGGTAAAGTGGCAGACTCTCTCTAAAACCGCGGCAAGGAGAAGGAACCTCAATATCGGGTTCAGGGGACCAAATTAAACACACAGAGTTTTGTATCCTCACAGTCTCCCCAAGACCGGATTTCCAGGATCCCCATTCTCCAGATGGGTGATCCCAGAAGGTATATTACACTGTGCTTTATTATTACTTTTTATTAAAAATTAATTTCTTAAGTTTTGCAACATCATATGCAAAAAGAAAGATAAAAGCTCGCCCCTATCTCGCGAGAGCCATCACAGGACTTCGGCCTGTGGAAACATATAGAACAGTGCAATAAAACTAAAATATTAATAAAACATGATCTTTGCGATGCATTGAAATGAATAAGGGAAAACAATTCCACAGCTCGGGTTTACCAAACCCTCAATGATTCATTATTATCACCGAATCACTAGTGCAAGGATCATAATCATATGTATGCAGTGGTATTAACATGCCTACAAGGTATAGTCATATATGTACCAAATTAATCCATTGAAAATGAACATGAAATATGACATTCCCATATGCAAATTGAATTGCCCACGTTATACCCCCTTTCCTGTGCATATGCATGGTATGCGCATGCATGCATCTTTATGCAATCATTACCACATATGCTTCTAGCCATGAATCGTATTGAGATAGACAAAGGAGCATTCATGTATTTATGTAGATGCAACAACACACGTCAAGTTCATCAATGTGTAAGCATGTTCTAACAAGCATGTAAACCACTTCAACTCCTAACATATAGAGAAATAAAAATGTAGGTACATAATTCATGCTCAAAATTTATCATGCATCAAGAGATTAGAATTTCAATGTACTAATCACCCAACCAGGCCCTGTTTTAATATGCTAACACACTTATGTTACTCACATGATACAATTTCCACATGAGAAAATTCTGTATTTAACAGCCCAGCCCAGCCGACCCTGTCGGCTGGGTTTGACAGCATATACACAGGCCCAAAACAGGGACTGTGTATGCTGTCCGGAAACATACCACGAAAGGGGAGCCATGTGTTCTTCTTATATAATTTTTTTTTTATAAAACATCCCCTACCCCGCATGTCGGTACCCAGCCGATTGGATCAGCTGGGCCTGCCACGATCCTGCCATTAGCACGCCTAACTCCCAGCCAACTGGGTGCTGGGCCTGGCGCACTCTGCCAGCATGCTGGCAGTCAGTCGAGTGCTACTCGACTGGGTGCCAACCTGCCAACAGTAACCCAAAAAGAAGGAAAACTGTTGGGTATATATGTTTATATATGTTTATATATATATATATATATATATATATATATATATATATATATATATATATATATATATATATATATATATATGTGTGAAAAGACCAAACCCAGCCCAGCCGACCCTGTCGGCTGGGTCTGACAGCATATTCACAGGCCCAGATTGGGGCCTGTGTATGCTGTCAGGAAGCCCACCTATACAAAAAAAATTTCTATTTTGAATATATATATATATATATATATTTTTCAAAGCCAAGGCCCAGGCCAGCACCCCACTGACTGGGCCTGCCCCAGTCCTGCCAAAACCAACCACACACCCATCCAAGCACTTGGCTGGGCCTGTCGGCTCGGCCAGCAGCTGGCAGTCAGCCGAGTGCCACTCGGCTGGCTGCCAACCAGCCAACCAACAGTCGAAACCCCCAAAACTAAACAAATTTTATATTTTTCTTTTTGTTACAGCCAAGCCCAGTCCAGCCGACCCTGTTGGCTGGGCTCAACAGCGTATGCACAGGTCCGGTTTGGGCCTGTGTATGCTGTAAAAAACAACAGCATAACAGATTACACAAAAACTGGTTTTTTTTTTGAAAGGAAAAATACCCAGCCCAGCCGACCCTGTCGGGTGGGTCCAACAACATGTACACAGGTCCATTTGGACCTGTGTATGCTGTCAAAAACAATAGCATACATGTTACGAAAAAAAACTGTTTAATGGATCTATCATTTACTTTTTTTTTTCTGAAACAATAAAAATACAACATATATGAATGGGTAACAGTCGAAATCGACGGTCCACTGTTCCTCTATGGATTTCCGTCAAAAGATGCATGAAAAATCCAATCTTTGCCCTATTTATCATTCGTTTCAAGAAGGAGTACCCGTACCTTGACCACGATCGTGATAATGGAGGCTGCCAAAAGCTTGGGCTGGAGATCAATGGCCTCCTCTCCTTCTCTCCCTTTCTTTCTCCTCTCCTTCCCTGTTTCTCTCTTCCCTTTTTCCTGTTTTCTTCTTCTTCTTTTTTCTACAGCCAAATGAGGGAGAAAGGGCTGCCCCCCCCCCCCTTCCTTCTCTTATTAATAGCTGAAAACTCTTTAGAGAGTTTCCATAATTAGGTCTCTCACTTTAGGGAGTTTCTAGATTTTTGGACTCCTTTACTTATCATTATATTATTGACTTTTTGACCTTTCTTTTCCTAAAAGATATGGAAGCCTCTACCCTTTTTAATTAGGGAAGAGGGTTAACCCTAAACCCTCTTAACCCAAATCCCGAAATTAATTATAATAATTAAATTAATAAATTTATTTTTTTGAATTTACTTATTCTTAAATATTTAAAGGTTCCCAAAATTGGTCATGTTGACCATGGAGACTTTTTATATGCTAATAACCCCAATTTAAAGCTCCCAGCTGAATTTAAAGCCATAAAAATGTTGAGCTTGGATTTGGATCGGATTCAGATCCAAGATCCAAACCCATACTCATACACAAATTTGGATTAAGACTTGTATCAACTCCAGATTTTTATAGGACCTAACTAGGACCCAAATCCATAAAAATTTGGATCTTACGCCTTAGATGCAATCCGATCCAATTTCGGATCCGTTTCAACAAACTGCTAAAATTTTAGAAAAATATGATTTCTGGGCCAACCGGAATTCGGATTTGAAAAAGTAAAATACCATTGCGCTTAGAATTTCGAGGCGCATCCAATGATATATTACATGAATATCAAATTCTGAATTTCGCCCGAAAATAACCCGAATGTTGCTTGAATTTTGCTCGAATTTAAAAGTTGAAATTAAAACTCTTTGCCACACTCCGATTGGCTTGTCTAGACCTGATGAAGAGACGTGGGTCAAACCCAAACTCTAAGACCTTGGTCTAAAACTTGAGCATCAAACGATTTTCTTACTAGACTTAGCCAAATTTCAAAATTTTCATGAATTGACTAAGATCCGAAAACACGAGATCTTATATCCCTACCCCTTAAAAGAATTTCGTCCTCGAAATTAGAACGTACCAAATAAAAGAGGGTAGTGTTGACGCATATCTGCCTCAGGTTCCCAAGTGCATTCATCTAGCCCATGATGCTGCCAACGCACCTTCACGAACAGAATCGTCCTACTGCGTAGTACCCTTTCCTGGCGTTCCACAATCTCTATCAGCTTCTCGTTTGTAGTTAAGTCAGGTTGTACCTCGATCACCTCATAGTGAATTACGTGTGAGGGGTCAGGTACGTACTTTCTCAACATCGAGACATGAAAACATCGTGAATCTGCGAAAACTGAGGAGGAAGTGCTACCCGATATGCAGTCTCTCCGACACGTCCAAGGACTTCGAACGGTCCAACATGCCTAGGACTCAACTTTCCTTTCTTTCCAAACCGGAAGATACTTTTCGTAGGTGAGATTCGAACAAACACGTGATCGCCTACCTCAAAACTAATCTCTCTACGCCACTGATCGGCATAACTCTTTTGCCTACTTTGAGCTGCAATCAACCTTTGCCAAATTAAACGCACCTGATCCGCATAGTGCTGGACGATTTCTGGAGACTCTACTGCTCTCACTCCAACCTCATCCCAAGAAACCGGAGATCTACACGGTCGGCCATACAGTGCTTCGTACGGGGTCATACCAATACTAGCATGAAAGCTATTGTTATAAGAAAACTCTGCAAGCTTCACATGTTTGTCCCAATCACCTACTCAATCCAAAGCGCACACTCTCAAGGTAGTGCCAAGGGCTTTCTAAAGCTGGCGCCAAAATCGAGATGTGAACCTCCGATCCTGATCTGACACTATCGAACGAGGCACTCCGTGAAGCCTAACAATCTCCTCTACGTAGAGATCGGCCAAGCTTTCCAAGCTTTGACTAATCCTGATCGGAAGAAAATGAGCACTCTTTGTCAAATGATCCACAATTACCCATATGGTATCTCGTTGTCGTCGGGTCTTAGGCAGCCCTACGATGAAGTCCATTGAGATATCATCCCACTTCCATTCTGGAATCTCAAGAGGCTGCAAAAGTCCACATGGTCTCTGGTGTTCAATCTTCACTTGCTGGCAAGTAAGACACTGAGATACGAACTCCGCGATGTCCCGTTTCATCCCATTCCACCAATAAGTCCTCTGAAGATCTTTGAACATTTTGGTGGAACCAGGGTGAACGGAATACTTCGACCTGTGAGCTTCACTCATCAATTCTTCCCGTAATGCTTTTGGAACCCACCATCGATCTCCGAACATGATGGTTCCGTCCTCCTCCCCGCGAAACTGCGTTTCTGGCTTCTGAGCACTTTCGCACAACTTTTCAAAGTCCGGATCTTCTGATTGGAGTTCCTCAATTCGATCTATGATCTCTGGTCGTGCCTGCATCCCGGCACAAAGGATGCGCTCAGAGTCATCAGAAAAAGGTTGCCATCGTACAAACTCCTCAACCAGATTCCAACTGCGTCCAATTAAGCTAGCTGCTGTGACTGACGCCTTTCTACTAAGTGCATCAGCCACCACATTCGCCTTACCCGGATGATAAGCGATGGAGAAGTCATAATCCTTTAGGAACTCTAACCACCTACGTTGCTTCAAATTCAAGTCCCTTTGGGTGAAGATATATTTGAGGCTCTTGTGGTTGGACATGACCTCGAACGTTTCCCCATAAAGGTAGTGACACCAAATCTTCAGCGCGTAAACTACTGCCGCTAACTCCAAGTCATGTGTGGGATAATTCTTCTCATGCACCTTTAGCTGGCGGGAAGCGTATGCTATGACCTTTACATGCTGCATAAGAACACAACCCAGTCCAGTCCCCGACGCATCGCTGTATACCACAAAACCACCCGTACCGGAAGACAATGTCAAAACCGGCGCTGTGGTCAACCTCTTTTTTAACTCTTGAAAATTGTCTTCGCAGTGAGAGGACCACTCAAACTTCATTCCTTTCTGCAATAACCGAGTCATCGAAGCAGCTATACGCGAGAAATCTTGAATGAATCGACGATAATAACCCGCCAATCCCAAGAAACTTCTAATGTCTGTAACCGTCTTCGGTTGTTCCCATGACAAAATGGCTTCCACCTTGGCTAGATCAACCTCTACACCTCTCTCGGATATCACGTGACCAAGAAACATCACCCTATCGATCCAAAACTCACACTTGGAGAATTTAGCGTAAATCTGATGTTCTCTCAGTGTCTGCAGCACGAGTCGCAAATGCTCTCGGTGATCTTCCACACTCTCCGAGTATATTAGGATGTCATCTATGAACACGATGACAAAAGAATCCAGCCACAACCTGAAAACCCGGTTTATCAGATCCATAAATGCCGCAGGGGCATTTGTGAGTCCAAAGGACATCACTAGAAATTCATAATGCCCATATCTAGACCTGAATGCTGTCTTAGGAATATCTTCGGTTTTAATCCTCAACTGATGATATCCCGAACGAAGATCGATTTTCGAGAATACCTTGGCCCGTCTTAACTGATCAAACAAATCATCGATCCTAGGCAAATGGTACTTGTTCTTCACCGTTACTTGATTCAGCATGCGGTCGTCAATACAAAGTCGCATTGAACCATCCTTCTTCTTAACAAAGAGGACCGGGGCACCCCAAGGGGACACACTCGGTCTAATAAATCCTTTGTCAAGAAGCTCCTGCAACTGCTTTTTTAGTTCCCCTAACTCAGCAGGTGCCATGTGATACGGGGCGCGAGAGACTGGTGCCGTACCAGGCACTAGCTCGATCGAGAACTCAATTTCTCGATGCAGAGGCAAACCCGGCAAATCCTCAGGAAAAACATCCGGGAATTCGCGGACAACATCTAACTGATCCAAGGGCGTCGCCTGACTGTCTTGAGTAGAAACACTGGCCAAGAATACCATGCAACCCTTCTTATGGTACTTGGAGACCTTCAAAGCTGACACGATCCTCACCCCATCGGTCGATCTCGTCGAATGACACAACAATGCAGACAATTTAGGCTGCTCCAAGATTACCTTCCTGCCTCGACACTGGAAGGTCGCATTATGCTTGGACAACCAGTCCATACCCAAGATGACATCATAAAATGTCATATCCAAAATGACCAAATCGACGGACAACTCATGGCCTTCTATCACCACGCATACCGATGGGAAATACTTCCCGCAGGAAGAGGATGCACCCATAGGTGACATCACATCAAGAGCCCTCTCGAGGCTAGATGGAACTAAATCAAGCAACTTTGCAAACGAAGGAGAAATAAAGCTGTGTCTTGCACCCGAATCAAACATAACACGTGCAAAGTGTTCGACAACTAAGAATATACCTTCAATCAGATCAGCCTGATCATCCTGGGAAGTTGCTGTCGCTGCATAGACCTGCCCATTGGTCTTGCACTGACCCTGCTACTGTTTAGGCCTTTGCTGCTGCGGTTGCTGCGGCTGTCCACCTGGAACCGCAAGCTTGTTCTGACAGAAGGGGGCAATGTGCCCTGGCTGCTGGCACTGATAGCAGACCCCCTTGAACGATGGGCAAAAACCTAGTGGATGATTCTTGCCGCATCTGCGACATGCCGGCTGGGCCTTCCCCTGTTGTCTCCGCGGCTGAGGTCAGCCCTGTTGCACGCCCTGCTGTCGCCCGTCACGGGCCCGCTCCCTCTTCCCGTTCTGCACCCCCCTCCTGTTGGTGTGTTCCTCCTGGTCCCGCCTGAAGAACCCCCTCTGTTGCCACCTTTCTTCTGAAAGCCACCTTTGGATCGTTCCCAATCCTCGGTCAGTACGGTGGCTGACTCGATCGCCTCGGCCAGGGTAGAAGGACGACCCCCGAACACACGAGTCTGTAACCCATCCTTTAGTCCACGCACGAATCTAGCCGCCCTTGCCTTCTCATTCTTGAAGAGGTTTGGGCTATACTTCTCAAGACTCCGAAACCTGGTAGTGTATTCCACGAGACTCATGGTCCCCTGACTCAAATCGAGGAACTTTTGTTGCATCTGCTCCTTGGCGTAAGGAGGAAAGTATGCGTCCAGAAACTCCTCTCTGAACGTCTCCTAAGGAATCTCATCCCAATCGGCAAACTTCACCCTTCGCAGGGTGTCCCACCAATTCTTGGCATCGCCCTTCAAGCGGTACGTGCCAAAAGGTGTCTTTCTCTCCTCAGGGACAAGTAAGACGTCAAACACCCTCTCAATCTCCTCGACCCAGCTCTCGGCAGCCTCTGGGTCTGCCTTTCCTGAAAAGGAAGGCGGGTCCAACTTCAGAAACCTTTCGAAAGAAACGCCACCCGCGTTTGGAACGATATTGACAAGAGGGTCACGAGTCGCTGCCTGCGCGACTGCCTGTGCCGCTTGGGCCGTTTGTGCAGCCTGTGCCGCTTGGAGGTTCTGAGCCGCTTGCAGCGCCTGCGCTGTTTGTGTTGCCTGAGCCGTCATGGTCTCCGTCAGGGTATGGATGGCCTCCATCATGAAATCTCTTTGCTCCTGCCAGTTCGTGGGAGCAGCAGTAGAAGATGAAGTGCCTCTGCGGGTATAATGAGACATATACAATGCACATCCTTCTACAAATTAGACTCTTATTGATACTACCCCCTTAGGGTTGAGCACGAACAATAATCGTTCTTGTAATCACACAAGACTTTTAAATTCATGCAAAAGAACATTGAACTATATTTACCATAATCACACAGAACTTATATAATTTAAGTGAAAGTATTAAACAACCATACCAGTGAAGAAGACTGCTTTGGAGGACGAGTCACAACTTGTTGACGCTTCAAGACAGGGCTCACATACCAATTATGAAAATTAAACACTCAAAGACGATAAAATTGCAAGTATTTGTGGTGGCTCTGATACCAAACCTGTAACGACCCCAACTCATCCCCTTTGAAAATGCGGGATTTTTTTTTTTAACAGTGCGGAAAACTTCCCAGAGACCCGGGGTCCTCACAGTTCCAATTCCAACTGGATAGCCATAAACCACAAAAGAACTTGCAATTAACATTCATAAACTAACCAATACCTTTATTCATGAATTAAGAACTAATCTCAAAACAAAATGTTTGACTCAACAGAACGTAACGTAACCACTGATGAAAATAAGCAAATGTCAAGAATACTAGACTGAAAAACCAAAATAAAGAGCCACTCTGTCCACAAAGGAAACTGTCAAAACTCCTTGTGACTCTCGCGCCCTCACAATAGCTGTCGACTTTACTGATCACCTGTTCCTGCGAAAAACCAATGAAGTAGGGTGTCAGAATCGAAATCCTGAGCACAGCTACTTCTTAATGAAACAAGTGAGATAAAGAGTTAAGATGAGATATCATGCAACAATTGAGGAAAATACATACAAGACAGTTTATAGCATTTGGGAAATTTATTCATGCAACAATCATAAATACTTAAGCATGTAAGGGCAGTAAAGCAGTAGTATGTAATAAAACTTCAGCATGCAACAAGAAATAAACATTCAACACTTACCATCATGTATTGATTAAGGTAACCATTAAAGTATGCATGATCTAATGCATAATAGGAAGATGCATGTCTTTTGTGCAATGCATGAATCATTTTATTATCTTCCATTTAAGTCTTTTGTTTCCTTATGCATGCCCTATTAAATGCATACAACTTTAAGTTTCTCTTTTTAATTATCGTTGCCCGCGGATACACCAAACGGGTACAAACCTCGAGGTCAAGTTAGGTTCCGAGGGTAGCTTAACACACGATTTGTATTTTATTACTGGGTTCCAACTTAGCCCTCGACCGAATCACCTTCGGAACATTAGACCTCCACATCTAATGTCGGGGACACAAGGGACACCCCATGCTCACAAGTGACACTTCCTTGGTACCAAAAACAACAGCTGTGTCAAAACACACCACCCCCAAGTAAAGTGGCAGACTCTCCCTAAAACCGTGGCCAGGAGAAGGAACCTCAATATCGGGTTCAGGGGACCAAATTAAGCACACCGAGTTTTGTATCCTCACAGTCTCCCCAAGACCGGATTTCCAAGATCCCCATTCTCCAGATGGGTGATCCCAGAAGGTATATTACACTGTGCTTTATTATTACTTTTTATTAAAAATTAATTTCTTAAGTTTTGCAACATCATATGCAAAAAGAAAGATAAAAGCTCGCCCCTATCTCGCGAGAGCCATCACAGGACTCCGGCCTGTGGAAACATATAGAACAGTGCAATAAAACTAAAATATTAATAAAACATGATCTTTGCGATGCATTGAAATGAATAAGGGAAAACAATTCCACAGCTCGGGTTTACCAATCCCTCGATGATTCATTATGATCACCGAAGCACTAGTGCAAGGATCATAATCATATGTATGCAGTGGTATTAACACGCCTGCAAGGTATAGTCATATATGTACCAAATTAATCCATTGAAAATGAACATGAAATATGACATTCCCATATGCAAATTGAACTGCCCACGTTATACCCCCTTTCCTGTGCATATGCATGGTATGCGCATGCATGCATCTTTATGCAATCATTACCACATATGCTTCTAGCCATGAATCGTATTGAGATAGACAAAGGAGCATTCATGTATTTATGTAGATGCAACAACACACGTCAAGTTCATCAATGTGTAAGCATGTTCTAACAGGCATGTAAACCACTTCAACTCCTAACATATAGAGAAATAAAAATGTAGGTACATAATTCATGCTCAAAATTTATCATGCATCAAGAGATTAGAATTTCAACTGTACTAATCACCCAACCAGGCCCTGTTTTCATATGCTAACACACTTATGTTACTCACATGATACAATTTCCACATGAGAAAATTCCGTATTTAACAGCCCAGCCCAGCCGACCCTGTCGGCTGGGTTTGACAGCATATACACAGGCCCAAAATAGGGACTGTGTATGCTGTCCGGAAACATACCACGAAAGGGGAGCCATGTGTTCTTCTTATATAATTTTTTTTTGTAAAACATCCCCTACCCCACATGTCGGTACCCAGCCGATTAGATCACCTGGGCCTGCCACGATCTTGCCATTAGCACGCCTAACTCCCAGCCAACTGGGTGCTGGGCCTGGCGCACTCTGCCAGCATGCTGGCAGCCAGTCGAGTGCTACTCGACTGGGTGCCAACCTGCCAATAGTAACCTAAAAAGAAGAAAAACTGTTGGGTATATATGTTTATATGTACACACACACACACACACACACACACACACACACACACACACACACACATATATATATATATATATATATATATATATATATATATATATATATATATGTGTGTGTGTGTGTGTGTGTGAAAAGACCAAACCCAGCCCAGCCGACCCTGTCGGCTGGGTCTGACAGCATATTCACAGGCCCCGATTGGGGCCTGTGTATGCTGTCAGGAAGCCCACCTATACAGAAAATTTTTCTATTTTGAATATATATATATTTTTTTCAAAGCCAAGGCCCAGGCCAGCACCCCACTGACTGGGTCGACTAGGCCTGCCCCAGTCCTGCCAAAACCAACCACACACCCAGCCAAGCACTTGGCTGAACCTGTTGGCTTGGCCAGCAGCTGGCAGTCAGCCGAGTGCCACTCGACTGGCTGCCAGCCAGCCAACCAACAACCGAAACCCCCAAAACTAAACAAATTTTATATTTTTCTTTTTGTTACAGCCAAGCCCAGTCCAGCTGACCCTGTTGGCTGGGCTCAATAGCGTATACACAGGTCCAGTTTGGGCCTTTGTATGCTGTCAAAAACAACAGCATAACAGATTACGCAAAAATTGATTTTTTTTTTGAAAGGAAAAATACCCAGCCCAGCCGACCCTGTCGGCTGCGTCCAACAACATGTACTCCGGTCCAGTTGGATCTGTGTATGCTGTCAAAAACAACAGCATACAGGTTACGAAAAAAATTTGTTTAATTGATCTATCATCTACTTTTTTTTTTTCTGAAACAATAAAAATACAACATATATGAATGGGTAATAGTGGAAATCGATGGTCCACTGTTCCTCTATGGATTTCCATCAAAAGATGCATGGAAAATCCAATCTTTGCCCTATTTCTCATTCGTTTCAAGAAGGAGTACCCGTACCTTGACCACGATCGTGATAATGGAGGCTGCCAAAAGCTTGGGCTGAAGATCAATGGCCTCCTCTCCTTCTCTCCCTTTCTTTCTCCTCTCCTTCCCTGTTTCTCTCTTCCCTTTTTCTTGTTTTCTTCTTCTTCTTTTTTCTCTACAGCCAAATGAGGGAGAAAGGGCTGCCGCCTCCCCTTCCTTCTCTTATTATTAGCTGGAAACTCTTTAGAGAGTTTCCAGAATTAGGTCTCTCACTTTAGGGAGTTTCCAGATTTTTGGACTCCTTTACTTATCATTATATTATTGACTTTTTGACCTTTCTTTTCCTAAAAGATATGGAAGCCTCTACCCTTTTTAATTAGGGAAGAGGGTTAACCCTAAACCCTCTTAACCCAAATCCCGAAATTAATTATAATAATTAAATTAATAAATTTATTTTTTTGAATTTACTTATTCTTAAATATTTAAAGGTTCCCAAAATTGGTCACGTTGACCATGGAGACTTTTTATATGCTAATAACCCCAATTTAAAGCTCCCAGCTGAATTTAAAGCCGTAAAAATGTTGAGCTTGGATTTGGATCGGATTAAGATCCAAGATCCAAACCCATACTCATACACAAATTTCGATTAAGACTTGTATCAACTCCAGATTTTTATAGGACCTAACTAGGACCCAAATCCATAAAAATTTGGATCTTATGCCTTAGATGCAATCCGATCCAATTTCGGATCCGTTTCAACAAACTGCTAAAATTTTAGAAAAACGTGATTTCTGGGCCAACCGAAACTCGGATTTGAAAAAGTAAAATACCATTGCGCTCAGAATTTCGAGGTGCATCCAATGATATATTACATGAATATCAAATTCTGAATTTCGCCCGAAAATAACTCGAATGTTGCTTGAATTTCGCTCGAATTTAAAAGTTGAAATTAAAACTCTTTGCCACACTCCGATTGGATTGTCTAGACCTGATGATGAGACGTGGGTCAAACCCAAACTCTAAGACCTTGGTCTAAAACTCGAGTCTCAAACGATTTTCTTACTAGACTTAGCCAAATTTCAAAATTTTTATGAATTGACTAAGATCCGAAAACACGAGATCTTACATTGGGTGCCTCTTCTTAAAGAGAGAATGGAAGGCTCCCGAAGGGGAATCGGTTGAGGATGGATGATAGAGAATAGAAGGGTTCATTGAGGATGGAAGGTGGAGAGGAGAAGGCTTCCAGAGGGGGAGTGCGCAGAGGAGAGGCCGTTGCACATTTCCAATTTTTCCAAAAAGAGGATCCCTTTAAAACATTTTTTTTCTAAAGTGGTTTTTAAAAGGATTTTTTAGTAAAACAAGCTTTAAAAAGTTAAAAACCACTCTTTTTTCACATAGTTTTTCTGATTTTTTTTTTGGTTTCTGTTGTTGTTTTTTCCGTATTTTTGTATTTTTTTGGAATAAAACCCTAAAATTGATGAGAAAACAAAGATTTAAAACTATTTTTTGTATTTTTGAGAAATATTTACAAAGAGAGATTTTCTGAGAATTCAAGGCTATTCTTTTGAAAAATTCTTCAGAAAGCGAGTTTGGATCCAGATTTTGAGAAAAATATTTGAGTTTTGAACCTTGAATGAAGAAATACAATGCGGTGGATCCAAACGGATACCGGATAAACTGTCTGAGCCTTTCAAAAGTTATTTTTAAAATTTGGACAACAAAGCTCATATTTGGATCTTGATATTGGAGCCGGATCCGAAATCGAGTTGGATATATCAACATGGAATTTAATCCAGAAAATCTGAAGAATAACTAAAATTTGATTTTGAAATTGCTTTGATTTTCTCAAAAGATGGGGTCAGGGGCAAAAAGGACATTTTTACAAAACTTTGAAAAATTTGGGGTGTTCACAGATGCCCCTCTTTGCTACTAGGCCGGTTGAAAGCCGAGCTTAGTGGCAAAGATAACACTCCAAATTTTTGAAAATGCTCCAGTCAGCAAATCTGAACTGGGTGTGGAAGAATTATTTTGAAAATATGACTTCTCAGGCTTAACACTTTACCCTGAATGGCTTTAGGGAGACGAAATCCTCGAAAATGACATGACCGAATAATAGAGGATGAGGAAATCATGATGGGACTTTGGGTGAAAATCTCGAAATGGTGGAAAATCAAAATTTTGATCCAGTCTTTTATGAGACAAGATCAACTTTTTGGAATGACTCAGGTTTAGTCCTTAACCTGGATGGGACGAAGATATATCAAGATGAATTGAATGAGGAAAGGAATACATGAGAACCTTGATGGGACATTTTTTTTGGAAAATGCCTCATGAGATGAAGCTCAAGTGGGATCCTTTCCTGGATGGATGAATGAAGCATGGATTCCTTTGTGGGGGAAACCATGATGGGACTGGAAGAAAACACCTCGTCAAAATGAGGAATCTCGTCGGAACGAGACTCAAGTTTAACCCAAACCTGGAGAAGGGAGATACCTCACGAAGTGAGGTTCAGGCTTAACCTTTAACCTGAAGGGGACAACCAAATGGAATCCTTGAATAAAGAAACCATGATGGGACCTCCGGAGTTTGGACCAACAAATCCGAAAGGGGTTTGTGAAAGGAGGAAAATGGGGTTCCCTAAAGCTTGGAAAAGGGATGATCTTGAGCGTCTCATCGCTGAGACTGAAATAGCTTTTGAAATTGATGACCTCTCGCAGAAAATTCAGGTTTGACACTTAACCTGAGTGGGTACGACCATACAGAATTCTTGAATGAAAAAACCGTGATGAGACAAGAGAGATACTTCAACTGAATGAGGCAACTCTTCTGGAAGATATAAACAATGCTAGGTTGCATCAAATGGATATTGAATCTTTATTTCATTCTTGGAATAGCTAGAAAATTTTGCCAATAAGATAAAATTATAGTTGACTCAGACGCTTGAAAAATGTGCATGTATGTGCAAAAGATATTCCCTCTTTTACCTAGAGTACTTCCCCCAACAAGGTTAACTCCTCGGTCTTAAGAGTCAAATTCAAAATTTTAGCGCTGATGATTTTCTTCAAGGAAGCTATCCATTTCCTTGATATGAATACAGAAGAGATATTCTTAATTTCATAAAAGCAAGTAGTGAAAAGATATTGATAAAAGGATTTCGCATAAGAAGAGATGACTCTTGGCAATCTTAGCAATTTGATATCTGGGTGTTTTTCCCATGATGATTTTTTTACACTCTTTTTGAGTCATTGAACTTTCTCGGGTTTTTATGTCATCCTTCATTTGGATGTGTCCTGACTTTTTCTCTCTTTTTCGGGAAAGGGTACGTCACAAACTCCTTCATCTTGGAGATGTTCCGATCCTTCTTTTATCTCAGGAATTCTATTGATGATATTGACTCAAAAGGTCTTTAGATGATAGCATAAATCAAATGTCTTTTAGGGTTTGTCGGTAGGTTCATCACACTCGCCTTCATCTCGACGGTGATCTGAACTTTCCCTCGAAGGATCCTTCACAAACTCCATCTCGGAGATGATCCAAATCTTCTTTGGTCCAGGGGGTCTAGCTCGTCTATTTGTCTTCATCTTGACGACAGTTGAGAGATCCCTTTTGCAGATATTTGATTGTTGCTTAAATGTTTGAGAAGACATGGATTGAGTGGGTTCTTTTTATAGCTCAAGATATTTCCACTGTCTAATTGCCAGATAGCCGTCTTAAAACATGTGTCATAGCCATGATCAATGTCAATTTGCTTCTGGCTTTTTAACATTATCGAATATTTCTTTCACTAATCATATAGAGGATATTTCCTTTATCCTTTTGGTGGATCAACAGGGAAAAGATTTGAATTTTATCCTCTTTTTGTAAAAAGTTTCACCTTTTTGGAAAGAATACTAGAAGTAATTTGTGGTAACTCTTTTGTGTAGTCAAATTTTTAGAATCAACGAATGTTTTTAGCAAATTGGCATGATGTTCCAGAATTCTTTTGTGAAATAATCACTCAATATAGATTTTGATGAGACCTTTAGCTGTAATTTAGAGGAATGGTGTAAAACTTTGGAAAACTCGACTGATGAGAGACCTCCAATTTTGGAAATCCCGACCAGTTATAAGAGACTGGATTTTGGTAATCCCGACCAGTTATGAGAAACTGGATTTCGATAATCCCGACCAGTTATGAAAAACTGGATTTTGAAATCCCGACCAGTGAAAACACTGGATTTAAAATCCCGACCAGTGAAAACACTGGATTTTGAAATCCCGACCAGTTTATAAGAAACAGGATTTTTTAAATCCTGATCAGTTATAAGAAACTGGATTTTGATAATCCCGACCAGTTATAAGAAACTGGATTTGAAATTCTGACCAGTTATAATGAAACTGGATTTGAAATCCTCACTAGTGAAAACACTGGATTTTGATTTAAAAAGGTTTAGAAGGTTTTGCAAATGATTGGAATTGAGAGATTATAACCCAAGGGTTGAGAAAGTGATAAAATTTTGAGGATATTGCAACCCAGAGGTTGGGGAACTGATGAAATTTGAGAGATTGAAAATCTGAAGGTTTGGAAATGATAGAATTTGGGAAATTGAAACCTGGAGGTTTGATTTGTGATACAAATTGATTTGAGAGCTTAACTAGCATGAGCTGGGACTCTTGAAACACATGACCAGCGAGAGCTGGGTCTTTTTGGAATACATGACCAGCGGAAGTTGGATCTTTTTGGCATACATGACCAACGAGTGTTGAATCTTTTGGAATACATGACCAACGAGTGTTGAATCTTTTGGAATACATGACCAACGAGTGTTGGATCTTTTGGAATACATGACCAATCTTTTAGAATACATGACCAATGAGTGTTGGATCTTTTGGAATACATGACCAACGAGAATTGGGTCTTTTTTGGAAATACATGACCAACAAGTGTTTGATCTTTTGAAAATACATGACCAACGAGTGTTGGATCTTTTGAAAATACATGACCAACGAGTGTTGGATCTTTTGGAAATACATTAAATTTTGGGAAGTTCAAGACAAAACTTGAATTTTGTAGGAGGAAATACTTTGATCAGAAGACTGAATTTAGAAAGTTACTGGTGCGAGGACCGGATTTTCCAAATGAGCTTAATATATGATTGAAAAGTTTAAGAAATAACCAGTGCGAGGACCGGGTTTTAAAGATGAGCTCGATTTTCAAGAATTTAGAAAGCAAAGATTCTTGGTGAAAATTCTGAATTCAATGGACCATCATATTTTAACTGTATGTGGTATGCTTTCAAGATTTATCCCCTTATCCTGAACGGGGAAAGAATAAAGGAGTACCTCATTGAAAGGAGGCATCAAGTTTATCCCTTAACCTGAAAGGGTAATTTAGAAATAAAGATAGATAAGACGAAAAATTTGCTAAAACTTGACAAAAATTGCCAATAGTTTAATAAAAGTTTGATTAAATTTGAGAAATGAACCAAATGAATGAGATTAATAAAGATCACAAGGTTAATTAAAAAATTGGTAAAATTTGAGAAAAAGAGTTTTTGTCTAATCCTGCCTTCATATGATGAAGGAAGATAATTATAGATCAAAATAAAATGCCTCAGTATTATGGAGAAGAATGTGAGAATTGATAGAAGATCATTGTTTTATTGAAACGGCTCTTTAAAGAGTACAAAAAGGCTTAGAATGAACATTTCAAGTATAAAACTTTTTCAGATGCAGAGCATTGACAAGATTTGGCATTTCCACCCCATCTGCGTTGATTAGACGATATGAATTGCGAGGCAATGCTTCCTTAACCACATAAGGGCCTTCCCAATTGGGTGACCACTTGCCCCGTGGTCGATGCTTGAGATGAGTTGTCGATCTGAGTACCAAATTGTTAACTCAAAATTTTCTCTCAATGATGGACTTGGCATAGTGTCGAGCTATCCTCTGTCGATAAGCTTGAGCATGTTCTGCTGCCTTGAGCCTTTTTTCATCAAGTAGATCCAGTTGCACCAATCTTTGTTGTTGATACTGATCAAGTGACAATTCTATAAGGGAGGCAAATTTGAGAGCTGGCTTTTGGATGTGGATAGGCAAAACCACCTCAGTCCCGTAAACAAGTTCTGAAGGAGTGGCATTGGTCGGAGTCCGAATAGTAGTTCGGTATGCTCAAAGCGCATCATGAATTTTCTCATTTCAATCTCGACTTGTTTTCATAGTCCTTTCTAAAATGCGGATCAGAATTTTATTGGTGGCCTCTGCTTGGCCATTCCCTTGAGGATAGTAAGGAGGCAAGAAATGATGACAAATTTTGAATTTAGAACAGAAGGTTTTCATCCTCTCATTTTTGAAATGACTTCCATTATCTGAAACAATATCATGTGGTATGCCAAAGCGGCAAAGAATGTTTTTGTGAATGAAAGAAACCACATGGCGGCCTTCTACTGTGCGCAGAGTGACGACTTCAACCCATTTGGTGAAATACTCTATAGCAGCAAGAAAATACTTGTGGTCGTTGGAAGCAGAAGGAGTAATTGGGCCTACGACGTCGAAAGCCCACATAGAAAATGGCCAAGGAGAAACAATTGATTGCAAATACGTGGCCAGCGCATGAATGGAAGGTGCGTGCATTTGGCACTTGACGCACTTCCTCACGAATCGATGGCAGTCCTGTTGCATGGTTTTTCAATAGTACCCTGCTCGGACGATCTGTTTGACAAGAGTTTGATAGCCAACATGGCCACCACAAATTCCTTCATGTGCCTCTTAGATAATTTTCATAGCTTCATTTTTGTCTAAGCATCTTGCATACTCAGAACTGAACCCACGACAGTAGAGGACATTGGCAAGGATGAAATAACGGGTAGACATACGCTGAATTGCACATTGCTCCCCTTTTGGCATTTCTGGTGAAAATTCACCAATTTTAATGAAATCTTTTATATCTTGGTACCAAGGCTTCTCTTTCTGATTGACCTAGTTTACTTGCATGGTTGAAATGAAAGTAGGTTGCTCAAGCCTACCAACTTCGAAAGAACGACATGATTCGCTGCCTTTAAAGGATAAAATAGAGCTCAGGCTGGCTAAGCCATCAACTATTTGATTGTGCTCTCTTCTGATGTGATTGAGCTGAAATTCTTCGAAGTTGTCCTCAAGGGCTAGGACGATCTTCTGATAGGGGATCAATTTTGAACCTTTCACCTGCCACTCAGTCTTAACTTGACTAACAACAAGTAACGAATCACCCAAGGCATACACTCTCTTGACATTGAAATTTTGCAGAATTTTGAGGCATTGTATTAGAGCTTCGTACTCGGCCATATTATGAGTGCATTGGAAACCAAGCTTGAGAGAATAAGGGATCATTTCTTTTTCTGTAGTGATTAACAAAACTCCAATCCCTATGCCAGACATATTTTTAGAGCTATCGAAGAAAAGGTTCCAAACTGGAGGCTGTTGGATATTGTAGACGTGCTCATCAGGAAAATCATCCTCTGCTTTAATTTCTTCTGTCAGGGGAAAATCTGCCAACTGATCTGCGATTGCCTGGCCTTTAATTGACTTTTAAGAAACATACTCTAAGTCATATTGCATTAGAAGGACCTACCACTTCGCAATTCGTCCAGTGAGAAATGGTTGCTCCAAAATGTATCTGAGAGGATTAAGCTTTGATAGAAATTTGATTTCAGATGCCAACAAGTAATGTCTCAATTTCTGACACATCCAAACCAGAGCTAGACAAGTCTTCTCTATCTGAGAATACTTCTTTTCATAATCAATGAAAGTTTTGCTCACATAGTATATGGCATGCTCTATCAAACTGCCTTCTTCATACTGTGCGAGGAATCCACCACAGGCATTCTGATTGACAGAAATATATAGTAAGAGAGGCTTTCCCAATTTTGGCGGCTTCAAAACTGGTGAATTATGGAGATACTGTTTGATGCGCTTAAACAAGAGTTGGCATTCCGATCCCCATTCAAATTTTACTCCTTTTCTTAGCAAATAATTGAAAGGTTCACATCTCATGGCCAAATTAGAGATGAATCTGCGAATAGACTGGATACGCCCTTGAAGGCTTCGCAGTTCCCTCAGATTAGTTGGAGGCGGCATATCAATAATGGCTTTTGCTTTAGCCAGATCCACCTATATTCCTTTTTTGCTGATTATAAAGCTGAGTAATTTTCCGGACTCTACTTCAAAAACACATTTATGAGGATTAAGTCTCAACTTATAAAGAATGAGCCTTTCAAAAACTTGACCAAGAGCATCGAGGTGATCCTCTTCTTCTTTAGATTTGACCAGAATGTCATCTACATATGCATCCATATTCTTATGCATCTGATCATGGAAAATAACGGCCATTACCCTCTGATAGGTTGCCCCGACATTTTTGAGCTCGAATGGCATGACTGTATAGCAGAAGGTTCCCCATGGTGTAGTAAATGAAGTCTTTGACTGATCACGAACGACCAGCTTGATTTGGTCATAGCCTAAATATCCATCCATAAAAGAAAACATGGCATGGTCTGCCGTGCTATCGATCAAAAGATCAATATTAGGAAATGAATAATCATCCTTAGGAGTATCCTTATTGAGATCTCTGAAATCAATGCAAATCTGAACTTTTCTGTTCTTTTTAGGGACTGCCACGATATTTGCCAACTAATCTGGGTAGTCAAGGGTTCGGATGAAGCCTGCTTTTAATAAATCTTTAAGTCCTTCCTTAACTTGCTGCTCAACTCGAGGGTCTAATTTCCTCAGTTTCTGCTTGATTGGTCTTGAATCAGATTTCAATTTGAGTCGATGCTCAACCAGCTTGGGATCTAACCCTGGCATATCTTCATAAGTCCAGGCAAACACTTCTTGATGTTGCTTAAAGAATTGGACGAGTCTTGCTTTTTCAACTGCATTTAGACTTGAACTGATTTTGAGGATTTTTGGGTCATCTTCCGAACCAATGTTGATGTCCTTAGTTGGATCTTGAACCAAAGATGATGGTTCATCCTGCTTCTGAATGTGAGCAAATTCTGGCAATTCTTGGATAGTTGAATCAAACTCTGCTAGCTCTTCGGTTTGCTCTGTCGCTTTGCTGACCTTTGCTCTGACCTTTATCTTAGAAATCCTTGCCAATTTTGAATATTTAGGATTGATAACGAATTTCTTCATTGATTCATGAGTTATGTTTTTTATGGTTCTGAAACATCAAGAAAGGTTTTTAAGAGAAAGTACAAGCCAAAAACAAACTTTTTGTACAAGAGCAAAGAACAATGGCCCATACAAAATATAAGAAAGAATGATAGATGCCCAAATATGAAGAGAAGATTAACTTTTCATTGATTGGAAATAAGATATTTATAAGATTTGACAAAAGATGGGATTGTGTTGTCCCTACAAGATTTAACTGAAAGAACAAAAACGAAAAAGCAGGAAAAACTAAGGCATCATCCTCCTTATTTTGTTCCTTTGACAAATACTGTTTCTTGACTGGATGTTTGGCAGGTGAACCCCAACCCTGAACTGTCTGAATGCTGAGCAGGAATGATTGGCTCCACTATACCATCCTTGTTTCTTCCCATGCCCCAAAATGGCTGGTACCCGTGTTTTATTAGCATATCAAATCCTTTTCTTGCTTTGGAAAATTGCGGAAATAAAGGATGATCTTTGAAGGAGGTGTAGTTGATACGTCTTCCTAACTTGAAGAAACATGGTCCTTGCCATTAGATCGTGGCTGCAACATTTTCTTCTTCCTAGACATCTTTCAGCTTCAGCATTGCTAAACTCTCGCTGAGGTTGATTTCATCACTCTCTCGGATGCTTGGAATGTCCGCTGTAAATGTTGGACGGGGAATCATAGGTTGTGGCAGCCTTTCTTCGGGATCTTCTCCCAGAATGGTGGTAATCATTCCTCCCTTGGACCATTTTATGCACTGGTGGAGGGTTGATGGAACGACATTAGCATTGTGAATCCATGTTCATCCCAACAGAAGATTATAAGTTGGAGGCACATTGACGACATGGAATAAGACTCTATGCACTGAATAATTAATGAAGATTTCCAGAAAGATCTTGCCCTTGGCAGTCTGCCCGTGATTGTCGAAGTCGAAGATTGTAATTGGATCAGGCACATATTCTTCCTCTTTTAATCCCAAGGCCTTTGTTGTCATCTCTAGGCAAATATTGAGGTTGTTGCCTCCATCGACAAGTACATGAGGGACAATCATGCCCCTGGTCCTTACTACGATGTACAATGCATTGTTATGGAAGGAATGAGGTTTTGGCAAGTCCTCATGAGAGAAGGTGATAGGCGCATTAGTCATCGTCTGATTTACGATCTGTGCCATATCTTCTAGCGTAGTGCCTAGTTTCACCTTAATTTTCCTTAATAGAGCATCTAGCACCTCTTGATGCTTGGGGGAATCATGAGTCAATTCTAGGATAGAAATGTTGGAGAGCGCCGTGATCGGCTTCTGGAGACTATTGGTCCGCTCTTCGGCTGTCTTAGAGGTTTCTGTTTCCTCTGTAAAGACTTCTTTTTTAATGAACCTTTTCGGGAAACCTTGGGTCTTTTTGCTCTCAACTGACGAGTTCATTTGATTGAGAATTGAGATGATGTTTATTTTCTGGGATGTAGGTTGGTCTCGATGCAGAACCATTACCTGATGCTGGAGACTTATGTCCTTCTCGGAGCATGGACATATATGGCTTTGTGGAAGGAATGAGTGTTCTAAAATGGTTGCTGCAGAATGGTTTGGGAATGGAGTTGATAGGATTTTCATTTTGCCTTCCTCTTCATCTTCTATGAGGATGCTCTTGTCAATACAGTCCTGGATCAAGTGCTTCAGGACAAAGCAATACTCTGTATCATGCCCCATCGCCCTGTGGAATTTGTAATACTGTTCTTTGAATCTTCCCATGATCACTGGTGGATCTGCAACTTTGGGAAGTTTAACCATTCTGTGAGACAGTAAGTATTCCAGGACCTTTTCCAGAGGCTGGTCCAAAGGAGTAAATTTTCGATCCCTGCTCCAATTGATATGTTCGGGCTTTTTCTGAAGATCCCCTTTTTGATGAGGACCGCTCGAGAGAGGTTTATCATTGTTCTTGAAGAACTTTCCTTTTCTTCCTCTGTTCTGATTAGGCTTCGTGCCACTGTTGTTGTCGTTTTTGCTGTCGCTGCCCTCGTTGTCGCCTGGAGTGTCGGCTGAATAAGTAAAATGTGCCTTCTTTTTCTGATCCTGGACATTCTTGGCCAGAGTGATACCTTCATATATTCTATTCTCTACTCCCATTTCGAGCCATTCTGCTCGTTCTGTCAGTTCAATGAATGACTTAGACGGGTATGGAAAGATGAGGCTTTTTAAAGGCTGTGAGAAGTTGTTGAGGATAATTTGGAGGGCATGTTCTTCAGAGATAGGATTCCTCATTTTGTTACAAATACTTCTCCATTTGTGGATGAAATCTCTAGCCTTCTCATTGGTCTCTTGTTTAAGGTTGTACAAGTGATTGAGCGTAGGCAAAGCTTCTGTATTAAACAGAAAGCGCTCAATGAACATATTAACAACTTTGTCAAAATCCCTTAATTCAATGGGATTGACATGCTCGGCATACCACTTGGCGGCTATCCCCTCCAAACTGTGGGGGAAGCATAGAAAAAGAGCGCGGTTATCTTCACTCAACCTAGCGCATTCTGCGAAAACCATTACCAAATGAGCCTTGGTATCCCCGGTTCCGTCGAACTTAATGAACTTCCTGGGGAGGTTTTCCAGATTGTTATCTCATTCCAATCCGAGGTAAAAATCCTGCCCGGTGTATGATTTTTTTTCCTTGTCTCGGATTTGCAGATCCTTGACTATCTTAGTCAGTGCTTGGATCAGATTTTTTGCGGGGGCCCCGTACTTGGGTTTCGCTGATATAGGCTCCTCCACTGCCCTCTTAGGCTGTCGTAGATGCTTCGGGATATATATCAACTGCTCTTCTTCTTCAGATCCCTCTTCCGCTGACTCCGAGTCCTCAGAAGTGTTGTCATGCTGTATTTTCTGTTTACTGATCTTGTTAGGCTTTTTCATGGGCTTCTTCTTAATTTTTCTTTTAGTTGAGGCTTTCTTTGGACCAGCCTTAGCCTGCTCAGCCATCATTTTTGACATCATTTTCTGGAATACCTTATACATGGCAGGATCAACATCACTCTCTTCTTCTGAGTCATGTCCCCTGGACAACCTGGGAGAGTTCATTTCTTCTTTTCATTGTCGTTGTGCTGCTGAACAGTCTGCTTGCCAGCTCTTGTCTGAACCATCTTGAGTTGCCAAAGTCTTTCTGTAGAATACGGGAATGGTTAGTGTAACGCCCTAAAATCGTGGACTTGAAACCTTTTATGAAAAAGGTTGAAAGCTTTGAAATCAATTATTTATCAGAGTTTAAAACAGAAGTTCAGCGGAAGATCAGGTTCAAAACAACAAGTCCCTAGACCTTGGGCACATTACAACCAAAAAGCAGTTTCCCTCTTACAAACTGATTTGCAGTTCAAATAGATATTTTATTGAAATTAAAGAAGAACCACATTTTGGTAATACAGTTTTAGAAATGCAGAGTTATAATCAAAAGAGATGCTTTCAAAAAAACCTTATACCGCATCTATCAAAAGTATCCCCAGGAGCACAACGTCAGGAAAGGGCATTGCCTTGAGTGCATCGCGTCATCATGCCATCGCAAGCTGTCTCAACCTGTTCACCACCTGCCCATGAAAATGGGTCAGTCACACAACAGACTAGAAGGGGTGCAAAGGACAAGAAAGAGCAAAAGCTGCATTAAGTAAGATAAACGCTAGCTCAAGCAGGAACAAACAAGACTAGCAGATCTAACCAAATGTGCTGTGGAGTAAGCAAAGCTCTAGTAAAGCAGACAGCTACGTAAAAGAGCAGGAAGGATCAGAGTGCTTGAACAGACCACTCTAGCAATCTCACAAATATAATAGGTGAAGAGTAACTAACTCTATCCACCAGCCAAACAAAAGCAATTGCAAAAGACAGGTATTCATAACAACATTCGAAATAAATACAAGTACCATTATATGGTTCAGCCTATCGGCCAACAGCTACATTAATCGTGAGGCACAAGCTATTGCATCACAAGCAATTATAAGCTACACAAGATAAGAAATCAACTAGTATGAGAAACTAGTTATCACCAAGCACAGAACTGCGTAAGCAGTTTAACCAATAAGGGTAACGCCTCGACAGGCGTACCTAGCTCAACGAGTAGCATACCTAACTACCGAGCTAACAAGCAAGCAAGCAATGCACGTCACAATATGCATATCTCAAGATCATGTGTATAAGTTATATCTTGTCTCATTACAGAGCAGGCCATTGTGGGTACGCACAAGGCAAAACGTAGAAACAACCGAGATCGATTCGGGGGTCCATTATGCTATGTATTTTATTATACCCCGAATGACTGACTGAGTCCGCTTCCTAAGGGGACGGTATGTGACCAAGAGAGTAAATCCCCAAAGGCAAACAAAGGCCCAATGGATGAGCATTCGTACTTCTGCAGAAGTGGCCCGAAGGATTTCCCCTAACCTCCGATGACTGGGGAAGGTCGGATCTTTGCCCGAGATTGCCATATATGACTGTCCATCGGAGTTTTATACCATCCATCCTCTCTCTTGATGAACTGTTCCGAATGAGCGCGACGGAGGGTTTCTTAACCGCCGTCCCATTCTCATGCTCTGGTCTTTCAACCCAATCGAGCATCTTGCCTGTGAAGGCGCATGATTATTATTTAGGTGAGTTATACGTGCCATTGCGCGTTCGAGACAAGCACACAATTCACATCTTACTCACAGCAGTACACATCGTAACTATTCACATATACAATCACAATAAAAGGGGGTCAATCCTCGATGAGGGTAGAAACATCACTCTTGTGATCTCAAACACATGCCATTGCATGTTCGAGGCAGACATAGGCCTCTCATCCTACTCATCGTAGTACGCAACGTACCTGTTCAAAAGTACAACCACGATAAGAGGGGTATGGATCTCTCGCAGGAAATCCCAATGCTTCTACTTTATAGAAGCCTGCAGTGAACTCATTCCAGTTCCAACTGATCGTGCTCGGGTCCTTTAGACAATCGCGAGCAATCTGCCTATTAGGCGAAAGCAACATAACAGGATTAGCTTAATGTGTCAATACACGCTTAGAGGTTACTATAAACCTCTCGTCCTTCTCTTCGTGGTCCAAACATATCGTACGTAACTAAAGGTATAACTACAAGAGGAAGAACATGGATCTCTTATAAGAGATCCAGCAATACCTTCACGAAGGAAGGTGCTACAATCATGGTTGAACTAGAAAGCCTAAAACTAGGTCTCGCATCAGAGGTGAGGTAACGCCGGTCTAGTGATGACGCAAGTACCTTGCTAGGATCCCCACCCCTATTCGTGCACCGGATCCTAAATAAGGTTATTTAAGTCGTATCGAATAGGCAAACTAAGGTTGTAACACATCTATCCCAAATACATCAATTTGGGAGGTCCGACCGCTACCTCTGATTTACAAGCTATACATCTAGAAAATATGTTTGCACCTAAGACGATGTCTTTTGAGAACTGAAGTGCATAAGTTTGTGTCGTGGCTTGTAAGCCAAGTGAGACGATATACACTACGCACTCGAAGTTGCACTCAGAGAGTGCAAGCTGACAAGAGGCAAACTCATGCACATACTAATACAAAGGTACGACGAGGGACAAGCCTCGGGGGCGAAGCCGCCCCGCGAGGGAAGAACGCTAAAGCTCCACACGAGGTATGAGATCATACCTCGATCATCGTAACGCACAAGTAGGCAACTACGCAAGCGACTCGTGAGGTAGGAGATCCTACACTGACTACGCAAGTGTAAAGGACGACTCACGAGGCATAGGGTTGCACCTCGATAGATCGATAAGCGTAAGCAAGAAAGAAAGCATACGACAGAGATAAGAATACATGCATGAAGGGCAACGGCAAGGTAAGAACAAATACAAGCAAAAGGCAAGTGCAAGAGCAAGCACGACAGTACAAGAAAGTAAAGCACGAAGGGTAAAGCGAGGAGCAAAGCACATGGCGCATAAAGCGCGGGGCAACAAGTAAATGCAAGAAGGTAAAGTGCATGAGCATAAAGGAGGACCAGGCATCCTGGAGAATAAGGCAAACATAAGTAAATGCCAAGGCGCGAAGCGCGGGGCAACATGAAAGTAAAGTGCGGGAAAGTAAAAAGGACAAGGATCGCGAAACCGCGTCCTTGAGTTAAAAGGCAGGAAATGTAAAGACAGAAATGAAAAGCCTAGGCACATATAGCGCGGCGGCAACAGAAAAGAAAGTGCAAGAAAGTAAAGAGGACAAGGATCGCGAAACCGCGTCCTTGAAGGTAAAGACATACGTATATATATTATACGTATACATATATCATCCTCTTTTAGTTATCTTTCTTATTTTAGCATTTATCAGTTCATTGTCCCTTGACGCAAGAATCCCCTACCTTAAGGGGTTGCGGGTCCTCGTACGCATGCAGCGTAGGCAAAGAAGAGCTCGAGCCACAGAGGGCGAGCTGGATCCACCGTTTAACCTGGAGATCTTAGAACGTTAGTATATGCCACATAAGAAAAGAGAAGCAAACATAGCAAGGTCTCCTGCCTGCAGAAGGCAGAGGCAAGAGCTCTGCATCCTACAGACAAGGGTGCCAAAGGCAGTGGCCTCAGTCCTGCTTGGCAACAGTTGCAGAGGTAGGGAGCAGGAGCTCCCTGTCTGCTAGCACAAGGAAAGGCAGGGGAGGGAGCAGGGGCTCCCTGCCACACCTGCCACAACAAGGCAAGGGGGGAAACACCCCCTGTCAGAACAAGAGACAGGGGGGCAACCCCCTGCTGGGGGCAAGAACAAGGCAAGGGGGCAAAGCCCCTTGCCGAAAAACAGCAAAGATGCAGGGGGCAAGCCCCTGCTCGAAAACAAGAAATCAGGGGGGCTTCGCCCCCCTGCTGGCACAATGCAGGAGGCAGGGGGGGCTCGCCCCCTGCCGGCTCAATGCAAGAGGCAGGGGGACAGAACCCCCTGCCGAGGAACAACAGAAGAGCAGGGGGAGACATGGAGCGAAGCTCGGGGGCCACCGGGTCGCCGGAACTCAGAGCGGAGGCGAAGAGGTGGCCGCAGGGAGGATCGTCGGCGGCTGAGGACGCCGGTTGCGAGTCGCCGGCGACTGAAGGGGAGACAACACCTCCCGGCAGCAGCCGCAGGGAGAAACAGCAGGGAGGAGGAAGAGGTCGGCGACGGGTCGCCGGTGCTCGGGGTCCCTGGCGCAGCCGCTAGCCAAGCAGGGAGGTCGGCAGCGAGGATCGTCGGGGAGGCGGCCTGACGGGAACGCTCGCCGGCGTCTCCGATTGCCGGAGGCAGCGTGAGGGGGGAGATCGGAGCAGAGGAGAGAGAGAAGGGGCGAGGGTTTTGCCCCTCGCCCGAGACACCTGCGTCTTTTTAAAAGACGCAGGTTCTCGAGAGTTCGAGAACCCGGGTCCGGGTTGAGCTCGGGTCCGGCCCGGATCCGGTCCCGACACAGAGGTCAGACCCTGACTCGTGTCCGACACGTGCCGGGCACGTGTCTGACACGAGTCAGACGCGATTTTTTTTTTTTTCACGGGCTTTACATCCTACCTCCCTTAAAAGAATTCCGCCCTCGAAATTTCATAGGAAGGTGATCTGCCTAGATCGCAGTCAAAGGGAACTAGGTAGATTAAGATGCACGCACGCACACGAACCCCAGACACATAAGCTTCTGAAGGGATCAGGACAACACATAATGCGTCCCAAAGAGAGGTTCGAAGTCAACAACTTGATCGAACAAAACGTATGTGTGAATTCATTATAAACTTGTCTTCGCAAGAGTTCATAGAGAGTCATAAAAGGAGGAGTTTAGCAGAAGGCTATAAGAATGCTTATTCGTTATCTTCAAGGATGGAGAGACACAACGAGCCATCAAAGAAAAGTTGTCTAGTAGAAGACCATAAGAAAGGCTAATCATTAACTTCTACTTGACCCGATAAGGCATGAGGAGACAAAACGAGACATTGCTCTAGCTTGCGTTCCTTGGACGGTGTCTCTAAATCATCATCAAGACGTCGTGTGTCACACTCGCGAATTCTAACAAATTCTGCGTCCAGAATAAACATAATCTATACTCTCTCAAGGCCTAATGCGGCCAACTGCCACCTATCAAGACTCACCTAAGGCGACATACTTTCCTATAAAAGTCCACCTTTCCACAGAAGGTCTGAAACATGATCAAGATCTAAAAATCAATACAGATCTAATTCTCACATCTGAGCTGGGCATATAATCATGCAAAAACAAAAAGCCAAATCTATAGATCCAAAATGGCCTATACTCATCAATATCGGAAGATCAACAGAGCTCCTCATAGCCTTTCATGGAAATCAAAGTCACACAAGTTCATCGTCGGGCCTCCTGATTTGGGAAACGTACAACCTCACACGGGATTACCGCTCTAGATGGTATACCTGGTCTTGGACAGTGTATATCCTCACAGAGATTCTACCACTCTAGCCGGGTTACCAGATCTTGGTCATACGAACCCTCACAGAAAACCCTTGGGAACCCAAACCTCAACAAATGCTATAATCAAAGAAAATCACTACGATACCTGCATCAACACAAATGACAGCTTACTGGGTCGATAGCCACTAATAATCAACAAGATCCACGCCGAATCACCTGGTCTGGGAAAATGTACGACCTCACAAGGAATTACCATCCTAGATGGTATACTTGGTCTTGGACCATACACTTCCTCACAGTTCACCGTCTTCGCGGCTACCTGGTCTTGGATAGTGCACGTCCTCACAGAATTCTACCACTCTAGTGGGTCACCTGATCTTGGTCATACACCCCCTTGCAGATAATCCATTGGTGATCAGATCCTCAACAGGCGCCATACACAGTGATACATGCACCAAAACAATCGACTGATCAAAATAATTGACCGCACACAGGGTCAGAAGCCACCAAGATGGGCATAAGCATAAATACCAGCAATATGCATCGTATCACTTCTCATGGCAGAACAAAACACAGAATCACACATTCTTCCAACAATTCTTATCACGTGACATATCAATCACATCACATAGAAGATTTAAACTACGCAACTCATCAATGCCACAAGAAACATTATATCCTCAAATAGGACCTCAAAGCATGCGCAATCAAAGCATAATTTCTATACACAGAAAATACACAAATAACGTATTATGAATCAATTAAACTTCAACTTACGTAGCTCCTACATAATTCAATGAATTCACAAGATTCAAGTTGTATGTGTAAATACTCTGATCATTGCATCATCATATGCATCCACAAATCTTACCTCGAAGCACATCACATTCGACCACTTCAGCGTGAAACACACGCATATATCTACAAGACATCATAGTCCAATACTCATGATACTCATTAATCATGCTATACAAAGATGATGTAATCACACAACCAATCATAATGCAAAACTCTCTGCAACACAGTTAGGTAGGCGTGATGTATCATCAAACTACTAATCATTTGTAGTCGTGAGGTGTCATATATCTAAGGGATCTAAACTAATGATTTGTAGGCTTACAAGTCAACCACCTAAAAGTTAATCAGTTGTAAGCGTGACACGTCATTCACCTAATAAGCATCACGATCATTAAGATCACAAAGACACCAAAGTCACACGAAATTTCATCGATAAGCTTTTACTTAACAAAAATACGCAACAACACACACAAAAAGCCTTAAACTAAGACTAACAAAAGTGTCTACTCGACGTTTTCTATGTGTTTTGTTGCTATGGCTGAGGAGGTTGGGGCGTACTGCCCACTCGCCGAAGGTCATCCACCTTCCCTATGCGACAATCACGGATAAAGTGGCCCACTTTTCCACAATAAAAGCAACCACCAGAGGCTCGAGGACATGCCTGTCCACGGTGAATACGATCACATCTCAGACATTTTGGGTTTAATGGTCGTTGAGGCTCATTTCCTTCACTTAGTTTCTGTCTTTTAGCAGGTCGACGCTTGTTGTCAGCACTATCTTCGGCAAACTTTCGGTCGCGCCGTTGGTTAAAGTGGCATTCTTCAGCAGAATGGCCCATCTTTCTGCAAAAGTGACAATCAACAGGGTTCCGAAGGCACATCGGATCGGACAAAACATGAGGGCTGACACCTCGCTCTAGATTGGTGCTCGTGCAAACCAACCTATCAACCTTATAATCCAGGTTCTGGACCATCGCTTGGAGCTGCTCAACTGCTCTGGTTAATGCGTCTATAGATTTGATTAATCTATTGAACAACACCTAAGCAAAAACACATTCTTAAATGAAAATAACTACAAAATAAGTTAAGATAAAATAATACTCACAGTGCGATGCAGATGGCGGATGATCAAGGATTACCACTTTCCCAGTTGCTCTGATACCAAAAGTTGTAACGCCCCAAAAATGTGGACTTGAAACCTTTTATGAAAAAGGTTGAAAGCTTTGAAATCAATTATTTATCAGAGTTTAAAACAGAAGTTCAGTGGAAGATCAGGTTCAAAACAACAAGTCCCTAGACCTTGGGCACATTACAACCAAAAAGCAGTTTCCCTCTTACAAACTGATTTGCAGTTCAAATAGATATTTTATTGAAATTAAAGAAGAACCACATTTTGGTAATACAGTTTTAGAAATGCAGAGTTATAATCAAAAGAGATGCTTTCAAAAAAACCTTATACCGCATCTATCAAAAGTATCCCCAGGAGCGCAACGTCAGGAAAGGGCATTGCCTTGAGTGCATCGCGTCATCATGCCATCGCAAGCTGTCTCAACCTGTTCACCACCTGCCCATGAAAATGGGTCAGTCACACAACAGACTAGAAGGGGTGCAAAGGACAAGAAAGAGCAAAAGCTGCATTAAGTAAGATAAACGCTAGCTCAAGCAGGAACAAACAAGACTAGAAGATCTAACCAAATGTGCTGTGGAGTAAGCAAAGCTCTAGTAAAGCAGACAGCTACGTAAAAGAGCAGGAAGGATCAGAGTGCTTGAACAGACCACTCTAGCAATCTCACAAATATAATAGGTGAAGAGTAACTAACTCTATCCACCAGCCAAGCAAAAGCAATTGCAAAAGACAGGTATTCATAACAACATTCGAAATAAATACAAGTACCATTATATGGTTCAGCCTATCGGTCAGCAGCTACATTAATCGTGAGGCACAAGCTATTGCATCACAAGCAATTATAAGCTACACAAGATAAGAAATCAACTAGTATGAGAAACTAGTTATCACCAAGCACAGAACTGCGTAAGCAGTTTAACCAATAAAGGTAATGCCTCGACAAGCGTACCTAGCTCAACGAGTAGCATACCTAACTACCGAGCTAACAAGCAAGCAAGTAATGCACGTCACAATATGCATATCTCAAGATCATGTGTATAAGTTATATCTTGTCTCATTACTGAGCAGGCCATTGTGGGTACGCACAAGGCAAAACGTAGAAACAACCGAGATCGATTCGGGGGTCCATTATGCTATGTATTTTATTATACCCCGAATGACTGACTGAGTCCGCTTCCTAAGGGGACGGTATGTGACCAAGAGAGTAAATCCCCAAAGGCAAACAAAGGCCCAATGGATGAGCATCCATACTTCTGCAGAAGTGGCCCGAAGGATTTCCCCTAACCTCCGATGACTGGGGAAGGTCGGATCTTTGCCCGAGATTGCCATATATGACTGTCCATCGGAGTTTTGTACCATCCATCCTCTCTCTTGATGAACCGTTCCGAATGAGCGCGACGGAGGGTTTCTTAACCGCCGTCCCATTCTCATGCTCTGGTCTTTCAACCCAATCGAGCATCTTGCCTGTGAAGGCGCATGATTATTATTTAGGTGAGTTATACGTGCCATTGCGCGTTCGAGACAAGCACACAATTCACATCTTACTCACAGCAGTACACATCGTAACTATTCACATATACAATCACAATAAAAGGGGGTCAATCCTCGGTGAGGGTAGAAACATCACTCTTGTGATCTCAAACACATGCCATTGCATGTTCGAGGCAGACATAGGCCTCTCATCCTACTCATCGTAGTACGCAACGTACCTGTTCAAAAGTACAACCACGATAAGAGGGGTATGGATCTCTCGCAGGAAATCCCAATGCTTCTACTTTATAGAAGCCTGCAGTGAACTCATTCCAGTTCCAACTGATCGTGCTCGGGTCCTTTAGACAATCGCGAGCAATCTGCCTATTAGGCGAAAGCAACATAATAGGATTAGCTTAATGTGTCAATACACGCTTAGAGGTTACTATAAACCTCTCGTCCTTCTCTTCGTGGTCCAAACATATCGTACGTAACTAAAGGTATAACTACAAGAGGAAGAACATGGATATCTTATAAGAGATCCAGCAATACCTTCACGAAGGAAGGTGCTACAATCATGGTTGAACCAGAAAGCCTAAAACTAGGTCTCGCATCAGAGGTGAGGTAACGCCGGTCTAGTGATGATGCAAGTACCTTGCTAGGATCCCCACCCCTATTCGTGCACCGAATCCTAAATAAGGTTATCTAAGTCGTATCGAATAGGCAAACTAAGGTTGTAACACATCTATCCCAAATACATCAATTTGGGAGGTCCGACCGCTACCTCTGATTTACAAGCTATACATCTAGAAAATATGTTTGCACCTAAGACGATGTCTTTTGAGAACTGAAGTGCATAAGTGTGTGTCGTGGCTTGTAAGCCAAGTGAGACGATATACACTACGCACTCGAAGTTGCACTCAGAGAGTGCAAGCTGACAAGAGGCAAACTCATGCACATACTAATACAAAGGTACGACGAGGGACAAGCCTCGGAGGCGAAGCCGCCCCGCGAGGGCAGAACGCTAAAGCTCCACACGAGGTATGAGATCATACATCGATCATCGTAACGTACAAGTAGGCAACTACGCAAGCGACTCGTGAGGTAGGAGATCCTACAATGACTACGCAAGTGTAAAGGACGACTCACGAGGCATAGGGTTGCACATCGATAGATCGATAAGCGTAAGCAAGAAAGAAAGCATACGACAGAGATAAGAATACATGCATGAAGGGCAACGACAAGGTAAGAACAAACACAAGCAAAAGGCAAGTGCAAGAGCAAGCACGAAAGTACAAGAAAGTAAAGCACGAAGGGTAAAGCGAGGAGCAAAGCACATGGCGCATAAAGCGCGGGGCAACAAGTAAATGCAAGAAGGTAAAGTGCATGAGCATAAAGGAGGACCAGGCATCCTGGAGAATAAGGCAAACATAAGTAAATGCCAAGGCGCGAAGCGCGGGGCAACATGAAAGTAAAGTGCGGGAAAGTAAAAAGGACAAGGATCGCGGAACCGCGTCCTTGAGTTAAAAGGCAGGAAATGTAAAGACAGAAATGAAAAGCCTAAGCACATATAGCGCGGCGGCGACAGAAAAGAAAGTGCAAGAAAGTAAAGAGGACAAGGATCGTGAAACCGCGTCCTTGAAGGTAAAGACATACGTATATATATTATATGTATACATATATCATCCTCTTTTAGTTATCTTTCTTATTTTAGCATTTATCAGTTCATTGTCCTTTCACGCAAGAATCCCCTACCTTAAGGGGTTGCGGGTCCTCGTACGCATGCAGCGTAGGCAAAGAAGAGCTCAAGCCACAGAGGGCGAGCTGGATCCACCGTTCAACCTGGAGATCTTAGAACGTTAGTATATGCCACATAAGAAAAGAGAAGCAAACATAGCAAGGTCTCCTGCCTGCAGAAGGTAGAGGCAGGAGCTCTGCATCCTGCAGACAAGGGTGCCAAAGGCAGGGGCCTCAGTCCTGCTTGGCAACAGTAGCAGAGGTAGGGAGCAGGAGCTCCCTGTCTGCTAGCACAAGGAAAGGCAGGGGAGGGAGCAGGGGCTCCCTGCCACACCTGCCACAACAAGGCAGGGGAGAAACACCCCCTGTCAGAACAAGAGACAGGGGCGCAACCCCCTGCTGGGGGCAAGAACAAGGCAAGGGGGCAAAGCCCCTTGCCGAAAAACAGCAAAGATGCAGGGGCAAGCCCCTGCTCGAAAACAAGAAATCAGGGGGGCTTCGCCCCCCTGCTGGCACAATGCAGGAGGCAGGGGGGGCCGCCCCCTGCTGGCTCAATGCAAGAGGCAGAGGGACAGAACCCCCTGCTGAGGAACAACAGAAGAGCAAAGGGGAGACCTGGAGCGAAGCTCGGGGGCCACCAGGTCGCCGGAACTCAGAGCGGAGGCGAAGAGGTGGCCGCAGGGAGGATCGTCGGCGGCTGAGGACGCCGGTTGCGAGTCGCCGACGACTGAAGGGGAGACAACACCTCCCGACAGCAGTCGTAGGGAGAAACAGCAGGGAGGAGGAAGAGGTCGGCGGCGGGTCGCCGGTGCTCGGGGTCCCTAGCGCAGCCGCTAGCCAAGCAGGGAGGTCGGCAGCGAGGATCGTCGGGGAGGCGGCCTGACGAGAACGCTCGCCGGCGTCTCCGATCGCCGGAGGCAGCGTGAGGGGGGAGATCGGAGCAGAGGAGAGAGAGAAGGGGCGAGGGTTTTGCCCCTCGCCCGAGACACCTGCATCTTTTTAAAAGACGCAGGTTCTCGAGAGTTCGAGAACCCGGGTCCGGCCCGGATCCGGGCCCGACACAGAGGTCAGACCCTGACTCGTGTCCGACACGTGCCGGGCACGTGTCTGACACGAGTCGGACGCACTTTTTTTTTTCTTTTTCACGGGCTTTACAGTTAGAGTATGGAAGAAACTTTTTTTGAAAGCCACAATCTTTGAGAAAAGAATGAAGGGTTTTAGTAGACAATTTTAAGAGATTATCCCATTACCCAGGATTGGGTCATCACAAGTTTTGTGATAATTGTGTTACTATTTTTATGATAACGGAGAAATGTGCCTTGTTACCTAGGTGAGGTCGTCAACCATGATAAAAGATATTAAAGAGAAGTAGGAGGAATGTCCCATTTACCCGAGGATGAGGTCGTCACCAGAATCGTGACCATTTACAAAACAAAATAATAAAATTTGGCCCAAGAAAGCTTTAAAAGTAAATTTTATTGATGGTAATATTTAAAGACAAAGAGAGGGCGAGCAGACAGTTTGCCACCACTCTTGATATTCAGAAGATACATTAGATCCCAGAAATACAGATAGAGCAATGAAGGAATCCAAAGTATATTTGGTGACATGGTATGCCCCAGACCACTGATCCGACTGCAGATTGAATTTTGGCATGTTACCCGTCGGAAAGTGAATGTTGGCGCAAACTTGCCGCTGCGAAAACTGTCTGAGACACCTTTCTGGCTAATAATCGACATAGAAGAAGGGGCCAAGCAATCTGTAGCGCTTGCTGCGAGCATAAGTGTAGCGAGGAACTGATTCTCTCCTGTCAAAGAAATCCCAAATGATCTCTTCTTGATGCAGTTTCTCGATCAAGGCTCGATACTGAATGACAGACTTTGGCTTCTTACTGCTGAACCTGAAGGAACTGGCCTTTGATGAAACATGTCGCAGAAACCACGACTGCATGACATAAGTGTATCCTTCTACCAGAATGGTCTCTCCAAAGGCGAAACGAGCCAAACCTCGATAAAGAAAAGCCAAGGCTGCCATAGAGATTGAAAGCTGACGGGTCTGCTTGCTTCCCCATCTTCGAAAGAGTTGGGCAACTCTTACATTTATAAAATTCTGACCATCTTGGAAGAAGGCTAATCCCACTGTGCATAAGATCATGGCATGCTGAATTCTGTCTTTTGCTGCTCGAGACAAAGTGTCAACCTCTTTGTAAGCTCCATACTTGCGATAGAGTTTGAACAGGTCAATGAACTGATTCTCATCGATCTCAGTGAGAGGCCAAGATCTGCTCCCTGTTGCTCTGGCCAAAGCTTCTCGAACATCTACCCCTTTGATGTTGATCAGGAACTGTTGCTCGACAGGATCATCTGGCTGACCAGCTTGTTCGGGCAATCCCATAATATCATTAAATTTATCCATTAGTAGAGTCATCTCTCTCCATGGAAACCAGAATGTGCAGGTACGTAGATTCCACCGTTTTACCATAGCTGAATAAGACTTCCGTTGTTGGTTCACTTGCCTACTGCCGATGCCATCTCCAATCCACAGTCATCCAAGTGGTTTGAGAACATACGCGAGACTTGATGACCCGATGATCCGGGGATCCATCCTGTATCTAATAGAAGACATGATCTTTGGGAAAGACAACATCGAGGGAATCAAACGCCATCGAAATGATACTAAAGCAAAGAAGAATGAGGAAGATCAGACAGAATGCAGAATTTATGGATAGACTCTTGAAAAATAGATACAAAAACCTAGAAAATTTTTAAAAGATCGAGGAAATTTAAAAAAAAAAAATTTCAGTGTTTTGAAGAAGATTTGATCTAAAAGAGAAAAAAGAATGTAGGTAAAGGAAGAGTATATGCCTGGGGTTTCTGAAAGTAAGGGGAAGTTTTGAATAATACACCCAGGTTTTTTTTTTAAAAGGTTTGATATATATAAGAGAATATGAGAAACATCGCATAACCAAAGCTGCACAAACAAGGACGCGCACACAACACTCCCTAAAAAGGATGACTCTAAATGCAATATTTTGACATGACTTGTAGGACCTTAATCCTAACTCTAAGGTTATAGATCATCTGATTCCAATCAATATATGCCGATATACTCAAGCCGAAGCTTGAAGTACGTGGCATACAAATATTTCTCTGGTTTTAAGGTAATGGCTTCTCAACATCCTTGAGCACCTACCGATATACCTCGAACTAAGGCCCTTAGGTACGTGGTAGGGGGGCGTGAACCCAAATAAGTGGTCCAGTTGTGAGGCTCTCTCCCGAACTATGGTTCAGTGAGACAACCCAACAATGTGGAGACCATGACAATATAGGTAGGGAGGTTTTCAAAAACATGCTCAACATGCGAGAAATCAGATGGCTCTAATGCAAGTCCTAAAAGAGGTAGATTTTAAATGAAGAGAAGCATCACTTGCATACATTGTTTGCATATAATCCCTAGAATTAAGGAGAGTTGTATTTCAGACCTAAATCTAATGTGATCATGGAATAATCTCCTCAATGTGGTCCTACCAAACCATACTTAAATCCTATATGCAATGATGTTAGCTTAGGACAAAGTCTAGGCTCCTAAGGTTTGCATGGAAATGAAGCTGACATTTAAAGAATATAGACTTAGATAAAAGCAAAGCAAAAGGCATAGATCCAACCGGATGAAGACGGGTCCCATCACGGTCACCAAATACTGTGATCATCGCAAAAATTTTCCTCTCATTCCTCTTTTCCTTTCTCTTCGCCTTTCTAACCTTTGTCCCTTTTTTGAAGGAGAATAAAAGATAGAAAAGAAAAGAGAATGAGAAAATGAAGAAGAGAGAGAGGAACTCTTTTGCGGGGTCTCACTTGACCTTAATTTTGAAAATATTTTAGGAAATTACTCACCTCCGTTTTGAAATATTTGCGGGAAAATTGGCAGACAGGATTCGCTCATCGGTACGAGATTCAACCGTTCCTGGTGCCTTTACCAGGGGTAATCGAACCAAGGGTCGAATTTATGCCTCTTTGCTTTGCTAAAATATCATCTAAGATTTTATTCTAAGTATAAATGCACAAAGAATCATGCTTGTGCAATGCAAGGATGTATGCTCTTTTGAAAAAAAATGATTTTGGAAATCTGAGATTTTCCAAGTGAAAATGTGATGATGGAAATGAAGAAATGATTTCTGAATAGTTGAATTTAACTTAGAGTTTTGAGATAGAAAAGAGATTTGAAGTTCTAAGTCTTTGAAATAATCAGAGTTTTGGGAAAAAAAATCTTGTCTTTGAGAAAGAATGATTTTGAAGCTGAGATAATAAGGTAAAGGAAAGGTAGTTTCAAAGTCAGAAATGGACTTTGAATTTAGAATTTTGAACTTGGATTTAGGAGAGGAAATGAATATTTGAAATGAAATTGACTTCTATATTTAAAACTTGAAATCAGAATGAGATTTGAGAAATCCAAATAGAATTAGTTTTAAGAGATCAAGATGGAATATGAGAAACAGAATTGGTTTTTGGAATTTGGGAATCAAGATAAACTTGGATTTTGAAATCTGGAATGGAATTTGGATATGAGGTCTGAGATCCAAGATGGAGTTGGATCCGAAATCTGGAATCCTAAATGGAATTTGGATCTGGAGTCTGAGATCCAAGATGAAGTTGAATTCTAGATCTAGAACCCTAAATGAGAGTTGGATCTGAAATCTGAGATCCATGATGAAGTTGAATTCTGGACCCTAAATGGAATTGGATCCAAGATCTGGAATCCAAGATGGAATTCAGATCTGAAGTCTGAAATCCAAGATGGGGTTGGATTCAAAATCTGGAATCTTAAATGGAATTGGATCTGAAGTCTGAGATCCAAGATGAAGTTGATTTTTGAAAATCTGAATTCAATATGGAATTGGGTTCCCAATTTGGAACTCAAAGTAGAAATTTTGGATCTTTTTGAAAATGGACCTAGGTTTTTGAAGACCCCAGAGAATTTAAAACTTTTAGAGAGGAATTGATTCAGAATAAATCTCAAAGCTTTGATTTTTAATTTGAAGATAAGGAAGAAGCCTGGATTTTGAATTTGAAATCAGAAGATGAATCAGAATTTTCAAAGTTAAATTTGAACTTTGAAATTGATTTTGAGATATTAATTTGAATTTGAAGTTGAATATTGAAATTGGATTTAGGATTTCAAAGTTAATTGGAACTTTGAATTTTGGATTTGGATTGGAAATTTGAAGTTTGAATACAAAATGATTTTGAAATTTCAAAGTCAAACTGGACTTTGAAGTTGAATTTTGAATCTTGAAATGAGATAGAATTGAATTTGAATCTATAAATGAGCATTGATTTGAGAAATGAAAAAAAATACTCAAAATCACTTGGAGTTTTGAAAGAGAATTTTGAAAATATGATGTAATTCTATCCTAAATGATGAATGAATCTAAAGAATTTAATATTGGATTTGAAAAGCATTTCTCATTCTTTTAAGTGAATTAAAATAAAATTGAAAATATAATACACTTCTGACTATGGTCATTAAATGTATTATATAATAATCATATTTAAATTCAGATGAAGAATAAAATATATTGTTGGTGCTTTTATAGAGTTTAAAATGAAATTAACTCTCAATATATCCTGACTATGGCCATTGATATATATTTTGAGTTAATTTTAATTTAAACCCTGATAAAAGAAGAAAATATTTAGAAATATGATGATTTTTTTTTAAAAGAGATCCAGTGTGAATCCAGTGTTATTCCATAAAAGATGAAAATCCTAAGTTTTGTTCACATCCTGACTATGGCCATTGATGTGAATCATCAACTTAGGATTTAATCACCTTCTATTAGAATGGTGCGCGTGCCATTCGTGTTTTTCCATTTGTGAATTTTTGAGAAATAAAGGCAAAATGACATGAAACAAGCAATTTTATGACTTTTATATGCTCATGTACTCTATTCTAAGCTAGAAATATAAGAATTCTCATTAATATCTAACTCTTACAACCTTGAAATAGGTGTTGAAATTAAAAAAATTCTTAATCTAACAAGGAAAGTAGCATTTTCCACCTATTTCCTGCAAAATGAAGTTAGCACAGAACAAGACACAAAATATAAAAAGGAAAGGCTAAGGGGTTGTATTAAACTAGAATACATATGATGATGAGAAAATTGCTCATGCTAAGCATTATGCCGATGAAGAAATGTACATTGGGATGTGCTTATGGTATGCTAAGTAAATGAGGAGATGCATATATCCTGAAAGTGCATATATATATATATATATATATATATATATATGGCATATACAATAGCTTGTGAGATAGGAGAGGTGAAGTTAAGTGTTGAAGGTGATAGTGATATAGTGAAAATGAGAGTTTTGTTAATATAGTGCAGGAAACAGGGGTAAATGGAATGAATGTCGGGGGTTTAGTGAAGTGTTTGCGCCAAGTGTGCTGCAAATGGAATTGTAGACGTACCGGGTCAGCAAATGAGAGACAACAACAATGGGTAAAGGTGGAAGGATTTTGGAAGCTATTGGTGAATGCAGGTGGAGATGGTGCTGTCAGTGGAATGTGACAGTGGAAGGTGCCGCATTGTAGGTGTATGCAGGGAAATGTACTGGGTATGAACTGCAATGGTGGCTTGATGAAGACTGGTTAAGTAGTGAACCGTCCCTTGCTAATGGGAGGTGGTGAGTGGTGATATACTGCAGCAGTGCAGTGGATGAAGATGGTATGATTGCATGTGCTGCAGTAGGTAAGTGCAGGGAGGGAGTTGCAGAAATTTACTTTCTGTGTGATGCTATCAGGAACAAGCAAACTGAAAATTAAAGTGAAATGGATATATGAAATATGTACATTAACCTACAGACATATGAGGACACCATTTAACATTTAATTCAGATAAACCATCAATCAACAAATTGATAATCTCTATTTGGGCCATTCGCAGCCCAAATTGTGATGCTAATTCTTCCTTAATATATATCTCCTATATCAGGATCAGGTTTTGCAGCAAGCACTGGTATATGAAAAATGGATAATGAAGATGAACATCTAAAAAAAAAGGAGAAAAAGCTACAGCCACTAGCAAAAAATTTCTATGAAATACACATGGCATGGCAAAGGGAGTTTCGGTAAGGGATGTGGGCTTATTGCGAGAGGGTGAATGTATACTGCAAATGTGTTGGGATTTTGCTATGATGGTGGCTTGGCAACACACAGCCGCTGGAAGCTATAGGGTTGCTGTGAAATTAGGTTAAAAACATGGCTGTTGTAAGATGCACAGGTGAGTATGCAAATGGGTATTATGAATGTAGGAAATGAAAGTGACAGTGAAATGCTGTGTAGATTTATAAATGTTATAATGCTGAAAAGAGTAAACCACATATACATTTCTAAACATAAATGAAACAACCTTTGAACCAAGGACTGCACTGGACAGATATGAGATGATATGCCATGCTGAACAAAAAAAAAAAAAAATAGACGCAGGTAGCATGATGTAACAAATATAAACAGTAGCCAGAAAAATAAAAGGAGGCAAGTGATTGTGTGAATCATTTATCTGGAATGAAGTGCTATAGCTAAATGATATACCATAGATGAACATCTGAAGTAATAAAACATCCCAAAGAATAGATTGGCAAACCAGAACATGAATTCAAGTATAAAGTCAATGACCCTGGCTATCAACCAATGGGTCTCTTTAACTGATTCAGCAACCAGGGAATGTATGCATATAAAGGGCTAAGCATTGTGAGATGCTCGGTAAATGACTCAAGTGAGTTCAAGATAATGAAGACGTTAAATGTAGGTGATTAGCATCTAAGAGTTTCTTTTCAATGCGTACCATATGAATGTTGGACAGTGATAAAAAAAAAGGTTGCAAGTAACATTTCAGCCCACTAACCAAATGTAAAAGAATCTTTCACAGTTAATCAATCTCATGGATATGATTAGTTTCATAAGTTGGTTCCAGCCATCAATTCAGCTTTAGCAACCAATCCTTACCAGACGAAGTAACTTAGTATTGTTACGAATTATGCCGTGAAGGATGCTCTGCCACACTTTGAACAATCGATGCTAGCGTTATTTAAGGCACATTGCAGTGACATTTTATGGCTACTAGTTGCTAACTGTTGTTCATGCACATGTTATGAGATGCAGAGGGGTAAACATAGGAAATGTAAGATGAAATACAGAAATGGGTGAGATAAGAATGATGAAGGAAACTAGATGTGTGAAACTGTGAGATGATGAAATGATAATACTGTATATTAGGCATACACGGATTGATGCTGACGTCAAAATGAGAAATGCTACATATACTGAGGACAGGAAATAAAGAAGGGGTATGAAGGATGAACATGTTCCTACAACGTAATAGAGTTTGGACAAAGGAACAAAAGAATGCTGAGATTAACACATTAAATCGTAGAGTAAATCATGCATTATGCTGTACAGATTAGAAGATGTGGTAATGCATTATGACTGAAATAAAATAAAGAAACAGGAAACTAAGTGATGATGAATTTAAAAACTAAATGGGCAGATGCGATTGAATTTAGGCTGAAAGAAAAAGGTATACAAATACAGGGGAAACAACAGGATATTATGGAAATTAAAATGCCCACTAGGATCGACCTCAGCATTGAGCGATAACTGCTTGATGCTAAAGTTCTTAGCAACATAACAAAGGGGATATACGTTGATGGGGCTATGAACCAAGGGAATTTCAAGAAATTAGAAACAACAGAGAAGAGAAAGGAAAAAGAAGAAGAGAGAAAAAAAAGAAAAAGAAAAGAAAAAAAAAGAAAAAAAAGAAAAAAAATGAAGGAAACAACAAACGATCCATCAAACAAAATTGCAATGGAAGACAATCAAGAAAGAGAAAATCAGAAGGCTTTGTATCGAGAAAACTCAAAAACAAAAAAAAACGAAGAAGAAAGGATAATGGAATTAAAATACCAACATCTGTAATGAATTAGAAATCTAATGCAAATAGGAATTCAAAACAAATAAGAGGAAATCTATGGGCAAACAGGAAATCAGATGTTAGAATCAGAGGTTCCCTTACTGTAGCAATAGGTGGGTCGATCCTGCTATAGGCAGATCGACCCCACTGTTGATGCTTATTGATAAAAAGAAAAATGAGAAACAGTAAAGTTAAAATGATAAGATAGGATTTCTAAAAAAAAATAAAAAAAGGAAAGGGAACTTATGAAAATCTGAAAATGATGCGATAAAACAGTAAGAAGGGTGTATGCAATACGAAAGAAAGGGAAGAAGGTGAGTCGCTTACCTCTAGCTGCTGAGACGATAGATTCCTTTGAATGCCGGAAGAGGAAACTGGGAATAGATGGCAAATGGAATGGGGTGCTCACGGTGGCTATCACCGGAGGTTGGGTTTCCGAGCGTGTTGAAGAAGGAAAAATCTCCTGTGATTGTCGTTGCAACTGGAAATCCTTCGTAAACGGGAGGCAATGAGGAAGCCGAAGAAGGATGAAAAAAAATGGATGTTGCTTGGAGTGAAGTGGATCGTTTGTTAACCACGAATCTTGTTTCAAAGAGATGGATGCGAGAGAAAAGTAATGGATCAGAAGGAAAATCGATGATCAGAAGAAGCTTGGGTGCCTCTTCTTAAAGAGAGAATGGAAGGCTCCCGAAGGGGAATCAGTTGAGGATGGACGATGGAGAGGAGAAGGGTTCGTTGAGGATGGAAAGTGGAGAGGAGAAGGCTTCCAGAGGGGGAGTGCGCGGGGGAGAGGCCGTTGCACATTTCCAATTTTTTCAAAAAGAGGATCCCTTTAAAACATTTTTTTCTAAAGTGGTTTTTAAAAGGAGTTTTTAGTAAAACAAGCTTTAAAAAGTAAAAAGCCACTCTTTCTTCACATAGTTTTTCTGATTTTTTTTTTGGGTTTCTATTGTTTTTTTCGTATTTTTGTATTTTTTGGAATAAAACCCTAAAATTGATGAGAAAACAAAGATTTAAAACTAATTTTTTGTATTTTTGAGAAATATTTACAAAGAGAGGTTTTCTGAGAATTCAAGGCTATTCTTTTGAAAAATTCTTCAAAAAGCAAGTTTGAATCCAGATTTTGAGAAAAATATTCGAGTTTTGAAACTTGAATCGAGAAATACAATGCGGTGGATCCAAACAGATACCAGACAAACTGTCTGAGCCTTTCAAAAAGTTATTTTTAAAATTTGGACAACGAAGCTCAAATTTGGATCTTGATATTGAACCCAGATCCGAAATCGAGTTGTATATATCAACATGGAATTTAATCCAGAAAATCTGAAGAATAACTAAAATTTGGTTTTGAAATTGCTTTGATTTTCTCAGAAGACAGGGTCAGGGTCAAAAATGACATTTTTACAAAACTTTTAAAAATTTGTGGTGTTCACAGATAATAAGTAGCGGAGAAATGATGATGGATTCTGAAATTTGAGCAGAATGTCCCCATTCTCTCATTCTTGAAATGACTGTCATTGTCCGACACGATATCGTGCGGTATGCAGAAACGACAAAGGATATTCTTGTGGATGAATGAGACCATGTGTCGACCTTCTACTGTACGCAAAGTGATAGCTTCGACCCATTTAGTGAATTATTTTATTGCGGCAAAAAAATATTTGTAGCCGTTTGAAGCAGAAGGAGTGATGGGGCCCACAACATCAAAGGCCCACATAAAAAATAGCCATGGAGAGATGGCGGTTTGCAAATATGTTGCTTGCGCATGAATAGAAGGTGCATGTATCTGGCATATAGCACACTTCTTCATAAAATGGTAGCAATATTGTTGCATAGTCTTCTAATAATATCCTGCCCAGATGATTTGCTTGATAAGAGTTTGGTAGCCGACGTGACCACCACAAATGCCTTAGTGTACTTCCCGCACGACTTCTTTGGCTTCATCTTCATCTAAGCATCTGGCATATTCAGAACTAAATCCACGATGATAGAGGACTTTGGCGAGAATAAAATATCGGGCAGACACACGCCAAATCGCTCGTTACTCTTGCCAGTGATATTTTGAGAGAAGGAGAGAGATGTCTTCTCCTTGATGGGAGCCTTTCTGAGTCAGTCTTCAGCTTGCTCAGGCATCATCATAATCATCATTTTCTTGAACATCTGATATGCAGCAGGATCAATGTCATCCCTATCATTCGGAATCTATCTTCTGGCAGATCTTAGAGAATCCATTTCTTCTTGCCTGCTTCTAAAATCACTAATGCACTGACACAGTGGTGTCTTCTTGCTTGATCTGATCTGAACCACTTGGGAATACTGATGCTCTCTACAGAATGAGTTGGATGATTAAATTTCGATGATGAAGATTCAGGATAGAAATGAATATAGGAAAAATATTTGAGAATTTGGTAGATAATTGAAAGAATATCTCATTACTAGGGATTGAGTCGTCGCTGGGATTACGACAATTCCGTTGCCATTCTTTGCGAGGAGAACGAACAACTGCAAATATGCCTTGTCACCTAGGCGAGGTCGTCAAACCATGATAAAATGAAAATTGAAGGATTTTTTTATTGAAGAAAAAATATGATTGCATCAATAGTGGACTTTGAGAAAGAGGGGGCATATAGACAGTCTGCCACCAATCTTAATGATCAACAGAGACACGAGAACCGGGGAAAAGAGTGAGAATGATGAAAGAATCCCAGCCATATCTGGCAGAATGGTATGTTCCAGACCACTGCGTTGATGCAAGGTTGAACTCTGGCACAACTTCTGATAGTAGCCACATCTCTACGCGCTTCTATCTCTGAGAAAACTGTCGGACACACTGCTCCGGATGATAATAAGTGCAAAAGAATGGACCAAGTAGCTTGAATCTCTTGCCATATGCATAGGTGTATCTGGGAGGTGATAACTCTCGATCAAAATAGTCCCATACCACTTCTTCTTCCTGCAGATTATCAATCAGGAACCGATACTGTACAATTGGAAGAAGCGCCTTGCCGTTGTATATGAATGAACTAGCTCTGGTTGGCACATGCTGAAGAAACCAAAACTAAAGTGCATAAGTACATCCCTCGACTAAGATGGACTCCCCAAGCGTGAAATGAGTCAATTCTTTATATAGAAAAGCAAGTGCGGCCATGGCTATTGAAAGACGGTTGGTCTGTCAACTTCCCCATCTTCTCAGAAGCTGTACTATTCTGACATCCACATAATTCTGTTCGTTTGGAAAGAAAGCGAGTCCCACAGTGCACAAAACCATCGCATGTTGAATTATCTCTCGAGTTGTCCTCGATAGCGAGCTGACTTCTGCGAATGTCCCATACTGTCGGTAGATCTCGATCAGACTCACATATTCATTCTCATTTTCTTCAATCGGCGGCCAAGACTTACACCCTGTCATGCGAGCTACAACATCTTTAGGGTCCAGACCCTTGACATTGATCAAAAACTGCTGCTCTAATGGATCTCCAGGTTGACCAGCTGGCTCTGGCAATCCCATGATCTCTGAAAAGTCATCCATCAACAGGGTCATCTCGCCCCATGGGAACCAAAATGTGTAAGTGCGTGGATTCCACCGCTCTGCCAGTGCATAGATCAGATTGATGTTAACTGTCAACTTATCCACTGCGGATGCCAGTTTCAACCCGCAATCGCTCAAGTGGTCCGAAAACATACGGGAGAAGTTTTTGAACCAAATGTAGTACCATCGGGGGAAGAAGGGTCCGATGCTGAGAGATCGATGCTCAGGAAGACTTTGTCTCACCTCGTAGGAGATGTGACCCTCAGGAAAAACAGAATCGAGCTGACTAGATGCCATTGGACTGAAAGATAGGAAGATTGGAATTAGACTTTAGAAAAATACAAGAATTTTGAAAATTGCAGGCAGGATAAAATAAAAAAGCTAGAAATTCGAAGTCCAGAGGAATGAAAGAATGGAAAATCACCTGGAGTTTTGAAGGAAAAGTAGATAATTTTGGAAAAACCGTCTAGGTTTTTTTGAGAAAATTGAGATATTCCACAAAAGATGAAAAATGAGGTATTTTGAAAATTTGTCCAGTAGTTTTTTGGAAAATTAGGGAAAATATGGAAAAATAAGATGAAAATGAATATCGTACATTCAATCACAAACAATTATGCACATACAACATTCCCTAAGAAGCTGGCTCTAAATGCATTGATTTTGAAAGAGCTTTAGGATCCTAATCCTGACTCTAGGTTCAGATCAGTTGTGTCCAATCATGCTATGCCGATATACTCGAGCCAAGGCTCGATGTACGTGGCATAAAAATTCATCTCCGGTTCTAGGCTTGTGTTTTCCCAACATCCTTGAGCGCCTGCCGATATACGTTGGACTATGGCCCTTAGTACGTGGCAGGGGGGAGTTAGCCCAAATAAGTGGCTCATTTGTGAGGCTATGTCCCGAACTATGGTTCTGGAAGAGAGCCCAACAACGTGAAGACCAGGTAGACATAGATGGGGTGATTTTTGAAAACATGAGCGCATGCAAGCAAACAGAGGGCTCTAAAACCTAAAGAGATAGAGATTTTGATTTTTTTTTAAGTAGCAAACATTGTTTTCATACAAATCCTAGATTGAGGAGTGTTGTATTCCAGACCTAAGTCTATGTGAGCATGCATAATTCTCCTCAATATGGTCCTACCAAACCATGCTTAGTCTACATGCAATCCATGTCAGCTAGGATCAAGTCTAGGCTTTTAGGTTCGCATGATATCAGAACATGAAGCTGACAGTTCATAGAACACGATTTTGATAATTGAGCTAAGTCAAAGCACACAGTTGATCAGACGAAGACAGGTCCTATCATAGTCGCCAAACCTGTTATCATCACAAATTTTTCCTCCCTCTCTCTGCGAGAGTGAGAGAAACGATTTCGTGAGTCAAACTCGACCAAAGTTTTTGAAAATGGTTTTGAAAATTACTCGCCTCCGCTTTGAAAATTTGCGGAAAAATTCCTTGGAATGGGATCCACCTATCGGTACGAGGTTCAACCGTTCCTGGCACCTTTACCAAAGGTAATTGAATCAAGGATCAAATGTGCGCTTTGACTAAGTTAAATTATCTAAATTATGCTCTATTTTCCTAGAATGCACAAAGAATCAGACATGTGCTATAGAATTTTGAAAAGATGCAAGTTTTGAAAGGATGATGTTTGCTTGGAAAGTTGAAATATGCTTGGAAAAATGATTGGAAAAGTACTTGAAAATAGAATTCCTGGGAAAATCATTGAAGTTCATTGGAAATCAGAAATTTGCATGGGAAAATGAATACTCAGGAAAACTTGGACTTTGGGAAAATCGATTTTGAGATTTAGATTGCTTTTCTAAGGAAATGGATTTGAGAATTCTGAGAAAATCAAGAAAGCTCATTGGAAAATGATTTTGAAATAGAAAATGGATTCTCAGGAAAATTAAATCTTTGAGAAAATTGATTTCTGAAAACTTGGGATTTTGAAATTTGAGAATTTTAAAACATTGGAAAATCTTGATTTGAACTTGGGAAATACTTTGAAGTTTCATGTGAAAACTTAGGATTCTAAGAAAATGAAATCCTGAGAAAAACTTGGAAATTTTTTAGAAAACTGATTTTTCTGAAATAGAATTGGGAAACGATTTTGAAAATGATGCAAATTGAATGAATGAATGAATTTGAAAGGGGATTTTATTGAGGAGTTGGATAAACCTTTTTGAGTTTTTGAGAAATGCAATACATTTTTGAAGTTAGCCTGAGAGTGTAGGTTGAATGTGGCTAATACGAAGATCATAAATTTTGGTTTTCTTCATATTCTGATTATGATCATAATTACGAATCCCACCGAGTTTATAAACTCCACAAGAGCTTATGCACGTGTCATTCATGTCAACCATAGTGGATTTGGAAAAATGTACATGAATGATGCATCAGATATTGAAAATTGTTGAAATTAAACTATATGCAATGCAACCCTATTCTAAGCAGAAAAGTAATTCTTATTCCAAATTATTATATTTGATATTACATTGAATTAAAATGAAATAAGAAAATAAAATCTTCTTTTTGAATGTTCCTGCAAAACTAGAAAACATGTTAGCATAGAAATGTAGGTTTTTCTGAATTTATCCAAAAATATTAGAAATTATCGGATATTATTAAGATATAAACCCAAATTCATACCCTCTTTGATGTAAACATGAGAAATAATCACTAAATTTTGAAAATAAACTTGGAAATTCGAAATTGGGGTCAAAATAACCAAAATGCCCCTTATAACCTTGAAATCAGGGTTTTTTGAAAGAATTTTTGTAAAATTTAGAAATTTGAAAATCAAATGAAATAAATCAAACATAATATGATAAAATATGATTATATGCATGAAAATTTATGGAACTAGAAATTGGAATTTCAAAATTTAGGTCAAAATGACTAAAATACCCCTAATAACAAGACTATGGCCTTGAAACTAGGGTTTTCTGAAAGAATTTTTATAAAAATGGAAAATTGAAATGCAAATGAGATTGAAATTAACCCTAATATGACATGACATGCTTATTTACATGATAAAACCCCTAAAATGGCGAAAATATCATAAAATATCAAATTTAACTTGATTTTCGCTTCTGAATTTAAAAATAAACTAACATACAAAGAAAATGAACTTGGAATTGAGCCAAATTTGGCATGGACACCTAGACTAACCCTAGGAACAAAATAGAATAAAAAATTTATTTTTTTGTTATTTTCTTAATATGAAAAATAGCTAAAAATCCAAAAAAATCAGAATTTTGCCTAAAATGTTGATTCTAAATTGGATTTAGGATATCAAACTTCCATAAAAGTTTCCCAAATTTTATGGGGTAACAGAGGACAGTAAGCCAAGGATTTGTTTCTTTTATACATTCTGGTTTTGACCTATGGTCGGAGCTGTACAGCTCCGGCAAGTTGGATCAGAATCCGACGACTCTAGTATTTAGGGCAAACAGACAGGTTTGGGGAGAAAATATGAAACAAATAGCAGGAAGATGGGAAAACGGCTTAAATTCTGGGAACATGTCTCTGACAAACATAGAAAAAGTTCCTATTTTTACAACATTGGTATTTGGGTTACGGTTTGGAGATGGGCATACTGTTATTAGAGTCCTGAATCTCTGGAATTTTTGGATATGAGAATTTGTCAGAAAAAAAATGATAATTTTGAGAAAAATACTTGGACAATCTAAAAAATTCTCAAATTTTAAAAAATGATATAGTAATAAGTTAGGAACAACTTTTGTGTTGAAAGTTTTGACAGACAACTTATGGATTGAACGGACACAACACATTAAGGTCGGTCTATACCCTGACAAGGAAAAATCGATATTTTCTCAAAGGTCTGAGAAAATCGATTTTTAACAGAGGTCAAATCTACTTATAAGGATCACAAAATTTTCAGACAATTATTAGATTCTACCATGAATCTACTATAATTTTTAGGGGGAGATTCAGATCTCCCACAAGGGTGATTTAGGAAGTTTTTGTCTGCCTAAACAGAAACTGGAAGTTCTGGAGATGTGAAATCCCAGTTTGGGATTCAGTTTATTAGGTAGGGTCTCATAATCCAAATGGATCTAGATTTTCTACAAGACATCCCAGACAATCAGATAAATTCATAAATCAATTTCATGGAAATTTTGAACAAGAACACGTGCATGAAATAATAACTAGATTCTGCATAAAAAAAAAAACCAAAATCTATGAAATATTGATAAAGCTATGGAAAGTTAATGAATTGCATAATGAAACTTATCTAAATGCATATTTTTAATCATGAAACTACATGAAACACAAAATTAAAATAAAAATCAATGGGAGTATGATTCATTTTTTTTTATATTGGCTGTCAAAAGGAGGGATCTGATCCATCCATCGGACGGATCCCTCTCTCTATGCAGCCCACAACCATGAGAAGCCTATGAAATTCTAATGAAAATCAATAATACATATAGAGGCTTACCTTGGACAGGTTTGGATCAGCTGCAATGGGGTAGGCTGGATAGTGTTAGTTGTGGATGGTGGCTGCAAGGAATTGGAGGCAATGGAGTTGCAGTTGGGTGATGGAGCTGGTGGTTGTTGAAGATGATGTTGCTTGCTGCTGGAACCGTGGGGGAGCAGCTACAAGGTGGCTGTAGGGAAGCTCAAGCCATGACACCCATGGCTGCTGAGGAGAGAACTTGAGGGTGTAGCAAAGAGAGAGAGAGAGAGAGAGAGAATCCACCGTATCTCCCCTTTCTCTCTTTTTCTTTTTTTTTTTAACCCAAAACTTAGGTCTTGATAGCATAAGACTAAAGTTTTAAAAAAGGTTAATGAGAATGAAAAGAAGGGTTTACGTGAATGGGTTGGAGAATAGGGAAAGGAAGGAAGGAAGGGAAGAAGGAAAGAAAGGAAAGAAAGAGGAAGAAGAAAAAAAAAAGAAAAAGAAAAGGAAAGAAAGGAAGGGAGAGGGGGCTGGAGGTTTGGGCGACCCCCTTGTGGGTCCCACCTTAGGTAAAATAAATAAATAATAAAAACAAAGGAAATAAAGAAAATGTAATTTTTTTCTTTTTTATATATAAATTAAAAAGGCAAATGCAAATGGATGGGTCATCTCAGAGTGGGTCCAAATTCCACTTTTGAAATTCATTTTGACGATTAGAGGGGTAAAATAGTATTTTCAGAAAATTTCTGAACGAAATGAGCTATTTTTTGCAGTTTTTGAAACGAGCTCGAATTTTGAAGTTTAATACCTCGTTGCGAAGCAAATCCAACATACAACAACAACAACAACAACAACAACTACTACTACTACGCCTTCATCCCAAAACAATTGGGGTCGGCGATATGAACCAAAAAAGAAAATCATTTTGGGTCTTCCACATGAATCCTTCTCCTCCAATCATTTCTATCCAATGCCATGTCCTCGGTGAGGTTCAAAGCATTCATATCCTTTCCTATCACCTCCATCTATGTCTTCCTAGGCCTACCCCGACCTCTTTTAACTAATATATTTTCCCATTTCTCCATCCTTCTAACTGGAGCATCATTAGGCCTTCGTCGAATATGTCCAAACCACCGTAAACGATTCTCTCTCATCTTATTTTCAATGGGTGCAACACCTACCTTCTTACGTATCTCCTCGTTCCGAATCTTATCTTTTATTGCATTTCCACACATCCATCTCAGCATACACATCTCAGCTACACTCATTTTTTGAATATGATGTCTCTTGGCAGCCCAATATTCCGTACCATATAGTAAAGCGGGCCTAATAGTCGTCCTATAAAACTTTCCCCTCAACCGCAATGGCATTCTACGGTCGCACAATACTCCAGTTGCACTTGAGTATCCAACATAGATTTTGAAAATTTGAGTTTGAAAAAAATTCAGATTGTTTTTCTCGAGAAAATATTTTCAAATTTAGAATTTCTGGGTAAAAAAATGTCAATTTTGGAAACCCAGGGTTTGAAATTGATTTCTGAAAGCTTTTAAACTCGATCTGGATTGAAATTTATAAAACTGGAGTTCTCAACTTCGAAAATGAAATGAAATGTTATGAAATGCTTAGAAATGATATGAAATGATAAGAAATGACATGAAATGCTATGCGAAATGCAGACCCTGAATAAAGAATTTTGGATGTTAGACCCTGATTGACACTTGTACCAGTTCAAAAAGTGTTAAAATTGATAAAAGTTGCAAAATGATTCAAGAAACAGTTTTCGAATTCTACCGAGCTAGAGTGACATTGAAAATTAGGGTTTGAGCTAGATTGAACTGAAATGAACTAAATTGAGCTGGGTTTTTGAGTTTCAGAACTCGACTGGACTGACAAGATACTGACTCAACTGGACTCTCCAACTAAATTTTCAAGAAATACTGCCATTTTTAGAGAAATGGTACCGAATGGTCACTGGAGTGAAGTGAATTACGGACCAGAGCTGGATTTCAGCTAAAACAAAGATCAATAATACTGACATGAACTAAAATTGAAGCTCGAACACTAGCTCAACTGGTTGAACTCAGCTCAATTTCAGCTAAAAGAGCTGAAATAGGCTAAAATGGGCTCCTGGACTCTTGGAAATGGTTTTGAACTGAAATTGGAGTGCTTGAACTTCTGATGAGCTCAAGCTAGACTCTGGGGAATATGGTTGACTGAGAATGACTGACTTTGAGACAATTGGCTAGAATGGTCAGAAATGAAACTGACCTTCTCACTGTGATCTCAAATGAGCTTGAAATGACTGATATTCTAAATGTTCTGAACTGACCAATGAGCTTGGTTGACTCTGACTAACTGGGGTTCGGGATGACCTAGGGGTAAAATGGTAATTTTCTTAATAAAAGTGGGTAAATGGTGATTTTTTTGAAACTGACTCGTGGTTTGACTCCTACACTAACCTAACAGGGTTGACACTGCAGGAGGAGGGTTGTCCAGAAATGAATGATGAAAATTTGGGGTGTTTACAACATTGAAAAGCAACCTTTCGATGAACAGGTTGATAACTTTGTCAAAGTCTCGCAGTTCAATCGGGTTGATATGGTCGGCATACCATCCTGCTGTAATTCCCTCCAGACTGTGTGGAAAGCATAGGAATAGAGCCCTGTTGTTTCTTCTAAATCGGTTGCATTATGTGAAAAATGTGGCCAAATGAGCCTTGGGGTTGCCCGTTCTGATCAACGCAAAATTTTTTCTCTTGCCTTTAAAAAAGGTAATCGAACCAAGGATTGAATTTATGCCTTTTGCTTTGCCTTAATGTTGTCTAAGAATTTATTCTAAGTCTAAGGATGCACAAAAAATCATGCTTGTGTAAATGCAAAAGATGTATTCTCTTTTGAGAAGAACTTGGAAATTTTATTTTAGTGATTTTGAAACTATAAAGAATATGATGAAAAAATGGTTTTTGAAAGTTGAAGACGGACTTGGGGAAGTTAGATTTTCTAATTTAAGATTTAGAATAGATCTTGAGTTTTGAAATAATCAAAGATTGAGATGAACCTGAATTTGAAGAAGGGAGTTTAGAAAATAAGAATTGAAATTCGAATATGGACTTTAAAAATGGATCTAGAATTGAAAGTCAAGATGGAATTTGAAAATAGAGTGAAATTTTAGATTTAAAGTTTGAAATCAGAATGGATCTTGAGCCTAGGTGGAATTTGAAAACAGAATTGGATTTTTAGATCTGGGTTTCAAGATAGATTCGAATCCAAAATTTGCAATCCTAAATGGCATTGGATCCGAAGTCTGAAATCCAAGATAGAGTTGAATCTGAAATCTGGAATCCTAAATGAAATTGGATTTAAAGTCTGGAATCCAAGATGGAGTTGAATCCGGAATCTGGAATCCTAAATAGAGTTGGATTCAAAGTCTGGAATCTGGTATGGAATTAGAAGATGGATCTGGATTTTGGAAATCCAGATGAGATTTGAAGATGGATCTGGAAATTTGGAAATCCAGATGAGATCTGAAGATGGGTCTGGGCTTTGGAAATATAGATAGGATTTGGATTTTGGGAACCCAGATAGAACTTGAAATGGGATCTGAGAAATCCTAGATCAATTTTCAAAATTTGGGAAGAAGGATAGAGAATGAAACTTGATTTTTGAAATCAGGAGATGAATCTGGAAATTTTAAAGTTGAATTGAACTTTGAAATTTGTTTTTGAATATCGAATTGAATTTAAAATCGAATCCTGAAAAATAGAAATGAATTTGAATTTTCAAAGTTGAATTGAACTTTGAATTTGGATTTGAATTTGGCGATTGAATTTTTGAATTTGAAATTTCAAAGTTAAATAGAACTTTGAAATTGGGATATTGAATTTTGAATTTTGAAGTAAAATAGAATTGAGAATATGAAGATAAATTTTGAATTTATAAATAAGAAGATATTTGAAGAATTGTCTCAAAATTACTTGGATTTTGAAAAAGAATGATGTAATTCTATCCTAAATGATGAATGAATTAAAGAATTTTAAAAATTGAATATTTGAAAAGCATATTTCATTCTTTAAATGAATTGAAATAAGATTGAAAATATAATACATCTTTGACTATGGTCATAAAATGTATCATATAATAATCATATTTAAATTCAATTGAAGAATAAAACATATTTTGGTGCCTTTATAAAGTTTAAAATGAAATTAACTCTCAATATATTCTGACTATGGCCATTGATATATATTTTGAGTTAATTTTAAGTTAAACTCTGATAAAGGAGAAAAATATTTAGAAATATGATGATTTTTGAAAAAAAATCCAATGTGGATCCAATGTTATTCCATAAAAGATGAAAACCATAAATTTTGTTCACACCTTGACTATGACCATTGATGTAAATCATCAACTTAGGATTTAATCACCATTTATTAGAATGGTGCAGGTGCCATTTGTGTTCCCATTCGTGATTTTTTGAAAGATAAAAGAGGAAAATGACATGAAACAAGCAACTCTAGAGGATATGCATGCTCATGCATTCTATTCTAAGATTGAAAATGTAAAATTCTCATTAATACCTAGCTATTACAACCTTGAATTTAATTTAAAATTAAAAAAGCTTCTAATTTAAGAAAGAGGAATTTTAATACTTTAATCTATCCTACAAAACAGAGTTAGTAAAATACAGAGAGGGATGACAAATATCTCATTGGATCTAGAAGGCAAATAATAAAATGTGTTTAGAATGCCTATAGGGTGCATACATTTAATGGTAACATGTACATGACCATGTATGAGCAAGATTAATATATGATGTAAGTGTGTAATGTGAAATCATAGATGTAACAAATGGAAATGTATAAGATGCAGCAAATTATATGCTATTGGGGACACTTGGGGATAACTTACAATACACTGGGTATAGTGCAGTGAAGAAGGATATACTGTGCAGCAGTACTGTAATGATGTGCTATGTAGCAGGGTATTAGCAGGAAGGTTACAGGGGCAATTGTGGAAGTTCTGTGTACTAGGATGTAGTGTTGTAGCTGGAAGATGTGTTGAGCATGAGAGTGTAGGTGCAAAGCAAGGGGACTGGGGGTGTATACATAGCAGGACGTATGTTGAGAGCTGCACATTGTTGCTACAACAGGTGATGTATATAAGATGATGTGTGTCGTGGTACAGGTGAAAAGATGTTGGTGGTGGGCAGCTGGTAAGAGTGATATCCAATAAAGTGGGCATGTGGTATAGTGGGGTGTTGTACTACATGTGACATACAGTGGAGATGCACATGGTGACTATGAAGATGAATTGCAGCATAACACCAAAGAAATACAATATGGTATATTGATATATATGCTAGATATTTTAGCAGAAATGGGTCTCATTGCCACACTTTTGATATTGATCATGGTTGTGCGAGCCATTGAAGCTTGTTTCTATCACTAGTGATGCTATTCTGAGATCTTAAAATTTTATGTTTTCCCGAATTATGCCAAGATCAAGTGAAGGACCACTTGGGCTTGATACTAAACCTTTACCCATAGTTGCCAAAGCCTACCCATAAGATACTAAAACAGCCACCGGGGGGGGGGGGAATTGAACTCAAATGCCAACCTAATTCACAAATTTTACACTTTTAAGAATACACGCCCCAAAGAAAGAATCATACCCTATCCTACCAACAGGCAATGTAATACAAAGTTTAGAGATCACCTTTTGTCCACAACTATTCTGATAGTTCGGATTAAGCAAAACACGAAAGAAAACTATACAAAAAATTCTGCAGAGCAAGTTTGACGGAAGGATGTCATCACCTCACACTGAAGAATCTTGAAAAGCTCCTAAACTTATCAGAAAATAAATTCCCTGTAAATGCCTATGTGTTTTGTGGGGATAAAGAAGACACATGTATTGTTTTTGCAGAAAGAACAGAAAAATGGCAAGATATATGATGCTAGCTTTCGGGGATTATACATGACGCCTTTGTGATCTGATTTAAGCTCAACGACTGGAGATTGATCCCCGAGATTTTGGCAAATTGCCAACAATGATAAACTGAAATACGATATAATCACCCAGATGCAAAGCAGTAGATCGATACTCGGTGAGGGGTCTTAGCATAAAAATACTGAAACAATAGACTCTGTGAAACAAGGATGTATCACTTGACATGCGAAGGATGGTTGATGTCTGATTGTCTTTCAATGAAGTAGACTTGGATTTCATAGATGGAAAATTATGATCCACACTCACTGCATCCTTCCGACTGCCATCTTCTAATTAATTTATTTTTATTGGAAAAATGTATGCCTTGGAGATTTGTATGTGTTGAACTCTTCCCTGGTTCAGTCACTGTCGTTGAAATTTGGAAAATTCCTGATAGTTTCTTGGACTCAGAACCACAGGGTTAGGCATCAAAACCTGTTTTACTAGCAAAACCTACTTGTGATGAAGAGGTAATGGGCCCTCGAGTGCCAACAACTGTAGTGTTTTGCATATCAAAAGCCATCTGCACTTTGAAATTTGTGTTGTGGAGGGAACTTAAGGATGATCCAGAAAATGCTGACGGAAAGTCATTTGCTATCTGAACTGACATTTCAGGAGATGATGACCTTGATATCTGTGATGATTCAAATTTAGATTTTGACCACTTGAAAATGGCGCATGGTGATGTTAAGGTGGTGTATGAGGGAAATGAATGCCTAAACCTCATGGTACAATACTGGCATAATGGCTTATGGCCACGGTTGACATTGTTCACGATGGATGTACAAGTGATAACACGCAGATGAAGATTAATAACTACGAATTAGCAAAGAAACAGGGAAATTAAGATACAAAGAATATGAAGACCTCCCTATCATGGTAGATAATAAATGCAGAAAATAAATGGGCGTAGATTCGAGGATTAAATATAATTTAAGACATAAATTAAACATGAAAACAAGGAAATTAAGAGAATTTTAGATTATGATAAATGCAGCTATGTGTTGCAACAAGAACCAAAATAAAGCACAAAAACATATGGTGATGCATCACAGGAGAGAAATAATAAACGAGCGAGATACAGAAAACATGATATGCAGATAAAATGATACACTTGAGATGATGATGATCAAATATACAAATGAATGTCAAATACGGTAGCAATCTGGATGATCAAATGTTCAAAAGGATTACAAATAATATGAGAGGCATAATGTATACAGATGAGATGGCCCAAATCTAACATTGGACTTGATGTTGCTCTGTTTTGGTTTTGCATTGATCTTCATTCATTCTATGATTGGAGATCGATGAAAACCCTCTACTGATATATACCCAAAAAAAAGGAAAAGAGAAAAAAAAAGAATGATTCTCACCTTTTCAGCAATCCAACCTCCGCTCAAAGCATAGCGAATTGGGTCCATTAGGCCAAGAATTCAACAGAAAAATCCCGATTAATACAGAGGGAGACATAATATTACATATTACAATGCTAAAGGGAGGGAGTGAAAGGAAAATAAAGTGGATGTCATTTGCTAAATAAAACAACGACGATGGATAAAACATCGTGACGTCCTGATTTCAAAATTGGATATAATGGAGGATCACATCTAAATAACATAAACAGATGTTTGAAACTTATATAAACTAACAAAAATTATAAAAATAGAAAAACAAATATTGGAGTCGATTGCTCCGTTGATGTTGCACATTGGTAGATCGGTGTTGCCATGAACAACTCGATGCTACCCAGGGTTCTTTGAGGGAAGAGATGAAAAGAACCAGTAAAAATGAATGGGAAAATGGAGAATGTAGGTAAGATAAAACCAAAATCATGAATAAACCATACCATACGAATGCAAACAATGAATTATAAACTAAAGAAAAAAAAAGGAAGACATCAAGGAGACTCAAAAAGGAGTTCCGAAAAGAATAAATCTGTTGGAATATGAACATTCCTTCACTGTAGCATTAAAGAGATCAACTATGCTATAGGCAGGTCTATCTCACCATTCATGACAATAAGAGAATGCAGAAAAATGAGAAAGAAAAAAAATCTTACGGAAAACCAAGAGAGGAAAGAAACTTAGGAAAAATCAGAAAAGAATGCAGTGAGGAGATAGGAGGGATAAGTAGTATAGAAGAAAAGAGGAGAAGGTGAGATACTTACCTCCGGCTGCTGTTGCTGATCGGCTTCATAAGGAGGTGAAAGGTGATCATTCAAGGAAAGAGAGGGTGTGATCATCGCAAAAATTTTCCTCTTTTGTGTTTCTCTTTCTTCCTTTCTCTTTTCCTTTCCAACTTATATTTTCTCCTTTTTGAAGGGAGAAAATAAAAAGAAAGAAAAGAAGAGAGAAGAGGAAAAGAAGAGAAGAGAGAGAGAGAGAAACTCTTTTGCGAAGGTCTCACTTGACCTTGATTTAAAAAATATTTAGAAAAATTACTCGCCTCCATTTTGAAATATCTGCAAGAAAATTGGGAGACGGGGCTCGCTCGTCGGTACGAGGTTCGACCGTTCCTGGCACCTTTACCAGGGGTAATTGAACCAAGGATCGAATTTATGCCTTTTTGCTTTGCTAAAATATCATTTATTCTAAATCTAAAATGCATAGAAAATCATGCTTGTGCAAATGCAAAGATGTATGCTCTTTTGAGAAAAATGATTTGAAAAATTTCCAAGTATTTATGAGATGAACTTGATAATAGAGTGAAAAAATGGTTGAATCTAACTTAGAACTTGAGATAGATCAGGAAAGATATTTGAAGTTCTAAGTCTTTGAAATAATCAGAGTTGGGAAGATAAATCTTTGAATTGGAAAGAATTTTTTAAGTTGAGAGGAAAAGAAGTGAAGTTTTAGAGTCAGAAATGGACTTCTGAATTTGAATTTTAAGCATGGATTTAGGAGAGGAGATGAAATTTGGAGTGAAATTGAATTCCAGATTTAAAGTTTGAAATCAGGATGAAATTTGGATTTGAGAAATCTAAATGGAGTTCGAAAATAGAATTGGGTTTAAGAGATCTAGATGGGATATGAAAATGAAATTGGTTTTTGGAATCTGGAATCCTAAAAGGATTTGGATCCAAAGTCTGGAATCCAAAACGGAGTTGGGTCTGAGATATGGAATCTGGATTCAAAGTTTGAGATCCAAAGATGGATTTGGATCTGAGATCTGGAATCCTAAATGAAATTTGGATTTGAAGTCTAAAATCCAAAGTGAAGTTGAATTCTGGATCCTAAATGGAATTGGATTCAAGATCTGGAATCCAAGATAGATTTTGGATCTAAAGTCTAAGATCCATAAATGAAATTGGGTTCAAACTTTGGATTTTAGAAAGCCCAAATGGGACTTTTGAAGATGGATCTGGGTTTTGAAAACCCAAATTGAATTTAAAACTTTTTAGAAAAGAATCAAATTTTGAGATTCAGAATCAATCTCAAAACTTCGATTTTTGAGAATCAAGACTCAATCTTTAGATAGAACTTTTGAAGATAAAGAATAAACTTGATTTTAGAGTTTGAATTTGAAATCAGAAGATGAATCAGAAATTTTAAAGTTAAATTGAACTTTGAAATTGAATTTGAGATATTGAATTGAATTTGAATTTGAATTTGAATTTTGAAAATGATCTTGGAGTTTTGATTTGAAATTTGAATTTTGAATATAGAAATGAATTTGAGATTCCAAAGTCAAATTGGACTTTGGATTTAAATTTAGGATCTGAAGATGATATTTGAATTTACAAGAGTTGAAAAGTTGATTAGAGAAGTGAAGAAGATATTTGAAGGAAATCGCTTGGATTTTGAATTTTTTTTTTTGAAAACATGATGCAATTCTATCTTAAATGATGAATGAATTTAAAGTTTTGAAATTGAATTTGAAAAGCATATTTCATTCTTTAAATGAATTAAAATAAGATTGAAGATATAATACATCTCTGACTATGGTCATTGAATGCATTATATAATAATCATATTTAAATTCAGATGAAGAATAAAACACATTTTTGGTGCTTTTATAGAGTTTAAGCTGAAATTAACTCTCAATATATCCTGACTATGGCCATTGATATATATATTTTGAGTTAATTTTAAGTTAAACTCTGATAAAAGAAGAAAACATTTTAAAATATGATGATTTTTTTAAAAAGAATCCAGTGTGGGTCCAGTGTTATTCCATAAAAGATGAAAATCCTAAGTCTTGGTCACATCCTGACTATGGCCATTGATGTAAATCATCAACTTAGGATTTAATCACCTTTTATTAGAATGGTGCACGTGTCATTCGTGTTCCCATTTGTGAATTTTTAGAAATAAAGGAAAACAATGAAACAAATGATATTTATATGCCCATTCATTCTATCTAAGGCTGAAAAGATAAGGTTCTCATTAATATATAGCTATTACAATTTTGAAATTCAAATTCCTAAACTAAGAAGGAAAATGACATTTTCTACCTAATTCCTGCAAAATTTCAAGTTAGCACAAGCAAAAGGAGATGTTATGTTGAAAACTTAACATGCATATATAGAGGTTTTATAGCTAAATAAAAGGGTATGTATCTAGAATGCATTAGTAATATCCTAAGTTGATGGTGAAAATGGATGTGATAATACCCATATAGTATGCCAAACTAATGGGAAAAGTATGTGTCACTAATGAAGATATATACATATTAGTCTCTAAGCTAATGAAAATATGCCAGGGAAGATGTGTATGATGATGCCTATATGCTAATGAGAGAAATCTACATAAAAATGTATGCATAATGGATTATGATGATGAAAGAAATATATATATATATATATATATATATATATATATATATATATATATATATATATATATATATATATATATAATGAGAAGCATATATGAGACTACTTGAGGAGCTATAGTATCTTATGAATGCTTTGAATGCCTAATAGACTATCACATGTAGTAGGTGAAAGTGGATACATGTATGATGAGATTAACTCATGACAAACACTGTGGATGCTAGCAAAGTGCATTTTGAAGGATGAGTTACAGGAAACAAACATACATACATTTGCAGTGTAAGTTTCAGCAAGTATAAATGTACTTGCCAAGCAACTTACAGTAAGTGTTAGCAAAGTGTATTCACAGGGCAATTTTTAGCAAGTATTAACGAAATGCCTTTGTAGCATAAATTTTAGCAAGTGCTGCAAATGCTTTGTGATATACGTATTGCAACAGCTTCTTGGTATATGCAGAGAGGTGGCTGGAAGTGTAACAAGTGGCCATTTGCAAATGGTAAAGGGGCAAGTAGTGGAAGCCTGTGCAGCAAAAAAAAAATGATAAGTGTTGTTGTGAGTGGGAGGTGAGGGATTACAACAATATTGATTGCTTTTTTTATAAATGGAAGCGGATTACAGCAGTGCTTGGCACTGCTGTAACTGCTGGGAAGTTACCAGGCCCTTTATCTTGGGTGCAGGGGGGTAAAGGGGATGTAGAGTGGTAGGTGACAACACATGGTTGTCATGTTATGGTTATGTATGAAGGGAGGTAATGTTGCTGGAGTTCAAAAGGTGGTAGGTACTAACGTAAGTGGGTGTTTATGACAATGAAGGGTGACATTGTGTAATGAGTGACCAATGCTACAACAATGAAGGAAATGCTGTAGACATAGGTGAAGATGACAGTATGATAATATTACATGATGGAAGCATAGACAAAGATGTTAAGGAATCCCAACACAGGGTTACGGTCCTCAAAGAACTTACTGCCGCTAACATGTATTTGTATCAGGATTAACATCATGACGATCCTTTCATAGGCATACCGGTGTTCTTTCAGCCAGTCCATTCCTCCTGGTAAGGCAAGCTACAACAAGGGTCATATACTCCTTTTCGCTTTATTTGATCACCATTGTTTCTTATCAATTGACTATTGGGAACATATGTATTGGATTGGTATACTGTTAAAATGATTGTCCAGCTGAACAAAAACAACAATGGATAGCTGCAAGGTTGAATGCCTGGATGGTGAATTTAGCTCACCAATTAGTATAATCAATATTATCAAAAGAACGCAGGATATTTATCTAGCATCAATAGTAGCCAACTAGAATTTCCCCAAATAACAAGAGTGATGTTGCTTCATACACCCCAGCTATGATCATGCTTTTCATGACCACATAAAAAAAAATGGAAAAACATAACACGGCAAATCAACAAGCAGGTGGAAGATTGCCAAAATATTTAAGAGGATGACCGTATGTTAATTCTACAGGGAGTGAGAAATGAGATAGATGGAAAATGGTGTTAAGAATCAATGTACCTGATAAAATTGACCCAGACCAGGTACACTTGCTGTTGCCTTCCACAATGAATCAAATCCATTGTTATAACAAATCAGATTTACTCTTACTTTTGCAATGAATCCCCCCACCATTTCAGTTCATCTATCAGGCAAATTGGAAACCCATGGAATTCAACCAAATTAGTGCCCTTCAAGAAATCAGTAAACAAGTTGGTAAACGCAGATGCTATGCAGAAGATGACGTTAATGAGGTGCAATGTAAAAGGGACGATGAATCATCAACCATTTGTTGGGGATATGGATAGGTAATTGGGTGCGAGAGAATTGATGGTATGTATGCAGCATTAAGACACACGACAAATGATATAATGAATGGATGATATGATACGAATGAATGCCATGGAGAATCTATAACATTACCAATGTGATTCTACAGCAGGATATTTTGCAGAAAACTCACCTTGATAAGAACCACATGATGAAGCTAAAACTGTGGAGAATATGAGTTTATATTCAGATTATAAAACAAGTAAGCTAAACAAAACCATTGCAGACTCCTACGATCTCTGCATTAAAACCAGAAATCAAAGGTTCCCTGATCTTCACGTGGGGTCATTTGAGCAATTCTTTACCATGTACCATATCCAACTGAGATATACGAAACACATAATGAAATGAGGGGGGGGGGGTCAAATGTATGCTGTGGTATGTAACATTCAAAGTGTAAGCAAAATCATTGGATATATAACATGTATTTAACTTAAATCGTAGCAAAAATGAATGCAGAACATGGAGTTTCCTTGAATATGCAAAACTCAGATTGGATGGATACCGATAATGTATAGATCAATAAAAATATATCCACAACCTAGAGACCAAATGTAAGCCTAAATTTTAAAACGAAGATACAGTATTATAGTTGTGATGGATAGAGAGATACAACATATACATTCAAATGAATGTGTTGCTGGAATCTTGAGTGAAAGTAAGCCGAACTCCACCTTTTCCTGCAAAACATTTGATCAGCATCCCTGTATTTCAAACTAAGACAGAACTTTTGAAAATAACTTTCTCAACTATCTTACCTTGTCCTTCTTCTTCAGATTCACATTCTGTATTTCAACTCTCACACGATGCTGACTTACCACAATGTTATCGATTCACTAACTCCTAAAGGATGGATAATCTAACACCAAAACTCGCCTACAGAGTTATGAATCAAATCCTTGGCATCCCGAACCAAGGCCACTGGTTCACCCCCTTTTTTTTTTGGAATTCAGAGAGATGGTGGGATCCTTTATTTTTTTCCTCATAAAAACCCAATGGCAAATGAACGATGGCCATCAATTGTCTTGCCCAACCATGTCCCTTGTGCACACAACGATTCAATTTGCAATGACACTATTTGATGCACTGAGAAACAGGTAGGACACAGTGCATATGGAAGATATAACGTGACAGGCCATACTGAACATTGGAGATGAAAAAAATAACAATAGAAAAAAAAATAGAATGCCAATACATCGGAGGGATGAAATATGATTAATACAGAAGTGAGTCAACTACAAAGATACACATATGAAAGAGTATATAAAATGAGAGATCATAGAATCATACAAATAACAGAGCACCAACACAAATGCGGGGATGGGTAGGATATTGCAGAGATATAGCTATAAACAAGATGCAAAAATTGAACGACATTATTGGAATGCAAGCAACAACGAAAGGGAAAAAAAGAAAAAAAAAGGGTAATAATAGATATCTGAATTATACAGATTACACAGGCAGAGACATTCTTTCAGATATGTTTGAGCACAATCAATATATAAGGCAGTTTATTGGTTATGACCCAATACGCAAGCATGAGCACATGACTAACTATAGTGACATTAAGACTGTGTTGCGAAGCTGCCCAATGCAAGCTGGAATTCTTTCCAAAAAAAAAAATCAAGGATATAAGCAAAAATAAAATTATCATTGGTGCTATTTCTGTATAAAGTAACCAGAATAATTCAACCCTTCAAACTCAAGAGCCGATGAGGAGTCAACACCAGGGATGAGGGAATCGTCTTCCCTTCCTCGGACATATAGCTATTGTCTTGGTAAACCATCTGATTGGAAAGAACAAGTGCAGACAAACTATTTGTCTCCATTTTGCAGAAACCTTTTCAAGAAATAATATACTCTGTACCATATGATAACACTGATACAAACGTGATGGCAGACAGGAGGGCCATTGCCCCGAGGAGTAAAGAAAGATATCACCCTTCTGAGCCTGTTTTACGGTGGATGAAGTTATAAACTGGAGATCAATACCTGCGGCTGAATGGGTTTGACGAGTGTGATACTACTGAACGCAGGAAAAAAAATCCATGGCGGGGGGGGGGGGGGGTGATTCCTGCATGCACCCTACTTTATTTCCATAGTTTAACACAAAGGGACATGTGTTATATGCACACAAAAAAAATTCAATTGCAATCACCAGTTTCACAATAGTAATTTCTGCTTAATTTTCAACAAATATTAGTAAATCTAAGATACAACTAATATGAACAGAACAGCAGTTGAACCTCCATAAGATAACAAAAAAAATGAATTCAACACCAAGATTTATAGATATTTACTGTTGCCGTCTTTCATAAACTTGAGATCTTGTTCAAGGAGTGCTTAGGACAACAACAAAAAAAATGTAGACTCCAATATTCAATGAGTCTTTAATGGCGTATACTGAACTCATCTACCTAACCTCCTTTTTTTTTTTGGTGTTGAATGAACATATGGGTGACGATGTTATAAACCAGTTATCCTTGACTATTGTAATGGTGGATGCAAACACATGGATGACAACTAGTAATACTGTATGGCATTGAGGGATACAACTGCACATATATTGAGGTTAGATTAAAGACATAGAGAGCAATAATTAGGGTCGATGGAACAAGAGGGAGCCCTCAACAGAAACAGGTCAGTCCTGAATGTTTCCCCTGATAAATGATCATAAAAAAAAAATGACAAAAAGGAAAAAACAAAGCAAATGGGATCCAAGTGATTTTAGTAACCACCCTCAGCAGATGAAGACTTCCATGACGAGCAATACAGTGAACTAAATTCTTGCAGCAGATACTATAGAAGGATGTATCATGAATGGTTAAATAGAAGATATGACTATTAAACCTATTTATGCAAGGTAACAGACTATTCAAAATGCAACGATAAGTAAAATACAGAAACTGAAAACTGAAAATGAGATATGGTCAGAATTACCACATGTAAACCGATGATATCTCAGATCAATGCACAAAATAAAACGCCCAAATAATGAATGATCATGTTAAAAAACAAAAAAAGATGCTGATGAGAGGGGTATCGCAAAGGGAATGGAAAGTGAGATGAACGTGAACACTTCAAAGTGTAATGAACACTTAGATGTAACAAAATTTTATACAGAACGAATGAAGCATATCGAAAAAAAAAAAGGCAATCAGCTGAGAAATCGGAAGCGAAAGAAAAAAAAAGGGAAGAGAAATCAAAATAAAGCTGCACATAAATTGAAATCCCAATGTACATGGTGATAAAGAAAACTTAAAATTACTGAAATTCAACGAAAAAAGAAGAAGATAAAACAAAAGAAGGGGAATGAAATGTGTGAATGAAACCATTAGGTTAATGTCGCAATGGGTGGGGCGCACCTGCTACCTGCAGGCCGACCCCAACACCGATGCCTTCTAAAAAAAAAAAAGAAACGAAAACAGAACTGAAACAAGGCCCCATTAAAACTAAGAGATGTAAATAGACCCGAAAAGGGATTTTCACAGGAAGTTGTAGGAGGGAGATGGTTGCTTACCTAAAGCTACAGAGTTTCTGGTCTGCTTGTATTCTGAAAGAGTGGGCGGAGTTTCCTTCACTGGCTTCGGAAGAGATTCAAAGGAGAGCACCAGAGGGATGAATCCAATGGAAAGGGGAAGAAGAAGAAGAAGAAGAAGAAGAAGAAGAAGAAGAAGAAGAAGAAGCGTGATTAAAGGAAAGAAAGCAACGCGTATGGAGAGGTGAAAACGGGTGCTGAAGGTGAAGGAAGGAGGAAATGTGGAGGTGAAATGTGATCCATCTGAAGGAGAAAGGGGGGTTTGTTAAATAGGAAAGGGGGAGATCGAGAATCATCCATTGAGAGGGAAGGGTTGTTGGAGATCGATGGTTTTCGAGTGAGTTTGTTGATGATGGAGGGATGAAGCGAAGCCATCGGGGAGTTCGGCGATGAAGAAGAGAGTCAGAGAGGGCGGTCTTCGCCCTTTCCTTTCTTACGAAGGGTCTTCAAACCTTAAAAAAGATTTGCAGAGGGGCCCTTTGATTTTCAAGATTTTATAAAGAGGGGGCTCCCTTAAAACAGTTTTCCTAAAAGTGGTTCTTCATAAAAAAATGATTTTCAAAAAAGGGTTTTTAGAAAAAGGATATTTTTAAGAAGGAGGTTTCCAAACTTTTTCTTTTTCTATATTTTCCATTTTTTGAATAAAACCCTATAATTTACGAGAAAACAAAGATTTAAAACTTTTTTTTTTGTATTTTTGAGAAGTATTCACAAAAGAGGGTTTTTCTGAGAATTCAAGGCTATTTTGGGAAAATTTCTTCAAAAAAATGGATTTGGACCCAAGTTTTGAGAAAATATTTGAGTTCTAAACCTCGAATAGAGGAATATAATACGATGAATCCAAACGAATACCAGACAAATTGTCTGAGCCTTTCAAAAGGTTATTTCGGTAATTTTGAGAATTTGATTTAAAAATTGGATGACAAAGCTCAGATCTGGATTCTGATATCGGATCCGAATCTGAAATCGAGTTAGAGAGGTAAAATGAATTTAATTTCAGTAAAATTTGAGAAATAAAATGGAATTTAGATTTTAAAAGTGACTCAATTACTCATAAAATGGGGTTGGGGGCAAAAAGGGAATATTTACAATATTTTGAAAAATTTGGGGTGTTTACAGCCATGCATACATATATCTACTGGAAACATTGGAAAGCCATGATAGGCTTATCTTAGAAATACATGCACTTTTGTATATAACATAATCCATTGGCTTCTGCAACTAAGAACAAGAATTTGATGATGTGATGCACATAAGGTGAAGAAGGTGGGTTACAGAGCATCTCATAGCACAACCAATGAAAATACACTATCATGAGTGAATCTATGATGTTGAATGATGATTTAGAGCAGATAAATAAAGAAATACGAATGCTGTAAAAAAAATGCATGAATGTATGGATGAATTAAAACATGTGAATAACGTGATAAAAAAAAATACACCTATGTTAAGATAATGGATATGAACAATACACAGGTGAGATGTCCATAAATTGTAATTCTGATATAGATATCATGTGAACTAAGGTATGGAATAAGTTGAGATAACTATAGGAAAACAAAACTCAATGATGCAAAATCTTATATGACGAGGAAATATGAGAGCTGATAATGCAAGACGTTGGAACTAAGTGGGGCAATGATACTCAATAAGGCTAAACTACCTTAAACCAATTGGAGTTAAGAATAAAAAAATGAGATATGGTGGGGGGTGCTATAGCTGATGCAAAGAAGATGATAAGGTGTAACTGATGATATGATTTCATGAAATGAAGAAGGGGAACAAGGGCAGTATCCGATGGCTATTTGAAAAGGGGAAAGCAAACTGAACTCTGTACATTAATTACTGCAAGATTGAACTGATTCTAGTGGCAGATGACATAACAGGATGCAAAACATGATAAAGTGATATATAGGAAATTAGCAAAACACATAAAATATAAAGAATTTTTTTTAAAATGACTGAATATAGGGTTAACAAATCACTACTATGAATGAGATTGTGTGAATGATAAAGATGTTGTGCCTAGGTTAGTGGCACTGTTCACTGTACGATAAGTCCTTCTGGACATCGTTTGAGGCAATGATATGCAAGTATTTAATCAAAAGCCATGTAGATATGCAGGAACCAGTAAGATGCAGAAGGGTTACGTAACGTTACTGTTAAACATAACATAAAAAATGTAAGAAAACAGGGGAAAACATGCAGAAATGACAGGATTGTGATGAATGTGATGCCATTTGGGATTTCATTCACCGCGTTTGTAGAGACTGAAACATTAATGAAATCGAGACTTCTTGAAAAAAAAATAACTTTCAATAACATGGATGAAGTCAATGGTATGCAATATGAGATGGGGTAGACACGAGTCTGAAAAACTGTAAGTTGAAATAAAAATGTCATTCCAGGGTTTTTATATTCTAAAACAAATCAAGTAAAACGTTATGTAGAGGATGATGATTTTATTAAAACATGCTATTCAGAGGAATCGATGATGCCATTGTGAGGCATCATTGATCATCAAAGTATTAGATCACCCTGGATGCAAACCGCATCGATCAACACAACGTGATTTGCAATCTGTATGACATGAGTATGATACAGGATTCTCAAAATGGCAGATATAAGATAGCTCCTCACCTGATGGCTTGATCTGTACGTCTCCCAGATGCTGAACCTTGAAAACTTGTTTATCAAGAGAAAGAGGCTCAATGTTGGGAGTTGATTTCAAGAAGATGGTATTTCTTTTGTGGCTTGCGGATCTTCCGAGTTCCTTATATCTTCCGTTGAATGACGGTAGAAGCAAGAAACCGTGAGAGGGATCCACGAGAAATGGAAGAGAAGAGGAGAAACCCGAGGGGTTCGAGGGATTAGGAGAGAGAAAGTTGGAGATCGCCCCTTCTTGCGATGAAAAGGGGGGCTTTTAAACTTTTCCAAGTTCTTGAACTGAGTTTTGAAAAGATTTGAAAACCTTAAAACCGAAATTTAAAAAAATTTGAAAACTCCCCGTTTTAGAGGGGGACGGCCTCCTATCTATTAAATTTTTTTAGTTCATTTTAACTAAAGTTTAGGTAAAGTGAACATTTTTTTAGGAAGGCACAATTGTGGCGCCATCTAGGGCACTTTTTAAATAAATAGAGAATAAATAATAGCAAAGACCTAATTTTGTGTGGCGCCACCTCACGGTGGGCCCCACATCACTTGTTTATTATTAAAAAGGTAAAAACAAAGCCTTAAAAGGTAAAAGGCAAAAGGCAAAACCTCTTTTTGGAATTTTCATAAAACCTATACTAACTTGGCAAATAAGAAATAGAATTCGACCTAATTATGAAGATTTTTGAAAGAAGGTGGCCCTTCAGGGCAAATTTTATGAAGTAATTTTGAAATTGCCCCCAGAAAGTTACGAGGATTAAAAGTCCTTTTGAAAATTGGGAATAAAAATTCTAACTGCGAAGCTTTGTCCCCTTCTTCAAGCTGGGCCGGTCCAGTTGACAAAATTTGGAAATTGATATTACAAACTGTCCAGATTGTTTTCCTAAGAAAAGTTTTCACAATCTAGGGTTCTGGGGTTTTAAAACGAGAGAAGTTGGCAATTTTTAAGACCTAGGGTTTTGAAATCAACTTCGAAAAACTTAAAAGCTCGAATCTGGATTGAAAAATTTGAAAATTAGGAGTTCTGGATCTCGAGATGACATGCTACGCCGCGAGGTGATATGAAATACTCATGCAATGTAATGACATGCCTCAGATAACTCAATGTTGCTTTGGAGAATTGGAGATTTCAATCTCCTGATAGGAATATGGCTTTGAAAAATTTGTGACTGGAGATGATTCGGAGCCAAAACAGAAAAATTTTGAGAGTTATAGATGAAATTTAGACTTTTGCCAGGTCCAATCTCATAAAATGACCATTTTGCCCTTCAGTGATCTTGGAGAACCTGTTGTAATGACTGGTGGAAGTGTCAGGGAGGTGAGTGAAAATTTGGGGTGTTTACAAATGCCCCTCTTTGCTACTGAGCCGACTTGTGGCCGAGCTTAGTGACAAAGAAAAACACACCAAATTTGGGCTACAAAAAAATGCCCCAGTTAGAAGGATCTAACTGGGTACAGAGATATTAGCCCTGATGAAGAGGGTAGATATGAAGTGGAGAATGAAGAGGAAAAGATTCGCTCTATGGCAGTGAAGTTCAGGTTTTTGCCCTTAACCTAGATGGGACAGAAAATGCCTCGTATGGGACGAGGCTGAGGTTTAACCCTTGGCCTGATTGGGGAATGAAATACATCATCAAAATAAGGCTCAGGTTTATACCCTTAACCTGATTGGGCAAAAAAAAATGAATGAAATGTTTGAAGGAAGAGACCATGATGAAACCTTCAGATTTCGCACAACAAGTCCGATAGGGTTTTTTCAAAAGGAAGGAAAATGGGGTCTCTAAAGCTTGAAAAGGGATTGATCTTGGGCGCCTCATTGTTGAGACTAAATCAGCTTTTGAAATTGCCTTTTGCGATAAAATGATTGGGGGTCTGACCTCAAACCGAAATTGAACTGTCTATGGTGGGACAGTGGGGACACAGGGAAGTGTGCAAATCTGAGAGCTCGCGCTCTTAATTTATAAAAAGAAGGTAAGGAATCTTAAAAACTCCTGTTAACAAGTCCTAAAGAGGGATGAAAATGGTGTCAGGATGTATCAAAACGGACATCAAGCTCTCACTTCACGTCAGGATAGCTAGAAAATATTGTCAAAATGTTGAAAATTTTGTTGTTGATTCAAAGTAATTGAAAGTGATGCATATTGTTGTGAAAATGTTCCTTCTTTTCCACCTGAAGTATTACCTCCAAACGAGATTGACTTCATAAAATCAAGATTTGGAATTCAAATTGCTTACGATTGACCTTCTTCAAGGAAGCTATCAATTTCCTTGATATGAGCAGGAAAGAAAGAATTAATATTATGAAAGCAATTGGTGAAAGAATATTGATAATAGAATTTCATAAAATCAAAGAAGATTTTTGGCAGATTTGGCAGTTTGATATCCTGAGATGCTTTTCTCATGATGATTTTCTGCACTCTTTCGAGCTCTCTTGGGTTTCGGGGGAGTTTATTACATTATCCTTTATTTTGGAGATGTCCTAACTTTTCTCTATTTATTTTCCCTCTCTCTCTCTCTCTCTTTGGAAGGGTACGTCACAAACTCCTTCAACTTAGAGATGTTCTGATCCTTCTTTGCCTCAGGGATTATATTGACGATATTGGCTCATTGGTTGGTGGTATCTTGATGATAGCATAAATTAAATATCTTTTAGGGTTTGTCTGGAGGTTCATCGCATTTTCTTTCAGCTTGACGATGATTTGAACTTTCCCTGGAAGGATCCGTCACAAACTCCTTCATCTTGGAGATGATCCAAATCTTCTTTGGCCCCAGAGGTCTAACTCGCATAATTCGTCTTCATCTTGACGATAATTGAGAGATCCCTTTTGCAGATATTTAATTGCAGCTTAGGTGATTTGAGGAGATATAGATTGGGTGAATTCTCTCTTTTCTAGGACTCAAGATATTTCTATTGCCTCATTTTTACAAGAATGATCTTTAAAGATATGTCATAACTGTGATCAATATCAATCATTCATGGCTTTGCACTAACATTGAATTTTCTCTGCTGGCCATATTGAGGATTTATCCTTCACCCTTTTGGTTGGCCAATGGAAAGAATTTGGATTTTGGATCCTTCTTTGCAAAAGCTTTGCCCTTTTGGAAGTAATACTGAAGGTACTTTGAGGTAAATATTTGTGCAATAAAGATTTTGAAATCAACAAGTAATTGATTGACAAATTGGCAAAATGTTCTTAAAATCCTTGGTGAAAGAGAGCATTTGAAATCTAGCTTAATGCATCCGTGACAAAAATTATCCTCTTCTTTTCCCAAAGGAGAAGATTCAGGCTTAGCCCTTACCTGAATGGGAAATGAAAATTACTCCTCTCTTCCCTAAAGAAGAGGTGTTTGCAAATCAAACTTTCGAAAAGAAATTGAGCTTTCGTCAAAGCTCCCTAACATTAGGCTTCTCTTATGGAAAGGGGGCCGATAATAGTGAGGTCGGTAAATTGGGTCATGAAGGAACGAGTCCATCACACTTTTCCTAAAAAGAGGGTCCTCCATGACGAAATGGCCTAGTATGAAAATTGGGGGGTTGGGGCCCAAGTAAAGCGAGTCTCCGTCGAACCTCTCCCTATAAAAGGGTTCCTTGTGTGAAGTTGGAAATTGTTTTGCAAATGGTTCACGAAGGCACAAGTCCCTTCAAACTCTCCCTGAAAAGGGGCTAAGTGAATGAATTGGATAGCATGCGAGAAGAACGAGCTCCCTCAAGCTCTCCCTAAAAAGGGCCTCTCGCAAGAGAAAATGATTGAAATTTGGATATTGAACCAATAGGCAGAATGGATACGACCATGATTGGCAAAGGCGACCCTGTAAACATCCCAAATTTTCCACATCCATTCTCAAATAACCCTCCTTGTGCAGTGCCAACCCTGTTAGGTCAGTGTAGGAGTCAAACCCTGAGTCAGTTTCAGAAAATCACCATTTTACCCATTTTTATTAGGAAAATTACCATTTTACCCCTAGGTCATCCCGGACCCCAGTCAGTCGGAGTCAACCAAGCTCATTGGTCAGTTCAAGACAGTTAGAATATCAGTCATCTCAAGCTCATCTGAGCTCACAATGAACAGACCATTTTCATTTCTGACCATTCCTGCCAAAATGGGATCATTTCTTCAAAAATGAGCTCATTTCTCACTTGAATCCAAGCCAATTGTCTCTAAGTCAGTCATTCTCAGTCAGTCATGTTCCCCAGAGTCTAACTTGAGCTCACCAGGAGTTCAAGTGCTCCAGTTTCAGTTCAAAACCATTTCCAAGTGTCTAGGAGCCCATTTTAGTCCATTTTAGCTCTTTCAGCTGAAATTGAGCTGAGTTCAGTCAATTGAGCTAGTGTTCAAGCTTTGATTTTAGTTCATATCAGTATTACTGACCTTTGTTCTAGCTCAAACCCAGTTCAGGTTCGTAATTCACTTCACTCTAGTGATCATTCCGTACCATTTCTCTAAAAATGGCAGCTTTTCTTGAAAATTCAGTCGGAAAGGTCAGTTGAGTCAGTGCCTGGTCTGTTCATTTGAGTTCTGAAACTCTAAAACCCAGCTCAATCCATCTCACTTCAGTTCAATCCAGCTCGAACCCCAATTTTCAGTGTCACTCTCACCCAGTAGAGTCCCGAAAACCATTTCTTGAGCTATTTTGCAAATTTTATCAATTTTAATGCTTTTTAAACTGGTACAAGTGTCAATCGGGGTCTGACATCCAAAATTCTTTATTCAAGGTTAGCATTTCGCATAACATTTCATGTCATTTCTCATCATTTCATATCATTTCTCAACATTTCATAACATTTTATCACATTTCATTTCATTTTCGAAGTCCAGAACTCTAGCTTTATAAATTTCAATCCAGATTGAGTTTTAAAAGTTTTCAAAAATCAATTTCAAACCTCGGGTTTCCAAAATTGACATTTTCACCCCGGGAGTCTAAATTTGGAAATATTTTCTCAAGAAAAATAATCTGGATTTCTTTCAAAATCAAATTTTCAAGTTTTACACTGGATTTTCTTCGCAACGAGCTATTAAACTTCAAAATCTGAGCTCGTTTCAAAAGCTGCCAAAAATAGCTCGTTTTGTTTGAAGCATTTTCTCGAGAAAAACAAAATGGATTTCTTTCAAAATTACATTTTTAAATTCTACATTGGATTTTCTTCGCAACGAGCTATTAAACTTCAAAATCTGAGCTCGTTTCAAAAACTGCCAAAAATAGCTCGTTTTGTTGGAAGCATTTTCTCGAGAAAAACAAAATGGATTTCTTTCAAAATTACATTTTTAAATTCTACATTGGATTTGCTTCGCAACGGGGTATTGAACTTCAAAATCCAAGCTCGTTTCAAAAACTACCAAAAATAGCTCATTTTTTTGAAAATATTTTCTCGAGAAAAACAATCTGGATTTCTTTCAAAATCAAATTTTTAAATTCTACACTAGATTTGCTTCGCGATGGGGTATTGAACTTCAAAATCCGAGCTCGTTTTAAAAACTGCCAAAAATAGCTCGTTTCGCGTAGAAATTTTCTGAAAAGACTATTTTACCCCTCTAATCTTCAAAATGAATTTCAAAATTGAAATTTGGACCCGCTCTGAGATGGCCCATTCATTTACATTTCTGTTTTATTAAAAAAAAAAAACAAAAAAAAAAGAATTTTTTTATTTGTTTATTTTGTTTTTATTAATTTTTATTTATTTATTTTATTTTAGAGAGGTGGGACCCACAAGATGGTCACCCAAACCTCCAGCCCCTCTTTTCTTCTTCTTCCCTTTTCTTTCCCTTTCTTCTTTTTCTTTTCTCTTTTCTTTCTTTTTCCCTTCTTCTTCCTCTTTCCTTTTCTTTTTCTTCTTCCCTTCTTTCTTTCCCCTTTCTTCCTTACCTCCTTTCCATCTTTTTCAAAGGGAGAAGGCTACAGCCAATTCACGTAGGCTGTTTCATGAAACAATATTAGAAACTTAGGTTTTGATTTTTATCAAAACCTAAGTTGTCATAAGAAAAAAAAGGGATCCATACGGCTGGCTGAATTCACTCACCTCTTCCTATCTCTCTCTCTCTCTCCCTTGAACTCTCTCTTTCTCACCTCTTGGCTGTAGCTTCCAGCCATTGAAACAACGCCCTCTCTCCTTCATCACAACCTTCTTTGGTGGCAGCAAGAGCCCAGGCACCTGTAGCTTTTCGTCAGCCACCCACCAACTTGCAGCCACCACAAGGGGAGTACCAGCAGCCTTCTCCAGCTTCAAGCTTCAGCAAGCTCCACCACAACAACCAGCACCTTCAGCCAGCAGCTGCACCACAGCCCACCTTGCTTCATCTTCAACGCATCAAAGGGGCAGCTGCTTCTTCCTCACACAGCTCCAACAATCACAGCAAAGGCCACCCTTTGCTCCAGCCCATCCAGTTTCCCTCTCTTTGGTTGCAGCCATAACCAACTTCTTCCAAGTGGCTGACTAATCCCCAGCCATCCCCTTCCACCAGTACAGTCACCTGCAGCCTCCAACAACACCCAAGCCATCTTCCCCGCCTCTTCCCAAACGATCCAAGGTAGGGCCTTTTTTTTTTCCTTTTTTTTTTCTTTTTGTGAATGAACCACCATATGTGAATTCAATGCTATGAGATGAAGAGTTTAAAAATTCGAATGTTTTCAGTTTAGTAGGTTAATATTTACTTTTGTTTTGTGTGTTCTTTATTCCAAAAAGATGAAAAAAAAAGAAAAAGTATACATACTACATGTGTGGGCTAACTAAACGGTAAGATCCATCCGTTCAATGGATTTGATCTTCCATTTCGCAAGCCAACAACAAAGAATATATTGTATCCCCATTGATGTGCATTTTAATTTTATATTTCGTGATATTTTATTTTAAAAATACATGTAGATTAATTCATTTTCTTTTATTTTCATTCATCTTATATAGGATTCATTGTTACATAGTTTAAAATCTACAGAATCTTAGTTTTAGACAAAGTCCAACTGTTTTTTTTTATGTTTATTTGTTCATTGTTAAATCCCAAAAAAATTTATGTCAGTTGAGGTTATGTGTCAGTGATATTATGTCAAAAACCCAGTTTCATTCTGGTTTTGGAACCCACCTAAACCGATCAAACCCTACATCGGGTTTTCTGCCTTTTTGAATTTCCAATTTTCGCTTTAGCAGAAAAGAACCTCCGGCACCACCCTCATGGGATCTCCAAATCGACCTCAAAAAATTATAGCGGATTCATAATTGAATCTACTAATGATCTGGAAATTTTGAAGTTTTTCCAAGTAATTTTGACCTCTGTCAAAAATCGGATTTCCCAGCTCCCTGGGAAAATCTCGATTTTCCTTCGTCAGGGTATAGACAGACCCTAATGCATCAAGTCTGCCAAATCTGTAGCTCGTCTGCAAAAAATTTCAACATGAAAGTTGTTTCTAACATGATTTCCTGTCATTTCCCAAAATTTTGGAATTTTTGGATCTGTTTCATTATTTTTCCCGGATTTTCTCTTTCTGTCTAACAGATTCCAATGTCCAGAAATTCCAGAGATTTAGGTCTCTGATAATAGTGTGGTCTTTTCCAAACCGTAACCCGAATCTCAATAGTGTCAAAATATAAAATCTTCCTATGTTTGTCAGGGACATTTTCCCACAATTTCAGCCATTTTCCCATCTGTCTGCCATTTTCACCACATTTTCTACCGAAACCTGTCTGTTTCCTTCATTTCCTAGAGTCGTCGGATTCCGATCCGACTTGCCGGAGTGGCACAGCTCCGATCATAGGTCAAAAACAGAAAGTGTAAAAGGCAAAAAATCTTTGCCTTACTGTCATCCCATAAAATTTGGGAAATTTTTATGGAAGTTTGATATCCTAAATCCCCTTTAGAATCAATATTTTAGGCAAAAATCATGAAATTTAGGGTTTTTATTTGAATTTCCATATTTAAAAATACAAAAAAATTAGATTTTCGAGCTTCATTCTGTTTTTAGGGTTATTTTAGGTGTCCATGCCAAATTTGGTTTAATTCCAAGTTCATTTGCTCTATGTGTTAGTTTATCTTTAAATTCAGAAGCGAAAATCAGGTTAAATTCGATATTTTATGATATTTTCACCATTTTAGGGTTTTTATCATGTACATAAGCATGTAGAATCATATTAGGGTTAATTTTAATCTCCTTTGCATTTCATATTTTTCAATTTTGCAAAATTTATTTCAGAAAACCCTGGTTTCAAGGCCATAGTCTTATTATCAGGGGTATTTTGGTCATTTTGACCTAAATTTCGAAATTTCAATTTCTAATTCTCCAAAATTTCATGCATATCATCATATTTTATTATATTATGTTTGATTTATTTCATTTGATTTTCAAAATTCCAAAATTTACAAAAATTCTTTCATAAAACCCTGATTTCAAGGTCATCAGGGGTATTTTGGTCATTTTGAACCCCAATTTCGAATTTTCAAGTTTATTTTCCAAATTTATTCATTATTTATTATGTTTATATCAAAGGGGGTATGAATTTGGGTTTATATCTGAATAATATCCGATAATTTCTCATATTTTCGGATAAATTCAGAAAAACCTACATTTTTGTGCTAACCTTGTTTTCTAGTTTTGCAGGAACATTCAAGAAAGAAGACTTAGATTTTATTTTCTTTATTTCAATTCAATGTAATCTCAAATGTAATAATTTGGAATAAGAGTTACATTTCTGCTTAGAATAGGACTGCATTGCATATAGTTTAATTTATGCAAATTTTAATATGTGATGTATGATTCATGCATATTTATTTCAAATTCACTATGGTTTACACGAATGGCACGTGCACAAGCTTTTAAGGAGTTTATAAACTCGGTGGGATTCGTATTTATGGCCATAGTCAGAATACGAAGAAAACCAAGATTTATGATCTTCGTATTAGCCACATTCAGCCTACACACTTAGGCTAACTTCAAAAATGTACTGCATTTTTCAAAGTTTTAAAAGGATTTCCCAATTTCTCAATTGAAATTCCCTTTTCAAATTCATATTCATTCATTCATATCATTCAAATTGCATTATTCTCAAATTCGTTTTCCAATTTCAATTTCAGAAAATTCAACTTTCTCAAGAATTTCCAAGTCTTTCTCAGGATCTAATTTTCTCAAAATCCTAAGTTTTCAAATGACATTTCAAAGCATTTCCCAAGTTCAAATCAAGATTTTCCTATGTTTTCAAATTCTCAAATTTCAAAATCCCAAGTTTTCAGAAATCGATTTTCTCATATTTTCCAGTTTTCCTGAGAATTCATTTTCCATTTCAAAAGTCATTTTCCAATAAATTTCTTAGATTTTCTCAAGATTCTCAAATCCATTTTCTCATAAAAGCAATTCCAAGTTTCCAATCTCAAAACCAATTTTCTCAGTTTTTCAAGCTTTCCTGAGAAATCACTTTTCAATGCAAATTTCTGATTTCCAATGAAATTCAATGATTTTCCCAAAAACTCCAATTTCAAGCACTTTTCCAATCATTTTTCCAAATGCATTTCAATTTTCCAAAGCAAACATCATAGTTTCTCAAACTTGCATTTTTTAAAAATTTCATAGCACAAGCCTGATTCTTTGTGCATTCTAGGAAAATAGAGCATAATTTAGCTATTTGAGTCAAATTAAAGCACGTAATTGATCCTTGGTTCAATTACCCCTGGTAAAGGCGCCAGGAACGGTTGAACCTTGTACCGACAGGCGGATCCCATTCCACGGAATTTTCCCGCAAATTTTAAAAACGGAGGCGAGTAAATTTTCAAAATCATTTTCAAAACTTTGGTCGAGTTTGACTCGCAAATTCGTTTCTCTCTCGCAAGGGAGGGGAAAAATTTTGCGATGATAACAGGTTTGGCGACCGTGATGGGACCTGTCCTCGCCTGATCAATTATGTGCTTTAACTTAGCCCAATTGTCAAAATTATGTTCTATGAAATGTCAGCCTTAATTTCTGATATCATGTGAACCTAGGAGCCTAGACTTGAACCCAGCTGACATGGATTGCATATAGACTAGGCATGGTTTGGTAGGACCATATTGAGGAGAATTATGCATGCTCACTTAGACTTAGGTCTAAAATACAACACTCCTCAATCTAGGACTGGTATGAAAACAATGTTTGCTTCTTCAAAAGTTTTCGAAATTCTATCTCTTTAGGACTTAGAGCCCTCTGTTTGCCTGCATGTGATCATATTTCAAAAACCACCCCACCTATGTCTACCCGGTCTTCACGTTGCTGGGCTCTCTTCCAGAACCATAGTTCGGGACAGAGCCTCACAACTGGGCCACTTATTTGGGCTAACGCCCCCCTGCCACGTACCAAGGGCCATAGTCCAACGTATATCGGCAGGCGCTCAAGGATGTTGGGAAAACACAAGCCTAGACCCGGAGATGAGTTTTATGCCACGTACATCGAGCCTTGGCTCGAGTATATCGGCATAGCATGATTGGACACAGTTGATCTAAGTCTAGAGTCAGGATTAGGGTCCTAAAGCTCTTTCAAAATCAATGCATTTAGAGTTGGCTTCCTAGGGATTGCTGTATGTGCATAATTGTTTGTAATTGAATATATGATATTCATTTTCGCCTTATTTTCTCATATTTTTCCCAAGTTTTCCAAAATACCAAACAATTTTCCAAAATACCTCATTTTTCATCTTTTATGAAATATCTCCTTTTTCTCAAAAACCCTGGACGATTTTTCTAAATTATCCACCTTTTCCTTCAAAACTCCAGGAAATTTTCCATTCTTTCGTTCCTCTGGACTTCGAATTTCCAGCTTTCATTTTATCCTGCTTGCAATTTTCAAGTTTCTTATATTTTTCCAAAGTCTAATTCCAGTCTTCTTGTCTTTCAGTCCAATTTATGTCAGTTGAGGTTATGTGTCAGTGATATTATGTCAAAAACCCAGTTTCATTCTGGTTTTGGAACCCACCTAAACCGATCAAACCCTACATCGGGTTTTCTGCCTTTTTGAATTTCCAATTTTCGCTTTAGCAGAAAAGAACCTCCGGCACCACCCTCATGGGATCTCCAAATCGACCTCAAAAAATTATAGCGGATTCATAATTGAATCTACTAATGATCTGGAAATTTTGAAGTTTTTCCAAGTAATTTTGACCTCTGTCAAAAATCGGATTTCCCAGCTCCCTGGGAAAATCTCGATTTTCCTTCGTCAGGGTATAGACAGACCCTAATGCATCAAGTCTGCCAAATCTGTAGCTCGTCTGCAAAAAATTTCAACATGAAAGTTGTTCCTAACATGATTTCCTGTCATTTCCCAAAATTTTGGAATTTTTGGATCTGTTTCATTATTTTTCCCGGATTTTCTCTTTCTGTCTAACAGATTCCAATGTCCAGAAATTCCAGAGATTTAGGTCTCTGATAATAGTGTGGTCTTTTCCAAACCGTAACCCGAATCTCAATAGTGTCAAAATATAAAATCTTCCTATGTTTGTCAGGGACATTTTCCCACAATTTCAGCCATTTTCCCATCTGTCTGCCATTTTCACCACATTTTCTACCGAAACCTGTCTGTTTCCTTCATTTCCTAGAGTCGTCGGATTCCGATCCGACTTGCCGGAGTGGCACAGCTCCGATCATAGGTCAAAAACAGAAAGTGTAAAAGGCAAAAAAACTTTGCCTTACTGTCATCCCATAAAATTTGGGAAATTTTTATGGAAGTTTGATATCCTAAATCCCCTTTAGAATCAATATTTTAGGCAAAAATCATGAAATTTAGGGTTTTTATTTGAATTTCCATATTTAAAAATACAAAAAAATTAGATTTTCGAGCTTCATTCTGTTTTTAGGGTTATTTTAGGTGTCCATGCCAAATTTGGTTTAATTCCAAGTTCATTTGCTCTATGTGTTAGTTTATCTTTAAATTCAGAAGCGAAAATCAGGTTAAATTCGATATTTTATGATATTTTCACCATTTTAGGGTTTTTATCATGTACATAAGCATGTAGAATCATATTAGGGTTAATTTTAATCTCCTTTGCATTTCATATTTTTCAATTTTGCAAAATTTATTTCAGAAAACCCTGGTTTCAAGGCCATAGTCTTATTATCAGGGGTATTTTGGTCATTTTGACCTAAATTTCGAAATTTCAATTTCTAATTCTCCAAAATTTCATGCATATCATCATATTTTATTATATTATGTTTGATTTATTTCATTTGATTTTCAAAATTCCAAAATTTACAAAAATTCTTTCATAAAACCCTGATTTCAAGGTCATCAGGGGTATTTTGGTCATTTTGAACCCCAATTTCGAATTTTCAAGTTTATTTTCCAAATTTATTCATTATTTATTATGTTTATATCAAAGGGGGTATGAATTTGGGTTTATATCTGAATAATATCCGATAATTTCTCATATTTTCGGATAAATTCAGAAAAACCTACATTTTTGTGCTAACCTTGTTTTCTAGTTTTGCAGGAACATTCAAGAAAGAAGACTTAGATTTTATTTTCTTTATTTCAATTCAATGTAATCTCAAATGTAATAATTTGGAATAAGAGTTACATTTCTGCTTAGAATAGGACTGCATTGCATATAGTTTAATTTATGCAAATTTTAATATGTGATGTATGATTCATGCATATTTATTTCAAATTCACTATGGTTTACACGAATGGCACGTGCACAAGCTTTTAAGGAGTTTATAAACTCGGTGGGATTCGTATTTATGGCCATAGTCAGAATACGAAGAAAACCAAGATTTATGATCTTCGTATTAGCCACATTCAGCCTACACACTTAGGCTAACTTCAAAAATGTACTGCATTTTTCAAAGTTTTAAAAGGATTTCCCAATTTCTCAATTGAAATTCCCTTTTCAAATTCATATTCATTCATTCATATCATTCAAATTGCATTATTCTCAAATTCGTTTTCCAATTTCAATTTCAGAAAATTCAACTTTCTCAAGAATTTCCAAGTCTTTCTCAGGATCTAATTTTCTCAAAATCCTAAGTTTTCAAATGACATTTCAAAGCATTTCCCAAGTTCAAATCAAGATTTTCCTATGTTTTCAAATTCTCAAATTTCAAAATCCCAAGTTTTCAGAAATCGATTTTCTCATATTTTCCAGTTTTCCTGAGAATTCATTTTCCATTTCAAAAGTCATTTTCCAATAAATTTCTTAGATTTTCTCAAGATTCTCAAATCCATTTTCTCATAAAAGCAATTCCAAGTTTCCAATCTCAAAACCAATTTTCTCAGTTTTTCAAGCTTTCCTGAGAAATCACTTTTCAATGCAAATTTCTGATTTCCAATGAAATTCAATGATTTTCCCAAAAACTCCAATTTCAAGCACTTTTCCAATCATTTTTCCAAATGCATTTCAATTTTCCAAAGCAAACATCATAGTTTCTCAAACTTGCATTTTTTAAAAATTTCATAGCACAAGCCTGATTCTTTGTGCATTCTAGGAAAATAGAGCATAATTTAGCTATTTGAGTCAAATTAAAGCACGTAATTGATCCTTGGTTCAATTACCCCTGGTAAAGGCGCCAGGAACGGTTGAACCTTGTACCGACAGGCGGATCCCATTCCACGGAATTTTCCCGCAAATTTTAAAAACGGAGGCGAGTAAATTTTCAAAATCATTTTCAAAACTTTGGTCGAGTTTGACTCGCAAATTCGTTTCTCTCTCGCAAGGGAGGGGAAAAATTTTGCGATGATAACAGGTTTGGCGACCGTGATGGGACCTGTCCTCGCCTGATCAATTATGTGCTTTAACTTAGCCCAATTGTCAAAATTATGTTCTATGAAATGTCAGCTTTAATTTCTGATATCATGTGAACCTAGGAGCCTAGACTTGAACCCAGCTGACATGGATTGCATATAGACTAGGCATGGTTTGGTAGGACCATATTGAGGAGAATTATGCATGCTCACTTAGACTTAGGTCTAAAATACAACACTCCTCAATCTAGGACTGGTATGAAAACAATGTTTGCTTCTTCAAAAGTTTTTGAAATTCTATCTCTTTAGGACTTAGAGCCCTCTGTTTGCCTGCATGTGATCATATTTCAAAAACCACCCCACCTATGTCTACCCGGTCTTCACGTTGCTGGGCTCTCTTCCAGAACCATAGTTCGGGACAGAGCCTCACAACTGGGCCACTTATTTGGGCTAACGCCCCCCTGCCACGTACCAAGGGCCATAGTCCAACGTATATCGGCAGGCGCTCAAGGATGTTGGGAAAACACAAGCCTAGACCCGGAGATGAGTTTTATGCCACGTACATCGAGCCTTGGCTCGAGTATATCGGCATAGCATGATTGGACACAGTTGATCTAAGTCTAGAGTCAGGATTAGGGTCCTAAAGCTCTTTCAAAATCAATGCATTTAGAGTTGGCTTCCTAGGGATTGCTGTATGTGCATAATTGTTTGTAATTGAATATATGATATTCATTTTCGCCTTATTTTCTCATATTTTTCCCAAGTTTTCCAAAATACCAAACAATTTTCCAAAATACCTCATTTTTCATCTTTTATGAAATATCTCCTTTTTCTCAAAAACCCTGGACGATTTTTCTAAATTATCCACCTTTTCCTTCAAAACTCCAGGAAATTTTCCATTCTTTCGTTCCTCTGGACTTCGAATTTCCAGCTTTCATTTTATCCTGCTTGCAATTTTCAAGTTTCTTATATTTTTCCAAAGTCTAATTCCAGTCTTCTTGTCTTTCAGTCCAATGGCATCCAGTCAGCTCGATTCTGTTTTTCCTGAGGGTCACATCTCCTATGAGGTGCGACAAAGTCTTCCTGAGCATCGATCTCTTAGCACCGGACCCTTCTTCCCCCGGTGGTACTATGTCTGGTTCAAAAATTTCTCTCGTATGTTTCCGGACCACTTGAGCGATTGTGGGTTGGAATTGGCATCTCCAGTGGGAAAGTTGACAGTCAACGACAATCTGATTCATGCACTGGCAGAGCGGTGGAATCCGTGCACTTGCACGTTCTGGTTCTCGTGGGGCGAGATGACACTACTGATGGATGAATTTTCAGAGATTATGGGACTACCTGAGCCAGCCAGTCAGCCTGGAGATCCGTTAGAGCAGCAGTTTCTGATCAATGTCAAGGGTCTGGACCCCAAAGATGTCGTAGCTCGCATGACAGGGCGCAAGTCTTGGCCACTGATTGAAGAAAACAGGAATGAGTACGTGAGCCTGATCGAGATCTACCGACAGTATGGAGAATTCGCAAAAGCCAGCTCGCTGTCCAGAACAGCTCGAGAGAGAATTCAACATGCGATGGTTTTGTGCACTGTGGGACTTGCTTTCTTTCCAAACGGACAAAACTATATGGATGTCAGAATAGTTCAGCTTATGAGGAGATGGGGAAGTCGACAAACCAGCCGTCTTTCGATAGCCATGGCCGCGCTTGCTTTTCTATACAGAGGACTGACCCGCTTCACACTTGGAGAGTCCATCTTAGTCGAGGGATGTACTTATGCTCTTCAGTCTTGGTTCTTTCAGCATCTACCGGCCAGAGCTAGTTCGTTCAGATACAATGGCAAGGAACTTCTTCCAATTGCGCGGTACCGATTCATGATTGATTATCTGCAAGAAGAAGAAGTGGTGTGGGACTATTTTGATCGAGAATTATCGCCTCCAAGATACACCTATGCATATGGCAAGAGATTCAAGTTGCTTGGTCCATTCTTCTGTGCTTACTATCATCCGGAGCGGTGTGTTCGACAATTTTCTCAGAGACAGAAGCACATAGAGATGCGGCTGTTATCAGGAGTCGTGCCAGAGTTCGACCTTACATCAGCATAGTGGTCCGGAGCATACCATTCTGCCAGATATGGCTGGGACTCTTTTGTTACTCTTCCAATTTTTTCGGTCCTCGTGTCTCTGCCAGTTATAAGGAGTGGTTGCAAATTGTCTGTCCGCCCCCTCTTTCCCAAGTCCACTATTGATGCAATCATATTTTTCCTTCAATAAAAAAAAATCCTTCAATTTTCATTCTATCATGGTTTGACGACCTCGCCTAGGTGACAAGGCATATTTGCAGTTGTTCGTTCTTCTTACAAAGAATGACAACATAATTGTCGTGACTCCAGCGGCGACCCAATTCCTAGTAATAGGATGTTCTTCCAATTGTCTACCAAATTCTCATCAAATATTTTTTCTATATTCATTTCTATCCTGAATCTTCATCATCAAAATTTAATCATCCATTCTGTAGAGAGCATCAGTATTCCCAAGTGGTTCAGATCAAATCAAGCAAGAAGACACCACTGTATCAGGGCATCAGTGATTTTAGAAGCAGACAAGAAGAAATGGATTCTCCAAGATCTGCCAGAAGACAGAGTCTGAATGATAGGTATGACATTGATCCTGCTACATATCAGATGTTCAAGAAAATGATGATTAGGATGATGTCTGAGCAAGCTGAAGACAGTTTCAGAAAGGCTCCCATCAAGGAGAAGACATATGTCTCCTTCTCTCAGAGTATCACTGGTAAGAGCAACGAGCGATTCAGTGCATGTCTGCCCGATATTTTATTCTCGCCGATGTCCTCTATCATCGTGGATTCAGTTCTGAATGTTCCAAATGCCTAGACGAAGATGAAGCCAAAGAAGTCACGCATGAGGTATACTAAGGCATTTGCGGTGGTCACGTCGGCTACCAAACTCTTATCAAGCAAATCATCTAGGCAGGATATTATTGGAAGACTATGCAACAAGATCACTACCATTTTGTGAAGAAGTGTGCTCTATGCCAGATACATGCACCTTTCGTTCATGCGTCAACAACATATTTGCAATCTGTTATCTCTCCATGGCTGTTTTCTATGTGGATCTTTGATGTTGTGGGCCCCATCACTTCTGCTTTAAACAGCTACAAATATTTTCTTGCCGCAACAGAATATTTTACTAAATGGGTCGAAGCTATCACTCTACGCATAGTAGAAGGTCGACATGTGGTCTCGTTCATCCACAAAAATATCCTATGTCGTTTTGGCATACCGCATGATATTGTGTTAGATAATGGCAATCATTTCAAGAATGAGAAAATGAGAACTTTATGTTCGAAGTTCAAAATCCACCATCATTTCTCCGCTCCTTATTATCCTCAAGGGAATGGTCAGGCAGAGGCCACCAATAAAATTCTTATTAGAATCTTGGAGCGAACTTTGAAAACAGGTCGTGACTGGCATGAGAAGATCCATGAAGCATTGTGAGCATACAGAACCCCCATTCGAACTCCAATTAAAGCTACTTTGTCAGAACTTGTCTACGGAACTGAAGTAGTACTGCTTCTACATGTTCAGAAACCTGCTCTAAAATTTGCATCACTTCTAGAATTACCTTTTTATCAGTATCAGCAACAACGGCTAGTACAACTTGATTTGCTAGATGAAAGAAGACTCAGAGCAGCAGAGCACGCTCAATCATATCGTCAGAGGATAGCCATACAATATGCAAAATTTTTTATTGAAAGGAAATTCTGAGTCAATGATCTAGTGATCAGATCAACGACCTATCTCAAGCACCGCCCGGGTGGCAAATGGTCATCGAATTGGGAAGGTCCCTATGTTGTTGAGGAAGCATTACTCTGCAATTCATATCTGCTCATCAATGCCGATGGTGTGAAATTATTAGACCCCATCAATGATTAACATTTGAAAATTTTCTATACTTAAATCCTCTATTCCATCCTTTGTAATTCCTCAATATATTTTCCTCAATAATGGTCAAATCCTTCTTTCCCAGTTACACTGGGGCATTATTTTAAAATTTGTCTTCAAAACATTATGTATGCAGGCAGGATCAAACAAATCTCTCATTTTGCATACATGTGCATTCATTTACATCATTTTGCATACATTTGCATTCATTTACATTTACATGCATTCATTTGCATCCATTTACATTCATTTGCATCAAATTCATTTCCCCTTCAGGTTAAGGGATAAACCTGAACTTCCCCTTCAGGTTAAGGGATAAACCAGAACTTCCCCTTCAGGTTAAGGGATAAATCCTGAGACCCCGACAGTTGTCCAAGTCGTCGTGAGGGTGAAGACTGAAAATCTTCTATCAAAATCAATTAGTAAATTCTCAAAAATCCAGTGTTCGTGCTGGAAAGATTTTCAAAATCTAGGGTTTGTGCTGGTAAAAATTTTCTAAATCCAGTGTTCGTGCTGGTAAATTTTCAAAAATCCAGTGTTCGTGCTGGTAAGATTTTCAAAATCCAAGGTTCGTGCTGGTAAATTCTTCTAAATCCAGTGCTCGTATTGGTAATCTCTCAAAATCCAGTGCTCGTATTGGTAATCTCTCAAAATCCAGTGCTCGTATTGGTAATCTCCCAAAATCCAGTGCTCGTACTGGTAATCTTCCAAAACCCAGTATTCGTACTGGTAATCTTTCAAAACATAATGCTTGTACTGGTACGTTTTCAAAATCCAGTGCTCGTACTGGTACCCTTTAAAAATCTAACACTCGTGTTGGTGTCTTGCCCATTGGTCGCGTTATTCGATCTCTTAGGTGCAGTCTTCACGCTGACCTTTCATTAGAATTCAAGTTCAATATTAATTATGTCAATGTCGACCTTCGGGTCATCCAATTTCTATCCCCGTTCAGGATAAGGGGATAATCCTGAAACCGTTCATAGAAGCAATCCAAGTCTATATAATAGTCCTCGTTCTTCATTGAACGGATAGTGTTCCAAGTGAACTGATAGTCGTTCTTCATTGAACTGATAGTGTTCCAAATGAACCAATGTCGTTCGTAGGCTGAATACCTATCGAACCCATGTCGTTCCTAGTGAACCAATGTCGTTCTCAATTGAACCAATGTTGTTCGTAGGCTGAATACCTATCGAACCCATGTCGTTCCTAGTGAACCAATGTCGTTCTTAATTGAACCAATGTCGTTCGTAGGCTGAATACCTATCGAACCCATGTCGTTCCTAGTGAACCAATGTCGTTCTCAATTGAACCAATGTTGTTCGTAGGCTGAATACCTATCGAACCCATGTTGTTCCTAGTGAACCAATGTCGTTCTTAATTGAACCAATGTCGTTCGTAGGCTGAATACCTATCGAACCCATGTCGTTCCTAGTGAACCAATGTCGTTCTCAATTGAACCAATGTTGTTCGTAGGCTGAATACCTATCGAACCCATGTTGTTCCTAGTGAACCAATGTCGTTCTCAATTGAACCAATGTCGTTCTTAGGCTGAATCCCTATCGAACCCATGTCGTTCCTAGTGAACCAATGTCGTTCCTAGTGAACCAATGTCGTTCTCAATTGAACCAATGTCGTTCTCAATTGAACCAATGTCGTTCTTAGGCTGAATCCCTATAGAACCCATGTCATTCTCAGTAAACCAATTCACAATTTCGACCTTTTTAGCCAATCAATTTCCAATTTCCAATTTCCAATTTCTAATTTCCAATTTCCAATTATCAATTTCCAATTTCCAATTTCAAATTTCAAATATCAAATTTCAAAATTCCAATTTCCAAAATTTGACTCTTTTGGTCATCCAATACCAATTCCAATAAATTTCTCTTGCGAGAGACCCTTTTTATAGGGAGAGTTCGAGGGAGCTCGTTCTTTTCGCATGCTATCCAATTTGTTCACCTAGCCCCTTTTCAGGGAGAGTTTGAAGGGACTCGTGTCTATGTGAACCGTTTGCAAAACAAATTTCCAATTTCATACAAGGAACCCTTAATTCAGGGAGAGCTTCGACGGAAGCTCGCTTTCCTTGTGACCGCAATTTCAAACTAGGCCATTTCATCATGAAGGACCGTCTTTTCAGGGAGAGTGTGATGGACTCGTTCCTTCATGACCAATTCACCGACCTCATCATTACCGGCCCCCTTTCCATAAGAGAAGCCTAATGTTAGGAAGTTTTGACGAAAGCTTAATTTCTCTTCGAAAGTTCGTTTTGCAAACACCTCCTCTTCAGGGAAGAGAGGAGTAATTTCTATTTCCAATGTCTGAATCTTCTCCTTTGGGGAAAGGAGAAGAAATTTTTTGTCATGGATGTGTTACGTTGTGCTTCAAATACTCGCTTCCACAAAGGATTTCAAGAAAATCTTGCCAATTTGTCATTAAATATTTGTTGATTTCAAAATTGTTATTGCACAAAAAACATTACCTCAGAATACCTTCAGTATTATTTCTGAAAGGTCAAAGCTTTCGTGAAAAAGGATTCAAAATTCAAATTCTTTCTATTAGCCGACCAAAAGGATGAAGAATAAATCCTCGATATGGCCAGCAAAGGAAATTCAATGTTGTTGCAAAGCCATAAGTGATCGGTATTGATCGCAGTCAATGGCACATTTTTAAAGATCATTCTTGGAAAATAAAGCAGTCAAAATATCCTTGGTGATACAGAAAAATCCATTAAATCCCTATATCTCCTCAATCACCTAAGCTGCAATTAAATATCTGCAAAAGGGATCTCTCAATTGTCGTCAAGATGAAGGCGAATTAGGCGAGTAGACCCCCGGGGTCAAAGAAGATTTGAATCATCTCCAAGATGACGGAGTTTGTGACGGATCCTTCTAGGGAAAGTTCAGAGCACCGTCAAGATGAAGGCGACTGCGATGAGCCTTCCGACAAACCCTAAAGGATATTTAATTTCTGCTATCATCAAGAGATTTCCAACCAAAGAGCCAATAACCGTCAATATAATCCCTGAGAGAAAAGAAGGATCGGAGCATCTCTGAGATGAAGGAGTTTGTGACGTACCCTTCTAAAAAAAAAAAGAGAGAAAAGTCAAGACATCTCCAAAATGAAGGATGATGTAATCTCCAAAAACCCAAGAGAGCTCTAATTCTGCCAAAAAAAAAATAGTAGGCAGAAAGATCGTCATGAGAAAGAATTCCAGGATATCAGACTGCCAAATCTGCCAAAGAATCCTCTTTAAATTTTGTGAAATTCTATTATCAATATTCTTTCACAAATTGCTTTCACAATATCAAGAATACTCTCTTTTCTGCTCATATCAGGGAAATTGATAGCTTCCTTGAAAGAAAGCCAATTGCAAGCAATTTGAATTCGAATCTTGATTTTACGAAGTTAAGCCCAATCAGAGATAATACTTCAGGTAGAAAAGAGGGAATATTTTCAAAGCAATGTGCATCACTTTCAATTATTTCGAATCAACAATAATTTTCAACATTTTGACAATATTTTCTAGCTATCCTGGCGTGAAGCGAGAGCTTGAGGTTCATCTTTGGCGCATCCCGACATCAGTTGTTATCCCTTTTAAGGACTTGATAATGGGAGTTTTCAAGATTCCTTCCCTTCTGTTGGTATAATCTGAGCGCATGGGCTCTCAGATTCGCACACTTCCCTGTGTCCCCACTGTCCCACCATAGACAGTCCAATTTTGGCTTGAGGTTAAGCCACCAATTCCAGCAAAAGGTCACCAATTTCAAAAGTTATTTAGTCTCAGCAATGAGGCGCCCAAAATCAAACCCCTTTTCAAGCTTTAGGGACCCCAATTTCATCCTTTTGCAAAACCCCTATCGGATTCATTGTGCAGAAATCCGAAGGTTCCATCATGGTTTCTTCCTTCGAGGATTCTATTCATTTTTCTTTCCAATCAGGATAAGGGTACAAACCTGAGCCTCCTTTGATGAGGTATTTCATTTTCTGCCCAATCAGGATAAGGGTACAAACCTGAGCCTCCTTTGATGAGGTATTTCATTTTCCGCCCAATCAGGATAAGGGTACAAACCTGAGCCTCCTTTGATGAGGTATTTCATTTCCCGGTCAGGTTAAGGGTACAAACCTGAGCCTCATTTTAATGAGGTATTTCATTTCCCGGTCAGGTTAAGGGTACAAACCTGAGCCTCATTCTGATGAGGTATTTCATTTCCCTGTCAGGTTAAGGGTACAAACCTGAGCCTCATTCTGATGAGGTATTTCATTCCCCGGTCAGGTTAAGGGTCAAACCTGAGCTTCGTTTCTACACGAGGAATTTTCCGTCCCATCCAGGTTAAGGGCAAAACCTGAATCTCACTTCTTTTGAGGTAAAATTTTTCTTCTTTATTCTCCATTTCATATCTACCATTTTCATCAGGGCTAATATTTTCATATCCAGTCAGATCCTTCTAACTGGGGCATTTTTATAGCCCAAATTTGGTGTGTTTTCTTTGCCACTAAGCTCGTCTTCAAGCCGGCTTAGTAGCAAAGAGGGGCATCTGTAAACATCCCAAATTTTCCACATCCATTCTCAAATAACCCTCCTTGTGCAGTGCCAACCCTGTTAGGTCAGTGTAGGAGTCAAACCCTGAGTCAGTTTCAGAAAATCACCATTTTACCCATTTTTATTAGGAAAATTACCATTTTACCCCTAGGTCATCCCGGACCCCAGTCAGTCGGAGTCAACCAAGCTCATTGGTCAGTTCAAGACAGTTAGAATATCAGTCATCTCAAGCTCATCTGAGCTCACAATGAACAGACCATTTTCATTTCTGACCATTCCTGCCAAAATGGGATCATTTCTTCAAAAATGAGCTCATTTCTCACTTGAATCCAAGCCAATTGTCTCTAAGTCAGTCATTCTTAGTCAGTCATGTTCCCCAGAGTCTAACTTGAGCTCACCAGGAGTCCAAGTGCTCCAGTTTCAGTTCAAAACCATTTCCAAGTGTCTAGGAGCCCATTTTAGTCCATTTTAGCTCTTTCAGCTAAAATTGAGCTGAGTTCAGTCAATTGAGCTAGTGTTCAAGCTTTGATTTTAGTTCATATCAGTATTACTGACCTTTGTTCTAGCTCAAACCCAGTTCAGGTTCGTAATTCACTTCACTCTAGTGATCATTCCGTACCATTTCTCTAAAAATGGCAGCTTTTCTTGAAAATTCAGTCGGAAAGGTCAGTTGAGTCAGTGCCTGGTCTGTTCATTTGAGTTCTGAAACTCTAAAACCCAGCTCAATCCATCTCACTTCAGTTCAATCCAGCTCGAACCCCAATTTTCAGTGTCACTCTGACCCAGTAGAGTCCCGAAAACCATTTCTTGAGCTATTTTGCAAATTTTATCAATTTTAATGCTTTTTAAACTGGTACAAGTGTCAATCGGGGTCTGACATCCAAAATTCTTTATTCAAGGTTAGCATTTCGCATAACATTTCATGTCATTTCTCATCATTTCATATCATTTCTCAACATTTCATAACATTTCATCACATTTCATTTCATTTTCGAAGTCCAGAACTCTAGCTTTATAAATTTCAATCCAGATTGAGTTTTAAAAGTTTTCAAAAATCAATTTCAAACCTCGGGTTTCCAAAATTGACATTTTCACCCCGGGAGTCTAAATTTGGAAATATTTTCTCAAGAAAAATAATCTGGATTTCTTTCAAAATCAAATTTTCAAGTTTTACACTGGATTTTCTTCGCAACGAGCTATTAAACTTCAAAATCTGAGCTCGTTTCAAAAGCTGCCAAAAATAGCTCGTTTTGTTTGAAGCATTTTCTCGAGAAAAACAAAATGGATTTCTTTCAAAATTACATTTTTAAATTCTACATTGGATTTTCTTCGCAACGAGCTATTAAACTTCAAAATCTGAGCTCGTTTCAAAAACTGCCAAAAATAGCTCGTTTTGTTGGAAGCATTTCCTCGAGAAAAACAAAATGGATTTCTTTCAAAATTACATTTTTAAATTCTACATTGGATTTGCTTCGCAACGGGGTATTGAACTTCAAAATCCAAGCTCGTTTCAAAAACTACCAAAAATAGCTCATTTTTTTGAAAATATTTTCTCGAGAAAAACAATCTGGATTTCTTTCAAAATCAAATTTTTAAATTCTACACTAGATTTGCTTCGCGATGGGGTATTGAACTTCAAAATCCGAGCTCGTTTTAAAAACTGCCAAAAATAGCTCGTTTCGCATAGAAATTTTCTGAAAAGACTATTTTACCCCTCTAATCTTCAAAATGAATTTCAAAATTGAAATTTGGACCCGCTCTGAGATGGCCCATTCATTTACATTTCTGTTTTATTAAAAAAAAAAAACAAAAAAAAAAGAATTTTTTTATTTGTTTGTTTTGTTTTTATTAATTTTTATTTATTTATTTTATTTTAGAGAGGTGGGACCCACAAGATGGTCACCCAAACCTCCAGCCCCTCTTTTCTTCTTCTTTCCTTTCTTCCCTTTTCTTTCCCTTTCTTCTTTTTCTTTTCTCTTTTCTTTCTTTTTCCCTTCTTCTTCCTCTTTCCTTTTCTTTTTCTTCTTCCCTTCTTTCTTTCCCCTTTCTTCCTTACCTCCTTTCCATCTTTTTCAAAGGGAGAAGGCTACAGCCAATTCACGTAGGCTGTTTCATGAAACAATATTAGAAACTTAGGTTTTGATTTTTATCAAAACCTAAGTTGTCATAAGAAAAAAAAGGGATCCATACGGCTGGCTGAATTCACTCACCTCTTCCTATCTCTCTCTCTCTCTCCCTTGAACTCTCTCTTTCTCACCTCTTGGCTGTAGCTTCCAGCCATTGAAACAACGCCCTCTCTCCTTCATCACAACCTTCTTTGGTGGCAGCAAGAGCCCAGGCACCTGTAGCTTTTCGTCAGCCACCCACCAACTTGCAGCCACCACAAGGGGAGTACCAGCAGCCTTCTCCAGCTTCAAGCTTCAGCAAGCTCCACCACAACAACCAGCACCTTCAGCCAGCAGCTGCACCACAGCCCACCTTGCTTCATCTTCAACGCATCAAAGGGGCAGCTGCTTCTTCCTCACACAGCTCCAACAATCACAGCAAAGGCCACCCTTTGCTCCAGCCCATCCAGTTTCCCTCTCTTTGGTTGCAGCCATAACCAACTTCTTCCAAGTGGCTGACTAATCCCCAGCCATCCCCTTCCACCAGTACAGTCACCTGCAGCCTCCAACAACACCCAAGCCATCTTCCCCGCCTCTTCCCAAACGATCCAAGGTAGGGCCTTTTTTTTTCCTTTTTTTTTTCTTTTTGTGAATGAACCACCATATGTGAATTCAATGCTATGAGATGAAGAGTTTAAAAATTCGAATGTTTTCAGTTTAGTAGGTTAATATTTACTTTTGTTTTGTGTGTTCTTTATTCCAAAAAGATGAAAAAAAAAGAAAAAGTATACATACTACATGTGTGGGCTAACTAAACGGTAAGATCCATCCGTTCAATGGATTTGATCTTCCATTTCGCAAGCCAACAACAAAGAATATATTGTATCCCCATTGATGTGCATTTTAATTTTATATTTCGTGATATTTTATTTTAAAAATACATGTAGATTAATTCATTTTCTTTTATTTTCATTCATCTTATATAGGATTCATTGTTACATAGTTTAAAATCTACAGAATCTTAGTTTTAGACAAAGTCCAACTGTTTTTTTTTATGTTTATTTGTTCATTGTTAAATCCCAAAAAAATTTATGTCAGTTGAGGTTATGTGTCAGTGATATTATGTCAAAAACCCAGTTTCATTCTGGTTTTGGAACCCACCTAAACCGATCAAACCCTACATCGGGTTTTCTGCCTTTTTGAATTTCCAATTTTCGCTTTAGCAGAAAAGAACCTCCGGCACCACCCTCATGGGAAATCCAAATCGACCTCAAAAAATTATAGCGGATTCATAATTGAATCTACTAATGATCTGGAAATTTTGAAGTTTTTTCAAGTAATTTTGACCTCTGTCAAAAATCGGATTTCCCAGCTCCCTGGGAAAATCTCGATTTTCCTTCGTCAGGGTATAGACAGACCCTAATGCATCAAGTCTGCCAAATCTGTAGCTCGTCTGCAAAAAATTTCAACATGAAAGTTGTTCCTAACATGATTTCCTGTCATTTCCCAAAATTTTGGAATTTTTGGATCTGTTTCATTATTTTTCCCGGATTTTCTCTTTCTGTCTAACAGATTCCAATGTCCAGAAATTCCAGAGATTTAGGTCTCTGATAATAGTGTGGTCTTTTCCAAACCGTAACCCGAATCTCAATAGTGTCAAAATATAAAATCTTCCTATGTTTGTCAGGGACATTTTCCCACAATTTCAGCCATTTTCCCATCTGTCTGCCATTTTTACCACATTTTCTACCGAAACCTGTCTGTTTCCTTCATTTCCTAGAGTCGTCGGATTCCGATCCGACTTGCCGGAGTGGCACAGCTCCGATCATAGGTCAAAAACAGAAAGTGTAAAAGGCAAAAATCTTTGCCTTACTGTCATCCCATAAAATTTGGGAAATTTTTATGGAAGTTTGATATCCTAAATCCCCTTTAGAATCAATATTTTAGGCAAAAATCATGAAATTTAGGGTTTTTATTTGAATTTCCATATTTAAAAATACAAAAAAAATAGATTTTCGAGCTTTATTCTGTTTTTAGGGTTGTTTTAGGTGTCCATGCCAAATTTGGTTTAATTCCAAGTTCATTTGCTCTATGTGTTAGTTTATCTTTAAATTCAGAAGCGAAAATCAAGCGAAAATCAGGTTAAATTCGATATTTTATGATATTTTCACCATTTTAGGGTTTTTATCATGTACATAAGCATGTAGAATCATATTAGGGTTAATTTTAATCTCCTTTGCATTTCATATTTTTCAATTTTGCAAAATTTATTTCAGAAAACCCTGGTTTCAAGGCCATAGTCTTATTATCAGGGGTATTTTGGTCATTTTGACCTAAATTTTGAAATTTCAATTTCTAATTCTCCAAAATTTCATGCATATCATCATATTTTATTATATTATGTTTGATTTATTTCATTTGATTTTCAAAATTCCAAAATTTACAAAAATTCTTTCATAAAACCCTGATTTCAAGGTCATTAGGGGTATTTTGGTCATTTTGAACCCCAATTTCGAATTTTCAAGTTTATTTTCCAAATTTATTCATTATTTATTATGTTTATATCAAAGGGGGTATGAATTTGGGTTTATATCTGAATAATATCCGATAATTTCTCATATTTTCGGATAAATTCAGAAAAACCTACATTTTTGTGCTAACCTTGTTTTCTAGTTTTGCAGGAACATTCAAGAAAGAAGACTTAGATTTTATTTTCTTTATTTCAATTCAATGTAATCTCAAATGTAATAATTTGGAATAAGAGTTACATTTCTGCTTAGAATAGGACTGCATTGCATATAGTTTAATTTATGCAAATTTTAATGTGATGTATGATTCATGCATATTTATTTCAAATTCACTATGGTTTACACGAATGGCACGTGCACAAGCTTTTAAGGAGTTTATAAACTCGGTGGGATTCGTATTTATGGCCATAGTCAGAATACGAAGAAAACCAAGATTTATGATCTTCGTATTAGCCACATTCAACCTACACACTTAGGCTAACTTCAAAAATGTACTGCATTTTTCAAAGTTTTAAAAGGATTTCCCAATTTCTCAATTGAAATTCCCTTTTCAAATTCATATTCATTCATTCATATCATTCAAATTGCATTATTCTCAAATTCGTTTTCCAATTTCAATTTCAGAAAATTCAGCTTTCTCAAGAATTTCCAAGTCTTTCTCAGGATCTAATTTTCTCAAAATCCTAAGTTTTCAAATGACATTTCAAAGCATTTCCCAAGTTCAAATCAAGATTTTCCTATGTTTTCAAATTCTCAAATTTCAAAATCCCAAGTTTTCAGAAATCGATTTTCTCATATTTTCCAGTTTTCCTGAGAATTCATTTTCCATTTCAAAAGTCATTTTCCAATAAATTTCTTAGATTTTCTCAAGATTCTCAAATCCATTTTCTCATAAAAGCAATTCCAAGTTTCCAATCTCAAAACCAATTTTCTCAGTTTTTCAAGCTTTCCTGAGAAATCACTTTTCAATGCAAATTTCTGATTTCCAATGAAATTCAATGATTTTCCCAAAAACTCCAATTTCAAGCACTTTTCCAATCATTTTTCCAAATGCATTTCAATTTTCCAAAGCAAACATCATAGTTTCTCAAACTTGCATTTTTTAAAAATTTCATAGCACAAGCCTGATTCTTTGTGCATTCTAGGAAAATAGAGCATAATTTAGCTATTTGAGTCAAATTAAAGCACGTAATTGATCCTTGGTTCAATTACCCCTGGTAAAGGCGCCAGGAACGGTTGAACCTCGTACCGACAGGCGGATCCCATTCCACGGAATTTTCCCGCAAATTTTAAAAACGGAGGCGAGTAAATTTTCAAAATCATTTTCAAAACTTTGGTCGAGTTTGACTCGCAAATTCGTTTCTCTCTCGCAAGGGAGGGGAAAAATTTTGCGATGATAACAGACCCGTAGGTCGAGAATGATTGAGATAGAATTGGTAACCCGAAGGTTTGAAATTGGATGACCTAACGGTCGAAATTGAGAATTGGTTGACCCAAAGGTTGAAATTTGTGTGACCCGGAGGTCAAAATTGGAAATTGAAAATTGAGAGTTGGAAATTGGGTGACCCGAAGGTCAAAATTGAAAATTTGGTAATTAGAATTGAAAATTGAAATTTGGGTGACCCGAAGGTTGGATTTGGAAATTGGAATGACCTGGAGGTCGAAATTGAGAATGGGATGACCTGAAGGTCGAAATTGAGAATTGAGTGACCCAAAGGTCGAAATTGGCAATTGAATGACCTGGATGTCAAAATTGGAATTTGGATGACCTGGAGGTCAAAATTGGGAATTGAATTTTGATAAGAGGTTCGTACGAAGACTGAACCTAGAAGATCGACTGATGAGATTGATGGGATACTAACACGGGGTTAGATTTTGGAAGAATACCAGTATAGGCATTGGGTTTTACAAAATGTACCATCACAAGCATTGAATTTTGGAAATGTACCAGTGTAAGCACTGGATTTTGGGAAATATGTCAGTACGAGCACTGGATTTTTTAAAATATGCCAGTATGAACACTGGATTTTGAAATAGTACCAGTTCAACCACTGGATTTTAAAAATGTACGAGTTCGAGTACTGGATTTTGAAAATATACTAGTTCGAGCACTGGATTTTGAAAATGTACCAGTTCGAGCACTGGATTTTTTTTTTAAAATATACCAGTTCGAACACTGGATTTTGAAAATGTATCAGTTTGAGCACTGGATTTTGGTCTAGTGCTAATGATTGTCTTTTAATTTTGAATAACAATTGAGAATTGTGATGGGACTAGTTGCCGAAATCTCAAGACTAACCAAATTAATATTAATGCAGTTGAATGCAAATTGATGCACATGGGTGCACAAGTGTGTAAAATGAGAGATTTGTTTATCCTGCCTGCATACAGAATAAAAATTTAAAAATGCCCCAGTGTAATTGAGAAAGGGAAATTTGATCCTTATTGAGAGAAATAAGAAACCTACAATGAAAGAATAGATGCTTAAAGTATAGAACTTTTTCAAGTGTCGAGCATTAATCGGATCTGATAATTCTACCCCATCAGCATTGATGAGCCGATATGAGTTGCGGGGTAATGCTTCTTTGACGACATAGGGACCTTCTCAATTTGGCGACCATCTGCCGTCGGGACGATTCTTGAGATAAGTTGTGGATCGAAGTACTAAATCATTGACTCTGAATCTCCTTTTGATGACAGACTTCGCGTATTGTCTAGCTATTTTTTGACGATAGGATTGAGCATGCTATGCTGTCTTTAGCCTTCTTTCGTCGAGCAAGTCTAGTTGTACCAGTCGCTGCTGCTGGTATTGATCAAGAGGTAATTTTAGAAGTGATGCAAATTTTAAAGCGGGCTTCTGAACATGCAGAGGCAATACTATTTTGGTTCCATAGACAAGTTCTGATGGAGTAGCATTTGTTGGAGTGCGAATGATGGTCAAGTAGGCCCATAGTGCATCGTGGATCTTCTCATGCCAGTCACGACCTGTTTCTATAGTTCGCTTCAATATACGAATTAAGATCTTGTTAGTAGCTTCTGCTTGACCATTCCCTTGAGGATAGTAAGGAGCGAAGAAATAATGATGGATTTTGAACTTTGAGCAGAATGTCTTCATTCTTTCATTCTTGAAATGACTGTCATTATCTGACACGATGTTGTGCGGTATGCCGAAACGATAAAGAATGCTCTTGTGGATGAAAGAGACCACGTGTCAGCCTTCTACTGTGCGTAGAGTGATAGCTTCTACCCATTTGGTGAAATATTCTGTTGCGGCAAGAAAGTATTTGTGGCCATTTGAAGCAGAGGGAGTGATGGGACCTACGACATCAAAGGCCCACATAGACAACGGCCATGGAGAGACAACAAATTGCAAATATGTTGTTGGCGCATGAATAGAGGGTGCATGTGTCTGGCATTGAACACACTTCTTCACAAAACAGTAACAGTCTTGCTGCATAGTCTTCCAATAATATCCCGCTCTGATGATCTGCTTAACAAGAGTTTGGTAGCTGACGTGGCCACCACAAATGCCTTTGTGCGCCTCTTGCATGACCTCTTTGGCTTCGTCTTTGTCTAAGCATATGGAATATTCAGAACTGAATCCACGACGATAAAGGACATTGGCCAAAATAAAATACTGGGTAGACATACGCTAGATTGCTCGTTGCTCTTTCTTTGAGAGTTCTGAAGAAAATTCACTGATTTCTATGAAATTCTTGATATTGTAATACCAAGGCTTCTTCTTTTGCTCAGCCTGGTTTACTTGTTCTGTTGGAAGGAAGGTGGGTTTGTCAAGTCTGCCAATTTCAAAAGCGCGACAAGATTCTCCATTTTTGAATGCCATAATGGAGCCTAGATTGACTAGGCTATCATCCACTTGATTGAAATCTCTCTTGATATGGAAGAGCTGAAATTCTTCAAAATTGTTGGCAAGAGCTGAGACGATCTTTTGATAGGGAAGCAGTTTCTGATCCTTGACTTGCTATTCGGCTTGGACTTGATTTACGACTAGCAATGAGTTGCCATAAGCATGTACTCTCTTGACGTTGAAGTCTAGTAGAATCTTTAGACCTTGTATTAGGGCTTCGTACTCAGCCATATTGTGGGTGCATGGGAAATCGAGCTTAAGAGAAAAGAGAATCATCTCCTTCTCAGGAGTGATTAATAAGATCCCAATGCCTATTCCTGCCATGTTCTTGGAACCATCGAAAAATAAATTCCAGACTGAGGATTGCTGAATATTACATATTTGCTCATCAGGGAAGTCATCTTCGGCTTTCACTTCTTCTGCCAGAGGAAAGTCAGGCAATTGATCTGCAATTGCTTGACCTTTGATTGATTGCTGGGAGACATATTCTAAGTCATACTGCATTAGTAAGACTTGTCATTTGGCGGTTCGTTTACTGAGAAAAGGTTGTTCAAGGATGTACTTGAGAGGATTGAGTTTGGACAGGATTTTGACTTCAAATGCCAGCAAGTAGTGTCTTAGCTTCTGAAACATCCATATCAAAGCTAAGCAAGTCTTCTCTATTTGGGAGTATTTCTTTTCATAGTCTATGAAGGTCTTACTCACATAATAAATGGCATGCTCAATCAGGATACCTTCTTCGTATTGTGCCAAGAATCCGCCACATGCGACTTGATTAACTGAGATGTATAACAAAAGGGGTTTTCCCAATTCTGGCGGCTTCAGGATTGGAGGGTTGAGGAGATACATGTTGATACGATCGAATGATTGCTGACAATCTGGTCCCCATTCGAACTTCACTCCTTTTTTGAGTAAGTGATTGAAAGGCTCGCATCTCATTGTCAAGTTTGATATAAATCGCTGGATTGATTGCATGCGTCCCTGAAGGCTATGCAATTCTTTAAGATTAGTTGGGGGTGACATATCAATGATGACTTTCGCTTTGGCTAAGTCTACTTCTATCCCCTTTTTGCTGACCAAAAAACCTAACAGTTTGCCTGATTCGACTTCAAAAATGCATTTTTGAGGGTTAAGTCTTAACTTATAAAGAATGAGTCACCTAAAAACTTGATCAAGAGCTTCGAGGTGATCTTCTTCCTCTTTGGATTTCATGAGGATATCATCAACATATGCATCCATGATTTTGCTCATCTGATCATTTTAAATGATGACCATTGCTCATTGATATGTTGCTCTAGCATTTTTAAGCCCAAATGGCATGACTGTATAACAGAAAGTCCCCCAAGGCGTAGTGAAGTTTTTGATTGGTCGCGGGCAGCCAACTTAATTTGGTTATAGCCAGAATATCCACCCATAAAAGAGAACATGGCATGTCCTGTCGTGCTTTCGATCAGAAGATCAATACTTGGAAGTGGATAATCGTCCTTCGGAGTTGCTTTATTGAGGTCTCTGAAGTCTATGCAAATCCTCACTTTACCATTTTTCTTTGGAACAATGATAATATTGGCTAACCAATTTGGGTAGTCAATAGTTCGAATGAACCCGACTTTGAGTAAATCTTCGAGTCCTTCTTTGACTTGTTGTTCTATTCTGGGATCCATTTTTCTTAGCTTTTGCTTAACTGGCTTAACACCTGGCTTCAAAATGAGGCGGTGCTCGACTAATTTGGGATCTAAGCCCGGCATATCTTCGTATGTCCATGCAAATACTTCCTTATGTTGTCTGAAAAAATTGGTGAGCCTTTCTTTCTCTTCCGAACTCAGACTGGTGCCAATCTTGAGAATCTTGAGAATGTCTTCTGAACCGATATTGACATCCTTAGTCGGATCTTGGACTAGAGTGGATGGTTCGTCCTGCTTCTGAACTGAGGTGAATTCTGGCAATTCTTGCAGAGACTGATCGAATTCTGCATACTCATCTGACTGCTTTGCAATTTTGCCATTTTCTGTGCTGGTTTTGACTTGGTGCATTGCTGCCGACTTCTGGAAAACCTTTGGATTGAGGACGAGCTTCTTGATTGCTCGAGAATGCATTCTGAAATTTGGAGAAGAAACTTGATACAAAGAAAATCGCTTATCAAATAGCATTTGAAAAGAATCATGAATAAAATGACAATGAAATTATAAAACGAGGAGACAGAGTAGGGAGATAGATGTCATACAGATAGACAAAGAAACTTGAAATTTTATTGATTTTGAATTGATCAAAGACATTGATAGAATAAGACATTTATTTTGAAAGAATAGAAAGGAAATACAAAATTGTTCTCAATGTGCCCCCTTAACAAAAACAATCTTCTTTTGTGAGCTTTTGCCAGAAAATCCTAGTCCTGCTCTGTGATGATGATGCTCCAGAATCATTGGTTCAATACGGCCATCTTCATTTTTGCCCAATCCTTTGAAGGGTTGGTAGCCATGCTTCAGAAGCAGATCAAATCCTTTCTTTGCTTTCATGAACTTAGGAAACAATGGGTGATCTTTGAGAGTGCTATAGTCGAGTCGACCTCCAATCTTGAAGAACTGAGGGCCTCTCCATCAGGTCATGGCTACAGTATGCATGGATGGCTCTAATGTCTGGAGTATTTCTAAGTTCTCTCTGAGACTGACTTCTTCTATTTCCCTGATACTAGGGATATCTACGGTGAACGTGGGCCTAGGAATCATGGGTTGTGGGAGCCTTTCTTCTGGATCTTCTCCCAGTACAGTTGTGATCATCTTACCTTTGGACAACTTTATACACTGATGAAGAGTGGAAGGCATCACATTTGTATTGTAGATCCAAGGTGTAAAACCCAAGAATTTTAAAGAATTTTTAATGAATAAAAATGAACATGTGCATAAAATAATAGGAATTTTGTAATATTTAATGCGATTTCGATGCTGACGGGTTAGTTAGAGTGAACCCGGTAACGAATACTTGGAAAGGGGTACTTGGATCCAGACCTTAGCAAGATCAGGTGATCTGACACGGTTTGCGAGGCAAATATGGGAATTCGATTGTTCCAGGATGATAGCATGAGATTCGAAGCACATTTAAGGTGAGAGAATACAAGGTTGGAACAAACGAGAGAAAAATTCACGTAGTAATGGGAAAAATCCACCAATGAAGGAAAACGTCTCAATAAGACATAAAGAAAATTTCTTTGCAAAACTAAACAACAAGTGGTGTTGTAGTGTTGTGGTAGGACGCATGGGTGTGGGAAGCCACAACCCAAGTTCAAAACCTATGGTGCACCCATGTAGAAATGAAAATTATTGCTTTTTCATGAAATCCAGAACAAAACAAAAAGGGTTAAATATAATTTAATTCCTACACTTTGCAACAAAAACAGAGATAGCACATGTGGTGGGGTTTGTTGCTTCTTTGGTGGAAGTCCCTCGTTCAAAGCCCCCTATGCACATATTGTCTTTTTGCATAGAAAAGTGATGATTTTACTTAAGTGAAAAAAAAATAGGAATGGTAAAAATGTGGGAGTTGGGTCAAACCTACAATTTTGGCTACTTTTTCCCCTTTTCCAAAAAGTAAGGGGGATCCCATGTGACATGGAAGAGGGGTACCCATAAAGCAACTAAATGAGGAGGTTAGAAAAAATCTTGCCAAAGGAGAAAAGGGGCGATTTTGGAAAGAAAAATGCACTCACCAAAAACGTGGGTTGAGAGTGGTTTTTATGAACTTAAAATTTGAAACTCCCCTAAGGAGGGGGAGTTAAAATAGGGATCCAAGTGGGAGGCTACAACCCACTTTTGGACGTCTCATATTCTCTCTCTCTCAATGTTTCACCTTCTTCCTCCTCTCCCACCATGAGGGTCGACCCCATTGCTAGTCTTGTGGACCATCTTTGTTGGATGTGTGGACTCCATTGTCGAAGTGTGTGCCACTCCGACGAAGAAGAAATAGTGTAGTCGTGTTGTGGTGAAACGCCAAAGAGGTAAGGGGCCTTGTATCTCTATGCATGTGTTTGGTGCCCTGTTGTGACCACCCCAAATTTTCCAAAAATTCCAAAATTTTTCTTTTTGCCCATGACCTGCGTCATCTAAATAATTGGGTCAGTTTTTTTAACAAAAAAAATCCATTCATTTCTCGGATACACTGGAATCTAGACTCAATCTTCTTTCTGACCTAATTTGTGATCCAAAACGAATATCTGGATCCAATTTTGATCCCGGATCTCTTATTATCCAAAAAAAATTCAAAAATTTCAAATTCTTGATATTTCTTAGAGGTTTTTCTCAGTCCAGGGTTCTATCTCAATTTAAAATCCGAATTTTAATGTTTTATCAAAATTTTCTGACCCACATCCATTTCTGAAACCCGTTTATGAAATTACAATGGATATTTTTCACAAAAAACACCCTTTTTGCTAAAAAAACCCCTTTTTGAGAAAAACCCTTTTTAAAAAGAAACTTTTTGAAAATTTTGAAAAAAATCAAGGAGCCCCTTTGAAAAACCTGCAACGGTTTTTCGTTGCGAGGCTTCTCGAACTCTCTCTCTCTCTCCCTGAAGCTCTCGATGCCTTCTCGAGGCTTCTTCTTTATCTTTAAAAGAGGCACGCAAGGCTCCTAATGGAGACACCCGTCTTCACCCCTCCATCTCGACACTTTTTCTTTCGTCTTCCCCCATTTTCCCAGCTTTCTCATCCTATCATGTAAAGAGATCCGACCCTGCGGCAGTGTTACCCTGAGAAGGAGCCCCTCTCTAAATATCTATCTCTCCCTCCTTTTGCAAACTAACCTCCACCCGCCAACCCTCTTCTCCATCAGTTGAAAGAAGCTAATCTCAGCAACGATTGGGTAAGTAATCATTTTCCTCTCCCCTTTTTAATTCTCTGTGAAAATCTCTTTTGGTTTTTCTATTTCTCATTTGATTGTTTGTTTACTTTAGTTTCATTTCTCCATTTCTTTCCTTTATCCAAAGGCACAATGGTGGGATCGACCTGCATATAGCAGGATCGACCCACCCTACACGACATCAATGGAATGTACATTCCAACATTCTCCATCCTCTCTTTGCAATTTACCTCTAATATTGTTTTTTTTTTTCTTTTCTACGTGTATTCATTTCATGTCTTTCCTGGTATTCATTTTTTATGTATATTCATTTCCTGTTCTACTGATCTTCGTTTCCTGTTTTTCTTATATTCATTTTCTATTTTATGGATATTCATTTCCTGTTTTACTAATATTCTTTCCCTGTTTTTTTTTTTTTTTTGTATTCATTTCCAATTTTGGGCATATTCATTTCCAGCTTTACCTGTATTCATTTTTAGTTTTAAGCATATTCATTTCTGGTTGCTAATCTCTCTTTGATTCACTATATTCGTTCCATCCACTGCCTTACATCTATTCCCCCTCCCCCCCCCCTTTATCTTGGATCGGTTGCATCTTATGGGTTCAGTCTATCTATGTTGCATTTTCATAAACTCCTTTTATCATATGCTTATTAGCATTTTAAACCTAGCATCACGCTCATGTCAATTGGACCAGGCCAGCATCCATCATGCGTGTATTATGCATCTGTTATCGTCGCGAAATTTTTCCCCGTCTTCCCTTCCTTGCGGAAGAGAAAGAGGGAAATGCTTTCGCGCTTAAAACTTGACCGGATTTTGGAAATTGCTTTTGAAAAACTCGCCTCCATTTTTGAAAATTGCGGGAAAATCCATGAGATGGGGCTCGACCTGTCGGTACGAGGTTCGACCGTTCCTGCCGCCTTTAACAGGGGTAATCGAACCAAGGACCAAAACTATGCTTGACTTAGTTAAATCATCGAAGTTATGTTCTATCCTAAATGCACAAAGAATTCAGGCATATGCTATGAGGTTTTGGGAAAATGCAGCTTGGGAAAACATGATGTATGCTTGGAAAATATTTGGAGTTGAAAAGATTCTCTCAGGAAAAAGATGAAAGTCAATTTCTCAGGAAACTCAGATGAAAAAGATTTGAAATCTCAGGAAAGTTCATAGAGACTTGGGAAAATTATGAATGGTTGAAAATCCTGGGAAAATGGAAGTGATTCTTGAGAAAAGATGAACCTTTTGAAAAGAGGAAACACTTCTTAGGAAAACCTGGACTTTGAGAGTTTTCTTAGGAAAATGATGGAAGATTTATAGGAAAACTCATTGGAGAAGGAAATTCAAAACTTGGGGAATCGAAATCCTGGAAATTTTACCTTTTGAAATACTTGAAAATCGATTTTGGATCTTGGAGAAAGATTGAAAAACTCTTTTGAATCTCTTAAGAAAATATCATTTTCCCAGGAAAACTGTGGAAAAACTTGACTTTGGAAAACCAATTTTGGAAAATCCTCAGAGTTTCTTGAGAAATCGATTTCTTGAGAATGAAGTTTTCTTAAGAAAATCGTGGGAAAACTAATGATTTCATGATGCCAATGACATGAGTGAATGAATGCCCTTTGAAAAGACTTTCTGAGGAATTGGTTGGAAAATGTGCAGTAAGTCCAAATAAATCCTTCACATATCCTGACTGTGGCCATGAATATGTTCAGAACTTGATTGATTTAATGCACATGATTTTGAAAACTTTGGAAATATGATGTGCATTTTAAGATAGCCTAAGAGTGTAGGCTCTATGTGACTAGTAGAAAGATGACGGATCTGGGTCTCGTCCATATTCCGACTAGGGCCGTAAATATGGATCCCACCGAGTCCATCAACTCCCTAAGAGTTGGTGCACGTGCCATTCGTGAACATCCATAGTGCTTTTGAAGTAAAATGCATGAATCATATAATCAGGATATTGCATAAATTTAAACTATATGATATGCATCCTAGTCTAAGCAGGAAATTAACTCTCTTATTCCAAAATTTACATTATTACATCACTTAAATAAAGGAAATAAAAGAAATTTGCAGACTTCAGCACCTTCTTTTGATTGTTCCTGCCAAACTTGAAATTGGGTTAGCTCAAATATGTGGGTTTTTCCAAGATTTTCCAATAATATTATGAAATTATTGGATTTAATTGGATATAAACCCTATTCTCATGCTTCCTTGATATTTTGAAATGATGAAAATGCAAGGAATTCAGTGAAAAACAATTTGAAATTCCAAATTGGGGTCAAAATGACCAAAATACCCCTAAAATTAAAGTTACACCTTTAAAATCAGGGTTTTTTTGAAGGAAAACTTGGTAAAATTGAGATTTCGAAATTCAAATTGAATCCAATGATGATGGAATGCAGTATGAGACATGATGACATTCTGCTAAACACATTAAGACTGTAAAATCAGAATTTGGCATTTTGCAATTTATCCAAAATAACGAATTTCGCTTGTTTTTCGCTTGGATCTGGGTCCTGCGGGACCCTGTTTTGGTATTATGGCTAATCCGAACCTCAAATGGATTCCAAATTGCACTAAATTCGGTATGAAGCATCTACTTACTTTGATAAACAGCCTAGAATGCTAAAAATCATGAAATGATATGATTTAAATGCTAAAATTTAAAGAAAGTCCTAAAATGGTGGATTTTGCCTATGGATCCGAACCAAATGCAATGCTTAATATGATAATGCAAGATTCACACCATGAAAACTTCTGCTATTTTTCAGACTGCTAAATTACCCGAAGTGGAACATTTTTGGTTTTTACAGCCTCGGGATTTGAGCCATGGTGAGTTCAGAAACAGGGATTTAGTTCTGACAGACGTAAAAATCACCCTAATCTGATGTAAAATGCTAAAAAAATATACAAAAGCCATGGAAATTTATGAAATTAATCATAGCTACTCACGCCACCTACATGAACAACTTTCATGTTCATGACTTTGGCATTTGATCAACGGAGACACAGATAAAATATACCTATTCCTGCCTAAATCAACAGAACAGACAAATGTAGCAAAACAGGGGACTAACAAGAAAAATTCGAAGCAGGTGTCAACATTGTTTTAAAAATTACAGGCTTTTATATGCAAACATAGGACAATCTTACATAACTTTCACTTTTTACAGTTTTGGATTTGGAGCAACATACAAAGAGAAACCATCGACCTAAGTCGATCCAACGTCTCAGAGGCCCAAATTAGGCTCTGACATGTATCCCGAACTCTCGGATTTTTGTCAGACATTAAACAAAATCAGAAAACTCTAAAAAAATCATATTAAAGACTAGACATTCTCCCGAGTTCAGAACATCTTTCGGATCGAAAATCGGATCTCCCGTGAGGGATATCTTGATTTTACAAGTCGGCAAATGATTTTCAAAACGCATCCCGGGTAACAAAACCCGACTTGCCATTTTGAATGTTTACCGCAGTAAACAAATTCAAATGCCTTCGAATTTTTGGCAAAATTTTAGGGACACCTCAGGGCGCATTCCGTGATTTTTTGAGGATTTTTAATAAAAAATAAATGCATGAAATGACGTGTGGACTGACTAACAAAAATAGAGACCTACTGAAAATAAGCAGAATTGAAATAAATGCTAAATTAATCCTAATTAATTCATGAAATATGCTAAATGAATGAAATAAAATGCAAATTAAACCTAGCTAAATGCATGAAGGTTAAAAATCATCAAGGAAGCATAATTAAACATTTTTATATATGTCGTTTTATGAGAATAGCTCAATCCATCTCTCGGATGAGCTCTTTCTTCAAACGACTCCCGAATCGAATTATGGCATCAAATCAAGGGGAAAAGAAGTGCACCTTGCTTCGTTACGCAGCGTAGGAGCTCTTGAAAGGGGCGACTATCATGAGCTTCCTTCGTCCTTCGCTCCGAGCTTCGGATGGTTCACCAAAATCGACCTATGCTTGAATCGAATTGGCCACTGCACGAACTTTACTCCACCTTCTCCAATGAGCCAAAGGGGGCACGATTTCCAAAGTTCAAAATCAGATTTTAGGGAGGCTAGGTCGGATTTTCAAGTTCACAAAAATGGTCTCCAAAGATGGTCTCTTTCTCCTGGGCGTGGAGCCTTGTTTTTATAACTTTTCTGAAGAAATTTGAAATTCAAACAGGATCAATCTGAGCCCTCCATGTGGCGCCATCTCAGGGGGTGCCATCTGGGGGTTTGAAATTCGAATTTGGCTTTTGCAGGGAGCCCTCAGGTGGCGCCACCTCATGAGGCTATTTTGATTTTTGAGAAAAATAAAAAAAATGGAAATTTTGTGGGTGAGACACCTCAGCAGGGGGAATTTGGAATTTTTCAAAAGTTTGCTTGATTCTCTCTGCAGGGAACTCCCAGATAGCGCCACCTCAGAGGGTGCTCTCTTGGAATTTGAAATTCAAACTTACCTTTTGTAGGGAGTCCTCAGGTGGCGCCACCTCATGGTGGGCTACTTTTATTAAAAATAAAATAAAAATCAAAATGGAGCCAAGTGGAGTCCTGGAATGGCGCCACCTCAAAAGGTGTTCTGAGGTGTAAAGTTGGAACAGTAGGGGCATGCCATGTGGCGCCACCTCTGGGGAGTTCAAATGTTTGAAATTTTGCTTTTTCTGCAGGAAAGGAGGGGCTGACATGTGGCATTTCCTCAGAGTGGCTCCTACGATGCCATGTGGCAGGAGAACATGAAGGGAGGAAGCAAAATGCGCCACCTCATGGGGGGGTTTTAATACTTTTTCTAGTGCAGGGAGGTCTGGACATGTGGTGGACAAGTGTCAGCTGTCTGAAGAGGCTTTCTCAAATGGCGCCACCTCAGGGGGAAGTTTGAAATTCAAATGGAGGTTGGCCCTGGAGGAATGGAGGGTGGACATGTGGCGCCACCTCAGGGTGGCTCCTACAATGCCATGTGGCAAGAGGGAGGAAAAGGAGGGAAAGGACATGTGGCGCCCTCATAGGCCATCTGCAAAAAAATCAGAGCTCAGGATTTGCGCCACCTAGGCTTTGTTTGAATTTTTAATGGTTTGCTTTTTCTGAAGAAAGTCAGGAGTGACATGTGTCTCCTACTTTTCTGAGAAAAGTAGGGAGAAGACATGTGTCATCTACTTTTTCTGAAGGAGTTAGAAGGAGACATGTGTCACCTGCTTTTTCTGAAAGAAGCAGAGAATGACATGTGGCAGAGGGGAGAGAAGGAGGGCCAAGCCATGTGGCGCCATCTCAGACAACCTGAAAAAGGTAGAAGTTCAGGATCTGCGCCACCTATGAGGAGATTTGAATATTTGAATTCTAGTTTTCTGAAGAGAGCAGGAAATGACACATGTCATTTTCTTTTTCTGCGGAAATGAGAGCTTGACATGTGTCCTCTGCAGGAGACACACTCTAGATGGCGCCACCTTAGAGGAGACAAGCTTACTTTTTCTGGAGGAATCTATGAGTGACACGTGTCTCCTACTTTTCTTAGAAAAGTATGGAGAGACATGTGTCAAGCTACTTTTCTAGAAGGAGGGAGGGGTTGACACGTGTCCCCTGCAGGAGACACACTTCAAGTGGCGCCACCTCAGAGGAGACAAGCTCCACTTTTTCTAGACAGGACAACCTATGACACTTGGCATCTTCTGGTGCTCTTTGAAATGACACATGGCGCAGGATGGATAGGGTGACACATGGCAGATAAATGGGATGACATGTGGCGGCTTCTTAGGGTAGCCCCACACTGACACTTGGCATGGAAATTGGAGGAGAGAGAAAAGACAAGTGGCACCAATCCAGGGGACAAGGCTCCTATATTTTTGGGTTTTTCAAAATTCAACTTTTCAAAAGAAAAGCTTGTGTGACACCACCTCAGTGTGGGTCCCACATTGCTTCTTTATTGAAATAGGGATAAAACAACAACTTCTTTTTGGAATTTTCATAAAATCTGGACTAATTGGTAAAATAGGAATTTTGAAAAGAGTTGGCCCCTGTAGGGCAATTTTGTAAAAGAAAGATATTTGAAATTGTCAAAAAGGGCAAAATCTGAGGTGAAGTGACTGAAATCCACATTAAAACTATCCAGATTGTCTTCCTGAGAAAATATTTTGACATTCAGAGCCCTGGGGGTAAAATGGGAAGAATTGATAATTTTGAAGACCCTGGGTTTTGGAGTCAATTTTGAAAAGAGTTAAAATTCTAATCTGGATTGAAAATTTTGAAATCAAGAGTTCTGGATCTCGAAATGACATGCTGTGCAGTGCAGTGATTTGAAATGCTCATGCAATGATATGCAATGTCATGTCTTATGCAATATAATCTTGAACTAAGACTTGGAGATGTCTGTCTCCTGTCAGGAATAAAATTTTGAACATCTGAGCTAAAAATAGGGAAATTTTGAGAGTTCCAGATGAAATTTGGACTTTTGCAAGGTCCGGGCTCAGAAAATGACCATTTTTCCCTCCAGCGATTTCAGAGGCTGGATGTTGATGCTTGGTGGAAATGTTGGGGAGGTGAGTGAAAATTTGGGGTGTTTACAGATGCCCCTCTTTGCTACTAAGCCGGCTCATGGCCGAGCTTAGTGGCAAAGAAAAACACACCAAATTTGGGCCATACATAAAAAAATGCCCCAGCTAGAAGGATCTGACTGAGTGTGAAGAAATTAGCCCGAGGAAGATGGTAGATATGAAATGGAGAATAAAGAGAAAGTAAATTTGCTCTGAGAGAGCGAAGTTCAGGTTTATGCCCTTAACCTGGATGGGATAAAATACCTCGTAGGGAACGAAGTTCAGGTTTGAACCCTTGACCTGATTGGGCGGAAAATGAAATGGAATCCTCGAAGGAAGAGACCATGATGGAACCTTCGGATTTTGCACAGTAAATCCGACAGGGGTTTTGCGAAAGGAAGGAAAATAGGGTCCCTAAAGCTTGAAAAGGGATTGATTTTGGGCGTCTCATTGATGAGACTAAAATCAGCTTTTGAAATTGCCTTTCGCGAGAAAATGATTGGTGGTTCGACCTCAAACCGAAATGGGACTGTCTATGGTGGTACAGTGGGGACACAGGGAAGTGTGCAATCTGAGAGTTCATGCTCTCAAAGAAGGGAAGGAATCAAGTCCTTAGGAGGGATTTAAAATTGGTGTCAGGATGCATCGAAGGTAGACATCAAGCTCTCACTTCACGTCAGGATAGCTAGAAAATATTGTCAAAACGTTGGAAATTTTGTTGTTGATTCAAAATTTTTGAAAATGTTGCATATGGTTGCAGAGATATTCTTTCTTTTCTACCCAAAGCATTACCTCCAAACAAGGTTCACTTCGTAGAATCGAAATTGGAAACCCAAATTGTTTACAATTGACCTTCTTTAAGGAAGTTATCAATTTCCTTGATATGAGCAGGAAAGAGAATTTGATGTTATGAAAGCAATTGATGAAAGAGTATTGATAATAGAATTTCACAATTTTTAAAGAGGGTTCTTGGTAGATCTGGCAGTTTGATATCCTGAGAGCTTTTCTCTTGATAATCTTTCTGCACTCTTTTGGCCCTCTGGTGTTTTGCTACATTCTCCTTCATTTTGGAGATGTTCTGACTTTTTCTCTCTTTCTCTCTTTTGGGAAGGGTACGTCACAAACTCCTTCATCTTGGAGATGTTTCGATCCTTCTTGGGCGATGGGTTTGGAGATCTTTGGGTGATAGCTGAAATTAAATATCTTTTAGGGATTGTCGAGAGGTTCATCGCATCTGCCTTCATCTTAACAGTGCTCTGGACTCTCTCTGGAAGGATTCGTCACAGACTCCGTCATCTTGGAGATGTTTTTAATCTTCTTTGGCCCCGGGGGTCTACTCGCCTAATTCGCCTTCATCTTGACGACAGGTGAGAGATCCCTTTTGCGGATACTCAATTGTAGCTTAGGTGATTCTGAGGAGACAGGGTTTGGGTGAATTCTCTCTTTTCTAGCACTCAGGATATTTCCACTGCCTCGTCCTTACAAGAATAGCCTTTAAAGATGCGCCATTGACTGCGATCAATATCGATCGTCTACGGCTTTTCAATAACATTGAATCTTCTTTTCTGGCCATATCGAGGACTTTATCCTTCATCCTTTTGGTTGGCCAATAGAAAGAATTTGAAGTTTGAATCTCTTTTCACAAAAGCTTCACTCTTTCGGAAGTAATGCTGAAGGTAAATTGAGATAGAGATTAGTGCAATAAAGATTCTGAAATCAACAAATAATTTGACAAAATTTTCTTAAAATCCCTAGTGAAAGTGAGTATTTGAAATCTGGCTCAATACATCCGTGACGAAAATTCTCCTCTCTTTTTTCCCAAAAAGAGAGACTCAGGCTTAGCCCTTACCTGAATGGGAAATGGGAAATACTCCTCTCTTCCCTGAAGAGGAGGTGTTTGCAAAATGAACTTTCGAAGAGAAATTGAGCTTTCGTCAAAGCTCCCTAATATTAGGCTTCTCTTATGGAAAGGGGCTGATAATAGTGAGGTCTGAAAATTGGGTCATGAAAGGAACGAGTCCATCATACTCTCTCTACAAAGAGGGTCCTTCATGATGAATATGGCCTAGTATGAAATTGGGGGGTCACAAGGAAACGAGTCTCCGTCGAGTCTCTCCCTTAAAAAGGGTTTCTTGTGTAAAATTGGAAATTGTTTTGCAAACGGTTCACAAAGACGCGAGTCCCTTCAAACTCTCCCTGAAAAGGGGCTAAGTGAACAAATTGGATAGCATGCGAAAGAACGAGCTCCCTCGAACTCTCCCTAAAAAGGGTCTTTCGCAAGAGGAAATGATTGAAATTGGATATTGAGATTGATTGACCCAAAGGTCGAAATTGGAAATTGGAAAATTGGTTGTTGAGAATTGAATGACCCGAAGGTCGAAATTGGATGACCTGACGGTCGAGATTGAGAATTGATTGACCCAAAGGTTGAAAATTTGGAATTGGTTGACCGAAAGGTCGAAATTGTGTGACCCGAAGGTCGAAATTGAGAATTGATTGACCTAAAGGTCGAAATTTGGAAATTGATTGACCCGAAGGTCGAAAATTGGAAATTGGAAATTGAGGTTGAGAATTGGAAATTGGGTGACCCAGAGGTCGAAATTGGAGAATTGCCTGATTTGAAGAATTAAATTGGAATTTGGAGGTCAAAATGTCAAATTTGAGCAATCGACAGACCCTGAGGATCAAAATGACTTGTATCAACAAGGGAGAATGATGAGTTCGAGTCAGAGCTCGAATAAAATATAGAGATCACGAGTCGGAACCTGGATCAACAGAAGAAAATGAAGCGCTCGAGTCAAGGCTCGAGTAACTAAAGAGATCTCGAGTCGAAACCCGGATCAACAAAAGAAAATGAAGAGCTCGAGTCAGGGCTCGAGTAAGGTAATGAGATCACGAGTCGGAACCCGGATCAACAAAAGACAATGGAGAGCTCGCATCTGAGCTCAAAGTAAAGAGATCTCGAGTCGGAACCCGGATCAACAAAAGAAAAATGAAGAGCTCGAGTCAGGGCTCGAGTAAGGTAATGAGATCACGAGTCGGAACCCGGATCAACAAAAGAACATGATTTGAATAAAAAACCCGAGTCGGAACTCGGTTTTCTGAAAAATTGGGATTTTGAAAATGTGCCAGTTTGAGTACTGGATTTTGAAATAATACCAGTTCGAGCGCTGGGTTTTGGTTCAGTATTGGTGATGACCTTTCGATTTTGAATTATTTAGGAATCGTGATGGGACTATTTGTTGAAATCCCAATACTGACCAGATTGTTGTTAATGCAGTTGAATGCAAATGAACATGAATTGATGCACATGAATGCACAAGTGCGTGAAATGAGGAATTTGTTTGTCCTGCCTGCATACAGAACAAAATTTTAAAAATGCCCCAGTGTAACTGAGAACGAAAGTTTGATCATTATTTGAAGAAAATAGGAAGGATTACAAGAGGAGAATAAATGTTTCAAGTATAAAACTTTTTCAAGTGTCGAGCATTAATAGGATCTGGCAATTCTACCCCATCAGCATTGATGAGCCGATATGAGTTGCGGGGTAATGCTTCTTTGACAACATAGGGACCTTCCCAATTTGGCGACCATTTGCCGCCGGGACGATGCTTGAGATAAGCTGTGGATCGAAGTACTAAATCATTGACTTTGAATCTTCTTTCGATGATAGATTTCGCATATTGTCTTGCTACTCTTTGGCGATAGGATTGAGCATGTTCTGCTGCTTTTAGCCTTCTCTCGTCGAGTAAGTCTAGCTGCACTAGTCGCTGCTGCTGGTATTGATCAAGAGGTAATTGCAGAAGTGAAGCAAATTTCAAAGCGGGCTTCTGAACATGTAGCGGCAATACTACTTCTGTTCCATAGACCAATTCTGATGGAGTAGCATTCGTTGGTGTACGAATGGTGGTCCGATAGGCCCACAATGCATCGTGGATCTTCTCATGCCAGTCACGGCCTGTTTCCACAGTTCGCTCCAAGATACGAATTAGAATCTTGTTGGTGGCCTCTGCCTGACCATTCCCTTGAGGATAATATGGAGCAGAAAAATGATGATAGATCTTGAATTTTGAGCAAAATGTCTTCATCTTTTCATTCTTGAAATGACTGCCATTGTCTGACACAATGTCATGTGGGATGCCGAAACGGCAAAGGATGTTCTTGTGAATAAAAGAGACCAGGTGTTGGCCTTCTACTGTGCGGAGACTGATGGCTTCTACCCACTTGGTAAAGTATTCTGTTGCGGCAAGGAAATATTTGTGGCCATTTGAAGCTGAAGGAGTGATGGGACCTACGACATCGAAGGCCCACATGGAGAACGGCCATGGAGAAACAACAGACTGTAAATAAGTTGCTGGAGCATGGATGAAAGGTGCATGTATCTGACATTGTACACACTTCTTCACATAATGATAACAGTCTTGTTGCATAGTCTTCCAATAGTACCCTGCTCTTATGATTTGCTTGACAAGGGTTTGGTAGCCGACGTGGCCGCCACAAATGCCTTCATGTGCTTCTCGCACGACTTCTTTGGCTTCGTCTTCATCTAAACATCTGGAATACTCTGAACTGAATCCACGACGATAGAGGACATTGGCCAAAATGAAATATCGAGTAGACATACGCTGGATTGCTCGTTGCTCTTTCTTTGAGAGTTCTGGAGGAAATTCACCAGTTTCTATGAAAGTTTTAATATTGTAATACCAAGGCTTCTTCTTTTGCATAGCCTGGTTTACCTGTTCCGCTGGAATGAAAGCAGGTTGGTCAAGTCTGCCAATTTCAAAAGAGCGACAAGATTCTCCATTCTTGAATGCCATAATGGAGCCTAAACTGGCTAGACTATCGGCCACTTGATTAAAATCTCTCTTGATGTGGAATAACTGAAATTCTTCGAACTTGCTGACGAGAGCTGAAACAATTTTCTGATAGGGAAATAACTTCTGATCTTTGACCTGCCATTCGGCTCGAACTTGATTAACAACGAGTAATGAGTCGCCATAGGCATGCACTCTCTTGACATTGAAGTCTAGTAGAATTTTTAGACCTTGAATCAAGGCTTCATATTCAGCCATATTGTGGGTACGTTGAAAATCTAACTTGAGGGAAAATGGAATCATCTCCTTCTCAGGAGTGATTAATAAAATTCCGATACCTATTCCAGCCATGTTCTTAGAACCATCGAAAAATAAATTCCAGACTGGAAATTACTGGAGATTGCAAATCTGCTTATCAGGGAAGTCATCTTCGGCTTTCACTTCTTCGGCCAGAGGAAAATCCGCCAATTGATCTGCAATTGCTTGGCCTTTGATTGATTGCTGCGAGACATATTCTAAGTCATACTGCATCAGTAAGACTTGCCATTTTGCGACTCGTCCGCTGAGGAAAGGCTGCTCTAAAATATACTTGAGGGGATTGAGTTTAGATAGGATTTTGACCTCCGATGCCAACAGGTAGTGTCTTAGCTTCTGACACATCCATACCAGAGCTAGGCAGGTCTTCTCTATTTGAGAGTATCTCTTTTCATAATCTATGAAAGTCTTACTCACATAATAGATGGCGTGCTTTATCAGGCTGCCTTCTTTGTATTGCACCAAGAATCCACCTCATGCGACTTGATTAACTGAGATGTATAATAAAAGGGGTTTTCCCAATTCTGGTGGCTTCAGGATGGGAGGATTAAGAAGATACTTCTTGATTCGATTGAACGATTGCTGGCATTCTGGCCCCCATTCGAACTTCACTCCTTTTCTGAGTAAGTGGTTGAAGGGCTCACATCTCATCGCCAAATTGGAAATGAATCGCCGGATTGACTGCATACGTCCTTGAAGGCTACGTAGTTCTTTGAGATTCTTCGGGGGTGGCATATCAATGATAGCCTTTGCTTTGGCCGGGTCAACTTCAATTCCCTTTTTGCTTACCAGAAAACCCAATAGTTTGCCTGATTCGACTCCAAAGACAAGCTTTTGCGGGTTAAGCCTTAACTTGTAAAGAATAAGTCTTTTAAAGACTTGATCAAGTGCTTCGAGGTGATCTTCTTCCTCTTTAGATTTCACGAGAATATCATCAACATACGCATCCATGATTTTGCGCATCTGATCGTGGAAGATGACAGCCATTGCCCGTTGATACGTTGCTCCAGCATTCTTGAGCCCAAAAGGCATAACCGTATAGCAGAAAGTGCCCCAAGGCGTAGTAAAGGAAGTTTTTGATTGGTCGCGGGCGGCCAACTTAATCTGATTGTAGCCGGAATATCCGTCCATGAAAGAGAACATGGCATGTCCTGCCGTGCTATCGACTAGAAGATCGATGCTTGGAAGTGGATAGTCATCCTTCGGAGTTGCCTTATTGAGGTCTCTGAAGTCTATGCAAATCCTTACTTTGCCGCTTTTCTTTGGGACAACGACGATATTGGCTAACCAATCTGGGTAGTCAATAGCTCGAATAAATCCTGCTTTGAGCAGATCTTCAAGTCCTTCCTTGACTTGCTGTTCTATTCTGGGATCCATTTTTCTCAGCTTCTGTTTAACTGGTTTAGCATCAGGCTTCAAGATGAGTCAGTGTTCGACTAATTTGGGGTCTAAACCCGACATGTTTCATACGTCCATGCGAACACTTCTTCATGCCGCTTGAGAAAATCTGTAAGCCTTTTCTTTTCTTCTGAACTCAGACTGGTTCCGATCTGGAGAATTTTTTGATCTTCCTCTGAACCGATATTGACACCTTCAGTTGGATCTTGTACTAGAGGAGATGGTTCGTCCTGCTTCTGAACTGCGGTGAACTCCGGTAATTCCTGAAGAGACTGATCATATTCTGCACAATCATCAGACTGCTTTGCACTCTTGTCATTTCCGGTGCTTGCTTTGATTCTATGAATTGCTGTCGACTTCTGAAAGGCCTTGGGATTGAGAACGAGCTTCTTGATTGTCCGAGAAGTCATTCTGAAATTTTGGAGAAGAAATTTGGTTCAGACAAATTGGCCTATAGTAAGACAAGCAATCATTTAAAGAGAACCATACATAAAATGGCATTGAATTATAAAATGATGAGACAGACAAAAAGGGAGTAGATGGCATCCGGATAGACAAAGAAACTTGGAATTTTATTGATTGAATTGATCAATGACATTGGTAAAATGAGACACTTATTTGGAAAAGAATAGAAAGAAAATAACAAATGGTCTTCATTGTGCCCCTTTGACAAAAATAGTCTTCCTTGATGAGCTTCCTCCGGAGAACACCAATCCTGCCCTGTGGGGACGATGCTTCTGGATCACTGGCTTGATGCGGCCATCTTCGTTCTGGCCGAGTCCCTTGAAGGGTTGATAGCCATGCTTCAGGAGCAAATCGAATCCCTTTTTTGACTTCATAAATTGTGGAAACAATGGATGATCCTTAATGGTGCTGTAGTCGATTCGACCTCCAACCTTGAAGAATTGAGGACCTTTCCATCGTGTCGTGGCTACTGTGTGCAGAGATGGCTCTGAGGATGCCTGGAGTATTTCTCGATTTTCTCCGTGACTGATTTCTTCACTTTCTCTGATGCTGGGAATATCTGCATTGAATGATGGCCGGGGAATCATGGGCTGCGGGAGCCTTTCTTCTGGGTCTTCTCCCAGTATTGTGGTAATCATTCCACCTTTTGACCACTTCACACATTGATATAGGGTGGAAGGCACTGCATTAGCATTGTGAATCCACGTCCTTCCGAGGAGCAAGTTCTAGGTTGGTGGTACATTAACCACGTGAAAAAGCACTGAATGCACTGAATAGTTGATGAACACCTCTAGGAATATCTTGCCCTTGGCCATTTGACCATGATTGTCAAACCCATAGATAGTGATGGGATCCAGAATATATTCTTCATCCTTGATCCCTAATGCCTTTGCGGTCATTTCAGGGCAAATATTGAGGCTACTGCCTCCATCGACCAACACATGCGGTACTGTCATTCTTCTGACCCGAACGACAATGTAAAGAGCATTATTATGAAAGGAATGAGGCTTTGGAAGGTCCTCATCCGAAAAAGTGATTGGTGCATTGGTCATGGCAGAGTTCACAATTTGTGCCATGTCTTCTGGAGTGGTACTGGGCTTAACTTTGATTTTCCTGAGTAAATCATCCAGTACTTGTCGGTGCTTGCTAGAATTCTTGGCCAAGTCAAGGATGGAGACATTGGATAAAGCGGTCAGAGGCTTCTGACTTGAATTCTCCAGCCTGGGTCTAACGATTTGCTTGAAGAAATCAGGAGTTCCTTTTGATTTGGGAACTGACTTCACAGGTGCTTCCGAAACTTTCATTTTGTCGAATGCTGAGATTAAGTCCATCTTCTTGGAATCTGGAGCTGCTTGTCGTAGCACCGTCACTTGATGCTGAACTTGGAGATCTTGCGCAGAACATGACTTGATATGTTCATGCGGTAGAAATGGTTGTGCAGACACTACTGCTGTGGTGTGCGAAGGGAAGGGGTGATTGAGAATGTCCATTTTCTCTTCTTCTTCTCCTTCCACTAGAAGATTTTTTTCAATGAGGTCTTGTATGATGTTTTTGAGAACAAAGCAGTTCTCGGTGTTGTGTCCCACTGTCCTGTGGAACTTGCAGAACTAATCTTTCCATTTCCCCATGGGCACAGGGGGATCGGCCAATCTGGGCAATTTGACCATCTCTTTTGATAGCATGTACTCGAGCACATCCTCGAGTGATTGGTCAAGAGGAGTAAACTTTCTGTCGTAGCTCCATCCTTCATGTCTAGTCTTCTCACGCAGTTTTGGCCCTTGATCCTGCTGAGGAGGCTTGCTGTACTGAGGAGCAGGCTTTGCTTTCTGGTCCTTGTTGTTCGAACTGTCTGTGCCATAGCAGTAATCTTTCTTCTGCCCTTTGTATCGATTTTGGCCTTTGTTGTTGTTGCTGGCAGAATAAGTGAAGTGAGCTTTCCTTTTCTGCTCACCTTGGGAGTTGTTCTTGGAAAAGGTAAAGCCTTCATAGACTCCATTTTCCACACTTAGTTCGAGCCATTCGGCTGGTTCAGTCAGCTCAATGAAGGTCCTGGACGGTGCTGTGGAGATTAATCCTCTTAACGGCTGCGAGAAATTGTTGAGGATTAAGGACAATGCATGCCTTTCCGAGATAGGATCTCTCATCTTATTACAGGCTGATCTCCATCTGTGAATGAAGTCCCGTGCTTTTTTATTCTCATTCTGCCTTAAATTGCAGAGATGACTTAGTGTAGGCAGCGCTTCTGTGTTGAACAAGAAGCGTTCAATAAAGAGATTCACAACTTTGTCGAACTCCTTGAGCTCGATGGGGTTGATATGCTCAGCATACCACTTAGCTGCAACTCCTTCCAAGCTGCGGGGGAAGCATAGAAACAATGCTCGGTTATCCCTCTTAAACCGAGAGCATTCAGCAAAGAAAGTGGCGAGGTGCGCTTTTGGGTCGCCAGAACCATCGAATTTGATGAATTTTCGGGGGAGATTCTCCAGATCATCATCCCCTTCTAAGCCGTCATAAAAGTCCTCACTGGTGAAGACTTTCTTGCCCTTGTCGCGGGCTTGTAGATCTTTGACAACTCGGGCCATTTCTTTAAATTGCGCTTGCAAAGGCTCTTCTTTATCTCTGCTCTTTGATCTGCGGCTTTTACTTTGGCCATGCTTCTGAAATGCCGGAGGCACCTCATATTCTTCATCTGTGTTTTCAGTTGAGTCTGATTCATCTGAAATCTCTTCTGGCTGGATCTGCTTCTTGGGAGCCTTCTTACTCCTACGACCATGGAACTTTTCTCTGAATGGATTCCTTTCTGAGCTGGTCCCGGGCTGCTCATTCATCATTTTTCTGAACATGGCATACATTTGAGGGTCTATGCCATCGTCTTCTTGCTGCTGTTCTTGACTCTTCTCGGATCGAGGGGAACCCATTTCTTCTTCCGAGGCTGACGAGTACTGGGATGCCGTGGTTCTTTTGCCTGATCTTGTCTCAACCATCAAATGATATGGATGCTCTCTTGCAGGGCAAAGACCTGATTAGATTATGAAGGAATTAGCTTTTGGAAGAAATATTTGCTGAAAATATGGTAGACAATTTGGAAAAGATGTCCCATTACTAGAAACTAAGTCGTCGTGGAATCACGACAATTGTGTTGCCATTCCTTCTGTAAAAGAAATAAACAACGAAAATATGCCTTGTTACCTAGGCGAGGTCGTCAAACCACAATAGAAAGAAAGAGAATTTTATTTAAAATGAGAAGAATAAGATTTTATTGATCTTGACAAAGAGGTGGGGGACAAACAATTTGCCACCATTCACGATAGTCGGCAGACACTCTAGGACCTGGAAAGATTTTAAGAGAGACAAAGGAATCCCAGCTGTAGCGGGCAGAATGATATGCCCCGGACCATTGTGCGGAAGTGAGATCAAACTCTGCCATAACTCCTGATAATAGTCGGGCTTCGACATACTGCTGCCTCTGGGAGAACTATCGAACACATCTCTCTGGTTGGTAGTAAGTGCAGAAGAATGGTCCTAGCAACTTGAACCGCTTGCCATAAGCGTAGGTATATCTGGGAGGAGATATTTGCCGATCAAAATAGTCCCAAACTACGTCCTCCTCTTGAATGTTGTTGATCATAGACCGGTACTGCGCCACCGGAAGAAGTTCTTGACCATTGTATCTGAAAGAGCTTGCTCGGGCTGAAACATGCTGGAAAAACCAGGACTGAAGTGCGTAGATGCATCCTTCAACTAAAATGGACTCTCCAAGTGAGAATCGAGTCAGACCTCGATATAGGAAGGCGAGCGCTGCCATGGCTATAGAGAGGCGATTGGTTTGCTGACTTCCTCATCTTCTCATAAGTTGGATTATTCTGATGTCCATGAAGTTTTGCCCATCTGGGAAGAGGGATAATCCTACAGTGCACAGAACCATCGCATTTTGAATCCTTTCTTTAGCTGTTCTTGATAGCGAACTGACTTCCATGAAGGTCCCGTACTGGCGGTACAACTCAAGTAGGTCAACATACTCATTTCCTTCTAACTGGATCAGGGGCCAAGATCGGCGGCCTGTCATACGAGCTAAGGAGTCTCGGGGGTCCAAACCCTTGACATTGATAAGGAATTGATGCTCTAATGGGTCTCCTGGTTGACCGGCTGGTTCTGGTAACCCCATGATTTCTGAAAATTCATCCATTAAAACGGTCATCTCTCCCCATGGGAACCAGAAGGTACACGTCCGAGGATTCCATCGCTCCGCCATTGCATGGATCAGGTTGCCATTGATGGTCTGCTTTCCGACTGCTGACGCCAGTTCTAATCCGCACTCGCTCAAATGGTCCGGGAACATTCGGGAAAAGCTCTTTAGCCAGGAATAATACCACCGGGGAATGAAAGTTCCGGTGCTAAGGGCTCGATGTTCAGGACGACCTTGTCGCACCTCGAAGGAGATGTGACCTTCAGGAAAGATAGGATTGACTTGACTGGATGCCATCGAACTGAAAACAGAGAAAGACTCAGAATGAGACTTAGGAAAATGTGAGAAATTTTGAAAAAATTTGCAGACAGGATAAAAATGCAGCTAGAAATTCGAGATCCAATAGAAAGGTAGAATGTAAAATCGCCTGGAGTTTTGAAAGAAATTGGATATTTGAGAAAATCATCCAGGGTTTGAGAAAAAGACCTTGTGGAAAATAAGGATATTTTGAAAAAGACCTAATGAAAAAAAAACATTGGGAAATATAAAGAATGGAGAAAATCATACATACAATCACATCCTGCACAAACATTTATGCACATTCAGCACTCCCTAAAAGGCTGACTCTAGATGCATCCATTTGAAAACAGCTGTAGGACCTTAATCCTAACTCTAGGTTCAGATCATCTTTGTCCAATCCAGTTACGCCGATATACCCGAATCGAAATCCGAGGTACGTGGCATAGAATTTCAACTCCGGTTCTAAGGTAAGGTTTTCCAACATCCTTGAGCGCCTACCGATATACTTCGGACTGTGGCCCGCGGTACGTGGTAGGGGGGTGTTAACCCAAATAGTTGGCCCAGTTGTGGGGCTCTGTCCCGAACTATGGTTCTGGAAGAGAGCCCAGCAACGTGAAGACCGGGTAATGATAGGTAATTGAGGTTTTGAAAAAATGTTCACATGCAAGAAATAGAGGGCTCTAAATCCTAGAGAGATAGATTTTGAAAACTTTGAAGAAGCATACATTGTTTGCATTCAGATCCTAAATTGAGGAGGGTTGTATTTAGACCTAAGTCTATGTGAGCATGAAAATTTCTCCTCAATATGGTCCTACCAAACCATGCCTAAGCTATATGCAATCAATGTCAGCTAGGTTAGAATCTAGGCTCCTAGGCTCACATGATATTGAAAGTAAAGAGCTGACATTTAGTGAACATAATTTTGATAATTAAACTAAGTCAAGCATAATTTAGGTCAGACAAGGACAGGTCCCATCACGGTCGCCAAACCTGTTATCGTCGCGAAATTTTTCCCCGTCTTCCCTTCCTTGCGGAAGAGAAAGAGGGAAACGCTTTCGCGCTTCAAACTTGACCGGATTTTGGAAATTGCTTTTGAAATACTCGCCTCCGTTTTTGAAAATTGCGGGAAAATCCATGGGATGGGGCTCGACCTGTCGGTACGAGGTTCGACCGTTCCTGCTGCCTTTAACAAAGGTAATCGAACCAAGGACCAAAACTATGCTTGACTTAGTTAAATCATCGAAGTTATGTTCTATCCTAAATGCATAGAGAATTCAGGCATATGCTATGAGGTTTTGGGAAAATGCAGCTTGGGAAAACATGATGTATGGTTGGAAAATATTTGGAGTTGAAAAGATTCTCTCAGGAAAAAGATGAAAGTCAATTTCTCAGGAAACTCAGATGAAAAAGATTTGAAATCTCAGGAAAGTTCATAGAGACTTGGGAAAATTATGAATGGTTGAAAATCCTAGGAAAATGGAAGTGATTCTTGAGAAAAGATGAACCTTTTGAAAAGAGGAAACACTTCTTAGGAAAACCTAGACTTTGAGAGTTTTCTTAGGAAAATGATAGAAGATTTATAGGAAAACTCATTGGAGAAGGAAATTCAAAACTTGGGGAATCGAAATCCTGGAAATTTTACCTTTTGAAATACTTGAAAATCGATTTTGGATCTTGGAGAAAGATTGGAAAACTCTTTTGAATCTCTTAAGAAAATATCATTTTCCTAGGAAAACTGTGGAAAAACTTGTCTTTGGAAAACCAATTTTGGAAAATCCTCAGAGTTTCTTGAGAAATCGATTTCTTGAGAATGAAGTTTTCTTAAGAAAATCGTGGGAAAACTAATGATTTCATGATGCCAATGACATGAGTGAATGAATGCCCTTTGAAAAGACTTTCTGAGGAATTGGTTGGAAAATGTGCAGTAAGTCCAAATAAATCCTTCACATATCCTGACTGTGGCCATGAATATGTTCAGAACTTGATTGATTTAATGCACATGATTTTGAAAACTTTGGAAATATGATATGCATTTTAAGATAACCTAAGAGTGTAGGCTCTATGTGACTAGTAGAAAGATGACGGATCTGGGTCTCGTCCATATTCCGACTAGGGCCGTAAATATGGATCCCACCGAGTCCATCAACTCCCTAAGAGTTGGTGCACATGCCATTCATGAACATCCATAGTGCTTTTGAAATAAAATGCATGAATCATATAATCAGGATATTGCATAAATTTAAACTATATGATATGCATCCTAGTCTAAGCAGGAAATTAACTCTCTTATTCCAAAATTTACATTATTACATCACTTAAATAAAGGAAATAAAAGAAATTTGCAGACTTCAGCTCCTTCTTTTGATTGTTCCTGCCAAACTTGAAATTGGGTTAGCTCAAATATGTGGGTTTTTCCAAGATTTTCCAATAATATTATGAAATTATTGGATTTAATTGGATATAAACCCTATTCTCATGCTTCCTTGATATTTTGAAATGATGAAAATGCAGGGAATTCAGTGAAAAACAGTTTGAAATTCGGAATTGGGGTCAAAATGACCAAAATACCCCTAAAATTAAAGTTACACCTTTAAAATCAGGGTTTTTTTGAAGGAAAACTTGGTAAAATTGAGATTTCGAAATTCAAATTGAATCCAATGATGATGGAATGCAGTATGAGACATGATGACATTCTGCTAAACACATTAAGACTGTAAAATCAGAATTTGGTATTTTGCAATTTATTCCAAATAACGAATTTCGCTTGTTTTTCGCTTGGATCTGGGTCCTGCGGGACCCTGTTTTGGTATTATGGCTAATCCGAACCTCAAATGGATTCCAAATTGCACTAAATTCGGTATGAAGCATCTACTTACTTTGATAAACAGCCTAGAATGCTAAAAATCATGAAATGATATGATTTAAATGCTAAAATTTAAAGAAAGTCCTAAAATAGTGGATTTTGCCTATGAATCCGAACCAAATGCAATGCTTAATATGATAATGCAAGATTCACACCATGAAAACTTCTGCTATTTTGCATACTGCTAAACTACCCGAAGTGGAACATTTTTGGTTTTTACAGCCTCTGGATTTGAGCCATGGTGAGTTCAGAAACAGGGATTTAGTTCTGACAGACGTAAAAATCACCCTAATCTGATGTAAAATGCTAACAAAATATAAAAAAGCCATGGAAATTTATTAAATTAATCAGAGCTACTTAAGCCACCTACATGAACAACTTTCATGTTCATGACTTCGGCATTTGATCAACGGCAACACAGATAAAATATACCTATTCCTGCCTAAATCAACAGAACAGACAAATGTAGCAAAACAGAAGACTGACAAGAAAAATCCAAAGCAGGTGTCAATACTATTCTAAAAATTACAGTCTTTTATATGCAAATAGAGGACACCTCGGACATAACTTTCACTTTTTACAGTTTTGGATTTGGAGCAACATACAAAGAGAAACCATCGACCTAAGTCGATCCAAAGTCTCAGAGGCCCAAATTAGGCTCTGACACATATCCCAAACTCTCGGATTTTTCTCAGACATTAAACAAAATCAGAAAACTCTGAAAAAATCATATTAAAAACTAGACATTCTTCCGAGTTCAGAACATCTTTCGGATCGAAAATCGGATCTTTCGTGAGGGATATCTCGATTTTACAAGTCGGCAAATGATTTTCAAAACGCATCCCGGGTAACAAAACCCGACTTGCCATTTTGAATGTTTACCGCAGTAAACAAATTCAAATGCCTTCGAATTTTTGGCAAAATTTTAGGGACACCTCAGGGCGCATTTCGTGATTTTTTTGGGATTTTTAGTAAAAAATAAATGCATGAAATGACGTGTGGACTGACTAACAAAAACAGAGACCTACTTAAAATAAGCAGAATTGAAATAAATGCTAAATTAATCCTAATTAATTCATGAAATATACTAAATGAATGAAATAAAATGCAAATTAAACCTAGCTAAATGCATGAAGGTTAAAAATCATCAAGGAAGCATAATTAAACATTTTTATATATGTCGTTTTATGAGAATAGCTCAATCCATCTCTCGGATGAGCTCTTTCTTCAAACGACTCCCGAATCGAATTATGGCATCAAATCAAGGGGAAAAGAAGTGCACCTTGCTTCGTTACGCAGCGTAGGAGATCTTGAAAGGGGCGGCTATCACGAGCTTCCTTCGTCCTTCGCTCCGAGCTTCGGATGGTTCACCAAAATCGACCTATGCTTGAATCGAATTGGCCACTGCACGAACTTTACTCTACCTTCTCCAATGAGCCAAAGGGGGCACGATTTCCAAAGTTCAAAATCAGATTTTAGGGAGGCTAGGTCGGATTTTCAAGTTCACAAAAATGGTCTCCAAAGATGGTCTCTTTCTTCTGGGCGTGGAGCCTTGTTTTTATAACTTTTCTGAAGAAATTTGAAATTCAAACAGGATCAATCTGAGCCCTCCATGTGGCGCCATCTCAGGGGGTGCCATCTGGGGGTTTGAAATTCGAATTTGGCTTTTGCAGGGAGCCCTCAGGTGGCGCCACCTCATGAGGCTATTTTGATTTTTGAGAAAAATAAAAAAAATGGAAATTTTGTGGGTGAGACACCTCAGCAGGGGGAATTTGGAATTTTTCAAAAGTTTGCTTGATTCTCTCTGCAGGGAACTCCCAGATGGCGCCACCTCAGAGGGTGCTCTCTTGGAATTTGAAATTCAAACTCACCTTTTGTAAGGAGTCCTCAGGTGGCGCCACCTCATGGTGGGCTACTTTTATTAAAAATAAAATAAAAATCAAAATGGAGCCAAGTGGAGTCCTGGAATGGCGCCACCTCAAAAGGTGTTCTGAGGTGTAAAGTTGGAACAGTAGGGGCATGCCATGTGGCGCCACCTCTGGGGAGTTCAAATGTTTGAAATTTTGCTTTTTCTGCAGGAAAGGAGGGGTTGACATGTGGCATTTCCTCAGAGTGGCTCCTACGATGCCATGTGGCAGGAGAACATGAAGGGAGGAAGCAAAATGCGCCACCTCATGGGGGGGGGGGGGGTTTCTACTTTTTCTAGTGCAGGGAGGTCTGGACATGTGGCGGACAAGTGTCAGCTGTCTGGAGAGGCTTTCTCAAATGGCGCCACCTCAGGGGGAAGTTTGAAATTCAAATGGAGGTTGGCCCTGGAGGAATGGAGGGTGGACATGTGGCGCCACCTCAGGGTGGCTCCTACAATGCCATGTGGCAAGAGGGAGGAAAATGAGGGAAAGGACATGTGGCGCCCTCATAAGCCATCTGAAAAAAAATCAGAGCTCAGGATTTGCGCCACCTAGGCTTTGTTTGAATTTTGAATGGTTTGCTTTTTCTGAAGAAAGCCAGGAGTGACATGTGTCTCCTATTTTCTGAGAAAAGTAGGGAGAAGACATGTGTCTTCTACTTTTTCTGAAGGAGTTAGAAGGAGACATGTGTCACCTGCTTTTTCTAAAAGAAGCAAAGAATGACACGTGGCAGAGGGGAGAGAAGGAGGGCCAAGCCATGTGGCGCCATCTCAGACAACCTGGAAAAGGTAGAAGTTCAGGATCTGCGACACCTATGAGGAGATTTGAATATTTGAATTCTAGTTTTCTGAAGAGAGCAGGAAATGACACATGGCATTTGCTTTTTCTGAGGAAATGAGAGCTTGACATGTGTCCTCTGCAGGAGACACACTCCAGATGGCGCCACCTCAGAGGAGACAAGCTTACTTTTTCTGGAGGATTCTAGGAGTGACACGTGTCTCCTACTTTTCTGAGAAAAGTAGGGAGAGACATGTGTCAAGCTACTTTTCTAGAAGGAGGGAGGGGTTGACACGTGTCCCCTGCAGGAGACACACTTCAAGTGGCGCCACCTTAGAGGAGACAAGCTCCACTTTTTCTAGACAGGACAACCTATGACACTTGGCATCTTCTGGTGTTCTTTGAAATGACACATGGCGCATGATGGATAGGGTGACACATGGCAGATAAATGGGATGACATGTGGCGGCTTCTTAGGGTAGCCCCACACTGACACTTGGCATGGAAATGGGAGGAGAGAGAAAAGACAAGTGGCACCAATCCAGGGGACAAGGCTCCTATATTTTTGGCTTTTTCAAAATTCAACTTTTCAAAAGAAAAGCTTGTGTGACACCACCTCAGTGTGGGTCCCACATTGCTTCTTTATTGAAATAGGGATAAAACAACAACTTCTTTTTGGAATTTTCATAAAATCTGGACTAATTGGTAAAACAGGATTTTTGAAAAGAGTTGGCCCCTGTAGGGCAATTTTGTAAAAGAAAGATATTTGAAATTGTCAAAAAGGGCAAAATCTGAGGTGAAGTGATTGAAATCCACATTAAAACTATCCAGATCGTCTTCCTGAGAAAATATTTTGACATTCAGAGCCCTGGGGGTAAAATGGGAAGAATTGATAATTTTGAAGACCCAGGGTTTTGGAGTCAATTTTGAAAAGAGTTAAAATTCTAATCTGGATTGAAAATTTTGAAATCAAGAGTTTTGGATCTCGAAATGACATGCTGTGCAGTGCAGTGATTTGAAATGCTCATGCAATGATATGCAATGTCATGTCTTATGCAATATAATCTTGAACTAAGACTTGGAGATGTCTGTCTCCTGTCAGGAATAAAATTTTGAACATCTGAACTAAAAATAGGGAAATTTTGAGAGTTCCAGATGAAATTTGGACTTTTGCAAGGTCCGGGCTCAGAAAATGACCATTTTGCCCTCCAGCGATTTCAGAGGCTAGATGTTGATGCTTGGTGGAAATGTTGGGGAGGTGAGTGAAAATTTGGGGTGTTTACAGCATCGCCTGCATAAGTCTTTTCTGCATTATTGCATTTTAGTTTGCAACTGTATTCCTGCACTCTGTTCAGCATTGCATAAACATCCGACATCTTCTTTCGCAGTAGGTTTGATCCAAGATTAGGATTGTATTCTCTGTGGCATTTGATTCCACTAACCATGCCATCGTTCACATTCAATCTCCATTAAATCTGAGTGTGTACTCTATACTCATCTGAGATAATCGTGCATTTGCTATGTCATAAGACCCTCTGTAACAGATCCGTAACCCATGTCCCCTGTGCTTTTTGTTTAGGTCGCATGAGTATATCTCTTGCGTGTCATGTTACCATAATCTTCTGCATCTATCCATGATCTCATCTCATCTCATCAATCCATCATCCAGCCTCACATATCATTAGCATACATATTGTTTTTGTTTTACTGCATCACTAATGAAAATGCATTCAGATTAGATCCAGGGTCGTCTGGAATGAACATCGACATCCCAGTCGTAGCACTGTGTTTCAGAATTCAACCTTGCTAAAAAAAATGAATACTTTAGTTGCTCCCTATCTACTACACCATGGGTTGATTCACGTTAATAACCAGTAACAGGGATTTCTGACTTATGGCTGGATCAAGGAGGACAAGCAGTTGGTTCATGCAGTGGATCAATGCATTCCTTAGGGCATTATTTCGAATTAGGCTTTGGTGTATCCACTGTCCATTTTATCTTACCAGCTGCATCATCCAAGTTGCCTGAGAATCTTTTTGTATGTATAGTATGAGAGACTGTCTTATGATGAAATTTGCTCACTTTCAATTATGTGTTTGTTCAAAATTTCGGTATTGTTAAAAACAGATAACTGTCACAACGTATGATACTCTTCCAGTTATTGAAAATTACTTAAAAGGTTGATTTCAGGTGCATCTATCAGTGATTTTGTCATTATTTTCTACTTTGTCTAAATTAACTTTGATTTTCAAATATTGATGGTATACATAGTCTACATATATCAGGTCGAAAGTAAAGTTCAGGTTGCTTTGGTTTGGAATTCAAAAAGTCACCTGGTGTCGAGAAAGTAGATGCTTCGTTGGGTGTTAACCCATCGGTCAAATTTTTCCCAGTTTTCTTTTATCTATTTATTTTATTTTTTATTTTTTTTTAGCCAATACATCTTAGTTACTAAAAAAATTTGAGACTTCGTTATTTGCCTGTAGAAGTTAATTGTGAGTTCATGGGTGCTTGATCACACTCTGGCACAATACCTACACCTTCCATCTCTTACCCAATCTCACCATCCCACAACACAGAAATTTCCTTCGCGTTGCATGTTAGTAGCGATTGTTGCATTTTACATCTTACCTTTGGTATCTAGGCACCTACACCATTTGGACATGCGCTGCATCTTCATTCCATCAACACCCATATTCCTGCAATTTCAAATCCCCTTCACATATGATACTGATCATATCATATACCAATACCTTCAGATTTCCATCTCTTCAAACATCTACCCTGTTACATATCCCTCCTCACAGTTGATGTCCACATTTCACCTACACCGTTGACCTTACTCCCTCTTGCCCCAGCACCTCCAATATTCCCTTGCTATAACCACCATCAGAAACTTGTCACCTTTGTTGGCAGTGTCCCTTCTCCTACACCCACTCATTCTATGTACAACACACACTACCTCACTATTTATATACCTTATTCAAAGCTACACCATATACAGTTTTACCAACCATTTCACCTATCCATCAGCCCACTCTTCAGTCACATAGCATCCACTGCTGTCATAGCCCAACTCCCCTTGTAACTTCCCTCACCATAGTATTTCATAGCATCCCCACGTGGCTGCATATTCTCACCACTGAGAAAATGTTGAATATGTTGCTGACATAGTTGTTACATCATCGATAACCCTTTCCTATCACCTTTACTTCACTGCAACAACATTCACATAATCATTCACTCCCTGCTATTTCACCCTACCTGTCACCATATAACTTGTCTGCAGCTACCGGCATCTCTGCCACTGCATGTTTTCCCACCTACATTACCCTTTTTTTTGCCTACTGCAATTCCTTGCTAGCAGTCCTCCCCACAGTACCACCTCCCTTAGCCACCAACCTCCAGCTTCTCCCTCTGTAGCACCCGCCTATCAGCTGTCACAATCTGTCATAATCACACAACTCTCCAGCACCATTTTCATTACATTGTCATTGCATTCAGCAACTCCATCACACCTCTTCACATCCAGCCACTCCACTGTGTGCCGATATCTCTCACGGTGACATCATTGCATTTTCACAATATTTCCAGTGGTTGATATTTTGGAATGCTCTTTTTTAAAACACATATTTTCAATAAAACTTTAGAAAATCGTCAACCAAAAATATAAAAACCGACTTTCCACAAAGTGGTAAGTACGGGTCGATCCTCAGGGAACAGGAATTAATAACTACAATTCTAGAAAATTTAATTTATTAATATCAAATGGCAATCTACAATTATAAAGTGAATACAACTACAATTAAGCACTAAAAGAACACTAAACAAGCATTCAGTCTTCTGCTCCACACCAAGGGTATTTCTGTCTTTTCGCCACTTAGAGAATCTTCTCACTTGTATAATAACCCTGGAAACTAAATATGCTTTTCAACCTAAAAATGCAGAAAAGTACAAAGTTAGTTTTCTATTTTAATTATGCAAACAACAACTAAAACTATATCTAATTCTACGAAAATAATAAACAAATGCTACTTATCAAACAAAAATTAAATAAAATACTAAATTAATTCTAAAATTAACCAAATTACTTCTACTAATGCTGTATGATGATTATGCAAATTCTAAAATACAGAAACTACTGAAAACAAACCTAAAATGCCGAAACTAAGAAAATTACGAAACTGCCCCTAACTAGTGTAAACTAGCAATCTGAAAGGTTATCGGAAAACCACTGTTTGACAGGGCAAACGAGGTCCGATTTTCCCGAAATTTGTTCTGTTCTGCAACTGACAGATTAAACAAATTAACAGTTTTTACAGAATTGAAAAACAGTATCTGGAACTCCAGATATAAGGGTTTTAAATCTGGGAAAAATCAGGATATCGTCAGTCCTGTAATTTAAAATCCAGAAAAAGCGGTTTTCACAAAACGCTTAAAAATCAGACCAAATCAACTCCGAATGAACTGAAATTTGGTCTGCAGTTAAATAACACGTTCATAAAGTGAATAGAATAAAAAAATTTGGAAAACACAGAATTTTTGCTCAGAAAATAATTCTGTTGCGACAGGGCAAAAATCTGGTTTTTATTTGAGTGCACTATTCACTTTATGAACCTATTTACCCCCTATCAAATGTAATCTACACCTAATGCAATCTAAATGACATTGTATAACAGTGTATATGCAGATGAATATTAGGAAAACACTAAATGCACGACGAACAAAACACTACAAGCAATTTATGACTAGAACGAAGTTAACTAACAATGGAAATGCAACTATGCTCAATAATAAAATACAATCTAACTACTAAGTTAACTAATATCTAACTATCATTCAAACCACAATGAAACACATTTCATACATACTAAATAAATACGCTATACGTACACACACTTCTACACTAAAACTAATTTAGATAAATAAACTAATTAATATAGAAATCAAAAGAAATAATAAGAAATGACTTACTTAACTAAAGAACGAAGGCTAAGGTTAGGTTTCACTTGGTTGACTCGACTAGGATCGGTTTCGACTTGAGTAAGTTCAGTTTGGGTTTGGATGCACTCGGATGGGATTAGGTAGGCTCGATTTGACTAGGTTGAAAGAGATAGGTTCGAGCTAAGGTTAACTCACTAATTGGATTCGGTTTTGAGTTACCTTAATCAACTAGGTTCGGTTGACTTAGGTGGACTCGGTTTGACCTTAGTTAAGGTTGGGTTGGGTTTGGCTAAGGTTGACTCGATCTCGGATTGGTCTTGACTTGGACTTAGGCTAGGCTAGGGTTTGAACTTGGTTTAGGATAGACTTAGTCAACTAGGTTCGGGTTGACTTAGACTCAACTAAGTTGGACTCAACTTAGGTTCGACTAGGCTCGAATGGGCTAAGGTAAGCTCGGTTTGACTCACTAGGTTTAGACTAAGTTTTTACCCGAGTTAGGTCTTTGACTAGGTTTGACCAAGGTTGGGTTTTGGATTTAGGTCTAGCAAGACTAGGATGAACTCGGTTTAGGTAGGCTTGAACTAAGTTGAATCAACTAGGTTTGACTTAGATAGGTTAGGTAGACTAGGTTGACCTAACTTAGGTTAGGGTTGACTCCACTAAGCTTGACTAAGGTTGGGCTTTGGTCTTAGACTCGACCTAAATGCGGTTTAGGCTTTGACTTGGGCTAGGCTAGGTTTTGACTAAACTCAAAGGGGGTGTAGACTAGGGGTTGACTCGACCTAGGCTCGGTTTGACTAGGTTAGGTCTAGACTAAAGTAGTAACCTCCTAATTAAGCTACAATTAATCCAAAGTTCACGATTTTAATGGAGGAGGTTGGAAAAAGGAATGTAATAATTACCAATGTTCAAACTTTGAAATGCTTTGGATTCTCAAAAATCGCCCCATTTAAAGAGGGAGTTACACTCCTTAATTGCCTTTAATGCCTTTTTGGAAATCTGAAAAGGCCAATCTAGAAATCCACGATTTTTGCTTTTCAAGATGGAATTAAAATGCTTTTAATGCTCTATGGAAATCGTGTAACCTAGATTGGAATTTTGGTTTAATTGCAAAACACTTTCCAAAGTTAAGGAGTAACTCCTTCTTTAATGCACATTCAAAATTGAAATCTTCCTTAAATGCCTCACACGATTTTTGAAGAATATCCTTTTTCCAAAAGCTTTCCAATTTTCAATTACTTTAATTACCTCCCTTCTCAAAAATCGCCAACTTCAATGGATGCTACTTTCTAAACTAATAGACTTAATTATACCTAGGGAACAAAAGAACTTAAATGGAAAATCGATTTCCTAGGAGTTAATGCTAACCTAATTCCAAAACTTACCTAAATACAACCCTAAAAACGGCTAAAACAATAAACCCTAATACATTGAACCTAGACAACCTAATTAAACCTACCTAATTGCAATTAAGAATTACCAAAAACAGCTTAGAGCTCGAATTGAGCTCTAATGGCTGCCGCCCCTCCTTGGGGAAGAAGAAGACTAAAAAAAAATACAACCTAAAAGAAAATGATTAAACTAAACATCAAACACTTTTGATAAAACTAAATTAAAATCTAATAAAAAGAACTCCTAATTACACAAAGGCAAACATAAACAACACTATGCTGGAATTCATAAAAAAAACATCAAGAATTAAGACTCGATTTTTGGAATTTTCTCAATAGACCTAAAACACAAAATGATAAAAACGATTATCTAGAGTAGTCCTAAAATGCTAACTCTACCACAACACACTTTGCAACACTGTAAAATCAATAAAATATGCAGACATGCAGTATGAAGTAGAAGCTTACACACACACCACTAGCAAACAAAATAAAAGAAATCGGCTAGATGAGATTCTAGCCGATTTTCACAATTTGAATAAAAAATCTTTAAAAATCAAAGACACCCAAATCAAGCAATGACTCAACCCTCAATAGATCTGCAAGAACTCACTAGAATCGGATCTATAAAGGGTCTATTAACCTAGCATGGCTGCTAAAACCCGAACTAAGGCAAAAATTGAAAATAAATCAAAATCGGCTAGAATGGATCTAGCCGATTTTTAATGAAAAATGCCTTTCTTCAAGTCCCCAACACCCAAAATAACTCAAACTGATCTTTTTGAAGGCTTTTTCTGTAGAACTAACACAAACACACACATTGGATAAGACAACCCAAATCGGCTAGAAGAACCTCTAGCCGATTCACACGTTTTTCTTGAAAAGTGATGAAAATCGGTACTCGAACATGCAAACAATGAAACAATCCTAGGTCTAACGTGCTGGTCTATGCACGAATACTATTCTAAGGTTGAAACAAAAAGAAAACCAAGAAACATACAGAAAATAACAAAACCAAAAACCACACACAAAAATCGGTTTTATCTAGAAGAGAAAGAAGAAGAAGACCTACCTTTTGGAAGATCCGACGACCGGGGGGGGTGAAGAAGAGCGGACCGTGGCTGGAGGTAGACGTCTTCTACAGTTCAAGGATGCTGTACTTCACCAAAAACGGCACCTATTGCAGATGCTACACGTTGGAGATCCACCGATGATGGAATGTGAGTCGATTCGCGATCTGAGGGTGTAGAAAGCCGGATGGAGGTAGGGCCGGCTCACCTTGGTGTTGTGTTGCGCACTCCCGCCCAAGGTTAATGGTCTCCACCTCTGCTACACTTGCAAAAGTACAGAAAAATGGTGAAAAGACAGCAAGGAATAAGAAAGAAAGGAAAAGAAACCAAAGAAAGCTTGAAAATATGCTTGAAAATCAAGCATAGGTCGATCTTCAATGGCCAACACTTGGGAAAGATGGAGAGGAAGGAGCTGCTGCTGTAGAGTCACTGTAGGGGGCGTCCAAACACAGCCAAAGACGCCTAGGGCTTCTCTAAAAAGTATATTTATACTTTTTGGAATTTGCAAAAACAATGTTATAAAAAAAATATTTTCTAGGCGCCTCTTTTTGGGGGGTTTTCAGAAAAACTTTTTGAAATGGATCTGGATAGGCGTATGGGTTGGGTTTTGGACTTTTAAAGAGTTGATCCAAGGTCCAATTGACCTAATTGGGTCGGATATGGATCCGATCCACCTCGAAATCCGTGCCCAAACACTGAAATAGCCATAACTCTCTCATTTTAACTCTGATTTTTCTGAAATTCGAACCATAGCCCCTTACTATCAAAACACATCTAAACATGGGTTTAAAACCTTAAACTTGAAACAAAATGCATGAAAAACTTGTTTACATGATGTGCAATTCATGCATCATCAAATACCCCCATGCTTGAATGTTTGTTAGTCCCTTAACAAACCCTAATCATGATATGCACTGAAGACAAGAAATGCTAAGCATGAATGCATAATACTAACTCACTTTCGTAGGAATCACGGTTGCATTTAGCGTATGCAACAAGCCCTTTAAACCCCTAGCTTACACTAGTGGACGAGTAAGGTCTCGTGAGGGTTTGCAGCGATGCTACCCACAAACATCAATAAAATGCAAGGATGATCTTTCAAAAATATTAGGCTCTTAAGAATGCAGTTGTAACAAATCTTTCCTGTAATTGACATTCTCAAAACAAGTTTAAAAATCTCATGCCTCCACAGTAAAAATTCTTTTCTTTCACTTTTCTCATATTGTAGCTAGTTCATGATTTTTCTCCGAAAGTCAAATATTCTCATGTTTTACTCATTTATTCTCACTTGTATATTTTCTGCACAGTAATGCACATATATACTTAAGCAATGAAAATTTTCTCATTTTGCACATTCTCTTTTTTTTTTTTTCATTTTCACTCTCTCTTTTTCTTTCAACTTTTGATTTCTTGCGCAATCTTCTCGTATGAGCACTATTTCGAATAGTCAGTTTTCGTGACCCGTGTAGCGAGCTTTGGGTCAGTGACTCCCAAGTCGGCCGACCTTAGGGCACTAGATACAGAGTATCCCTCGGACTTAATTGCTCGAGTCACTAGACCTTCTATTCTAATAGTTTACGTATAGTCTTCCTCTTGTCATGTGCAATGTCTCTATCTCTTAGGCTTTCTATGCAGTCCATGTAACAAGCTTTCGAACCGGTGGCTCCCAAACCAGCTGGCTTTGGGGCACCAGATGTAAAACACTCTTCAGATTCTACTTACTCGAACTACAAAGGCCACAGATATCGACTTAGACAAGAGATGATCTCCTTTATTATCCTTTTCATTAAGATACTCAAACACTTCATCTCGTGTCTCAGTTCTACTACTAGGATTCACGAAGACATCAACAACTAAACGTAACTCTATTCTTTTAAACTCATTTTTCAAACACATCTTTCCATTGCTTATTTCTTTCACAAAACATACTGTGCATACTTATACAAAAGTGATTCAAAATTTTCTAACAATCAAATACTATCTTTTCTTTGAATTATCTCATAAACAACTACTATATTTGATTCAGTTCAGAAAAAAAAATTTATGGGGCTTAAAAATTTTTAAACTGTTAGATTATGCCAAAAACAATCATATATGCTACACTTTGTTCTTAAATGCCTACTTTGATTACCAGTCATACAAAAAAATTTTGTGTATTTTTGTGTGCATGCATCTAAACCACCCCCCCATGCTTGAATGACACTGTCTCTAGTGGCATACAAAATGAATAAAAATGTAATGCAAATGCACACTAAAAGACACTAACAAAAATATGGGAGAAAGGATAGATACAACCTGATTTGCTCTGAGCTTTTGAAGTTGATTTTCCTCTGATTCTTGAATTCTTTGAAAACTCTTCTCTGTACCTGGTAATTGATACACTAATTGTTAAGTTCATCCTGCATACATCAAAACACAAATTAGCACATGTGAAATGAAATACTAAATAAATAAAAACTCTGAAATGAAAAATAAATAATGTACATATGATACATCCCTCTGGTCGAATCTTCATGCCTTCGTGAGATGCACTATCTCACACTCACCATCCTGTAAGGCATCTTAAATGAATGGCTTCAGTCTTTGCCCATTTACTTTGAATGTACCTTGGGTCATAGGATCGAATAATGTCACTGCTCCATGGGGAAATACTTCTTTTACAATGTATGGACCTGTCCATCTCGATCTTAACTTCCCTGGGAATAAATGTAAACGAGAATTGTATAGCCACACTTTCTGATCTGGCTCAAACACTTTTCTGACAATATGCTTATCATGAAATGCTTTTGTGCGAGCCTTGTATAATTTGGCATTCTCATATGCATCATTCCTGAGTTCCTCTAATTCTGAGAGCTGCAGTGCTCTCTCTTTGCCAGCCTGGGTGAGGTCAAAATTTAATTTCTTGATAGCCCAGTACGCTCTATGTTCTAACTCGACAGGAAGATGACATGCTTTCCCGAATACAAGGCGATACGGGGACATGCCAATGGGAGTCTTAAATGCAGTTCTATATGCCCAAAGTGCATCATCTAAGCGCTGGGACCAATCCTTGCGGTCCGGACGAACTGTCTTTTCTAAAATTCGCTTAATCTCCCTATTAGACACTTCAACCTGTCCACTAGTCTGCGGATGATATGGAGTGGTGAATCTATGATTGACAGAATATCTTCTCAGCAGAGAAGCTATCTGAACATTCCTAAAATGCTTGCCACCATCGCTAATCATCGCACGTGGCACTCCAAAACGACTGAAAATGTTGTGCTTAATGAACTTAAGCACTACTCTGTGATCATTGGTCTTGGTGGCCACAGCCTCGACCCACTTGGACACATAATCAACCGCCACCAGAATATATAAATTTCCGAATGAGGGCGGAAATGGTCCCATGAAATCAATGCCCCAAACATCAAAAATTTCGACTATCAAAATCGACAGCAAGGGCATCATGTCCCTCTTGGACATGTTTCCAATCTGCTGACATCGCAGGCATCGCCTACAGAACTCATGAGCGTCCCTGTGGAGTGTGGGCCAATAAAATCCTGACTGCAAAACCTTTGCAGCCGTCTTCCTACTACTAAAATGCCCTCCACAGGCTAACGAATGGGAAAAATCAAAATGGATTGGTATTCCTCCTCCGGAACGCATCTCCTAATGATCTGATTTGCACAGTATTTGAACAACTCCGGTTCATCCCAATAATAGTGCCTCACCTGAGATAGGAACCTCTCACGCTCATTCTTGTTCCAATGCTCAGGTATCTGCCTCGAAACCAGATAGTTCACAATATCTGCAAACCAGGGTAACTGCGATGTACTGACTGACATGATCTGCTCGTCGGGGAAAGAATCACTGATCGGTCTCTGATCCTGCGTGGTCTCCACGATCAGTCTGGAAAGATGGTCTGCTACTACATTCTCGCTTCCCTTCTTATCTCGAATCTCGAGATCAAACTCCTGTAGTAGTAGGACCCAACGAATTAATCTCGGTTTGGTGTCTTTCTTATTCAACAAATATTTCAATGCAGAATGATCAGAATAGACAACCACCTTTAAACCGAGTAAATAGGACCTAAATTTATCCAATGCGAAAACTACCGCAAGTAGTTCCTTCTCTGTCGTAGTATAATTCATCTGTGCATCAGACAGAGTTCTACTCGCATAGTAGATCACATAGGGCTTCCTATCAATGCGTTGTCCTAGAATGGCCCCCATAGCATAATCAGAAGCATCGCACATAATCTCAAATGGGAGAGTCCAATCTGGAGGTCTCAAAATAGGTGTAGTAATCAAGGCCTCTTTGAGAATCTCAAAGGCCTTCATACAATCCTCACCGAAAACAAAGGGCTGGTCTTTCTCCAATAACGTGCAAAGCGGTCGAGAGATTTTGCTGAAATCTTTTATGAACCGCCTGTAAAATCCCGCATGCCCTAAAAATGATCGAATCTGCCTCACAGAGGTGGGTGGAGTGAAACGAGAAATGGATTCCACCTTCGCTCTGTCAACCTCAATACCACGCTTGGACACAATGTGTCCAAGTACAATCCCCTCATGGACCATAAAATGGCTCTTTTCCCAACTCAGGACGAGATTGGTCTCCACACACCTACTCAGTACTCGAGCAAGTTTGTGGAGGCAATCTTCAAAAGAAGAGCCATACACAGAAAAGTCGTCCATAAAAACTTCCATCACATCATCAATCATGTCCGAGAAGATAGCAAGCATGCACCTCTGAAAAGTAGCCGGGGCATTACAAAGCCCAAAAGGCATACGTCTAAATGCGAAGGTGCCATAAGGACATGTAAACGTGGTCTTCTCTTGGTCGTCAGGATGGACAGCTACCTGATTGTATCCTGAATATCCGTCTAGAAAGCAGTAGTAGCTCTGTCCTGCGAGTCGCTCTAAGATCTGATCAATGAATGGCAATGGGAAATGATCTTTCCTAGTTGCCACATTCAACTTCCTATAATCGATGCAGACTCGCCATCCTATAGTGGTCCTCATCGGAATTCTCTCACCCTTCTCATTCTCAACCACAGTGAGTCCTGACTTCTTTGGCACAACTTGAATCGGACTGACCCACTGACTATGAGAAATAGGGTAAATGATTCCGGCATCCAACCACTTCACCACCTCTTTCTTCACCACTTCCTTCATGTTGGGATTTAGCCTTCTCTGCATATCCCTAAATGGCTTGATTTCCTCATTACAATGGATCCTATGCATGCAGAATGAAGGATCAATCCCTTTTAGATCAGCAACTCCCCATCCAATCGCTGCCTTGTGCTCTCGAAGAATAGTCAGTAATCTCTGTTCCTGCTCCTCAGTGAGCAAGGACGAGATGATCACAGGCAGAGTCTCATCATCTCCGAGGTATGCATACTTGAGTGAATCTGGTAAGGGTTTCAACTCAAGTTTCGGAGGAGACTCGATCGACGATTTGGCGGGGGTCTCCGCAAGTGGTGGAAGAGGTTCCCTGACCGCTCCCCAAGGTGGTCTCTCCGACGACACTCTAGACACATCTACACTATCTACACAGCTATTCTTCTCTATATGGTACAAATCTAAAGAATCCTCAGTAATGTACAACTCGGGCTGCTCCTCCACTAACTCCTGTGCAATGTCTACATGAAAGCAGTCCATGTCTCCTGCTGGTCCCATTGCGGCATTGAAAATATTCAGCTTTACCTTCCTATTGCCGAATGAGAGATCCATGGCTCCGGTCCTACAGTTGATGCATGCATTGGCAGTCGCCAAGAATGGTCTGCCTAAAATAATCGGAGTCTGGTGCTGGCTATCTACTCCTTCCATATCAAGGATAATGAAATCGACTGGAAAATAAAAGTCATCCACTTTAACTAGCACGTCCTCCAAGACACCTCTCGGTACCTTGACGGAACGATCTGCCAGTTGAAGTGTAATCGGAGTCGATCTCATCTCACCTAGCCCGAAAGAATCAAAGAAATATCCGGGCAGAATGTTCACGCTTGCTCCAAGATCGAGCAATGCGCATTCTATCCGGATGTTCCCTATAGTACAAGCAATGATAGGGGCTCCAGGGTCCTTGAGCTTTGGTGGTGTCTGATGCTGAAGTACTGAACTCACCTGCTCAGTCAGATGGACCCTGTTAGGAACTCGCTCTCTGGATTTCCTCTTTTGCGTACATAGCTCCTTCAGGAATTTGGCATAAGCTGGCACCTGCTGAATAGCATCGAGCAAAGGTAGGTTGATCTGCACATGCTTGAAGATATCAAGCATGTCCTGGATCTTCGCACCTTGCTTCCCTCTATAACCAGGAGACTCTAATGCTTTGGGATAGGGTGGTGGGGGAATATACTCTGCTGGCTCCTCCTCTTTGCGAGAAGGCTCACTCCTATCCTTCTTCTTCTCTGAGGATAAAGATGATGAAGGTGATGATGGGGATGGGGATGATGATTGAGCCGACGTAGGTGAAACAATGGTCTCTGGCTCCTCTATCTTCTCTCTACTCTCTCGCTCTTTGCTCTCGACGTGATACTCACGTCCACTCCTCAAGGCCATAACTGATTTAGCCTGCTGCTGTGTCTCAGTATGAAATAGGCCTCCAGTCATCTGGTCCTTACCCTTCGGGTTCATGACAGCCTGACTCGGCAATGTACCCTCGGGTCTCCTACTAATAGCCTCAGCTAACTGTCCCCATTTGCGACTCTAACTTCGCAATGGACTGCATATGCGAGCTCAAAATCTGGCTACACTTCTCGAAGGCATTCTGATTAGAGGTTTTCACCTCTTGGAATGCCTGGAGAAGTCTCTCCTCAAAAGATGTCTGCGGGGCAGACTCCTGCTGAATCGGGGAAGGAACTGAAGAAGAAGAAGACTGAGCATAGTTCGGTCTTTGAAATGGCTGAGTAAAAGATGGCTGCCGAACTGGCTGAGAGGAAGAAGGCATCTGTATAGAAGACTGTGGATTCTTCCATGAAAAATTGGGATGGTTACGCCAATCCGGATTATATGTCGATGAAAATGGGTTATTTGGCGGTCTGACGTAACCCTGAGCTGCCTGAACTTGTTCTTGAACAAATTCAGGGTACTGAGCTGCTGAAGGGCACTCAGTGATCTCGTGTGCCGGACTGGCACAAAGAGTACACACCTGCTGTGTAGTGGATGGTCCTGAGAGAAGCTGGTCCAGCTTCTGAGCAATCATGTCTACTTTGCACTGTAGTGCAGTAGATGGACCAATCTCAAGAACACCAGCTTTCTTCTGAATGCTGGGTGTGGCTCTATCAGAATGAGAGCTCGAAGCATGGTGGAGTGAATTCTCGGCCAATGTATCAAATAGCCTCCATGCTTCGTCCTCGCTCTTCAGCATGAATGTCCCACTGCATGAAGAGTCGATCATCTGACGATTCTTGTCAGACAATCCATCATAGAAACTCTGCACCAGTTGCCATTTCGGCACCTGATGATGGGGGCATTTCCTGAGAAGATCCTTCATTCTCTCCCAGGTCTCATAAAAGCGCTCACCATCTAGCTCTGAAAAGCTAGTGATGGCTCTACGATATTGGTTCGTGCGACCAATGGGAAAGTATTTCCGAAGAAACTCCTGTTGCAACTGATCCCAGGACTCTATTTCTACAGAATCTAAGGACTTTAGCCAATACTTGGCTTTGTCCTTCAATGAAAAAGGGAATAGAGTCAACCTCAACGCATCATCATCAAAATTCTGTATCTTAACAGTAGAACAGATTTCAAGGAATTCATCTAAGTGTCGGTAGGGATCCTCATGACTAAGGCCATAAAAGGATGGAAGCATTTGAATAATGCTGGCCTTAATCTCATAATGTGGCGCTCCTACATCGGGTCTCCGAATGCAGGATGCCTGAACATAGTCTGTGGGAATGAAGTATTCCCGCAGAGGGCGTGAAAGAACTGGGGGTGGAGGTGGAGGATCCATGTCAGCCATTGTTGCCGAACTTCGATGAGAATGTAAAATTCTCTCTGGGTTGTCAACAAATGGGTGTAATGGGGTTCCTAGACCTCGTCGACCCTGCATACACTGGTACTAAGACCAGATGTAAGCAAACGACCTAACTAAAAAAATTAACTAGCACAGATACTAAAATGTAAATAAGCAAATAACAGTAACTAAAAACAAACAAATATGCTATATAGCTATGTCAGAATTCTATACTAAATAATTAAATAACAAAGTAAACTATTCTAAAATGCTAAAACAAATAAATACAGGAAATCACAAACTATGTTTTTCTAAAACCCACCTGTCTAATCGCTCCTTGCAGAATGATAATTAAGTGAATCCTAAAAAGAACAATATGTGAATCCTATATTTACTAACTATGTTAATCCTATATTCACTTACTAATCCTACTAACTAAAAAGAAAACAACTAATTAACTAACTAAAACAAAATAATAATAAATTAAACTCTAAGAAATAAAGTAATTAATTCGCCGTTCCCCGGCAACGGCGCCAAAATTTGGTTGATATTTTGGAATGCTCTTTTTTAAAACACTTATTTTCAATAAAACTTTGGAAAATCGTCAACCAAAAATATAAAAACCGACTTTCCACAAAGTGGTAAGTACGGGTCGATCCTCAGGGAACAGGAATTAATAACTACAATTCTAGAAAATTTAATTTATTAATATCAAATGGCAATCTACAATTATAAAGTGAATACAACTACAATTAAGCACTAAAAGAACACTAAACAAGCATTCAGTCTTCTGCTCCACACCAAGGGTATTTCTGTCTTTTCGCCACTTAGAGAATCTTCTCACTTGTATAATAACCCTGGAAACTAAATATGCTTTTCAACCTAAAAATGCAGAAAAGTACAAAGTTAGTTTTCTATTTTAATTATGCAAACAACAACTAAAACTATATCTAATTCTACAAAAATAATAAACAAATGCTACTTATCAAACAAAAATTAAATAAAATACTAAATTAATTCTAAAATTAACCAAATTACTTCTACTAATGCTGTATGATGATTATGCAAATTCTAAAATACAGAAACTACTGAAAACAAACCTAAAATGCCGAAACTAAGAAAATTACGAAACTGCCCCTAACTAGTGTAAACTAGCAATCTGACAGGTTATCGGAAAACCACTGTTTGACAGGGCAAACGAGGTCTGATTTTCCCGAAATTTGTTTTGTTCTGCAACTGACAGATTAAACAAATTGACAGTTTTTACAGAATTGAAAAACAGTATCTGGAACTCCAGATATAAGCGTTTCAAATCTGGGAAAAATCAGGATATCGTCAGTCCTCTAATTTAAAATCCAGAAAAAGCGGTTTTCACAAAACACTTAAAAATCAGACCAAATCAACTTCGAATGAACTGAAATTTGGTCTGCAGTTAAATAACACGTTAATAAAGTGAATAAAAGAAAAAAATTTGGAAAACACAGAATTTTTGCTCAGAAAATAATTCTGTTGCGACAGGGCAAAAATCTGGTTTTTATTTGAGTGCACTATTCACTTTATGAACCTATTTACCCCCTATCAAATGTAATCTACACCTAATGCAATCTAAATGACATTGTATAACAGTGTATATGCAGATGAATATTAGGAAAACACTAAATGCACGACGAACAAAACACTACAAGCAATTTATGACTAGAACGAAGTTAACTAACAATGGAAATGCAACTATGCTCAATAATAAAATACAATCTAACTACTAAGTTAACTAATATCTAACTATCATTCAAACCACAATGAAACACATTTCATACATACTAAATAAATACGCTATACGTACACACACTTCTACACTAAAACTAAATTAGATAAATAAACTAATTAATATAGAAATCAAAAGAAATAATAAGAAATGACTTACTTAACTAAAGAACGAAGGCTAAGGTTAGGTTTCACTTGGTTGACTCGACTAGGATCGGTTTCGACTTGAGTAGGTTCAGTTTGGGTTTGGATGCACTCGGATGGGATTAGGTAGGCTCGATTTGACTAGGTTGAAAGAGATAGGTTCGAGCTAAGGTTAACTCACTAATTGGATTCGGTTTTGAGTTACCTTAATCAACTAGGTTCGGTTGACTTAGGTGGACTCGGTTTGACCTTAGTTAAGGTTGGGTTGGGTTTGGCTAAGGTTGACTCGATCTCGGATTGGTCTTGACTTGGACTTAGGCTAGGCTAGGGTTTGAACTTGGTTTAGGATAGACTTAGTCAACTAGGTTCGGGTTGACTTAGACTCAACTAAGTTGGACTCAACTTAGGTTCGACTAGGCTCGAATGGGCTAAGGTAAGCTCGGTTTGACTCACTAGGTTTAGACTAAGTTTTTACCCGAGTTAGGTCTTTGACTAGGTTTGACCAAGGTTGGGTTTTGGATTTAGGTCTAGCAAGACTAGGATGAACTCGGTTTAGGTAGGCTTGAACTAAGTTGAATCAACTAGGTTTGACTTAGATAGGTTAGGTAGACTAGGTTGACCTAACTTAGGTTAGGGTTGACTCCACTAAGCTTGACTAAGGTTGGGCTTTGGTCTTAGACTCGACCTAAATGCGGTTTAGGCTTTGACTTGGGCTAGGCTAGGTTTTGACTAGACTCAAAGGGGGTGTAGACTAGGGGTTGACTCGACCTAGGCTCGGTTTGACTAGGTTAGGTCTAGACTAAAGTAGTAACCTCCTAATTAAGCTACAATTAATCCAAAGTTCACGATTTTAATGGAGGAGGTTGGAAAAAGGAATGTAATAATTACCAATGTTCAAACTTTGAAATGCTTTGGATTCTCAAAAATCGCCCCATTTAAAGAGGGAGTTACACTCCTTAATTGCCTTTAATGCCTTTTTGGAAATCTGAAAAGGCCAATCTAGAAATCCACGATTTTTGCTTTTCAAGATAGAATTAAAATGCTTTTAATGCTCTATGGAAATCGTGTAACCTAGATTGGAATTTTGGTTTAATTGCAAAACACTTTCCAAAGTTAAGGAGTAACTCCTTCATTAATGCACATTCAAAATTCAAATCTTCCTTAAATGCCTCACACGATTTTTGAAGAATATCCTTTTTCCAAAAGCTTTCCAATTTTCAATTACTTTAATTACCTCCCTTCTCAAAAATCGCCAACTTCAATGGATGCTACTTTCTAAACTAATAGACTTAATTATACCTAGGGAACAAAAGAACTTAAATGGAAAATCGATTTCCTAGGAGTTAATGCTAACCTAATTCCAAAATTACCTAAATACAACCCTAAAAACGGCTAAAACAATAAACCCTAATACATTGAACGTAGACAACCTAATTAAACCTACCTAATTGCAATTAAGAATTACCAAAAACAGCTTAGAGCTCGAATTGAGCTCTAATGGCTGCCGCCCCTCCTTGGGGAAGAAGAAGACTAAAAAAAAAATACAACCTAAAAGAAAATGATTAAACTAAACATCAAACACTTTTGATAAAACTAAATTAAAATCTAATAAAAAGAACTCCTAATTACACAAAGGCAAACATAAACAACACTATGCTGGAATTCATAAAAAAAACATCAAGAATTAAGACTCGATTTTTGGAATTTTCTCAATAGACCTAAAACACAAAAAACACAAAATGATAAAAACGATTATCTAGAGTAGTCCTAAAATGCTAACTCTACCACAACACACTTTGCAACACTGTAAAATCAATAAAATATGCAGACATGCAGTATGAAGTAGAAGCTTACACACACACCACTAGCAAACAAAATAAAAGAAATCGGCTAGATGAGATTCTAGCCAATTTTCACAATTTGAATAAAAAATCTTTAAAAATCAAAGACACCCAAATCAAGCAATGACTCAACCCTCAATAGATCTGCAAGAACTCACTAGAATCGGATCTATAAAGGGTCTATTAACCCAGCATGGCTGCTAAAACCCGAACTAAGGCAAAAATTGAAAATAAATCAAAATCGGCTAGAATGGATCTAGCCGATTTTTAATGAAAAATGCCTTTCTTCAAGTCCCCAACACCGAAAATAACTCAAACTGATCTTTTTGAAGGCTTTTTCTGTAGAACTAACACAAACACACACATTGGATAAGACAACCCAAATCGGCTAGAAGAACCTCTAGCCGATTCACACATTTTTCTTGAAAAGTGATGAAAATCGGTACTCGAACATGCAAACAATGAAACAATCCTAGGTCTATCGTGCTGGTCTATGCACGAATACTATTCTAAGGTTGAAACAAAAAGAAAACCAAGAAACATACAGAAAATAACAAAACCAAAAACCACACACAAAAATCGGTTTTATCTAGAAGAGAAGGAAGAAGAAGACCTACCTTTTGGAAGATCCGACGACCGGGGGGGTGAAGAAGAGCGGACCGTGGCTGGAGGTAGACGTCTTCTACAGTTCAAGGATGCTGTACTTCACCAAAAACGGCACCTATTGCAGCTGCTACACGTTGGAGATCCACCGATGATGGAATGTGAGCCGATTCGCGATCGGAGGGTGTAGAAAGCCGGATGGAGGTAGGGCCGGCTCACCTTGGTGTTGTGTTGCGCACTTCCGCCCAAGGTTAATGGTCTCCACCTCTGCTACACCTGCAAAAGTACAGAAAAATGGTGAAAAGACAGCAAGGAATAAGAAAGAAAGGAAAAGAAACCAAAGAAAGCTTGAAAATATGCTTGAAAATCAAGCATAGGTCGATCTTCAATGGCCAACACTTGGGAAAGATGGAGAGGAAGGAGCTGCTGCTGTAGAGTCACTGTAGGGGGCGTCCAAACACAGCCAAAGACGCCTAGGGCTTCTCTAAAAAGTATATTTATACTTTTTGGAATTTGCAAAAACAATGTTATAAAAAAAATATTTTCTAGGCGCCTCTTTTTGGGGGGTTTTCAGAAAAACTTTTTGAAATGGATCTGGATAGGCGTATGGGTTGGGTTTTGGACTTTTAAAGAGTTGATCCAAGGTCCAATTGACCTAATTGGGTCGGATATGGATCCGATCCACCTCGAAATCCGTGCCCAAACACTGAAATAGCCATAACTCTCTCATTTTAACTCTGATTTTTCTGAAATTCGAACCATAGCCCCTTACTATCAAAACACATCTAAACATGGGTTTAAAACCTTAAACTTGACACAAAATGCATGAAAAACTTGTTTACATGATGTGCAATTCATGCATCATCATCCAGCTTATCCACAATCACAAATTCTACTGGCTGTCACCATTTCTGCAATAATCCATTCCATGTTTGCTTCATTTTTTTTAGTTTTGATATGTCATAGCATACCTTAGGCATAATTGTGTATTTTGGGTTTTGGGATTGCATATTCTTTTCTAAAATTTCATAATAACCGGTTCATACACATCGTGATATCTCGTCTCATTTCCATGTAAACACAAGATATTAGGCAGGAGCATCCCATCATTCCATCTTAAACTTCAAACATGATATCTCTTGTGATATGCATCTTTTGTTTATGCTAACTCTTGTTTTGCAGGACTTCTTTCTTAGCTTAGAGGCTTTGACATGTTCAAGTTCAATTCAAATAATGTAATAGATAGAGCATAATGAAATTTTTTACATTTTCAGCTTTAGATTAGAATGTATGAGTATTGTAGATACCCTAAATTGATTATTTCATATTATTTTCTCTTTTATTCCAAAACTTCACAAATGGCAACACGAATGGCACGTGCACTATTCTAATGAAAGGTGATTAAATTCTTAGTTGACGATTTGCATCAATGGCCATAGTCAGGGTGTGAACAATTCTTATGATTTCCATCTTCTATGGAATAACACTAGGTCCACTGAATTCTTTTCAAAAATCATTATATTTTTCTAAATATTTTTCTCTTTTATCAGAGTTTAGTTTAAAATTAATTCAATATATATATCAATGGCCATAGTGAGGATATATTGAGAGTTACTTTCATTTTAAACTCTATAAAAGCACCAAAATATGTTTTATTCTTCACTTGAATTTAAATATGATTATTATATAATACATTCAATGACCATAGTCAAGGATGTATCATATCTTCAATCTTATTGTAATTCATTTAAAGAGTAAAATAAGATTTTCAAATCCAATTCCAAAATTCTTTAAGTTCATTCACCATTTAAGATAGAATAGCATCATATTTTCAAAATTCTTTTCCGAAATCCAAGTGATCTCAAATACCTTTCTTCAATCTTTATTTCGAATTCATTCTCCTATCTTACTTCAAAGATTTAAATTTCGATTTCAAAGTCCAAATTGACTTTGAAATTCAAATTCAAATTTTATATTCAAAATTCCATTTCAAAATTCAATTCAATTTCAAAGTTCAATTTAAACTTTGAAATTTCTGATTCATCTTCTGATCTCAAAAATTCAAGTTTTAAAATCAAATTTATCCTTTATTTAAGTCTTGATTCTCAAAAATTCAAATCAAAGTTTTGAGATTGACTCTGAATCTCAAAAATTGATTATTTTCCAAAGTCTTGAATTCAATTTGGGTTTTTCAAAACCCAAACCCATATTCAAAAAGTCTCATTTAGACTTTCAAAATCCAAATCCAAAGTTAGAACCCAATCCCAACTTGGATTCAGATTTCCAAATGCAATCTCCACTTTTGGATCTCAGACTTCAGATCAAAATTCCATTTAGGATCCAGAATTTAATTCCATCTTGGATCTCAGACTTTAGATCCAAATTTCATTCAAAATTTCAGATCCAGTAGCCAGAATTCAACTTCATCTTGGATCTCAGACTCCAGATCCAAATTCCATTTGGGATGCCTGATTTCAAATCTAAGTCTATCTTGATTTCCAAATTCCAAAAACCCATTCCATTTCTCTTAAACCAATCCCATTTGGATTTCTCAGATTTTATTCTAAATTTCAAAGCTTCAAATGTAGAATTCAATTCCATTTCAAATATTCATTCCCTCTCCTAGACCCAAGTTCAAAAATTCTAATTCAAAGTCCATTTATGACTTTGAAACTTCTTTTCTTTTCCTTTTATCTCAAAACTTCAAATATCTATCAAAGATCTATCTCAAGTTCTAAAGTTAGATTCCACCATTTCTTCACTCCATTATCAAGTCCATCTCAGAAAACTTGGAAATTTTCAAATCATTTTCCCAAAATAGCATATATCCTTGCATTGCACAAGCATGATTCTGTATGCATTTAGACTTAGAATAAATTCTTAGGTAATATTAAGGCAAAGCAAAAGGCATAAATTTGATCCTTGGTTTGATTACCCCTGGTAAAGGCGCCAGGAACGGTCGAACCTTGTACCGACGAGCGAGCCCCGTCTCCCAATTTTCCCGCAAATATTTCAAAAACAGAGACGAGTAACCTTTTAAAAATCTTTTTCAAAAATTAAGGTCAAGTGAGACCTTCGCAGAAGATTTCCTCTCTCTCTTCTTTCTTTTCTCTTTTCTGACTTTTATTTTCTCCGTTCAAAAAGGAGGAAGTAGAGGTTGGAAAGGAAAAGAGAAGGAAGAGAGAGAAATACCAAGAGAGGAAAATTTTTGCGATGATCACAGTTTTGGTGACCGTGATGGGACTCGTCTTCGTCCAGTCAAATTTAATGCCTTTCCTTTTGCTTTGATATTATCTAAGTCTTTATTCTACAAATGTCAGCTATATTTTCATGCAAACCTTAGGAGCCTAGACTTTGTCCTAAGCTGACATCATTGCATATAGGATCTAAGTATGGTTTGGTAGGACCATATTGAGGAGATTATTCCATGCTCACATTAGACTTAGGTCTGAAATACAACTCTCCTCAATTCTAGGGATTGAATGCAAACAACGAATGCAAGTGTATGCCTCTCTTCATTTTAATCTATCTCTTTTAGGACTTGCATTAGAAACATCTAATTTTATTGCATGCTGAACATGTTTTTGAAAAAAAAATCCCTACTTATATTGTCCCGGTCCTCACATTGCTGGGTTGTCTCACTGAACCATAGTTCGGGAAAGAGCCTCACAACTGGACCACTTATTTGGGTTTGCACCCCCCTACCACGTACCTAAGGGCCATAGTCAGAGGTATATCAGTAGGTGCTCAAGGATGTTGGGAAGCCTTTACCTTAGAACCAAAGAAATATTTTATATGCCACGTGCTTCGAGCTTCGGCTTGAGTATATCAACACACCTTGATTGGAATCAGATGATATGAACCTTAGAGTTAGGATTAAGGTCCTACGAGCCTTTTCAAAATTTTCATTTAGAGTCAGCTTCTAGGGAGTGCTATTCTGTGCATCATTGCTTGTATAAATTGATTCTTTTGTAGATATTATCTTGAAAATTCTTATTTTTCAAAAACCCTAGGTATTTATTTCATAAAAATTCTTTTATTTTCTCAAATCCAGGATTGTATATTTCTTATTTCTTTATTCTTTCATTTCTTAAAACCTGGACATGTCTTTTAAATTTTCTTACCTGTTAAAAAGTTCAGGCATATTTCTTTCTTTTCTTCTGATTTATTTAGTTTCTTTTGATCCCACCTGCAATTTCTTCAAAATATTTCAGGTCTTGTCGTTCATTTTTCAAAAATATGTCTTTTTAAAATTCTATCTTCCCATCCAAGGTCTCTTTTTTATCAAAGAGATCTCTTCTCAGAACCTTTAAAATATCTCCTTCATCGTCTCTTTTCTCAAAAACTCTTTGAGTTTAAATCCTTCCTTTATTCTACAGAAAGCGTCAACATTTCATCATGGTTCAGACAAGAGCAGGAAGAAGGGCAGCTCAGCGGCACAATGATAGCGAAGTGGAAGAGATGAACTCTTCCAGATTGTCCCAAAAACATGATTCAGATGAGGATGATGTCGACCCAGCGATGTATAAAATCTTTCAAAAGATGATGGCAAAAATGATGTCCGAGCAAGCTGGGGCAAGTTCAAAGAAAACATCCTCTAAAAACAATGTCAAAAGGAAGCCAGTAAAGAAACATGTCAGGATCAACAAGAAGAAAGTTCAGCAGGACAGCACCTCAGAGGGTTCAAAATCAGCAAGAGAGGATTCCGAAGAAGAGCTGTTTGTATTCGTCCCAAAACAACTGCGACAGCCCAAAAAAGTAGCAGAAGAACCTGAATCAGTCAACAAGCCTAAAGATGGGGTCCCAGCAGAGGATTCAATTCAAGTATTAATGAAGATGGACAAAGATCTCCAGATTCAAGATAAAGGAAAGAAGGTATATACCAGACAAGATTTCTACCTCGGTCTAGATGGGGACAGCAGCTTGGAAGACCTCCCCTCGAAAATTTATTAAGTTCAATGGGTCCGGCAACCCTGTAAACACCCCAAATTTTCACTCACCTTTTTGACATCGCCCTAAATCGGCACATTTCAGTTCTTCGAAAGCAATGAAGGGCAAAATGGTCATTTTCCAAGATTGAACCTTGCAAAAAGTCCTAAATTTCATTCTTGAGCCTCAAAATTTCTATATTTAGGTTCAGAGACATCTTCAAACTGCAAATTTTCAAAATCTCATGCTTAACCAGAAGCCAGAATTTTCAAATTCAAATTCAGAGTGGCAATCTTGTAGAACATGTCTTTTGCATAGCATTGCATGAGCATTTCATATCATTTCACTGCACAACATGTCATTTTGAGATCCAGAACTCCTAATTTTCAAAATTATCAATCCAAATTTGATTTCTAAACTTTTCAAAATTGATTTTAAAACCCTGGGTTTTTAAAATCATCAATTCTTCTCATTTTACCCCCAGGACCCCGGATTACGAAAAAGTTTTCTCAAGAAAACAATCTGGCTGGTTTTGACATTTCAAAATTTCGCCAGTTGGAAAGAGGGGGATACAATTTCAAAATTCATAAGATCTTATTTCAAACTTTTACAAAAAGGCTCCGAATTTCCCTACTTCTTTCAAAAATTTTGCCTTGAAGAACCATTTTCTTCCAAGTTTTGAAATCAAGCCAAATTTTGCTTCGTGTGTTTCTAAACTAGCCTATTATTGTGAAAATTCTAAAATATTTCATTTGGCTCTTATTTCAAATAAAGGACGTGGGACCCGCCTCGAGGTGGTGTCACACTCAAATTCTCAAAAGTTTCCCTTATTTTCAAAATAGTGCCCATTCGGAAGTGGCACCGATTTATAAAACCTTGTTTTCAACTCAATTTTAATAAAATAATTAGTAGGCCCACGTAGGTGGCGCCCCACTAAGGCTCCTTGCCAAGAAAAGCATTTTTTTTTCTTTCTCTCAAAAAGTTTCAAATCTAGCTGAGGTGGCACCACCTTAAAAAAGAAAGAGAAAAAGAAAAAAAACAAAATTCATTTTTATCATTTTCCTTTTTTTTATTTTGTTTATTACTTTTTAGCCCCCAAAACGGAGCCACCGTAAAACCCCCATTTTACCTAACTTTTCAAAAAAAAAAAATTTTTTTTTTTGCTGGAGAAAGGGAGTCGCCCCCCCCTTCAAAATGGCGAGATTTCAAAAAAAAAAAAAATTCAAAATCTTGTTTTAAAGGTTATCAAGAAACCGATTCAGAGGCGTCGGATTTGGGGGAAAAGAGATTGGGGCTGGCTATTAAGAAGGGGGAAGGGCCAACGAAGAAAGGGGGCTTCGTTTTTTTTTAAATCTACCTCTTCTTCTCTCCCCTTCTGCAGTTTCTTGCTTCCAGGACCTTTCAACGAAAGACCCAGGAAAGGGAGACCCTCTGCTCCCCCTTATCCCTGAAATCCTTCTGCTCTCTTTCCATTAGCCCTCGTTCCCCTCACAGTTAGCTGCTGCTAGCCTCTCTCAATGACACATTCAGGGAATCCGATCTAGTTGGGAGCAAAAGACAAAGGAAGGACCCTTCCTGCGCAACCCAAACTCGCCCAAGGTGCCATTACTTTCCTCCTGTCATCTTCTATTGTCATAAAAGCATTATATGCATTATCATTCTGCAAACAGCAGTATTGATATGCATCATGCGATAGCAACTTTAGCCTCTTTTGCTAGCTACAACCCCTCCATCATTTTTTTTTTCTTTTCTTTTACCCCTTTATCGGCAGCCTTATTCTTCATTCAGTGGTTATTTAACAGCATGATGTTATGACTCTGCACATTTGGTTAAACTTGAGGTGTTTCGTAGATTATCCAAGCGTCATCATTCACATTCCTCTGGGTCGGCCATTGAGCATCATCGATCTGCCCTGCTCATGTCTATGGTTTGAGGGTGGGAGCAGCAAATCTAATTTGCTGCAAAATTGTGGTTTTGCTCTGTCCATCAGACCAATCTATCACAGGTCTCGACTGACGCCTGTGAGCCATTTGCAATGCATCCTCAGATCGACATACTCTGATTATGGCCTACCTGTCTCGAATTCCTCTCCAAGCATTCATCTTAAGTCCCCTTAGCATTTCTGTTATGTTTGTCTGGCAAGATAACAAAAATACTTACCTTTTCAGTTATAGTATTTCCCCCATATTAGCACCCGGTTCATCTCTGCATCTTAGATGTTTTAATTTTTTTTTCTTTTCTCTTTTTTTTTATTTGATTTGTGTAGTAAACAGATTACTTGTGTGTTAATGTTTAATTAACAGGGATTCATGAATATTAAACAGCGTGTTCCATTCTTGTACATTGGCTTGTCATATGTAGTCTCCTGTGTGTGTTCAGGACAACCCACCCAAAGGGCCAAACCAGCAGGTCTATCTTGCATCTAACTCGGATACGGGATGATTCAGCCAATAAGCTTCATCAAGTCACCCAATACAGCTTCTGTATCATTTGCTGTCAAACTCACGAGTTTATGTATTTCGGCCTCATCACCGATGCATCTCCTTATGAACCTGTTATGCCTCATGTACTTTTACAATTCTCTTACATATATTTACAGGATATAAATTTCATCCTCGCTCTTATTAGTCTGGTCAAGATCGTCTTTCTTATTTGATGAAAATATATGTCTGATGATATCAGTCACAGTTTAGAATAAGGATTCTATATGATTGGTAGATGACAGCATAGCATGATTACCTCGTTGATATATGTATACAAAACCATGATATTGATTTTTTGTATTCACTTTTTTTTTATATAGCTATATCATATGTGATTCTTGCAGTGCATATTTCATTTCCCTGCATGTTCAATTAGCTTTTTTTTTTACTCAATATCCCTAGGCACTCCATTTACTGAATATATGTCCTAATTCCTCTTATCTCCTTCTATTTATTATAGGTATTTGTTTTATAATCATTTCTATGTCAACACATCACTTCCCCTGTAAACCATCTACCTTGCTGCCCAAACTTTTGCACATTAACCTGTGTCTCATTTAGCCTACTTTTAAAGGTGTTGTGTACTCTATCACCGGTTGCAGTTTCGTTCATGGCCGTCACCCAAGTCATAAACATTTCCAACTTACATGTATTACATACATTTTCCAATCAAACATATTCTGGGCATTTCCTACTCCATTCTGTCATGTCCGTTTCTCATTTAGTAATTTACTTAAGCCTAATTTTAGACATCCTTCACTTAGCATAGGTATGAACTTTAGGTATTAGCCTGAGTCCAATCATGTAGGTTAGTTCAAAATGTAATTTTGTTTTTCTTTTGTAGTTCTTGTATTTCCATTCCTCGTACTAATCCACTTTTGTAGGAAAATCTGGAGAATGCTGATTCTTTTACATTATATTTTTTTATTTATTTCATTTATTTTGATTCATGTGAGTGATGTAATAATGTAACTTTGGAATAATATTTACTTTTACTGCTTAGATTAGGCTGCATCTCATATAGTTTAATTTCAGCAATATCCTGATTCTATGATTCATATATCTCATTTTATAAAATCACCATGGATGTACACGAATGGCACGTGCACCAACTCTTAGGGAGTTGATGAACTCGGTGAAATCCATATTTACGGCCCTAGTCGGAATATGGACGAGACCCAGATCCATCATCTTTCTACTAGTCACATTGAGCCTACACTCTTAGGCTATCTTAAAATGCACATCATATTTCTAATATTTTCAAAGTATTGTGCATTAAATCAATTAAACTCTGAACATATTCATGGCCACAGTCAGAATATGTGAAGGATTTATTTTGACTTAATACACATTTTTCAAACAAATTCCTTAGAAAATCTTTTCAAAGTGCATTCATTCATTCATTTGCATCACGAAATCATTGGTTTTCTTGTGATTTTCTTAAGAAAATTTCATTCTCAAGAAATCGATTCTCAAGAAACTCTGAGAAATTTTCAAAATCGGTTTTCCCAAGTCAAGTTTTCCACAGTTTTCCATGGAAAATGTTATTTTCTTAAGAGCTTCAAAAGAGTTTTCCAATCTTGCTCAAGAATCAAAAATCAATTTTCAAGGGTTTTAAGGCTAAGACTCCTAGGATTTCAATTTCCCAAGTTCAGTCTTTCTTCTCCAAAAAGTTTTCTTATAAACTTTCCATCATTTTCCTAAGAAAATTCTCAAAGTCCGAATTTTCCCGAGAAGTGTTTCCTTTTTCAAATGTTCACCTTTTTCTCAAGAATCACTTCTATTTTCCCAGGATTTTCAACCATTCATGATTTTCCCACAACTTTATGAGCTTTCCCGTGATTTCAAAAACCCTTTTCTATCTGAGTTTCCTAAGAAATTGACCTTTTTTCTGAGAAATGTTTTCCAACTCCAAAGATTTCCAAGCATACATCATGTTTTTTTCCAACTTATATTTTACAAAGTCTCATAGCACATGCCTGAATTCTCTGTGCATATAGGATAGAACACAATTTGGATGATTTAACTAAGTCAAGCACAATTTTGGTCCTTGGTTCGATTACCCCTATTAAAGGCGGCAGGAACGTTCGAGCCTCGTACTGACAGGTCGAGCCCCATCCCATGGATTTTCCCGCAATTTTCAAAACGGAGGCGAGTATTTCAAAACAATTCCCAAATCCGGTCAAGTTTGAATCGCGAAAGCATTCCCTTTTTCTCTTCCGCAAGGAAGAGAAGGCGAAAAAAAAATTTCGCGATGATAACAAACCCAAAGGCCCATCTCGCAATGTTCTTCGCCGAATGCGCCAGATTCAGTGAAGACAATCGGGCCCTCTTCTTGTGCTTTCCTCGCAGCTTAGAAGGCATAGCAGCAAAATGGTACGCAGAGCATATCAACTCCGTCGAGCTGCAAAATTTTGATAAAGTTGTTAATCTGTTCGTGGAACGATTCATGTTCAATACGGAGGCACTGTCAACCCTCAATCACCTGTATAACCTGAAGCAAGAAGATAAGGAAAAGGCCGTAGACTTCATTTGGAGGTGGAGAGATACCTGCAACAAGATGAGAACCCCCATTTCAGAGGAGCACGCACTCCAAGTTATCTTGAACAATTTTTCTCAGCCTCTTAGAAGCCTCATTTCCACTTACCCATCTAAATCATTCATAGAGCTTATCGAACGAGCTGAATGGCTCGAGATGGGGATGGACAATAGGAATTATGAGGGTATCACTCTCATCAAGGGTGGTCAAGAGCTCAAGAAGAAGGCAAATTATACCTTCTCAGCCAACTCTGGGGGCAGTAGCAGCAAGGATAGCACAAACAAGCAGATGGGGCAGCGAGAGCAACCCTCCAAGAAGAATGACAAGCCAGTTCTGGCCAAGCAGAAGGAGAAGATAAAACGTGAAAGTTGGGGTTATGACCACCAATTCACTGCTCTGGAACAGTCTCTCGAGCAAGTTCTGGAATACATGTTAAGTAAAGATATGATTAAACTTCCGAGAGTTGCTGATCCCCCGGTTTCTTTGGGAAAATGGAAGGACAAGTTCTGCAAGTTTCACCAAGCAGTGGGGCACGATACCGAGCACTGCTTCGTCCTAAAAAACATCATCCAGAATTGCATTGATAAAAATCTTCTGATAGAGGATGAAGAAGAAGAGCAGTCCGCCTTCCTAACCAAGACTTTCCCGGACCACTCCAAGAACTAATGATGTTGAAGTTTCTCTGTTTTTTCTCTTTTTTTTAGTCATCTTGTAGGGGCAAGTTAGCCCCAATCTTCTGTGATCTCTTTTTGTAAATATCCAAGTTTTGTTTTCAGTCGTTACTTATCAATGAAACGTCAATTTCCTTCCTATCTTCGATATTCAATTCTTATTTTCGCCATGTTGGGGCATCTTTTGTTGAAAATTACATTTACGCTTCAAAATAATCTTTTGCCTTTAGATTCCTATTCTTTTCAGGATGAGGGACAATCCCGACAATCCTTCATGGGAGAAATGATATTACCTATGAGGGTCTTTTAAAATTCTAAAAATCTGAAAAATTTCTGCAAAATCCTCGTCATAATCACCAAAGATTCAAAATTTTGGGTCCAATCTTTCAAAAATCAACTCTTGTGTTGATATCCTTTTCAAAAATTGGTTTTAAAACTATTGTTCTCAAAGAATCAACCCTCATGATGATCTCTCTTCAAAATCAACCCTCGTGTTGATTCTTCTCCAAAAAGATTAGCTCTCATGTTGATCATTCTTCAAAATCAACCTCACAGTTGATCCTCTTTTCCAAAAATGCTTTTTCTCATAAACATTCTCGTCTCATTTTAAATATCCCACATGCAGGCAGGATCAAACAAACTCTTTTTCTCAATTTTTATCATTTTTTGTTTATCAATCTTTATCAGTTTTATTCACCTTTTTCAATTTTATTGATTTTTCATCCATTTTTATTTCTTCTTGCCAATTCTGATTTCAAATACCCTTTCAAGATAAGGGATAAACCTGAACCTCTTCCCGCGAGGTCCTTCTTCCTTCAGGATCAGGGATAATCCTGAAGTCTTTTATCATCTTCCAAGTATCTTTAATTTTTCTACCAAGCTTCACCATTCTTTTAGATCTTTGTTAATCTTTGTCAATTCTTTATTAATTCTAATTCTTTATCAATTTTATTGACTCTTTATCATTTGTTATCAGTTCTTTTAATTTCTTTATCAACCTTTTATCAAATTTTGTCAAAATTGTCAATTTTATTCTTTTTCCCTTTCAGGTTAAGGGATAAACTTGAATCATCTTCCATATATTCTTTTTCATCAAATCTTCTTTTATCTTTTCTTTCAAAGATTCGAGTTCCGACTCAAGTCTTCCTTTTTATCTTTTCTTTTGAAGTTTCGAGTTCCGACTCGAGCTTCCCTTTGGTTCTAATGCTCACATTGGACCAATCGTTTTCTTTTATCTTTTATCTTTTTCTTGTAAGATTCGGGTTCCGACTCGGGTCTTCCTTTTTATCTTTTCTTTTGAAGATTCGAGTTCCGACTCAAGCTTCCCTTTGGTTCTAATCCTCGCATTAGACCAATCGTTTTCCTTAAAAATTCGAGTTCCAAAAAACTCGGGTTTTCTTTTATCTTTTCCTTTTAAGATTCGAGTTCTGACTCGGGTCTTCCCTTTTATATTTTCGTTTGAAGTTCCGAGTTCCGGCTCAGACTTCCTTTTGGATCCAATGCTCGTGTTGGAACCAATCGTTACGTCAAAAATTCGAGTTCTCAAACTCAATTTTCTCTTTTATCCTTTTTCTTGAAAATCCGGGTTCCGACTCGGGTCTTCCCCTTTTATCTTTCGTTTGAAGTTCCGGGTTTCGACTTGGACTTCCTTTTGGATCCAACACTCGTGTTGGAACCAATCGTTGCGTAAAAAATTCGAGTTTTCAAACTCAATTTTCTCTTTATCTTTTATCTTGAAGATCCGGGTTCCGACTCGGGTTTTCCCCTTTATATGTTCCATCTTCTTGAATATCCGAATTCAGGTTTATTCTCTTTAAAATTCCTTCTTTCCCCTTCAGGTTAAGGGATAAACCTGAGTTTCCCGTTCAGGATAAGGGATAATCCTGAAACCATTCATAGAATCAACGCAACATTCTATAATGGTTCTTCCAAATCCAGTCTAACACTGGTCCTTCATCAAAATCCTTCATCTAATCCAATTCTCACATTGGTTCTTCCAAATCCAGTCTAACACTGGTCCTTCATTAAATCCAATTCTCACATTGGTCCTTCCAAATTCCAATTGCTCAAATTGGTCCTTCAAAATTTCAGTTTTACACTGGTCCTTCAAAATTCCAATGTTTACATTGGTTCTTTCAAATTCCAATTTCTCAAATTGGTCCTTCAAAATTCAAGTTTTACACTGGTCCTTCAAAATTCCAATGTTTACATTGGTCCTTCCAAATTCCAATTGCTCAAATTGGTCCTTCAAAATTCCAGTTTTACACTGGTCCTTCAAAATTCCAATGTTTACATTGGTTCTTCCAAACTCCAATTGCTCAAATTGGTCCTTCAAAATTCCATTTTAACACTGGTCCTTCAAAATTCCAATGTTTACATTGGCCCTTCCAAATTCCAATTTTCTCAAATTGGTCCTTCAAAATTCTAATGTTTACATTGGTCCTTCCAAATTCCAATTGCTCAAATTGGTCCTTCAAAATTCCAGTTTACACTAATCCTTCAAAAAATTCCAATGTTTACATTGGTCCTTCTAAATTCCAATTTTCACAAATTGGTCCTTCAAAATTCCAGTTTTGCACTGGTCCTTAAAATTCCAATGTTTACATTGGTCCTTCAAAATTCCAAATTGCTCAAATTGGTCCTTCAAAATTCCAGTTTTACACTGGTCCTTAAAAATTCCAATGTTTACATTGGTCTTTTCAAATTCCAATTTTCTCAAATTGGTCCTTCAAAATTTCAGTTTTACACTGGTCCTTTAAAATTCCAATGTTTACATTGGTCCTTCCAAATTCCAATTTTCTCAAATTGATCCTTCAAAATTCCAATGTTTACATTGGTCCTTCCAAATTCCAATTTTCATGAATTGGTCATTTAAATTCTAGTTTTACACCAATCCTTCAAAAATTCCAATGTGTACATTTGTCCTTCAAATTTTCAATTTTCTCAAAATTAACCCTTCAAATTTCCAATTTTTAAATTTGTCCTTCAAATTCCAGTTTAACACTGGTCCTTTACCAAAATCTTTTTATCAAAAATTCATTTACAAAGATCCTTCTCAAATTCTAGTTTAACACTGGTCCTTTAGCAAATTCTTCTACCAAATCCCTTTTACCAAGATTTTTTCCCAAAATTCCTTAAACTCATTTTTTGAGTTGGTCCTGTAAAATCCAGTTTTGTTTGATCAAAATCGCCAAAATAAAAAAAAATTAGCCTGAGGTTCTGTCAAAATCTATATTGGGTGTTTATTTTACAAAAGATTCTTAAATAATTTGCCAATGTGTTAAAAATGTGTTGATTCCAATCTTTTACTGCATAAAAGAATCACCTCAGATTACTTCTAGTATTCTTTTCAAAAGGGTGAAACTTCTTTGCGAAAAAGAGTAAGATTCAAATCTTCTCTTTGTTGATCAACCAAGAGGATGTAAGAAATATCCTTGGTATGATTAGCGAAAGAAATATTCAATGATGTTGAAAAGCTAGAAGCGAATCGATATTGATTATAGCTACAACGCATGTTTTAAGTTGATTCTCTGGCAATCAGGCAGTGGAAATATCCTGAGCGATAAAAAGAATCCACTCCATCTATATCTCCTCATTCATTCATTTAAGCAGTAATCAAATATCTGCAAAAGGGATCTCTCAACTGTCGTCAAGATGAAGACGAATAGGCGAGCTAGACCCCCGGGGCCAAAGAAGATTTGGATCATCTCCGAGATGAAGGAGTTTGTGAAGGATACTTCTAGAGAAAGTTTAGATCACCGTTGAGATGAAGGCGAGTTTGATGAACCTACCGACAAACCCTAAATGATATTTGATTTCTAATATTATCTAAAAAACCTTTTGAGCCAATGTCACCAATATAATTCCTGAGAAAAAGGAAAATCAGAGCATCTCCAAGATGACAGAGTTTGTGACGTACCCTTCCCCAAAGAAAAAAAAAAGCCAGGACATCTCCAAAATGAAGGATGATGTAATAAACTTCCCCCGAAAACCCAAGAAAGCTTAATATCTTAAGAAAAGTGCCAGAAAGATCATTTATGGAAAAGTCTCGGGATATCAAACTGCCAGGAATCATCTTTTCTCATACGAAATCCTTTCATCAATGTCTTTTCACTACTCGCTTTTATGAAATTAAGAATACTTTTTCTCTATTCATATTAAGGAAATGAATAACTTCCTTGAAGAAACTCAACAGCTTTAAAATTTGAATCTGACTCCGGAATCCGGAAAGTTAACTTCATTTTGGAGGAAATACTCTAGGTAAAAAGAGGGAATATCTTTCGCACATACATGCACACTTTCAAACATTTGAATCAATTGCAATTCCATCTTATTGGCAAAATTTTCTGGTTATCCAAAAATGAAATAAATGCTCAATATCTATTTTTGATGCAACCTAGCGTTGTTTTTTTTTTTCAAAGAGAGTTGCCTCATTCCGGTGAGGTTATTTCCCCAGTCCCATCAAGGAAGCCATGCTTTGTATATCCATTTCAAATAAAGATTATACCTGAACCTCGTCTCACGAGGTAGTTTTCAAAAATGTCCCATCCATGTTAAGGGCTAAACCTGAGTCTTCTAAAAAACTTCTTATCTTTGTCTCGGCCATGAGACTTCTTCAAAATCTCTCCTTCTACCATGTCAGGATCTTCATCCAAAAGTCCCATCACAAAAATTCTCTTCTTTTCCTCTATCTGATTATTTTCTTCTTGAGGATTTCATTTTTTCCCAAAAACCTTTCCAGATAAGGTACAAAACCTGAAAAATAAAGCTTTTTAAAACCAATTCTTCCACACCCAGTTCATGCATTTTGACTAGGGCATTTTAAAAGAAAATTTGGCGTCTCTTCTTTGCCGCTTCAGCTTACAACCGGCTTAGCAGTAAAGAGGGGCATCTATGAACACCCCAAATTTTCTAAAAATTCCAAAATTTCCCTTTTTTCCCTTGACTTCCGTCATCTAAATAATTGGGTCAATTTTTTTAACAAAAAAAAATCCATTCATTTCTCGGATACACTGGAATCCAGACTCAATTTTCTTTCTGACCCAATTTCTGATCCAAAACGAATATCTGGATCCAATTCTGATCCCGGATCTCTTATTGTCCAAAAAAAATTCAAAAATTTCAAATTCTTGATATTTCTCAGAGTTTTTTCTCAGTCCAGGGTTCTATCTCAATTCAAAAACCGAATTTTAATGTTATATCAAAATTCTCGGACCCACATCCATTTCTGAAACCTGTTTCTGAAATTACATTGGATATTTTTCACAGAAAACACCCTTTTTGCTAAAAAAAACCCTTTTTGAGAAAAATCCATTTTAAAAAGAAACTTTTTGAAAATTTTGAAAAAAATCAAGGAGCCCCTTTGAAAAACCTGCAACGGTTTTCCGTTGCGAGGCTTCTCGAACTCTCTCCCTCTCTCTCTCTCCCTGAAGCTCTCGATGCCTTCTGGAGGCTTCTTCTTCATCTTTAAAAGAGGCACACAAGGCCCCCAATGGAGACACCCATCTTCACCCATCCATCTTGACACTTCTTCTTTCGTCTTTCCCCATTTTCCCAGCTTTCTCATCCTATCATGTAAAGAGATCCGACCCTGCGACAGTGTTACCCTGAGAAGGAGCCCCTCTCTAAATATCTACCTCTCCCTCCTTCTGCAAACTAACCTCCACCCGCCAGCCCTCTTCTCTATTAGTTGAAAGAAGCTAATCCCAGCAACGATTGGGTAAGTAATCATTTTCCTCTCCCCTTTTTAATTCTCTGTAAAAATCTCTTTTGGTTTTTATATTTCTCATTTGATTGTTTGTTTACTTTAGTTTCATTTCTCTATTTCTTTCCTTTATCCAAAGGCACAACGGTGGGATCGACCTGCATATAGCAGGATTGACCCACCCTACACGACATCAATGGAATGTACATTCCAACATTCTCCATCCTCTCTTTGCAATTTACTTCTAATATTGGTTTTTTTTTTCTGTTCTACGTGTATTCATTTCCTGTCTTTCCTGGTATTCATTTTTTATGTATATTCATTTCCTGTTCTACTGATCTTCGTTTCCTGTTTTTCTTATATTCATTTTCTATTTTATGGATATTCATTTTCTGTTTTACTAATATTCGTTCCCTGTTTTGTTTTTTTTGTTTTTTTTTTTGTATTCATTTCCAATTTTGGGTGTATTCATTTCCAACTTTACCTGTATTCATTTTTAGTTTTATGCATATTCATTTCTGGTTGCTAATCTCTTTTTGATTCACTATATTCGTTCCATCCACTGCCTTACATCTATTCCCCCGCCCCCCCTTTTATCTTGGATTGGTTGCATCTTATGGGTTCAGTCTATCTATGTTGCATTTGCATAAACTCCTTTTATCATATGCTTATTAGCATTTTAAACCTAGCATCACGCTCATGTCAATTAGACCAGGCCAACATCCATCATGCGTGTATTATGCATCACCTGCATAAGTCTTTTCTGCATTATTGCATTTTAGTTTGCAACTGTATTCCTGCACTCTGTTCAGCATTGCATAAACATCCGACATCTTCTTTCGCAGTAGGTTTGATCCAAGATTAGGATTGTATTCTCTGTGGCATTTGATTCCACTAACCATGCCATCGTTCACATTCAATCTCCATTAAATTTGAGCGTGTACTCTATACTCATCTGAGATAATCGTGCATTTGTTGTGTCATAAGACCCTCTGTAACAGATCCGTAACCCATATCCCCTGTGCTTTTTGTTTAGGTCTCATGAGTATATCTCCTGCGTGTCATGTTACCATAATCTTGTGCATCTATCCATGATCTCATCTCATCTCATCAATTCATCATCCAGCCTCGCACATCATTAGCATACGTATTGTTTTTGTTTTACTGACTTTGAGGTGGCGTCACACTTTAATTTCCTTTTTATTTCCTTTTATTTAAATTTTTATTCGCATGAGGCCACCCAGAGATGGCGCCACTTGGCACTTTCTCTCTCCTTCCATCCTCTGCCATATGTCAGTGTGGGGTCACTCTGCGGTGATGCCACATGTCCTCCTCCTTGCACCTCCATTAGTTGCCACTTGTCCTCCCTACATCTTCCTCCTTTTTACTTTTTGACATGTGTCAGTGTGGAACCTCTTTAAGGAGACGCCAGGTGTCTTCAATCCTCTTCTTTATCACATGCCACGTGTCACATGTCCACTCCCTTTGTTTCTCTCTCACTTGCCACATGGTACAGTGGGGCCACCCTAAGGTGGCGCCACATGGGCATCCCTCCGTCCTCCAGAACCAACCAAGTTCAAATTTCAAAAGGAGACTGAGGTGGTGCCATCTGAGATACCTCCTCCTGCAGCCGACACATGTCCAACTCTCCCTTCTCCAGAAAAAGCAGAATCACCCCCCCTTTTGAGGTGGCACCATCTCTGAAAAGAGCTCTCCTAAAAAATAGTTCTGCAGATTGCTTTTAGGAAAAGGCAAAACCAAAATTCAAAAGGCCTCTGAGGTGGCACCATATGCTTCCTCTGCTCCTTCCCTCTGACACATGGCAGTGTAGAGCCACCCTGAGTTAATGCCACATGTTCATCTCTACTTCCTTCAGAAAAAGCAAATCCCAAAGAGGGCCCACACATAGGTGGTGCCACATGAGAAGCTCCTGCAGAGAAAATCAAGCCAACCTCAGTTCAAAAATTTTCAAATTCTGTTGAGGTGTCTTATTTACAAATTTTGCATTTTATTTATTTCAAAAATTCCAAAGTGGCATCCTCTGAGATGGTGCCACATGAAGGGTTCAAATTCATATTGTTTGAATTTCAAAATCTTCCCAAAAGTCTATAAATACCCTATCCCACGCCCAGTCAGTGAGGGGGCTTTTCTCTTTGGATCTGAATTTCAACCTGAGTTTTAAATTCTCATTTTCTTCTCTGAGTCCACGCCCCCTTTGGCCCCATCTGAAACTTTGCACCTGAAGCTCCAGAAATACCAAAAGAACACAATGTGAGCTCCTATTCGAGTTGATTCTACTGAAATAATGTTCTTATTTTAATTTACATACTGAATCACATGAATTTTTGTTTTAAAGAAAGCGTTCTTCCGAATGATAGATCGAACCAATCCCATAAAATGACATATATTAAGTATGATCATGATTCTTTAATGATTTTACAACATTCATGCATTAATTAGATTTAATTCATATTTTATTTCGTTAATTTAGCATATTTTAGAAGTTAATTAGGTTGCATTTAGTGTTTATTTCAATTCTGTTTCATTTCAGTAGTTCTCTGTTTTCAGCAGTCAGTCCACACATTATTTTATGTTTTTATTTTTTTTCAAAAATGCCAAAAAAATCATATTATGTAAGAATAGCTGTTCCTGATAACCTACAAAAAATAGGAATCGTTTGATATCATTTTCTTTGTTCAAAATGCCAAGTCGGGTTTTATGACCTGGGAAACATTCAGAATATTGGGTCTCAAGTTGTAAAATCAAGATCTCCCTCATGGAAGATCTGAATCCCGATCCAAAAAATGCTCCGAACTCAGAATTGAGTCTAGTATTTAATCTAAATTTATCAAATTTTTATTATGTTTTTTCTGTCTAAAAAAAATCTGAGAGTTTGGGACACGTGTCAAAGCCTAATTTGAGTCTTTAAGACTCTGGGTCGAGTTAAGTCGACTGGTTCTCTCTGAATATATCTCCAAATCCAGATCTGTAAAAAGTAAACTTTATGTTCTAAATGTCCTCTGTTTGATTCTGAAATTTTGCAATTTTTACGATAGTCTTTATGTTAGTTTTGTATTTTTTATTTCAGTCTTCTGTTTTGGTATTTATATCTGCTCTTCTGGTTTATGTGTGTAATGTCATATTTTTATTTCTCAGCCATTTAGTCAAATGCCAAATCCATACAAATTAAAATTGTTTGTATGCATTTCAATAGTTCCTCATTTAATTTTTAGAAATTCTGCTACCGAACTCCCCGTAGGTCAAATCTCGGGGCTGTAAAAGCCAAAGATGTTCATTATGTCCTTTAACAACCTATAAAATATCAGACATTTCTATGGTGGATTTCTGCATTATTGCGTTAAACGCTATGTTTGGTTCGTACCCGTAGGCGAAATTTGCTTATTTTAGGATTTTCTTTGAGATTTTGCATTTAGGCCATGTCATTCCATGCATTTTATCATTCTATGGTGTTTCTAAGGGTAAAGAGATGCTCTCTACCAAATTTGGAATGATTTGAGAATCGTTTGAAGATCGGTTTAGCTGTATCATCAAAACAGGGTTCCCGCGGAACCCTGATTCAGGCGAAAAACAAGCGAAATTCATTATTTTGGCCAAATTTCAAATGTCAATTCTGATTTTTACAGTCCCATCATATTTAGTAGCATGCCATCATGCATTTCATCATTGTTTGATTCCATTTGCATTTTAAAATCCCCAAATTTTGTCAAAACTCCTTAAAAAACCCTGATTTTAAAGGTATAACCTCAATATTAAGGGTATTTTGGTCATTTTGACCACAATTCCGAATTTTAAACTATTTATTACCTGATTTTCATGCATTTGCATCATTCAAATATCAAGGAAGCATGAAAATTGGGTTTATATCCAACTCAATCCAATAATTTCAGGATATTATTGGAAAATCTTGGAAAAAACCCACATATTTGAGTTAACCCATTTCAAGCTTGGCAGAGACATTCAAAGGAAGGAGCTGAAATCTGCAATTTTCTTTCTTTCATTTTATTTAGTGATGTAATAATGTAACTTTGGAATAAGAGATTTACTTTTCTGCTTAGATTAGGATGCATATAATATAGTTTGAATTTCTGCAATATCCTGATTATGTGATTCATGCATTTTATTTAGAAGATCACTGTGTATGAACACAAATGGCACGTGCACCAACTCTTAGGGAGTTGATGAACTCGATGGAGTCCATATTTAAGGCCATAGTCGGAATATGGACGAGACCCAGATTTAGCATCTTTCTACTAGTCACACCGAGCCTACACTCTTAGGCTATTTTCCAAAATTTACTGCATATCTTCAATTTTACAAAATATTTTAGAGTAAATTACAAGCATATTTACGGCCATAGTCGGAATATGTGGTAATATTACCTTAGTTTAATTTTACAATTACATATTTTCCTTAAAAGATGTTTTCATAAAAAGACATGCATTCATTCAGGATAGTTTGCATCATGAAATTACATGCATTTCTTATACTTTTTCTCAAGAAAATTTCATTCTAAGAAAATTGATTCCTCAAGAGACTCTGAAAATTTTCAAAGTTGGATTTTCTCAAGTTAAGTTTCCTATGATTTTCCTAGAAAACACTCCTTTCTTAGAATTCATTTTCAATTCTTCAAAGAAAATTTTCTAGCATCTTTAAAAACTAAAAAATCAATTTTCAAATATTTCAAGGCTAAGATTCTCAGATCTTGAGTTTTGATTTTCCTTTTCCAAAGAGTTCTCCTATGAATTTTCAATCATTTTTCAAAGAAAATTTTCAAAGCTGGAGTTTTCCTGGCAAACATTTTCTCTTTCAATGTTTATCTTTTCTTAAGAATTCTCTCTATTTTTCCAGGATTTTCTCACATCCTCAGAAACTTTCTTATGATTTTCAAATACTTTTATCAAGGCTTCCTTGAGAAATCGATTTTCATCTTTTGCCTTAGAAACATTTTCCAACTTCAAAGCATTTTCCAAGCATGCATCATGTTTTCCAACTTGCATTTTACAAAATTTCATAGCACATTCCTGAAATCTCTATGCATTTAGGATAGAACACGATTTTGATAATTTAACTAAGTCAAGCACACATTTGGTCCTTGGTTCGATTACCCCTGTTAAAGGCGGCAGGAACGGTCGAACCTCGTACCGACAGGTCGAGTCCCATTCCACGAAATATTTCCCGCTATTTTCAAAACGAGGTGAGTATTTTAAAACAATTTTCAAAACTTTGGTCAAGTTTGACTCGCATGATCATTTCTCCTCTCTCCCGCAAGGAAGGGAAAAATTTTGCGACGATAACAGGTTTGGCGACCGTGATGGGACCTATCCTTGTCCGATCAAAAGTGTGTTTGACTTAGTTCAATTATCGAAACTGTGTTCTCAAAATGTCAATTCTTTTACTTTCTGATATCATGCGAACCTAGGAGCCTAGATTCTAACCTAGCTGACATTGATTGCATATAACTTAGGCATGGTTTGGTAGGACTATATTGAGGAGATATTTTCATGCTCACATAGACTTAGGTCTAAACACAACTCTCCTCAATTTAGGATCTGAATGCAAACAATATATGCTTCTTCAAAAGTTTTCGAAATTCTATCTTTCTAGGACTTAGAGCCTTCTATTTCTTACATGTGATCATTTTTCCAAACCACCCTACCTATCTTTACCCGGTCTTCACGTTGTTGGGCTCTCTTCCAGAACCCTAGTTCGGGACAGAGCCTCACAACTGGGCCACTTATTTGGGTTGACACCCCCTACCATGTACTAAGGGCCACAATCTGAAGTATATTGGTAGGCGCTCAAGGATGTTGGAAAACCTTACCTTAGAACCGGAGTTGAAATTCTATGCCACGTACTTCGGGTCTCAACTCGAGTATATCGGCATAACTGGATTGGACAAAGATGATATGAACCTAGAGTCAGGATTAAGGTCCTACAACTGCTTTTCAAAATGATGCATCTAGAGTCAGCCTTTTAGGGAGTGCTGTGTGTGCATGAATGTATGTGCAGGATGTGATTGTATGTATTTTACCTTTCTCAATTCCTCATATTTTCCATTTTTCTAAAATATTAGACTATTTTTCAAATATCCTTATTTTTTTTCACAAGATATTTCTCTTATTTTATCAAAACCTTGGAGGATTTTCTCAAACCATCTGATTTCTCTCAAAACTCCAGGTGATTTTTCATTCATCCATTCCACTGGATCTCGAATTTTCCACCTCATTTTTATCCTGCCTGCAATTTTCAAAAAAATCCTTGTGTTTTTCCTAATTCTGATTCCGAGTCTGTCTTTGTTTTCCAGTCTGATGGCATTCAGTCAAATTGATCCTATTTTTCCTGAAGGTCACATCTCTTACGAGGTGCGACACGGTCGTCCTGAACATCGAGCCCTTAGCACCAGAACTTTCATTCCCCGGTGGTATTACTCATGGCTTAAAAGCTTTTCTCGCATGTTCCCAGACCATTTGAGCGAGTGTGGATTAGAACTGGCGTCAGCAGTCGGAAAGCAGACAGTAAACAACAACCTGATCCATGCAATGGCGGAAAAATGGAATCCACGAACATATACCTTCTGGTTCCCATAGGGAGAGATGACCCTTTTAATGGATGAATTTTCAGAGATTATGGGATTATGAGAACCAGCCGGTCAACCAGGAGATCCGTTAGAGCATCAATTTCTAATCAATGTTAAGGGTTTGGACCCTTGAGATGCCTTAGCTCGTATGACAGGCTGTCGATCTTGGCCCCTGATCCAGATGGATGGAAATGAATATGTTAATCTGCTTGAGTTATACCACCAGTATGAGACATTCGTCGAAGTCAGCTCACTATCAAGGACAGCCAGAGAAAGAATCCAAAATGCAATGGTTTTATGCACTGTAGGATTAGCCCTCTTTCCAGATGGACAAAACTACATGGATATCAGAATAATCCAGCTTATGAAAAGATGGGAAAGTCGACAGACCAACTGTCTCTCCATAGCTATGGCAACACTTGCCTTCTTGTACCGAGGGTTGACCCGTTTTTCACTTGGAGAGTCTATCTTAGTTGAAGGATGCATTTACGCGCTTCAATCTTGGTTCTTCCAGCACATTTCAGCCTGAGCGAATTCTTTCAGATACAATGGTCAAGAGCTCCTTCCGGTGACACAATATCGATCCATGATCGACAACATTCAGGAAGATGACATCGTCTGGGACTACTTTGATCGACAATTATCCCCTCCCAGATACACATATGCTTATGGCAAGCGGTTCAAGTTGCTGGGATCCTTCTTTTGCACTTACTATCAGCCAGAACGATGTGTTCGACAGTTCTCTCAGAGGCAGTAGTACATAGAAGCTCCGTTACTATCAGGAGCTATGGCCAAATTTGACTTTACCTCTGCACAATGGTCCGGGGCATATCATTCTGCCCACTACGGCTGGGATTCCTTTGTTACTTTCAAGTTCTTTCCTGGTCCTAAAGTGTCTGCCGACTATCATGAATGATGGCAAATTGTTTGTCCTCCACCTCTTTGTCAAGATCAATAAAATCATATTTTTCTCATTCCAATAAAATTTTCTCTCTTTTATCATGGTTTGACGACCTCACATAGGTAACAAGGCACATTTTCCATTGTTTATTTCTCTTGCAAAGAATAACAATACAATTATCGTGATTTCTGCGACGACTCAATCCCTAGTAATGGGATACTTTTTCAAATTGTCTACCATATTTCTAGCAAATATTTCTTCCAAGAAACAAATTCCCTCAGAATCTAATCGGGTCTTTGCCCTGCAGAGAGCCTTCACAGCATTTGATGTTTCAGACAAGGTCTAGAAGGAAAACATCATCGCAGCGTATCAGCTACTCATCAGCATCAGAAGGAGATATGAATTAGCCAAGGTCAATCAGAGACTAAGAGCAGCCAAAAGATGACGGCATCGACCCTCAGATGTACGCAATGTTTCAGAAGATGATGAAACAAATGATGAGTGAGCAAGCCAGTACCAGTACTGATAAGAATCCCTTCAGCCAGAAGCTTAAGAGCCATATAACCAAGAGGTTGAACAAGTCTTCCAAGAGACGTATCCAGCTAAAGGATACATCCGACGAAGAAGAATCAGCGGAGGATGCAAATGATGAGTGTGAGATCATCCCAGAAGTGACTCGCAAACCAAATGCCCGGCCAGCAGAAGATCCACTTCAAGCGCAGCTAAAAGAGATGGCTCGAGCAGTAAAAGATCTGCAAGCCCGCGACAAGGGAAAGAAAATCTTTACCAGTGAAGATTTCTACGTTGGTCTAGAAGGGGATGAAAAACTGAAGAATCTTCCCCGTAAATTCATCAAATTCGACGGTTCTGGCGACCCGAAAGCCCATCTCGCCATGTTCTTCGCAGAGTGCTCAAGGTTCAAGAGGGACAACAGAGCACTATTTCTATGCTTTCCTCATAGCTTGGAAGGAGTTGCAGCTAAATGGTATGCTGAGTTGTTATCATCGCAAAATTTTACTTTTGCAAGTCAAACTGACCTTTGAAAAAGATTTTAAAAATAACTCACCTCCATTTTAAAATATAGGATAATTCTGAAGAATGGGACTCGCCTGTCGGTACGAGGTTCAACCATTCCTGGCACATTTACCAGGGGTAATCGAACCAAGGATCAAAAGTGTGCTTACCTTTGCTCAACTTGTCTAAATCGTGTTCTATTTCCTAAATGCACAAATAATCAGGCATGTGCTATGAATTTCTGAAAATGCAGATTTGAAAACATGATGCTTGCTTAGAATAACTGAAATACTTGGAAAATTCTCGGAAAAGATGTCACTTGAAAAATCGTGAATCATGGTGAAAGTATTTCTGAGGAAAATGAAAATCGATTTCTGAAGAATCTAGAGGTTTTGTGAAAATCGATTTCTAAGGAATTTCAAATAACTTTGGAAAAACTTGATTTTTCTGAATTCAAACTTTGAAATTGAATATATAACTTAGAAAATCATGATTTGAACTTGATAAATACTTGAAATACCATTTGAAAGATTAGAGTTTTGAGAAAATCAATTTCTGAGAAAGACTTGAGAAATTTTGAAAAAATTGATTTCTCTGAATTGGAATTGGAATTTGAAAATGAATAAAATGAATGAATATGGATTTGAAAGACTTGATTTTGAGGAATTGAGAAAATCCTTTTGTATTTTTGAGAAATGCAGTGCATTTTAAAGTTAGCATAAGAGTGTAGGTTGAATGTGGCTAATACGAAGATCACAAATCTGGGTCTCATTCGTATTCTGACTATGGCCATAAATACGAATTCCACTAAGTTTGTCAACTCCATAATAGCTTGTGCACGTGCCATTCGTGTAGACCATGGTGAATTTGTAAAAATATGCACATGAATAACAAGCATAACAGTTATATATCAAAGTTCAAACTATATGCAATGCACCTTATTCTATGCAAGAATTGAAATTCTTATTCCAAATTTAATTACAATTTACATCACTAATTGAGTTTAAATAACTGAAAATAAAGTCTTCAATATTCCTGTAAAACTAGAAAATTGTTAGTGAAGATATGTTGGCTTTTCTAGATTTATCCAGTAATATCTAGAAATTACTGGATTTTGCTAGATATATGCCTCTTTCCATGATTCTCTGAGATAAACATAATGAAATAAGGAATAAAATTGAAGAAATGTGAAAATGGGATTTGAAATTTTCAAAATTGGGGTCAAAATAACTAAAATACCCCCGATAGCAAGACTATGGCCTTGAAACCAGGGTTTTCAGAAAGATATTTTGTAAAATACAACTTTTGAAATTAAAATGAGGCTAGATCAAACATAAGATGATATGATATGATTAAAAATATGAAAATTAGGGTTTAGAATTTCGAAATTGAGGTCAAATGACCAAAATGCCCTTGATAGCAAGATTATGGCCTTGAAATCAGGGTTTTTTGAAATAGATTTTGGTAAAAACTTTGGATTTAAGATTGAAATAAATACAAAATCGACCATGAAGCATCCTAATATGATTATAAACATGAAAAAACCCTAAAAACATGAACTTATACACGAAAATCAAGAAATATCATGAAAATCATGATTTTAGCAGTGTTTCGGGATCCTACGGGCACCCTGTTTTGCAATTTGGCTCATCTAAGCATCAAATGGATTCCAAAATTGATACAAATTGGTACATGCTCTTTTTATCACCCTAAAATAAGATTGAAATCATAAAAATATATTTTTTGACATTATTCCAATTCGAAAATTACATAAAAACCTTAAAATATACTATTTTTACCCATGGTCACATACCAGTTTCAGTGTTAGACCCAAATCAGGGGCCAATCCACCATGAAAATTCTTGAAATTTTACAAAGATAAACTAGACAGAAAAACAGATAATCTCTTTTTTACAAATCATAAAAATCATCTTCGATGAGAGAGATACCCTTCCGACAATCTGGACTTAAATATAATGAATCTAAAATTGATTAAAATAGGTACCTCCAGTTGTAAATACAGAAATAAATAGCATACCTTCTCAAAAATTTCTAAAATTTCATAAGTGAACAGTAGACATAATAATAATGAACTTTTCTTTTTACAGATCATAAATCGGATCTACGGTTTGATATCTATGATCAGTACAAGGCAGATTAGGGTTTTAATAAATCATAACGAGTTTTAAAAGATGGATCTGACTTTCTGACAGAGGAAAAATACCAAACAGAGATAAAAAATTATAAAAATTTTATATCAAATAGCGTACATTAACACGAAGCCTCTGCATTTTACGGATCTCAAATCGGATATTGGATGAAATAAATAACGTATCTGAAAGTTATGCTTGAAATTAAACAACTATTTTAATCAACAGAAATCCCGATTTGATTTTGTATTTTATTAATAGAGTTCCCGAATCCCAAAATGTCTGATTTTTTTACAGAAACTCAATAACATATCTGTGTATCACATATAAACAAATCAACAATTTTCAACAAAGATTTCAATGCAAACTGATATGCTTTCTACAGAGCTAAGATGAAAATATACAGAAATCTAGGAAACCCTAATAAAACATGATTTATTTAATGAAAACAATAAAAAAATATATATAAACAATAAAACTAATCCTATTTTGATGCTGTAATACATGAAATAAACAGTAATATTCTAAAAAATAAAAATAAAATAGGGAATCCATGGCTGGAATTGCTTTTACACTTGAAATCATGAATTTAATCTATTTAATCGGATAAATCTCATGTTTTCTTGGTTAAGAACATGAAAAACAATGTAATAAACGATTCTAATGGATTAGAATCATGAAAAACAGCATGGAATAGGGTTAGATCATCTTTTTGGATGGAGCTTGAGGTTCTTGAAGTTGATTCCATGGTTTAAACCATGAAAGGGGAGATGTCAATGGCTGAATTCATGTTAAAACATGGAAAAACATTAAATAAAGCTAAAAATTTTAGGAAATCCTTACCTTGAGGTTGCAGCTGCAATGGAGGAAGGAGGAAGAGCTGGAGAAGAGAGAGGCTCTAAGAAATCCAAGAGGAGAGAGATAGGGGGGTCGACCCCCCTATGGGCTTTTTATAAGATTTTTTAGGTTAAAATTAAGAACTTTGAAAATTTTGGACTCTAAAGGGGGGGCGATTTTTCCTAATTGGTATGACTTGTTGACTTTCCTAATTAGGATCCTAACTAACATAAGACTTCTAATTAACCCCAAAAAGGTCCAAATGTGGCGCCACCTATTGTGGGCCCACATTGGTTTTTTAAAGTTTTAATTAAAACCTTTAAAAACAATAGTTTAAAACCCAAAGTTAAAATGAATTATCAAAATAGATTTTGACTCTCCTAAACTTCTAAACTAACTAGGACACTGACTTACCCTAGTCTAACCCTGACTTTCTCAAATATGGCGCCACCCTGAGTGGACCCCACTTGAGTTTTCAAAAACGGTTTTAAAACTTGAAATTGAGAGGTTTTTCAAAAGATATTCAAAAGTAGCCTTGAGATTGAAGATTTTGAAATGACACAGAGTTCTGACTGGGTCAGAACTCCTCTAGATATGGCGCCAACTGAGTGGGCCCCACATCAGAGTTTTGAAAATTTGAAATAAATACTGAAAATAGCTTTGAAAAGGGGTTAAAATCATCAGTTGAAATTCAATGGTTTGAAAATAAAGTTCTAAGCGAACTGGGACTCCAGACTAGAGTCCTGAATTTTTAGGACTCTAAAGTTTCAGACTTTTAAAAGCCAAATGAAGGAGTTTTTGAAAGATTTTATCAGAAATGGTAAAAATAAGTCAGAAAACACAGTCAAGGTTAGAGTCCTAACTCAACCGAAACTCTAAAATAGAGTCCTGAATTAACTGGACTCTGCAAAATGACCTAATTTTTGAAAAAAAGGTGAAAAGGAATGAAAACGGAAGTAAAAATAGACTTTAGAACAGACTCCTAACTGGATTAGGACCCTAAGACAGAGTCCTAATCGGACTGAAACTCTAGATTTTTTTGGTATTTTCTGAAAAACAGATGAAAGAACTTGTGAAAACAGTGAAAACAATAACAAATATTGAAATCAAAACAGAGTTCTCATTCAACTGGGACTCTAAGGATAGAGTCCTAATTGAACTAGGACTCTCAGATTTTTTTGAATTTTCTGAGAAAACAAATGAGAGAATTTTGAAAAACAGTTAAAAACAGGATAAAATTGAAGTTTTGGTTTAGAGTCCTGATCTAATTAGGACTCTAAGAAAGAGTTCTAACTCGATCAGAACTCTAAGAATTTTTGGTTTTCTGATAAGCAAATGATGAAATTTAAACAGAAATTTTGAAAATCAGTGAAAATGGAGTGAGAAAACAAACTTTGTATAGAGTCCTGATTCCTAAAATTTTGAAATTCTTTGATAAAAGTGTAATAGTTTTGATAGATGGAAAGATTTTTGAAAGATTCTCTCAAAATTGAAATCAGGATCAGAGTTCTGATCCAACTAGGATTCTCTGAACAGAGTCCTGTTTTGACTAAAACTCTGAGTTTTTGACTCATTTTAAAAAATTTGGTTAAAAACAGGTAAAAATAGTGACAAAAGACAGAGTTCTAATCCGACTGAAACTCTAAAGAAGAGTCCTAATCCGACTGGGATTCTTGAAGAAGAGTCCTAATCCAACTAGGACTCTGGGATTTTGGCCAAAATGGAAGATTTTGAAAGGTTTTCTCCAAAAACAGGTAGAAAAGGTACTAAAAAGTAGAGTTTTGATCCGACTGGGACTCTGGAAAAAGAGACCTGATCCAACTAGGACTCTAAGATTTTGGCTAAAACGAAGGAAACAGACAAGGGATATGACCATAACTGGTTTAAAATTAGAATGGTGTTTTAAAAATGTTCAAAAAGATTCAAACAGATGAAAATACAGAGTCCTGATCCAACTAGGACTCTAAAATTTTTGAGATTTTTGATAAATGAAGGAATCCAGAAGCGACACCACCTAAATGGGTCTCATTTGAGAATTGAAATCAGTTAAAATTGAGTTTAAAACGAATCCATATTATTTTCTGAGAAAATATTTCAAAATATAAGATCTTGGGGGTTGGCAAATGACAAAATGCTGATTAAAAACCCATGTTTAAAATTGATTTTGAAAGAAAAAAATTTTAAAACTCGAATCTGGATTAAATATTTTGAAAACAGGAGTGCTGGATCTCGAAAATGAGATGTAATGACATACAATGCTATACAATGCAATGAAATGGTATGCCGAATTCATGCAATGGTATGCAATGACACATGAAATATATAAACACTGGATGAGGGTGAAAATTTGGGGTGTTTACATGAGCATATCAACCCCGTTGAGCTTAAGGAGTTTGATAAAGTTGTAAATCTTTTTGTTGAATGCTTCTTGTTCAACACTGAGGCACTTCCCACCTTAAACCATCTCTGCAGTTTGAAGCAGAAGGAGAATGAGAAAGCTAGAGATTTCATTCGTAGATGGAGGGGAACCTGCAACAAGATGAGGAACCCCATTTCTGAGGAGCATGTGCTCTAAATCATTCTTAACAACTTCTCTCAGCCTCTGAGAAGTTTGATTTCGACTTCACCATCTTGTGACTTCATTGAGCTCACAGAGAGAGCAGAATGACTCTAGCTCGGTATGGAAAATGGCATGTACGAGGGCATCACCTTCGCCAAAAACAGTCGTCCAAGTGAATCTAAAAAGAAGACTCATTTCACATACTCTGCCAACCATAAAAATAGCAAAAGTTGCAATCACTATAAAGAAGAGAAGAAAGACTACTGCTATGGCACTAGCAATTCCAAGGGCGAGCCGAAGGGAAAGCCTGCTCCCCAATACAACAAGTCTCAGGCAGATCCAGAACCAAAACAGAAAGTTAGGCATGAAGGATGGAGCTATAACGGAAAATTCACCCCTCTTGATCAATCACTCGAAGAGGTGCTCAAGTATATGCTATCAAAAAAGATGATCAAGTTGCCCAGACTGGCTGATCCCCCTGTGCCAATGGGGAAGTGAAAAGACCAATTCTGCAAGTTCCATCAGACAGTGGGACACAACACTGAGAACTGCTTCATTCTCAAAAATATTGTCCAGGACTACATCGACAAGAATCTCTTGGTGGAAGGAGACGAAGATGAGAAGATGGACATTCTAAATCAACCATTTCCTTCATACACCCCGACAGTGATCACTGAACAGTCGTTCCAGCCTCAAGAACACATCAAACCGTGTTTCATTCAAGATTTGCAAATTCAACATCAGGTTTTGGTGCTACGACAAGCACCCCCAACCACTAAGAAGATGGATATAATTTCAACATTTGGCAAGTTGAAAGTATATGAAGAACCTATAAGGACATCCCCTAAGAAAGTAAAAGGAATTCCCAAATTCCTTAATCAGTTCATCAAGCCCATGCCAGAAAAGGGAGAAATGTCAACTCAAAAGCCATTAACTGCTTTGTCCAATGTTTCAATTTTGGACTAAGCTAAAAACTCTTGCAAGCACCAACAAGTACTGGACGATTTGCTTAGAAAGATTAAAGTTAAGCCCAGTACCACGCTTGAAGACATGACTCAAATTGTAAATTCAACCATGACAAATGCGCCAATCACCTTCTCAGATGAAGACCTTCCAAAGCCTCACACTTTCCATAACAATGCCTGATACATCGTCGTTCAAGCAAGGGGAATGACAATACCCCATGTGTTGGTCGATAGAGGCAGTAGCCTTTATATATGTCCTGAGATGACAGTGAAAGCGCTAGGCATCAAAGAAGAAGAGTATATACCAGATCTAATTATCATTTATGGATTTGACAACCATGGTCAAACGGAAAAAGGAAAGATCTTCCTGGAGGTCTTTATCAATTACTCAGTGTATTCGATGCTCTTTCATGTGGTTAATGTGTCACCCACCTATAATTTGCTTCTCGAAAGACCCTGGATCCACCATATAAATGTGGTGTCTTCCACTCTTCATCAATGTATAAAGTGGTCCAAAGGTGGAATAATCATAACTGTATTGGGAGAGGACCCAGAAGAAAGGCTCTCGCAGCCCATGATCCCTAGACATGCATTCACCGCAGATATCCCTAGTATCAAGGAAAGAGAAGAAGTCAGTCTTAGAGAGAGTCTAGAAATACTCAAGACACCAGAGCCATCCATGCATACTGTGGCCATGACCCGATGGAGAGGGCCTCAGTTCTTCAAGATCGGAGGACGACTCGACTACAACACTCTCAGAGATCACCCATTGTTTCCCCAGTTCATGAAAGTGAAAAAAGGGTTTGATCTACTTATGAAGAATGGCTACCAACCTTTCAAGGGATTGGGCAAAAATGAATATGGTCGCATTGAACCAATGATTCTAGAGCATCATCATCACAGAGCAAGACTAGGATTTTCTGGCAAAAGCTCACCAAAGAAGATTGTTTTTGTTAAGGGGGCACATTGAGAATCATTTTTTGCATTTCCTTTCTATTCTTTTCAAAATAAATGTCTCATTCTATCAATGTCTTTGATCAATTCAAAATCAATAAAATTCCAAGTTTCTTTGTCTATCTGAATGCCATCTATCTCCTCATTTCACAATTTCATTATCATTTTATTCATGATTCTTTTCAAACGCTATTTGTATTATGATGAGTGATTTTTCCTAAATCAAGTTTCTTCTCCAAATTTCAGAATGCATTCTCGAGCAATCAAGAAGCTCGTTCTCAATCCAAAGACTTTCCAGAAGTTGGAAGCAATTCACCGAGTCAAAGCCAGCACAGAAGATGGCAAATTTACAAAGTAGTCAGATGAGTATGCGGAATTCGATCAGTCTCTTCAAGCATTGTCGGAATTTGCCTCAGTTCAGAAGCAGGACGAACCATCCACTCTAGTCCAAGATCCGACTGAGGATGTCAACATCGGTTCAGAAGACAATCCCAAGATTCTCAAGATTGGAACCAGTTTGAGTTTGGACAAGAAGAAAATGCTCACCAATTTTCTCAGACAACATAAGGAAGTATTTGCATGAACATACGAAGATATGCCGGGCTTAGATCCCAAATTGGTCGAGCACCACCTCATTTTGAAGTCAGGTGTTAAGCCAGTCAAGCAGAAACTGAGAAAAATGGATTCAAGAATGGAACAACAAGTCAAAGAAGGACTCAAAGAGTTACTGAAAGCAGGGTTCATCCGAACTATTGACTACTGTGAACACCCCAAAATTTTCAAAATGTTGTAAATATTTCCTTTTTGCCCCTGACCCCATTTTCTGATCAATCAAGTCGGTTTTAAATCTAAATTCCAGTTATTTCTCAGATTTTATTAAAATTAAGTTCATTTTTATACATCTGACTCAGTTTTGGATCCAGATCCAGGTAAAAGATCCAAATCTGAACCTCGTTGTCCAATTTTCAAATTACAATTACAAAAATACCAAAAAAAGTTTTTGAATAGCTCGCACAGTCCATCCGGCATCCATTTGGATTCATTACCCTATATTTCTCAATTCAAGGTCAAAAACTCGAAAATCTTCTCAAATTTTGAATCCAAACTCAATTGTTGAAGGAGTCAAACCCAATTTTTTAGAAAACCCCTATTTTTGTAAATGTTTCTCAAAAATACAAAAAAATAGTTTTGTCTCTCGTACCGCTTAGGTTTTAGAGTTTTATTTCCAAAATAACAAAAAAAATCAGAAAATACCAAGAAAAGAACAAAAAAAAATCAAAATAATAAAGAAAATTACAAAAAAAATGGTTTTAAAAACCCGTTTTTAGAAAAAACTTTTTAAAAGGCCCCTTTTTGGAAAATTTTACCCTCATGTTTTAAAAAGTTGAGTTAGGGTTTTGAGACTCTCTCTCTCTCACCTTCTCCCTTTTGCAGATCCGCCCTCTAGAAGCTTCTCCCCTTCTCTTCCGCCCATCCTCCTCCTGCTTCACCTCAACCCTCCATCACCAATGGCCGCTCCCTCTAAAAATCAATCTCCATCGCCAACCATCGATCCTCAACAAACTCTCCCCCTTCTCAAGTCTTCCTTGGACTCTACATAAGCAGGGCAGCAGCAAAGGGATGGGGCATCGACTATTCTTGCATCGTCTCTCCTTTTTCCTTTATCCCCGAGCTCAATCTGACCCCCCTTCCTCTCGGGATTCCTCTCCTGACATCCGGGTTGCTGAAGGAATCAATCATCCCTCATTTGTCAAAGATCGATCTCCACCATTAGCATCCCTTTTCACTCACGATCCAATAAGGACCTCACGCCTCCCGGATGCTCATCTTTCCCCCCCTTCGGGATCCCAGCAGAACCAAGAGATCAGCCATTTCTGCAAAGGGGGAATACGGAGTCCCACAATAGAATGTCATTCTTTTCCTACCTCCTTCAGAAACTCTGCAACATCAAGAGGAAGGAGGTCATAGAGGGCATCAAAAGACCAACCATCTTCATCTACAACCAGATTCTCCATAAAATCACATAATCGGTGAAGAGATTCATCAGAAAAACAAGAGGATTCCCTTTCTCAGTCGGCCACGGTAAGCCCCTTTTCCTCTCTAATTTCTGATATTTATATTTTATTTTTATTTTCTTCCTGTTTGTTGCCCCATTAAGAGCACTCATTGTGGTACTGCTTTGCTCATAGCAATGTCAGACCACCAATGTGCAAAATCAAATGGAACAAATCATGTTCCGACATTCTCTTCTGGTTTTACAATTTATTCTTCGATGTATAATGATGCATAAATATTACATTTTCTTAACACATTTTCACTGCATAAATGCATCATCTATAGGTTTAAAGTCCACACTTAGGTGCATAATGATGTTATAGAGCTATGGTTCGAATTTCATTGAAATCAGACTTAAAATGAGGAAATTATAGCATTTACAGTATAACGGGTCAAACCTCGGAGCAAATTTAAAGGATTTGGATCCATAAGTCCATCTGGACCTTGAATCTAGACCAAAATGAATGTAGATCCACCCCAGCCAGCCCATTCACGTTTTATCATAAATGATTTGCTAAAAAACCCCTCCTACATGTGTGATCATCGCAAAAATTTTCCTCTCTTGTGGTTTCTCTTTCTTCCTTCTCTTTTTCCTTTCCAACCTCTATTTCCTCCTATTTGAAGGGAGAAAATAAAAGACAGAAAAGAAGAGAGAAGAGAAAAGAAAATAAATAGAAGAAGAGGAACTCTTTTGCAGGGTCTCACTTGACCTTGATTTGAAAATATTTTAGAAATTTAACTCACCTCCGTTTTGAAATATATTGCGGGAAAATGGAGAGACGGGATTCGCTCGTCAGTACGAGGTTCGACCGTTCCTGGCGCTTTTACCAGAGGTAATCGAACCAAGGATCGAATTTATACCTTTTTGCTTTGCTTAAATATTATCTAAGAATTTATCCTACGTCTAAATGCACAAAGAATCATGCTTGTGTAATGCAAGGATGTATGCTCTTTTCAAAAAAATGGTTTTGGAGATCTCCAAGTATTCTGAGATGAACTTGATAATGAAGTGAATAAAATGGTTTCTGAATGGTAAAATCTAACTTAGAACTTGAGATAGATCATAGAAGTTCTAAGTCTTTGAAATAATCACAGTTGGGAAAATAAATCTTTGATTTGAAGATGAGTGAAAAAGAAAATGAAGCTTCAAAGTCAGAAATGGACTTTGAATTTGAATTTAAACATGGATTTAAGAGAAGGAGATGAAATTTGAAATGACATTGAATTCTATTTTTAAAGTTTGAAATCAGGATGGAATTTGGATTTGAGAAATCCAAATGGTATTTAAAAATAGAAATGGATTTAAGAAGTCCAGATGAGATATGAAAATGGATTTGGATTTGAAATCTAGAATTAGGAATGAAATTGGATTCTGGATCCTAAATAGAATTGGATCTGAAGTTTGAGATCCAAAGTAGAATTGGGTTCTAGATCCTAAAATGGAATTGGATCTGAAGTCTGAGATCCGAGATGTAATTTGGATCTGGAGTCTAAGATCCAAAAGTAGAGATTGTATTTAGAAATCTGGATCCAAGTTGATCTAACTTTGGATTTGGGCTTTGAAAGTCCAAATGGGACTTTTGAATATGGATCTGGGTTTTGGAAACCCAGATTGAATTTAAAATTTAAGAAAGGTCAAGCTCAGGGTCAATTTCAAACTTTGATTTTTGAATTTGAAGATAGGAGGATAAACTTGGTTTTGTATTTTGAAGATGAATCAGAAACTTCAAAGTTAAATCGAACTTTGAATTTGAATATTGAATTGAATTGGAAATTTGAAATTTGAATACAAAAATGATTCTGAAATTTCAAAGTCAAATTGGACTTTGAGATAGAATTTGAATCTTTGAAAATGACATAGAATTGATTTTGAATTCATAAATAAGATTTGATTTGAGAAATGGAAAAAAGAATCACTTGGAATTTTGAAAAGGGAATTTTGAAAATATGATGCGATTCTATCCTAAATGATGAATGAATTTAAAGAATTTTGAGATTGGATTTTGAAAATCATATCTTATTCTTTACATGAATTTGAAATAAGATTGAAAATATAATACATCCTTGACTATGGTCATTGAATGTATTATATAATAATCTATATTTAAATTCAGGTGAAGAATAAAACATATTTTGGTGCTTTTATAGAGTTTAAAATGAAATTAACTCTCAATATATCCTGACTATTGAGTTAATTTTAAACTAAACTCTGATAAGAGAGGAAAATATTTTAAAGAAAATATGATGAATTTTGAAAAGGATCCAGTATGGATCCAGTGTTATTTTATAAAAGATAAAAATCCTAAGTTTTGTTTGCATCCTGACTATGGCCATTGATGTAAATCATCAACTTAGGATTAATTACCTCTTACGAAATGGTGCATGTGCCATTCGTGTTTCACCATTGGTGAATTCTTGAAATAAAAGAAGGAAATGATATGAACACAAGCAATATGTATATGCTCATACATTCTAATCTAAAACTAGAAATATAGAGTTTCCATTAATATCTAGCCTATTACAACTTTGGGAATACAAAGAAATAATAAAATCCTAGATCTAAGGTAATTTCAACAACCTCTGAATATTTCCTACAAAACACCTAGTTAGTATAAAGTGAGAAAAAATTGGAAATGGCAAAATATTTATATTGAATCTAAGGATACCGATAATTAGATAGACATGCCTGGATAGAAAAGAATGTATGTATGAGAGACAATGGCCTCTTCTGTATTTATAAGAGAATATGCATATATACATATATATATATATATATGTACATATATAGGTGTATATACATATATCTAACACCATAGATAAATGAAAACCTATATGAGAGAGCATATGCAATGGATGAGAGCAAAGCCAGGATGGTCCAAGGTGAACCATCATGAAATATGGTAGTTTCTGATGAACCACCATAGAAAGGAAGAGACGCAGTGGTTCATTGTGAACCAGTGGTTCAATGTGAACCATTGTGAAATCACAATAGTTATAGTAGTTTATTGTTGAACTACTATAAAGGAAAAGAAGGCACAGTGGTTCGTTGTGAACCACCGTGAAAACACAGCAAGGTGGGGGCATTGTTGTTTATCGTGTTACAACAATGTTGTAAGTGATTGTGTGTTACAGCAATGCTAGCATTGCTGTAAGTGACTGTGTGTTACAACAATGCTAGCATTGCTGTAAGTGACTGGATGGTATTGCAGCAATGCTAAGCATTGCTAAGCATTGCTGTAGGTGACTGGAGCTAAACACAAGAAATAATGTAATGAAGGAGAGCAAATAGCGGGGAGTTATGGATAGCAGCTGTGTGGGATTGGTTAAGGGGTAATAGAAGGTTGATGCTATGTACAAGAAATATCACAGAAAAAGAATACAATTGACAAAATATAACAAGAAAGCCAATAACAGGAATGTCAAAGAAAACAAAACTTTAGTCAAAGAGGTACAAATGCAAAATGAAAGAGGCTAATGCTATGTGCAGGAAATATTACAGATAAAATACCACGGATGAATGTCTAGGGCTGATAAAAAAAATGATGCTGGTAGGGTAACACACAGAGGTGAAAAGCAAAAGTGATATACAGATAATATTCCAAGTGTTGTGCTTGGTGAAGGTGCAAGCAATGAATATGTGCACAGATGGTCATACTTAAACCGACATTACCTCCCTGTAGAAGTTAAGTAGCTGATTATAGATAGATGCAGGATAAGTCAACAAAATTAATTTTGAAACTGAAAGGCATATAAGTTACAGGTTAGGCAACCTGTAATGAGTACAATGTGGTTATTGATGCTGGAAGTATAGAATACATAGCAGCCATGAAGTGAAGTGCAAGTGGGTGAACAAATGTAACCATGAAGGGAGGGTAGGAATGATGGTATGGTTGGGATGTGTTGTGCATGGATGTTGTGTATAGGCGCCACATTATGAACAAAATACTAATGACTGAAGTCGAATGACCACCTAACATGCATATATTGTATGATATATAAAAAAATGAACAAACAAGCAGATATACAACTGGAACCTGTGGAAGCCTTTGGCGTTTGGATCACTTCTCTCATAAAAAAGAAATGCTCACCCAGACATCTTAAACATGTTTCTCATCACCTCAGATTAGAAGAGTCGACTGCATTTGGAAGACCACGATAATGTATCTAACTTGTTATATCGCGACATCGGCGTTGAAGATACTTCAATATATCAAAGGCGTCCGGTAGCCTTGCGCTGAAGGAATAAGAAGGTATTTTTTTCTTTTCTCCTATTTTTCAGACTTTTTGTGACTGGTTCTGGCTCTACTGCGGGTTTCTCTTCCGTTGATCGAAAGGAAAGCACGAGAGGAGAAGAAAGGAGAGGCTGATGGGCACGGGTGGCTGATCCTTCAGAAGGAGAAGCAATGAGGAGGCAAAACTGGATGCGGGGGTGCGATTGGGGTTTAGGCTTTGTGGATGCCTCCCGGGTTTCCTCATTGTGCCCCTCTTAAAGAGGGGGACGATGGTTCGGGAAGGGTAGAGTTCGTTGAGGATGAACGGGAGATGGAGGCTGTGGAGGATCGGAGGATTGAGGAAGAGAGATGGGCAAGGTTGTTGCAGATGAAGGGCAGATGAGGAGAAGGCCTGTGAAGCGTGCGAGGGTTTTGGAGGAAGGGTTTGCGAGAGGGAAGGAGAAGGTTCTGGACGGTGAGATCGTGAGAGGTTTTCTAAAAAAAAAGGGGACAAAGCTTGTGCGTGAAGCTTTGTTTATGAATTTTTTCGATTTTCCAAAAAGAGGCTCCTTCAAAAGTTTTTCATAAAAAGTGTTTTTAAAATGATTTTTTTTTTAGCAAAATTGACTTAAAAGGTTTAAACTCGTTTGTTTTTCTCATAACTTTTTCCAATTTTTTTGGTTTTTGCGTTATCTTTCCATTTTTTTGCATTTTTTTATAATAAAGTCCTAAAAATTTTACGAGGAGACAAAGATTAAAACTAATTTTTTGTGTTTTTTTGCAAAAAAATATTTACAAGAGGGATTTTTTTTTTGAGAGTTCAAGGCTATTTTGGGGGAAATTTCTTCAGAAAAATGCGTTTGGATCTGGATTTTGAGGAATTATGGATTTAAAGCACTGGATTCGGATCTGGAATTGAATTTGAATATATCAATATAGAATTTAATTTAGAAAATCTGAAGAATGACTAAATTTTAGCTTTGGTTTCCTCAGAAGATGGAGTCAGGGGCAAGGTGGTCATTTTTACAAAACTTTGAAAATTTTGGGGTGTTCACAGATGCCCCTTTTTGCTGCTAAGCCGGTTGAAAGCCGAGCTTAGTGGCAAAGATAACACTCCAAATTTTGAAAATGCCCCAGTCAGCAGATCTGAACTGGGTGTGGAAGAATTTATTTGGGAAGATATGATTTTTCAGACTTTAAAACCTTATCCTGAATGGCTTGGTGGAGACGAAATCCTCAAAAATGATATAACTGGATGATAGAAATGAGGAAATCGTGATGGGACTTTAGGCGAAGATCCCGAAGTGGTGAAAGATAAGGATTTTAGATCGAGTCTCGTGGGTGAGACAAGATCAACTTTTGGAACGAGTCAGGTTTAGCCCTTAACCTGGATGGGACGAAGATATATCAAGATGACTTGAATGGGGAAAGGAATATATGAAGACCTTCATAGGACATTTTTTTGGAAAATGCCTTGCGAGATGAAGCTCAAGTAGGATCCTTTCCTGGATGGATATACATAGAGCATGGATTCCTTTGTGGGGGAGAACCATGATGGGAATGGGAGGATTACCTCATCAAAACGAGGTTCAGGTTTAACCAAAACCTGAAAAAGGAAGATATCTCGTGGAATGAGATTCAAGCTTAACCCTTAACCTGAAGGGGTCGACCATACAGGATCCTCGAACGAGGAAGCCGTGATGGGACAACGAAGTACATCGCAAAAGCGAGATTCAGGTTTAACCCTTGACCTGAGTGGGGGGGGGGGGGGGGGGGGAATCGCACGAAGTTCTCAAATGAAGAAACCGTGGTAGGACTAGAAAGGATATCTAGTCGAACAAGATTCAGGTTTAACCATAACCTGAATGGAAGGATACCTCGCGAAACGAGGTTCAGGCTTAACCCTTAACCTGAAAGGGGCGACCATACGGAATCCTCGAGTGAAAAAACCATGATGGGATCTTCGAAAATTGGACGAGCAAATCCGAAAGGGGTTTGCGAGAAGAGAAAAACAAGAGATTCCCTAAAGCTTGGAAAGGGGATGATCTGGGACGTCTCATTGCTGAGACTAAATCAGCTTTCTAAAAACAAACGACCTCTCGCAGAAGGTTGGGCGATACCTCGAGGAGCGAGGTAACAGGTTTTAAACCTTAGCTTGAATGGATACAGAATCCTCGAGGAGCGATGAAACTGTGATGGGACCTCTAGACTTGGCACAACAAGTCCAAGAGGGGTTTGCAAAAGGATAAAAATGGGGGCCCCTAAAGTTGGAAAAGGGGTTGTTCTTGGGCACCTCATTGCTGAGACTGAAAAAAGCTTTGGACAATAACGGACCTTTTGCAAAAGTTCAGGTTTAACCCTTATCCTGAGCGGGAACTATCTATGGCAGGACAGTGGGGGAACACAGGGAAGTGTGCAAATCTTAGAGCGCTTAGATCAGACGGAAGGAAAGGATTTTTCAGTCCTAAGGAGGGATGACGTCAGGATATGTCAAAACGAACATCAAGTCCTTGCTTCATGTTGGGATAATGAGAAAATATTGCCAATAAGATGTCAAAAAAAAAAAATTTAGTTGATTTAAAAAATGATTGAATTGTGCATGAAAATATCACCTCTTTCTACCTAGAGTATGAACTCCAATGGGGCTAACTCTGTAGAATCAAGAATCAAACTAAATTTTGTTACTGTTGAGCTTCTTTAAGGAAGATATCAATTTCCTTGATATGAAAAGAGGGAAAACATTTTTAGCTTCATAAAAACAATTGAGTGAAAAGACATTGATAAAAGAATTTTACATAGATAAAGGTGATTCCTGGCAGTTTCGAGCAGTTTGATATCCTGGGCATTTCCCATGATAATCTTTTTGCACTCTTTTGAGTCATGGAGCTTTCTTGGGCTTTTACATCATCCTTCATTTTGGAGATGTCCTGACTTTTTTTTCTCTTTTTCGGGGAAGGGTACGTCACAAACTTCTTCATCTTGGAGATGTTTCGATCCTTCTTTTTTTCTTTATCAGGAATTTAGATTTGATGACATCGGTAAAAAGGTCTTTAGATGATAGCAGAAATCAAATATCTTTTAGGGTTTGTCGGTAGGTCCATCACACTCGCCTTCATCTCGACGGTGATCTGAACTTTCCCTGGAAAGATCCTTCACAAACTCCTTCATCTCGGAGATGATCCAAATCTTCTTTGGCCTCGGAGATCTAGCTCGCATAATTCGTCTTCATCTTGACGACAATTGAGAGATCCTTTTTGCGGATATTTAATTGCAGCTTTGAAGGACTGGGGATATATGGACTGGGTAGGTTCTCTTTTTACTGCCCAGGATATTTCCACTGTCTTACTGCCAAAAGAACGATCTTTAAGAATGTGCCATAGCTATGATCAATATCAATTCACTTACGGCTTTTCAACATCATTGAATTTTTCCTTTGTCGGTCATATCGAAGATTTTTCTTCATCCTCTTGGTTGACCAACAGAAAAAGCTTGAATTCAGTTCTTTATTTCGCAAAAGTCTTGCTCTTTTGGAAATAATACTAAAGGTAGTTTGAGGTAATTCTTTATATGATGAAAACTTTGAGATCAACAATGACTTTTGATAGCAGATTGACAAAGTGTTCTACAAATCCTTGGTGAATGTAATAGCTTGATGTCGAATCAACATGTCCATGATAAAATTCTCCTCTCTTTTTCCCCAAAAAGAGAGACTCAGGCTTAACCCTTACCTGAATGGGGAGTTGGAAATACTCCTCTCTTCCCCAAAGAGGAGGTGTTTGCAAAATGAAATTTTCGAAGAGAAATTAAGTTTTCGTCAAAACTCCCTATCTCTAGGCTTCTCTTATGGAAAGATGGCCGAAAACAAAGTTGAGAAAGTATCACAGAGGAACGAGTCCATCATACTCTCCCTAGAAGAGAATCCTCTGTGAAGGGGTTGGCCAAAGATGAGAAAAATGGAGGCCAAAAAAAGAAACGAGCTTCCGTCGAAGTTCTCCATGGAAAAAGGGTTCTTTTGTGTAAAGTTGGTTGTTGTTTTGCAAACTGTTCGCGAAGAAAATGAGTCCCTTCAAACAATCCCTGAAAGAGGGTTCTTGCGAACAAAATATGGTTGCATGCGAAAAGGAATGAGCTCCCTCGAACTCTCCCTGAAGAAGGTCCTTCGCAAGAGAAAAGATTGAATTTTTTAATAAAATGATAACCCAAAGGTTGAAATTTGAGAATTTAGAACTTGAATGATGATGATTGGTTAGTAAAGAGACTGAACCAGGAGGGCTAACTTGACCAGTCAGCCAAACACTAGCATGAGTGCTAGATGTACCAGCATGAGCACTGGATTTGAAGATGTAACAGCACGAGCACTGGGTTTTCGAAAAACACACCAGCACTGGATTTTGAAAATGCCCCAATACGAGCGCTGGGTTTCAAAAATGCACACCAGCACGAGCATTGGGTTTTCGAAAAATGCAGACCAGCACGAGCACTGTGTTTTTCAATGAAGAGTTGAAAACGAAACTGACATTCAAAGATACTTGAGAATTAAGCGAGAATGATTGTCGGTATTTCAGGATTATCCCTTCTCCTGAAGGGAAAGTTCAGGTTTGTCCCTTAACCTGAAAGGGAAATAGGCAAGGAGAACTTTTGGTCAAATACGGTCATTGGATCAATAGAGGAAACTCGAGTCGGAACTCGAGAGAATAAGAATATACAAAAGCGAAAATCCGAGTCGGAACCCGGTTTTTCAAAAATAGAAGAGTGAAAGAATGAGAATCGAGTTTGAGAACTCGAATTCTTGACATAGCAATTGGTCCCAATATAAGCATCGAATCCAAAGGAAAGTTTGAGTCGGAACTCGAAGCTTCAGAGCTAAGAATATACAAGAGGGAAAAATCCGAGTCGGAACCCGGTCTTTCAAAAATAGAAGAATGAAAGAATGAGAATCGAGTTTGAGAACTCGAATTCTTGACATAGCAATTGGTTCCAATATAAGCATCGGATCCAAAGGGAAGTTCGAGTCGGAACTTGAAGCTTCAGAAATAAGAATATACAAAAGGGAAAAATCTGAGTCGGAACCCGGTCTTTCCAAAATAAAAAGAATGAATGAGAGTCGAGTTTTTAGAACTCGAATTCTTGACATAATAATTGGTTCCAATACAAGCATTGGATCCAAAAGGGAAGTTCGAGTTGGAACCCGGTTTTTCAGAAATAAATATATAAAAGGGGAAAATCCGAGTCGGAACCCAGTTTTCCAAAAATAGAAGAATGAATGAGAATCGAGTTTGAGAACTCGAATTCTCGACGTAGCAATTGGTTCCAATACGAGCATCGGATCCTACAGGAAGTCCAAGTCGGAACCCGAGAAAAAATAAGAATATACAAAAGGGAAAATCTGAGTCGGAACCTGGTTTTTCAAAAAAAATAAAAGAATGAGTGAGAACCGAGTTTGAGAACTCGAATTCTTGACGCAATGGTTGGTTCCAATACGAGCATTGGATCCAAAAGGGGGAGTCCGAGTCGGGACTCGAAACTCCGGAAATAAGAATATATATGAGACCCGAGTCGGAACCTGGATCTCTTAAAAGAAAAAGAAAAGGGGAGAAAAAAAGCCTGAGTCGGAACTAAGATGAGAAGAAAATAACTCCTATCCAAAGGTTGGATTTTTAGAAGGATTGGAAAAAGTATGAATAGATTCCGATGATGATGATAAGAAACTTATTCAAGGTCCTTGACCCAAGATGACCTAAGACCTAAATTTTATTTAGAATGGTTTTCAGGATCATCCCTAGTCCTGAAGAGAATTTGACAAAGTCTAACAAGATTGACAGAAATAGATGAAGGATAAAAGGGTTGACAAGAGAAATAAATTAATGCAGTTGAGAATAAAGATTTAGTAGAAATTGACAAAAATTTGAGAGAAATTGATGATAGAAGGATTTAAGGTTATCCCCTATCTCGAAAGAAAATAAAGGGCCTTGCGAGACGAGGTTCAGGTTTTTGTCCTTTAACCTGAAAGGGAGATACCTCATTCAAACGAGGCCTCAGGTTTGTCCCTTAACCTGAAAGGGTTTAAAAATAAAGGAACAAAATTTAATAAGATTGATAAAGCTTGATGAAATTTTGACAAAATTGCTAAAATTGGCAATAATTTGATAAAAAATTGATTAGATTGAAAAAAATGAAATGAATGCAATTTAATAAAGATAACGAGATTAACCGAAAAGTTGATAAGACTTTTTTAGAAAGAGATTCGCCTGATCCTGCCTGCATATGATGAAGGAAGATAAGTACAGATCAAAAATAAAATGCCCCAGTATCAGGGAGAAGTATGTGAGAATTTAATAGAAGATTATTGCTTTATTAAAAGACTTTTGAAGAGTACAAAAGGCTATGATGAACAATTCAAGTGTAAAATCTTTTCAAATGTAAAGCATTAATAGGATCTGGCAGTTCCACCCCATCAGCGTTGATCAGACGATAGGAATTGTGAGGCAGTGCTTCCTTAATCACATAAGGGCCTTCCCAATTAGGTGACCACTTGCCCGTCGGCTGATGCTTGAGATGAGTTGTCGATCTGAGCACAAGATCATTGACTCAGAATCTTCTCTCAATAACTGATTTGGCGTAGTGTCGAGCTATCCTCTAACGATAAGCCTGAGTGTGCTATGTTGCCTTGAGCCTTTTCTTATCTAATAGATCAAGTTGTGCCAACCTCTGCTGCTGATACTGATCAATGAGAAGTTCGATAAGCGACGCAAACTTGAGAGCGAGCTTTTGAACATGGAGAGGTAATACTACCTCGGTCCCATAAACAAGTTCTGAAGGAGTAGCGTTGGTTGGGGTCCGAATGGTGGTTCGGTATGCCCAAAGTGCATCGTGCATCTTCTTGTGCCAATCACGGCCCGTTTCCACAGTTCTTTCTAGAATGCGGATCAAAATTTTGTTGGTGGCCTCTGCCTGACCATTTCCTTGAGGATAGTAAGGAACTGAGAAGTGGTGATGAATCCTGAACTTTGAGCAGAAGGTCTTCATCTTCTCATTCTTGAAGTGGCTGCCATTGTCTGACACAATATCGTGTGGGACGCCAAAGCGACAAAGAAGCTTCTTATGAATAAACGAAACCACATGCCGGCCTTCTACTGTCCGCAGAGTTACAACTTTGACCCATTTGGTGAAGTATTTTGTAACTGCTAGGAAATATCGGTGGCCATTAGAAGCCGAAGGAGTGATTGGGCTGACCACGTCGAAGACCCACATCGAAAAGGGCCAAGGAGAGACCACAGACTGCAAGTATGCGGTTGGCGCATGAATGGAAGGTGCGTGCATTTGACATTGGACGCACTTCCTTACAAATTGATGGCAATCCTGCTGCGTGGTTTTCCAGTAATACCCTGCCCGGATGATTTGCTTGACGAGTGTTTGGTAGCCGACGTGACCACCACAAATTCCCTCGTGTGCCTCTCGAACAACTTCCATGGCTTCATCCTTATCTAAGCATCTGTCGTACTTAGAACTGAACCCACGACGGTAGAGAATATTGGCAAGGATGAAATAACGGGCTGACATGCGCGGAATCCCGTGTTGCTCCTTTCTTGGCATTTTCGATGGAAATTCACCAGTTTCAATAAAGCTTTTGATGTCTTGGTACCAAGGCTTCTCTTTCTGAGTGGCTTGGTTCACTTGCTCAGCTGAAATATAGGCAGGTTGATCAAGTCTGCCGATCTCGAAGGAACGACAGGATTCACTATCTTTAAAAGACAAAATGGAATCCAGACAGGCTAAGCCATCTGCTATATGATTGTACTCCCTCTTGACATGGTTGAGCTGAAATTCTTCAAAGTTGTCTATGAGAGCTAAGGCAACCTTCTGATAGGGAATTAGTTTTGAATCCTTGACTTGCCATTTAGTATTAACTTGACTGACAACAAGCAATGAGTCGCCAAAGGCGTGTACTCTCTTGATATCAAAGTCTTGCAAAATCTTGAGGCCTTGTATTAGAGCTTCATACTTGGCCATATTGTGAGTTCATTGGAAGTTGAGCTTGAGGGAATAAGGGAGCATCTCCTTTTCAGAAGTGATTAGCAAGAACCCAATCCCTATACTGAACATATTTCGGGCTCCATCAAAGAATAGAGTCCAAACTGGGGACTCCTGAACACTACAGATGCGATCATCGGGAAAATCATCTTCCGCTTTGATCTCTTCTGTCAATGGGAAATCTGCCAACTGATCTGCGATGGACTGACCCTTGACTGACTTCTAAGACACATACTCCAAATCGTACTGCATCAAGAGGACTTTCCATTTTGCAATCCGTCCAGTAAGAAAAGGCTGCTCAAGGATGTACTTGAGAGGATTGAATCTTGATAGAATTTTGATTTTTGATGCCAAGAGATAATGTCTCAGCTTTTGACACATCCATACTAAGGCTAAACATGTCTTTTCCATCTGAGAGTATCTTTTCTCATAATCGATGAAGGTCTTGCTGATGTAGTAGATGTCATGTTCTATCCGGCTGCCTTCTTTGTACTGTGCAAGAAATCCGCCACAAGCATTAGGGTTGACGAAAATATATAAAAGGAGTGGCTTTCCCAGTTCTGGTGGCTTCAGAACAGGCGGATTGAGGAGATACTGCTTGATGCGCTCAAATGAGAGCTGACATTCTGATCCCCACTCAAATTTCACTTCTTTTCTCAACAAGTGATTGAAGGGTTCGCATCTCATGGCCAAATTAGAGATGAAGCATTGAATCGACTGAATGCGACCCTAAAAGCTTAGCAGTTCTTTAAGATTAGTGGGAGGTGGCATATCAATGATCGCCTTTGCCTTGGCAGGATCCACTTCTATGCCTTTCTTGCTGATCATATAACCAAGTAGTATGCCTGACTCTACTCCGAAGACGCACTTCTGTGGATTGAGTCTCAACTTGTAGAGAATAAGTCTTTCGAAGACTTCGCCAAGAGCATTAAGATGATCCTCTCCTTCTTTTGATTTGACCAGGATGTCATCCACATAGGCATCCATGTTCTTGTGCATCTGGTCATGAAAAATAACTGTCATTGCTCTCTGATAGGTCGCCCCAGCATTCTTGAGCCCGAATGGCATGACCGTATAGCAAAAAGTACCCCAAGGCGTGGTAAAGGAAGTTTTGGATTGGTCACAAGCGGCCAATTTAATCTGATTGTAGCCTAAGTATCCATCCATAAAGGAAAACATGGCATGGCCTGCCGTGCTATTGATCAAAAGATCGATGTTGGGGAGTGGATAATCATCTTTCGGGGTTGCTTTGTTCAGATCTCTGAAATCAATACAGATTCAGACTTTGCCATTTTTTTTGGGAACCGCCACGATGTTTGCCAACCAATCTGAATACTCAATAGTCCGGATGAATCCTGCTTTTAACAACTCTTCAAGTCCTTCTTTAACTTGCAGTGCCACTCGGGGATCCATTTATCTTAATTTCTGCTTGATGGGTTTGCAATCTAGCTTCAGCACAAGGCAATGTTCGACCAGCTTGGGATCTAAGCCCGGCATATCCTCATAAGTCCAGGCAAAGACTTCTTGGAGCTATTTAAGAAAATAAACGAGTCTTTCCTTCTCATCTGAACTCAGACTGGAACCAATTTTGAGGATTTTCGGATCATCTTCCGAACCGATGTTGACATCCTCTGTTGGATCTTGAACCAACGGTGATGGTTCGTCCTACTTCTGAATACTGGCAAATCCTGAATCGCTGAGTCGAATTCTGCCAACTCTTCGAACTGCTCTGTCACTTTGCTGACTTCTGCCCCTGCTTTTGCCTTGCAGATCCTGGCCGGTTTGGATTTATTTTGAGAAATGTTGGTATTGATAACGAGTTTTTTGAGCAATTTAGGAGCCATGATTCCGGCAATCCTGAAAGCGCCAAAGAAGGTATTTGAGAAAAAGGTAAGATATCTTAAAAAAATAGCCTTTTGTACAAAAACTAGAGAATGGCAATATAGACAAGGATACAAACAAAGAATTTATGTATGCCAAGATGAGAAATAGGAATCAAAATTTCATTGATTTGAAATATTCTTGATATTTACATATGTTTTAATGAAAAGAAGGAAACTGGGGCTGATTTTGTGCCCCTACAAGATGACATGGAAAAGAAAGAAAAAGAAAGCAGAAAACACTAGCATTGTCTTCTTTCACTGGGCTCCCTTGACGAAGGTAGTCTTTCTACCGGATGATTGACCGGTGAATCCCAAGCCTGTATTATCAATATGCCGAGCGAGGACGATCGGCTCCAGAATGCCATCTTCATTTCTGCCCAGGCCCCTGAAGGGCTGATAACCGTGTTTTATCAGAAGATCAAACTCTCTCTTAGTTTTTGAGAACTGAGGGAAAAGAGGGTGATCTTTGAGTGAAGTGCAATCAAGGCGCCCACCTAATTTGAAGAAGCAAGGTCCTTGCCACTGGGTTACTGCGGCCACATTTTCTGTCGGCTGGATTTCTTTTAACTTTAACAAGTCCAGACTTTCACTCAGATTAATTTCATCGACTTCCTTGATGCTTGGGATGTCGGTAGTGAAAGTAGGACGGGGAATCATTGGCTGTGGGAGTTGCTCTTTCGGATCCTCTCCTAGGACCGTGGTGATCATTCCTCCCTTCGATCACTTGATGCATTGGTGTAAGGTTGATTGGACAACATTGGCATTGTGGATCCAAGTGCGCCCTAGAAGAAGGTTGTACGTGGGCGGCACGTTGACCACATGAAACAGGACTGTATCCACCGAATAATTGATGAAAATTTCGAGAAAAACCTTCCCCTTGGCTGTCTGCCTGTGGTTGTCAAAGCCATAAATCGTGATCGGATCGGGGGTATATTTCTCTTCTTTCAGACCCAATGCCTTAGCCGTCATTTCTGGACAGATATTCAGGTTGCTTCCCCCGTTGACTAGCACATGCGGGACTGTCATATCCCTGGTTCACACCACTATGTATAAGGCGTTGTTATGAAATGAATGAAGCTTCGGCAAATCCTCATCAGAAAAAGTGATTAGTGCGTTTGTCATGGCCTGATTGACGATTTGAGTCATGTCCTGTGGTGTTGTGCTAGGCTTGACCTTGATCTTTCTGAGCAGGTCTTTGTGATCATTGCAAAAATTTTTCTCTTGTAATATTCTCTCTCTTCCTTCTCTTTTCCTTTTCTAACCTCTATTTTCCTCCTTTTTTTGAAGGGAGAAAAATAAAAAAGAGAAAAGAAGAGAGAAGAGAAAAGAAAAGAAAAGAAAAGAGAAGAGGAATTCTTTTGTGGGGTCTCACTTGACCTTAATTTGAAAATATTTAGCAAATAACTCGCCTCCGTTTTTGAAAATATTTGTGGGAAAATGGAGAGACGGGATTCGCTCGTCGGTACGAGGTTCGACCGTTCCTGGCGCCTTTACCAGGGGTAATCAAACCAAGGATCGAATCTATGCCTTTTGCTTTGCCTAAATATCATCTAAGAATTTATCCTAAAGATCTAAATGCACAAAGAATCATGCTTGTGTAATGCAAGGATGTATGCTCTTTTGAAAGATGTTTTTGAAAATTTCCAAGTATTCTGAGATGAACTTGGTAAGGGAGTGAAGAAATGATTGAATCTAACTTTAGAACTTGAGATAAATCAAGGAAGTTCTAAGTCTTTGAAGTGAACCAGAGTTGGCAGAATAAATCTTGATTGAAAGAATGATTTGAAGCTTTGAAATGAAAGGAAATGAAGTTTCAAAGTCAAAAATGGACTTTGAATTTAATCATGGATTTAGGAGAAGAAGATGAAATTTTGAAGTGATATTGAATTTGAATTTTAGAATGGATCTGAGAAAATCAAATGGTATAAAAAAATAGAAATGGATTTAGAGAGTTCAAATGAGATATGAAAATGGACTTGGATTTGAAATCTAGATTTTGAAATGGAATTGGATTTTAAAATGGATTTAAGATCTGGGATCTGAGATCCGATGTAAAATTGGGTTCTGGATCCTAAGATGGATTTGGATCTGAAGTCTGAGATCCAAAGGTAGAATTGTATTCTGGACCTTAAGATGGATTTTGGATCCGAAGCCTGAGATCCAAAAATGGAAATAGATTCTGGATCCTAAAATGGAATTGGATCTGAAGCCTGAGATCCAAAGTAGAATTGGATTCTGGATCCTAGAATGGAGTGGATCTGAATTTGGAGCTTGAATTTGGAATTTAGAAAAATGAAGCAAGAATTTCAAAGTTAAATTGGACTTTGAAATCTGATTTGAATTGGAGTTTTTTTTAATATAAAATGAATTTAAAGTCTCAAAGTTAAATTGAACTTTGAGATTGAAGATGAAATAGAATTGAAAATGAAAAGATGAATTGGATTTTTACAAGAATTGAAGATTTGATTGAAGAAGATATTCACATCACTTGAAGTTTTAAAAAGAAATTTTTGAAAATATGATGTAATTTTATTCTAAATAATGAATGAATTTGAAGAATTTGAAATTGGATCTTGAAAAGCTATTCCATTCTTTAGATGAATTAAAATAGATTGAAGATATAATACATCCTTGACTATGGTCATTGAATGTATTATATAATAATCTGTATTTAGATTCAAAAGAAGAATGAAATACATTTGGTGCTTTTATAGAATTTAAAATGAAATGAACTCTCAATATACCCTGACTATGGCCATTAGTATATATTTTGAGTTAATTTTAAGTTAAATTCTGATAAAAGGAGAAAATATTTAAGGAAAATATGATGAATTTTGAAAACGGATCCAGTGTGGATCCAATGTTATTTCGTAAAAGATAAAAATCCTAAGTCTTGTTTACATCCTGACTATGTCCATTGATGTAAATCATCAACTTAGGATTAATTACCTCTTACGAAATGGTGCACGTGCCATTCGTGATCCCATTTGTGACATTTTGAGTAATAAAGACAAAAGATGCATGAAAAATAAGCAATTTGTGATATTTACAATGCTCATTCATTCTAATCTAAGACTGGAAATGTAAATTTTTTTCATTGATATCTAACTATTACATCATTGAATGGAAATTGAAATCTTAATCTAAGAAGAAAGATAGCACTTTTCATGTATTTTTTGCGAAATGTAAGTTAGCATTAGGCATACATAGAAAACGATTCATATATGTCATGTGGGACTTAAGATATAATTAATGAAATATATATATATATCTTACTTTAATGAAAATGCTATATGAATGACCACTTCTATACTGAAATCATACATGGAGTGAGCATTAGCATATACATATGACATACTAAATGTAATATCCTAAAGTAGACTTGTAGGAAGGATATGACTGATATCCTAAGATTTTGAAGCATGTTACATTCAGGGCATAAATAGTAAGTGCAAGCAAGATATTACTATAGTATACAGTAACTGAGAGTAAATTTGTGAAGGTGCTCAACAAAGGTGTGACTATGGGTGAAAGTTGATGTGCTGTGTGGTGGTGAAGTATTAGTAAGATAGTGGTGACAGCAAATGAAGGTTGTGCATAAGTAAGGGCTGGATCTAATGTAAGCTTTTTAGCAGAAGATTTTTATGGAATGCAAGCATTGTTGTGAATGGGATGGCTCAAGGTAAATAAATGTGGCAATGATAGGAGTCCATGCTATGGATTATGAAGTAATAGAAAACATGCAGGTGCGGTGAAACAGGAAGATAGGTGCACATCCAAATGGGCTGTGTGGTGAACATAATGTGCAACAGTGAGGTAAGGGTGGTGAAAATGCAATGGCAGGCATGAGATGAAGGTGGCTGCATGCGGAGCTGGAGTTGTATATGAAAGGTGCGAAGGAACCTGCCACTGTGGGTTTTTTGTTTGATTATGTGGCTGATTCACTGTTCAGTTCAGAGAAGTTGGTAAAGAACAGAACAAGTCGATTTGAAGTAATTGAATATTCAAAAGGCACCATGAAGGTGGAAGAGGCAATCCATTTGTACAGAATTTTACTACTTCTAATTCTTCTAGTGAATCACTGTAGGATATGGGATCATATAGTGATAAAGTTTATAATGTCTCAACTGGGGGTGTTGGTGGCTAAAAAAAAAAGGAAAAAAAAAATCTGTAATTAATAATAATACTTTTAGATACAACACAGGAGACCTGTGCAAATGGCATTCCTCAATTCATTTCCTCAGGTGAGGCTGCTGGGATTCTCTCTTATCCTTTGACACAAGACTTACCCATAGATAGTGTATATGAGGACGAAAGGCTTAATATATTTGCTGATATTCTTCAGACATACCCTCATGATATGAATCAGATGCCTAATCAAACTACTGCTGGCGGTACTCAAAATATAATTGATTATCACGACGATGAGGATAGCATCAGATATTAAGACATGCAGGAGACAAGTGCAGGTAAGTAACCACAGCAGGGTGCAAGTGCAAACACATGCAATATAAGGCCAATTCTGCATATTCATGGAAAGTTTTGACTTTATAGGATCCCAGCAACTGTATCTCTTTTGTGCATAAATTTGCAACTGATTTGGTAAGCAAACCCACAATAATGACTGTCCATTTCCTATAACTAGCTAATCCAAAACAGTGATATTATTGTCAAAGTCAATTTTATCCTCTAAAATAAAACATCCATCCTCTGCAACGTTAACTGAATCCCAAATATGGAGGCAAGTGCAAGCATTTGGACTACTTATATTAACTGTTGTGGTCTTACCACTATTATTAAGCAAGGATATCAGATTAACCGAGCCATCGTGAACTCTAAACATACCAATAAGCTTCCAAGGAAAGTACAACAACTCAGTAAGTGAAGTGAAAGAATCTAAGTTATCAAGTAAGTACCTTATATAACTTCAGGCTTGCATTAGAGCAACCAGTGATCGTGTGACATATGGAAGAGCCATCTCCACACCCAACGAGAAAATCCCCACTTTGTGGGACAGCTAGCGCTGATGCACCATCACAAACGACAACAACAGTTGTAATAATATCACTCCTGTTGCAGTGATTCTTACAGAGGGACGAGTTCTTGTAACTCTCTAAATGAGGGGTTGATCTTTAGCGCTTGCAGGGGTCGATCCTCCATGGCTATTACTGGAGATTTCCTTTGCCGAGAGGAAGAGGAACCCGATGCTAGAATGGTGGAGGGGTAGGAGACGGATCGTGAAGAAGAAGTGGGGAGGTGATGCTGGGGTGAGAATGGGTTGTGAGAGAGGAGAGAGGAGAAGCATGGATGAGGGGGTGAAGAAGAGGTGAAAATGAAGGAGTAAAGGGCTTTGTTAAATAGGAGAGGAAGGTTTGAGAAGAGATCGGTTGGAGATGTGCGGAGGAGGAAGAGGGTGGTATCGTGATGGAAGGTGATCTGGGGGTTTGCCCTGGAGGTTCGGTCGAGAGGGAGAGAAGGTGGAGGGTTTTCCAAAGAGCCGCCGCCCTCTTTTCTTTACAAAAGGTTTTCAAAACCCTAAAAACAGGTTTACAACAGGGCCCCTTCCATTTTCGGGTTTTTACCAAAAAGGGTTTTTGGTTTTCAAAAAAAAGGGTTTTAAGAGAGTTTTTTAGCAAAGTCTTTAAAAACTACTTATTTTCCTCGTAGTTTTTCCGATTTTTCAGGATTTTTCCATTTTTTGTACTTTTAGAACAAAAATCTAAGTTTTTATACGAAAACAAAGGTTAAACACTATTTTTTTTGTATTTTTATGAAAAATATTTACAAAGGTATCTTTCTGAGATATTTAGACCATTTCGGGAAAATTTCTTCAGAAGAATGGGTTCGGACCCGAGTTTTGAGAAAATGTTCGAGTTTCGATACTCGAATCGAGAAATACAACATGATGGATCCAAACGGATGTCGGATGGACTATCCGAGCTATTTAAAGACTATTTTTGGTATTTTCTATAATTTTAATTTAAAATTGGACAATGAGACTCATATTTGGATCTGGACAATGGATCTGGATCCGAAATCGAGTCAAACATATAAAAGGAATTTAATTTCAGTAAAACTTGAGAAATGAACTGGAATTTAGGCTCAATTGCTTAGAAAATGATATCTGGGGCAAAAAGGAAATATTTATAAGATTTTGAAAAATTTGGGGTGTTCACAGTCTTCTAGCACTTGCTGGTGCTCTGGGGAAGCATGGGTCAGATCCAGGATAGAAATGTTGGATAAAGCAGTGATTGGCTTCTGAACTGACCTTGAAGCCTCTTCTTTCTTCGAAGCTGCCTTGACGAAGCGCTTCGGAATCCTTGGGATTAGCTGGGCAATTTCTGCTATTACCTTGGCTGGTTTCTTATTGCTGGAAAATGCAGTAATATCCACCCTTTTGGTGGAAGACTGCGCTTGACGAAGGACCAGGACCTGATGTTGATCCTGAATATCCTGATTGGAACATGGTTGAATGCTACCTTGAAGAGTAAACACCTGCTCTGTGATGACTGAAACTGAGTGCTTAGGAAATGGCTTAGACAAGACTTCCGGCTGTTGCTCATCCTCATCCTCATCATCAATCAACAAGTTCTTGTCAATACAATCCTGAATGATATTTTTCAGGACAAAACAATGCTTGGTGTCATGTCCAACAGTCCGGTGAAACTTGCAAAACTTATCAGTCCATTTTCCCATAGCAACGGGAGGATCTGCCACCTTGGGGAGTTTGATCATTCTGTTAGACATCATATATTCCAAGATGTCTTCACGGGACTTCTCCAGAGCTGTGAACTCTCGATCATAACTCCAACCCTCGTGTTTCAGCTTATCTTGTTGCTTTGCTTCTGGCTGAGGTGCTGATTGGACGGGCTGTGGCTTAACAAATTTTCCCTTCTGGGTTGCTGAGTTTGTCCTTTCAGCCCTGGAATACCCTAAGTTCTTGTTGCGGTTTTTCTTGCTCTTTTTGCTGTTAGAGCCGCTGCCATGATCCGAAAATTCCGTAGAGTAGGCGACATGCGCCTTCTTCTTTTGATCGGGATTCCCTCTGACAAAAGAATATCCTTCATACAGGCCATTGTCCAAATCGGTCTCAAGCCACTCGACTCTCTCAATCAATTTGATGAATGACTTGGCAGGCGATATAGAAATGAGGTTCCTTAAAGGCTGAACAAAGTTGTTCAAGATAATCTGCAGTGCATACTCTTCTGGGACAGAAACCTTCATTCTGTTATAGGTACTTCTCCACCTGTGAATGAATTCGCTTGCTTTCTCATTCTAATTCTGTTTTAAATTGTACAGATGGTTGAGGGTTGGTGATGCTTCGACATTGAACATGAAGCGCTCGATGAACAAATTAACAACTTTATCAAACTCTCGTAGTTCGATAAGATTAATGTGGTCTGCATACCACATGGTTGCTACACCCTCTAGGCTACGAGGAAAGCAAATGAATAACGCCCGATTGTCTTTCCTGAAACGGCCGCACTCAGCGTAGAAAGTGGCCAAATGAGCCTTAGGGTTGCCTGTTCCGTCAAACTTGAGGAACTTGCGAGGGAGATTTTCCAGATTGTCATCCCCATCTAGGCCATTATAAAAATCCTCACCAGAGTAAGTCTGTTTGCCTTTGCTTTTGACCTGAATATCCTTGATGGCCTGATTCATTTCTTTCATCTGCTCTTGCATCGAATTATTAGCCGGAATGGGTTTGTTTATTGATTCGGGATCTGCAACGGTCTTTACGAACTGCGGCGGAGGATTCTGACGATAAACAAACTGTTCATCCTCTTCCGATTCCTCTTCAGCTGATTCTGATTCCTTAGAAGGGGTGTCAGGCTGTACTTTCTTTCTGACGATCCTGACCAGTTTTTTCACAGCTTTCTTCTTTGGTTTGCTCTTCGGAGCAACCTCCTTCTGACTGGCCTCAGCTTGTTCTGACATCATTCTGGTCATCATTCTCTTGAATAGGTTGTACATGGCAGGATCTATATCATCGGTTTGGTTCTGATTCTGCCCCCTGACTAACTTGGGAGAGCTCGTTGCTTCGACTTCGCTGTCGCTATGCTGAGGGGCAGTCTCCTTTCCGGCTCTGGTTTGAACCATCTTGCCAATGCCAGTGATTTCTGCAGAGGTAAAGGAATGGTTAGATCTCAGAGGAATTTTTGAAAACGGGACCTTTTTTTAAAAGAGGACAAGAAAAGAGGAGTTGACAAACAATTTAGACAAGTTATCCCATCACTAGGGATCGGGTCATCACAAATTTTGCGATAATTGTGTCACCATTTTGCGGCGACAAAAATGTGCCTTATAACCTAGGTGAGGTCGTCCATTACGATGAGAGATAATCAAAGAAGAATATAAGAGAGAGGTTTCATCACTAGGGATGAGGTCGTCACGGGGATCGTGACTATATAAAAACAAAATAGAAAAATTTGGCCAAGAACAAAAGTTGCATTTTTATTGATGACAAAATTTAAATACAAAGAGAAGGTGGGCAGACAGTTTGCCACCATTCTCGATATTCCGAAGATACATTAGGACCAGGAAATATAGACAAAGGAATAAAGGAGTCCCAAGTATACTTGGTTACATGGTATGCCCCAGACCACTGATTCGACTGCAGATCGAACTCTGGCATGTGGCCCGTCGGGAAGCGAGTGTTGACACGAATCTGCTGCTGCGAGAATTGTCTGAGACACCTTTCTGGCTGATAGTCGACACAGAAGAAAGGGCCAAGCAATCTATAACGCTTGCTACGAGCATAAGTGTAGCGAGGAACTGATTCTCGTCTGTCGAAGCAATCCCAGAGGATCTCTTCTTGGTGCAAATTCTTGATCAAAGTTCGATATTGAATTACAGACTTCGGCTTCTTGCTGCTGAATCTGAAGGAACTGGCTTTTGTCGGCACATGTCGCAGGAACCAAGACTGCAAAACATACGTGCATCCTTCCACCAAAATGGTCTCTCCAAGGGCGAAATGAGCTAAGCCTTTGTAGAGAAAGGCTAGAGCTGCCATGGACACTGAAAGTTGACATGTTTGCTTGCTTCCCCATCTTCGAAAGAGTTGAGCGACTCTGACATCGATGAAATTCTGACCGTCTTGAAAGAATGCTAATCCCACTATGCATAGGACCATGGCGTGCTGGATTCTTTCTTTCGCTGCCCGGGACAAGGTGTCAACTTTCTCATAGGCTCCATACTTGCGATAGAGTCCGAACAGATCGATGAACTGACTTCCGTTGATCTCGGTGAGAGGCCAAGATCTGCTCCCTGTAGCTCTGGCTAATGCTTCTCAAATATCTATCCCCTTGACATTGATCAGGAACTGCTGCTCGACTGGATCATCTGGCTGACCAGCTGGCTCTGGCAATCCCATGATGCCGCTGAATTCATCCATTAGCAGAGTCATCTCTCCCCATGGGAACCAGAATATGCAGGTACGCGGATTCCACCGTTCTGCCATAGTCTGAATCAAACTGCCGTTGATGGTTTGCTTGCCCACTGTCGATGCCATCTCCAATCCACAATCATCCAAGTGGTCTGGGAACATACGCGAGCAGGTGGCAAACCAAGAATAATACCACCGAGGGAAGAAGGAGTGAGACTGGATAACCCGATGATCCGGGGTTCCATCTCTTATCTGATAGAAGACATGATCCCTGGGAAAAATAGCATTGAGAGATTCAGACTCCATCAGAATGATACTGAGGAAAAAGAGAAAGAGAATCAGATAGAATGCAGGACTTACGGACAAACTTTTGATGAAAGAATGCAGGACTTATGCCGATATACTCAAGTCGAAGCTCAAAGTACGTGGCATAGAAGTATTTCTCCAGTTCTAAGGTAATGGCTTCCCAACATCCTCGAGCACCTACCGATATACCTCGGACTATGGCCCTTAGGTACGTGGTAGGGGGGCGCGAACCCAAAATAAGTGGTCCAGTTATGAGTCTCTCTCCTGAACTATGGTTCAGTGAGACAGCCCAGCAACGTGAAGATCGGGACAATATAGGTAGGGATATTTTCAAAAACATGTTCAACATGCAGAAAAAAATCAGAAAGCTCTAATGCAAGTCCTAAAGAGAGAGATTTAAATGAAAAGAAGCATACACTTGCATACATTGTTTGCATTCAATCCCTAGAATTGAGGAGAGTCGTATTTCAAACATAAATCTAATGTGAACATGGAATAATCTCTTCAATATGGTCCTACCAAACCATACTTAGATCCTATATGCAATGATGTCAGCTTAGGATAGAGTCTAGGATCCTAAGGTTTGCATGGAAATGAAGCTGACATTTGAAGAATAAAGACTTAGATAATATCAAAGCAAAGCGAAATGCATTAATTCGATCGGACGAAGACGAGTCCCATCATGATCGCCAAACCTGTGATCATCGCAAATTTTTTTCTCTCTTGTGGTTTCTTTATCTTCCTTCTCTTTTTCCTTTCCAACCTCTATTTCCTCCTTTTTGAAGGGAGAAAATAAAAGACAAAAAAGAAGAGAGAAGAGAAAAGAAAAGAAAGAGAAGAAGAGGAACTCTTTTGCGGGGTCTCACTTGACCTTGATTTGAAAATATTTTAGAAATTTAACTCGCCTCCATTTTGAATTATATTGTGGGAAAATGGAGAGACGGGATTCGCTCGTCAGTACAAGGTTCGACCGTTCCTGGCACTTTTACCAGGGGTAATCGAACCAAGGATCGAATTTATACCTTTTTGCTTTGCTTAAATATTATCTAAAAATTTATCCTAAGTCTAAATGCACAAAGAATCATGCTTGTGCAATGCAAGGATGTATGCTCTTTTTAAAAAAATGGTTTTGGAGATCTCCAAGTATTCTGAGATGAACTTGATAATGAAGTGAAGAAAATGCTTTCTGAATGGTAAAATCTAACTTAGAACTTGAGATAGATCAGACAAGTTCTAAGTCTTTGAAATAATCAGAGTTGGGAAAATAAATCTTTGATTTGAAGAGAATGATTTGAAGATGAGTGAAAAAGAAAATGAAGCTTCAAAGTCAGAAATGGACTTTGAATTTGAATTTAAACATGGATTTAAGAGAAGGAGATGAAATTTGAAATGACATTGAATTCTATATTTAAAGTTTGAAATCAGGATGGAATTTGGATTTGAGAAATCCAAATGGTATTTAAAAATAGAAATGGATTTAAGAAGTCCAGATGAGATCTGAAACTGGATTTGGATTTGAAATCTAGAATTAGGAATGGAATTGGATTCTGGATCCTAAATAGAATTGGATCTGAAGTTTGAGATCCAAAGTAGAATTGGGTTCTAGATCCTAAAATGGAATTGGATCTGAAGTCTGAGATCCGAGATGTAATTTGGATCTGGAGTCTAAGATCCAAAAGTAGAGATTGTATTTAGAAATCTGGATCCAAGTTGATCTAACTTTGGATTTGGGCTTTGAAAGTCCAAATGGGACTTTTGAATATGGATCTGGGTTTTGGAAACCCAGATTGAATTTAAAATTTAGGAAAGGTCAAGCTCAGGGTCAATTTTAAACTTTGATTTTTGAATTTGAAGATAGGAGGATAAACTTGGTTTTGTATTTTGAAGATGAATCAAAAACTTCAAAGTTAAATCAAACTTTGAATTTGAATTTTGAATTGAATTGGAAATTTGAAATTTGAATACAAAAATGATTCTGAAATTTCAAAGTCAAATTGGACTTTGAGATAGAATTTGAATCTTTGAAAATGAGATAGAATTGATTTTGAGTTCATAAATAAGATTTGATCTGAGAAATGGAAAAAAGAATCACTTGGAATTTTGAAAAGGGAATTTTGAAAATATGATGCGATTCTATCCTAAATGATGAATGAATTTAAAGAATTATGAGATTGGATTTTGAAAATCATATCTCATTCTTAACATGAATTTGAAATAAAATTGAAAATATAATACATCCTTGACTATGGTCATTGAATGTATTATATAATAATCTATATTTAAATTCAGGTGAAGAATAAAACATATTTTGGTGCTTTTATAGAGTTTAAAATGAAATTAACTCTCAATATATCCTGACTATGGCCATTGATATATATATTGAGTTAATTTTAAACTAAACTCTGATAAGAGAGGAAAATATTCTAAAGAAAATATGATGAATTTTGAAAAGGATTCAGTATGGATCCAGTGTTATTTTATAAAAGATAAAAATCCTAAGTTTTGTTTACATCCTGACTATGGTCATTGATATAAATCATCAACTTAGGATTAATTACCTCTTACAAATTGGTGCATGTGCCATTCGTGTTTCACCATTGGTGAATTCTTGAAATAAAAGAAGGAAATGATATGAACACAAGCAATATGTATATGCTCATACATTCTAATCTAAAACTGGAAATATAGAGTTTTCATTAATATCTAGCCTATTACAACTTTGGGAATACAAAGAAATAATAAAATCCTAGATCTAAGGTAATTTCAACAACCTCTGAATATTTTCTGCAAAACACCTAGTTAGTATAAAGTGAGAAAAAATTGGAAATGGCAAAATATTCATATTGAATCTAAGGATACCGATAATTAGATAGACATGCCTGGATAGAAAAGAATGTATGTATGAGAGACAATGGTCTCTTCTGTATTTATAAGAGAATATGCATATATACATATATATATATATATATGTACATATATAGGTGTATATACATATATCTAACACCATTGATAAATGAAAACCTATATGAGAGAGCATATGCAATGGATGAGAGCAAAGCCAGGATGGTCCAAGGTGAACCATCATGAAATATGGTAGTTTCTGTTGAACCGCCATAGAAAGGAAGAGACACAGTGGTTCATTGTGAACCACTGTGAAATATGGCAGCTATGGTAGTTCTTGATGAACTACCATAGAAGAAAGGGGACACAGTGGTTCAATGTGAACCACTGTGAAATCACAACAGTTATGGTAGTTTATTGTTGAACTACCATAAAGGAAAAGAAGGCACAATGGTTTGTTGTGAACCACCGTGAAAACACAGCAAGGTGCTGGGCATTGCTGTTTATGGTGTTACAGCAATGCTCAACATTGTTGTAAGTGATTGTGTGTTACAGCAATGCTAGCATTGCTGTAAGTGACTGGATGGTATTACAACAATGCTAAGCATTGCTGTAGGTGACTGGAGCTAAACGCAAGAAATAATGTAATGAAGAAGAGCAAATAGCGGGGAGTTATGGATAGCAGCTGTGCGGGATTGGTTAAGGGGTAATAGGAGGTTGATGCTATGTACAGGAAATATCACAGAAAAAGAATACAATTGACAAAATATAACAAGAAAGCCAATAACAGGAATGTCAAAGAAAACAAAACTTTAGTCAAAGAGGTACAAATGCAAAATGAAAGAGGCTGATGCTATGTGCAGGAAATATCACAGATAAAATACCACGGATGAATGTCTAGGGCTGATAAAAAAAATGATGCTGGCAAGGTAACACACAGAGGTGAAAAGCAAAAGTGATATACAAATAATATTCCAAGTGTTGTGCTTGGTGAAGGTGCAAGCAATGATTATGTGCACAGATGGTCATACTTAAACCGACATTACCTCCCTGTAGAAGTTAAGTAGCTGATTATAGATAGATGCAGGATAAGTCAACAAAATTAATTTTAAAACTGAAAGGCATATAAGTTACAGGTTAGGCAACCTGTAATGAGTACACTGTGGTTATTGATGCTGGAAGTATAGAATACATAGCAGCCGTGAAGTGAAGTGCAAGTGGGTGAACAAATGTAACCGTGAAGGGAGGGTAGGAATGATGGTATGCTGGGATGTGTTGTGCATGGATGTTGTGTACAAGAGCCACATTATGAACAAAATACTAATGACTGAAGTCGAATGACCACCTAACATGCATATGTTGTATGATATATAAAAAAATGAACAAACAAGCAGATATACAACTGGAACCTGTGGAAGCCTCTGGCGTTTGGATCACTTCTCTCATTAAAAAGAAATGCTCACCCAGACATCTTAAACATGTTTCTCATCACCTCAAATTAGAAGAGCCGACTGCATTTGGAAGACCACGATAATGTATCTAACTTGTTATATCGCGACATCGGCGATGAAGATACTTCAATATATCAGAGGCGTCCGGTAGCCTTGCGCTGAAGGAATAGGAAGGTATTTTTTTCTTTTCTCCTATTTTTCAGACTTTTTGTGACTGGTCCTGGCTCTACTGCGGGTTTCTCTTCCGTTGATCGAAAGGGAAGCACGAGAGGAGGAGAAAGGAGAGGCTGATGGGCACGGGTGGCTAATCCTTCAGATGGAGAAGCAATTTGGAGGCAAAACTAGATGGGGGGGTGCAATTGGGGTTTAGGCTTTGTGGATGCCTCCTGGGTTTCCTCATCATGCCCCTCTTAAAGAGGGGGACGATGGTTCGGGAAGGGTAGAGTTCATTGAGGATGAACGAGAGATGGAGGCTGTGGAGGATCAGAGGATTGAGGAAGAGAGATGGGCAAGGTTGTTGCAGATAAAGGGCAGATGAGGGGAAGGCCTGTGAGGCGTGCGAGGGTTTTGGAGGAAGGGTTTGCGAGGGATGGAGAAGGTTCTGGAGGGTGAGATCGTGAGAGGTTTTCTAAAAAAAAAAAAAAGGGACAAAGCTTGTGCGTGAAGCTTTGTTTATGATTTTTTTCGATTTTCCAAAAAGAGGCTCATTCAAAAGTTTTTCATAAAAAGTGTTTTTAAAATGATTTTTTTTTTAGCAAAATTGACTTAAAAGGTTTAAACTCCTTTGTTTTTCTCATAATTTTTTCCAATTTTTTTGGTTTTTACGTTATCTTTCCATTTTTTGCATTTTTTTAGAATAAAGTCCTAAAAATTTTACGAGGAGACAAAGATTAAAACTAATTTTTTGTGTTTTTTTGCAAAAAAATATTTACAAGAGGGATTTTTTTTTTTTGAGAGTTCAAGGCTATTTTTGGAAAATTTTCTTAAGAAAAATGTGTTTGGATCCGGATTTTGAGGAAATATGGATTTAAAGCACTGGATTCAGATCTGGAATTGAATTTGAATATATCAATATGGAATTTAATTCAGAAAATCTGAAGAATGACTGAATTTTAGCTTTGGTTTCCTCAGAAGATGGAGTCAGGGGCAAAATGGTCATTTTTACAAAACTTTGAAAAAATTGGGGTGTTCACAACATGAGGCGCCCAAACAAAATTATGTTTTTAATACCTTTTCTGGAAAAATACCAAAAAGAGGGCAAAACGTTAAAAGAGAGAAGACGCCCATCCCATTATTGTCTTTGCTTTGATTTTCGTGCCCTAAGGGCATGACTTTTGCACCCATCCACCTTCTACCCAGTCGCCCCTCTTACCCATCTTCTTCCTTATCCTTGGTTAGCCATGGAAGCCATGCCAACCCCAACGGAGATGTCGATTCTTCTTCTTCCATTCTCCTCTTTTCCAGATCATGTCCTTCTTCTCCCTCTGCTGGAACTAACCATTGAGGTTGTGTCTTTGCAGTTGCAGCTGGAGTGTATCTGTCATGGTGGAGGTCCCGCTCTTCCATGGCCGGTCGGCCCTGAACAAAAGAGCACCACCACTTGTAGATTCTTGCAAAGATGGCAGCAAAGAGATGTTAGACAGCATCACCGAGGTCCTTCGTGGCGCGAAATCAAAGCAAAGTCCGCTCTTTCCTTCCCCTTAGTCGTCGGATCGCCCTGGAGGTTAGATCTTCCCATCCACTGCTTCTAGATAAAACCCAAACTGTGCGTGAGTTGTGTGTTGCGTATTTTCTGTTTTTTGTCAGCCTTAGTGTAGAGGTTTCATGCATAAACCAGAACATAGAGGTCTTTTAGATGTTGTCCCTTCTATTTTCTCGTGATTTTTAATCCAACGTTAGACGTTTTTAGTGTTTTTGGGTGTAGGCGTGTGATTTGATTTTCTGGTTCATATCTGTGTGTTTCCTCTTAATTTTCGGTGATATTTAGGTCTAAGTTGTGTCGATGATAGAAAATTATGTCGGGTAGATGTGTACGTTTGATTTCATTTTTAGTTCTTGTTGGATTTAATGTGTCATTGTGAAGATCAAGTGATTTTGATTTATATAAAATAGTATTTTAATTCCATTCAACTGTAGCATTTTTTGTTGATACATTGGTGTGATAGATTAAATTAAATTAAGTTGTTTGCTGTGTAGATTTAGGTGTGTTTATCCATGTATTCAATTTAGTTTTGATGTAATTTCGGTTGTAGTTTGATTAGTTTATTATAGAGTAAAATGTTAGAATGTGTTTTTCTATTCTTTCTTTCATGTACAACATTATTTAGAGTATTTTGGTATTTCATAGTCTAACAGTTTAGAGTCAATTTTGTCTCAGTATAGTGTAAATTAGATTGTTTTTATTCAAGATATGATGTTAGTTAAATTTAACTTAGTTGCTAGCATTTTATAGATCGTTGTAGTGTCTTGCTTTATGGTAGTTTGAATTAAATTATGTCTATATTAGTTTGTTAGGTCTGATACATTTTAGAATAGATATAATTCCATGATTAGTATAGCTAGATTTATTAGAATTCGGTTAGTCCCTTTACAATTTAATTAGCTGATTCGGTTTTTCTGTAGTCATTAATTTAGGTTGTTCCAATTACTTTTTGTTCTCCTGTATATCCTTTTGATTATGTGTGTATAGACTAATTTTAGCTAGCTTAACCTTAGTTTAAATTAGTTGTGTAGTTAATCATGTATTTTAGTTAAGGGCACTATGGTCTTTGTAGTTGAAGAAACGTTTTTTCGTAGAAGACCAACATATCCAAATTCGTGAATCTCATTGAAGGAAAGTTTTTAATAAATGTTATCCAGCCAATTTGCAAGGGAGTTACATTTTAAAAGGTGGAAACCCATTTGAACTTCAAAAGAGTTTTTAAAACTTGTTTACACGATTTTGGGAAGAGTTGACATGCTTAATTTACTTTTGAGGCCAACCAAAAACGGGTATTGTGTTTTAGGAAAGGTTTTCAAAAGAGTCTATTGCTTTTAAGGAAAATGATTGAAAATGTGTGGGTCCCAATAGGCTGGACGGTTTTATAAATTGAAAGACTTCCTAATGAGCTATTAAGGTAAGGAGGTGGCCCCTACCAAATTCGTGGATTCTCATCTTTAGAGCCCTATTTACTACTTGCCTAGTTTGATTTAGCATTAATTGGATATTAATTAATTTAGTAAATATAGTAATAGTTTAGATTAGAGAAATCGTGTATTACTATTTAGTTAGATATTAACATTATATTATATTATATTTAGTGTTAAAGTAATTAGATTAGGTTTTAGGATTAATTCTTCCAATTACCGATTTTAGTTTAAAGTTTTAATTATTAGGTTTTAGTGTAATTATTAGCTTTAGTTAGCCTAACTATACCTAGTTAATCCTAACCGTACATAGCTAACTTTACTTAGTGATTAACCTTAGTAATATAGTTAGTAACCTTAGGGTGACGTGTAGTCAAAGCCTATCCTAAACCGCCACCCTATCTATACCCCTAACCCTATTTAGTAGTTAACCATATTTAGTTAATTAACCTTAGCTGGACTAATTAGTTAACCCTAGCTAATCTTAACTAACCCTATGTAATTAGCTAGCCCTAGTTAACCCTAACCGTACACTAGAATTCTAGTTAGTTCTTACCCTTAGTTGATTAATTAACTTTAGCTACCCTAGTAGTTAACCAACCCATAGCGAGCCATAGTTAGTGATTAGCCTTAGTTAACCCTAGATAGTAACTGACCTTAGTTAAGTCTAACATTAGTTATACTAATATTAGGTTGTCGTTGGCATTTTAAGTAGGTTTTTAAGGTTGTTAGTTAGCAATTAGTTAGTTGATATTAGCTAGAGTTATTTGTTAAGTATTTAATTATTTAGTTAGTTTAGGTTCGATAGAGTACATTACATTAGTTAGTTGTATGTTTATAGTTGTTATAAGTAGAATTGTAGCTTAGTTAGGAGAGATTAACATTATTGTGATTAGTTAGATTAAGTTGAACATTTCTTGTGTAGTGTTAGTAGATTTTTATTTAAGCAATTTAGTTGTTATTTTCTGTAGTTAGCAGTAGTTTAGATTAGTGTAGGACTATTTTAATGTGTGCTTTAATGATAGATTGTCATTAGTGGATGGATATGAATGAATTGTGCACTGATTTTTAAAACTGATTTTTACCCTATCGTGCACTCATCATTTTATGTGGATATTTTTAGAGTTTTCTAAAAATTCTTTTTCTATTCTCCACATCTGTGTGTTCACTGTCTCCAGACCGAAAATCAGCTCATTCCAAGTTGATTTGGTCTGGTTTTTAAGTGTTTTGTAAAAACAGCTTTTTCGGGTTTTTAAATTTCGGGTCCAGTGATTTCCAAAATTATCCTGATTTTGAAACGCTTATATCTAGAGATCCAGAATGTATTTTTCAAAGCTGTAAAATGTGTCAGATTCTTGAATCTGTCAATTACAGAACAGAAGTGATTTTGTGAATTTTTGTATTCGTTTGACCTTTCAAATCATTGGTTTGCGAAAAGTTTTCAGAATCCACTTTTGCATTGTTTAGGAACAAAACAGTCATTTAGTTATTTGTGTGATTTAACATAGTTTTTACTATTTTCTAGCTTATAATTAATGAATTAACTGTATTTAGAGTAATTAGGATTGATTTATTTAGTTATTTTAGTTAGATAATGTAATTTTTGTTTTATGTAATTATTTAGTGTAGTTTAATTTCCGAAGTAATTTAGCGGTAATTGTAGTTTGTAATTTAGATTTAATTTTTACTTTTTTACTAAGTTTGTGTTTTCATTGTGTAGGTTGATAAGTTAGAACAGGTTTACAGGCGTATTTCAGGTATGAAGTGCAACTGCACATGTGGTGAAAAGACAATTTTGCCCCTGGAGATCTGCAGAAGACTTAGCTTCCTTCTTTAGATTATTTTCATAGTTTAGATTGCTATTTAATTTAATTTGTAATATTAACATAGTTGTAAACTCTGTTATATTAATAAAGTGTTATTTTAGAATTATTTCAGTCGTTAGATCGCCCTGGAGGTTAGATCTTCTCATCCACTTCTTCTAGTTAAAACCCAAGTGTTGTGTGTTATTTTCTGTGCATGAGCAGTGCATTTTTACTGTTTTGAACCCTAGCATAGATGGGTGTGCAAAGACCAGCATGTTGGGATTTAGGTGTTGTTTAATTGCTGTAGGCGTTTGTAACTTTGTGGGATTCATATGCCGATTTCTATTTGTCTGGCTTTGTGATTTTCGTCCAGCATAGTCGTGCAATTAGATGTCAGAAATTTCAGTTAGTTTTAGTCTTCTTGTTTATCCGTTGAGTTGTGTTGAATATCATTCTTTGTTAGGAGTATATGAATTAGATAATTTCAGTTTTTATCTAGCTGTAGTGTTTTCTTCATATTTTTCGTTTGATTTATTAGTTAATTGATTTAAGCTGCTGTGTAGATTCATGTAGTTATAATTTTAGCATAGATTTAGTGTTTATGAAATTCTGTTTTGATTTTTATGTTTAATCAATTATAGTGTAGGCCTAAAATGTATTTTCTGTTTTGATTAAATTACAGTCTAGTAGTTAGATTAGCGTTTTGTGTTTATTAGTTAAAAACTCAGATTTAATCGTGTCTTAATACAGTTTAAATTAGATGTGTGATTTATGTTATAATATAGTTAAATGTAATGTAGTTACTATTATCCTGTAGAATTTCTGTAGTGTTTTGTTTAATTAAATGTTTATGTAATTCTTGTTTTGTTTACCTTAGGTAGATAATTTCATATTAATTTTATTGTTAGATGTATTGGATCTTAGATTTAGGCATAGGGTAAGTAGTATGTTTAATTTCATGATTTTCGTTTTACCCAAATTAGAATTAATTTAGTATGTTGATTTTGACTTAGCATTTAAAATAGTTGTATTCTTTTAATTAGCATTTTTCATTCTTGTCCCTTGAGTTAGGTGTAAGCCTTGCAATTTTTCAGAAAATATCTGAATAAAATTCATGAGGCATTTACCGGTAAAAATAACATTTTTCTTAAAATGCGAAACGAATCAATTCCTGCAAGCCAGTTATACTTAAGATATTCGTCGCTTTGCAAATATATGCTCAAACACTCTGGAAGTCATAACTTCCTACCAAAACAAAATCAAAAGATTTCCTCGAGCCAACTTTCTTAGTTACGTCAATACAAAGAAAATGGCGTACTCAGAATTTTTCAGAAAAAAATCGCCGAAACCCCAAAATTTTTGCGGGACCCACGAAAATGTTGGTGGGACCCACAAAAATCTTCCTCAGAAAATATCTTGTGGGACCCACAAAATATCCTATGGAAATATCTAGTGGGCCCCACCTCAAGAGGAACCTCTTGGAATTAAAATAAAGCCAAGGGGCAAAAAGGGAATGGAAAATCCCTAAAGGAGGTGGGCTTGGGCTATAAATAACCCTCCCCACTCTTTCTCTTCTCATAATTTTGACCCCTCTCTCTCTCTCTTGCCTTCTCTCTCTCTCCTAAACCTCCCCTAGTGAGCTCAAGTGAGTCTGAGCCCACCTGACCTGGTCTGAGCCTGCCTGACCTGGTCCTAACTCACCTGACCTGGGTCTGAACCCACTTGACCTAGTCCAAACCTAGTTGACTTGACTTGAACCTAGTTGGGTTTAAAGTCAAAGTCAAAGTCCTTTTTGGTCTAGATTCCGGTTTGGATTTCTGAACCTAGACTTAGCCTACTTGAGTTGAGTTCGAACCTGCTGAACCCAGTTGACTTGGACCGAACCCTGTTTGGTTCAAACCACTTAGGTTGAGTAGCTTGACCTGCTCTACCTCTTTCTCAACTAAGTCAGCTTCATCTGACTTAGTCTGACCTCTCGAAGGAAGGCTCGAAGCCAAAGAAGCAACCCGGAGCCGTTTCTTCCACGATTTGAAGTAAGTTCGCTTCGTTGATCCATCTCTCTCAAGTATTTGATTGTTTGTATATAGCATATACTTTCTGAAGTAGTATCTTACTTTAGTTCTTGATTGAGCCCTTCAGAACACTTCGGTGTTCACCCGCTCGTCTCGTAACTATCGTCGGATATATCTATGTTCAAATACGCAGTATATGCATTTTAAAAATGGTATCTTGCCCTAGTTCTTGGTTGAGCCCTTCAGAACACTTCGGTGTTCACCCGCTCGCCTCGTAACTATCGTTGGATACGGATCTAGGTATATATCTGTTAATTCTGCCGACGCGTCCTATATCGCACAGGCTATGTAATTTACCTTTGCCGTCGCGTCGTATGATGCCAAGGCTCATGCTTTCTGCAATTTACGATTACTGCACTTCCGATTATGCATTTACTTATGCCGTCGCGTCGTATGATGCCAAGGCTCCTGCTTTCTGCAATGTATTTACTTACGCCGTCGTGTTGAATGACACCAAGGCTTCTGCTTATACTAAATATACGGCGCGTCAATGAGCGTTCAAATGAAGATCAACTCCAAATCGCCAATGTGATTCCCTGACCGCTCCTCGTTCAAGATTCTGCTTGACGAATGAAGCCCCTATTGGAAAAGCTTCACTTTTTTGCAAAACGCTCTTTATGTAAAGACTAAGTCAATTACGTATGGCCTGGCTATGGCCCAGGGTTCCTGCAACCTTGATGGATGCAAAGTACACACAACGGTGCACATCCATTTCTTGAATTAAGCGTAACGATTTTCTGCCAAAGAGGGGAGATGCCGCTGAAATGGATAAAAGAAACGCACGCTTTCTCTGTAAAAGAGAGGGAGTGCTGCTGAAATTTCTGAAGAAGCTAAGAATAGCTCAGAAAGAACGTAGCAGGATACTCTGACATATAGCAGAGTGCTACCCAGTTCATGGTTGCCTTCTATAACATAGAAGGGTTCGTCGCACCGCTGCCAATAGAGCAAGGGAGGTGCTAACGAAATGGTTGGCAAAAGAGCCACCAGAACCAGTTGAACAACATAATGATGTTCGTTGATGGAATGATGCCAGAACGGCTCGTATCCTTGTGCCTACAAGGGCACCTTGCTTGTAAGGGCCGCTGAGCCGGAGTAGAGGTTGCGCCTTGAATAGGTTTGGACTCGTTGCGTAAAAATATGCCGAGTAGCCGATCTATTTAGATCGAGTCATATGCATGCTCATTGAGAACGGTTACGCAACCAGACTCATAAGAGCTGAAGAGCAAGAGTGTGTTATTTCCACCCAAAAGAGGTGTGATGCTCATGGTGGTCGTAGTGCCAAGAGCGGTGTTCTGCATGCATATAAATAAGACTTCAGGTCGGACATACTTCGCGATTGAAAATCGTGTTAGGGGTACCCCCTCAGTAATGACTGTGTTGGTGCGGACTGAATGGGGTCGGGTACATACTCCCATAGTGCTAAGGCACGGGCTGCCTAAACGGCATGCAGATTCTGTCCAAGTAATTGTAAGACTGACAGACCCCTTCAGGAATTATGCTCACTGCGGAATGACAGTGATGGTACAACCTTGAGTGACACGTATTTTACTTTGGACCTGATAGAGTCCACGATGGCCTCAGTCACTCATGGGTTTTAAGGTCGTGGTTATCCTTAAGATCTAAGGATTGAACCCAACTACTGTAAGTAGATGATGTATCCGAATATGGGCCTATGTGAACACCCCAAATTTTTCAAAAGTTTGTAAATATTCCCCTTTTACCCTTTATCTTCATTTTCTAGGTAATTGAGTCAGTTTTAAATCTAAATTTCATTTTATTTCTCAAGTTTTGTTGAAAATAAATTCATCCGACTCAATTTCGGATCCGGATTCAGATAAAAGATCCAAATCTGAGCTCCGTTGTCCAATGTTTAAAATCAAATTCTCAAAATTACCAAAAATAATTTTTAAATAGCTCGGACAGTCCATCCGATATCTGTTTGGATCCATCATGTTATATTTCTCGATTCGACTTTTAAAACCTGAATATTTTTTTCAAAACTTGGGTCCAAACCCATTCTCTGAAGAAATTTTCCAAAATGATCCCGATTTCTCAGAAAACTCCTCTTTTGCGAATATTTCTCAAAAATAATTTTAAAAAAAAATCTCCCATTTTCCCTTAGATTTTAGAATTTTATATCAAAAAAACCCAAAAAAATATATGTTAGGAAAAACAACAAAAATTCAAAACAAAAAGAAAATTACAAAAATGGTTTTAAGAAAAACCCTTTTTCGAGGATAAACTTTTGAAACAAGCCTTCTTCTGGAAAGTTTGTAAATTTGAAGGACCCCCTTTACAAAACCTTTTTTTAGGTTTTTTTTTTAAAGGGTCGGATGGGTTACAGCGCCTTCTCCCCCTTACTCTCGCCTCTCTCCCCCTCCATGGCCTCCATGAACCCTCCGATTGCCCGAGCTCCTCCTCCTTCGTTCATCACCAACAACCTCGCATGCGTCTATCTCCCGAGCTCCTCCACCCTCCGATCACTGTCCTCTCACTCGGACCATCGATCTGCAACAAAAGCCCTCTTCCTCGAGGTTTCTCCTTTTCTCTATAAAGGAAGGCCAGCGAGAAACGAAAAAGGGAGGAAGAATCCATTTTTTTCGGTATCCATCATCCATTTTTTTTTGTCTGGCATCGATCATCTTTAAGCAATACCCGTTTTCTTCCCCTTCGGTCTCCCTCCTTCTCGCCACCTACCAATCAGGAAAAAAACCTCGATCAAGTGAAGAAGACTCTACGGAAAGGAGAAGCAATCCAGCCTCCCCCATTGTCATTCTGCCTGAAAAGAAGTCCATAGCAGAACTCCACTCTCCTTCAAAATCCATGTGAAATTCACGGTAAATAGCCATCGGCCCCTTTTATCTTCATTTCTCTGCAAGAAAATTTTGTTTCACCACACTCTTTTCTCCACTACCTGATTTCCCCTTCCTTTTCTTTTTTTTTTCTAAAAAGCCTCGAAGGTAGGATCGGCCTACATGTAGTAGGGTCGATCCACTTGTGGCTACAACAAAAGGGATAACTGTATCCCAACACGTTTTTTTTTTTTGCTTTGTGCTTTCATTACATTTCAATCGGATTACGTTTAGCCTTTTGTATCCCTGTCGATGTTTTGATGGGAGCCCTCCCCCCCTTTTTCTTTATTTCTTTTTTGTTGTTGACCCATGTCCTTTCCCCTTTGCCTCATGGATTTTATGTGCTGCGAGCTCATCACCAGGGAGTCTTTCGATCTTGCATTGCTTTGATTGAAGTATGCAAATTCTCAGGTCAGGGGGTTAGGGCTGGTAGTCTCAGATTCTGATCGATTGTGATCCATCTGCTTATGTCATTTGCTTGTTAACAAGAGATTAGAGCTATGTATGCTCTTTGCTTTCGTATTATAACACATTGGAAGTCGTTAGCCTGTTGTTGGTCACTGCCATCAACATTGAATAGCAAATCTTAAGCATGGTTTATCAATTCATTTTTATTATTTGTCCATCTTAGAATTCCCTTTGCTTTTATACCCTGTTCCGTTTTTTTTTTCTCTTTCTTTTCTTCTCATTTTCCCTTTTTTTTTCTTTTATGTATTCTTGGAGGTTTACATCAGATTTAGTCTTAGTATCTCTCTTGTATTTTCATTTTAATCACCATGTCTCTCTGTCATGATATTTCATAACATGCAACCCGTCACCATATCTGATTTTGCTTTCTTTCCATGTCAGTACATATATATGTTTCTCAACTGAGATTAATGTGTATTTTGTCTTCTTTGCAATAATTTCTTCAAATTGATGTAAAGGTAAATTGAGTTCTTCCATCAACTGAAATAATGCTTCGTTGAATATCAAACTTGCTGAAGCCCAAATGTTAGTGGCTTCTTGTGAAACGAAAAGAACTGATACTCTTGATGAACTGGAAATCAGTTTTAACAGTAGCCATAAAGACTAACCTGAGATCCAAGGAGATGCTCCTCACAAAAAAAAATCGTTGTCTGCATTTTCATCAATGGTCTGAAGGGGGCTTGTTAATCGACATTCAAAGAAAAGAGAGAAAGGGGGGTGATGTGGATGACAAAGTTTTGAAGTCTCTGGAAGTTCGGAAGGAAGGTCATCTCACGGCTAATGTCTTGAGCAATTTTATGAAGGCCTAGATCATTATACAGGTTTCATCATTATATTCCAGCATAAACAAAGAGGCTTTGTGCATACCATCAAAGGGGTTCAGCAACAAAAGAAGCAAGGGACCATCATCTACGGTTGAACACGCTGGCAGTATGAATGATCACCTGAATTCAGAATTCCAGGAATGTGTTGCCAGAGAGGAACCTGAAGATATATTTTTCTCATTTTTTTTCTTTTAGCCAGTACTTGAATATTTTGATGAGCAAAAGAATTAGATACCACTCATCTACCCACCTTTCATTCGCACCTTTGCACCCACCACAGTCATTTGCAGCTTCTATCTGCAAATGACATTGTTCACCAATTGCTTAAGCACAAATTCTTACACTCTGTTTTCCTGTGTTTGCAGCACTAATACCCTCATATATCTCTTTCCACCATACAGACTCACCCATTGAAGATATCTTCACAGCCAGCTATAATCGGGTATTGTTACATTCGAATTTTACAGCAGACTTTTAATGGGTATTACATTTCTTCTCTTATCCGATTTTTTTTTTACATGAGTTGCACTGTGTTACAACTGAGTTGAAGTTAAGATTTAACTACTATGAGGTAGTTTATATACATGTGTGGGTTAGTTCTGAATATTGAAAGATAATGCAGATATTCTTTAACAGCCAGGGTGTGCCTGTGTTGTCTTTGTGGTGTGCGCATTTTCTGTGTGCATATGTGAATATGTTTATAGGTAGGTAGGTAGGCACATAGAAATATCCTATGTATCAATGATGTTAGTCTTAAGAAAGCTTGTTGAAATTGGCTAGTAGAGTTGGCTATATATTTTATTAAGGATTTTGTTCATTTGTTGAGGCAATGATCTTTGGCTGATAAACTTTTTTTTCAGATGGTCTTCAATAAATATGGCATTATCGATTCGCTTGTGTAGTTTAGAGGGTCTAAAATTGGCACTAACAACCACAAATCCATCATGATGAAAAGCAAGCATGTCAAATTCATGTTTTTTTTTTAACTTTAAAACCAATCTGAACCTTATGGGAGGTTTGATGCTGATATTGTTGATTCCCTGTTTTTCCTCTGCAGATTTACGTGAGTGGACAATTATATAGGACTAATTAGGTTTCTAGCCAATCAATTGGCTTTGGCACTTCAGATTAGTTGAGGCAGGCTTTATTATTCGTTCAATGTCCTATGTCTGTCAACCTGTCATTAAAGTTCTATATTGCATGTCTTCAATTTCTTGCATCTCTTGTCCTAAACAAGAATGCTGGAGAGCAAAAAGTGATTTGCTTCTGCAGGTATATCTCTCGATTGTTTCATAGTGAAGATCAAAAGTATTCTCCGTATTCGAGGGTGCATCAAGGGAAAATAAAATTTCGTTCCATGTTCCTACGAAGATGGTTGTGCACTGCATCCACAAGATAAATAAGGTCAGATCAAAACTGTTGTTAATCACGGAAATGAATTTCGTACATTTAGAACTCTCTTTTTTTTTTTTGTGGGGGAAAACACTCTTATCAATGCTAAACAAAGGAAATTTTGAGGAAGGTACTCTGAATCTTATTAGCACAGAGTAGTTATAGGAAATAAAGGAAGAATACTCTGGTTTAGCTGCAGAGAATCATATTTTTTTTTCTTCTTCTTTCTCAAACTCTTCAAAGTTGAGCAAGGAGCATCGCGATACATACTTGGAAAAAGCTAGTTATATGTTGCAGTACTGCATCAATGGGAGCTTGAAGAACACTCGTTCAATCTTGTCAACAGGGTTGCTGCAAAATTATCCTTGCTAAAGATGTCGTTATGTCTACAGAACCACCCAATACCTTGTTGATATACCTTTTAGTGCACCACCAGTTCATTTGTGCATTCACCAGCCCTTCACTACCTCCAATCACTGCTATACATAACATGGGCACTTCACAATACAGTTCCAATCAACCATTTCACTTGCTGCGCTGCGTTTTCTTTTATGCTACCTGCTACCACCCTTCACAATGTCCCATGGGTCATTACATTCCCTATTTCATGCCTGCCAATTTCCGGTGGTAAATGATAATCATCACCCACTTTTAGTATGTTAATTAGTTAATTCATTTGTCAATTGACTGTATGTTTTGATGAGTTACACTGTGTATTCTTTTGCTCTGTTCCTTCACCTTGTAATTGGTGCATTAAGTTGATACTTGTATGGGTGCTCACCCAACACTCATCTCCAGCTGCCATGACCTTCACGGCACTGTGCACTCCTTATTTCCTCATTGTTGCTGTCTTGTATCTGCCACAATCTGATTTTATCACTTCACAATCTCACCTATGGCCATGATAGTTGTATAGGAGTTCACAGAAACTGCTGTAAATTTTCTTTTACAAAACAACTCGAATGGGTTGCCCGGATCCCCTCATTTGCATAATAATCCCTTCATTAGCCTTCATTCTCATCTATCTACACTAAGTGCATGTTATATATGATATATATATATATGTGTATATATACATATAGATACATATATATATATATATATATATATATATATATATATGAGTATATACATATATCTATGTATATGTATGTGTCCATGTATATGTAAGTATATGTATAAGTTCTCATGTATATATATACCTATATATATAGGTATATATGTCATTCTCCACATATATATCTTGGCATGTGAGTTTTTTTTTTTTATTGATATCCATATGATAAGTGCAAATTTTTTTCCCCACTTTTTATACTAATCAAGTATTTTTGCAGGAAATGTATGAGGGATATCATCATTGGGAGTTATAAATTCAATTTTATGTATTGTAATAGTTAGACATTAATGAGAACCTTATATTTCCTGTTTTAGATAGAATGAATGAGCATTGTAAATACCATGAATTACTTGTTTTCATGCTTCTTACCTTTATTTTCCAAAATTTCACAAATGGGAACACGAATGGCACGTGCACCATTTCGTAAGAGGTAATTAATCCTAAGTTGATGATTTACATCAATGGCCATAGTCAGGATGTAAACAAGACTTAGGATTTTTATCTTTTACGAAATAAACTGGATCCACACTGGATCCGTTTTCAAAATTCAACATATTTTCCTTAAATATTTTCTCCTTTTATCAGAATTTAACTTAAAATTAACTCGAAATATATACCAATGGCCATAGTTAGGGTATATTGAGAGTTCATTTCATTTTAAATTCTATAAAAGCACCAAAAAATGTATTTTATTCTTTTTTTGAATTTAAATATAGATTATTATATAATACATTCAATGACCATAGTCAGGGATGTATTATATTTTCAATCTTATTCTAATTCATTTAAAGAATGGAATAGCTTTTCAAAAATTCAATTTCAAAATTCTTTAAATTCATTCATCACTTAGGATAGAACTGCATCATATTTTCAAAATTTCTTTTTCAAAACTCCAAGTGATGTAAATATCTTCTTCGATCAATCCTCAATTCTTATAAAATCCAATTCATCTTTTCATTTTCAAATTTTATTTCATTTTTCAAATCTAAAAGTTCAAATTAACTTTGAGATTTCAAATTCACTTTATATTCAAAATTCAAAAGTTCCAAATTCATTTTTTTTATTCAAAACTCCAATCAAATTCAAAGTTCAAATTTACTTTGAGATTCTTGATTCATCTTCTAAATTCCAAAATTCAAGTTTTCAAATTCAAAGTCCAATTTGACTTTGAAATTCATTTATATATTCAGAGTTCAAAATCTCAAATCAAAATTCCAAGTCCAAAGATAGATCCTAATGTCAACTTGGATCCAGATTTTCAAGTATAAATCTCCATTCTTTGGATCTCAGATTATAGATCCAAAATCCATTTTAGGATCCAGAATTCAATTCTACTTTGGATCTCAGATCTCAGATCCAATCCCATTTTAGGATCCAGAATTCAACTCTATCTTGGATCTCAGACTTCAGATCCAACTCCATTTTAGGACCCAGAACCTAATTCTACTTTGGGTCTTAGACTTCAGATCCAAAATCCCTCTTAGGATCCAGAGTCCAACTCTATCTAGGATCTCAGATTTCAGATCCTAAACCTATTTTAAGATCCAAGACCCATCTTAGGATCCAAAACTCAATTCCCTCTTGGATCTCAGACTTGAGATCCAAATCCAGCTTAGGATCCAGAATCCAATTTCCACTTTAGATCTTAGACTTCAGATCCTAAACCCATTTTTTAAATCCAAAATCCATTCCCATGTCCAGATTTCAAATCCAAAATCAACTTTCAGACCTCATCTGAACTTCCTAAATCCATTTCTATCTTTTACCATTTGGATTTCTCAAATCCATCCTTCAAATCTTAAATTCAATTCCATTTTCAATTTTATCTCTTCTCCTAAATCTAAGTTCAAAGTCCATCTTCTAAACTTTGAAAATTTACTTTCTTTCCCTTTTATCTCAGCTTTAAATCATTCTCTTTCCAAAATAAAGATTTATTCTGCCAACTCTAAATTACATCAAAGACTTAGAATTTCTCTGATCTATCCCAAGTTCTAAGTTAGATTCAAACATTTCTTCATTCCATTATCAAGTTCATTTCAGAACACTTGGAGATTTCCAAAACCATTTTTTTTGAAAAGAGCATACATCTTTGCATTGCACAAGCATGATTCTTTGTGCATTTAGATTTAGGATAAATTCTTAGATAATATTTAAGCAAAGCAAAAGGCATAGATTCGATCCTTGGTTCGATTACCCCTGGTAAAGGCGCCAGGAACGGTCGATCCTCGTACCGACGAGCGAATCCTGTCTCTCCATTTTCCAGCAATATATTTCAAAATGAAGGCGAGTTATTTGCTAAATATTTTCAAATTAAGGTCAAGTAAGACTGTGCAAAAGAGTTCATCTTCTCTTTTTCTTTCTTTTCTTTTCTCTTCTCTCTTTCTTTTCTTTCTTTTATTTCTCTCCCTTCAAAAAGGAGGAAATGGAGGTTAGAAAAGGAAAAGAGAAGGAAGAGAGAGAAAACCACAAGAGAGGAAAAATTTTGCGATGATCATAGTTTTGGCGACTGTGATGGGACTCGTCTCTGTCTAGTCGAGTTATGCCTTTGCTTTGCTTTGATATTTTCTAAGTCTTTATTCTTATATGTCAGCTTCATTTTTCATGCAAACCTTAGGAGCCTAGACTCTATCCTAAGTTGACATAATGCATATAGGATTTAAGTATGGTTTGGTAGGACCATATTGAGGAGATTATTCCATGTTCACATTAGACTTAGGTCTGAAATACAACTCTCCTCAATTCTAGGGATTGAATGCAAACAATGTGTGCAAGTGTATGCTTCTTTTCATTTAAAATCTATCTCTTTAGGACTTGCATTAGCGCCTTCTAATTTTATTGCATGTTGATCATGTTTTGAAAACATCCCTACCTATATATATGGTCTTCACGTTGCTGGGTTGTTTCACTGAACCATAGTTCGGGAGAGAGCCTCACAACTGGACCACTTATTTGGGTTCGCGCCCCCTACCACGTACCTAAGGGCCATAGTCTGAGGTATATCGGTAGGTGCTCAAGGATGTTGGGAAGCCATTACCTTAGAACCGGAGAAATATCTTATATGCCACGTACTTCGAGCTTCGACTTGAGTATATCGGCATACCTTGATTTGAATCAGATGATCTGAACCATAGAGTTAGGATTAAGGTCCTACAAGTCATTTCAAATATTGCATTTACAGTCAGCCTTTAGGGAGTGCTGTGTGTGCATCTTTGTTTGAGCAACTATGATTGTGTAATATTTCCTTATATTCTCCTATATATATCAAACCTTCTTTAAAACCCTGGGTGTATTATTTAAACTTCTCCTTTATTTTCAAAAACCCCAGATATATACTTTTCCTTTACCTACATTCTTTTCTCTTTTCTGTGAAATTTTCTTAAAAACCCTGGAAAGACTTTTTCTAAGTCCCTTGATCTTTCAAAATTTTCAGGATTTATGTAAGACCCGCAATTTTTCAGAAAATATTTGAATAAAATTCATGAGGCATTTACCGGTAAAAATAGCATTTTTTCTCAGAATGCAAAACAAATCAATTCCTGCGAGCCAGTTATACTTATGATATTCGTCGATTCGCGAATATATTTTCAAAGACTATGAAAGCCATAACTTCCTACCTGAATGAAATCAAAGGATTTCCTCGAGCCAACTTTCTTAGTTACGTCAATACAAAGAGAATGGCATACTCAGAATTTTTCGGAAAAAAATCACCGAAAACCCGAAATTTTTGCGGGACCCACGGAAATGTTGGTGGGACCCACAGAAATATTCCTCAGAAAATATCTTGTGGGACCCACAAAATATCCTATGGAAATATCTTGTGCGCCCCACCTCAAAAAGAACCTCCAAGAATTAAAATAAAGCTCAGGGGCAAAAGGGGGATAAAAATTCCTAAGAGGAGGTGGGCTTGGGCTATAAATAGCCCTCCCCACTCTCTCTCTTCTCATAATTTCGACCCCCCCTCTCTCTCTTGCCTTCTCTCTCTCTCCTAAACCTCCCCTACCAAGCCTAGCCCACCTGACCTGGTCTGAGCCTGCCTGACTTAGCCTGAGCCTGCCTGACCTGGTCCTAACCCACCTGACCTGGGTCTGAACCCACTTGACCTAGTCCAAACCTAGTTGAATTGACTTGAACCTAGTTAGGTTTAAAGTCAAAGTCAAAGTCCTTTTTGGTCAAGATTCCGGTTTGGATTTCTGAACCCAGACTTAGCCTACTTGAGCTGAGTTCGAACCTGTTGAACCCATTTGACTTGGACTGAACCCTGTTTGGTTCAGACCACGTGGGTTGAGTAGCTTGACCTACTCTACCTCTTTCTCAACTAAGTCAGCTTCATCTGACTTAGTCTGACCTCTCGAAGAAAGGCTCGAAGCCAAAGAAGCAACCCGGAGCCGTTTCTTCCACGATTTGAAGTAAGTTCGCTTCATTGATCCATCTCTCTCAAGTATTTGATTGTTTGTATATAGCATATACTTTCTGAAGTAGTATCTTGCTTTAGTTCTTCATTGAGCCTTTTTTGGACACTTCGGTGTTCATCCGCTCGTCTCGTAACTATCGTCGGATATATCTATGTTTAAATATGCAGTATATGCGTTTTAAAAATGGTATCTCGCCTTAGTTCTTGGTTGAGCCCTTTAGGACACTTCGGTGTTCACCCGCTCGCCTCGTAACTATCGTTGGATACGGATCTAGGTGTATATCTGCTGATTCTATCGACGCGTCCTATATCGCACAGGCTATGTAATTTACGTTTGTCGTCGCGTCGTATGATGCCACGGCTCCCTGTTTTCTGCACTTCCGATTATGCATTTACTTACGCCGTCGCGTCGAACGATGCCAAGGCTCCTGCTTTCTGCAATGTATTTACTTACGCCGTCGCGTCGAACGATGCCAAGGCTCCTGCTTTCTGCAATGTATTTACTTACGCCGTCGCGTCGAACGATTCCAAGGCTCCTGTTTTGATATATATGGAGAATATTTCGTTCAGTTACACACCCTGAACAATAGTATATGCATTTCCTTTACGCCGCCGTTGTATAAAGCACATGCTTTTGCTTATACTACATATATGGCTCATAAATGAGCGTTTAAATGGAGATCAAACTCCAAATCGCCAATGCGATTCCTCTGCCGCTCCTCGTTCAAGATTCTGCTTGACGAATGAAGCCCCTATTGGAAAGGCTTCGCTTTTTGGCAAAATGCTCTTTACGTAAATACTAAGTCAATTACGTATGGCCTAGCTATGGCCCAGGGTTCCTACAACCTTGATGGATGCAAAGTACGCACAACGGTGCGCATCCATTTCCTCGAATTAAGCATGGCGATTTCCTACCAAAGAGGGGAGATGCCGCTGAAATGGATAAAAGAAACACACGCTTTCTCTGTAAAAGAGAGGGAGTGTTGTTGAAATTTTTGAAGAAGCTAAGAATAGCTCAGAAAGAACGTAGCAGGATACTCTGACATATAGCAGAGTGCTACCCAGTTCATGGAATGCCCTCTACAACGTAGAAGGGTTCGTCGCACCACTGCCGATGGAGCAGGGGAGGTGCTGACGAAATGGTTGGCAGAAGAGCTGCTGGAACCAGTTGAACGGCATATCGATGTCCGTTGATAGAACGATGCCAGAACGGTTGGTATTCTTGTGCCTACGAGGACACTTTGCTCGTAAGGGCCGCTGAGCCGGAGTAGAGGTTGCACCTTGACTAGGTTTGGACTCATTGCGTAAAAATACGCCGAGTAGCCGATCTATTTAGATCGAGTCATATGCATGCTCATTGAGAACGGTTACGCAACCAGACTCGTAAGAGCTGAAGAGCCAGAGTGTGTTGTTTCCACCCAAAAGAGGTGTGATGCTCATGGTGGCCGTAGTGCCAAGAGCGGTGTTCTGCATGCATATAAATAAGACTTCAGGTCGGACATACTCCGCGATTGAAAATCGTGTTAGGGGTACCCCCTCAATAATGACTGTGTTGGGGCGGACTGAATGGGGTCGGGTACATACTCCCGTGGTGCTAAGGCACGGGCTGCCTAAATGGCATGCAGATTTTGTCCAAGTAATTATAAGACTGGCAGACCCCTTCAGGAATTATGCTCACTGTGGAATGACAGTGATAGTACAGCCTTGAGTGACACGTATTTTACTTTGGACTTGATAGAGTCCACGATGGCCTCAGTCACTCATGGGTTTTGGGGTCGTGGTTATCCTTAAGATCTAAGGATTGAACCCAACTACTGCAAGTAGAGGATGCATCCAAATATGGGCCTATTAGGGTTCTCCCAATTGAAACACACTGCCCTACTATGGATAGGGTCAACAGGCCTTTGGGGTATCTAAAATACATAGAATAATCAACTCCAGAATGTCGCGTTGATGCCCGGACAATGCTTCGCCCGCGTACCAAGGGTGGAAGATGTTAATTATCGAAACAATGCATTAGCTTAGGTTCAGCGATGCTTGAATGTATGCGTGGATGGCCGTGTTGAGTCAGTCCTGCATAACCTTTGTGAAGGTGTCATGTTCGGTATACTACTAGACCGACTGGGCAAAGATCCGTGTTGTATCCGCACGACTAAGCGAAGCTCGAGGAGCTGTCCTTAGATGCATGGGATACGGATGTGCCAAGTATGAAGACTTGAGCTAGACATCACTTTGAGACCCGAAAGAGGTCATGGCTAAGTCGTGGAGACTTAAGCGGTTATTCAAATCACAACCCTGAAAAGGCTTGCTCTAAGTCATGAGGACTCGAGCGGATGCTCAACTCATAGCCCTGCGGAGGCTCTTGCGATATACGCTAAGTCTTGGAGGCTTGAGCGTCGTTATTCGCATTGCGACCCTGAGTGGTCATTATTGAACTTGAGTTGAATGGATGTATGACTGCATGCTTACCAGACCATTAGTGGTTCTGACCCCGTTTTATGGGAATTTCAGGTGTTGAACCAGCGTGGCAATATGCGGAGCATGGCGGCATCGAGTTCCAGGGTTTCTCTAGGCAGAGTTGTACTGCTTCCTTTTATTGAACCTACACTGCTTTTCTAAGCAGTAGTGTTGTAATAAATATGTGGTTTTCAATAAAATGGAACACTTTGGTGGTCAATGAGTTGCTTGGCCACATACCTGTAACGTGCTCGGAGTTTTTTAAAACCGATGACTCATTATCGTCTTATTCCACTGCTAAAACCTTTTGTAAGTTCCGCTGCAAAGAAAAAAAAAGAAATTCATGAAAATTTTAACTTAGCTTTGTTTTGGAAATTCGGGGCGTTACAGAATTGGTATCAGAGCATGTGTCTGAGAAACCTGATTCAAGATCCGTCATGGTCCCGATATCGCACTGTAAGTATATGTTTTTATACTTTTGTTCTGATCTGGGTGCATCTTTGTATAGATGGCAACTCATGACTCGCGCGGATATTGCTATCGTTGCAAGGTCATGTACGATGAGTGGATATGCCCGTATGAAGTCCAAGACTGCCAATACTGTGGCGAAGATGGGCATTCCGCCAACGAGTGCCAAAGGAAATATACCGCCGATATGGGTCGGTGGGCATCAAAGGGTCTCAGGGATGAGACTTCGCGTGTCAGTGGACTGCATTACTCTAGTGTTGGGAGCAACCATACCCCAACATCTTTTGATGAATTACCAAGGCTGAGGGATTTTGATTTGAAATTCCCTGCGGAGGTCTATCACTCGCCAAGCTACCATCCGGCATCACATACGCCGAGCTTAAATGGCAGGAACGAAAGAAGGGATTCCTTCTGTTCGCCGATCATTATTTCAGACTCCCAGAGTCTTGATCTTGCCGACTGGGAGAGTGGACTGGATTCCCTCATGCATCCCCAATATTCGCTTGAGAGTGCGGAAGTGCCGCCCAAGCCAAAGCTAGTAGTGCCTGCACCAAGGCCATGTGGCAATAGATGGACCTTTTTGAGTTCGTCTTTATCAAAGAAATCCAGGTCTTAAAGAGACTGGTGATGTTTTAGAGTCATTAGACTCATGTATATAGTTTCTCAACGCCTAAAGTCTGCCAGTACGACATGAAATTTTGTTTAAGGCGATGCTTGTGTAAATGTGATGTATATTAAGTAAATAAAGCTTTTACTTCCTTATATACATCGCAAAACTAAAAACAAGTGCTTGTGTGTGCATAGATAAATGGCTTTTACAACGAGGAGAACCATGCCAAGCGAGGAGTCCCATACGCAAGGATTCCTGCTGGAGACACTCAACAACCTGGTTACAGCCATTCGTGAAACGAGGCTAGAACCAGTCGCACCACGAAACGAGCACCTGAGAGGAGTGACTTATGAGAAGTTTCTCAAGCTTGACCCGCCAGTTTTCATTGGCAGAGCCGATCCGGAGCTCGTAGAGAGTTGGATCGAAGAGACAGAACGTGCCTTCTCGATACTAGGAGTACCAGAAGAGAAGAAGACCAACTTTGGCACGTATTGATTAAAGGACAATGCACGAAAGTGGTGGGATACCACTAAGCTTATCCAGTTCTCACAAGTTGAAGTCGTTCCATGGACTGACTTCCGGAGAACTTTCATGGATAACTACTTTCCACTGCATTCCAGAAACAAGAAAAAGATGGAGTTTCTGGAGTTGGAACAGGGCGGTATGAGTCTGATGGACTATACCACCAAATTTCAGAATCTAGAGCGCTACTGCTCTCGATTGTTCGAAATAGACCAAGAAAGGGCCGACAAATATGTGAATGGTCTGCGCGAAGGGCTGCGATCTCCAGTGGTAACAAGTATGCCTTCGACTTTTCAGGCTGCGGTAGCAGCGGCTTCGAAAATCCCAGAGGATTGGGCGCGATCTAAAGTGATCGTAGCAAAGAAGCCCATAGTAAATGGTGGGAACCGTAAAAGGACATTCCCAAATAGTCAGGGTTCACGACAACCCTTTCAAAAGAAGAAGTTCCAAGGAGGGAACAACACTCAACAAGTCATGAGGCCAAGACAAAACATAACTCCGAATGGTCAGCAGTCCAACTTCAGCTGCTCAAGGTGTTGTGTGAACCACCCCGGAAAGCCATGTCCTCGTGACATTGGTGGTTGCTTGTATTGTGGCAAGATGGGCCACTTTATAAGGGATTGCGCCAAGAAGGCTGCAGATGAACAGAGGAGTAATGCCGGATCTGCCGGACCCTCTCGACCAGCACCACAACGTTCTCAGTTTCAACGACCTCCACCTAGAGTAGAACAAAGGCCTGCTGCAGGTCATGTATATGCTGTAACGACTGAACAAGTCGAAAATGGTGACCTGATTGAAGGCACCGTACCTGTTAATGGACATGCAACTTACGTCTTGTTTGATTGTGGTGCTACTCATACGTTTATCTCCGACGATTTCACCGAACAACTCCACGCTTCGGTGCAACCGATTGATAAAATGATCGAAGTGTATAACCCTTTGGGTTCACGCACCAAATGTATCCGGTGTGTGAAAAATTTGGATATTAAGATAGCAGGGCAACACTTGCCTATTGACGTCATCCTAATCGATATGATACAGTACGATGTCATTCTGGGAATGAATTGGTTAGCTCAGAATAATGCCAAGATTCTATGCCGCAAGGACAGAGTGATTCTATCTCGACCTGGATTACCTAGGATGGAATACCGGTTATCCAAACCAGTTCCACAGAAAAGGCTCATATCAGCACTTAAGGTACAAAAATACCTTAGGAAGGCTTGTGTGGCCTTCCTGTTGAGCCTCTTGGTGGAAAAATCTAACGACCAACCCCTTGAGAGTTTGGAAGTGGTGCGGGAGTTTCCCGATGTATTTCCTGAGGAATTGCCAGGACATCCGCCACTTCATGAGGTTGAATTTGGAATTCAATCCTTACCTGGAACAGCGTCGATATCCAAAGCCCCGTATCGAATGGCGCCAGCTGAACTCAGTGAGTTGAAGTGTCAGTTGGAAGAACTGATGGAACAAGGGTTCATCCATCCTAGTGTGTCACCGTGGGGAGCCCCGGTGCTGTTTGTAAAGAAGAAGGATGGATCCCTTCGGTTATGCATCGATTATCGAATGCTTAACCAGGCAACTGTTAAAAATAAGTACCCGTTGCCTCGGATTGAGGACTTGTTCGATCAACTCAGAACAGCGAGAGTGTTCTCCAAGATCGACCTCAGGTCTGGGTATCATCAGCTCAGAGTTAAGAGGATATACCTAAGACGACCTTCAGAACGAGATATGGCCATTATGAGTTTGTAGTAATGCCCTTCGGACTCACTAATGCGCCTGCTGCCTTTATGGATATAATGAACCGGATATTCAGACCATATTTGGATAGCTTTATCATTGTCTTCATCGATGACATTCTCGTATATTTAGAGAACAAGGAACAACATGTGGAGCACTTGAGGATCGTCCTGAAAACCCTTCAGGATAACCAAATCTATGCTAAGTTTTCAAAATGTGAATTCTGGCTAGATAAAGTGATGTTCCTTGGCCATGTGATCTCGAAAGATGGAATCGCAGTGGATACTGCGAAGGTGGAAGTTGTGATGGACTTGAAGCAACCATAAAATATCACTGAGGTCCGTAGCTTCCTTGGACTTGCCGATTATTATCGGAAGTTCATACAAGACTTCTCCCGAATCGCCGTACCCATGACAAAATTACTGAAAAAGGGAGTCAAGTTTGAATGGACTGACCAGTGTAAGGAGTGCTTTGAGGTTCTCAAATAGAGGCTTACCACTGCCCCTGTCCTTACCTTACCTTCTGGTCAGGGAGGCTTCGTGGCTTATACCGATGCCTCGGGAACAGGTCTGGGTTGTGTGTTGATGCAGCATGACAAAGTAATCGCCTATGCGTCACGACAACTGAGAGTCCATGAGAAAAACTATCCAACCCACGACTTGGAGCTTGCCGCGGTAGTGTTCGCGCTTAAAATCTGGCGACACTACCTGTATGGAGAGAAATTTGAGGTCATGTCGGAGCATAAAAGCCTAAAATACCTCTTTTCTCAAAAAGAACTCAATATGCGGCAACGGCGATGGTTGGAATTCCTTAAAGACTATGAATTCACTCTTTCCTATCACCCTGGAAAGGCGAATGTTGTAGCAGATGCCCTTAGTCGCAAGACTGTTGGCACTCTGGCTAGCCTAACCAGACAATGGAAGTTGATGGAGGATTTCGTCAACTGGAAGCCATTTTTGGCTGATTCTGGTAGAATCCAAATGTCATGTTTGATGATCCACATTGAGTTCCTCGATCGCATCGTAGCCGAACAATTCAAGGATCCCCAGTACTTGGAATTGAAAGCTCGTGCTGAAAAAGATGACACTTTCTTCCATTTGAAAGAAGATGGAGGAATATGGATGGAAGAAAGGATTTGGGTTCCAAATAACCCTGAGCTAAGACAGGAAGTACTCCAGGAGGCTCATAATAGCAAGTACACCATTCACTCTAGAGGTACAAAGATGTTTCGGGACTTGCAGAGAAAGTACTGGTGGAGGGGTATGAAGCGTGATGTGGCTACGTTTGTCTCGAAGTGTTTGATCTGCCAACAAGTTAAGATCGAACATCAGCGCCCTGGTGGAAAGATGCAACGGATCGAGATTCCGGAATGGAAATGGGAAGGCATTACGATGGATTTCATCATTGGATTGCCTCGATCCAAGAGACAACACGATACAATATGGGTGATCGTGGACAGACTCACCAAGTCTGCTCACTTCCTGCCAATCAACACTCGATACTCAACTGAACGATTGGCGGAAATCTACATTCAGGAAATCTTCAGACTCCATGGAGTGCCGATTTCAATCATATATGATCGTGACCCGAAGTTCACCTCTCACTTTTGGGAGCAACTTCAGAGAGCCCTGGGGACGAAACTCAAGTTCAGTACAGCATTTCATCCCCAAACAGATGGGCAATCAGAACGAACCATACAGACTCTTGAAGATATGCTAAGAGCCTGTATGCTGGAATGGAAGGGTGATTGGGATTCTCACCTAGCGTTGGCTGAATTTGCTTATAATAATAGCCACCACGCTAGCATTGGGATGGCACCGTATGAAGCCTTGTACGGGTGACCCTGTCGATCATCAATCCATTGGGGTGAAGTGGGTGAGCGAACCTTGGACTCGCCCATTGTGTTGCAGCATTACACTGAGCAGGTCCATATGCTCAGAAAGAAGCTACTGACTGCTCAGAGTCGACAGAAGAGCTACACCGATCAGCGGCGTAGGGAACTCACTTTTGCGGTTGGAGATAAGGTTTTTATCAAGGTCTCTCCAACCAAGAGTGTGTTTCATTTTGGAAAGAAGGGGAAGCTTAGCTCCAGATTCGTTGGTCCCTTCAAAGTTTTGAGCCGAATCGGAGAGACTGCCTACCGTGTAGCATTGCCACCACAATACGCGCAAATACATGATGTATTTCACGTATCAATGCTTCGAAAGTACGTTCATGATCCTTCTCACGTCATTCAACATGAAGATATTGACATTCGAGAAGATATGACGGTAGAAGAAAGGCCAGTAGAGATTATGGGCCGACGGGAGCAAGTGCTAAGGACGAAGGTCATCCCACTTGTGAAAGTGAGATGGCAACATCATGGAATCGATGATTGCACTTGGGAGCCCGAATCGGATATGCGGGATAAATATCCTAAACTCTTCACTTTGTACTCTTAGTTGAATTTTGCAGACGAAATTCCTTTAAGGGGTAATGATGTAAGACCCGCAATTTTTCAGAAAATATCTGAATAAAATTCATGAGTCATTTACCGGTAAAAATAGCATTTTTTCTCAGAATGTAAAACAAATCAATTCCTGCGAGCCGGTTATACTTATGATATTCGTCGATTCGCGAATATATTTTCAAAGACTATGAAAGCCATAACTTCCTACCTGAACGAAATCAAAGGATTTCCTCGAGCCAACTTTCTTAGTTACGTCAATACAAAGAGAATGGCGTACTCAGAATTTTTCGGAAAAAAATCGCCGAAAACCCGAAATTTTTGCGGGACCCACGGAAATGTTGGTGGGACCCACAGAAATATTCCTCAGAAAATATCTTGTGGGACCCACAAAATATCCTATGGAAATATCTTGTGGGCCCCACCTTAAAAGGAACCTCCAGGAATTAAAATAAAGCTCAGGGTCAAAAGGGGGATAAAAATTCCCAAGAGGAGGTGGGCTTGGGGTATAAATAGCCCTCCCCACTCTCTCTCTTCTCATAATTTCGACCCCCCCTCTCTCTCTTGCCTTCTCTCTCTCCTAAACCTCCCCTACCTAGCCTAGCCCACCTAAGCCCACTTGACCTGGTCTGAGCCTGCCTGACCTGGGTCTGAACCCACTTGACCTAGTCCAAACCTAGTTGACTTGACTTGAACCTAGTTAGGTTTAAAGTCAAAGTCAAAGTCCTTTTTGGTCCAGATTCAGGTTTGGATTTCTGAACCCAGACTTAGCCTACTTGAGCTGAGTTCGAACCTGCTGAACCCAGTTGACTTGAACCGAACCCTGTTTGGTTCAGACCACTTGGGTTGAGTAGCTTGACCTACTCTACCTCTTTCTCAACTAAGTCAGCTTCATCTGACTTAGTCTGACCTCTCAAAGGAAGGCTCGAAGCCAAAGAAGCAACCTGGAGCCGTTTCTTCCACGATTTGAAGTAAGTTCGCTTCGTTGATCCATCTCTCTCAAGTATTTGATTGTTTGTATATAGCATATACTTTTTGAAGTAGTATCTTGCTTTAGTTCTTGATTGAGCTCTTTTTGGACACTTCGGTGTTCACCCGCTCATCTCGTAACTATCGTCGGATATATCTATGTTTAAATACGCAGTATATGCGTTTTAAAAATGATATCTCGCCTTAGTTCTTGTTGAGCCCTTCAGGACACTTCGGTGTTCACCCGCTCGCCTCGTAACTATCGTTGGATACGGATCTAGGTGTATATCAGATGATTCTGCCGACGCGTCCTATATCGCACAGGCCATGTAATTTACCTTTGCCGTCGCGTCGTATGATGCCAAGGCTCCCTGTTTTCTGCACTTCCGATTATGCATTTACTTACGCCGTCGCGTCAAACGATGCCAAGGCTCCTGCTTTCTGCAATGTATTTACTTATGTCGTCGCGTCGAACGATGCCAAGACTCCTGTTTTGATATATATGTAGAATATTTCATTCAGTTACACACCCTGAACAATAGTATATGCATTTCCTTTACGCCGCCGCTGTATAAAGCACAGGCTTATGTTTATACTACATATATGGCGCATAAATGAGCGTTCAAATGGAGATCAAACTCCAAATCGCCAATGTGATTCCCCTGCCGCTCCTCGTTCAAGATTTTGTTTGACGAATGAAGCCCCTATTGAAAAGGCTTCGCTTTTTGGCAAAATGCTCTTTACGTAAATACTAAGTCAATTACGTATGGCCTGGCTATGACCTAGGGTTCCTGCAACCTTGATGGATGCAAAGTACGCACAACGATGCGCATCCATTTCCCCGAATTACGCGTGGCGATTTTCTACCAAAGACGGGAGATGCCGCTGAAATGGATAAAAGAAACGCACGCTAGAGAGGAAGTGCTGCAGAAATTTCTGAAGAAACTAAGAATAGCTCAGAAAGAACGTAGCAAGATACTCTGACATATAGCAGAGTGCTACCCAGTTCATGGAATGCCCTCTACAACATAGAAGGGTTCGTCGCACCACTGCCGATGGAGCAGGGGAGGTGCTGACGAAATGGTTGGCAGAAGAGCTGCCGGAACCAGTTGAACGACATAATGATGTTCGTTGATAGAACGATGCCAGAACGGCTCGTATCCTTGTGCCTACGAGGGCACCTTGCTCGTAAAGGCCGCTAAGTCGGAGTAGAGGTTGCACCTTGACTAGGTTTGGACTCGTTGCATAAAAATACGCCGAGTAGCCGATCTATTTAGATCGAGTCATATGCATGCTCATTGAGAACGGTTATGCAACCAGACTCGTAAGGGCCGAAGAGCCAGAGTGTGTTGTTTCCACCCAAAGAGGTGTGATGCTCGTGGTGGTCGAAGTGCCAAGAGCGGTGTTCTGCATGCATATGAATAAGACTTAAGGTCGCATATACCCCACGATTGAAAATCGTGTTAGGGGTACCCCCTCTGTAATGACTGTGTTGGGGCAGACTGAATGGGGTCGGGTACATACTGTTATCGTCGCGAAATTTTTCCCCCGTCTTCCCTTCCTTGCGGAAGAGAGAGAGGGGAAACGCTTTCGCGCTTCAAACTTTGACCGGATTTTGGAAATTGTTTTGAAATACTCGCCTCCGTTTTTGAAAATTGCGGGAAAATCCATGGGATGGGGCTCGACCTGTCGGTACGAGGTTCGACCGTTCCTGCCGCCTTTAACAGGGGTAATCGAACCAAGGACCAAAACTATGCTTGACTTAGCGAAATTATCAAAGTTATGTTCTATCCTAAATGCACAGAGGATTCAGGCATGTGCTATGAGATTTTGGAAAATGCCAGTTGGGAAACATGATGTATGCTTAGAAAAACATTTGGAGTTGGAAAGAATCTCTCAGGAAAAAGGTCAATTTCTCAGAAAACTCAGATAAAAAAGGGGTTTTTGAAAACATGAGAAAGCTTATAAAGATGTGGAAAAATCAGAAATAGTTGAAAATCTTGGGAAAATGGAAGTGATTCTTGAGAAAAGATGAACCTTTTGAAAAGGGAAACACTTCTTAGGAAGACTTGGACTTTGAGAGTTTTCTTAGGAAAATGATGGAAAATTTATAGGAAAACTCATTGGAGAAGGAAATTCAAGACTTGGGGAATCAAAATCCTGGGAGTTTTACCTTTTGAAATATTTGGAAATCGATCTTGGATCTTGAAGAAAGATTGGAAAACTCTTTTGAATATCTTAAGAAAATATCATTTTCCTGGGAAAACTGTGGAAAAACTTGTCTTTGGAAAACCGATTTTGAAAAATCCTTAGAATTTCTTGAGAAATCGATTTCTTGAGAATGAAGTTTTCTTGAGAAAATCTTGAGAAAATCAATGATTTTATGATGCAAATGACATAAGTGAATGAATGCACTTTGAAAAGATTTTCTAAGAGATTTGTTGGAAAAATATGCATTAAGTCAAGATAAATCATTCACATATCCTGACTGTGGCCATGAATATGTTCAGAATTTAGTTGATTTGATGCACATGATTTTGAAAACTTTGGAAATATGATGTGCATTTTAAGATAGCCTAAGAGTGTAGGCTCAATGTGACTAGTAGAAAGATGATGGATCTGGGTCTCATCCATATTCCGACTAGGGCCGTAAATATGGATCCCACCGAGTCCATCAACTCCCTAAGAGTTGGTGCATGTTCCATTCGTGAACATCCATAGTGCTTTTGAAATAAAATGCATGAATCATAGAAACATGATATTGCATAAATTCAAACTATATGATATGCATCCTAGTCTAAGCAGGAAATTAAATCTCTTATTCCAGAATTTACATTATTACATCACTAAATAAAGGAAATAAAAGAAATTTGCAGACTTCAGCTCCTTCTTTGGAATGTCCCTGCCAAGCTTGAAATAAAGTTAGCTCAAATATGTGGGTTTTTCCAAGATTTTCCAATAATATTATGAAATTATTGGATTTAATTGGATATAAACCCTATTCTCATGCTTCCTTGATGTTTTGAAATGATGTAAATGCAGGAAATTCAGTAAAAAAATAATTTGAAATTCGGAATGGTGGTCAAAATGACCAAAATACCCCTAATTATAAAGTTATACCTTTAAAATCAAGGTTTTTTGAAGGAAAACTTGGTAAAATTGAGATTTTGAAATTCAAATTGAATCAAATGATGATGAAATGCAGTAAGAGATATGATGACATGCTGCTAGACACATTAAGACTGTAAAATCAGAATTTGGTATTTTGCAATTTATCAAAAATAACGATTTTCGCTTGTTTTTCACTTGGATCCGGGTCCTGCGGGACCCTGTTTTGGTATTATGGATAATTCGAGCCTCAAATGGATTCCAAATTGCACCAAATTCGGTATGAAGCATCTAAACACTCTGATAAACAACCTAAAATGCTAAAAATCACGAAATGATATGATTTAAATGCTAAAATTCAAGGAAAGTCCTAAAAATGATGGATTTTGCCTATGGATCCGAACCAAATGCAATGCCTAATATGATAATGCCAGATTTACACCATGAAAACTTCTGATATTTTGCAGACTACTAAAGGACCCGAAATGAAACATTTTTGGTTTTTACAGCCTCGGGATTTGAGGCATGGTGAGTTCAATAACAGGGATTTAGTTCTGACAGAGATAAAAATCAAACTAATCTGATGTAAAATGCTAAAAAACTATAAAACAGCCATGAAAATTTATGAAATTAATCTGAGCTACGCACGACACCTAAATGAACAATTTTTATGTTTATGACTTTGGCATTTGATTAATGGAAATATAGATAAAAATATAACTATGCCTGCCTAAACTAACAGAACAGACAAATGTAGCAAAACAGAGGACTGACAAGAAAAATCCGAAGCAGGGGTCAACACTGTTCTAAAAATTACAGGATTTCAGATTCAAACAGAGGACATCTCGGACACCACTTTCACTTTTTACAGTTTCGGATTTGGAGCAACACACAAAGAGAAACCATAGCCCTAAGTCGATCCAAGATCTCAGAGGCCCAAATTAGGCTCTGACACGTGTCCCGAACTCTCGGATTTTTTTCAGACATAAAAAAAAATCAGAAAAATCTGAAAAACTCATATTAAAAACTAGACATTTTCCCGAGTTCAGAAAATCTTTCGGATCGAAAATAGGATCTCCTATGAGGGATATATCGATTTTACAAGTCAGACAATGATTTTCAAAACGTATCCCAGGTAACAAAACCTGACTTTCTATTTTGAATGTTTACCATAGTAAACAAATTCAAATGGCTCCGAATTTTTGGCAAAATTTTAGGAACACCTAAGGGCGCATTACGTGATTTTTTTGGGATTTTTAATAAAAAACAAATGCATGAAATGACGTGTGGACTGACTGACAAAAACAGAGACCTACTGAAAATAAGCAGAATTGAAATAAAGGCTAAATTAATCCTAATTAATTCATGAAATATGCTAAATGAATGAAATAAAATGCAAATTAAACCTAGCTAACTATATGAATGTTAAAAATCATCAAGGAAGCATAATGAAACATTTTTATGTATGTCGTTTTATGAGAATAGCTCAATCCATCCCTCGAATGAGCTCTTTCTTCAAACGACTCCCGATTCGGATTATAGAATCACATCAAGGGGAAAAGAAGTGCACCTTGCTTCGTTACGCAGCGTAGGAGCTCTTGAAAGGGGCAGCTATCACGAGCTTCCTTCGTCCTTCGCTCCGAGCTTCGGATGGTCCACCCAAATCGAGCTCTGTTGGAATCGGATTGGCCACGACACGAACTTTACTCCACCTTCTTCAATGCGCCAAAGGGGGAACGATTTCCAAGGTTCAAAATCAGATGTTAGGAAGGCTAGGTCGGATTTTTCAAGTTCACAAGAGCTAAAAAAAAATGATCTCCTTGGCTGGGCGTGAACCCTTGTTTTTATAAATTTTCTGAAAAATTTTAAAATTCAAACAGGCTAGATCTGAGCCCTCCATGTGGCGCCATCTCAGGGGGTGTCATCTGAGGGGTTTGAAATTCGAATTTGTCTTTTGCAGGGAGCCCTCAGATGACGCCACCTCAAAAGGCTATTTTGATTTTTTGAGAAAAATAAAAAAATGGAAATTTTGTGGGTGAGACACCTCAGCAGGGGGAATTTGGAAATTTTCAAAAGTTTGCTTGATTCTCTCTGCAGGGAACTCCCAGGAGGCGCCACCTCAGAGGGTGCTCTCTTGGAGTTTGAATTTCAAATTCACTTTTTGTAGGGAGTCCTCAGGTGGCGCCACCTCATGGTGCGCTACCTTTATTAAAAATAAAATAAAAAATAAAAATGGAGCCAAGTGGAGTCCTGGAATGGCGCCACCTCAAAAGGTGTTTGACACATTTCAGAAGGTCAGAGCAGTGGGCTCAGAAGGCGCCACCTCAGAGGAATTTGAATTTTGCTTTTTCTGGTGAAAGGAGATCTGGACATGTGGCAGTCCAGGATGGTTCCAAGTGTCAGCCTGCTGGTGTGGTTTTCAGATGGCGCCACCTCAGAGGAGAATTCGAATTTCAAATGGAGGTTGGCCCTGGAGGAATGGAGGATGGACATGTGGCGCCACCTCAGGGTGGCTCCTACAATGCCATGTGGCAAGAGGGAGGAAAAAGAGGGCAGTGACATGTGTCTCCTACTTTTCTGAAAAAAGTAGGGAGAGGACATGTGTCCTCTACTTTTTCTGAAGGAGTGAGAAGGAGACATGTGTCACCTTCTTTTCTGAAAGAAGCAGAAGATGACACATGGCAGAGGGGAGAGAAGGTGGGCCAGGCCATGTGGCGTCATCTCAGACAGGATGAAAAAGGTAGGAGTTCAGGATCTGCGCCACCTATGAGGAGGTTTGAATGTTTGAATTCTAGTTTTCTGAAGAAAGCAGAAAACGACACATGGCATTTGCTTTTTCTGAGGAAATGGGAGCTTGCCACGTGTCCTCTGCAGGAGACACTCCAGATGGCGCCACCTCAGAGGAGACAAGCCTACCTTTTCTGTAGGAATTTAGGAGTGACACATGTCTCCTATTTTTCTGAAAAAAATAGGGAGAGGACATGTGTCAGGCTACTTTTCTAGAAGGAAGGAGGGGTTGACACGTGTCCCCTGCAGGAGACACACTTCAAGTGGCGCCACCTCAGAGGAGACAAACTCCACTTTTTCTAGACAGGACAACCTATGACACTTGGCATCTCCTGGTAGTCTTTGAAATGACACATGGCGCAGGATGGATAGGGTGACACATGGTAGATAAATGGGATGACATGTGGCAGCTTCTGAAGGTAGCCCCACACTGACACTTGGCATGTGGATGAGAGGAGAGAGAAAGGACAAGTGGCACCAACTCTAGATGAACCCTATGCTGACACATGGCATGTAAATGGGAGGAGAGAGAAAAGACAAGTGGCACCAATCCAGGGGACAAGGCTCCTATATTTTTGGGTTTTTCAAAATTCAAATTTTCAAAAGGAAAGCTTGTGTGACACCACCTCAGTGTGGGTCCCACATTGCTTCTTTATTGAAATAAGGATAAAACAACAACTTCTTTTTGGAATTTTCATAAAATCTGGACTAATGGGCAAAACAGGAATTTTGGAAAGAGTTGGCCCTTGTAGGGCGATTTTGTAAAAGAAAGATATTTAAAATTGTCAAAAAGGGCAAAATCTGAGGTGAAGTGACTGAAATCCATATTAAAAACTATCCAGGTCGTTTTCTTGAGAAAATATTTTGACATTCAGAGTCCTGGGGGTAAAATGGGAAGAAATGATAATTTTGAAGACCCAGGGTTTTGAAATCAATTTTGAAAAGAGTTAAAATTCTAATCTGGATTGAAAAATTTGAAATCAAGAGTTCTGGACCCCGAAATGACATGTTGTGCAGTGCAGTGATTTGAAATGCTCGTGCAATGATATGCAATGTCATGTCTTATGCAATATAATCTTGAACCAAGACTTGAAGATTCCTGTCTTCTGTCAGGAGTAAAATTTTGACTATCTGAGACAAAATAGAGAAATTTTGAGATTTGCAGATGAAATTTGGATTTTTGCAAGGTCCGAGCTCAGAAAATGACCATTTTTCCCTCCAGCGATTTCAGAGGCTGGATGTTGATGTTTGGTGGAAATGTTGGGGAGGTGAGTGAAAATTTGGGGTGTTTACAGATGCCCCTCTTTGCTACTAAGCCGGCTCATGGCCGAGCTTAGTGGCAAAGAAAAACACACCAAATTTGGGCTATATATATAAAAATGCCCCAGTTAGAAGGATCTGACTGGTTATGGAGAAATTAGCCCGAGGAAGATGGTAGATATGAAATGGAGAATGAAGAGGAAAGATTTGCTCTATGAGAGCGAAGTTCAGGTTTATGCCCTTGACCTGGATGGGACAAAATTATCTCGCATGGAACTAAGCTCAGGTTTGAACCCTTGACCTGATTGGGGAATGAAATATCTCATTGAAATGAGATTCAGGTTTGTACCCTTAACCTGATCGGGTGGAAGATGAAATACCTCTTTGGTTGAGGCTCAGGTTTGTACCCTTATCCTGATCGGGTGGAAAATGGAATACCTCTTTGATTGAGGCTCAGGTTTATACCCTTATCCTGATTGGGAGGAAAAATGGAATACCTCTTTGATTGAGGCTCAGGTTTGTACCCTTATCCTGATCGGGCGGAAAATGAAATACCTCTTTGATTGAGGCTCAGGTTTGTACCCTTATCCTGATCGGGTGGAAAATGGAAATACCTCTTTTGATTGAGGCTCAGGTTTGTACCCTTATCCTGATCGGGCGGAAAATGAAATACCTCTTTGGATGAGGCTCAGGTTTGTACCCTTGTCCTGATCGGGCGGAAAATGAAATACCTCTTTGGATGAGGCTCAGGTTTGTACCCTTATCCTGATCGGGCGGAAAATGAATGGAATCCTCGAAGGAAGAGACCATGATGGAACCTTCGGATTTTGCACAGTAAATCCAACAGGGGTTTTGCAAAAGGAAGGAAAATGGGGTCCCTAAAGCTTGAAAAAGGATTGATTTTGGGCGTCTCATTGCTGAGACTAAAATCAGCTTTTGAAATTGCCTTTCGCGAGAAAATGATTGGTGGTTCGACCTCGAACCGAAATGGGACTGTCTATGGTGGGACAGTGGGGACATAGGGAAGTGTGCAATCTGAGAGTTCATGCTCTCAAAGAAGGGAAGGAATCAAGTCCTTCAGAGGGATTTAAAATTGGTGTCGGGATGTGTAAAAGACGGACATCAAGCTCTTACTTCACGTCAGGATAGCTAGAAAATATTGTCAAAATATTGAGAATTCTGCTGTTGATTCAAAATTTTTGAAAATGTTGCACATTGTTGCAAAGATATTCTTTCTTTTCTACCCAAAGCATTACCTCCAAACAAGATTCACTTCGTAGAATCGAAATTGAAAACCCAAATTGTTTACAATTGACCTTCTTCAAGGAAGCTATCAATTTTCTTGATATAAGCAGGAAAGAGAATTTGATGTTAGGAAAGTAATTGATGAAAGAGTATTGATAATAGAATTTCACAAGATTAAAGAGGATTCTTGATAGATCTGGCAGCTTGATATCCTGAGAGCTTCTCTCTTGATAATCTTTCTGCACTCTTTTGGCTCTCTGGGTTTTGGCTGCATTCTCCTTTATTTTGGAGATGTTCTGACTTTTTCTCTCTTTCTTTTTCCTCTCTTTCTTTTTCCTCTCTTTCTCTCTTTTGGGAAAAGGGTACGTCACAAACTCCTTCAACTTGGAGATGTTTCGATCCTTCTTGGATGATGGGTTTGGAGATCTTTGGGCGATAGCTGAAATTAAATATCTTTTAGGGATTGTCGAGAGGTTCATCGCATCTGCCTTCATCTCGACAGTGCTTTGGACTTTCCCTGGAAGGATCCGTCACAAACTCCGTCATCTTGGAGATGTTTCGAATCTTCTTTGGCCCCGGGGGTCTACTCGCCTAATTTGCCTTCATCTTGACGACAGGTGAGAGATCCCTTTTGCGGATATTTAATTGCGGCTTAGGTGATTTTGAGGAAACGGGGCTTGGGTAAATGCTCTCTTTTCTAGCGCTCAGGATATTTCCACTGCCTTGTCTTTACAAGAATAATCCTTAAAGTTGTGCCATAACTGCGATCAATATCAATCACCTACGATTTTCAATAACATTGAATCTTCTTTTCTGGCCATATTGAGGACTTATCCTTCATCCTTTTGGTTGGCCAATAGAAAGAATTTGAATTTTGAATCCCTTTTTGCAAAAGCTTCACTCTTTTGGAAGTGATGCAGAAGGTAAATTGAGATAGAGATTAGTGCAATAAAAGATTCTGAAATCAACAGATTGACAAATTTGACAAAATTTTCTTGAAATCCTTGGTGAAAGTGAGTATTTGAAATCCGGCTCAATACATCCGTGACGAAAATTCTCCTCTCATTTTCTCCAAAAAGAGAGACTCAGGCTTAGCCCTTACCTGAATGGGAAATGGGAAATACTCCTCTCTTCCCTGAAGAGGAGGTGTTTGCAAAATGAACTTTCGAAGAGAAATTAAGCTTTCGTCAAAGCTCCCTAATATTAGGCTTCTCTTATGGAAAGGGGGCCGATAATAGTGAGGTCTGAAAATTGGGTCATGAAAGGAACGAGTCCATCACACTCTCCCTGCAAAGAGGGTCCTTTATGACGAAAAATGGCCTAGTATGAAATTGGGGGTCACAAGAAAACGAGTCTCCGTCGAGCCTCTCCCTTAAAAAGGGTTCCTCGTGTGAAGTTGGAAATTGTTTTGCAAACGGTTCACAAAGACGCGAGTCCCTTCAAACTCTCCCTGAAAATGGGCTAAGTGAACGAATTGGATAGCATGCGAAAAGAACGAGCTCCCTCGAACTCTCCCTAAAAAGGGTCTTTCGCAAGAGGAAATGATTGAAATTGGGTATTGAGATTGATTGACCCGAAGGTCGAAATTGGAAATTGGAAAATTGGTTGCTGAAAATTGAATGACCCGAAGGTCACAAATTTGGATGACCTGGCGGTCGAAATTGAGAATTGATTTGACCAAAAAGGTCAAAATTGAGAATTGGTTGACCTAAAGGTCGAAATTTGGAAATTGATTGACCCGAAGGTCGAAAATTGGAAATTGGAAATTGAAATTGAGAATTGGAAATTGGAAATTGGATGACCCGAAGGTCGAAAATTGGAAATTGATTGACTTGAAGGTCAAAAATTGGAAATTGCATGACCCGAAGGTCGAAACATGGAAATTGGTTGACCCGAAGGTCGAAATTGAAGAATTGAGTGACCCCAAGGTCAAAATTGAAAATTGGATGACCCGAAGGCTATTTTGATTTTTTGAGAAAAATAAAAAAATGGAAATTTTGTGGGTGAGACACCTCAGCAGGGGGAATTTGGAAATTTTCAAAAGTTTGCTTGATTCTCTCTGCAGGGAACTCCCAGGAGGCGCCACCTCAGAGGGTGCTCTCTTGGAGTTTGAATTTCAAATTCACTTTTTGTAGGGAGTCCTCAGGTGGCGCCACCTCATGGTGCGCTACCTTTATTAAAAATAAAATAAAAAATAAAAATGGAGCCAAGTGGAGTCCTGGAATGGCGCCACCTCAAAAGGTGTTTGACACATGTCAGAAGGTCAGAGCAGTGGGCTCAGAAGGCGCCACCTCAGAGGAATTTGAATTTTGCTTTTTCTGGTGAAAGGAGATCTGGACATGTGGCAGTCCAGGATGGTTCCAAGTGTCAGCCTGCTGGTGTGGTTTTCAGATGGCGCCACCTCAGAGGAGAATTCGAATTTCAAATGGAGGTTGGCCCTAGAGGAATGGAGGATGGACATGTGGCGCCACCTCAGGGTGGCTCCTACAATGCCATGTGGCAAGAGGGAGGAAAAAGAGGGCAGTGACATGTGTCTCCTACTTTTCTGAAAAAAGTAGGGAGAGGACATGTGTCCTCTACTTTTTCTGAAGGAGTGAGAAGGAGACATGTGTCACCTTCTTTTCTGAAAGAAGCAGAAGATGACACGTGGCAGAGGGGAGAGAAGGTGGGCCAGGCCATGTGGCGCCATCTCAGACAGGATGAAAAAGGTAGGAGTTCAGGATCTGCGCCACCTATGAGGAGGTTTGAATATTTGAATTCTAGTTTTTTGAAGAAAGCAGAAAACGACACATGGCATTTGCTTTTTCTGAGGAAATGGGAGCTTGCCACGTGTCCTCTGCAGGAGACACTCCAGATGGCGCCACCTCAGAGGAGACAAGCCTACCTTTTCTGTAGGAATTTAGGAGTGACACATGTCTCCTATTTTTCTGAAAAAAATAGGGAGAGGACATGTGTCAGGCTACTTTTCTAGAAGGAAGGAGGGGTTGACACGTGTCCCCTGCAGGAGACACACTTCAAGTGGCGCCACCTCAGAGGAGACAAACTCCACTTTTTCTAGACAGGACAACCTATGACACTTGGCATCTCCTGGTAGTCTTTGAAATGACACATGGCGCAGGATGGATAGGGTGACACATGGTAGATAAATGGGATGACATGTGGCAGCTTCTGAAGGTAGCCCCACACTGACACTTGGCATGTGGATGAGAGGAGAGAGAAAGGACAAGTGGCACCAACTCTAGATGAACCCTATGCTGACACATGGCATGTAAATGGGAGGAGAGAGAAAAGACAAGTGGCACCAATCCAGGGGACAAGGCTCCTATATTTTTGGGTTTTTCAAAATTCAAATTTTCAAAAGGAAAGCTTGTGTGACACCACCTCAGTGTGGGTCCCACATTGCTTCTTTATTGAAATAAGGATAAAACAACAACTTCTTTTTGGAATTTTCATAAAATCTGGACTAATGGGCAAAACAGGAATTTTGGAAAGAGTTGGCCCTTGTAGGGCGATTTTGTAAAAGAAAGATATTTAAAATTGTTAAAAAGGGCAAAATCTGAGGTGAAGTGACTGAAATCCATATTAAAAACTATCCAGATCGTTTTCTTGAGAAAATATTTTGACATTCAGAGTCCTGGGGGTAAAATGGGAAGAAATGATAATTTTGAAGACCCAGGGTTTTGAAATCAATTTTGAAAAGAGTTAAAATTCTAATCTGGATTGAAAAATTTGAAATCAAGAGTTCTGGACCCCGAAATGACATGTTGTGCAGTGCAGTGATTTGAAATGCTCGTGCAATGATATGCAATGTCATGTCTTATGCAATATAATCTTGAACCAAGACTTGAAGATTCCTGTCTTCTGTCAGGAGTAAAATTTTGACTATCTGAGACAAAATAGAGAAATTTTGAGAGTTGCAGATGAAATTTGGATTTTTGCAAGGTCCGATCTCAGAAAATGACCATTTTTCCCTCCAGCGATTTCAGAGGCTGGATGTTGATGTTTGGTGGAAATGTTGGGGAGGTGAGTGAAAATTTGGGGTGTTTACAGATGCCCCTCTTTGCTACTAAGCCGGTTCATGGCCGAGCTTAGTGGCAAAGAAAAACACACCAAATTTGGGCTATATATATAAAAATGCCCCAGTTAGAAGGATCTGACTGGTTATGGAGAAATTAGCCCGAGGAAGATGGTAGATATGAAATGGAGAATGAAGAGGAAAGATTTGCTCTATGAGAGCGAAGTTCAGGTTTATGCCCTTGACCTGGATGGGACAAAATTATCTCGCATGGAACTAAGCTCAGGTTTGAACCCTTGACCTGATTGGGGAATGAAATATCTCATTGAAATGAGATTCAGGTTTGTACCCTTATCCTGATCGGGTGGAAGATGAAATACCTCTTTGGTTGAGGCTCAGGTTTGTACCCTTATCCTGATCGGGTGGAAAATGGAATACCTCTTTGATTGAGGCTCAGGTTTATACCCTTATCCTGATTGGGAGGAAAAATGGAATACCTCTTTGATTGAGGCTCAGGTTTGTACCCTTATCCTGATCGGGCGGAAAATGAAATACCTCTTTGATTGAGGCTCAGGTTTGTACCCTTATCCTGATCGGGTGGAAAATGGAAATACCTCTTTTGATTGAGGCTCAGGTTTGTACCCTTATCCTGATCGGGCGGAAAATGAAATACCTCTTTGGATGAGGCTCAGGTTTGTACCCTTGTCCTGATCGGGCGGAAAATGAAATACCTCTTTGGATGAGGCTCAGGTTTGTACCCTTATCCTGATCGGGCGGAAAATGAATGGAATCCTCGAAGGAAGAGACCATGATGGAACCTTCGGATTTTGCACAGTAAATCCAACAGGGGTTTTGCAAAAGGAAGGAAAATGGGGTCCCTAAAGCTTGAAAAAGGATTGATTTTGGGCGTCTCATTGCTGAGACTAAAATCAGCTTTTGAAATTGCCTTTCGCGAGAAAATGATTGGTGGTTCGACCTCGAACCGAAATGGGACTGTCTATGGTGGGACAGTGGGGACATAGGGAAGTGTGCAATCTGAGAGTTCATGCTCTCAAAGAAGGGAAGGAATCAAGTCCTTCAGAGGGATTTAAAATTGGTGTCGGGATGTGTAAAAGACGGACATCAAGCTCTTACTTCACGTCAGGATAGCTAGAAAATATTGTCAAAATATTGAGAATTCTGCTGTTGATTCAAAATTTTTGAAAATGTTGCACATTGTTGCAAAGATATTCTTTCTTTTCTACCCAAAGCATTACCTCCAAACAAGATTCACTTCGTAGAATCGAAATTGAAAACCCAAATTGTTTACAATTGACCTTCTTCAAGGAAGCTATCAATTTCCTTGATATGAGCAGGAAAGAGAATTTGATGTTAGGAAAGTAATTGATGAAAGAGTATTGATAATAGAATTTCACAAGATTAAAGAGGATTCTTGATAGATCTGGCAGCTTGATATCCTGAGAGCTTCTCTCTTGATAATCTTTCTGCACTCTTTTGGCTCTCTGGGTTTTGGCTGCATTCTCCTTTATTTTGGAGATGTTCTGACTTTTTCTCTCTTTCTTTTTCCTCTCTTTCTTTTTCCTCTCTTTCTCTCTTTTGGGAAAAGGGTACGTCACAAACTCCTTCAACTTGGAGATGTTTCGATCCTTCTTGGATGATGGGTTTGGAGATCTTTGGGCGATAGTTGAAATTAAATATCTTTTAGGGATTGTCGAGAGGTTCATCGCATCTGCCTTCATCTCGACAGTGCTTTGGACTTTCCCTGGAAGGATCCGTCACAAACTCCGTCATCTTGGAGATGTTTCGAATCTTCTTTGGCCCCGGGGGTCTACTCGCCTAATTCGCCTTCATCTTGACGACAGGTGAGAGATTCCTTTTGCGGATATTTAATTGCGGCTTAGGTGATTTTGAGGAAACGGGGCTTGGGTAAATGCTCTCTTTTCTAGCGCTCAGGATATTTTCACTGCCTTGTCTTTACAAGAATAATCCTTAAAGTTGTGCCATAACTGCGATCAATATCAATCACCTACGATTTTCAATAACATTGAATCTTCTTTTCTGGCCATATTGAGGACTTATCCTTCATCCTTTTGGTTGGCCAATAGAAAGAATTTGAATTTTGAATCCCTTTTTGCAAAAGCTTCACTCTTTTGGAAGTGATGCTGAAGGTAAATTGAGATAGAGATTAGTGCAATAAAAGATTCTGAAATCAACAATTAATTGACAAATTTGACAAAATTTTCTTGAAATACTTGGTGAAAGTGAGTATTTGAAATCCGGCTCAATACATCCGTGACGAAAATTCTCCTCTCTTTTTCCCCAAAAAGAGAGACTCAGGCTTAGCCCTTACCTGAATGGGAAATGGGAAATACTCCTCTCTTCCCTGAAGAGGAGGTGTTTGCAAAATGAACTTTCGAAGAGAAATTAAGCTTTCGTCAAAGCTCCCTAATATTAGGCTTCTCTTATGGAAAGGGGGCCGATAATAGTGAGGTCTGAAAATTGGGTCATGAAAGGAACGAGTCCATCACACTCTCCCTGCAAAGAGGGTCCTTTATGACGAAAAATGGCCTAGTATGAAATTGGGGGGTCACAAGAAAACGAGTCTCCGTCGAGCCTCTCCCTTAAAAAGGGTTCCTCGTGTGAAGTTGGAAATTGTTTTGCAAACGGTTCACAAAGACGCGAGTCCCTTCAAACTCTCCCTGAAAATGGGCTAAGTGAACGAATTGGATAGCATGCGAAAAGAACGAGCTCCCTCGAACTCTCCCTAAAAAGGGTCTTTCGCAAGAGGAAATGATTGAAATTGGGTATTGAGATTGATTGACCCGAAGGTCGAAATTGGAATTTGGAAAATTGGTTGCTGAAAATTGAATGACCCGAAGGTCACAAATTTGGATGACCTGGCGGTCGAAATTGAGAATTGATTTGACCAAAAAGGTCGAAATTGAGAATTGGTTGACCTAAAGGTCGAAATTTGGAAATTGATTGACCCGAAGGTCGAAAATTGGAAATTGGAAATTGAAATTGAGAATTGGAAATTGGATGACCCGAAGGTCGAAAATTGGAAATTGATTGACTTGAAGGTCAAAAATTGGAAATTGCATGACCCGAAGGTCGAAACATGGAAATTGGTTGACCCGAAGGTCGAAATTGAAGAATTGAGTGACCCCAAGGTCGAAATTGAGAATTGGATGACCCGAAGGTCAAAATTTTTAGAATTGAGTGACCCGTAGGTTGAAATTGAAGAATTGCATGATTCAAAGATTTAAATTGGAATTTAGAGGGCAAAATATCAGATTCGAGCAATTGACAGACTTTAATGATTGAAATGACTTGGATTAATCAAAGGAGAATGATGAGTTCGAGTCAGAGCTCGAATAAAATACAGAGATCACGAGTCGGAACTCGGATCAACAAAGAAAAATGAAAGGCTCGAATCATAACTCAAATAAGATAATGAGATCACGAGTCGGAACCCAGATCAACAAAGGAAAATGAAGGACTCGAGTTAGAGCTTGGATAAGATAAGGAGATCTCGAGTCGGAACCCGGATCAACAAAAGAAAATGAAGAACTCGATTCAGGGTTCGAGTAAGGTAATGAGATCACGAGTCGGAACCCGGATCAACAAAAGAGAATGACAAGCTCGAAGAGATCTCGAGTCGGAACCTGGATCAACAAAGGAAAATAAAGAGCTCGAATCGAAGCTTGAACAAATAAAGAGATCTCGAGTCGGAACCCGGATCAACAAAGAAAAATGAAGAGCTCGAATCTGAGCTCGAATGAATAAAGAGATCTCGAGTCGGAACCCGGATCAACAAAGAAAATGAAGAGCTCGAATCTGAGCTCGAACAAGGTATAGAGATCACGAGTCGGAACTCGGATCAACAAAAGAAAATGAAGAGCTCTAATCTGAGCTCGAACAAGGTATAAAGATCACGAGTCGGAACTCGGATCAACAAAAGAAAATAAAGAGCTCTAATCTGAGCTCGATTAAGGTATAGAGATCACGAGTCGGAACTCGGATCAACAAAAGAAAATGAAGAGTTCGAGTCAAGGCTCGAATAAGGTAGAGAGATCACGAGTCGGAACCCGGATCAACAAAGGAAGCTGAAGAGTTCGAGTCAAGGCTCGAATAAAGTAGAGAGATCACGAGTCGGAACCCGGATCAACAAAGGAAAATGAAGAAATCGAGTCAAGGCTCGAATAAAGTAGAGAGATCACGAGTCGGAACCCGGATCAACAAAGGAAAATGAAGAGTTCGAGTCAAGGCTCGAGTAAAGTAGAGAGATCACGAGTCGGAACCCGGATCAACAAAGGAAAATGGAGAGTTCGAGTCAAGGCTCGAGTAAAGTAGAGAGATCACGAGTCGGAACCCGGATCAACAAAGGAAAATGGAGAGTTCGAGTCAAGGCTCGAGTAAAGTAGAGAGATCACGAGTCGGAACCCGGATCAACAAAGGAAAATGATTTGAATAAAAACCCGAGTCGGAACTCGGTTTTCCAAAAAGTTGAAAATGTACCAGCTTGAATACTGGATTTTGAAATAATACCAGTTCGAGTGCTGGGTTTTGGTTCAGTATTGGCGATGATCTTTGGATCATTAGGAATTGTGATGGGACTGTTTGTTGAAATCCCAATACCGACCGGATTGTTATTAATGCAATTGAATGCAAATGAATATGAGTTGATGCATATGAATGCACAAGTGCATGAAATGAGGAATTTCTTTATCCTGCCTGCATATAGAATGCTTGAAAACAAATTTTCAAAAAGATGCCCCAGTGTAATGGGGGAGAGAGAATAATAACAAAGCAGAACAACCAAAAGAAGAATGTCATAATTAAACGAGAAAAGTTGATGATTTTATTGATGCCTTAAAAAGGGATGACAACTTGAAAAAGGAAAACCACTAGGACTATATTGTCCTGACAAAAATAAATATGACAAAATGAGAAGGCATTGGCATTGGCATTGTCATTCTTCCGAGTGATCTGGGAAAGGCTTGGTCAGGACTGCAACTCGTCCCTCTCTTTCTTCCAGCACCAAAACCTCTTTATCGATGTAGTCCTGTACAATATTTTTGAGAATGAAGCAGCGTTCAGTATTGTGCCCCATTGCCCGATGAAACTTGCAGAAACAATCTTTCCATTTCCCCATGGTGACGGGAGGATCCACAATCCTTGGAAGTTTGATCATATTCTTCGCGAGCAGATATCCAAGAATTTCTTCGATTGGCTGACCCAAAGGAGTAAACTCGCGATCATAACTCCAACTATCATGCTTTATCTTCTTCGGATTGCTGGATTTCTGTTGAATGCTGACTTCTTTGACTTCTTTCTGGGAATTGGACTGAACTTGCTTGGTTAGGGCTACTGGATGTTCTTCTTCTCTGCTTTCAACAAACAGGTTCTTATCAATATAGTCTTGCACAATGTTTTTGAAGACAAAACATCGATCAGTGTCATGCCCTACTGCCCGATGGAATTTGCAAAACTGGTTCAAGAATCTTCCCATGATGGTGGGAGGATCTGTGGCTTTTGGGAGCCTGACTAATCCCTTAACCAACATGTATTCAAGGACTTTGTCGAGTGGCTCGTCTATAGGAGTGAAATCTCGATCGCCGCTCCAGTTTCCGCGCTTTGGTTTTCCTTGATTTTTTTCCTTTTGCTGAGGGCTGGATTGAAAAGGTCTATTCTGGATTCTAGAATACTTTCCTTTCAAATCTTTAGACTCTTCTAACTTGCTGCTTTGACTGCCTCTGTTGTTGCTGGGTTTAGAACTGGTTGCCCTGTTGTGGTCTCCAATGATGCTCATAGGGATGGTGATCGATGCCCCTTCTTTAACAGGAACTTTTCCGAAATTGGCTTCAGATTGCTCGGATAATATCTCAATCATCATTCTTTTGAACAACCGATATATGGCGGGATCAATCTCCTCCTTGATGGTCTGAGCTCCCTCTTTAATAGACTTTAGGGAATCCATCTCTCACTCACTGTCTGTAACTAATGTGCTGGAGTAGTGCGGTCTTTGATCTTGTCAGGATCATACAACTATGCCAATGCCCTCTGCAGAACCACATGGGATGTTTAGCATGATGAAAAAGAATTTTGAAAGCAACAATCTTGAGAGAAAAACAAATGATGGGATCAGGTAATCTTGGAAGGAAATGACAAACAAAATTTTGGACAAAATTTGGAAGATATACCGAAAAAGAAGTTTTTGAAGACATGAGCAAAATTTGAAATTTCAAAAATTTGCAGGCAGGATTGGAATAAGGTTGGAAATCCGAGATCCAGTAGAACAGAGGAATAGAAAATCACCTGGAGTTTTGAAAGAAATTGGATATTTGAGAAAATCATCCAGGGTTTGAGAAAAGATCTCGTGGAAAATAAAGATATTTTGAAAAAGGCCTAATAAGTTGAGAAACATTGGGAAACATAAAGAATTGAGAAAATAATACACATACAATCACATCTTGCACAAACATTTATGCACATTCAGCACTCCCTAAAAGGCTGACTCTAGATGCATCATTTTGAAAACAGCTGTAGGACCCTAATCCTAACTCTAGGTTCAGATCATCTTTGTCCAATCCAGTTATGCCGATATACCCGAATCGAAATCTGAGGTACGTGGCATAAAATTTCAACTCTGGTTCTAAGGTAAGGTTTTCCAATATCCTTGAGCGCCTACCGATATACTTCGGACTGTGGCCCGCGGTACGTGGTAGGGGGGTGTTAACCCAAATAGTTGGCCCAGTTGTGAGGCTCTGTCCCGAACTATGGTTCTGGAAGAGAGCCCAGCAACGTGAAGACCGGGTAATGATAGGTAATTGAGAGTTTTGAAAAATGATCACATGCAAGAAATAGAGGGCTCTAAATCCTAGAGAGATAGACTTTTGAAAATCTTTGAAGAAGCATACATTGTTTGCATTCAGATCCTAAATCGAGGAGAGTTGTATTTAGACCTAAGTCTATGTGAGCATGAAAATTTCTCCTCAATATGGTCCTACCAAACCATGCCTAAGCTATATGCATTCAATGTCAGCTGGGTCAGAATCTAGGCTCCTAGGCTCACATGATATTGAAAGTAAAAGAGCTGACATTTTGTGGACATAATTTTCATAATTGAACTAAGTCAAGCATAATTCAGGTCAGATAAGGACAGGTCCCATCACGGTCGCCAAACCTGTTATCGTCGCGAAATTTTTCCCCCGTCTTCCCTTCCTTGCAGAAGAGAGAGAGGGGAAACGCTTTCGCGCTTCAAACTTTGATCGGATTTTGGAAATTGTTTTGAAATACTCGCCTCCGTTTTTGAAAATTGCGGGAAAATCCATGGGATGGGGCTCGACCTGTCGGTACGAGGTTCGACCGTTCCTGCTGCCTTTAACAAGGGTAATCGAACCAAGGACCAAAACTATGCTTGACTTAGCGAAATTATCAAAGTTATGTTCTATCCTTAATGCACAGAGGATTTAGGCATGTGCTATGAGATTTTGGAAAATGCCAGTTGGGAAACATGATGTATGCTTAGAAAAACATTTGGAGTTGGAAAGAATCTCTCAGGAAAAAGGTCAATTTCTCAGGAAACTCAGATAAAAAAGGGGTTTTTTAAAACATGAGAAAGCTTATAAAGATGTGGAAAAATCAGAAATAGTTGAAAATCTTGGGAAAATGGAAGTGATTCTTGAGAAAAGATGAACCTTTTGAAAAGGGAAACACTTCTTAGGAAGACTTGGACTTTGAGAGTTTTCTTAGGAAAATGATGGAAAATTTATAGGAAAACTCATTGGAGAAGGAAATTCAAAACTTGGGGAATCGAAATCCTGGGAGTTTTACCTTTTGAAATATTTGGAAATCGATCTTGGATCTTGAAGAAAGATTGGAAAACTCTTTTGAATATCTTAAGAAAATATCATTTTCCTGGGAAAACTGTGGAAAAACTTGTCTTTGGAAAACCGATTTTGAAAAATCCTTAGAATTTCTTGAGAAATCGATTTCTTGAGAATGAAGTTTTCTTGAGAAAATCTTGAGAAAATCAATGATTTTATGATGCAAATGACATAAGTGAATGAATGCACTTTGAAAAGATTTTCTAAGAGATTTGTTGGAAAAATATGCATTAAGTCAAGATAAATCCTTCACATATCCTGACTGTGGCCATGAATATGTTCAGAATTTAGTTGATTTGATGCACATGATTTTGAAAACTTTGGAAATATGATGTGCATTTTAAGATAGCCTAAGAGTGTAGGCTCAATGTGACTAGTAGAAAGATGATGGATCTGGGTCTCATCCATATTCCGACTAGGGCCGTAAATATGGATCCCACCGAGTCCATCAACTCCCTAAGAGTTGGTGCATGTTCCATTCGTGAACATCCATAGTGCTTTTGAAATAAAATGCATGAATCATAGAAACATGATATTGCATAAATTCAAACTATATGATATGCATCCTAGTCTAAGCAGGAAATTAAATCTCTTATTCCAGAATTTACATTATTACATCACTAAATAAAGGAAATAAAAGAAATTTGCAGACTTCAGCTCCTTCTTTGGAATGTCCCTGCCAAGCTTGAAATAAAGTTAGCTCAAATATGTGGGTTTTTCCAAGATTTTCCAATAATATTATGAAATTATTGGATTTAATTGGATATAAACCCTATTCTCATGCTTCCTTGATGTTTTGAAATGATGTAAATGCAGGAAATTCAGTAAAAAAATAATTTGAAATTCGGAATGGTGGTCAAAATGACCAAAATACCCCTAATTATAAAGTTATACCTTTAAAATCAGGGTTTTTTGAAGGAAAACTTGGTAAAATTGAGATTTTGAAATTCAAATTGAATCAAATGATGATGAAATGCAGTAAGAGATATGATGACATGCTGCTAGACACATTAAGACTGTAAAATCAGAATTTGGTATTTTGCAATTTATCAAAAATAACGATTTTCGCTTGTTTTTCACTTGGATCCGGGTCCTGCGGGACCCTGTTTTGGTATTATGGATAATTCGAGCCTCAAATGGATTCCAAATTGCACCAAATTCGGTATGAAGCATCTAAACACTCTGATAAACAACCTAAAATGCTAAAAATCACGAAATGATATGATTTAAATGCTAAAATTCAAGGAAAGTCCTAAAAATGATGGATTTTGCCTATGGATCCGAACCAAATGCAATGCCTAATATGATAATGCAAGATTTACACCATGAAAACTTCTGATATTTTGCAGACTACTAAAGGACCCGAAATGAAACATTTTTGGTTTTTACAGCCTCGGGATTTGAGGCATGGTGAGTTCAATAACAGGGATTTAGTTCTGACAGAGATAAAAATCACACTAATCTGATGTAAAATGCTAAACAAATATAAAACAGCCATGGAAATTTATGAAATTAATCTGAGCTACGCACGACACCTAAATGAACAACTTTCATGTTTATGACTTTGGCATTTGATTAACGGAAACATAGATAAAAATATAACTATGCCTGCTAAACTAACAGAACAGACAAATATAGAAAAACAGGGGACTGACAAGAAAAATCCGAAGCAGGGGTCAACACTGTTCTAAAAATTACAGGATTTCAGATTCAAACAGAGGACATCTCGGACACCACTTTCACTTTTTACAGTTTCGGATTTGGAGCAACACACAAAGAGAAACCATAGCCCTAAGTCGATCCAAGATCTCAGAGGCCCAAATTAGGCTCTGACACGTGTCCCGAACTCTCGGATTTTTGTCAGACATAAAAAAAAATCAGAAAAATCTGAAAAACTCATATTAATAACTAGACATTTTCCTGAGTTCCGAAAATCTTTTGGATTGAAAATAGGATCTCCTATGAGGGATATATCGATTTTACAAGTCAGACAATGATTTTCAAAACGTATCCCAGGTAACAAAACCTGACTTTTTATTTTGAATGTTTACCATAGTAAACAAATTCAAATGGCTCCGAATTTTTGGCAAAATTTTAGGAACACCTAAGGGCGCATTACGTGATTTTTTTGGGATTTTTAATAAAAAACAAATGCATGAAATGACGTGTGGACTGACTGACAAAAACAGAGACCTACTGAAAAATAAGCAGAATTGAAATAAAGGCTAAATTAATCCTAATTAATTCATGAAATATGCTAAATGAATAAAATAAAATGCAAATTAAACCTAGCTAACTATATTAATGTTAAAAATCATCAAGGAAGCATAATGAAACATTTTTATGTATGTCGTTTTATGAGAATAGCTCAATCCATCCCTCGGATGAGCTCTTTCTTCAAACGACTCCCGATTCGGATTATAGAATCACATCAAGGGGAAAAGAAGTGCACCTTGCTTCGTTACGCAGCGTAGAAGCTCTTGAAAGGGGCAGCTATCACGAGCTTCCTTCGTCCTTCGCTCTGAGCTTCGGATGGTCCACCCAAATCGAGCTCTGTTGGAATCGGATTGACCACGACACGAACTTTACTCCACCTTCTTCAATGCGCCAAAGGGGGCACGATTTCCAAGGTTCAAAATCAGATGTTAGGAAGGCTAGGTCGGATTTTCCAAGTTCACAAGAGCTAAAAAAAAATGATCTCCTTGGCTGGGCGTGAACCCTTGTTTTTATAAATTTTCTGAAAAATTTTGAAATTCAAACAGGCTGGATCTGAGCCCTCCATGTGGCGCCATCTCAGGGGGTGTCATCTGAGGGGTTTGAAATTCGAATTTGTCTTTTGCAAGGATCCCTCAGATGGCGCCACCTCAAAAGGCTATTTTGATTTTTTGAGAAAAATAAAAAAATGGAAATTTTGTGGGTGAGACACCTCAACAGGGGGAATTTGGAAATTTTCAAAAGTTTGCTTGATTCTCTCTGCAGGGAACTCCCAGGAGGCGCCACCTCAGAGGGTGCTCTCTTGGAGTTTGAATTTCAAATTCACTTTTTGTAGGGAGTCCTCAGGTGGCGCCACCTCATGGTGGGCTACCTTTATTAAAAATAAAATAAAAAATAAAAATGGAGCCAAGTGGAGTCCTGGAATGGCGCCACCTCAAAAGGTGTTTGACACATGTCAGAAGGTCAGAGCAGTGGGCTCAGAAGGTGCCACCTCAGAGGAATTTGAATTTTGCTTTTTCTGGTGAAAGGAGATCTGGACATGTGGCAGTCCAGGATGGTTCCAAGTGTCAGCCTGTTGGTGTGGTTCTTCAGATGGCGCCACCTCAGAGGAGAATTCGAATTTCAAATGGAGGTTGGCCCTGGAGGAATGGAGGATGGACATGTGGCGCCACCTCAGGGTGGCTCCTACAATGCCATGTGGCAAGAGGGAGGAAAAAGAGGGCAGTGACATGTGTCTCCTACTTTTCTGAAAAAAGTAGGGAGAGGACATGTGTCCTCTACTTTTTCTGAAGGAGTGAGAAGGAGACATGTGTCACCTTCTTTTCTGAAAGAAGCAAAAGATGACACGTGGCAGAGGGGAGAGAAGGTGGGCCAGGCCATGTGGCGCCGACTCAGACAGGATGAAAAAGGTAGGAGTTCAGGATCTGCGCCACCTATGAGGAGGTTTGAATGTTTGAATTCTAGTTTTCTGAAGAAAGCAGAAAACGACACATGGCATTTGCTTTTTCTGAGGAAATGGGAGCTTGCCACGTGTCCTCTGCAGGAGACACTCCAGATGGCGCCACCTCAGAGGAGACAAGCCTACCTTTTCTGTAGGAATTTAGGAGTGACACATGTCTCCTATTTTTCTGAAAAAAATAGGGAGAGGACATGTGTCAGACTACTTTTCTAGAAGGAAGGAGGGGTTGACACGTGTCCCCTGCAGGAGACACACTTCAAGTGGCACCACCTCAGAGGAGACAAACTCCACTTTTTCTAGACAGGACAACCTATGACACTTGGCATCTCCTGGTAGTCTTTGAAATGACACATGGCGCAGGATGGATAGGGTGACACATGGTAGATAAATGGGATGACATGTGGCGGCTTCTGAAGGTAGCCCCACACTGACACTTGGCATGTGGATGAGAGGAGAGAGAAAGGACAAGTGGCACCAACTCTAGGTGAACCCTATGCTGACACATGGCATGTAAATGGGAGGAGAGAGAAAAGACAAGTGGCACCAATCCAGGGGACAAGGCTCCTATATTTTTGGGTTTTTCAAAATTCAAATTTTCAAAAGGAAAGCTTGTGTGACACCACCTCAGTGTGGGTCCCACATTGCTTCTTTATTGAAATAAGGATAAAACAACAACTTCTTTTTGGAATTTTCATAAAATCTGGACTAATGGGCAAAACAGGAATTTTGGAAAGAGTTGGCCCTTGTAGGGCGATTTTGTAAAAGAAAGATATTTAAAATTGTCAAAAAGGGCAAAATCTGAGGTAAAGTGACTGAAATCCATATTAAAAACTATCCAGATCGTTTTCTTGAGAAAATATTTTGACATTCAGAGTCCTGGGGGTAAAATGGGAAGAATTGATAATTTTGAAGACCCAGGGTTTTGAAATCAATTTTGAAAAGAGTTAAAATTCTAATCTGGATTGAAAATTTTGAAATCAAGAGTTCTGGACCCCGAAATGACATGTTGTGCAGTGCAGTGATTTGAAATGCTCGTGCAATGATATGCAATGTCATGTCTTATGCAATATAATCTTGAACCAAGACTTGAAGATTCCTGTCTTCTGTCAGGAGTAAAATTTTGACTATCTGAGACAAAATAGAGAAATTTTGAGAGTTGCAGATGAAATTTGGATTTTTGCAAGGTCCGAGCTCAGAAAATGACCATTTTGCCCTCCAGCGATTTCAGAGGCTGGATGTTGATGTTTGGTGGAAATGTTGGGGAGGTGAGTGAAAATTTGGGGTGTTTACACATACTCACGTAGTGCTAAGGCACGGGCTGCCTAAATGGCATGCAGATTCTGTCCAAGTAATTGTAAGACTGACTGACCCCTTCAGGAATTATGCTCACTGTGGAATGACAGTGATGGTACAGCCTTGAGTGACACGTATTTTACTTTGGACCTGATAGAGTCCACGATGGCCTCAGTCACTCATGGGTTTTGGGGTCGTGGTTATCCTTAAGATCTAAGGATTGAACCCAACTACTGCAAGTAGAGGATGCATCCAAATATGGGCCTAGTAGGGTTCTCCCAATTGAAACATACTGCCCTACTATGGATAGGGTCAACAGGCCTCTGGGGTATCTAAAATACATAGAATAATCAACCCCCAGAATGTCGCGTTGATGCCCGAACAATGCTTCGCCCGCGTACCAAGGGTGGAAGAGATTAATTATCGAAATAATGCATTAGCTTAGGTTCAGCGATGCTTGAATGTATGCGTGGATGGCCGTGTTGAGTCAGTCCTGCATAACCTTTGTGAAGGTGTCATGTTCGGTATACTACTGGACCGACTGGGCAAAGACCCGTGTTGTATCCGCACGACTAAGCGAAGCTCGAGGAGCTGTCCTTAGATGCGTGGGATACGGATGTACCAAGTATGAAGACTTGAGCTAGACATCACTTTGAGACCCGAAAAAGGTCATGGCTAAGTCGTGGAGACTTAAGCGGTTATTCAAATCACAGCCCTGAAAAGGCTTGCTCTAAGTCATGAGGACTCGAGCAGATGCTCAACTCATAGCCCTGCGGAGGCTCTTGCAATATACGCTAAGTCTTGGAGGCTTGAGCGTCGTTATTGCGCATTGCGACCCTGAGTGGTCATTATTATACTTGAGTTGAATGGATGTATGACTGCATGCTTACCAGACCATCAGTGGTTCTGACCCCGTTTTATGGGGATTTCAGGTGTTGGACCTGCGTGGCGATATGCGGAGCTTGGCGGCATCGAGTTCCAGGGTTTCTCTAGGCAGAGTTGTACTGCTTCCTTTTATTGAACCTATACTGCTTTTCTAAGCAGTAATGTTGTAATAAACATGTGGTTTTCGATAAAATGGAACACTTTGGTGGTCAATGAGTTCCTTGGCCACATACCTGCAACGTGCTCGGAGTTTTCTAAAACTGATGACTCATTATCATCTTATTTCGCTGCTAAAAGCTTTTGTAAGTTCCGCTGCAAAAAAAAGAAATTCACGAAAAATTTAACTTAGCTTTGTTTTGGAAATCCGAGGCGTTACAATTTATGTCTATCCTCTTCTTTCATCAAAAGTATGTCCGTAAGTCCTGCAGTCTATCTAATTCTCTTCTTCTCTTGCCTGAATATCATTCCGATGGTGTCTGAATCTCCCGATGCTATCTTTCCTAGGGATCATGTCTTCTATCAAATAAGGGATGGAACCCCGGATCATCGGGTCATTCAGTCTCGTTCCTTCTTCCCTCGGTGGTATTATTCCTGGTTCGCCACCTTCTCGCGTATGTTCCCAGACCACTTGGATGATTGTGGATTGGAGATGGCATCGGCAGTTGGCAAGCGAACCATCAATGGCAGTCTGATTCAAGCTATGGCAGAACGGTGTAATCCACGTACCTGCACATTCTGGTTTCCGTGGGGAGAAATGACTCTGCTAATGGACGAATTCAGCGACATCATGGGATTGCCAGAGCCAGCTGGTCAGCCAGACGACCCGGTCGAGCAGCAGTTCTTGATCAACGTCAAGGAAATAAATGTTCGAGAAGCATTAGCCAGAGCTACAGGGAGCAGATCTTGGTCTCTCACGGAGATCAACGGAAGTCAGTTTATCGACCTGTTCGGACTCTATCGCAAGTATGGGGCCTATGAAGAAGTCGATACCTTGTTCCGAGCAGCGAAAGAAAGAATCCAACATGCCATGGTCCTATGCACAATGGGACTAGCATTCTTTCAGGATGGTCAGAATTTTATCGATGTCAGAGTCGCTCAACTCTTTCGGAGATGGGGAAGCAAGCAGTCCCGTCAGCTTTCAGTATCCATGGCAGCTCTAGCCTTTCTCTACAGAGGCTTAGCTCGTTTCGCCCTCGGAGAAACCATTTTGGTGGAAGGATGCACATATGCCTTAGAGTCGTGGTTCCTACGACATGTTCCATCAAAGGCCAGTTCCTTCAGATTCAGTAGCAAGAAGCCGAAATCTATTGATCAGTATCGAGCCTTGATCGAGAGTCTGCACCAGGAAGAGATCCTCTGGGACTATTTTGACAGACGAGAATCAGTTCCTCGCTACACTTATGCTCGTAGCAAGCGTTATAAATTGCTTGGCCCTTTCTTCTGCGTCGACTATCAGCCAGAGAGGTGTCTCAGACAGTTCTCGCAGTGGCAGATTCGTGTCAACACTCGCTTCCCGATGGGCCGCATGCCAGAGTTCGATCTGCAGTCGGATCAGTGGTCTGGGGCATACCATGTAACCAAGTACACTTGGGACTCCTTCATTCCTTTGTCTATGTTTCCTGGTCCTAATGTATCGTCAGAGTATCGAGAATGGTGGCAAACTATCTGCCCACCTTCTCTTTGTATTTAAATTTTATCATCAATAAAAATGCAACTTTTGTTCTGGTAAAAAGCTCTTTATGGCCAAAAATTTTATTCTTCTATTTTTATATAGTCATGATCCCCGTGATAACCTCATCCTCAGTGATGAGACATCTTTCTTATATTCTTTTATCTCTCATCATGATGGACGACCTCGCCTAGGTCATAAGGCGCATTTTTTTTGCCACAAAATGGTGACTCCATTATCGCAAAATTTGTGATGACCCAATCCCTGGTGATGGGATAACTTGTCTAAATTGTCTATCAATTCCTTCTTTCATGTCTTTTTCTCAAAAGGTCACATTTTCAAAAAATTCCTCCAGGCTCTAACCATTCCTCTATTTCTGCAGAAATCATCTGGCATTGTCAAAATGGTTCAAACCAGAGCTGGAAAAGAGACTGCTCCTCAGCACAGTGACAGCGAAATCGAAGCAATGGATTCTCCCAAATCGGTCAGGGGGCAGGATCAGAACCAAACCGATGACATAGACCCCGCCATGTACAACCTGTTCAAGAGAATGATGACTAGAATGATGTCAGAACAGGCTGAGGCCAGTCAGAAGGAGGTTGCTCTGAAAGACAAACCAAAGAAGAAAACTGTGAAAAAATCGGTCAGGATCGTCAGAAAGAAAATACAGCCTGACACCACTTCCGAAGGAACGGAATCAGTTGAAGAGGAATCAGAAGAGGAAGAACAATTTGTTTATCATCAGAATCCTCTGCCTGTAAAGACTGCTGCAGAGCCCGGATCAATAAATAAGCCCATTCCGGCTAATGATCCAATGCAAGAGCAGATGAAAGAAATGAATCGGGCCGTCAAAGATATCCAGGCCAAAAGCAAGGGCAAGCATACCTACTCTGGTGAGGATTTTTACCATGGCTTAGATGGGGATGACAATCTAGAAAATCTCCCTCGCAAGTTCCTTAAATTCGATAGAACAAGCAACCCTAAGGCTCATTTGGCCACCTTATACGCTGAGTGCGGCCGTTTCAGGAAAGACAACCGGGCGTTATTCATTTGCTTTCCTCGCAGCCTAGAGGGTGTAGCGGCCTGGTGGTATGCAGACCACATTAATCCTATCGAACTACGAGAGTTCGATAAAGTCGTAAATTTGTTCATTGAGCGCTTCATGTTCAATATGGAAGCTTCATGTGAACACCCCAAATTTTTTAAAATCTTTTAAATATTCCCTTCTTGCCCCTAAATTCATCTTTTGAGCAAAATGAGCCATTTTTAAATCTAAATTCCAGCTCATTTCTCAAGTTTTACTAAAATTAAACTCATTCTATATGTTTAAATTGATTTCGGATCTGGATCCATTGTCCAGATCCAAATCTGAGTCTCATTATCCAAATTTTAAAATAAAATTACAGAAAATACCAAAAATAGTTTTTAAATAGCTCGGACAATCCATCCGACATCCGTTTGGATCCATCACGTATATTTATCGATTCGAGTTCCAAAAACTCGAACATTTTTCTCAAAACTCAGGTCCAAACCCATTCTTCTAGAAAAATTTCTCCAAAATGGTCTGAAATTCTCGGAAAAACACTCTTTATAAATATTTTTCAGAAAAATACAAAAATTTAGTGTTTAAAACTTTGTTTTCTTTTAAAATCTTAGTTTTCTACTACAAAAATACAAAAAAATGGAAAAGCAATACAAAAATCAAAAAATTGAGAAAAGCAAATAGTTTTAAAAATTGAAAAATTGAATTTTTGCCAAAAACCTCTTTTGAACCATTTTTTACAAAAATTCTTTCAAGGGGGCCTTCTTTTGGAAATTTGGAAAAAAAGGGGAAACGACCATCTCCCGCGCATCCTCCCTCTCAGCCCTACCCTCCATCTTCAAACAAACTTCTTCTCCCTCAACCCCTCATCTCCAACCGACAACCTCTCTCGAATGCTCCTCTTCCCCTTCAAAAGGAGAGTACGCAGGAGGGAGAAGGTATCCATCTTCGACCCCTCCATCCTCTTCTTCTTGATCGGTCTCCTACCTCTCCATAGGCATCCCCCTCTTCCTTCAGTATCCATTTTTTTATCGAGCATCAAATTTCCAAGGATCGGCTTTTCCTTTTCACTCTGGTTTCCTCCTTCCTTCCTAAATCTTCTCCTCTGCAAGAAGCCGTGCAAAGGGAGGATCACTTTGCAACAACATACAGGAGCTACACTTCCTTCCCTTCAGTCGAAGCTTGGTCACGGTAAGTATCCTGCTTCCTCTGTGGTCTTTTCTTAAAATATCTAATAACCACTTTCTTTTTCGTTTAACCTCATCAAGGCACTCTTGAGGGGTTGATTTTTCCTGTGCAAGCATCAACCCATCTTCCTGCTATAGAAAAGGGAACAATCATGTTCCGACAAGTTGTGCGTTTGATTTATTCTATTGATTTGCAATTTCATTCATTTTTTTTTACTTAGATTAGTATTTGATTTAGCGGTGGATCTGCAAGCTCTCCAGCTCCAGATATGCTCTAAAATCATATCCAATGATGTTAATACCTTCTGAATTTTATGCATTCTCAATAATCTTTATGCATTTAGGGATCTATATTTCTTTCTTTTCCTTTATTTCATCCTCTTCTCCTCTGAGTTTTTATTTCTATGAGAAGGCTTCAAATGGTTTCCTCGACTCAATGCTCTTCTTGATAGCTTAACATTGGTTGTTCACCAGGCGCCTGAGGGTGCATTGGTTGAAAAAGCAATAATAAGCTCTGCTAAAGATGTCTTCGTCGATTTCTTTAGGCCCTTGGATAAAAATCTGGGTGCTTGTCGGTCACAGATCTGATTAGTAATAAAAACTTAATACAAGCTTGATCAACAGGTAAGTGCAGTTGGTAGGTCATTAGAAGTTATTTTTTTTTTTTTATCTTTTCTTTGCAGCAACATGATGGTACCTCACTTTCCTTGAGTTTGTCAATATAAGTTACTTTCCCATGTGAGTCCAGAAGGGAACAACATGTTGGTTGAGCAGTATCTCCATACCAAAGGTTTCATTATTTTCCCAGGTCATAGTTTTGGATTGCACAGTTATTAGCAGATGTTTCGTCTCTGATTTTTGCAATTTAGAGGCCAAGAGAGCTGTTGTTTGATCTAAGTTTATCCTTTATATCTTTGCAAATCAGTTATGCTAATTCAAATGTCAGGACCATCCAGATGGCGTCATTGAAATAGTGAATAAAGACCCTGAAATTTTATCAATTTTATTGCTACATCATATGTGACTCATACAAAGGTAATGTACAAACCATTCTGTCCAGTCATCCTGCGCTGGAGGGACAGAGGGTGGTCATCGCTGTGATTCAGAATTTGTGGGACGGAGGTAGCATTGTCAAAAAAAAAAAATTTAAAACCTCTTCCCTTCTTAAATCAGAATTTTTTAGTTTCTGCAAAACCATTCATTCTCTTATGTGCTATTGAATGTCAATTATCCCTCTGTGTTTAATATTGTTAGAAAATAATTTACTCTGTATCTGGTCATCGTGACCCATTAGATTGTTTACAGTTCATCCTTGTTTCATAATCACGATTCTGGTATTCGTGAAATTGGAGATTCACCAGCCTCACATTTGCTTTCCCTGCAAAATTCTGGTTATTATAGATCAGAATCTCCACCTCTTGCATCGACTGTATAGCATGCTCATCCATTGTCACTTCATCTCATGGCATCAGTCATCATTTTTTTCTTTTCTATATTCGGATTTGCCTCTGTTTGTAAATCTATTCTGTATTTCTCTTTCATCATGTTGCATTATATCCAGGTTTGAATCAATACATATTGCATGCCCATTAGCTTCATTTTTATCTTAGGTCTGAGGCATACATGGATTCCCTAATCAGTTTTCCTCCATTTGAGAAACAGAGAAGTGCCAGACTTGTATAGGATAGTCTCACAAGGACCATGAGCGAGGAAGGAGCCTGACCGGAGACTCCTTAAAGATTATCAGAGAATGTAAGTTTCGAAGATAGTATTGATTGTCAGCACTATGTCATGAAAACATACATAAATTGTTGCCTACAGAACTTTATCAAAATTTTTTTTTATTAATTAGTAGGTTCAGCTACTTCTTGATAACTGTGGATTCTCCACTAAGGAGCTCAAGTGGGTACCTCAGCTTCATCGCATACACAGTAATGGGCTGGCGCCTGATTGTGATTTTCATTGCACACCATCATTCAGGAGCAACCACTTTATGCTTCTCATCATCATTCATCTCTCACTATTCACGCTTGTTCATCCCCTTTACACCTACAGCCACCCATTACAATCATTTCCTGCCACTATTGTAGTATGTGCCTGCATTTTTTTTAAATACCATATCCCATGTATTTTACCTCATTTATTAGTCAAGAAATCTGGAAATCCCTTGCAGCATTAGTATATTTTCAACACTTCTGTATATTAACTGCATCACCAACATAATTGCAGCATATATCATATCCCCCTGGCACATATCTCCACCTTCCTGTTTATCTTCCCCATTACAGGCTATTTCACCTCTTCACAGACTTTCATTGTACTGCATCCCTGCCCCGGCCTTCCCGTAACTAATTGCACAGCACATCTATATATACAGCATGCAATTCCACTGTTATGGTACTTTCACAGCACATTGCTGCATCCACTCACCACAGTAGCGTCATTCTTGTCCTATATCCCAACGCCATCAACATCTCCATATCACTTCTACCAAGCCCAACAACATTTTCTGCAATTATCACTGTAGCAGGTTAATATACCTCCACTTAGCCCCAGGATTACTTCACATCCCTGCTATAACATCGGTATTTACTTCTCCCAATGGGAAAGATAATCTAGTTGCTAAGGCAACTTGCCTACCTCTTTCTCCAAAAGAAGCTCTCTTATGCCTGGATCATCATTGGATCATGCCTCATCAGTGGTTTGGGATTTAGCTGACACTATGAAAGTTGATCTTTCAAAGAATTTAATCTAGGAGCTACCTAATGAACTTTCTTTGTGCTCCTCCCCACAGGCCTTAATTTTTTGTCCTACAACAAGATTAGTGAGTGACCTCTACAAGTGCTCTCATCTCTTCCCAATCTTGCGTGTTTAACCATAGCCCACTGTTATATTTTACACTTCCACTTCCACTTCCACTTCCATTTCCATTTCACAGCTTCATCCCTAGTCCAACCTCCATTTTCAATACTGTCACCCATCCTGCATCCCCTGCTAACCATCACAATTATCTTTTCAGCACCTTCACCCTATAGCACCCATTACCACTATATTTTCATACCACCTACACTAGTTTTTGCAGTAAATCTTTCACCATGCAACTGCAGCACTTCTGCACTAATCCCCTGCATTCCATTTGCCAACTGTGTGCCACTTGCCATTTACTTACAACAATGCCCAACATTGCTGTAATACCCCATTTATTTACAACATTGTTCTAAATGCTAAATTCACTTACAGCAATGCCTAGCATTGCTGTGATCTTCCACTTATCACTTTACTACCTTTCATCGACATCTTACCAATTATTACAGCCACATCACATCCCAGTACATAGGATGCCACTCTTGCATTATAGATATGCATGCTCTGATTTAACTATTAGATATATACATGTATGCTAAATCTTTAATATGACATTTTCTTTTCTATAATGCTCATGCTAACTCAGTGTTTTGCAGGGAATATGTGGAAAAGGCTATTTCTTGGATTTGTATTTCAATTTTCAATATTGTAATAAGTTAGGCCTTAAATGAGAATTTACATTTCCTGTTTTAGATAGAATGAATGAGCATTGTAAACATCACGAATTACTTGTTTTTTATGCATTCTTTCTTTTATTCCTCAAATTCTCACAAATGGCTACATGAATGGCACGTGCACCATTTCGTAAGAGGTAAACTAATCCTAAGTTGATGATTTACATCAACGGCCATAGTCGGGATGTAAACAAGACTTGGTATTTTTATCTTTTATAAAATAACACTGGATCCACACTGGATCCTTTTCAAAATCATCATATTTTCAAATATTTCTTTCTTTTATCAGAATTTAACTTAAAATCAACTCAAAATACATACCAATGGCCATAGTCAGGGTATGTTGAGAGTTAATTTCATTTTAAATTCTATAAAAGCACCAGAAGTGTTTTATTCTTCACCTGAATTTAAATACAGATTATTATATAATACATTCAATGACCATAGTCAGGGATGTATTATATCTTCAATCTTATTTTAATTCAGTTTAAGAATAAGATAGCTTTTCAAAAATCTAAATTCAAATTCTTTAAATTCATTCATCATTTAGGATAAAATTGCATCATATTTTCAAAATTTCCTTTTCAAAATTCCAAGTGATTCTTCTTCTTCATTTCTCAGATCAAGTCTTATTCAAATCCAATTCTATCTCATTTCAAGATTCAAAAATTCAATTTCAAAGTCCAATTTGACTTTGAAATTCCAAAATCATTTTTATATTCAAACTTCAAATTTCCAACTCAATTAAAAATTCAATTTCAAAGTTCAATTTAACTTTGAAGTTTCTCATTCATCTTCAAATTCAAAAATCAAGTCTTCAAATTCAAAAATCACAAGTTTGAGATTGATTTTGAATCTTGACTCTTCTTAAATTTTAAAATTCAATCTGGGTTTTTCAAAACCCAGACCCATCTTCAAAAGTCCCATTTGGACTTTCAAGACCCAAATCCAAAGTTAGATCAACTTGGATCCAGTTCTCTAAATACAAATTCTACTTTTGGATCTTAGACTTCAGATCCGAATTGCATCTTGGATTCCAAACCTTAGATCCCAATCCATTTTAGGATCCAGGATTCAACACTCTACATTGGATCTCAGACTTTAGATCCAAATCCATCTTAGGATCCATAGTCCAACTCTACATTGGATCTCAGACTTCAAATCCAAATCCATCTTAGGATCCAGAGTCCAACTCTACATTGGATCTCAGACTTCAGATCCAAATCCATCTTAGGATCCAGAGTCCAACTCTACATTGGATCTTAGACTTCAGATCCAAATCCATTCTAGGATCTAGAACCCAATTCTACATTTGGATCTCAGACTTCAGATCCACTCCATTTTAGGATCCAGAACCCAAGTCCATCTTGGATTCCAAAGCTCGGATCCCATTCTGTTTAGGATCCAGAATCCAACTCCAATTCTAGATTTCAATTCCATTTTCGGATCTAATCTGAATCTCTTAAATCCATTTCTATTCTTAAATACCATTTGATTTTCTCAGTCCTTTCCAAAATTCAAAACTTCAAAATCTAAATTCAATTCCATCTCAAGTGTTCATTTCCTTTCCTAAATTCAATTTCAAAATTCAAAGTCCATTTCCGACTTTGAAACTTCATTTCCTTTCATCTCAAAACTTCAAATCATTCTTTCTCAAAATCAAGATTTATTCTTCCAAATCCTGATTTACTTCAAAGACTTAGAACTTCTCTGATCTTTCTCAAGTTCTAAAGTTAGATTCAATCATTTCTTCACTCCCTTATCAAGTTCATCTCAGAATACTTGAAAATTTCCAAAACATTCTTTTCAAAAGAGCATACATCCTTGCATTGCACAAATATGATTCTTTGTGCATTTAGAGTTAGAATAAATTCTTGGATTATATTTAGGCAAAGCAAAAGGCATGAATTCGATCCTTGGTTCGATTACCTCTGGTAAAGGCACCAGGAACTGTCGAACCTCGTACCGACGAGCGAATCCCGTCTCTCCATTTTTTCCCGCAATATTTCAAAAACGGAGGCGAGTTATTTCAAAATATTTTCAAAATTAAGGTCAAGTGAGACCGCGCAAAATAGTTCCTCTTCTCTCTCTCTTTTTTTCTTTTCTCTTCTCTCTCTCTTTTCTGTCTTTTATTTCTCTCCCTTCAAAAAGGAGGAAAATAGAGGCTGGAAAATGAAAAGAGAAGGAAGAGACAAAAAACCACAAGAGAGGAAATTTTTTTGCGATGATCACACTTCACTAACCCTCAACCATCTATACAATCTGAAGCAGTGCGAGAATGAGAAGGCTAGCGAATTCATCCACAGGTGGAGAAGCACCTGTAACAGAATGAAGGTTCCTATCCCAGAGGAACACGCCCTGCAGATCATTTTGAATAACTTTGCCCAGCCTCTGAGGAACCTCATTTCTACCTCGCCCGCTAAATCATTCATCAAACTATTTGAGAGAGCCGAATGGCTCGAGACTAGCTTGGACAATGGTCTGTACGAAGGATATCCTTTTGTCAGAGGGAATCCTGATCAGAAGAAGAAGGCGCACATCGTCTATTCTACAAAGTTTTCAGATCATGGCAGCGGCTCTAACAGTAAGAAGAGCAAGAAAAATCGCAACAAGAACTCAGGGCACTCCAGGGCCGAAATGACAAACTCTGCAGCCCAGAAGGAGAAGTTTGTCAAGCCACAGTTCGTTTAGTCAGCACCTCAGCCTGAAGCAAAGTAGTCAGAGAAGCCGAAGCACGAGGGTTGAAGTTATGATCGAGAGTTCACAGCTTTGGAACAATCTCGCGAAGACATCTTGGAATATATGATGTCAAAGGGAATGATCAAACTCCCCAAGGTGGCAGATCTTCCCGTCACTATCGGCAAGTGGACTGACAAATTCTGCAAATTTCACCGGACTCTTGGACATGATACCGAGCATTGATTTGTTCTTAAGAATATAATCCAAGACTGCATTGACAAGAATTTATTGATCGAGGATGAGGAAGAACAACCAAAAATCTTGTCCAAGCCATTTCCCAAGCATTCAGCTTCAGTCATCACGGAGCAGACATTCACTCTTCAAGTTAGCATCCAGCCATGTTCTAATCAGGACATTTAGGATCAACATCAGGTCCTGGTCCTTCGTCAAGCGCAGTCTTCTGCCAAGAGGGTGGATATCACTGCATTTCACAAAAAAACAACCAAAGAACCAGTAGCAGACATTGTCAAGATAGTCCCTAGATTTCCGAAGTGTTTCGTCAAGACAACTTCGAAGAAAGAAGAGGCTTTAGGGTCAGTTCAGAAACTGATTACTGCTTTATCCAACATTTCTATCTTAGATCTGACCCACGCCTTGCCCGAGCACCAGCAAGTGCTAGAAGACCTGCTCAGAAAGATCAAGGTCAAGCCTAGCACAACACCGCAAGACATGGATCAAATCGTCAATCAGGCCATGACGAATGCACCAATCACATTTTCAGATGAGGATTTTCCAAAGCCTCATTCTTTCCACAACAACGCCTTGTATATAGTGGTGCGAACCAGGGGCATGACAGTCCCTCATGTGCTCGTCGATGGAGGCAGCAGCCTCAATATCTGTCCTGAAATGACGACCAAGGCTTTGGGACTGAAAGAAGAGAAATATACCCCAGATCCGATCACGATCTACGGTTTTGACAACCATGGGCAGACAACCAAGGGGAAAATATTTCTTGAAATCTTCATCAACTATTCGGTGCATACTGTCCTTTTCCACGTAGTGAATGTGCCACCTAGGTACAACCTGTTGCTTGGACGCACTTGGATTCACAACGCCAATGCTGTTCCATCAACCTTGCACCAATGTATCAAGTGGTCGAAGGGAGGCATGATCACTACGGTCCTAGGAGAGGACCCGTAAGAGTGACTCCCGCAGCCAATGATTCCCCGTCCTACTTTCACTGCCGACATCCCAAGCATCAGGGAAGTCGATGAGATCAATCTAAGTGAAAGCCTGGACATGCTGAAATTGAAAGAGGTCCAGCCAACAGAAAGTGTAACGGCAGTAACCCAGTGGCAGGGGCCTCACTTCTTCAAGTTAGGTGGGCGCCTCGACTGCACTTCCTTTCAGGATCACCCTCTTTTCCCTCAGATCTCAATAGCTAGGAGAGGGTTTGATCTCCTGATCAAGCACGATTATCAGCCCTTCATGGGCCTGGGCAGCAGTGAGGACAGCATTCTGAAGCCGATCGTCCCCGCTCGGCATGTCGAGGGTACAGGCTTGGGTTTCACGGGTCAATCGTCCGGCAGGAAGACCACCTTCATCAAAGGAGCACAATGAAGACAATGCCAGTGTTTTCTGCTTTCTTTTCTTTCTTTTCCATGTCATCTTGTAGGGGCACAAAATCCACCCCAGTTTCCTTCTTTTTCATCAAAGCATATGTAAATATCAAGAATGTTTCAAATCAATAAAATTCCTATTTTGGTGTACACAAATTCTTTGCTTACATCCTTTTTCATGATTGCCATTCTTTGTTTCTGTACGAAAGGCTGTTTTTCAAAACCTTTTACCCTTTTTTCTCAAAAACCTTCTTTGCGCTTTCAGATTGTCGGAATCATGGCTCCTAAATCGCTCAAAAAGCTCGTCATCAATATCAATTACTATCAAAATAAATCCAAACCGACCAGAATCTGCAAGGCAAAGGCAGGGGCAGAAGTCAGCAGAGTGACAGAGCAGATCAAAGAGTTGGCAGAATTTGACTCAACGATTCAAGATTTGCTAGTATTCATAAACAGGACGAACCATCACCATTGGTTCAAGATCCAACAGAGGATGTCAACATCGGTTCGGAAGATGATCCGAAAATCCTGAAGATTGGTTCCAGCTTGAATTCGGATGAGAAGGAAAGGCTCGTCTATTTTCTCAAACAGCATTAGGAAGTCTTCGCTTGGACTTATGAGGATATGCCAGGATTAGATCCCAAGTTGGTCGAGCATCGCCTTGTGCTGAAGCCAGATTGCAAACCAATCAAGCAGAAACTCAGAAAAATGGATCCTCGAGTAGCACTGCAAGTTAAAGAAGGACTTGAAGAGCTGTTAAAGGTAGGATTCATTCGGACTATCGAATACCCAGATTGGTTGGCGAACATCATGGCAGTTCCCAAAAAGAATGGCAAAGTCCGAATCTGTATTGATTTCAGGGATCTGAACAAAGCAACCCCCAAAGATGACTATCCACTCCCCAACATCGATCTTTTGATCGATAGCACGACAGGCCATGCCATGTTTTCCTTTATGGATGGATACTCAGGCTATAATCAGATCAAATTGGCCGCTCGTGACCAATCCAAAATTTCTTTTACTACGCCTTGGGGTACTTTTCGCTATACAGTCATGCCATTTGGGCTCAAGAATGCTGGGGCAACCTATCAAAGAGCAATGACAGTTATCTTTCATGACCAGATGCACAAGAATATGGATGCCTATGTGGATGATATCCTGGTCAAGTCCAAAGAAGGAAAGGATCATCTTGATGCTCTCGGCCAAGTCTTCGAAAGACTTATTCTCTACAAGTTGAGACTCAATCCGCAGAAATGTGTCTTCGGGGTAGAGTCAGGCAAACTGCTTGGCTATATGATCAGCAAGAAAGGCATAGAAGCGGATCCTGCCAAGGCAAAGGCAATCATCGATATGCCGCCTCCCACCAATCTCAAAGAACTACGAAGCCTTCAGGGTCGCATTCAGTCTATTCGACGTTTCATCTCAAATTTAGCCATGAGGTGCGAACCCTTCAATTACTTATTGAGAAAAGAAGTGAAATTTGAATGGGGACCAGAATGTCAGCTCTCATTTGAGCGCATCAAGCAGTATCTCCTCAATCCGCCTGTTCTAAAGCCACTAGAACTCGGAAAGTCGCTTCTCTTGTACATCTCTGTCAATCACAATGCTTGTGGCAGATTTCTTGCACAGTACAAGGAAGGCAGCCGGATAGAGCATGCCATCTACTACATCAGCAAGACCTTCATCGATTATGAGAAAAGATACTCTCAGATGGAGAAGACATGTCTAGCCTTAGTATGGATGTGTCAAAAGCTTAGACAGTATCTGTTTGCATCAGAAATCAAAATTTTGTCAAGACTTAACCTTCTCAAGTATATCCTTGAGCAGCCTTTCCTTACTGGGCGGATTGCAAAATGGCAAGTCCTCCTGATGCAGTATGACTTGGAATATGTTTCTCAAAAATCAGTCAGGGGTCAGTCCATCGCAGATCAATTGGCAGATTTCCCGTTGACAGAAGAGATCAAAGCAGAAGATGATTTCCCTGACGATTGCATATGCAGTGTTCAGGAGTCCCCTGTTTGGACTCTATTCTTTGATGGAGCTAGAAACATGTCTGGTATAGAAATCAGGATCTTGCTAATCACTCCTGAAAAGGAGATGCTCCCTTATTCCCTCAAGCTTGACTTCCAATGTACTCACAACATGGCCGAGTATGAAGCTCTAATAGAAGGCCTCAAGATTTTGTGAGACTTTGATGTCAAGAGAGTACATGCCTTTGGCGACTCATTGCTTGTTGTAAGCCAAGTTAATGCCGAATGGCAAGTCAAGGATTCAAAGTTGATCCCTTATCAGAAGATTGCCTTAGCTCTCATAGGCAACTTTGAAGAATTTCAGCTCAACCATGTCAAGAGGGAGTACAATCATATAGCAAATGGCCTAGCCTGTCTGGGTTCCATTTTGTCTTTTAAAGACAGTGAATCCTGTCGTTCCTTCGAGATCGGCAGACTTGACCAACCTGCCTACATTTCAGCCGAGCAAGTGAACCAAGCCACTCAGAAAGAGAAGCCTTGGTACCAAGACATCAAGAGTTTTATTGAAACTGGTAAATTTCCATCGGAAATGCCAAGAAAGGAGCAGCACGCGATTCAGTGCATGTCAGCCCGTTACTTCATCCTCGCCAATACTCTCTATCGTCGTGGGTTCAGTTCTGAGTACGCCAGATGCTTAGATAAGGATGAAGCCATGAAAGTTGTCCAAGAGGCACATGAGGGAATTTGTGGTGGTCACGTCGGCTACCAAACACTCATCAAGCAAATTATCTGGGCAGAATATTACTGAAAAACCATGCAGCAGGATTGCCATCAATTTGTAAGGAAATGCGTAAAATGTCAAATGCACGCACCTTTCATTCATGCACCAGCCGCATACTTGCAATCCGTGGTCTCTCCTTGGCCCTTTTCGATGTGGGCCTTCGACGTAGTTGGCCCGATCACTCCTTCGGCTTCTAATGGCCACAGATACTTCCTCGTGGCTACAAAATACTTCACCAAATGGGTCGAAGTTGTCACTCTGCAGACAATAGAAGGCCGACACGTGGTTTCCTTTATCCATAAGAATCTTCTTTGTCGTTTCGGCATCCCACATGATATTGTGTCAGACAATGGCAGCCATTTCAAGAATGAGAAGATGAAAACCTTCTGCTCAAAGTTCATGATTCATCACCACTTCTCAGCTCCCTATTATCCTCAAGGAAATGGCCAGGCTGAGGCCACCAACAAAATTTTGATCCGCATTCTGGAAAGAACTGTGGAAACAGGTCGCGATTGGCACGAAAAGATGCATGATGCACTTTGGGCATATCGAACCACCATTCGGACCCCAACCAATGCTACTCCTTCGGAGCTTGTTTATGGAACGGAAGTGGTATTACCTCTCTGTGAACACCCCAAATTTTTCAAAATCTTTTAAATATTCCTTTTTTGCCCTTGATATCATTTTCTGAGAAATTAAGCCACTTTTTGAATATAAATTCCAGTTCATTTCTCAAGTTTTACTGAAATTAAATTCATTTTATATGTTTAAATTGATTTCGGATCTGGATCCATTGTCCAGATCCAAACCCGAGTCTCATTGTTCAAATTTTAAATTAAAATTATAGAAAATACCAAAAATAGCCTTTAAATAGCTCGGATAGTCCATTCGACATCCGTTTGGATCCATCACATTGTATTTCTCGATTCAAGTGTCAAAACTCAAACATTTTCTCAAAACCTGGGTTCAAACCCATTCTTCTGAAGAAACTTTCCCCAAAATAACCCTGATCTTTCAGAAAAACCTTTTTTTTTATGAATATTTTGAAATTTTGTAAAATTAGTATTAATTTTCTTAGTTTTAGAGTTTTGTTTTTACAAATATACGTTTAAAAAAGAAAAGAACAAAAAAATAAGAAAATCGAAAAAGGAAAACAATAGAAAAATTCCAAAAATTCAGAAAAATATGCAAATTGAAACCTTTTCTTGAAAACTATTTTTTTGTTAAAACCCTCCTTTTAAAACCACCTTTTGAAGATGAAAACCATTTTTTAGAAAAGTTCTGAAAAGGAGACCCCCCTGGGAATTTTAGAAAAATCTCCAACAGCCATCTCCCGCGCATCCTCCCTCTCGCTTGCCTACCCTCCATCTTCAAACGGCTTCTTCATCCCTCAACCTTCGATCTCCAACGATATTCTTCTCTAGAATCCTCTGCTTCTCCTTTAAAAAAGAGAGCACGCAGGAGGATTAGGGATCCGTCTCCTGCCTCTCCACTGCTATCATCCTTCTCCTTTTTTCTTCTTCTTCATCCCTCCTTTTTTTCCCTCTGGTTCTCCCCAATCAGCAAGAAAAGATCGATCCTCTGCCAGCAGAGTTGTAAACTAAGGTAAGTCACCATTCCTCTTCCCTCCCCTTTATCATTTACTCACAAATTTCTTTGATTTCCATGGGTTTTAACGCAGGTTCATAGTTTTTTTTTTTTATCAATGCGCCACAGATGGGGTTGGATTGCCTATAGCAATCTCAATCCATCCCTGCCGCTACATCAATGGAACTCTCAAGTTCCAACATCTTATTTCTTCTGTTGCAATTTTCTTTGGCTTCTTATTTCTGGTTTTCAGGATGATCGGTTTTTGGATTTTGATCATCTGTTCACATTTTCGATTATCCCCTGCAATCTCATAAATATATGCATGTTTTCTTTAGAATATCATTCTGCAAAGCTTCCTTCTTGGTAGCTACAGTCTTACATTTTCATTACATCTCATTGGCTTCTTATTTCATTATTTCATTGGCTTCTTTAGAATAATTTTTTTTTCCTCCATTATTTCATTGGCTTCTTATTTAGGATCGCTTGAATAATGTAAGATCACTGCGATCAAGGCCATCTGTATTGAGTTCATACGATTCAATACCTTTTTTTTATCATCTTTAATCCTGCAATTGTGATTTCATCTACCAGCATTGGCGTTCATTTTCACAAATATGTGTATGTTACTTCATAGCAGCATCACCATGGCTGCATCTTTCTTTCTTTTAGGCATTCATCAATCCATTTTTTTTTCTTTTTTTTTCTTTCTTCTCTCGATTTTGTTTATCAATCTTGTTTGTTATGCTCCTTCCAACATCAGGTTTCAGTTGTGAGATTACTTTTATCCCATTTAGTTTGGGTCGATTGCTACAACAAGAGTGGTTTTATTCGATGGATGGTCTTCTGCAATGGGCCTATTATCATTTTGCAATTTCATATAGCATTAGATTTATGATTTTTTTTTCTTAGCATTGTTTTCCTGCCTCATGCCTCTGTTATCCCCTTGCGTCAAATTGTAACAGCCTCATCCATTGTTTTATGTCATGTTATGCAAGGACCTGTCTATATAATATTTAGAGGATCTTCATCATGCTTCCCTGAAATGTCTGTTGAGCTTTATTCATCCATGTACATCACTTGATGTCTTTTATATTTACCCATCTGATGATGTGAAGCAAATGTGTGGGTCGTATTTAGCAAGCAACGCTTTCGGGCGCCATCAGATGTCAGGTAAATGCCATTGACTCAGCACTTTCCCAAACAAGTTGTGAAAAACTAAGGTCTGAAAAAGACCTCCACATCACAATCCTATCAAGATGCCTCCATGAAAAGATTTTCATATTTAGACTAGCCAGCAGATGAAGGATTATGTTCCAACCCATTTTCTTTCATATAATACAGAACCTATCAAAAGCCCTCTGCACACGTAGCTAGTTCCTCACCTCCTGAAGTTGTTTTGTCCTCTCAGCCAGCTTTATGTAGAACACACTGCCAGACAGAAACCAAACACGGTTTGATTACCTCTGACCCAGACCTGGAAACATTTAGAAGCCTTAACTAGGAGCAATCGCTTCTGATTGAAATCCTGCTAAAAAAAAAACTGATGGTTTACATGATGAATCTGTATAGATGAATTTGAACCCAGGGTCCTCCATGGTTAACCAAACCTTCCTGACTAGCATTTGAGTCAGGCATCCCTACAACATCCCCCATTATGCTGAAAAGGAAAAGCTCTGATGACACATTATCTAAATCAACAAAACTTTTTTTTTTTTTTTTGCTGAGCGTATCCATGGAAAAGAGGTCAGAATGAGTACTTGTATTAAGTTTGCTGAGTTGATATGTTTAGTAGTTTCTAGTGAAACTGTTGCAGGGGCCACACATTTGAAGAGTGCCCAGATATATCCCCAAAACTGTTCCAGTTGAAGGAACCTTTGATGATTAATTATTGGTGGTGATTCAATTATTACTGAGCTTCGTCGATATTCATTACTTCCCAGAAATAAATCTGATAATCGGTGTTACTGTTCTCCAATGGGGTATATTTTGCATTCACCAGTCGTGGTTACTAGGTACTGTTACATTTGAGTTTTGCAGTAGATTTTTAATGTGTATTATATCTGAAATCTTTTTCTACATATGAGCTTTCTTGTGTTGCATCTGAGTTTAGAATTAGGATTCAACCACTATGAATGAATGTTAAGTAGTCTGCATTCATGTGTAAACCATATAATTGCGGGAGTTGGTTCTGAATATCGAAAGATAGTGTAGATAGTCCTTAAAAGTCAGTATGTGCCTTAGCAGTCAGTGTGCGTAAACATGTTGAACCATTGTTAGCAGGATGTTAGATAGTAAAATCTATGTTATAATATGTGTATTGGTCTTTCTTAGCATAACTTGCGTCAACACTAGGTATTAGCATTGTGTAGGTCCAGACTGTATGATATCATCTGCGTTAGCATAGTAATGGAAGATAGCCTAGCAATGAGAGTGTGATTGAGGTAGCCAGTGAAATCCATGAAAGCATTTGCAGCACATAAAACGGTATTAGTTAGCAGGCCGAAAACTTTTTCTGAGCTTTGTGAAACTTGCAGAGGGCTAGAGTTTGCTCAAAATTCTCAATCTCCAAGACATACATGCTTATTTGTCCATGTATTAATTCCACCATTTTCATACTGTAGTCCCACTGCCAAGTAATGCCATGATTGTTGTGTCCACCCCTGCATTACCTTACATAGCACATTCACTTGTGGTGATTACAGTAGTAGTCTCTCCATTTATACCCATTAAATTACTACCACAAGACACTCGCTCAAGGCCTCCATTGACCAAGCCACAATATTTCGCTGCTTCCAGCTGCACATCACCCCCCCCCCCCCATTTCATCTATCTTACCTCCATTTCATACAAAATCATCTAACCCCCAGCATCCTTGCAGCTTCTTCTGCTGTACAATTTCTGCTAACACCCTTTTCACTTGCCGCTGCATCTTTCTCCACTTGACTGGGCATGATGTTACATAACAATACCACCCTTGTTGCCCAGCACAAACCACCATTATTTTTCCCTGTGCTTGGGGTACAGTACCCACAACATCTATTACCTTCAGTCCCCCCCCCTCGCTTTGTGCCCATATCTTCACAAACATCATCAGCAGCATGCAGCTACCTCATTTACCTACAGAATCCTAGTGCAGGTATGTAGATGTACCTTCCTATTAACTCACGGGTGTCATATATGCACCCTATGAGTTCTTATCTGACATATATAAGTGCCATACCTGCATCTTTCTAATATTTCAGGTATAATGTTTTGGCAGTTAAAGCATAATATTTCCCATCTTCCCCACCTTGTGCTAATTCTACTTTGCAGGAGATACATGAAGAATTGCCATTTTCTTTCCTAGAATTAAGGACCCTTGTAATTTTAAATTCAAGTTGTAATAGCTAGACTATGATGCAAATTTTACATTTCTGGTACTAGATTAGAATGTATGAGCATATACCTCTTCTAGAATTGATTGTTTCATACCATCTCTTTTTCTTTCAAAATTCTCACAAATGGTGAAACACGAATGGCACATGCACCATTTCGTAAGAGGTAAATTAATCCTAAGTTGATGATTTACATCAACGGCCATAGTCGGGATGTAAACAAGACTTAGTATTTTTATCTTTTATGAAGTAACAATGGATCCACACTGGATCCTTTTTCCAAAATTATCATATTTTCTTTAAATATTTTCCTCTTTTATGAGAATTTAATCTAAAATTAATTCAACATATATACCAATGGCCATAGTGAGGGTATATTGAGAATTAATTTCATTTTAAATTCTATAAAAGCACCAAAAGGGTATTTTATTCTTCATTTGAATTTAGATATGATTATTATATAATATGTTCAATGACCATAGTCAGGAGTGTATTATATCATTAATCTTATTTAAATTCATTCGAGGAATGAAATATGATTTTCAAATACAATTTCAAACGTATTCAAATTCATTCATCATTTAGGATAAAATGGCAACATATTTTCAAAATTCCTTTTTATCAATCCAAGTAAAATTCCTTTCCTTCATTTCTCATGTCAAATCCTATTCATAAATTCAAATTCAAACTCTACTCCTCAAAAGGATTCAAGAATTCAATTTCAAGGTCCCATTTGACTTTGAAACTTCAGAATCATCTTGTATTTCAAATTCCAAATTCTATCTCAAATTCAAAGTACAATTTAACTTTGAAATTCATCTGTATATTCAAGATTCAATTTCTAAAATTCATTTTTCAAAATTCAATTCAAACTTGGAAATTCTTGATTCATCTTCTGAATTTAACTCCAAATCCATTTTTGGATCCAGTACACTCATATTGGATCTTAGATTTCAGATCCAATTCCTCCCTAGGATCCAGATTCCAATTTCACTTTAAATCTTAGACTTCAGATTCAATTCCCTTATATGATCCAGAATCCAATTTCACATTGGATCTCAGACTTCAGATCCAAATCCATCTTAGGATCCAGAGTCCAACCCTACATTGGATCTCAGACTTTAGATCCAAAATCCATCTTAGGATCCAGAATCCAGTTCCACTTTTTGGATCTGAGACTTCAGATCCAAAATCCATCTTAGGATCCAGAATCCAATTCCACTTTGGATCTCAGACTTCAGATCCAAATCCATTCTAGGATCCAAAACCCAATTTCACATCGGATCTCAGATTTCAGATTTTAAATCCATCTTAAGATCCAAACTTCGGATTTGAATTCCAGATCAAATTTTAATCTCAAATCCAATTCCATTTCATTTCCAGATTTCAAATCTAAATCCCTTTGCAAATCATGTCTAGATTTCTTGAATTCATTTCTATAGCATTTGGATTTCTCTGATCCATTCCAAACTTCAGAAATCCAAATTCAATTCCATCTCAAGTATTCATTTCCTTTCCTAAATTCAAATTCAAATTCAAAGTACATTTCTGACTTTGAAACTTCATTTCCTTTTATTTTAAAACTTCAAGTCATTCCTTCTCATTTATTCTTCCAAATCCTGATTTACTTCAAAGACTTAGAACTTCTCTGATCTATCTCAAAGTTCTAAGTCAGATTTAATCGTTTCTTCACTCCCTTACCAAGTTCATCTCAGAATACTTGGAAATTTCTAAATCAATTTTCAAAAGAGCATACATCCTTGCATCGCACAAGCATGATTCTTTGTGCATTTTAGAGTTAGAATAAATTCTTAGATTATATTTAGGCAAAGCAAAAGGCATAGATTTGATCCTTGGTTCGATTACCCCTGGTAAAGGCGCCAGGAACGGTCGAACCTCGTACCGACGAGCGAATCCCGTCTCTCCAAATTTTCCCGCAATATATTTAAAAAACGGAGGTGAGTAATTTTCTAAATATTTTCAAATCAAGGTCAAGTGAGACCGCGCAAAATAGTTTCTCTTCTCTCTTTCTTTCTCTTTTTTTCTTTTCTCTCTTTCTTTTCTTTCTTTTATTCTTCTCCCTTCAAAAGGAGGAGAAAAGAGGTTAGAAAAGGAAAAGAGAAGGAAGAGAGAGAAACCGCCAAGAGAGGAAAAATTTTGCGATGATCACACTCTCCACGTTCAGAAGCCCGCACTCAAGTTCGCATCGCTTGTCAAACTTCCGCTTGATCAGTATCAGCAGCAAAGGTTGGTACAACTTGATCTATTAGATGAGAAGAGGCTCAATGCGGCAGAGCACGCTCAGGCCTATCGTCAAAGGATAGCTCGGCACTATGCCAAATCAATTATTGAGAGAAGATTTCGAGTTAATCATCTTGTGCTCAGATCAACAACTCATCTCAAGCATCGGCCACAGGGCAAGTGGTCACCCAATTGGGAAGGCCCTTATGTGGTTAAAGAAGCATTGCCTCGAAATGCCTATCGCCTGATCAACGCAGATGGAGTGGAACTGCCAGATCCTATTAATGCTTTACATTTGAAAAGATTTTACACTTGAATTGTTCATCATAGCCTTTTGTACTCTTCAAAAGTCTTTTTTAATAAAGCAATTAATCTTCCATTGAATTCTCACATTCTTCTCTCTGATACTGGGGAATTTTTATTTTTGATCTATACTCATTTTTCTTCATCATATGCATGCAGAATCAGGCGAATCTTTTTCTAAAAATTTTTATCAAATTTTTGATTAATCTTGATATCTTTATTAATTGGATTCGTTTCATTCTCCAATTTAATCAAGTTTTCATCCAGTTATTGTTAAGTTTATCAATTTTGTCAGATTTTATCAAGTTTTATCAATTTTATATTATTAATCTTTTCCTTTCTTACCCCTTTCAGGTTAAGGGATAAACATGATGCCTCTTTCCCATGAGGTATTCTTTTATTTATTTTTCCCTCAGGGTAAGGGAAAAACCTGACCCTCGTTGTTCAAGGTGTTCCCATTCAGGATAAGGGATAATCCTGGTACCCCTCATGAGAGCACCACTACTACCCGTGAAAATTCTTTTTCAAAATAAATTTTCGATAAATTTCTTTAAATTCTTCTCCATTTTTATTTTATTCTTCTTCAGGTTAAGGGATAAACCTGAATCATTTCCCATGAATTCTTCAATTCACATCAAAATTTTGTTCTATACTCAGAATAAAGGAAAATCTTGAAGCCATCATAAATAAATTCAGATCTTAGGCCACCTTGGGTCAAGGATCTCGAATGAATCCCTCATCTTCATTGTCGAAATCTATTCATGCTTTTGTCAATCCTTCAAGTTCTGACTCCCGGGTTGGAATCGTTTCCTTCCCATCTGAGTTCCGACTTGGATTTGTCTTTTTGTATATTCTTATTTCTGAAACTTCAAGTTCCGACTTGAACTTCCTTTTGAATCCAATGCTCGTGTTGGACAAATCGTTGTGTCGAGAATTCGAGTTTTCAAACTCAATTCTCACTATTTTCTTATATTTAAAAACTGGGTTCCGACTCGAATTTTTCTTTTTGTATATTCTTATTTCTGAAGCTTCAAGTTCCGACTTGAACTTCCTTTTGAATCCAATGCTCGTGTTGGACAAATCGTTGTGTTGAGAATTCAAGTTTTCAAACTCAATTCTCACTATTTTCTTATGTTTAAAAACCGGGTTCCGACTCGGATTTTTATTTTTGTATATTCTTATTTCTGAAACTTCAAGTTTCGACTTGAACTTCCTTTTGAATCCAATGCTCGTGTTGGACAGATTGTTGTGTCGAGAATTCGAGTTTTCAAACTCAATTCTCACTCATTTCTTGTGTTTAAAAACCGGGTTCCGACTCAGATTTTTCTCTTTGTATATTCTTATTTCTGAAGTCTCAAGTTCCGACTTGAACTTCCTTTTGAATCCAATGCTCGTGTTGGACAGATTGTTGTGTCAAGAATTCGAGTTTTCAAACTCAATTCTCACTCATTTCTTGTGTTTAAAAACCGGGTTTCGACTCTGATTTTTCTCTTTGTATATTCTTATTTCTGAAGTCTCAAGTTCCGACTTGAACTTCCTTTTGAATCCAATGCTCGTGTTGGATAAATTGTTGTGTCGAGAATTCAAGTTTTCAAACTCAATTCTCACTCTTTTCTTGTGTTTAAAAACCGGGTTCTGACTCGGATTTTTCTCTTTGTATATCCTTATTTCTGAAGTCTCAAGTTCCGACTTGAACTTCCCTTTGAATCCAATGCTCGTATTGGACAAATCGTGGTGTCGAGAATTTGAGCCCTCAAAATTCGATTCTCACTCATTTCTTATATTTGAAAAACCAAGTTCCGATTTGGATTTTCGCTTTTGTATATCCTTATTTTCTCAAAGTTCTGGCTTGAATTTCCCCTGTCGATTGAATGCTCGTATTTGGACCGGAGTTCTCCTTAAACTTTCCCTTTCAGGTTAAGGGACAAAACCTGAACTTCCCCCTCAGGATAAGGGATAATCCTGAAACACTGGCAATCATTCTCGCTTAATTCTCAAGTATCTTCGAATGTCGGTCTCATTCTCAACTCTCTTTTTGAAAAACCCAGTGATCGTGCTGGTGTGCATTTCAAAAACTCAGTGCTCGTGCTGTTGTGCATTTTCAAAAAATGCAACTCTCGTACTGGGGCATTTTTCGAAATCTAGTGCTTGTGCTGGTACATCTAGCGCTCGTGCTAGTTGTTTGGCTGACTAATCAGTTAGCCCTCCAGGTTCAGTCTTCGTACTAACCAATCATCATCATTTTATCAAAAAATCAATCATTTTTCTCTTGCAAAGGACCCTCTTCAGGGAGAGTTCGAGGGAGCTCGTTCCTTTCGCATGCAACCATCTTTGGTTTGCAAGAACCCTTTTCCAAGGAGAGTTTGAAGGGACTCGTTTTCTTCGCGAACAATTTGCAAAACAACAACCAACTTTACACAAAAGAACCCCTTTTTTTTCAGGGAGAGCTTCGACGAAAGCTCATTTCTTTTTGTGGCCTCCATTTTTCTCACCTTTGGCCAACCCCTTCACAGAGGACCCTCTTTTAGGGAGAGTGTGATGGACTCATTCCCTCTGTGATACTTTCTCAACTTCGTTTTTCGGCCGCCTTTCCATAAGAGAAGCCTAGAGATAAGGAGTTTTGACGAAAACTTACTTCTCTTCGAAAGTTCCGATTTGCAAACACCTCCTCTTTCAGGGAAGAGAGGAGTATTTCCAACTTCCCATTCAGGTAAGGGCTAAGCCTGAGTTTCTCTTTTTGGAGAAAAAGAGAGGAAAATTTTGTCACGGTGTAAACACCCCAAATTTTCACTCACCTTCTTGACATCGCCCTCAATTGGCACATTTCAGTTCTCTGGAAGTAATGAAGGGCAAAATGGTCATTTTATGAGATTAAACCTTGCAGAAAGTCCAAAATTTTATTCTTGAGCCTCAAAATTTCCATATTTAGGTTCAGAGACATCTTCAAATTGCAAATCTTCAAAATCCTTTTCTGGACAAAAAGCTAGAATTTTCAAGTCCGAGCTCAGAGTGATATTTCATAGAACATGTCTTTGCATAGCATTGCATCATTTCACTGCACAGCATGTCATTTTGAGATCCAGAACTCCTCAGTTTCAAAATTGTCCATCCAGATTTGATTTTTAAACTTTTTCAAATTGATTTTTAAAACCCTGGGATTTCAAAATTGCCAATCTTTCCCATTTTACCCCCAGGACTTTGAATTACAAAAATTTCTCAAGAAAACAATCTGGATGTTTGGATATTGATTTTAAAGATTTTATCTCAAAACTTTTTGCAAAAGATTTTAAATTTCTTTATAAATTTTATTTTTACATTTATCCATATTTTTGCCCTGAAAACCCAATTTTTCTAAATTCTTGAAAATAAATAATGTTTTATCTCGTATTTTCAAATAAATGGAGCAGGACCCGCCTTTGAACTAGCACCATACTCGGATTCCCAGGTAAGTATCTTATTCTCAAGTGGGACCCACTCGGAGGTCATACCAATTTGCAAAATTTTCTTTTTAAAATTCTTATTTATTTATTTATTTTTTTTAGTGGGCCACACACATGTGGCAACCCACTTGAAAATAAAAGATTTGCAAAACAAAATAAAACTTTATTTTCAAAAAGAATTTTAAAAAAATTGGCTGAGGTGGCATCTCCCATTTAATTTTATTCTTTTTATTTTTTATTTTTTATTTTTTTATTTTTATTTTTTTTATTTACTATTTGTTTTTTTTAAAAGAAACAGCCCCAAAACGGCGCCACAGCTGAACTTTCCTTAAAAAAAGTTCATTTTACTTAAACCTTAGGTAAAAGAACCGAAAACTTTTGAAAATAATGAAACTGTCCTCTTTTAAACAGTAAATCTTTCAAACTTAATGAGGCATCAGTTTCACATTGCCGAAATTTTCAAAAAGAGAGAAGGTGTAACGGAAACTGGAGGAAAAGAAGCTGCGTTTTTTTTCGTTTTTGGAAAGAGGCTGAATGTCTTTAAAAAGACCCAGCCATTGATCGATGAGGAAGGGGGGGAAATCGTGATTTTCTTGTCTTCTTGAGTTTTCGCAGGAGATTTCTTTCCAGCAGAGAGGAAGCAGCAGGTTTTGGTTTTTTTTTTTTTCCCTTCAGCCCATCTTCAGCCACAGGTCGTCCACCACCAAGTCTTCATCTTCTTCAGCCAACGTCTGCATCTCTTTCAGCCACAACAGGAGGTCCAGCGGCTGCTGCCCAGCCCTCTTTCAGCCCAGCCGCAAGGGATATACCAGATCCAGCATAAGACGCAAGTTGCTCCCCATCCTTCCTTCATCCTTCAGCCAGCAGAGATCCAACGTTTCCTGGTCTCTTTATTGCTGATTAAGCAGAGCTTTCAAGGCACAACCAAGGAGTGCGTGGTTCTCCTTTCCTCTTTCGTGGACTGACCCACCATCGAAGGAAACGCCCTTGTTAATTTCTATTGAACCAAGGTTGGTTGCAGAGGAAATCGCCAGATCCTGCTTAACATAGTTATTTTTTTTATTTTGTCACAAGTGACTTTGTAACGTGAATTTTTTTTAGGAGAGCACAAACTCTTTTTCATTCCCCTGTATTCATTTTAATTCATTCCTGTATTCTCCGCTCCCTTTCAGATCACCAGCATCTCATGCACACTGTAGAATTAATCTCTAATGTGCTATTCTGAATCATGAAATTCCAGATTTAAGTTATCTCCATATAGTATGTCTGTTGGGTTTCACTTATCATATGCATCCTGGTCTTTTATTTAGCATCCTGCTCACGCACATTATGCTAATTTAATGTCATCCATGTATAACATTTGTAACATAACTGTCATCGTAGGTTCATGCACGCCTGCATATATATTTTTTTTTCTCCTACACATGGTTCATTTTATCACACAGTCCATTCTCTCATCATGGTGTATTGCAATATCATCTATCATTTATATACCAAATCCACTACCTTTTGTACATTTAATTAGGCTTTGAAATTCAATGAAAATTATTTTCATAAAACCTGTTTTCTACAACAGAAAATGATTTTCTGCAATAGAACAAACTCCATTTGCTGCCATAAAACCTGTTTTCTACCACAGAAAATGATTCTCTGCAATAGAACAAACTCCATTTGCTGTCATAAAAACCTGTTTTCTACAACAGAAAATGATTTTCTGCAATAGAACAAACTCCATTTGCTGTCATAAAACCTGTTTTCTACCACAGAAAATGATTCTCTGCAATAGAACAAACTCCATTTGCTGTCATAAAACCTGTTTTCTACCACAGAAAATGATTTTCTGCAATAGAACAAACTCCATTTGCTGCCATAAAACCTGTTTTCTACCACAAAAAATGATTCTCTGCAATAGAACAAACTCCATTTGCTGTCATAAAACCTGTTTTCTACAACAGAAAATGATTTTCTGCAATATAACAAACTCCATTTTCTGCCATAAAAATGATTGTCTACTCCAGAAATTTATTTTCTGCAATAAGACAAACTCGAATTTCTGCTCCCCATCTAATGGTCGGTTAGGCTAAGCTGTTTGGAAAATTCAAATATAAACTTACCCTTCAGCCCCATGACTTCTGAAATTTAGTCACTTACACCATATGTTTGTATTTCATGCCTTTATTTTGATCATCTATATTGATTCCATTGCTTATCCAATATCTTGTATATCTATTTTAAATACTACCCATATTACTATTTTGTCTTTAGTTACTATAAGTCATTAGTTTATATCAATTTAACTGAATGACTGATATTAAGATGGTTACAGGGGAAATTGATTGACCCTCTTGATAAACTATAGGATGTAATGAGCCATTCCCTTCTTCTGCAGGTACCCAGTCTTGATAATCGTTCATGTTCATGGATGGATATTTTTATATCCATTTATGATCTATAAACCATCTTTTGCATGCTTCATTGTTGATATATAGGGAAGTATCATACCCGAATTTGTTGAAAAATATGTTGTAATTTGGGAAATATGACTGTGTAAAATCCCCTACAGAAACAGTATATACCTGTATTTTCTGACTTTACCCATTATATGTAATTTCCATTAGTATATGTATATGTTTCTCATTATATTTCTTTTTTATATGTATATGTTTCTCATTATATGTATATAAATATATATGTATATATATTGTATATCTACCTATATGTATACATACATATGTATATATATATATATAGATATATGTTATGAACATACATATATAAATATATGCATATACTTATATATATATCCATATATCCTTTCATTGTACATTTACTTCCATATATGAGCATCCATGTATCTAATTTCTCATGTAAATACACTTCCATTGATACATATCATTTAGCATCAATTTTAGGAATACATCTCTTTGTTATATATAATATGTATATATACACCCATTTTTTTTGGTTATCTTGTACTAACTCTCATTTTGCAGGAAAATATAGAAGATGCTGATTCCTTGGCTCCATTTCATCATTTTTTTTTTTACTTTATGTTATGCAATGTAACAATCCAATGTAAACCTTGGAATAAGATTTACTTTTACTGCTTAGATTAGGCCACATCTCATATAGTTTGATTTCGGTGATATCTTGATTCTATGATGCATATATCTCAGTTTTCTAAATTCACCGTGGATAAACACGAATGGCACGTGCACCAACTCTTAGAGAGTTGATGAACTCGGTGGAGTCCATATTTACGGCCCTAGTCGAAATATGGACGAGACCCAGATCCATCATCTTTCTACCAGTCACATTGAGCCTACATTCTTAGGCTATCTTGAAAATGCACCTCATATTTCCAATGTTTTCAAAATATTGTGAATTAATTCAAATAAATCCTGAATATATTCATGGCCACAATCAGAATATGTGAAGGATTTACTTTGGCTTAATCCACATTTTTCCAATAAAATTTTCAGAAATCTTTTCAAAAGTGCATTCATTCATTCACATCATCTGCATCATTTGTTTTTCTCATGATTTTCTCAAAAGATTTTCACTTCATGGAATCAATTTTCTCAAGAAACTATGATGATATTCGGAGTTGGATTTCCCAAATCAAATGTTTTCCTGTGATTTTCCTTAAAAAGTTATTTCCTTAAGATTCTTTTCAAAGGAATTTCTCATTTTCTCAAAAATCCAAGTTGATTTTCAGATATTTCAAAAAACCAGATTCTCAGGATTTCAATTTCCTAAGTTTTGAATTTCCTTCTCCAATGAATCTTTCCTATAAATTTTCTATCCTTTTCTTAAGAAAATTCTCAAAATCCAAGTTTTCCTGATAAGTATTTTTTTTTTCAAATGATCATCTTTTCTCAAGAATTCCTTCATTTTCCTGAGATTCTTATTTTTTTATGGTTTTCTCAGTCTTTCTAAACTTTCTCAAAATTTTCCTGAGATTCCCATTTCTTCATGATTTTTCAGATCTTTATAAACTTTCTCAAGATTTTCTCGAGATTCTCACTTCTTCAAGATTTTCAAACCTTCTTCGTCTGAGTTTTCCTGAGAGATTGATTTCCATCTTTTCCTGAGAAACGCTTTTCAATTCCAAATGTTTTTTAATCATACATCATATTTTCCAATTTATATTTTCCAAAATTCTCATAGCACATGCCTGAATTCTCTGTGCATTTAGAATAGAACACGATTTCGATAATTTCGCTAAGTCAAGCACAATTTTGGTCCTTGGTTCGATTACCCCTGTTAAAGGCGGCAGGAACGGTCGAACCTCGTACCGACAGGTCGAGCCCCATCCCATGGATTTTCCCGCAAATTTTCAAAACGGAGGCGAGTATTTCAAAACAATTTCCAAAATCCGATCAAGTTTGAATCGCGAAAGCATTTCCCTCTCTCTTCCGCAAGGAAGGGAAGACGGGAAAAATTTTGCGACGATAACAGGTTTGGCGACCGAGATGGGACCTGTCCTTGTCTGACCTAAATTATGCTTGACTTAGTTCAATTATCGAAATTATTTTCACAACATGTCAGCTCTTTTACTTTCAATATCATGTGAACCTAGGAGCCTATATTCTGACCTAGCTGACATTGACTGCATATAGACTAGGCATGGTTTGGTAGGACCAGATTGAGGAGAAATTTTCATGTTCACATAGACTTAGGTCTAAACACAACTATCCTCAATTTAGGATCTGAATGCAAACAATGTATGCTTCTTCAAGGATTTTTCAAAATCTATCTCTCTAGGACTTAGAGCCATCTATTTTCTTACATGTGATCATTTTTTTCAAACCCCAATTACCTATCATTACCCGGTCTTCACGTTGCTGGGCTCTCTTCCAGAACCTTAGTTCGGGACAGAGCCTCACAACTGGGCCAATTATTTGGGTTAACACCCCCCTACCACGTACCGCGGGCCACAGTCCGAAGTATATCGGTAGGCGCTCAAGGATGTTGGAAAACCTTACCTTAGAACCGGAGTTTAAATTATATGCCACATACCTCGGATTTTGGTTTGGGTATATCGACATAACTGGATTGGACAAAGATGATCTGAACCTAGAGTTAGGATTAGGGTCCTACAACTGTTTTCAAATGGATGCATTTAGAGTCAGCCTTTTAGGGAATGCTGAATGTGCATAAATGTTTGTGCAGGATGTGATTATATGTGTGTTATTTCCTCAATTCTTTATATTTCCCAATGTTTTCCAACTTATTAGTTTTTTTTCAAATATCCTTATTTTGCACGAGATATTTTTCTCAAACCCTGGATGATTTTCTCAAATATCCCATTTCTTTCAAAACTTCAGGTAATTTTACATTCTACCTTTCCCCTGGATCTCGAATTTTCCAGTTACATTTTTTTGTCCTGCCTGCAATTTTTTTTTCAAAATTTCACAATTTCCTAAGTCTCATTCTAAGTCTTCATCCATTTTCAGTTCAATGGCATCAAGTCAAGTCGATCCTATCTTTCCTGAAGGTCACATCTCCTTCGAGGTGCGACAAGGTCGTCCTGAACATCGAGCCCTTAGCACGGGAACTTTCATTCCCCGGTGGTATTATTCCTGGCTAAAAAGCTTTTCCCGAATGTTCCCGGACCATTTGAGCGAGTGCGGATTAGAATTAGCGTCAGCAGTTGGGAAGCAGACCATCAACGACAACTTGATCCACGCAATGGCAGAGCGATGGAATCTTCGGACATGTACATTCTGGTTCTCATGGGGAGAGATGACCGTTTTAATGGATGAATTTTTAGAAATCATGGGGTTACCAGAACCAGCCGGTCAGCCAAGCAATCCATTAGAACATCAATTCCTGATCAATGTCAAGGGTTTGGACCCCCGAGACTCCTTAGCTCGTATGACAGGCCGCCGATCCTGGCCCTTGATCCAGTTGGAGGGGAATGAATATGTCGATCTGCTCGAGTTATATCGTCAGTACGGGACCTTCGTTGAAGTCAGTTCGCTATCCAGGACAGCTAAAGAAAGGATTCAGAATGCAATGGTTTTATGCACTATAGGATTATCCCTCTTCCCAGATGGACAAAACTACAAGAACATCAGAATAATCCAGCTTATGAGAAGATGGGGAAGTCGACAAACCAATCGCCTCTCCATAGCCATGGCAGCGCTCGCTTTCCTATATCGAGGTCTGACTCGATTCTCACTTGGAGAATCCATCTTAGTTGAAGGATGCATCTACGCACTTCAATCCTGGTTCTTTCAGCATGTTTCAGCCCGAGCAAGCTCTTTCAGATATAATGGTCAAGAACTTCTTCCAGTGGCACAGTACCGGTCTATGATCAACAACATTCAAGAAGATGATGTAGTCTGGGACTATTTTGATCGACAACTATCTCCTCCCAGATACACATATGCTTATGGCAAGAGGTTCAAGTTACTGGGACCATTCTTCTGCACTTACTACCAACCAGAGAGATGTGTTTGACAGTTCTCCCAGAGACAGCAGTACGTCGAAGCCCGATTGTTATCAGAAGTTATGGCAGAGTTTGATCTCACTTCTACACAATGGTCTGAGGCATATCATTCTGCCCGCTACGGCTGGGATTCCTTTGTTTCCCTTAAAATCTTTTCTGGTCCTAGAGTGTCTGCTGATTATCGTGAATGGTGGCAAATTATTTGTCCTCCACCTCTTTGTCAAGATCAATAAAATCATATTTTCTCATTTCAATAAAATTCTCTCTTTTTCTATTGTTATTTGATGACCTCGCCTAGGTAATAAGGCATATTTTGTTGATTGTTTCTCATATTGACAACACAATTGTCGTGATTCTCGCGACGACTCAGTCCCTAGTAATGGGATATCTTCTTCAAATTGTCTACCATAATTTCAATAAATATTTCTTCCAAAAGCCAATTCCTTCATAATCTAATCAGGTCTTTGCTCTGCAGAGAGCATCCGCAGCAAATCTGAGAGCATCCGCAGCATTTGATGGTTTGAACAAGGTCAGGAAAAAGAACCACATCACCTCAACACTCCTCAGCCTCAGAAGGAGAAATGGATCATCCCGTGAATCAAGATCAACAACAAGAGGATGATGGCATAGATCCGCAGATGTATGCCATGTTCCAAAAGATGATGAATAAAATGATGAGTGAACAGGCTGGGACTAGTGCAGAAAAAAATCAATTCAGAGAAAAGTTCCACGGGCACAAGAATAAGAAGGCTCCCAAGAAGCAGATTCAGTCAGAAGAAATCTTAGATGAATCCGAATCAAATGAAGACACTGAGGAAGAATATGAGGTGCCACCGGCATTTCAGAAACGTGGGCGAGAACAAAGGAGGAGACGCAAAGCAAAGAATCAAGTTACAGAAGAACCCCTGCAGACGCAATTCAGGGAAATGGCCTGAGTTGTTAAGGATCTCCAAGCCCGTGACAAGGGCAAGAAAGTCTTCACCAGTGAGGACTTCTATGACGGCCTCGAAGGGGATGACGATCTCGAAAACCTTCCCCGAAAATTCATCAAGTTCGATGGTTCTGGCAATCCGAAAGCCCATCTCGCCACTTTCTTTTGCAGAGTGTTCGAGATTCAAGAGAGATAACAGAGCACTGTTCCTGTGTTTCCCTCGCAGCTTGGAAGGAGTTGCAGCTAAATGGTATGCTGAGCATATCAATCCCATCGAGCTCAAGGAGTTCGATAAAGTGGTGAATTTATTTATTGAACGTTTTTTGTTCAACACAGAAGCGCTCCCGACATTAAGTCATCTCTGCAGTCTGAGGCAGAATGAGAATGAAAAAGCACAAGATTTCATTCACAGATGGAGGTCAGCCTGCAACAAAATGAGAGATCCCATATCTGAAAGGCACGCTTTGTCATTAATCCTCAACAATTTTTCTCAACCATTAAGAGGATTAATCTCTACTGCACCGTCCAGGACCTTCATTGAATTAACTAAGCGAGCAAAATGGCTCGAGCTGAGCGTAGAGAATGGAGTCTATGAAGGCTTCACCTTTTCCAAGAGTAATCCCCAAGGTGAGCAGAAGAAGAAAGCTCACTTCACCTTCTCTGCCAACAACAACAACAACAATAGCCGAAATCAGTATAAAGGGCAGAAGAAAGATTACTACTATGGCACAAACAATTCCAACAATAAAGGAGATAAGAAAATGAAGACTGCTCCTCAGTTCAGCAAGCCTTCTCAGCAAGACCAAGGGCCGAAATTGCGGGAAAAAGTTAAACATGAAGGATGGAGTTATGACCGAAAGTTTACTCCTCTAGATCAATCACTCGAAGATGTGCTCGAGTATATGTTGTTGAAGGAAATGGTCAAGTTACCGAGGCTGGCCGATCCCCCTGTGCCTATGGGGAAATGGAAGGATCAATTCTGCAAGTTCCACAGAACAGTGGGACACAGCACTGAGAACTGTTTCGTTCTCAAGAACATTGTGCAGGATCTTATTGACAAGAATTTATTGGTAGAAGGAGAAGAAAAAGAAGAAGAAAAAAAGGACATTCTTAAGCAGCCTTTTCCTTCACACACCACGGCAGTGGTGTCCGCATAACCATTCTTACCGCATGAGCACATCAAGCCGTGTTCTGCACAAGATCTCCAGGTTCAGCACCAGGTGTCAGTACTACGACAAGCAACTCCTGATTCTAAGAAGATGGATCTAATCTCAGCATTGGGCAAGATGAAAGTCTCCGAAGCATCTGTAAAGTCAGCCCCCAAGTCAAAGGGACTTCCTGATTTTCTCAATCAAATCATCAAGCCCAAGCCGGAGAATTCAAGTCAGAAGCCTTTGACCGCTCTGTCCAATGTTTCCATTCTTGACTTGGCCAAAAGTTCCTGCAAGCATCAGCAAGTACTGGATGATCTGCTCAGAAAGATCAAAGTTAAGCCCAGTACCACTCCTGAAGACATGGCACAAATAGTGAATTCGGCCATGACCAACGCGCCAATCACTTTCTCGGATGAGGACCTTCCAAAGCCTCATTCCTTTCACAATAATGCTCTTTACATCGTCGTTCGGGTCAGGGGAATGACAGTACCCCATGTGCTAGTAGATGGAGGCAGCAGCCTCAATATATGTCCTGAAATGACCGCAAAGGCACTAGGCATTAAGGAAGAAGAATACATTCCAGACCCTATCACCATCTATGGGTTTGACAACCATGGTCAGACGACAAAAGGCAAGATATTCCTGGAAGTATTCATTAACTATTTTGTGCATTCAGTGCTTTTTCATGTGGTCAACGTGCCACCCACCTACAATCTGTTGCTCGGAAGGACGTGGATTCATAATGCAAACGCAGTGCCTTCCACCTTGCATCAATGCGTAAAATGGTCCAAAGGTGGAATGATTACAACAGTGCTCAGAGAGGACCCGGAAGAAAGGCTCCCACAGCCTATGATCCCTCGACCATCATTCACTGCAGATATTCCTAGCATCAGAGAGAATGAAGAAATCAGTCTCAAAGAAAGTCAGGAGATACTCCAGGCAACATCAGAATTATCCCTGCACACTGTAGCCATGACCAGATGGAAAGGTCCCAAGTTCTTCAAGATTGGAGGTCGTGTCAGCTACGACACTGTCAAAGATCATCCATTGTTTCCACAATTCATGAAAGCAAGAAAGGGATTTGATTTACTTCTGAAGCATGGTTATCAACCCTTTAAAGGACTGGGCAAAAATGAAGATGGTCATGTCGAGCCAATAATCCAAAAACATCGTCCCCACAGGGCAGGATTAGGGTTTTCTGGCGAGAGCTCACCAAAGAAGACTATTTTTGTTAAAGGGGCACATTGAGAATCGTTGTTGCATTTCCTTTCTATTCCTTTCAAAATAAATGTCTCAATGTCTTTTATCAAAGTCAAATCAATAAAATGTCAGGTTTCTTTGTCTATCTGGATGCCATCTGCCTCTTTTGTCTCTACATTCTCATTTTATAACTCAATGTCATTTTATGCATAATTCTTGCTAAATGATTGTTTGTCGTATGATGGATGATCCCATTTCATATCCAAAATTTCAGAAATGTCTTCCCGAGCAATCAAGAAACTCGTTATCAATCCCAAGGCTTTCCAGAAATTGGCAGCAATTCACCGAGTCAAAGCAGGAGATGACAAGGTTGCAAAACAGTTAGATGATTATGCAGAATTTGATCCGTCTCTTCAGGAATTACCAGAGTTCGCCTCAGTTCAGAAGCAAGATGAACCATCTGCTCTAGTACAAGATCCTACTGAGGATGTCAATATCGGCTCAGAGGAAGATCCCAAGATTCTTAAGATCGGCACCAGTCTAAGTCCGGAAGAGAAAGAAAGGCTCACCAATTTTCTCAAACAACATGAAGAAGTTTTTGCATGGACATATGAAGATATGCCGGGCTTAGATCCCAAATTGGTCGAACATAGACTCGTTTTGAAGCCAGATGTAAAGTCAGTTAAGCAAAAGCTGAGAAAAATGGAGCCCAGAATAGAACAACAGGTCAAAGAAGGACTTGAAGATCTGCTCAAAGCAGGATTTATCCGACCTATTGACTATCCAGATTGGTTAGCCAATATCGTCGTTGTCCCAAAGAAAAGTGGCAAAGTCAGGATTTGCATAGACTTCAGAGACCTCAACAAGGCAACTCCGAAGGATGACTATCCACTGCCAAGCATTGATCTTCTGATTGACAGCACAACAGGACATGCCATGTTCTCTTTCATGGATGGATATTCCGGCTACAACCAGATTAAGTTGGCCGCCCGTGACCAATCTAAAACTTCCTTTACTACGCCTTGGGGCACTTTTTGCTATACAGTTATGCCTTTTGGGCTCAAGAATGCTGGAGCAACATATACCCGGGCAATGGCCGTTATCTTTCATGATCAAATGCGCAAAATCATGGATGCGTATGTTGACGATATTCTCGTGAAATCTAAAGAGGGAGAAGATCACCTCGAAGCCCTTGATCAAGTCTTTAAGCGACTCATTCTTTACAAGTTAAGACTTAACCCGCAAAAGTGTGTTTTTGGAGTCGAATCAGGCAAATTGTTGGGTTTTCTGGTCAGCAAAAAGGGAATTGAAGTTGACCCGGCCAAAGCAAAGGCTATCATTGATATGCCACCCCCGAAAAATCTCAGAGAGTTGCGTAGCCTTCAGGGACACATGCAATCAATCCGGCGATTTATTTCCAACTTGGCGATGAGATGTGAACCTTTCAACCACTTGCTCAAAAAAGGAGTGAAGTTCGAATGGGGACCAGAGTGTCAGCAATCGTTCGATAGAATCAAGAAGTATCTTCTCAATCCTCCAATCCTGAAGCCGCCAGAATTGGGAAAACCTCTTCTGTTATACATCTCAGTCAATCAAGTCGCATGTGGCGGATTCTTGGCACAATACAAAAAAGGCAGCCTGATAGAGCACGCCATCTATTATGTGAGTAAGACTTTCATAGACTATGAAAAGAAATATTCCCAAATAGAGAAGACCTGCCTAGCTCTGGTGTGGATGTGTCAGAAGCTAAGACACTACCTGCTAGCATCAGAAGTCAAAATCTTGTCTAAACTCAATCCTCTCAAATACATCTTGGAGCAACCTTTTCTCAGCGGACGAGTCGCCAAATGGCAAGTCTTATTGATGCAGTATGACTTAGAATATGTCTCGCAACAATCAATCAAAGGCCAAGCAATTGCAGATCAATTGGCAGATTTTCCTCTAGCAGAAGAGGTGAAAGCCGAAGATGACTTCCCTGATGAGCAAATTTGCAATATCCAGCAATCTCCAGTCTGGAATTTATTTTTCGATGGTTCCAAGAATATGGCTGGAATAGGCATTGGGATCTTATTAATCACTCCTGAGAAGGAGATGATTCCATTGTCTCTCAAATTAGATTTTCAATGCACTCACAATATGGCTGAATATGAAGCCCTGATTCAAGGTCTAAAGAGTCTACTAGACTTCAATGTTAAGAGAGTGCATGCCTACGGCGACTCATTACTTGTTGTCAATCAAGTTCGAGCCGAATGAAAAGTTAAATATCAGAAGCTATTTCCCTATCAGAAAATTGTTTCGGCTCTTATCAGCAAGTTTGAAGAATTCCAGTTCTTCCATATCAAGAGAGATTTTAATCAAGTGGCTGATAGCCTAGCCAGTTTAGGCTCTATTATGGCATTCAGAAATGGAGAATCTTGTCACTCTTTTGAAATTGGCAGACTTGACCAACCTGCTTTCTTTCCAGTTGAACAAGTAAACCAGGCTGAGCAACAGAAGAAGCCTTGGTATTACAACATCAAAACTTTCATAGAAACTGGTGAATTTCCTCCAGAACTCTCAAAGAAAGAGCAGCGAGCAATCCAGCGTATGTCCACTCGATATTTCATTTTGGCCAATGTCCTCTATCGTCGTGGATTCAGCTCAGAGTATTCCAGATGTTTAGATGAAGACGAAGCCAAAGAGCTTGTGCGAGAAGCACACAAAGGTATCTGTGGTGGTCACGTCGGCTACCAAACCCTTGTCAAGCAGATCATCAGAGCAGGGTACTACTGGAAGACTATGCAACAAGACTGTTATCATTATGTGAAGAAGTGTGTGCAATGCCAGATACACGCACCTTCTATTCATGCTCCGGCAACTTATTTGCAATCTGTTGTTTCTCCATGGCCGTTCTCCATGTGGGCCTTTGATGTCGTAGGTCACATCACTCCTTCAGCTTCAAATGGCCACAAATACTTCCTTGCCGCAATAGAATATTTCACCAAGTGGGTAGAAGCTATCACTCTTCGTACAGTAGAAGGCCGACACGTGGTCTCTTTTATTCACAAAAGCATCCTTTGTCGTTTCGGCATCCCGCATGACATTGTATCAGATAATGGCAGTCATTTCAAAAATGAAAGAATGAAGACATTCTGCTCAAAGTTCAAGATTTATCATCATTTCTCTGCCCCATATTATCCTCAAGGAAATGGTCAGGCAGAGGCCACCAACAAGATTTTAATTCGCGTCTTGGAGCGAACTGTGGAAACAGGTCGTGATTGGCATGAGAAGATCCACGATGCACTATGGGCGTACCAGACCACTATTCGCACTCCAACGAATGCTACTCCATCAGAACTGGTCTATGGAACAGAAGTAGTGTTGCCGCTACACGTTCAGAAGCCCGCTTTGAAATTCGCATCGCTTTTGCAATTACCTCTTGATCAATACCAGCAGCAGCGACTGGTACAATTAGACTTACTCGACGAGAGAAGGTTAAAAGCAGCAGAGCATGCTCAATCCTATCGCCAGAGAGTAGCCAGGCAGTATGCGAAGTCTGTCATCGAAAGAAGATTCAAAGTCAATGAGTTAGTGCTTCGATCCACAGCCTATCTCAAGCATCATCCTGGCGGTAAATGGTCGCCAAATTGGGAAGGCCCATATGTCGTCAAAGAAGCATTACCCCGCAACTCATATCGACTCATCAACGCCGATGGGGTAGAATTGCCAGATCCCATTAATGCTCGACACTTGAAAAAGTTCTACACCTGAAACATTTAGTCTCCTCTTGTAATCTTCCCGTTTCCTTCAAATAATGATTCAACTTTCTTTCCCAGTTACACTGGGGCATTTTTAAAATTTTGTTCTGTATGCAGGCAGGATAAACAAATTCCTCATTTCACGCACTTGTGCATTCATGTGCATCAATTCATATTCATTTGCATTCAACTACATTAACATCAATCCAGTCAGTATTGGGATTTCAACAAACAGTCCCATCACAATTTCTAATGATTCAAAATTGGAAGGTAATCACCAATACTGAACTAAAACTCAGTGCTCGAACTGGTATTGTTTCAAAATCCAATGTTTAAACTGGTACATTTTCAAAATCCTAAACTTTTCAAAAAACCGAGTTCCAACTCGGGTTTTATTTCACATCATTTTCTTTTGTTGATCCGGGTTCCGACTCGTGATCTCTATATTTTATTCGAGCTCTGAATCGAACTCATTATTCTCCTTTGATCAATCCAAGTCATTTCAACCATCACGGTCTGTCAATTGCTCAAATTTGATATTTTGCCCACTAATTTCCAATTTCAATCTTTGGATCATGCAATTCTCCAATTCTGACCCCTGGGGTCACCCAATTTCCAATTCCAATTCTCAATTCTCAATTTCGACCTCCAGGTCATTTAATTTCTAATTTTCGACCTTCGGGACACTCAATTCTCAATTCCTACCTTCGGGTCACACAATTTCGACCTTTTGGGTCTATCAATTCCCAATTTCGACCGTTAGGTCATTCAATTATTCAATTTCGACTTCCGGGTCATCCAATTTCCAAACAAGCAATTTTCCAATTTCCAATTTCGACCTTTGCGTCAATCAAATTTCAATATCCAATTTCAATCATTTTCCCTTGCGAGAGACCCGTTTAGGGAGAGTTCGAGGGAGCTCGTTCTTTTCGCATGCTATCCAATTTGTTCACTAAGCCCCTGTTTAGGGAGAGTTTGAAGGGACTCGTGTCTTTGTGAACCGTTTGCAAAACAATTCCCAATTTCACCAAGGAACCCTTTTTAAAGGGAGAGGCTCGACGGAGACTTGCTTTTCTTGTAACCTCCCAATTTCATACTAGGCCATTTCCGTCATGAAGGACCCTCTTGTCAGGGAGAGTGTGATGGACTTGTTCCTTCATGACTCAAATTTTCAGACCTCACCATTATCGGCCCCCTTTCCATAAGAGAAGCCTAATATTAGGGAGCTTTGATGGAAGCTTAATTTCTCTTAGAAAGTTCGTTTTGCAAACACCTCCTCTTCAGGGAAGAGAGGAGTATTCTCCATTTCCCATTCAGGTAAGGGCTAAGCCTGAGTCTCTCTTTTTGGGGAAAAAGAGAGGAGAATTTTCGTCACGGATGTGTTGAGCTAGATTGCAAATACTCACTTTCACTAGGGATTTCAAGAAAATTTTGTCAATTTGTCAATCAATTAATTGTTGATTTCAGAATCTTTATTGCACAAATCTTTATTTCAGTTTACCTTCAGCATTACTTCCAAAAGAGTGAAGCTTTTGCGAAAAGAGATTCAAACTTCAAATTCTTTCTATTGGCCAACCAAAAGGATGAAGGATAAGTCCTCGATATGGCCAGCAAAGAAGATTCAGTGTTATTGCAAAGCCATAAATGATTGATATTGATCGCAGTCAATGGCACATCTTTAAAGACTATTCTTGAAAAGACGAAGCAGTGAAAATATCCTGAGCGCTAGAAAAAGAGAGTATTCATCAAAACCCTGTCTCCTCAGAATCACCTAAGCTGCAATTAAGTATCCGCAAAAGGGATCTCTCACTTGTCGTCAAGATAAAGGCGAATTAAGTGAGTAGACCCCCGGGGCCAAAGAAGATTCGAAACATCTCCAAGATGACGGAATTTGTGACGGGTCCTTCCAGGGAAAGTCCAAAGCACTGTCGAGATGAAGGCAGATGCGATGAACCTCTCGACAATCCCTAAAAGATATTTAATTTTAGCTATCATCCAAAAAATCTCTGACCCATGAGCCAATATCGTCAAAGAAGGATCGAAACATCTCCAAGATGAAGGAGCTTGTGACGTACCCTCCCAAAAGAGAGAAAGAGAGGAGAAAGAAAGAGAGAAAAAGTCGGAACATCTCCAAAATGAAGGAGAATGTAGCCAAAACCCAAGAGAGCCAAAAGAGTGCAGAAAGATTATCATGAGAGAAGCTCCCAGGATATCAAACTGCCAGATCTATCAAGAATCTTCTTTAAATTTATGAAATACTATTATCAATCCTCTTTCATCAATGGCTTTCATAATATCAAATTCTCTTTCCTGTTCATATCAAGGAAATTAATAGCTTCCTTGAAGAAGGTCAATTGCAAGCAATTTGGATTTCAAGTCTCGATTCTACGAAGTGAACCTTGTTTGGAGGTAATGCTTTGGGTAGAAAATAAGGAATATCTTTGCAACAATGTGCAACATTTTCAAAAACTTTGAATCAACAACAGAATTCTCAATATTTTGACAATATTTTCTAGCTATCCTGACGTGAAGTGAGAGCTTGATATCCGTCTTTGATACATCCTGACACCAATTTTAAATCCCTCCTAAGGACTTGATTCCTTCCCTTCTTTGAGAGCATGAACTCTCAGATTTGCACACTTCCCTGTGTCCCCACTGTCCCACCATAGACAGTCCCATTTCGGTTCGAGGTCGAACCACCAATCATTTTCTCGTAAAAGGCAATTTCAAAAGCTAACTTGGTCTCAGCAATGAGACGCCCAAAATCAATCCCTTTTCAAGCTTTAGGGACCCCATTTCCCTTCCTTTTGCAAAACCCCTGTCAGATTTATTGTGCAAAATCCGAAGGTTCCATCATTGTCTATTCTTTCGAGGATTTCATCCATTTTCCGCCCGATCAGGATAAGGGTACAAACCTGAATCTCATTTCTATGAGATTTTTCAATCCCCAATCAGGTTAAAGGTCAAAACCTGAGCTTCGTTCCATACGGAACATTTCCTGTCCCATCCAGGTTAAGGGCATAAAACTGAACTTCGCTCTCACAGAGTGAGTCTTTCCTCTTCATTTCTCCATTTCATATCTACCATCTTCCTCAGGCTAATTTCTTCATACCTAGTTAAATCCTTCTAACTGGGGCATTTTTATATAGCCCAAATTTGGTGTGTTTTCTTTGCCACTAAGCTCGACCATAAGCCGACTTAGTAGCAAAGAGGGGCATCTGTAAACACCCCAAATTTTCACTCACCTTCTTGACATCGCCCTCAATTGGCACATTTCAGTTCTCCGGAAGCAATGAAGGGCAAAATGGTCATTTTATGAGATTAAACCTTGCAGAAAGTCCAAAATTTTATTCTTGAGCCTCAAAATTTCCATATTTAGGTTCAGAGACATCTTCAAATTACAAATCTTCAAAATCCTTTTCTGGACAAAAAGCTAGAATTTTCAAGTCCGAGCTCAGAGTGATATTTCATAGAACATGTCTTTGCATAGCATTGCATCATTTCACTGCACAGCATGTCATTTTGAGATCCAGAACTCCTGAGTTTCAAAATTGTCCATCCAGATTTGATTTTTAAACTTTTTCAAATTGATTTTTAAAACCCTAGGATTTCAAAATTGCCAATCTTTCCCATTTTACCCCCAGGACTTTGAATTACAAAAATTTTCTCAAGAAAACAATCTGGATGTTTGGATATTGATTTTAAAGATTTTATCTCAAAACTTTTTGCAAAAGATTTTAAATTTCTTTATAAATTTTATTTTTACATTTATCCATATTTTTGCCCTGAAAACCCAATTTTTCCAAATTCTTGAAAATAAATAATGTTTTATCTCGTATTTTCAAATAAATGGAGCAGGACCCGCCTTTGAACTAGCACCATACTCGGATTCCCAGGTAAGTATCTTATTCTCAAGTGGGACCCACTCGGAGGTCATACCAATTTGCAAAATTTTCTTTTTAAAATTCTTATTTATTTATTTATTTTTTTTAGTGGGCCCACACACATGTGGCACCCCACTTGAAAATAAAAGATTTGCAAAACAAAATAAAACTTTATTTTCAAAAAGAATTTTAAAAAAATTGGCTGAGGTGGCATCTCCCATTTAATTTTATTCTTTTTATTTTTTATTTTTTATTTTTTATTTTTTTATTTTTATTTTTTTTATTTACTATTCATTTTTTTTAAAAGAAACAGCCCCAAAACGGCGCCACAGCTGAACTTTCCTTAAAAAAAGTTCATTTTACCTAAACCTTAGGTAAAAGAACCGAAAACTTTTGAAAATAATGAAACTGTCCTCTTTTAAACAGTAAATCTTTCAAACTTAATGAGGCATCAGTTTCACATTGCCGAAATTTTCAAAAAGAGAGAAAGTGTAACGGAAACTGGAGGAAAAGAAGCTGCGTTTTTTTTTCGTTTTTGGAAAGAGGCTGAATGTCTTTAAAAAGACCCAGCCATTAATCGAAGAGGAAGGGGGGAAAAATCGTGATTTTCTTGTCTTCTTGGGTTTTCGCAGGAGATTTCTTTCCAGCAGAGAGGAAGCAACAGGTTTTTTTTTTTTTTCCTTCAGCCACAGGTCGTCCACCACCAAGTCTTCATCTTCTTCAGTCCAATGTCTGCATCTCTTTCAGCCACAACAGGAGGTCCAGCGGCTGCTGCCCAGCCCTCTTTCAACCCAGCCGCAAGGGATATACCAGATCCAGCATAAGACGCAAGCTGCTCCCCATCCTTCCTTCATCCTTCAGCCAGCAGAGATCCAACGTATCCTGGTCCCTTTATTGCTGATTAAGCAGAGCTTTCAAGGCACAACCAAGGAGTGTGTGGTTCTCCTTTCCTCTTTCGTGGACTGACCCACCATCGAAGGAAACGCCCTTGTTAATTTCTATTGAACCAAGGTTGGTTGCAGAGGAAATCGCCAGATCCTGTTTAACATAGTTATTTTTTTTATTTTGTCACAAGTGACTTTGTAACGTGAATTTTTTTTAGGAGAGCACAAACTCTTTTTCATTCCCCTGTATTCATTTTAATTCATTCCTGTATTCTCCTCTCCCTTTCAGATCACCGGCATCTCATGCACACTGTAGAATTAATCTCTAATGTGCTATTCTGAATCATGAAATTCCAGATTTAAGTTATCTCCATATAGTATGTCTGTTGGGTTTCACTTATCATATGCATCCTGGTCTTTTATTTAGCATCCTGCTCACGCACATTATGCTAATTTAATGTCATCCATGTATAACATTTGTAACATAACTGTCATCGTAGGTTCATGCACGCCCGCATATATATTTTTTTTTCTCCTACACATGGTTCATTTTATCACACAGTCCATTCTCTCATCATGGTGTATTGCAATATCATCTATCATTTATATACCAAATCCACTACCTTTTGTACATTTAATTAGGCTTTGAAATTCAATGAAAATCATTTTCATAAAACCTGTTTTCTACAACAGAAAATGATTTTCTGCAATAGAACAAACTCCATTTGCTGCCATAAAACCTGTTTTCTACCACAGAAAATGATTCTTTGCAATAGAACAAACTCCATTTGCTGTCATAAAAACCTGTTTTCTACAACAGAAAATGATTTTCTGCAATAGAACAAACTCCATTTGCTGCCATAAAACCTGTTTTCTACCACAGAAAATGATTCTCTGCAATAGAACAAACTCCATTTGCTGTCATAAAACTTGTTTTCTACCACAGAAAATGATTTTCTGCAATAGAACAAACTCCATTTGCTGCCATAAAACCTGTTTTCTACCACAAAAAATGATTCTCTGCAATAGAACAAACTCCATTTGCTGTCATAAAACCTGTTTTCTACAACAGAAAATGATTTTCTGCAATATAACAAACTCCATTTTCTGCCATAAACATGATTGTCTACTCCAGAAATTTATTTTCTGCAATAAGACAAACTCGAATTTATGCTCCCCATCTAATGGTCGGTTAGGCTAAGCTGTTTGGAAAATTCAAATATAAACTTACCCTTCGGCCCCATGACTTCTGAAATTTAGTCACTATAAGTCATCTATATTGATCATCTATATTGATTCCATTGCTTATCCAATATCTTGTATATCTATTTTAAATACTACCCATATTACTATTTTGTCTTTAGTTACTATAAGTCATTAGTTTATATCAATTTAACTGAATGACTGATATTAAGATGGTTACAGGGGAAATTGATTGACCCTCTTGATAAACTATAGGATGTAATGAGCCATTCCCTTCTTCTGCAGGTACCCAGTCTTGATAATCGGTCATGTTCATGGATGGATATTTTTATATCCATTCATTATCTATAAACCATCTTTTGCATGCTTCATTGTTGATATATAGGGAAGCTCCATACCCGAATTTGTTAAAAAATATGTTGTAATTTGGGAAATATGACTGTGTAAAAGCCCCTACAGAAACAGTATAGACCTGTATTTTCTGACTTTACCCATTATATGTAATTTCCATTAGTATATGTATATGTTTCTCATTATATTTCTTTTTTATATGTATATGTTTCTCATTATATGTATATATATATATATATATATATATGTATATATATTGTATATCTACCTATATGTATACATACATAATGTATATATATATATAGATATATGTTATGAACATACATATATAAATATATGCATATACTTATATATATATCCATATATCCTTTCATTGTACATTTACTTCCATATATGAGCATCCATGTATCTAATTTCTCATGTAAATACACTTCCATTGATACATATCATTTAGCATCAATTTTAGTAATACATCTCTTTGTTGTATATAATATGTATATATACACCCATTTTTTTTTGTTATCTTGTACTAACTCTCATTTTGCAGGAAAATATAGAAGATGTTGATTCCTTGGCTCCATTTCATCATTTTCTTTTTTACTTTATGTTATGCAATGTAACAATCCAATGTAAACCTTGGAATAAGATTTACTTTTACTGCTTAGATTAGGCCGCATCTCATATAGTTTGATTTCGGTGATATCTTGATTCTATGATGCATATATCTCAGTTTTCTAAATTCATCGTGGATAAACACGAATGGCACGTGCACCAACTCTTAGAGAGTTGATGAACTCGGTGGAGTCCATATTTACGGCCCTAGTCGGAATATGGACGAGACCCAGATCCATCATCTTTCTACCAGTCACATTGAGCCTACATTCTTAGGCTATCTTGAAAATGCACCTCATATTTCCAATGTTTTCAAAATATTGTGAATTAATTCAAATAAATCCTGAATATATTCATGGCCACAGTCAGAATATGTGAAGGATTTACTTTGGCTTAATCCACATTTTTCCAATAAAATTTTCAGAAATCTTTTCAAAAGTGCATTCATTCATTCACATCATCTGCATCATTTGTCTTTCTCATGATTTTCTCAAAAGATTTTCACTTCATGGAATCGATTTTCTTAAGAAACTATTATGATATTCGGAGTTGGATTTCCCAAATCAAATGTTTTCCTGTGATTTTCCTTAAAAAGTTATTTCCTTAAGATTCTTTTCAAAGGAATTTCTCATTTTCTCAAAAATCCAAGTTGATTTTCAGATATTTCAAAAAACCAGATTCTCAAGATTTCAATTTCCTATGTTTTGAATTTCCTTCTCCAATGAATCTTTCCTATAAATTTTCTATCCTTTTCTTAAGAAAATTCTCAAAATCCAAGTTTTCCTGATAAGTGTTTTTCTTTTCAAATGATCATCTTTTCTCAAGAATTCCTTCATTTTCCTGAGATTCTTTTTTTTTTATGGTTTTCTCAGTCTTTCTAAACTTTCTCAAAATTTTCCTGAGATTCCCATTTCTTTATGATTTTTCAGATCTTTATAAACTTTCTCAAGATTTTCTCGAGATTCTCACTTCTTCAAGATTTTCTAAGTCTTTATAAACTTTCCCGAGATTTTCAAACCTTCTTCGTCTGAGTTTTTCTGAGAGATTGATTTCCATCTTTTCCTGAGAAATGCTTTTTAATTCCAAATGTTTTCTAATCATACATCATATTTTCCAATTTATATTTTCCAAAATTCTCATAGCACATGCCTGAATTCTCTGTGCATTTAGGATAGAACACAATTTCGATAATTTTGCTAAGTCAAGCACAATTTTGGTCCTTGGTTCGATTACCCCTGTTAAAGGCGTCAGGAACGGTCGAACCTCGTACCGACAGGTCGAGCCCCATCCCACGGATTTTCCCGCAAATTTTCAAAACGGAGGCGAGTATTTCAAAACAATTTCCAAAATCCGGTCAAGTTTGAATCGCGAAAGCATTTCTCTCTCTCTTCCGCAAGGAAGGGAAGACGGGAAAAATTTTGCGACGATAACACACGGACATGTCAATTCGATATCAAGCGATTTCTTTCATCAATGATTTCTAGAATATTTTACCAATTTGCTATCAAAAGTCATTGTTGATCTTAAAAGTTTTCATCATATAAAGAATACCTCAAACTACCTTTAGTATTTTTTCCAAAAGAGCAAGACTTTTGCGAAATAAGAACTGAATTCAAGCCTTTCTGTTTGTCAACCAAGAGGATGAAGAAAAATCTTTGATATGACCGGCAAAGGAAAAATTCAATGATGTTGAAAAGCCATAAGTGAATTGATATTGATCATAACTATGGCACATTCTTAAAGATCGTTCTTTTGGCAGTAAGACAGTGAAAATATCCTGGGCAGTAAAAAGGACCTACCCAATCCATATATCCTCAGTCCTTCAAAGCTACAATCAAATATCCGCAAAAGGGATCTCTCAATTGTCGTCAAGATGAAGACGAATTATGCGAGCTAGATCTCTGGGGTCAAAGAAGATTTGAAACATCTCCAAGATGACAGAGTTTGTGACGAATCCTTCCAGGGAAAGTTTGGATCATCGTCGAGATGAAGGCGAGTGTGATGGACCTACCGACAAACCCTAAAAGATATTTGATTTCTGCTATCATCTAAATACCTTTTAGAACCGATGTCATCAATATAACCCTTGAGATAAAAGAAGGATCAGAGCATCTCCAAGATAAAGGAGTTTGTGACGTACCCTTCCCCGAAAAGAGAGAAAAGTCAGGACATCTCCAAAATGAAGGATGATGTAAAAGCCCAAGAAAACTCCATGACTCAAAAGAGTGCAAAAAGATCATCATGGGAAATGCCCAGGATATCAAACTGCCCAAAATTGCCAGAAATCATCTTTATTTGTGTGAAATTCTTTTATCAATGCCTTTTCACTCAATTGCTTTTATGAAGCTGAGAATGTTTCCTATCTTTTCATATCAAGGAAATTGATATCTTCCTTAAAGAAGCTCAACAGTAACAAAATTGAGTTTGATTCTTGATTCTACAGAGTTAGCCCAATTGGAGCTAATACTCTAGGTAGTTAGAGGTGATATTTTCATGCACAAATCAACTACAATTTTGATATCTTGTTGGCAATACTTTCTTATTATCCCAAAATGAAGTGTAAACTTGATGATCGTTTTGACGTATCCTGACGTCATCCCTCCTTAGGACTGAAAAGTCCTTCCCTTCCGTCTGATCTGAGCGCTCTCAGATTCACACACTTCCCTGTGTTCCCCACTGTCCCGTCATAGACAGTTCCCACTCAAGATAAGGGTTAAACCTGACCTTTTTGCAAAAGATTTGTTATTGTCAAAAGCTATTTTTAGTCTCAGCAATGAGGCGCCCAAGAACAACACATTTTCAAGCTTTAGGGACCCCCATTTTTCATCCTTTTGCAAAAAGCCCTCTCAAACTTGTTGTGCCAAGTCTAGAGGTCTCATCACAGTTTTCCCGATCTTCGAGGATCCTGTATCCATTCAGGCTAAGGATTAAACCTGTTACCTCGCTCCTCGAGGTATAACCCCAAACCTTTTGTGAGAGGTCGTCTCTTTTTAGAAAGCTGATTTTTAGTCTCAGCAATGAGACGCCCAAGATCATCCCCTTTCCAAGCTTTAGGGAATCCCTTGTTTTTCTCTTCTTGCAAACCCCTTCGGATTTGTTCATCCAAACTCCGAAGGTCCCATCATGGTTTCTTCACCCGAGGATTCCGTATGGTCGCCCTTTCAGGTTAAGGGATAAGCCTGAGCCTCGTTCCACGAGGTATATTTCCGTTCAGGTTATGGTTAAACCTGAGTCTCATTTCGACTACATATCCTTTCTAGTCCCACCACGGTTTCTTCAATTGAGGAATTCGTGCTATCCCCCCACTCAGGTCAAGGGCAAAACTTGAATCTCGCTTCGGCGATGCATTTGTTATCCCATCACGATTTCCTTCGTTCAAGGATTTTGTATGGTCGACCCCTTTAGGTTAAGGGTTAAGCCTAAAATCTCGTCCACAAGATTTGTTCCTTTCTTAGGTTTAGGTTAAGCCTGAACCTCGTTTTGACGAGGTAACCCTCCCGTCCCATCATGGTTTTCCCCACAAGGGAATCCATACTCTTTGTATATCCATCCAGGAAAGGACCAATGCTTGAAATTTTATCTCACGAGGCATTTCTCTCAAAATGTCCCATCGAGGTCTGCTTATATTCCTTTCCCCATCTGAATCATCTTGATATATCTTCGTCCCATCCAGGTTAAGGGCTAAACCTGAGTCATTCCAAAAGGTTGATCTGGTCTCACCCATGAGACTTGATCAAAATTCTTATCTTTCATCATCCCGAGAACTGCATCCAAAGTCCCATCACGATTTCCTCATTCCTATCATTCAGTTGTATTATTGTCGAGGATTTCGTCCCCCCAGGACCATTCAGGATAAATGTTTTAAGCCTGAAAAGCCACACTTTCAAAATAATTCTTCCACACCCAGCTTAGGTCTGCTGACTGGGGCATTTTTCAAAATTTAGAGTGTTTCTTTGCCACTAAGCTCGGCTTTCAACCGGCTTAGTAGCAAAGAGGGGCATCTGTGAACACCCCAAATTTTTCAAAAGTTTGTAAATATTCCCTTTTTGCCCTTTATTTTCATTTTCTAGGTAATTGAGTCAGTTTTAAATCTAAATTCTATTTTATTTCTCAAGTTTTGTTGAAAATAAATTCATCCGACTCAATTTCGGATCCGGATCTAGATAAAAGATCCAAATCTGAGCTCTGTTGTCCACTGTTTAAAATCAAATTTTCAAAATTACCAAAAATAATTTTTAAATAGCTCGGACAGTCCATCCGATATCCGTTTGGATCCACCATGTTATATTTCTCGATTCGAGTTTTAAAACCCGAATATTTTCTCAAAACTTGGGTCCAAACCCATTCTCTGAAGAAATTTTCCCAAATGATTCTGATTTCTCAGAAAACTCCTCTTTTGCGAATATTTCTCAAAAATAATTTAAAAAAAAATCTCCCATTTTCCCATAGATTTTAGAATTTTATATCAAAAATGCCAAAAAAAAAATATATGTTAGGAAAAACAATTAAAATTCAAATAAAAAGAAAATTACAAAAATGGTTTTAAGAAAAACTTTTTTTCGAGGATAAACTTTTGAAACAAGCCTTCTTCTGGAAAGTTTGTAAATTTGAAGGACCCCCTTTACAAAACATTTTTTTAGGTTTTTTTTTAAAAGGGTCGGATGGGTTACAACGCCTTCTCCCCCTTACTCTCGCCTCTCTCCCCCTCCATGGCCTCCATGAACCCTCTGATCGCCCGAGCTCCTCCTCCTTCGTTCATCACCAACAACCTCGCATGCATCCATCTCTCGAGCTCCTCCACCCTCCGATAACTGTCCTCTCACTCGGACCATCGATCTGCAACAGAAGCCCTCTTTCTCGAGGCTTCTCCTTTTCTCTATAAAGGAAGGCCAGCGAGAAACGAAAAAGGGAGGGGGAATCCATTTTTTTTTCGGTATCCATCATCCATTTTTTTTGTCTGGCATCGATCATCTTTAAGCAATACCCATTTTCTTTCCCTTCGGTCTACCTCCTTCTCGCCACCTACCGATCAGGAAAAAAACCTCGATCGAGTGAAGAAGACTCTGTGGAAAGGAGAAGCAATCCAGCCTCCCCCATTGTCATTCTGCCTGAAAGGAAGTCCATAGCAGAACTCCACTCTCCTTCAAAATCCCTGTGAAATTCACGGTAAATAGCTATCAGCCCCTTTTATCTTCATTTCTCTGCAAGAAAATTTTGTTTCACCACACTCTTTTCTCCACTACCTGATTTCCCCTTCATTTTCTTTTTTTTTTCTAAAAAGCCTCGAAGGTAGGATCGGCCTACATGTAGGGTCAATCCACCTGTGGCTACAGCAAAAGGGATAACTGTATCCCAACACATTTTTTTTTTTTTGCTTTGTGCTTTCATTACATTTCAATCGGATTACGTTTAGCCTTTTGTATCCCTGTCGATGTTTTGATGGGAGCCCTCCCCCCCCCCTTTTTCTTTTTTGTTGTTGACCCATGTCCTTTCCCCTTTGCCTCATGGATTTTATGTGCTGCGAGCTCATCACCAGGGAGTCTTTGATCTTGCATTGCTTTGATTGAAGTAAGCAAATTCTCAGGTCAGGGGGTTAGGGCTGGTAGTCTCAGATTCTGATCGATTATGATCCATCTGCTTATGTCATTTGCTTGTTAACAAGAGATTAGAGCTATGTATGCTCTTTGCTTTCGTATTATAACACATTGGAAGCCGTTAGCCTGCTGTTGGTCACTGCCATCAACATTGAATAGCAAATCTTAAGCATGGTTTATCAATTCATTTTTATTATTTCTCCATCTTAGAATTCCCTTTGCTTTTATACCCTGTTCCGTTTTTTTTTTCTCTTTCTTTTCTTCTCATTTTCATTTTTTTTTTATGTATTCTTGGAGGTTTACATCAGATTTAGTCTCAGTATCTCTCTTGTATTTTCATTTTAATCATCATGTCTCTCTGTCATGATATTTCATAACATGCAACCCGTCACCATAACTGATTTTGCTTTCTTTCCATGTCAGCACATATATATGTTTCTCATCTGAGATTAATGTGTATTTTGTCTTCTTTGCAATAATTTCTTCAAATTGATGTAAAGGTAAATTGAGTTCTTCCGTCAATTGAAATAATGCTTCATTGAATATCAAACTTGTTGAAGCCCAAATGTTAGTGGCTTCTTGTGAAACAAAAAGAACTGATACTCTTGATGAACTGGAAATCAATTTTAACAGTAGCCATAAAGACTAACCTGAGATCCAAGGAGATGCTCCTCACAAAAAAAAAATTGTTGTCTGCATTTTCGTCAATGGTCTGAAGGGGGCTTGTTAATCGACATTCAAAGAAAAGAGAGAAAGGGGGGGTGACGTGGATGAAAAAGTTTTGAAGTCTCTGGAAGTTCGGAAGCAACGTCATCTCACGGCTGATGTCTTGAGCAATTTTATGAAGGCCCAGATCATTATACAGGTTTCATCATTATATTCCAGCATAAACAAAGAGGCTTCGTGCATACCATCAAAGGGGTTCAGCCACGAAAGAAGCAAGGGACCATCATCTACGGTTGAACACGCTGGCAGTATGAATGATCACCTGAATTCAGAATTCCAGGAAAGTGTTGCCAGAGAGGAACCTGAAGATATATTTTTCTCATTTTTTTCTTTTAGCCAGTACTTGAATATTTTGATGAGCAAAAGAATTAGATACCACTCATCTACCCACCTTTCATTCGCACCTTTGCACCCACCACAGTCATTTGCAGCTTCTATCTGCAAATGGCATTGTTCACCAATTGCTTAAACACAAATTCTTACACTCTGTTTTTCTGTGTTTGCAGCACTAATACCCTCATATATCTCTTTCCACCATACAGACTCACCCGTTGAAGATATCTTCACAGCCAGCTATAATCGGGTATTGTTACATTCGAATTTTACAGCAGACTTTTAATGGGTGTTACATTTCTTCTCTTATCCGATTTTTTTTTTACATGAGTTGCACTGTGTTACAACTGAGTTGAAGTTAAGATTTAACTACTATGAGGTAGTTTTTATACATGTGTGTGTTAGTTCTAAATATTGAAAGATAATGGAGATATTCTTTAACAGCCAGGGTGTGCCTGTGTTGTCTTTGTGGTGTGCGCGTTTTCTGTGTGCTTATGTGAATATGTTTATAGGTAGGTAGGTAGGCACATAGAAATATCCTATGTATCAATGATGTTAGTCTTAAGAAAGCTTGTTGAAATTGGCTAGTAGAGTTAGCTATATATTTTATTAAGGATTTTGTTCATTTGTTGAGGCAATGATCTTTGGCTGATAAACTTTTTTTTCAGATGGTCTTCAATAAATATGGCATTATCGATTCACTTGTGTAGTTTAGAGGGTCTAAAATTGGCACTAACAACCACAAATCCATCATGATGAAAAGCAAGCATGTCAAATTCATGCTTTTTTTTAAACTTTAAAACCAATCTGAACCTTATGGGAGGTTTGATGCTGATATTGTTGATTCCCTGTTTTTCCTCTGCAGATTTACGTGAGTGGGCCATTATATAGGACTAATTAGGTTTCTAGCCAATCAATTGGCTTTGGGACTTCAGATTAGTTGAGGCAAGCTTCATTTTTCGTTCAACCTGTCACTAAAGTTCTAAACTGCATGTCTTCAATTTCTTGCATCTCTTGTCCTAAACAAGAATGTTGGAAAGCGAAAAGTGATTTGCTTCTGCAGGTATATCTCTCGATTGTTTCATAGTGAAGATCGAAAGTATTCTCCGTATTCGAGGGTGCATCAAGGGAAAATAAAATTTCGTTCCATGTTCCTACGAAGATGGTTGTGCACTGCATCCACAAGATAAATAAGGTCAGATCAAAACTGTTGTTAATCACGGAAATGAATTTCGTACATTTAGAACTCTCTTTTTTTTTTGGGGGGGGGAAACACTCTTATCAATGCTAAACAAAGGAAATTTTGAGGAAGGTACTTTGAATCTGATTAGCATAGAGTAGTTATAAGAAATACAGGAAGAATACTCTGGTTTAGCTGCAGAGAATCATATTTTTTTTTCTTCTTCTTTCTCAAACTCTTCAAATTTGAACAAGGAGCATCGCAATACATACTTGGAAAAAGCTAGTTATATGTTGCAGTATTGCATCAATGGGAGCTTAGAGAACACTCGTTCAATCTTGTCAACAGGGTTGCTGCAAAATTATCCTTGCTAAAGATGTCGTTATGTCTACAGAACCACCCAATACCCTGTTGATATACTTCATACTGCACCACCAGTTCATTTGTGCATTCACCAGCCCTTCACTACCTCCAGTCACTGCTATACATAACATGGGCACTTCACAATACAGTTCCAATCAACCAATTCACTTGTTGCGCTGCGTTTTCTTTTATGCTACCTGCTACCACCCTTCACAATGTCCCATGGGTCATTACATTCCTTATTTCATGCCTGCCAATTTCCAGTGGTAAATGATAATCATCACCCACTTTTAGTATGTTAATTAGTTCATTCATTTGTCAATTGACTGTATGTTTTGATGAGTTACACTGTGTATTCTTTTGCTCTGTTCCTTCACCTTGTAATTGGTGTATTAAGATGATACTTGTATGGGTGCTCACCCAGCACTCATCTCCAGCTGCCATGACCTTCACGGCACTGTGCACTCCTCATTTCCTCACTGTTGCTGTCTTGTATCTGCCACAATCTGATTTTATCACTTCACAATCTCACCTATGGCCATGATAGTTGTATAGGAGTTCACAGAAACTGCTGTAAATTTTCTTTTACAAAACAACTCGAATGGGTTGCCCGGATCCCTTCATTTGCATAATAATCCCTTCATTAGCCTTCATTCTCATCTATCTACACTAAGTGCATGTTATATATGATATATATATATATATATATATATGTGTGTGTGTGTGTGTGTGTGTGTGTATATATATATATATATATATATATATATGTATATATGTATATATGTATATATGTATGTATATATACATATAGATACATATATATATATATATATATATATATATATGAGTATATACATATATCTGTGTATACGTATGTGTCCATGTATATGTAAGTATATGTATAAGTTCTCATGTATATATATACGTATATATATAGGTATATATGTCATTCTCCATGTATATATCTTGGCATGTGAGTTTTTTTTTTATTGATATCCATATGATAAGTGCAATTTTTATACTAATCAGGTATTTTTGCAGGAAATATATGGGGGATATCATCATTGGGAGTTATAAATTCAATTTTATGTATTGTAATAGTTAAATATTAATGAGAACCTTATATTTCTTGTTTTAGATAGAATGAATGAGCATTGTAAATACCATGAATTACTTGTTTTCATGCTTCTTACCTTTATTTTCCAAAATCTCACAAATGGGAACACGAATGGCACGTGCACCATTTCGTAAGAGGTAATTAATCCTAAGTTGATGATTTACATCAATGGCCATACTCAGGATGTAAACAAGACTTAGGATTTTTATCTTTTACGAAATAAACTGGATCCACACTGGATCCGTTTTCAAAATTCATCATATTTTCCTTAAATATTTTCTCCTTTTATCAGAATTTAACTTAAAATTAACTCAAAATATATACCAATGGCCATAGTCAAGGTATATTGAGAGTTCATTTCATTTTAAATTCTATAAAAGCACCAAAAATGTATTTTATTCTTCTTTTGAATTTAAATATAGATTATTATATAATACATTCAATGAATATAGTCAGGTATGTATTATATTTTCAATCTTATTCTAATTCATTTAAAGAATGGAATAGCTTTTCAAAAATCCAATTTCAAAATTCTTTAAATTCATTCATCACTTAGGATAGAACTGCATCATATTTTCAAAATTCCTTTTTCAAAACTCCAAGTGATGTAAATATCTTCTTCGATCAATCCTCAATTCTTATAAAATCCAATTCATCCTTTCATTTTCAAATTTTATTTCATTTTTCAAATCTCAAAGTTCAAATTAACTTTGAGATTTCAAATTCACTTTATATTCAAAATTCAAAAGTTCCAAATTCATTTTTTTTATTCAAAACTCCAATCAAATTCAAAGTTCAATTTTACTTTGAGATTCTTGATTCATCTTCTAAATTCCAAAATTCAAGTTTTCAAATTCAAAGTCCAATTTTACTTTGAAATTCATTTATATATTCAGAGTTCAAAATCTCAAATCAAAATTCCAAGTCCAAAGATAGATCCTAATCTCAACTTGGATCCAGATTTCCAAGTATAAATCTCCATTCTTTGGATCTCAGATTATAGATCCAAAATCCATTTTAGGATCCAGAATCCAATTCTACTTTGGATCTCATATCTCAGATCCAATCCCATTTTAGGATCCAGAATTCAACTCTATCTTGGATCTCAGACTTCAGATCCAACTCCATTTTAGGACCCAGAACCTAATTCTACTTTGGGTCTTAGACTTCAGATCCAAAATCCATCTTAGGAGCCAGAGTCCAACTCTATCTAGGATCTCAGATTTCAGATCCTAAACCCATTTTAAGATCCAAGACCCATCTTAGGATCCAAAACTCAATTCCCTCTTTGATCTCAGACTTCAGATCCAAATCCATCTTAGGATCCAGAATCCAATTTCCACTTTGGATCTCAGATTTCAGATCCTAAACCCATTTTTTAAATCCAAAATCCATTCTCAAGTCCAGATTTCAAATCCAAAATCAACTTTCAGACCTCATCTGAACTTCCTAAATCCATTTCTATCTTTTACCATTTGGATTTCTCAAATCCATCCTTCAATTCTTAAATTCAATTTCATTTTCAATTTTATCTCTTCTCCTAAATCTAAGTTCAAAGTCCATCTTCTAAACTTTGAAAATTTCCTTTCTTTCCCTTTTATCTCAGCTTTAAATCATTCTCTTTTCAAAATAAAGATTTATTCTGCCAACTCTAAACTACTTCAAAGACTTAGAATTTCTCTGATCTATCCCAAGTTCTAAGTTAGATTCAAACATTTCTTCATTCCATTATCAAGTTCATTTCAGAACACTTGGAGATTTCCAAAACCATTTTTTTTGAAAAGAGCATACATCTTTGCATTGCACAAGCATGATTCTTTGTGCATTTAGATTTAGGATAAATTCTTAGATAATATTTAAGCAAAGCAAAAGGCATAGATTTGATCCTTGGTTCGATTACTCCTGGTAAAGGCGCTAGGAACGTTTGAACCTCGTACCGACGAGCGAATCCCGTCTCTCCATTTTCCCGCAATATATTTTAAAACGGAGGCGAGTTATTTGCTAAATATTTTCAAATTAAGGTCAAGTGAGACCGCGCAAAAGAGTTCATCTTCTCTTTTTCTTTCTTTTCTTTTCTCTTCTCTCTTTCTTTTCTTTCTTTTATTTCTCTCCCTTCAAAAGGGAGGAAATAGAGGTTAGAAAAAGAAAAGAGAAGGAAGAGAGAGAAAACCACAAGAGAGGAAAAATTTTGCGATGATCACAGCCTAGTAGGGTTCTCCTAGTTGAAACACACTTCCCTACTATGGATAGGGTCAACAGGCCTTTGGGGTATCTAAAATACATAGAATAATCAACCCCCAGAACATCGAGTTGATGCCCGGACAATCGCTTCACTCGCGTACCAAGGGTGGAAGAGGTTAAATATCGATACAATGCATTAGCTTAGATACAGCAATGCTTGAATGTATGAGTGAATGGACGTGTTGAGTCAGTCCTGCATAACCTTTGTGAAGGTGTCATGATCGGTATACGACTGGACCGACTGAGCAAAGACCCGTGTGGTATCCGCACGACTAAGCAAAGCTCGAGGAGCTGTCCTTAGATGCGTGGGATACGAATGTGCCAAGTATGAAAACTTGAACTAGACATCTCTTTGAGACCCGGAAGAGGTCAAGACTAAGTCGTGAAGACTTGAGCAGATGTTCAACTCATAGCCTTGAGGAGGCTCTTGTGATATACGCTAAGTCTTAGAGGCTTAATCGTCGTTATTACGAACTGCGACCCTGAGTGGTCATCGTATGTGCTTGAGGTTAATGGACGCATGATTGCTTACTTACGAGACCATTAGTGGTTCTGACCACGTTTAATGGGGATTTCAGGTGTTGGACCTGCGTGGTGATATGCGGAGCAAGGCGGCATCGAGTTCCAGGGTTTCTCTAGACAGAGTTGTACTGCTTCCTTTTATTGAACCCATACTGCTTATTCAAGCAGTGATGTTGTAATAACCATGGGGTTTCCAATAAAATGGAACACTTCGGTGGTCAATGAGTGGCTTGGCCACATACCTGCAACGTGCCCGGGGTTTTCTAAAACCGACAACTCATTATCGTCTAATTCCGTTGCTAAAAACTTTTTAAGTTCCGCTGCAAAGAAAAAAAAAGAAATTCATGAAAATTTTAACTTAGCTTTGTTTTAGAAATCTGGGGCGTTACAGAATTGGTATCAGAGCATGTGTTTGAGAAACCTGATTCAGGATCTGTTATGTCACGATATCGCACTGTAAGTATATATTTTTATACTTTTGTTCTAATCTGGGTGCATCTTTGTATAGATGGCAACTTATGACTCGCGCAGTTACTTCTATCGTTGCAAGTTCATGCACGATGAGTGGATATGTCCGTATGAAGTCCAAGACTGCCAATACTGTGGCAAAGATGGACATTCCACCAATGAATGCCAAAGGAAATATACTGCCGATATGGGTCGGCGGGCATCAAAGGGTCTCAGGGATGAGACTTCGCGTGTCAGTGGACCGCATCACTCTAGTGTTGAGAGCAACCATACCCCAACATCTTCTGATGGATTACAAAGGCTGAGGGACTTTGATTTGAACTTCCCTGCGGAAGTCTATCACTCGCCAAGCTACCATCCGGCATCACATACGCCGAGTTTAAATGGCAGGAACGAAAGAGGTGATTCCTTTCGTTCGCCGATCATTATTTCAGACTCCCAGAGTCTTGATCTTGCCGACTGGGAGAGTGGACCAGCTTCCCTCATGTATCCCCAATATTTGCTTGAGAGTGCGGAAGTGCCGCCCAAGACAAAACTAGTTGTACCTACACCAAGGGCATGTGGCAATAGATGGACCTTTATGAGTTCATCCTCGTCAAAGAAATCCAGGTCTTAAAGAGACTGGTGATGTGTTTGAGTTAGTAGACTCATGTATATAGTTTCTCAATGCCTAAGTCTGCCAGTGCGGCATGACGTTTTGTTTAAGGCGATGCTTATGTAAATGATTGCATATAAGTAAATAAAACTTTTTACTTCCTCATATATATCGAGAAACTAAAAACAAGTGCTTGTGTGTTATTAGATAAATGGCTCCTACGACGAGGAGAACCATGCCGAGCGAGGAGTCCCATACGCAAGGATTCCTGCTAGAGACGCTCAACAACCTTGTTACCGCCATCCGTGAAACGCGGCCAGAACCAGTCTAACCTCGCAACGAGAACTTGGGAGGAATAACTTATGAGAAGTTCCTCAAGCTTGACCCGCCAATTTTCATTGGCAGAGCCGATCCGGAGCTCACAAAGAGTTGGATCGAAGAGACGAAACACGTCTTCTCAGTACTAGGAGTACCAGAAGAGAAGAAGACCATCTTTGGCACGTACCGGTTGAAAGATAATGCACGGAAGTGGTGGGATACCACTAAACTTATCCAGTTCTCACAAGTTGAAGTCATTCCTTGGACTGACTTTCGAAGGACTTTTATGGATAACTACTTCCCGTTTTATTCCAGAAACAAGAAAAATATGGAGTTTCTAGAGTTGGAAATGGGCGGTATGAGTCTGATGGACTATACCACCAAATTTCAGAATCTAGAGCGCTACTGCTCTCTATTGTTCGAAACAGACCAAGAAAGGGCCGACAAATATGTGAATGGTCTGCGCGAAGGGCTGCGATCGAGGGTGGTAATGAGCATGCCTTCAACTTTTCAGGCTGCAGTGGCAGCAGCTTCAAAAATCCAAGAGGATTGAGCGCGATCTAAAGTGATCGTAGCAAAGAAGCCCATAGTGAATGGTGGGAATCGTAAAAGGACGTTCCCAAGTGGCCAGGGTTCACGACAATCCTTTCAAAAGAAGAAGTTCCAAGGAGGGAACAACACTCAACAAGTTGTAAGGCCAAGACAGAACACAACTTCGAATGGTCAGCAGTCCAACTTCAGCTGCCCAAGATGTCGTGTGAACCACCCCGGAAAGCCATGTCCTCGTGACATTGGTGGTTGCTTGTATTGTGGCAAGATGGGCCACTTTATAAGGGATTGCACCAAGAAGGCTGCTGATGAACAGAGGAGTAATGTCGGATCTGCCGGACCCTCTCAACCAGCAGCACAACGTTCTCAGTTTCAACGACCTCCACCTAGAGTACAGCAAAGGCCTGCTGCAGGTTGTGTATATGTTGTAACGACTGAACAAGTCGAAAATGGTGACCTGATTGAAGGCACCGTACATGTTAATGGACATGCAGCTTACGTCTTGTTTAATTGTGGTGCTACTCATACCTTTATCTCCGACGATTTCACCGAACAACTCCACGCCTCGGTGCAACCGGTTGATAAAATGATCGAAGTGTATAACCCGTTGTGATCATCGCAAAATTTTCCCTCTCTTGGGGTTTCTCTCTCTTCCTTCTCTTTTCCTTTTCTAACCTCTATTTTCCTCCTTTTTGAAGAGAGAAAAAAATAAAAGAAAGAAAAGAAAGAAAGAAGAGAAAAGAAAAGAAAGAAAAAGAGAAGAAGGACTCTTTTGCGGGATTTCACTTGACCTTAATTTGAAAATATTTAGAAATTTAACTCGCCTCTGTTTTGAAAATATTTGCGGGAAAATGGAGAGACGGGATTCGCTCGTCGGAACGAGGTTCGACCGTTTCTGGCGCCTTTACTAGGGGTAATCGAACCAAGGATCGAATCTATGCCTTTTGCTTTGCCAAAATATTATCTAAGAATTTATTCTAACTCTAAAAGATGCACAAAGAATCATGCTTGTGCAATGCACAAGATGTATGCTTCTTTTGAAAAATGATTTTGGAAATCTCCAAGTTTTCTGAGAAAAACTTGATAATGGAGTGAAAAAATGTTTTTGAATGGTAGAATCTAAATTAGAACTTGAGATAGATCAAAGAAGTTCTAAGTCTTTTAAGATAATCAGAGTTGAGAAAATAAATCTTTGAATTTGGAAAGAATGATTTGAAGCTAAAATGAAAGGAAATGGAGTTTCAAAGTTAGAAATGGACTTTGAATTTTAAACTTAGAATTAAGAGAAGGAAATGAGTATTTGAAGTGGAATTGAATTTAAGATTCGAAATCAGGATGGATTTGAGAAATCCAAATGGTAAAAGATAGAAATGGATCTAGGAAGTTCAGATGAGGTCTGAAAGTGAAAATGAATTTGAAATTTAGAGTTGGGAATGGAATTGGATTCTGGATCCTAAATAAAATTGGATCTGAAATCTGAGATCCAAAGATAGAATTGAGTTCTAGATCCTAAAATGGAATTGGGTCTGAAGTCTGAGATCCAAAGTAGAATTGGGTTCTGGACCCTAAAATGGAGTTGGATCTGAAGTCTGAGATCCAAGATAAAGTTGGACTCTGGATCCTAAAATGGAATTGGATCTGAAGCCTGAGATCCAAAGGTGGAACTGGACTCTGGATCCTAAAATGGATTTTTGGATCTTGAAGTCTGAGATCCAAAGTAGAATTAGGTTCTGGACCCTAAAATGGATTTGGATCTGAAGCTTGAGATCCAAAGTAGAATTGGGTTCTGGAGCCTAAAATGGATTTTGATCTAAAGTCTGAGATCCAATGATGAAGTTGAATTTTGGGTTTTTAAATGGAATTGGATCCAAGATGGAATTTGGATCTAACTTTGGATTTGGAATTTCAAAATTTATTTGAAAATTTGAACTTTGAATATATGAATGAATTTCAAAGTCAAATTGGACTTTGAATTTGAAGCTTAAATCTAGAATTTGATTTGAAAATTGAATTTTGAGTATACAAATGAATTTCAAAGTCAAATTGGACTTCGAATTCAAAGTTTGAATTGGGAATCAGAAGATGAATCAGAAATTTTAAATTGAACTTTGAAATTTGATAAGAATTAGAATTTGAATTTTGGATATACAAATGATTTTCAAAGTCAAATTGGACTCCGAATTTAGAATCTGAAAATGATATTTGAATTTATAAGAGTTGAAAAATTGATTTGAGAAGTGAAGAAGATATTTGAAGGAAATCACTTGGATTTATGAAAAAGAGTTTTGGAAATATGATGCAATTCTATCCTAAATGATGAATGAATTTAAAGAATTTTGAAATTGGATTTTAAAAAGCTATTTCATTCTTTAAATGAATTAAAATAAGATTGAAGATATAATACATCCTTGACTATGGTCATTGAATGTATTATATAATAATCTATATTTAAATTCATGTGAACAATAAAACACATTTTTTTGTGCTTTTATAGAGTTTAAAATGAAATTAACTCTCAATATACCCTGACTATGGCCATTGGTATATATATTGAATTAATTTTAAGTTAAACTCCGATAAAAGATGAAAATATTTAAAGAAAATATGATGAATTTTGGAAAGGATCCAGTGTGGATCTAGTGTTATTTTATAAAAGATAAAAATCCTAAGTTTTGTTTACATCCTGACTATGGTCATTGAATGTAATATATAATAATCTATATTTAAATTCTGGTGAACAATAAAACACATTTTTTTGTGCTTTTATAGAGTTTAAAATGAAATTAACTGTCAATATACCCTGACTATGGCCATTGGTATATATATTGAATTATTTTTAAGTTAAACTCTGATAAAAGATGAAAATATTTAAAGAAAATATGATGAATTTTGGAAAGGATCCAGTCTGGATCCAGTGTTATTTTATAAAAGATAAAAATCCTAAGTTTTGTTTACATCCTGACTGTGGCCATTGATGTAAATCATCAACTTAGGATTAATTACCTCTTATGAAATGGTGCACGTGCCATTCGTGTTCCCATTTGTGAGATTTTGAAAAATGAAGGTAAAAGTATGAAAACAGACATTTTATGATATTTACGATGCTCATTCATTCTATCTAAAATAGGAAATGTAAGTTCTCATTAGGATCTAAATATTACAACACATAAAATTGAATTTACAATTCCAAGTAATGACCTTTTCCTCATGTTTCCCAGCAAAAATACTTGGTTAGTATGAAAAGGGAAGAGAATTTACATACATTGCATCGATTTCAAAGATGCCAATGAAAGATGAAAATGATATATATATCTATGTGCATATGTACATGCATGTATATATATATATATATATATATATATGTAGATCTGTATACACATATGTATATATATGTGAATATATATAGATAGGTACATAGGTGGAATAGTGAATGTGAAGGAAATGAATCTTAAATGAGATGGATATATAAAAGGTGATGACTTATATGAAAGTATGCAATGCTTATGAATGACCACTGACCCATATCTGAAATATGTAGACAAACTGACTTTTCGGTTTTAAATGTAAATCGACTTTAATGAATTGAAACCCCTTAGCAGATCGGCTTCTCAAACTGATATGCTATAGCCCAACAGCCTGGTAGGCCATCTCCAATAGCAACCGAACATTTTACATCCATGTTACTCGAACGAATTCAGTGATACTGCCTAGTTGTGTTTCCTTCGTTGATTTGGTAAAATCTAACAGTTTATCCAGCGAATCACGGTGATCGCGCACAATGAAGCAAACTTTTTGTAAAATCAAACCAGTGACCTCCTTTTCTTGACGACAATGAATCACCAAACCTTTTCTTTGATAATATCAATTCAATTACGGTAAAACTGCCTTCACTAAAGAGCTACTATGGTTACTGGATGTTCCAAACAGTAAACGATTATATACAGGCAGTGTGTAGGAAACAAAACGCCTAATCGCATAGCGAAATATATTGCAATTTACTGGAAATAGATATATACCGGTGGCAATGTGCAGGAAATGTAGGTATTGTGCAACAGTGCTAACAGTGAACCACACATAAGTGGAGACACAAAGGCATTATACAGGGGATATCGTTGGTGAATAACATAGGGATTGCTTGCTGGCAACAACAGGATGTTGTTTGAGACACCTACAGTAGATAATGGGATGCGGTGGCAGCAATGTTTGGTTAAGCATAAGTGCAGAGAAATCAGACAATAAAGTGTAAGGGGATGGTGATGATATGCTGTGTAGGTGGATGCATCATAGGGTTCCACAAAATGCTTATGATAAGTGTGATGAAAGTAAAAGGCAGTGGGTGATTATAGATGCTAATATGTGACATACTTGGTGGCATCTAGATGAAACGTAACACAAATAGGTAAATATAATGGTATAGAAAGAGAGAAAGAAAAAAAAAATGAGCACATGATGCAAATGTATCATTTTCAGTGGTATGTTATGAAATTTCTGACAGAACCAGTACACCAACGTGATACTTTACCTTGACATATAGGTACTAACAGTGGCACCATCCAGAGAGGAAATATATACAATCTTCTTAACAAGTGAAACAGGTATGCTTTTAGTGGGCCAGGAAGGTCTGAGCTTCTCCACTCCTCTGGTGACAACGATGAGCAATTTCTGATAGTGACAGTGACATGCCTTGATGATAGCACCCCAGGAAATGAGCTATGTTGTGGATTCATCCCTCCAAGCTCAGACTGAACGATTCTGAATCATCATGTAATTTAGCAACAGAGATGGAATGCTATCATCTTTATTATTGTTGTATGAAACATTGACATAGGATGAAGTAGCTGGAACGGATCATGATTAACGCTGATTTTTGCAACAGCTCTATTTCCTGAAATATGACATTACAAACAAAAAAAAAGTTTAGAAAAGCTTCCCTAATAATAAGCTTACGAAATTTTATTTGATAGCTGCTGGAATGCCTGGGTTGGCAGGGGTCTGGAAAGGTTGGCCTGTACCAACGTTGGGACTCAAAATGCATTGTGATTAGAACCATACCTTCTTGAACGAATTCCTGTAAGATCATTCACTGAAATATCTGAGCTACTTAATCCAGGTAAAATTGAAGTCTCAGGTCCTACTAGGGCGAGCCCAAGTAATCCCAAAATGCTAATAAGTAGCTGAAAGTAAGCTGCATCATAATGTGTTATAGTGGATATTATGAAATATGTAGCAAATGCGTGATTATGGGAATGAAAGAGGAACCAGGCTTCTCTAATGCCATCTTTGCTACAGACTGCTCTCTATCTTTGCATCACCTTTAACTGGGGTATCGATGTTTTGATTTGGGTACCATTTTATTCAAAATATGTTGAAAAGCCATCTCAAGTGCCTTATCTGTAATAAGGACTGATGCTGGTATGTTTTCCACATAGAGCCTCCTTGATGGTCGAGTGGCTTCTGCAAGCTGAACAACATCTTCTGAGGCATTATTTTCCACTAAGAATGCAACATTTGTAGTAACTCCATTATAACTGGGTATGAAACAGGAAGAGCTCGCTGCCATGGTTAAGAGAATTGCCGGACTTCTATGCCCAATGATAGTTAAGCAGACGCCTCTGTTGCGAGTCCACCCCTAACTGGAATACAAAATTTCTAATTCACTCAATAAATTCAATTATGGAAATCATACCTGACAGAATTCATCAATCATCGGTAAGAGTTCTTACTCAAGGCAGCAACTTCTAAGCTTGTAGGAAATTTTATTTTCTCTCAGTTCAGTGTCATCCTCAAATCAAAATCACAAACTAAAGAGCATTTTACCCCTTTCATATGATGCAAGTTTTCCAGCAAATTCATCTTTCGAACCTGAGATCTTCAGATTTTTACAAGATTTGACTAAAATGAACATGATTAAGCTGAAACTGCTGTCGAAGATGTGTTTTTATTGCAACAAACGGATTTCTTCCTCCATACAATTTTTTTTTTTATGGTCGCACTTCATCCTTGGCCACTAACATTGGGCAAATGAATTAATCTTGTAACTTCCCGACTGTAGTGACTTTTAATGAACAAAATTTTATTCAGGCATATTTAATCCTAGAACTTTTGTTAACTATTTGAGCAATGAAAGCCTATTTGAAGAGTGTTATAAGTCTCAGAGTACTTTTGTGTTATATAATCTAAAAAAAATTTATTCCCTTCAGGATTTTTACATACCTCAACTTTGAAAATCAACTTGAGAAGCAGAACTAACTTGGTTGATTCTTCGAGGATCTGCCATCTCCAATAGAGAAATACGTGAAGGGATTCACCTATACACAGAGGTGAAATTGAACTAATGGAGACAAACCGGATTATGATGTAAAACCAAATTAGAATTTGCCAATCTTCAGCCCTAACATGAAGGATCTCCAGCATGCTCATATGGATCGTGACCCATGACTGTCTAGTTTAGAGAAACCAAACTATTATGACATGCTCCCTTTGTATTGACGACATACCAAATATTAGAAAAACCTGCTATTTATTTATTTTATTTTATTTTTGCAGAAACGAAAACAGAAACAGAAACAGGAAAATTTTTCTTTGATATTAACTAAAACCTGTAACCATGAAGATACTTAACTGTATCCCAGCATTCGATGAAGCATTTGACAACTCTTACTGGTCTTATAAGGGAATTTTCATTCACCTCATTGCTTGATATCCTCAAACCCTCTGCTCATGCACCATCACAAGCAAAGGATTTAATAAAGCCCCTGTTGCTATCTACCATGGTCATGCTACCCCCTCTTTCAGATCACTTATTCTTCATTGGGCATTTTTAATTCTAACAGAATTCGATAACAACTCTACTGCCCTTCTCTGGGTTTGATTCTGAAGACCTGGCAATCATTCTTGGTAAATGATTATTTTAATAGGGTATGAATCGTGAGAGGCTGGGGAGAAATTTTGATGGAGTTTCGGCATCGACTGATTCTGATCAACAGGTCGATCTCTCACATTTCCCTGTCATAACTGCTTAACAAGGTATTCTCAACAGCGAATCGATTCTCAATGAATCGACCCCTGTGAGTTAATTTATGCTGAGTAAAAAGGTAAATGATGAAGTCTGGGCATTGTAATTCCTCATCGACGCAACAACTTACTGCCTCGATTGGTAATGTTCACAACAGATGTATAGGTAACAACACACGAGTGAGAATTAATGGTAACAGAGAATCAGTGTAAAAAAAAAAAACATGAAGATCGCAATCCCAGCAAAATAAAAGATAACAAAACATAGAAAATACGCATGAAAAATGCAGAGATATGAACAAATGCTTAAAAATTTGGCATGTTGCATGGGTAGTGCGAATAAATCCAGTGAACACAATACATTGTTTACGAATTGTAATAACACTTGAGGATAATCGAAACATGAAAAGACGATCAGAATCCAAACAGTCAATAACAGTGAAAATAAGAGATAATGAAACCCAAGAAACCAAAGAAAACTTTAATAAAAGAAAGAGGATGTTGGAACGAGGATTCCATTTGCTGTAGCAGTAGGGTGGGTCGATCTTGCTATATGCAGATCAATCCCACCTTCAATGCGTTTAAAAAAAAAAAATCAAAATCTGAATGATAAGGTAAAAGTTTCTATAAACAAAATTAAAAAAAAAAAGGAAGAAAGACTGAAATATGGTAAATCAACGAGAAGGATAAGCAATATAAAAAAAGGAAAAGATGGGACACTTACCTCCGATTTTTTTTACTGGAACTGAGAAATCTTCTGGTCTATCAGAGGAGAGGCTTCAAGAAGAACGTAATAGAAAAGGGAGAAGGAGATCTGAAGGAAGCAGTCGAGAGGAAGGAAGAAAATAAGGAGGTGAAAAGCGATAAAAAGAGGAAAGGAAGACTGATAGGAATAAGAGGAAAAGGGCGGAAGAAGAAGTATGAGGCAGTGAAGGGGTGAAGATGGATCGTGAAGAAGGAAGGAAGGTGCTTGGGTGAGAACGGATCGGGAGAAGAGGCCCATGCTTGCTTCTCTTAAAGGCAGAGGAGGAGGATTTTGTTGGGGGATGAGAGGCTGAAGATGAAGCTGTTGGCGATGGGTGGCTTGCGGAGGAGGAGATGGAGGTTTGTTGCAAATGGACAGTGGCTGGAGGCTTCGAGAAGTGGTTGGAGGCACATGGGTGCTTCCAGAAGGCTATGGAGAGGGGCCATCGACCATGGAGGTTCGAGGGTGAGAGAGGGAGAAGGCGAGAGTTAGGGTTTTCAAAACCCTAACTCGACTCTTAAACAAAAATAAAGTTTTTCACAAAAGGGGCCTCTTTAAAAAGTTTTTTTTCCAAAACGGGTTTCCAAAAACCATTTTTTGAAATTTCCTTCATTTATTTCTGATTTTTTTTTTTGTTCTTTTCTCAATATTTTTATTTTTTTTGTATTTTTGGAATAAAAATCTAAGATTTTACGAGAAAACAAAGATTAAACACTATTTTTTTTGTATTTTTCTGAGAAATATTTACAAAAGTATTTTTCTGAGAATTTCAGACCATTTCGGGGAAATTTCTTCAGAAGAATGGGTTCGGACCCGAGTTTTGAGAAAATGTTCGAGTTTTGGAACTCGAATCAAGAAATACAACATGATGGATCCAAACGGAAGCCGGATGGATTGTTTGAACTATTTAAAAACTATTTTTGGTATTTTCTGTAATTTTAATTTAAAAGTTGGACAATGAGACTCAGATTTGGATCTGGACAATGAATCTGGATCCGAAATAGAGTCAAACATATAAAACGAATTTAATTTTAGTAAAACTTGAGAAATGAACTGGAATTTAGATTTAAAAGTGACTCAATTGCTCAGAAAATGATATCAGGGGCAAAAAGGGAATATTTAAAAGATTTTGAAAATTTTGGGGTGTTCACAGATGCCCCTCTTTGCTACTAAGCTGGTTGAAAGCCGAGCTTAGTGGCAAAGATAACACTCCAAATTTTGAAAATGCCCCAGTCAGCAGATCTGAACTGGGTGTGGAAGAATTTTTTTGAAAGACATGGTTTTCAGGTTTAAAACTTTATCCTTGAATGGCTTGGGGGAGACGAAATCTTCGGAAATGATATGACTGAATAATAGAGATGAGGAAATCGTGATGGGACTTTTGGGTGAATGTTATCATCGCAAAATTTTACTTTTGCAAATCAAACTGACCTTTGAAAAAGATTTTGAAAATAACTCGCCTCCGTTTTTAAAATGCGGGATTATTCCGAAGAATGGGACTCGCCTGTCGGTACGAGATTCAACCGTTCCTGGCGCCTTTACCAGGGGTAATTGAACCAAGGATCAATCAAATGCTTTGCTTTGTTCAACTTGTCTAAACCATATTCTAATTCCTAAATGCACAAAGAATCAGGCATGTGCTATGAATTTCTAAAAATGCACATTTGAAAACATGATGTTTGCTTCAAAGATTGGAAAATATTTGGAAGATTCTTGGAAAATAAACTCTTTGAAAATTGTGAATTATTTTTGAGATGCTGTATTTGAGAAAGTGAAAATCGATTTCTGAAGAAATATAAGGATTTTGTGAAAATCGATTTTGAATAAGACTTAGGAAATTTTGAAGAATTTGATTCCTTTGACTTGGAATTTGAATTGGAATTGGAATTGGAAAATTCATGAAATGAATGAATATGATTTTGAGGAATTGGGAAAAACTCTTTGTATTTTTTAGAAATGCAGTGCATTTTGAAATTAGCCTAAGAGTGTAGGCTGAATGTGGCTAATGTGAAGATCATAAATCTAGATATCCTTCATATTCTGACTATGGCCATAAATACGAATTCCACCAAGTTTATAAACTTCATAAAAGCTAGTGTATGTGCCATTCGTGTAGACCATAGTGAGTTTGAATATGCATGAATCATCATCCATCACACATTAACATTATTTAAAAAAATAAACTATATGCAATGCTGCCTAAGCTAAGCAGGAAATGTAAATTCTTATTCCAAAGTTTAATTTAGTTTACATCACTATTGAAATTTAAATACATGAAAAATAAAGTCTTCAATGTACCTGCAAAACTAGAAAACTTTGTTAGTGATGATATGTTGGCTTTTCTAGATTTATCCAGTAATATCTAGAAATTACTGGATTTTGCTAGATATAAGCCTTTTTGCCATGATTACATTAAATCAAAATGATAAAGTATGAAATAAAATTGAATAAATAAGGAAGATAAGATATGAAATTTCGAAATTGGGGTCAAAATGACCAAAATACCCCTAATAACAAGACTATGGCCTTGAAATTAGGGTTTTCAGAAAGATATTTGGTAAAATGCAAGTTTTGAAATACAAATAATGATAAATCAAACTAAATATGATGTAACATTATTGAAAATATGAAAATTAGGGTTAGGAATTTCGAAATTTAGGTCAAATGACCAAATTGCCCCCAATAGCAAGACTATGGCCTTGAAATCAGGGTTTTTAGAAAATATTTTGGTAAAACTTAGGTTTTATGCACTAAATGAAATCAAATGAGCATCAAATTAAACCTAAAGCATCCTAATATGATTAGACCCTAAAAATATATGCTTATGCACAAAAATCTAAGAATATCACAAATTTTGTGATTTTTGCAATGTTTTGGAATTCTTCGGGTGCCCTGTTTTGCAATTCAAGCCATTCAAGCATCAAACGGATTCTAAAAATCCTCAAAATTTGTACCTGCACTTGTTATAACCCTAATATCAAATTCAAATTATAAAAATATTTTTTTGGCATAAAATTAATCCGAAAATTGCATTAAACCCTAAAAATATGCTATTTTTGACCTAGCTCACCAACCAGTCTCAGTCCAAGACCCAAACCAGGGGTCAAACCTCCATGAAAATTTATGAATTTTTACAGAGAATAAATAGACAAGAAAACAGAACTTTTACTTTTTACATATCTGAAAAATCTATTAAAACCAGGGAGATCCCTATCCGACAATCTGGACTTGAATATATTGATTTTAACTTTGGTCTTAACTGATACTTTCAATTGAAAATTCCGGGATAAATAGAAGCGCTCATTCAAAATATCTGAGATTTTAACAGTGAACAGTTGACAGAAAAATAATAATACTCACTTTTTACATATCATGAATCAGATCTGTAGTTTGGGATTTATAAACAACACAAGTCTGATTAGGGTTTTGGAAAACCCTAACAAGTTTTAAATTGAAAATCAGAGTCTCTGACAAAGGAAAAATACTAAACAGTAATAAAAAATTCTGAACATTTCACAGTAGCTATATCTAATCAATATGAATCCATGGCATTTTAAAGATCTAAAATCAGATATAAGATGAGAAAAATATCATCACAGCAAGTTACCCTCTTGATTTTAACAACGATTTTAAAGTTTTAAAAACCCGATTTGATGTCCGATTTTTCTGATAGGGTTCCCGAAGTCCAAAAACTCTGATTTTTTTACAGTAGATCAATAACATATGCATGCATCACATATAAAAAAATCAGAAATTAACAGCACATATTTCAATCCGAAACTGCATGCTTTTTTCTGTTCTAAACTAAAAAACACAGAAATCTAAGAAACTTGAGAAAATATGCATTAACTAATGAAAACAATAAAATAAACCATAAAACAGTAAATAAAAATTATTTCTATGATATAGAACGTAAAACAAACATGAATAAACCATGAAAATAAAATAAAAGCAGGGAATCAATGGCTGGAATTCAATATTACCTTTAAAACATAGATTTAACCCATTAAAAGGGTAAATCATGTATTTTATTGGTTAATAATGCAAAGACTAATGCTAAAATTGATTCTAATGGATTAGAATCCCTGTAAACACCATGAAACAGAGTTAGATAACTTTCTTGAACCTCTCTTGAGGTTCTTGGACTTGAATCCATGGTTTAATCCATGAAGGGGATGGCACCAATGGCTAAAATTGATTTAAAACATGAAAAAGTATTGAATAAAACTAAAAAATATTAAAAATATTACCTTGGTGCTTGCAGCTGCAATGGAGGAAGGTGGAGATGCTGGAGAGGAGAGAGAACCCACGAAAATTTGAGAGAGAAAAGACCCCCTTTTGACCTCTTGAAGTCCCCTATTTATAGGTTTTCAAAACCTCCTTAATTAGGGTTAATTAAGGAGTTTTATTTTTTTAGAACTCTTTCTAATAAATCCAATAAAGGGGGCAACGATTTTTTGGAGAATTATAGCCTAGGTGGGACTCTAATTAATCCCTAATTAGCCTCTAACTAAACCTAGAAAACCCCCAAATGTGATGTCACTTGGCATCTTCCACATTTGGTTTTTTAAAAACCTTTAAAAACACTAGTTTTAAAAACTAAACTTCAAAATGGGTTTTCAAAATGATATTAACTCTTCTAAACCCCTAACACTAACCAAGACACTGACTAACCCTAGTCTAGCCCTGACTTACTCGAATATGGCGCCACCCCGAGTGGGCCCTACTTGAGTTTTTCAAAAAGCGATTTTAAAACTTGAAATTGAAGGAGTTTTCAAAAGGATTTTCAAAAGCAATCTTAAAATTAGAATTTTTGAAATGGCATAGGGTTCTAACCAAGTCATAACTCCTCTGGATATGGTGCCAACTGAGTGGGCCCACATCGAGTTTTAAAGAATTTTGAAATAAACACTGAAAATGGTTTTAAAAAGGGGTTAAAATCAGTATTTGAAATTCAAGATCTTTGAAAATAGGGTATCAAGCGAACTGGAACTCCGAGTTAGAGTCTTGAACTCTTAGGATTCTGAGATTTTAGATTTTAGAATTCAAATGGAAGAGTTTTCGAAAGATTTTATCAAAAACTGAAGAAATAAGTCAAAAAAACACAGTCAGGGGTAGACTCCTAACTCGACCGACCTCTAAAATAGAGTCCTGAATTAACTGGACTCTGTAAAATGACCTAAATTTTGAAAACAATAAAAATGAAATAAAAACAGACTTCAAAATAGACTCCTGACTGGACTAGGACTCTAGGACAAAGTTCTGATCGGACTGAAACTCTAGATTTTTTTTGGTATTTTCTGAAAAACAGACAAAAGAACTTGTCAAAACAGTGAAAACAATAACGAATGCTAGAATAAAATAGAGTTCTGATTCAACTGAGACTCTGAGGACAAAGTCCTGATTGAACTAGGACTCTCAAATTTTTGGATTTTCTTGAGAAAACAAATGGGAGGATTTTGAAAAACAGTTAAAGCAGGATGAAATTGAAGTTTTAGTTCAAAGTCCTGACCTGATTAGGACTCTGAGAAAGAGTCCTGATTCGATCAAAACTCTAAGAATTTTGGTTTTCTGATAAGCAAATGATGAAATTTAAGCAAAGCTTTTTGAAAACTAGTGAAAATGAAGTGAGAAAATCAATTTTGGATAGAGTCCTACTTCGATCAGGACTCTGGGGTAGAGTCCTGATTTGATCAGGACTCTGAGATAAAACCTCAAAATTTTGAAATTCTTTGATAAAAGTGTAACAAATTTGATAAATGGAAAGATTTTTGAAAGATTTTCTCAAAATTGAAATCAGGATCAGAGTCGTGATCCAACTAGGACTCTCTGAACAGAGTCCTGTTTTGACTAAACTCTGAGTTTTTGACTCTTTTTAAAAGATTTTGAAAGATTTGATTGAAAATGGATAAAAATAGCTGTAAACGATTAGAGTCCCAATCCAATTGAAACTCTGAAGAAGAGTCCTGATCCGACTGGACTCTTGAAAAAGAGTCCTGATCCAACTAGGACTCTGAAATTTTGGCCAAAACAGAAGATTTTAAAAGGTTTTCTTCAAAGACAGGTAAAAAGGTAGTGAAAAGTAGAGTTTTGATCCGACTAAGACTCTGGAAAAAGAGTCCTGATCCAATTAGGACTCTAAGATTTTTGAGATTTTTGATAAGTGAAGGAATCCAGAAGCGACACCACCTAAATGGGCCTCATCTGAGAATTAAAATCAATTGAAATTGAGTTTGAAATGAATCCAGATCGTTTTCTAAGAAAGTATTTCAAAATATAAGGTCCCGGGGGTTGGAAAATGACAGAATGTTGAATAAAAACCCAGGTTTTAAAATTGTTTTTGAAAGAAAAGTTTTAAAACTCAAATCTGGATTGAATGTTTTGAAAACAGGAATGCTGGATCTCGAAAATGAGATGGGATGACATGCAATGCTATGTAGTGCAATGAAATGGTATGCCGAATGCATGCAATGATATGCAATGACACATGAAATGTGAGCACTAGATAAGAGTGAAAATTTGGGGTGTTTACAGTGAAGATCCCGAAATGATGAAAGATAAGAATTTTGATCAAGTCTCATGGGTGAGACAAAATCAATTTTTCAGAATGACTCAGGTTTAGCCCTTAACCTGGATGGGACGAAGATATCTCAATGTAATTTGGATGGGGAAAGGAATATATGAAGACCTTGATGGGACATTTTTGGAAAATGTCTCATGAGATGAAGCTCAAGTAGGATTTTATCCTGAATGGATATACAAAGCATGGTTTCCTCGATGGGAAGAACCATGATGGCACTAGAAGAAAACACCTCGTCGAAATGAGGGAAACTCGTTAGAACGAGATTCAGGTTTAACCAAAACCTGAAAAAGGAAGATACCTCGATGGGCGAAGTTCAGGATTAACCCTTAACCTAAAAGGGGACGACCATATGGAATTCTCGAGTGAAGAGACCATGATGGGACCTTCGGAGTTTGGACGAACAAATCCGAAAGGGGTTTGCGAAAGGAGGAAATGGGGTTCCCTAAAGCTTTGAAAAAGGGATGAACTTGAGAGTCTCATTGCTGAGACTGGATCAACTTTTAAAATTGACGACCTCTCGCAGAAAATACAGGTTTTGACCCTTAACCTGAGTGGGAACAACCATACGGATTTCTCGAAACCGTGATGGGACAGGAGAGATACTTCAACTAAATGGTGTAACTATTCTGGAAGATACAAACAACGCTAGGTTGTATCAAAATAGATATTGAATATTTGTTTCATTCTTAGAATATCTAGAAAATTTTGCCAATAAGATAAATTTATAGTTGACTTCAACGCTTGAAAATGTGCACATGTGTGCAAAGATATTCCCTCTTTTACCTAGAGTATTTCCTCCAACGAGGTTAACTCCTCGGTTTTAAGAGTCCAATTCAAAATTTTAGCGCTGATGATTTTCTTCAAGCAAGCTATCTATTTCCTTGATATGAGAAGAGAAGAAATATTCTCAATTTCATAAAAGAATTTTGCATGAGAGAAGATGACTTCTGGCAATTTGGGTAGTTTGATATCTGAGTGTTTTCTCATGATAATCTTTTTTTGCACTCTTTTTTAGTCATTGAACTTTTTCGAGCTTTTTACATCATCCTTCATTTTGAAGATGTCCTGACTTTTCTTTCTTTTTCAGGGAAGGGTACGTCACAAACTCCTTCATCTTGGAGATGCTCTGATCCTTCTTTTTCTCAGGGATTATATATGATGGTATTGGCTCAAAGGTCTTTAGATGATAGCAGGAATCAAATATCATTTAGGGTTTATCGGTAGGTCCATCACACTCGCCTTCATCTCGACGGTGATCTGAACTTTCTCTGGAAGGATCCTTCACAAACTCCTTCATCTCGGTAGATGATCCAAATCTTCTTTGGCCCTGGGGGTTTGCTCGCCTATTTGCTTTCATCTTGACGACAATTGAGAGATCCCTTTTGCAGATATTTGATTGCAGCTCTAAGTAGATGAGGAGACATGAATGAGGGGATTCTTTTTATCGCTCAGGATATTTCCACTGCCTAATTGCCAGAAAATCGTCTTTAAACACGTGCCATAGCTATGATCAATATCAATTCGTTTCTGGCTTTTCAACGTCATTGAATATTTCTTTCACCAATCATACTGAGGATATTTCTTTCATCCTTTTGGTTGATCAACAGGAAAAAGATTTGAATTTTACCTCTTTTTCGCAAAAAGTTTCACCCTTTTGGAAAGAATACTAGAGGTAATCTGAGGAAATTCTTTTGTGCAGTAGGATTTATTGGAATCAACAAATATTTTTATCAAATTGGCAAAGTTTTCGAGAATTCTTTGTGAAATAATCACTCAATAAAGATTTTGATGTGACCTTTAGTTGCAATTTATGATTTTGGACATTCTGACCAGTGAACTGGGACCTTTCATTTAGCGACCAGCGAAGGAGCTGGAACCTTTCATTTAATGACCAGTAAAAACTGGGACCTTTTATTTAACGACCAGCGAATGAGCTGTTACATTTCATTTAATGACCAGTAAAAACTGGGACCTTTCATTTAACGACCAGCGAAGTAGCTGAGACATTTCATTTAGCGACCAGCGAAGTAGCTAGGACATTTCATTTAACGACCAACGAAGTAGCTGGGATATTTCATTTAATCATTTAACGACCAGCGAAGTAGCTGAAACCTTTCATTTAATCATTTAACGACCAGCGAAGTAGCTGAAACCTTTCATTAAATCATTTAATGACCAACGAAGTAGCTGGGACATTTCATTTAATCATTTAACGACCAGCGAAGTAGCTGGAACCTTTCATTTAATCATTTAACGGCCAACGAAGTAGCTGAGACATTTCATTTAATCATTTAACGACCAGCGAAGTAGCTGGGACATTTCATTTAATCATTTAACGACCAGCGAAGTAGCTGGGACATTTCATTTAATCACTTAACGACCAGCGAAGTAGCTGGGACTTTTTATTTAATCATTTAACGACCATCGAAGTAGCTGGGACATTTCATTTAGTCATTTAACGACCAACGAAGTAGCTGGGACATTTCATTTAATCATTTAACGACCAACGAAGTAGCTGGGACTTTTCATTTAATCATTTAACGACCAGCGAAGTAGCTGGGACATTTCATTTAGTCATTTAACGACCAGCGAAGTAGCTGGGACTTTTCATTTAATCATTTAACGACCAGCGAAGTAGCTGGGACTTTTCATTTAATCATTTAACGACCAACGAAGTAGCTGGGACTTTTTATTTAATCATTTAGCGACCAATGAAGTAGCTGGGACTTTTCATTTAATCATTTAACTACCAACGAAGTAGCTGGGACTTTTCATTTAGTCATTTAATCATTTAATGACCTGATTTAAGTTTGAAACTTTTGAAAGACAACTAGTTCGAGGACTGAACTTGATCTTTAGATTTAAAAACTTTAGCAAAATAACCAGTGCGAGCACCGGGTTTTTCCAACTGAGGGTCGAGAAGCAGACCGGCATTCTTAAGATATTTAGAGATTGAAGCATGAATGATTGTCGGGGTTTCAGGATTGTCCCTTATCCTGAAGGGGAAATAGAAGATTTTATGAAGAGATAACCTGAGACTTGAATTTAGATAGGATATGACAAGATTTAGAATTTATGATCTATGATTTAGATGGACCAGGTATGCGGTTCAATTTTCTGGATTAAACCCTTATCCTGACGAGGAATATAGAAAGAATAAACTTTGAGAAGACATAAGAATATAGAACTTTGAAAAAGAATGTAGAACATTTAAGGAAATTGATTTATTTTTGTAAAAAAGAATTCTCACAGGTAGCATGGTTGCCCTATGAGTGATCTCAGGATTATCGCTTATCTTGAATAGGAAAAAGAATAGAATTTGAAGAGAAATTGATATAAATTTAGAAATCAATAAAGATCGATAAAACTTGTATTTGCAAAAGAATTCTCATAGGTAGCATTGTTGCCCCTACGAAAGGTCCTCAGGATTATCCCTTATCTTGACTGGGAAAAAGAATAAAATTTAAGAAAAAATAAATGAAGAGAAATCGATATAAATTTAGAAAATCAATAAAGGTTTGACGAAACTTGTATTTACAAAAGAATCCTCATAGGTAGCGTTATTGCTCCTACGAGAGGTTTCAGGATGATCTCTTATCCTGAATGGGAAAAAGAATAGAATTTAAGAAAATTAAATGAAGGGAATTTGATATAAATCTAGAAAATCAATAAAGATTGGCAAAACCTGTATTTACAAAAGAATCCTCATAGGTAGCGTTATTGCTCCTACGAGGGGTTTCAGGATTATCCCTTATCCTGAATGAGAACACCTCGAACAACGAGGGTCAGGTTTATCCCTTAACCTGAGCGGGAAGAAGAATAAAAGAAATACCTCATGGGAAAGAGGCATCAGGTTTATCCCTTAACCTGAAAGGAAAATAAAAGATTTGATAAAATTTAATAGAATTGAGGGAAAAAACATGATAAAACCGATGTAAACTTGATAAAAATATGAATAAAATGAATGAAACTGATAAAGATATCAAAATTAACTGAAAATTTATAAGATTTAAGAGAAAAATAAGTTTTTCTGATCCTGCCTGCATATGGGATCTTTGAAAGGAAAAAATGTTTATTTAAAAGATAAGTGAGAAATCATTTTGGGGGAAAATCCATTGTAAGAAGAACTATCAGTGCGAGGTCTGATCCTTTAAAAAAGGGAAATCATCATGAGGTTTGATTTTGAAGATAGTGGTTTTAAAACCAATTTTGAAAAAGAAAAACAATCACGAGGTGATGATTTTGAAGACAAATGGTTTTCAAAACCTAATTTGGAAAAGGAAAAATCAACATGTTAGTTTTAAGAGGGATTTAGATTAAAATATTTGAATCTTTTGAAGACTTTAGCAAAAAATTTGTGATTTTGAAAATCCTCATAGGCAATATCATTTCTCTCATGATGGAGGAAAACAAATTTTGAAAATAGATGACAAGGATTTAAAATTTTTGAAAAATAGCAGGCAGGATCAAAAAGATTTTGAAGAAATAAAAAAGAAAAAGCAATACTCCTGGGTTTTTAAAAGAGGAAATTTTGAATAATATATACCCAGGGTTTTGGAAAATATAAGGAAGATATATCATTCAATCACAGACATACAAGCAAGGATGCACAAATAGCACTCCCTAAAGCTGACTCTATATGCAATATTTGAAATGGCTTATAGGACCTTATTCCTAACTCTAAGATTTAGATCATCTCATTTCAATCAAGGTACGCCGATATACTCAAGCCGAAGCTCGAAGTACGTGGCATATAAGATATCTCTCTGGTTCTAAGGTAAAAGGTTTCCCAACATCCTTGAGCACCTACCGATATACCTCAGACTATGGCCCTTAGGTACGTGGTAGGGGGGCGCGAACCCAAATAAGTGGTCCAGTTGTGAGGCTCTCTCCCGAACTATGGTTCAGTGAGACAACCCAGTAACGTGAAGACCGGGGCAATATAGGTAGGTATGTTTTCAAAATATGATCAACATGCAATAAAATCAGAAGGCTCTAATGCAAGTCCTAAAGAGATAGATTTAAATGAAAACAAGCATACACTTGCATATATTGTTTGCATTCAATCCCTAAAATTGAGGAGAGTTGTATTTACGACCTAAGTCTAATGTGAACATGGAATAATCTCCTCAATATGGTCCTACCAAACCATACTTAGATCCTATATGCAAAGATGTCAGCTTTAGGACAGAGTCTAGGATCCTAAGGTTTGCATGGAAATGAAGCTGACATTTATAGAATAAAGACTTAGATAAGATTAAAGCAAAGGAAAGGCACAAATCCAACTGGACGAAGACGAAAGTCCCATCACGGTCGCCAAAACTGTGATCATCGCAAAATTTTCCCTCTCTTGGGGTTTCTCTCTCTTCCTTCTCTTTTCTTTTTCTAACCTCTATTTTCCTCCTTTTTGAAGGGAGAAAAGAAAGAAAAGAAAGAAAGAAGAGAAAAGAAAAGAAAGAAAAAGAGAAGAAGAACTCTTTTGCGGGATTTCACTTTACCATAATTTGAAAATGTTTAGAAATTTAACTCACCTCCGTTTTGAAAATATTTGCGAGAAAATGGAGAGACAGGATTTGCTCATCGGTACGAGGTTCGACCGTTCCTGGCGCCTTTACCAGGGGTAATCGAACCAAGGATCAAATCTATGCCTTTTGTTTTGCCTAAATATTATCTAAGAATTTATTCTAACTCTAAAAGATGCACAAAGAATCATGCTTATGCAATGCACAAGATGTATGCTTCTTTTGAAAAATGATTTTGGAAATCTCTAAGTTTTCTGAGAAGAACTTGATAATGGAGTGAATAAATGTTTTTGAATGGTAGAATCTAACTTAGAACTTGAGATAGATCAGAGAAGTTCTAAGTCTTTTAAGATAATCAGAGTTGGGAAAATAAATCTTTGAATTTGGAAAGAATGATTTGAAGCTAAAATGAAAGGAAATGGAGTTTCAAAGTTAGAAATGGACTTTGAATTTTAAACTTAGAATTAAAAGAAGGAAATGAGTATTTGAAGTGGAATTGAATTTAAGATTCGAAATCAGGATGGATTTGAGAAATCCAAAAGGTAAAAAATAAAAATGGATCTAGGAAGTTCAGATGAGGTCTGAAAGTGAAAATGGATTTGAAATTTAGAGTTGGGAATGGAATCGGATTCTGGATCCTAAATAAATATGGATCTGAAATCTGAGATCCAAAGGTAGAATTGAGTTCTGGATCCTAAAATGGAATTGGGTCTGAAGTCTGAGATCCAAAGTAGAATTGGGTTCTGGACCCTAAAATGGAGTTGGATCTGAAGTCTGAGATCCAAGATAGAGTTGGATTCTGGATCCTAAAATGGAATTAGATCTGAGGCCTAAGATCCAAAGGTGGAACTGGACTCTGGATCTTAAAACGGATTTTTGGATCTTGAAGTCTGAGATCCAAAGTAGAATTGGGTTCTGGACCCTAAAATGGATTTGGATTTGAAGCTTGAGATCCAAAGTAGAATTGGGTTCTGGACCCTAAAATGGATTTGGATCTAAAGTCTGAGATCCAATGATGAAGTTGAATTTTGGGATTTTAAATGGAATTGGATCCAAAATCTAGGATCCAAGATGGAATTTTCATCTAACTTTGGATTTGGAATTTCAACTTTTATTTGAAAATTTGAACTTTGAATATTTGAATGAATTTCAAAGTCAAATTGGACTTTGAATTTGAAGCTTGAATTTGGAATTTGATTTAAAAATTGAATTTTGAGTATACAAATGAATTTCAAAGTCAAATTGGACTTCGAATTCAAAGTTTAAATTGGGAATCAGAAGATGAATCAGAAATTTTGAATTGAACTTTTAAATTTGATTTGAATTTGAATTTGAATTTTGGATATACAATTGAATTTCAAAGTCAAATTGGACTCCAAATTTAGAATCCGAAAATGATATTTGAATTTATAAGAGTTGAAAAATTGATTTGAGAAGTGAAGAAGATATTTGAAGGAAATCACTTGGATTTATGAAAAAGAGTTTTGGAAATATAATACAATTCTATCCTAAATGATGAATGAATATAAATAATTTTGAAAAGCTATTTCAATATTTAAATTAATTAAAATAAGATTGAAGATATAATACATCCTTGACTATGGTCATTGAATGTATTATATAATAATCTATATTTAAATTCAGGTGAACAATAAAACACATTTTTTTGTGCTTTTATAGAGTTTAAAATGAAATTAACTCTCAATATACCCTGACTATGGCCATTGGTATATATATTGAATTAATTTTAAGTTAAACTCTGATAAAAGATGAAAATATTTAAAGAAAATATGATGAATTTTGGATAGGATCCAGTGTGGATCCAATGTTATTTTATAAAAGATAAAAATCCTAAGTTTTGTTTACATCCTGACTATGGCCATTGATGTAAATCATCAACTTAGGATTAATTACCTCTTATGAAATGGTGCACGTGCCATTCGTGTTCCCATTTGTGAGATTTTGAAAAATGAAGAAAAAAGTATGAAAACAGACAGTTTATGATATTTACGATGCTCATTCATTCTATCTAAAACAGTAAATGTAAGTTCTCATTAGGATCTAAATATTACAACACATAAAATTGAATTTACAATTCCAAGTAATGACCTTTTCCTCATGTTTCCCTGCAAAAATACTTGGTTAGTATGAAAAGGGAAGAGAATTTACATACATTGCATCGATTTCAAAGATGCCAATGAAAGATGAAAATGATATATATATCTATGTGCATATGTACATGCATGTATATATATATGTAGATCTGTATACACATATGTATATATATGTGAATATATATAGATAGGTACATGGGTGGAATAGTGAATGTGAAGGAAATGAATCTTAAATGAGATGGATATATAAAAGGTGATGCCTTATATGAAAGTATGCAATGCTTATGAATGACCACTGACCCATCTCTGAAATATGTGGACAAACTGACTTTTCGGTTTTGAATGTAAATCGACTTTAATGAATTGAAACCCCTTAGCAAATCGGCTTCTCAAACTGATATGCTATAGCACAACAGCCTGGTAGGCCGTCTCCAATAGCAATCGAACATTTTACATCCATGTTACTAAAACGAATTCAGTGATACTGCCTAGTTGTGTTTCCTTCGTTGATTTGGTAAAATCTAGCAGTTTATTCAGCGAATCAAGGTGATCGCGCACAATGAAGCAAACTTTTTGTAAAATCAAATCAGTGACCTCCTTTTCTTGATGGCAATGAATCACCAAACCTTTTCTTTGATATTATCAATTCAATTACGGTAAAACTGCCTTCACCAAAGAGCTATTATGGTGACTGGAGGTTCCAAACAGTAAACGATTATATACAGGCAGTGTGTAGGAAACAAAACGCCTAATCGCATTGCGACATATATTGCAATTTACTGGAAATAGATATATACCAGTGGCAATGTGCAGGAAATGTAGGTATTGTGCAACAGTGCTAACACTGAACCACACATAAGTGGAGACACAAAGGCATTATACAGGGGATATCGTTGGTGAATAACATAGGGGTTGCTTGCTGGCAACAACAGGATGTTGTTTGAGACACCTACTGTAGATAATGGGATGCGGTGGCAGCAATGTTTGGTTAAGCATAAGTGCAGAGAAATCAGACAATAAAGTGTAAGGGGATGGTGATGATATGCTGTGTAGGTGGATGCGTCATAGGGTTCCACAAAATGCTTATGATAAGTGTGATGAAAGTAAAAGGCAGTGGGTGATTATAGATGCTAATATGTGACATACTTGGTGGCATCTAGATGAAACGTAAAACAAATAGGTAAATATAATGGTATAGAAAGAGAGAAAGAAAAAAAAATGAGCACATGATGCAAATGTATCATTTTCAGTGATATGTTATGAAATTTCTGACAAAACTAGTACACCAACGTGAAACTTTACCTTGACATACAGGTACTAACAGTGGCGCCATCCAAAGGGGAAATATATACATTCTTCTTAACAAGTGAAACAGGTATGCTTTTAGTGGGCCAGGAAGGTCTGAGCTTCTCCACTCCCCTGATGACAACGACGAGCAATTTCTGATAGTGACAGTGACATGCCTTGATGACAGCACCTCAGGAAATGAGCTATGCTGTGGATTCATCCTTCCAAACTCAGACTGAACGAATCTGAATCATCATGTAATTTAGCAACAGAGACGGAATGCTATCATCTTTATTATTGTTGTATGAAACATTGACATAGGATGAAGTAGCTGGAACGGATCATGATTAACGCTGATTTTTGCAATAGCTCTATTTCCTGAAATATGACATTACAAACAAAAAAAAATTTAGAAAAGCTTCCCTAATAATAAGCTTACGAAATTTTATTTGATAGCTGCTGGAATGCCTGGGTTGGCAGGGGTCTGGAAAGGTTGGTTTGTACCAACGTTGGGACTCAAAATGCATTGTGATTAGAACTATACCTTCTTGAACGAATTCCTGTAAGATCATTCACTGAAATATCTGAGCTACTTAATCCATGTAAAATTGAAGTCTCGGGTCCTACCAGGGCGAGCCCAAGTAATCCCAAAATGCTAATAAGTAGCTGAAAGTAAGCTGCATCATAATGTGTTATAGTGGATATTATGAAATATGTAGCAAAAGCGTGATTATGGCAATAAAAGAGGAACCAGGCTTCTCTAATGCCATCTTTGCTACAGACTGCTCTGTATCTTTGCATCACCTTCAGCTGGGGTATCGATGTTTTGATTTGGGTACCATTTTATTCAAAATATGTTGAAAAGTCATCTCTGCCTTATCTGTAATATGGACTGATGTTGGTATGTTTTCCACATAGAGCCTCCTTGATGGTCGAGTGGCTTCTGCAAGCTGAACAACATCTTCTGAGGCATTATTTTCCACTTAGGATGCAGCATTTGTAGTATCTCCATTATAACTGGGTATGAAACAGGAAGAGCACGCTGCCATGGTTAAGAGAATTGTCAGACTTCTATGCCCAATGATAGTTAAGCAGACGCCTCTGTTGCGAGTCCACCCCTAACTGGAATACAAAATTTCTAATTCACTCAATAAATTCAATTATGGAAATCATTTGAATGGAATAGAATCATACCTGACAGAATTCATCAGTCATCGGTAAGAGTTCTTACTCAAGGCAGCAGCTTCTAAGCTTGTAGGAAATTTTATTTTCGCTCAGTTCAGTGTCATCCTCAAATCAAAATCACAAACTAAAGAGCATTTTACCCCTTTTATATGATGCAAGTTTTCCAGCAAATTCATCTTTCGAACCTGAGATCTTCAGATTTTTACAGGATTTGACTAAAATGAACATGATAAAGCTGAAACTATTGTGGAAGATGTGTTTTTATTGTAACAAACGGATTTCTTCCTCCATAGAATATTTTTTTTTATGGTCGCACTTCATCCTTGGCCACTAACATTGGGCAAATGAATTAATCTTGTAACTTCCCGACTGCAGTGACTTTTAATGAACAAAATTTTATTCAGGCATATTTAATCCCAGAACTTTTGTTAACTATTTGAGCAATGAAAGCCTATTTGAAGAGTCTTATAAGTCTCAAAGTACTTTTGTGGTATATGATCTAAAAAAAATTATTCCCTTCAGGATTTTTACATACCTCAACTTTGAAAATCAACTTGAGAAGCAGAACTAACTTGGTTGGTTCTTCAAGGATCTGCCATCTCCAACAGAGAAATACGTGAAGGGATTCACCTATAAACAAAGGTGAAATTGAACTAATGGAGACAAATCGGATTATTATGTAAAACCAAATTAGAATTTGCCAATCTTCAGCCCTAACATGAAGGATCTCCAACATGCTCATATGGATCGTGACCCATGACTGTCTAATTTAGAGAAACCAAACTATTATGACATGCTCCCTTTGTATTGACGACATACCAAATATAAGAAAAACATGCAATTTATTTATTTTATTTTATTTTTGCAAAAACAGAAACAGGAAATTTTTTCTTTGATATAAACTAAAACCTGTAACCATGAAGATACTTACCTGTATCCCAGCATTCGATGAAGCATTTGACAACTCTTACTGGTCTTATGAGGGAATTTTCATTCACCTCATTGCTTGATAAACTCAAACCCTCTGCTCATGCACCATCACAAGCAAAGGATTTAATAATGACCCTATTGCTATCTACCAAGGTCATGCTACCCCCTCTTTCAGATCACTTATTCTTCATTGGGCATTTCTAATTCTAACAGAATTCGATAACAACTCTACTGCCCTTCTCTGGGTTTGATTCCGAAGACCTGGCAATCATTCTTGGTAAATGATTATTTCAATAGGGTATGAATCGTGAGAGGCTGGGGAGAAATTTCGATGGAGTTTCGGCATCGACTGATTCTTATCAACTAGTCGATCTCTCACATTTCCCTGTCATAACTGCTTAACAAGGTATTCTCAGCAGCGAATCAATTCTCAATGAATCGACCCCTGTGAGTTAATTTATGCTGAGTAAAAAGGTAAATGATGAAGTCTGGGCATTGTAATTCCTCATCGACACAACAACTTACTGCCTCGATTGGTAATGTTCACAACAGATGTATAGGTAACAAAACACGAGTGAGAATTAATGGTAACAGAGAATCAGTGTAAAAAAAAAAAACATGAAGATCACAATCCCAACAAAATAAAAGATAACAAAACATAGAAAATACGCATGAAAAATGCAGAGATATGAACAAATGCTTAAAAATTTGGCATGTCGCATGTGCAGTGCGAATAAATCCAGTGAACACAATACATTGTTTACGGATTGTAATAACACTGGAGGATAATCGAAACATGAAAAGACGATCAGAATCCAAACAGTCAATAACAGTGAAAATAAGAGATAATGAAACCCAAGAAACCAAAGAAAACTTTAATAAAAGAAAGAGAATGTTGGAACGAGGATTCCATTTGCTGTAGCAGTAGGGTGGGTCGATCTTGCTATATGCAGATCGATCCCACCTTCAATGCGTTTAAAAAAAAAAAATCAAAATCTGAATGATAAGGTAAAAGTTTCTATAAACAAAATAAAAAAAAGGGAAAGAAAGACTGAAATATGGTAAATCAACGAGAAGGATAAGCAATATAAAAAAAGGAAAAGATGGTCCACTTACCACCGATTTTTTTTACTGGAAATGAGAAATATTCTGGTCTATCAGAGGAGAGGCTTCAAGAAGAACGTAATAGAAAAGGGAGAAGGAGATCTGAAGGAAGCAATCGAGAGGAAGGAAGAAAATGGGGAGGTGAAAAGCGATAAAAAAAGTTAAGAAAGACTGATAGGAATGAGAGGAAAAGGGAGGAAGAAGAAGTATGAGGCAGTGAAGGGGTGAAGACGGATCGTGAAGAAGGAAGGAAGGTGCTGGGGTGAGAACGGATCGGGAGAAGAGGCCCATGCTTGCTTCTCTTAAAGGGAGAGGAGGAGGATTCAATTGGGGGATGAGAGGCTGAAGATGAAGCTGTTGGCGATGGGTGGCTTGCGGAAGAGGAGATGGAGGTTTGTTGCAAATGGACGGTGGCTGGAGGCTTCGAGAAGTGGTTGGAGGCACATGGGTGCTTCCAAAAGGCTATGGAGAGGGGCCATCGGCCATGGAGGTTCGAGGGTGAGAGAGGGAGAAGGCGAGAGTTATGGTTTTCAAAACCCTAACTCGACTCTTAAACAAAAATAAAGTTTTTCACAAAAGGGGCCTCTTTAAAAAGTTTTTTTTCCAAAACGGGTTTTCAAAAACCATTTTTTTGAAATTTCCTTCATTTATTTCTGATTTTTTTTCTTTTCTCCATATTTTTATTTTTTTTGTATTTTTGGAATGAAAATCTAAGATTTTACGAGAAAACAAAGATTAAACACAAATTTTTTTGTATTTTTCTAAGAAATATTTACAAAAGTATTTTTCTGAGAATTTCATACCATTTCGGAGAAATTGCTTTAAAAGAATGGGTTCAGACCTGAGTTTTGAGAAAATGTTTGAGTTTTTGAACTCGAATCGAGAAATACAACATGATGGATCCAAACGGATGCCAAATGGATTGTCTGAGCTATTTAAAAACTATTTTTGGTATTTTCTGTAATTTTAATTTAAAAGTTGGACAATGAGACTCAAATTTGGATCTGGACAATGGATCTGGATCCGAAATCGAGTCAAACATATAAAACGAATTTAATTTCAGTAAAACTTGAGAAATGAACTGGAATTTAGATTTAAAAGTGGCTCAATTGCTCAGAAAATGATATCAGGGGCAAAAAGGGAATATTTAAAAGATTTTGAAAAATTTGGGGTGTTCATAGATGCCCCTCTTTGCTACTAAGCCGGTTGAAAGCCGAGCTTAGTGGCAAAGATAACACTCCAAATTTTGAAAATGCCCCAGTCAGCAGATCTGAACTGGGTGTGGAAGAATTTTTTTGAAAGACATGGTTTTTCAGGTTTAAAACTTTAAACTTGAATGGCTTGGGAGAGACGAAATCCTCGGAAATGATATGACTGAATAATAGAGATGAGGAAATCGTGATGGGACTTTTGGGTGAAGATCCCGAAATGATGAAAGATAAGAATTTTGATCAAGTCTCGTGGGTGAGACAAAATCAGCTTTTCAGATAGACTCAGGTTTAGCCCTTAACCTGGATGGGACGAAGATATCTCAATGTAATTTGGATGGGGAAAGGAATATATGAAGACCTTGATGGGACATTTTTGGAAAATGTCTCATGAGATGAAGCTCAAGTAGGATTTTATCCTGAATGGATATACAAAGCATGGTTTCCTCGATGGGAAGAACCATGATGGGACTGGAAGAAAACACCTCGTCGAAATGAGGGAAACTCGTTGGAACGAGTTTCAGGTTGAACCAAAACCTGAAAAAGGAAGATACCTCGATGGGCGAAGTTCAGGATTAACCCTTAACCTAAAAAGGGACGACTATATGGAATCCTCGAGTGAAGAGACCATGATGGGACCTTCGGAGTTTGGACAAACAAATCCGAAAGGGGTTTGCAAAAGGAGGAAGGAAATGAGGTTCCCTAAAGCTTGAAAAAGGGATGCACTTGGGCGTCTCATTGCTGAGATTAAATCAGCTTTTAAATTTAATGACCTCTCGCAGGGAGTACAGGTTTTGACCCTTAACCTGAGTGGGAACAACCATACGGATTTCTTGAAACCGTGATGGGACAGGAGAGATACTTCAACTAAATGGGGTAACTCTTCTGGAAGATACAAACAACGCTAGGTTGCATCAAAATGGATATTGAATATTTGTTTCATTCTTGGAATATCTAGAAAATTTTGCCAATAAGATAAATTTAAAGTTGACTTCAATGCTTGAAAATGTGCACATGTGTGCAAAGATATTCCCTCTTTTACCTAGAGTATTTCCTCCAACGAGGTTAACTCCTCGGTTTTAAGAGTCCAATTCAAAATTTTAGCGCTGATGATTTTCTTCAAGGAAGCTATCTATTTCCTTGATATGAGAAGAGAAGAAATATTCTCAATTTCATAAAAGCAAGAGGTGAAAAGATATTGATAAAAAGAATTTTGCATGAGAAAAGATGACTTCTGGCAATTTCGGCAGTTTGATATCTGAGTGTTTTCTCATGATAATCTTTTTTTGCACTCTTTTTGAGTCATTGAACTTTTTCGAGCTTTTTACATCATCCTTCATTTTAGAGATGTCCTGACTTTTCTTTCTTTTTCAGGGAAGGGTACGTCACAAACTCCATCATCTTGGAGATGCTCTGATCCTTCTTTTTCTCAGGGATTATATATGATGGTATTGGCTCAAAGGTCTTTAGATGATAGCAAGAATCAAATATCATTTAGGGTTTGTCGGTAGGTCCATCACACTCGCCTTCATCTCGACGGTGATCTGAACTTTCTCTGGAAGGATCCTTCACAAACTCCTTCATCTCGGTAGATGATCCAAATCTTCTTTGGCCCCGAGGGTCTGCTCGCCTATTCGCCTTCATCTTGACGACAATTGAGAGATCCCTTTTGCAGATATTTGATTGCAGCTCTAAGTGGATGAGGAGACATGAATGATGGGATTCTTTTTATCGCTCAGGATATTTCCACTACCTAATTGCCAAAAAATCGTCTTTAAACACACGCCATAGCTATGATCAATATCAATTCGTTTCTGGCTTTTCAACGTCATTGAATATTTCTTTCGCCAATCATACCGAGGATATTTCTTTCATCCTTTTGGTTGATCAACAGGAAAAACATTTGAATTTTACCTCTTTTTCGCAAAAAGTTTCACCCTTTTGGAAAGAATACTAGAGGTAATCTGAGGAAATTCTTTTGTGCAGTAGGATTTATTGGAATCAACAAATATTTTTAGCAAATTGGCAAAGTTTTCGAGAATTCTTTGTGAAATAATCACTCAATAAAGATTTTGATGTGACCTTTAGTTGCAATTTATGATTTTGGACATTCTGACCAGTGAACTGGGACCTTTCATTTAGCGACCAGCGAAGGAGCTGGAACCTTTCATTTAATGACCAGTAAAAACTGGGACCTTTTATTTAACGACCAGCGAATGAGCTGTTACATTTCATTTAATGACCAGTAAAAACTGGGACCTTTCATTTAACGACCAGCGAAGTAGCTGAGACATTTCATTTAGCGACCAGTGAAGTAGCTAGGACATTTCATTTAATCATTTAACGACCAACGAAGTAGCTGGGACATTTCATTTAATCATTTAACGACCAGCGAAGTAGATGTAACCTTTCATTTAATCATTTAACGACCAGCGAAGTAGCTGGAACCTTTCATTTAATCATTTAACGACCAGCGAAGTAGCTAAGACATTTCATTTAATCATTTAACGACCAACGAAGTAGCTGGAACCTTTCATTTAATCATTTAATGACCAACGAAGTAGCTGGGACATTTCATTTAATCATTTAACGACCAGCGAAGTAGCTGGGACATTTCATTTAATCATTTAACGACCAGTGAAGTAGCTGGGACATTTTATTTAATCATTTAACGACCAGCGAAGTAGCTGGGACTTTTTATTTAATCATTTAACGACCAGCGAAGTAGCTGGGACATTTCATTTAGTCATTTAACGACCAACGAAGTAGCTGGGACATTTCATTTAATCATTTAACGACGAGCGAAGTAGCTGGGACATTTCATTTAGTCATTTAACGACCAGCGAAGTAGCTGAAACATTTCATTCAGTCATTTAACGACCATCGAAGTAGCTGGGACTTTTCATTTAATCATTTAACAACCAGCGAAGTAGCTGGGACATTTCATTTAGTCATTTAACGACCAACGAAGTAGCTGGGACTTTTCATTTAATCATTTAACGACCAACGAAGTAGCTGGGACTTTTCATTTAATCATTTAACGACCAGCGAACTAGCTAGGACTTTTCATTTAATCATTTAACGACCAACAAAGTAGCTGGGACTTTTCATTTAATCATTTAACGACCAACGAAGTAGTTGGGACTTTTCATTTAATCATTTAACGACCAGCGAAGTAGCTGGGATTTTTCATTTAATCATTTAATGACCTGGTTTAAGTTCGAAACTTTTGAAAGACAACTAGTTCGAGGACTGAACTTGATCTTTAGATTTAAAAACTTTAGCAAAATAACCAGTGCGAGCACCGGGTTTTTCCAACTGAGGGTCGAGAAGCAGACCGGCATTCTTAAGATATTTAGAGATTGAAGCATGAATGATTGTCGGGGTTTCAGGATTGTCCCTTATCCTGAAGGGGAAATAGAAGATTTTATGAAGAGATAACCTGAGACTTGAATTTAGATAGGATATGACAAGATTTAGAATTTATGATCTATGATTTAGATGGACCAGGTATGCGGTTCAATTTTCTGGATTAAACCCTTATCCTGACGAGGAATATAGAAAGAATAAACTTTGAGAAGACATAAGAATATAGAACTTTGAAAAAGAATGTAGAACATTTAAGGAAATTGATTTATTTTTGTAAAAAAGAATTCTCACAGGTAGCATGGTTGCCCTATGAGTGATCTCAGGATTATCGCTTATCTTGAATAGGAAAAAGAATAGAATTTGAAGAGAAATTGATATAAATTTAGAAATCAATAAAGATCGATAAAACTTGTATTTGCAAAAGAATTCTCATAGGTAGCATTGTTGCCCCTACGAATGGTCCTCAGGATTATCCCTTATCTTGACTGGGAAAAAGAATAAAATTTAAGAAAAAATAAATGAAGAGAAATTGATATAAATTTAGAAAATCAATAAAGGTTTGACGAAACTTGTATTTACAAAAGAATGTTATTGCTCCTACGAGAGGTTTCAGGATGATCTCTTATCCTGAATGGGAAAAAGAATAGAATTTAAGAAAATTAAATGAAGGGAATTTGATATAAATCTAGAAAATCAATAAAGATTGGCAAAACCTGTATTTACAAAAGAATCCTCATAGGTAGTGTTATTGCTCCTACGAGGGGTTTCAGGATTATCCCTTATCCTGAATGGGAACACCTCGGACAACGAGGGTCAGGTTTACCCTTTAACCTGAGCGGGAAGAAGAATAAAGGAAATACCTCATGGGAAAGAGGCATTAGGTTTATCCCTTAACCTGAAAGGAAAATAGAAGATTTGATAAAATTTAATAGAATTGAGGGAAAAAACATGATTAAATTGATGTAAACTTTATAAAAATATGAATAAAATGAATGAAACTGATAAAGATATCAAAATTAACTAAAAATTTATAAGATTTAAGAGAAAAAGAAGTTTTTCTGATCCTGCCTGCATATGGGATCTTTGAAAGGAAAAAATGTTTATTTAAAAGATAAGTGAGAAATCATTTTGGGGGAAAATCCATTGTAAGAAGAACTATCAGTGCGAGGTCTGATCCTTTTAAAAAGGGAAATCATCATGAGAGATCATCATGAGGTTTGATTTTGAAGATAGTGGTTTTAAAACCAATTTTGAAAAAGAAAAACAATCACGAGGTGATGATTTTGAAGACAAATGGTTTTCAAAACCTAATTTGGAAAAGGAAAAATCAACGTGTTAGTTTGAAGAGGGATTTAGATTAAAATATTTGAATCTTTTGAAGACTTTAGCAGAAATTTTGTGATTTTGAAAATCCTCATAGGCAATATCATTTCTCTCATGATGGAGGAAAACAAATTTTGAAAATAGATGACAAGGATTTAAAATTTTTGAAAAATAGCAGGCAGGATCAAAAAGATTTTGAAGAAATAAAAAAGAAAAAGCAATACTCCTGGGTTTTTAAAAGAGGAAATTTAGAATAATATATACCCAGGGTTTTGGAAAATATAAGGAAGATGTATCATTCAATCACAGACATACAAGCAAGGATGCACAAATAGCACTCCCTAAAGCTGACTCTATATGCAATATTTGAAATGGCTTATAGGACCTTAATCCTAACTCTAAGATTTAGATCATCTCATTTCAATCAAGGTACGCCGATATACTCATGCCGAAGCTCGAAGTACGTGGCATATAAGATATCTCTCTGGTTCTAAGGTAAAAGGTTTCCCAACATCCTTGAGCACCTACCGATATACCTCGGACTATGGCCCTTAGGTACGTGGTAGGGGGGCGCGAACCCAAATAAGTGGTCCAGTTGTGAGGCTCTCTCCCAAACTATGGTTCAGTGAGACAGCCCAGTAACGTGAATACCGGGGCAATATAGGTAGGGATGTTTTCAAAATATGATCAACATGCAATAAAATCAGATGGCTCTAATGCAAGTCCTAAAGAGATAGATTTAAATGAAAAGAAGCATACACTTGCATATATTGTTTGCATTCAATCCCTAAAATTGAGGAGAGTTGTATTTAAGACCTAAGTCTAATGTGAACATGGAATAATCTCCTCAATATGGTCCTACCAAACCATACTTAGATCCTATATGCAAAGATGTCAGATTTAGGACAGAGTCTAGGCTCCTAAGGTTTGCATGGAAATGAAGCTGACATTTATAGATTAAAGACTTAGATAAAATCAAAGCAAAGCAAAGGCACAAATCCAACCGGACGAAGATGAAAGTCCCATCACGGTCGCCAAAACTGTGATCATCGCAAAATTTTCCCTCTCTTGGGGTTTCTCTCTCTTCCTTCTCTTTTCCTTTTCTAACCTCTATTTTTCTCCTTTTTGAAGGGAGAAAAAAATAAAAGAAAGAAAAGAAAGAAAGAAAAGAAAAGAAAAGAAAGAAAAAGAGAAGAAGAACTCTTTTGCGGGATTTCACTTGACCTTAATTTGAAAATATTTAGAAATTTAACTCGCCTCCGTTTTGAAAATATTTGCGGGAAAATGGAGAGACGGGACTCGCTCGTCGGTATGAGGTTCGACCGTTCCTGGCGCCTTTACCAGGGGTAATCGAACAAAGGATCGAATCTATGCCTTTTGCTTTGCCTAAATATTATCTAAGAATTTATTCTAACTCTAAAAGATGCACAAAGAATCATGCTTGTGCAATGCAGAAGATGTATGCTTCTTTTGAAAAATGATTTTGGAAATCTCCAAGTTTTCTGAGAAGAACTTGATAATGGAGTGAAGAAATGTTTTTGAATGGTAGAATCTAACTTAGAACTTGAGATAGATCAAAGAAGTTCTAAGTCTTTTAAGATAATCAGAGTTGGGAAAATAAATCTTTGAATTTGGAAAGAATGATTTGAAGCTAAAATGAAAAGAAATGGAGTTTCAAAGTTAGAAATGGACTTTGAATTTTAAACTTAGAATTAAGAGAAGGAAATGAGTATTTGAAGTGGAATTGAATTTAAAATTCAAAATCAGGATGGATTTGAGAAATCCAAATGGTAAAAGATAGAAATGGATCTAGGAAGTTCAGATGAGGTCTGAAAGTGAAAATGGATTTGAAATTTAGAGTTGGGAATGGAATTGGATTCTGGATCCTAAATAAAATTGGATCTGAAATCTGAGATCCAAAGGTAGAATTGAGTTCTGGATCCTAAAATGGAATTGAGTCTAAAGTCTGAGATCCAAAGTAGAATTGGGTTCTGGACCCTAAAATGGAGTTGGATCTGAAGTCTGAGATCCAAGATAGAGTTGGATTCTGGATCCTAAAATGGAATTGGATCTGAAGCCTGAGATTCAAAGGTGGAACTGGACTCTAGATCCTAAAACGGATTTTTGGATCTTGAAGTCTGAGATCCAAAGTAGAATTGGGTTCTGGACCCTAAAATGGATTTGGATCTCGAGCTTGAGATCCAAAGTAGAATTGGGTTCTGGACCCTAAAATGGATTTGGATCTAAAGTCTGAGATCCAATGATGAAGTTGAATTTTGGGTTTTTAAATGGAATTGGATCCAAGATGGAATTTGGATCTAACTTTGGATTTGGAATTTCAAAATTTATTTGAAAATTTGAACTTTGAATATATGAATGAATTTCAAAGTCAAATTGGACTTTGAATTTGAAGCTTGAATCTGGAATTTGATTTGAAAATTGAATTTTGAGTATACAAATGAATTTCAAAGTCAAATTGGACTTCGAATTCAAAGTTTGAATTGGGAATCAGAAGATTAATCAGAAATTTTAAATTGAACTTTTAAATTTGATTTGAATTAGAATTTGAATTTTGGATATATAAGTGAATTTCAAAGTCAAATTGGACTCCGAATTTAGAATCTGAAAATGATATTTGAATTTATAAGAGTTGAAAAATTGATTTGAGAAATGAAGAAGATATTTGAAGGAAATCACTTGGATTTATGAAAAAGAGTTTTGGAAATATGATGCAATTCTATCTTAAATGATGAATGAATTTAAAGAATTTTGAAATTGGATTTTGAAAAGCTATTTCATTCTTTAAATGAATTAAAATAAGATTGAAGATATAATACATCCTTGACTATGGTCATTTAATGTATTATATAATAATCTATATTTAAATTCAGGTGAACAATAAAACACATTTTTTTGTACTTTTATAGAGTTTAAAATGAAATTAACTCTCAATATACCCTGACTATGGCCATTGGTATATATATTGAATTAATTTTAAGTTAAACTCAGATAAAAGATAAAAATATTTAAAAAAAATATGATGAATTTTGGAAAGGATCCAGTGTGGATCCAGTGTTATTTTATAAAAGATAAAAATCCTAAGTTTTGTTTACATCCTGACTATGGCCATTGATGTAAATCATCAACTTAGAATTAATTACCTCTTATGAAATGGTGCACGTGCCATTCGTGTTGCCATTTGTGAGATTTTGAAAAATGAAGGTAAAAGTATGAAAACAAACAGTTTATGATATTTACGATGCTCATTCATTCTATGTAAAACAGAAAATGTAAGTTCTCATTAGGATCTAAATATTACAACACATAAAATTGAATTTACAATTCCAAGTAATGACCTTTTCCTCATGTTTCCCTGCAAAAATACTTGGTTAGTATGAAAAGGGAAGAGAATTTACATACATTGCATCGATTTCAAAGATGCCAATGAAAGATGAAAATGATATATATATCTATGTGCATATGTACATGCATGTATATATATATATATATATATATATATATATATATATGTAGATCTGTATACACATATGTATATATATGTGAATATATATAGATAGGTACATAGGTGGAATAGTGAATGTGAAGGAAATGAATCTTAAATGAGATGGATATATAAAAGGTGATGACTTATATGAAAGTATGCAATGCTTATGAATGACCACTGACCCATATCTGAAATATGTGGACAAACTGACTTTTCGGTTTTGAATGTAAATCGACTTTAATGAATTGAAACCCCTTAGCAGATCGGCTTCTCAAACTGATATGCTATAGCACAACAGCCTGGTAGGCCGTCTCCAATAGCAACCGAACATTTTACATCCATGTTACTCAAACGAATTCAGTGATACTGCCTAGTTGTGTTTCCTTCGTTGATTTGGTAAAATCTAACAGTTTATTCAGCGAATCAAGGTGATCGCGCATAATGAAGCAAACTTTTTGTAAAATCAAATCAGTGACCTCCTTTTCTTGACGGCAATGAATCACCAAACCTTTTCTTTGATAATATCAAATCAATTATGGTAAAACTGCCTTCACCAAAGAGCTACTATGATGACTGAAGGTTCCAAACAGTAAACGATTATATACAGGCAGTGTGTAGGAAACAAAACGCCTAATCGCATAGCGAAATATATTGCAATTTACTGGAAATAGATATATACCAGTGGCAATGTGCAGGAAATGTAGGTATTGTGCAGCAGTGCTAATAGTGAACCACACATAAGTGGAGACACAAAGGCATTATACAGGGGATATCGTTGGTGAATAACATAGGGGTTGCTTGCTGGCAACAGCAGGATGCTGTTTGAGACACCTACAGTAGATAATGGGATGCGGTGGCAGCAATGTTTGGTTAAGCATAAGTGCAGAGAAATCAGACAATAAAGTGTAAGGGGATGGTGATGATATGTTGTGTAGGTGGATGCATCATAGGGTTCCACAAAATGCTTATGATAAGTGTGATGAAAGTAAAAGGCAGTGGGTGATTATAGATGCTAATATGTGACATACTTGGTGGCATCTAGATGAAACGTAACACAAATAGGTAAATATAATGGTATAGAAAGAGAGAAAGAAAAAAAAAATGAACACATGATGCAAATGTATCATTTTGAGTGATATGTTATGAAATTTCTGACAGAACCAGTACACCAACGTGATACTTTACCTTGACATACAGGTACTAACAGTGGCGCCATCTAGAGGGAAAATATATACATTCTTCTTAACAAGTGAAACAGGTATGCTTTTAGTGGGCCAGGAAGGTGGCCAGGAAGGTCTGAGCTTCTCCACTCCTCTGGTGACAGCGACGAGCAATTTCTGATAGTGACAGTGACATGCCTTGATGACAGCACCCCAGGAAATGAGCTATGTTGTGGATTCATCCCTCCAAACTCAGACTGAACGATTTTGAATCATCATGTAATTTAGCAACAGAGACGGAATGCTATCATCTTTATTATTGTTGTATGAAACATTGACATAGGATGAAGTAGCTGGAACGGATCATGATTAATGCTGATTTTTGCAACAACTCTATTTCCTAAAATATGACATTACAAACAAAAAAAAAAGTTTAGAAAAGCTTCCCTAATAATAAGCTTACGAAATTTTATTTGATAGCTGCTGGAATGCCTAGGTTGGCAGGGGTCTGGAAAGGTTGGCTTATACCAACGTTGGGACTCAAAACGCACTGTGATTAGAACCATACCTTCTTGAACAAATTTCTGTAAGATCATTCACTGAAATATCTGAGCTACTTAATCCAGGTAAAATTGAAATCTCGGGTCCTACCAGGGCGAGCCCAAGTAATCCCAAAATGCTAATAGGTAGCTGAAAGTAAGTTGCATCATAATGTGTTATAGTGGATATTATGAAATATGTAGCAAATGCATGATTATGGCAATGAAAGAGGAACCTGGCTTCTCTAATGCCATCTTTGCTACAGACTGCTCTGTATCTTTGCATCACCTTCAGCTGGGGTATTGATGTTTTGATTTGGGTACCATTTTATTCAAAATATGTTGAAAAGTCATCTCAAGTGCCTTATCTATAATAAGGACTGATGTTGGTATGTTTTCCACATAGAGCCTCCTTGATGGTCGAGTGGCTTCTGCAAGCTGAACAACATCTTCTGAGGCATTATTTTCCACTGAGGATGCAGCATTTGTAGTATCTCCAATATAACTGAGTATGAAACAGGAAGAGCACGCTGCCATGGTTAAGAGAATTGTCAGACTTCTATGCCCAATGATAGTTAAGCAGATGCCTCTGTTGCGAGTCCACCCCTAACTGGAATACAAAATTTCTAATTCACTCAATAAATTCAATTATGGAAATCATTTGAATGGAATAGAATCATACCTGACAGAATTCATCAGTCATCGGTAAGAGTTCTTACTCAAGGCAGCAGCTTCTAAGCTTGTAGGAAATTTTATTTTCTCTCAGTTCAGTGTCATCCTCAAATCACAATCACAAACTAAAGAGCATTTTACCCCTTTTATATGATGCAAGTTTTCCAGCAAATTCATCTTTTGAACATGAGATCTTCAGATTTTTACAGGATTTGACTAAAATGAACATGATTAAGCTGAAACTGTTGTAAAAGATGTGTTTTTATTGCAACAAACGAATTTCTTCCTCCATACAATATTTTTTTTTATGGTCGCACTTCATCCTTGGCCACTAACATTGGGCAAATGAATTAATCTTGTAACTTCCCGACTGCAGTGACTTTTAATGAACAAAATTTTATTCAGGCATATTTAATCCCAAAACTTTTGTTAACTATTTGAGCAATGAAAGCCTATTTGAAGAGTGTTATAAGTCTCTGAGTACTTTTGTGGTTCATGATCTAAAAAAAATTATTCCCTTCAAGATTTTTACATACCTCAACTTTGAAAATCAACTTGAGAAGCAAAACTAACTTGGTTGGTTCTTCGAGGATCTGCCATCTCCAACAGAGAAATACGTGAAGGGATTCACCTATACACAGAGGTGAAATTGAACTAATGGAGACAAACCGGATTATGATGTAAAACCAAATTAGAATTTGCCAATCTTCATCACTAACATGAAGGATCTCCAGCATGCTCATATGGATCGTGACCCATGACTGTCTAGTTTAGAGAAACCAAACTATTATGACATGCTCCCTTTGTATTGACGACATACCAAATATAAGAAAAACATGCTATTTATTTATTTTATTTTATTTTTGCAGAAACAGAAACAGGAAAATTTTTCTTTGATATAAACTAAAACCTGTAACCATGAAGATACTTACCTGTATCCAAGCATTCGATGAAGCATTTGACAACTCTTACTGGTCTTATGAGGGAATTTTCATTCACCTCATTGCTTGATATCCTCAAACCCTCTGCTCATGCACCATCACAAGCAAAGGATTTAATAAAGCCCCTATTGCTATCTACCAAGGTCATGCTACCCCCTCTTTCAGATCACTTATTCTTCATTGGGCATTTTTAATTCTAACAGAATTCGATAACAACTCTACTGCCCTTCTCTGGGTTTGATTCCGAAGACCTGGCAATCATTCTTGGTAAATGATTTTTTCAATAGGGTATGAATCGTGAGAGGCTGGGGAGAAATTTCGATGGAGTTTCGGCATCGACTGATTCTTATCAACTAGTCGATCTCTCACATTTCCCTGTCATAACTGCTTAACAAGGTATTCTCAGCAGCGAATCAATTCTCAATGAATCGACCCCTGTGAGTTAATTTATGCTGAGTAAAAAGGTAAATGATGAAGTCTGGGCATTGTAATTCCTCATCGACGCAACAACTTATTGCCTCGATTGGTAATGTTCACAACAGATGTATAGGTAACAACACACGAGTGAGAATTAATGGTAACAGAGAATCAGTGTAAAAAAAAAAAAAACATGAAGATCACAATCCCAACAAAATAAAAGATAACAAAACATAGAAAATACGCATGAAAAATGCAGAGATATGAACAAATGCTTAAAAATTTGGCATGTCGCATGTGTAGTGCGAATAAATCCAGTGAACACAATACATTGTTTACGGATTGTAATAGCACTGGAGGATAATCGAAACATGAAAAGACGATAAGAATCCAAACAGTCAATAACAGTGAAAATAAGAGATAATGAAACCCAAGAAACCAAAGAAAACTTTAATAAAAGAAAGAGGATGTTGGAACGGGGATTCCATTTACTATAGCAGTAGGGTGGGTCGATCTTGCTATATGCAGATCGATCCCACCTTCAATGCGTTTAAAAAAAACAAAAATCAAAATCTGAATGATAAGGTAAAAGTTTCTATAAACAAAATAAAAAAAAAGGGAAGAAAGACTGAAATATGGTAAATCAACGAGAAGAATAAGCAATATAAAAAAAAGGAAAAGATGGGCCACTGTTATCATCGCAAATTTTTTCCCCTCCCTTGCGAGAGAGAAACGAATTTGTGAGTCAAACTCGACCAAAGTTTTGAAAATGATTTTGAAAATTTACTCGCCTCCGTTTTTAAAATTTGCGGGAAAATTCCGTGGAATGGGATCCGCCTGTCGGTACGAGGTTCAACCGTTCCTGGCGCCTTTACCAGGGGTAATTGAACCAAGGATCAATTACGTGCTTTAATTTGACTCAAATAGCTAAATTATGCTCTATTTTTCCTAGAATTCACAATGAATCAGGCTTGTGCTATGAAATTTTTAAAAAATGCAAGTTTGAGAAACTATGATGTTTGCTTTGGAAAATTGAAATGCATTTGGAAAAATGATTGGAAAAGTGCTTGAAATTGGAGTTTTTTGGAAAATCATTGAATTTCATTGGAAATCAGAAATTTGCATTGAAAAGTGATTTCTCAGGAAAGCTTGAAAAACTGAGAAAATTGGTTTTGAGATTGGAAACTTGGAATTGCTTTTATGAGAAAATGGATTTGAGAATCTTGAGAAAATCTAAGAAATTTATTGGAAAATGACTTTTGAAATGGAAAATGAATTCTCCGAAAAACTGGAAAATATGAGAAAATCGATTTCTGAAAACTTGGGATTTTGAAATTTGAGAATTTGAAAACATAGGAAAATCTTGATTTGAACTTGGGAAATGCTTTGAAATGTCATTTGAAAACTTAGGATTTTGAGAAAATCAGATCCTGAGAAAGACTTGGAAATTCTTGAGAAAATTGAATTTTCTGAAATTGAAATTGGAAAATGAGTTTGAAAATAATGCAATTTGAATGATATGAATGAATGAATATGAATTTGAAAAGGGAATTTCATTGAGGAATTGGGAAATCCTTTTGAAACTTTGAGAAATGCAGTGCATTTTTGAAGTTAGCCTAAGAGTGTAGGCTGAATGTGGCTGATATAAAGATCATAAATCTTGGTTTTCTTCGTATTCTGACTATGGCCATAAATACGAATCCCACCGAGTTTATAAACTCCATAAAAGCTTGTGCACGTGCCATTCGTGTAAACCATAGTGGATTTGAAATAAATGCACATAAATCATACATCAAATATTGAAATTTGCATAAATTAAAGTATATGCAATGCAGCCCTATTCTAAGCAGAAAAGTAACTCTTATTCCAAATATTACATTGATTTTTACATTGAATCAAAATAAAAGAAATAAAAGCTAAATCTTCTTCTTGAATGTTCCTGCAAAACTAGAAAACAAGGTTAGCACAAAAATGTAGGTTATTCTGAATTTATCCGAAAATATGAGAAATTATCAGATATTATTCAGATATAAACCCAAATTCATACCCCCATTTGATATAAACATAATAAATAATGAATAAATTTTGAAAAAAAACTTGAAAATTCGAAATTGGGGTTCAAAATGACCAAAATACCCCTGATGACCTTGAAATCAGGGTTTTATGAAAGAATTTTTGTAAATTTTGGAATTTTGAAAATCAAATGAAATAAATCAAACATAATATGATAAAATATGATGATATGCATGAAATTTTGGAGAATTAGAAATTGAAATTTCGAAATTTAGGTCAAAATGACCAAAATACCCCTAATAACGAGACTATGGCCTTGAAACCAGGGTTTTCTGAAATAAATTTTGCAAAATTGAAAAATATGAAATGCAAATGAGATTAAAATTAACCCTAATATGATTCTACATGCTTATGTACATGATACAAACCCTAACATGGCGAAAATATCATAAAATATCGAATTTAACTTGATTTTCGCTTCTGAATTTAAAGATAAACTAACACATGGAGCAAATGAACTTGGAATTAAACCAAATTTGGCATGGACAACTAAAATAACCCTAGAAACATAATGGAGCTCGAAAATTTATTTTTTTTGTATTTTTAAATATAGACATTTAAATAAAAACCCTAAATTTTGTGATTTTTGCCTAAAATATTGATTCCAAAGGGGATTTAGGATATCAAACTTCCGTAACAATTTCGCAAATTTTATGGGGTGACAGAGGACAGTAGGTCAAGGATTTTTTCCTTTTACACTTTCTGGTTTTGACCTATGGTCGGAGCTGTACCACTCCGGCAAGTCGGATCGGAATCCGGCGACTCTAGTAAATGAAGGAAACAGACATGTTTCGGTCGAAAATGTGGGAAAAATGGCAGACAGATGGGAAAATGGCTTAAATTGTGGGAAAATGTCTCTGACAAACATAAGAAGATTTGATCTTTTGACACCATCGGGATTAGGGTTACTGTTTGGAAAACGCCACACTGTTATCAGAGACCTAAATCTCTGGAATTTCTGGACATTGGAATCTGTTAGACAGAAAGAGAAAATCCGGGAAAAATAATGAAACAGATCCAAAAATTCTCAAATTTTGGGAAATGACAGGAAATTATGTTAGAAACAATGTTCATGTTGAAAGGTTTTTCAGACTAGTTATAGATTGGATGGACTCGGTGCATTAGGGTCTGTCTATACCCTGACAAAAGAAAATCGATATTTTCCCAGGGGTCTGAGAAATCCGATTTTTTACAGAAAGTAAAACTAACTGGAAAAACTTCAAAATTTCCAGATCATCAGTAGATTCGATTATGAATCCACTGTGATTTTTGGAGGACAATTTGAATATTCCACAGGGGGCGATTTTATGAGTTTTGTCTGCTAAAGCAGAAATTGGAAGTTCAGAGAAACAGAAAACCCGGTTTAGGGTTTGATTTTTAAAATGAAGTTACATATATTAAATCAATCTGAATTTTTGTTAAAAGATTTCAGACAAACAGAGGCATTCATAAAAATTTTTTAGAATTTATTAACAAAAAATCAAGCATAAAATAATAACTGGACTCCATGCATAAAATCAAAACATATAGTTCTCTAGGTAAATATTAATGAGACCAATGAAACACTCATAAAGCAATAAAATAAAATAAATGTAATGCCTACAAATGTATAGTCGACATGAAAATAAACAGAAAATGAAATAAAAGTTGAGAGGGTATGATGCTTATTTTGATATTGGCTACAAGTGAAATGGATCCGATCCATCCATCGGATGGATCCTCTCACCTAGATAGCCTTGACATAAAAAAAAAAATCATAAACTTCATCAAACAAGTACTAACGATGCGAGGATCTTACCTTGGAGGGTTTGGTTGCAACGAATGGAGTTGAAGCAGCAAAAGAGGAGGCTGCTAGGGTACGGCTCAAAGGGAGAGGTGGTACTTCTAAGATCTGACTGTAGGTGACGCTTCAAGGTTCTAACTGTGGTGATGGAGTTAATTCAACATTGGTGGTGCTGCTGGGACATATAGGAGTGCTGGAACTGGCTGGAGGTGCTGAAGTTGAAGGGAGTTTGGAGACGGAGCTGGCTGCTATGAAGATGGCCGAAGAGGTGGCTGAAGGGAGAAGGAGGGAAGCTCCTTGCATCGGTTGGAGTTGTTCACTCTTTGATGGAAGGGCTGAAGTTGTTGCTGTGTTTGTTGCTGATAAGGTGTGGCTGGAGCCAAGGGAAGATGGTCTGGTGGCTGGAAGGCTTTGCTGTTGTGGTTGGAGTTGCCTTGAGATGGGCTGAAGGAAGGCTGGAAGGGAGCTGCTAATGATGCTGAAGACTGCTTCAAAGTAGCTGTGATGGTTGAAGGTGGTGGTTCAAGGTGGTGGCTGCCTTGGTGCAGTTGAAGGTGCAGCAAGGTGGGCTGCTAGAAGGCTGATGCAGGTGGTGAGGATGGTGCTTCAAAGTGGCTTCAATGTCTGGGAGTTGCAGCCAAGGATAGCTGCAGCCAAGAGAGAGAGAGAGAGAGAGAGAGAGAGAGAGAGAGAGAATTGAATGGGCGTTCAATGGAGAGGAGCAGCCGTAGCTTCCTCCTTTGTTTTCTTTTTTTTTTTGGTTTTCTTAACTTAGGGAAAGATCCTATCTTTCCCTAAGTTTTAGTTTTAATTAGAGAAGGAAAAGGAAGGGGCCTCTACGTGAATGGCTGGGCAAGAGGGAAAAGAAGGGAGGAAGGAAGGGAAGAAGGAAAGAAGAGGAAGAAGAAAAAGAAAGAAAAGGGAAAAAGAAAGGAAAGAAAGAAAAGGAGGGAAAAAGGAAAAAGGAAAGAAAAAAATGAGAAAATGGAAAGTGGGGCTGGAGGCTTGGGTGACCACCTTTTGGGTCCCACCTCCTCTCTAAAAAAATAAAAATATAAAATAAATAAAAATCAATAAAAACAAAAATAAACAAATAAAAAGAAGCATTTTTTTTTAATAAAATAAAAATGCAAATGAATGGACCATCTCAGAGCGGGTCCAAATTTCAATTTTGAAATTCATTTTGAAGATTAGAGGGGTAAAATAGTCTTTTCAGAAGGTTTCCAGACGAAACGAGCTATTTTTGGCAGTTTTTTTAAACGAGCTCGGATTTTGAAGTTCAACACCCCGTTGCGAAGCAAATCCAATGTAGAATTTAAAAATGTAATTTTGAAAGAAATCCAGATTGTTTTTCTTGAGAAAATATTTCCAAACAAAATGAGCTATTTTTGGCAGTTTTTGAAATGAGCTTGAATTTTGAAGTTTAATAGCTCGTTGCAAAGCAAATCCAGTATAGAATTTGAAAATTTAACTTTGAAAGAAATCCATATTGTTTTTCTCGAGAAAATATTTCCAAATTTAGAATCTTGGGGGTAAAAATGTCAATTTTGAAAACCCAGGGTTTGAAATTGAATTCTGAAAACTTTTAAAACTCAATCTGGATTGAAATTTATAAAACTGGAGTTCTGGATTTCGAAAATGGAATGAAATGTGATGAAATGTTATGAAATGCTGAGAAATGATATGAAATGATGAGAAATGACATGAAATGCTATGCGAAATGCTAACCCTGAATGAAGAATTTTGGATGTTAGACCCCGATTGGCAGTTGTACCAGTTCAAAAGGTATTAAAATTGATAAAATTTGCAAAATAGCTAAAGAAATGGTTTTCGGGACTCTACTGGGTCAGAGTGAAACTGAAAATTGGGGTTCAAGCTGGATTGAACTGAGATGAGCTAGATTGAGCTGGGTTTTAGAGTTTCAAAACTCAAATGAACTCACCAGACACTGACTCAACTGACCTTTCCGACTGAATTTTCAAGAAAAGTTGCCATTTTTAGAGAAATGGTACGGAATGGTCACTGGAGTGAAATGAATTACGAATTTGAGCTGACTTTGAGCTAAAAAAAAAAAAGTCAATAATACTGACATGAACTAAAATCGAAGCTCGAACACTAGCTCAATTGACTGAACTTAGCTCAATTTCAGCTGAAAGAGCTGAAATGGACTAAAATGGGCTCCTGGACACTTAGAAATGGTTTTGAACTGAAACAGGAGCACTCGAACTCCTGGTGAGCTCAAGTTATACTCTGGGGGATAAGACGGACTGTGAATGACTGACTCAGAGACAATTGGCTTGGATTTGAGCAAGAAATGAGCTCATTTCTGAAGAAATGATCCCATTTTGGCAGGAATTGTCAGAAATGAAAATGGTCTTCTCACTGTGAGCTCAAATGAATTTGAAATGACTGATATTCTAAATGTTCCAAACTAACCAATGAGCTTAGTTGACTCCGACTGACTAGGGTCCGGGATGACCTAGGGGTAAAATGGTAATTTTCCTAATGAAAATGGGTAAAATGTTGATTTTTTGAAACTGACTCGGGGTTTGACTCCTACACTGACCTACAGGGTTGGCACTACACGAGGAGGGATTTTTAAGAATAGATGAGGAAAATTTGGGGTGTTTACAGATGCCCCTCTTTGCTACTAAGCCGGCTTGAAGACGAGCTTAGTGGCAAAGAAAACACACCAAGTTTGGGCTATAAAAATGCCCCAGTTAGAAGGATCTGACTGGGTATGAAGAAATTAGCCCTGATGAAAATGGTAGATATGAAATGGAGAATGAAGAAGAGAAATTTACTTCAAAATAAGTGAGATTCAGGTTTTGCCCTTAACCTGGATGGGACATGAAATACCTCGTGTAGAAACGAAGCTCAGGTTTGACCCTTAACCTGACCGGGAAATGAAATACCTCATCAAAGGAGGCTCAGGTTTGTATCCTTATCCTGATTGGGAAGAAAATGAAATACCTCATCAAAGGAGGCTCAGGTTTATACCCTTATCCTGATTGGGCGGAAAATGAAATACCTCATCAAAGGAGGCTCAGGTTTGTACCCTTAACCTGATTGGGAATTGAAATATCTCATAGAAATGAGACTTAGGTTTGCACCCTTATCCTGATCGGGCGGAAAATGGAATGCCTCTTTGAATGAGGCTCAGGTTTATACCCTTGTCCTGATTGGGCGGTGGAATCAAGTCCTTAAGAAGGATTTAAAATTGGTGTCAGGATGTATCAAAAACGGACATCAAGCTCTCACTTCACGTCAGGATAGCTAGAAAATATTGTCAAAATGTTGGAAATTTTGTTGTTGATTCAAAGTTTTTTGAAAATGATGCACATTGTTGCAAAGATATTCCTTCTTTTCTACTTGAAGCATTACCTCAGAACGAGATTCACTTCGTAGAATCAAGATTTAGCATCCAAATTTCTTGCGATTGACCTTCTTCAAGGAGGTTATCAATTTCCTTGATATGACCAAGAAAGAGAATTTGATATTATGAAAGCAACTGATGAAAGAATATTGATAATAGAATTGCACAAATTTAAAGAAATTCTTGGCAAATTTTGGCAGTTTGATATCCTGGGAGTTTCTCTCATGATAATCTTTCTGCACTCTTTTGGCTCTCTTGGGTTTTTGCTACATTCTCCTTCATTTTGGAGATGTTCTGACTTTTTCTCTCTTTCTTTTTCCTCTCTTGCTCTCTTTTGGGAAGGGTACGTCACAAACTTCTTCAACTTGGAGATATTTCGATCCTTCTTTGACGATATTGGCTTCTTGGCTGGAGATTTTTTTTTTTTGAAGGATAGCTGAAATTAAATATCTTTTAGGGATTGTCGGTAGGTTCATCACATCTACCTTCATCTCGACAGTGCTTTGGACTTTCCCTGGAAGAATTCGTCACAAACTCCGTCATCTTGGAGATGTTTCGAATCTTCTTTGGCCCCGGAGGTCTACTCGCTTAATTCGCCTTCATCTTGACGACAAGTGAGAGATCTCTTTTGCGGATATTTAATTGCAGCTTAGGTGATTTTAAGAAGACAGGGCTGGGATGAATTCTCTCTTTTTCTAGCACTCAGGATATTTCCACTGCCTCATTTTAACAAGAATGGTCTTTAAAATGTGCTATTGACTGCGATCAATATCAATCATCTATGGCTTTGCAAAAACATTGAATCTTCTTTTCTGACCATATCGAGGATTTATCCTTCATCCTTTTGGTTGGCCAATAGAAAGAATTTGGATTTTTGAATCCTTCTTCTCAAAATCTTTGCCTTTTTGGAAGTAATACTGAAGGTAAACTGAGGTAAAAATTTGTGCAATAAAGTTCTGAAATCAACAAATAATTTGATTGACAAATTGACAAAGTTTTCTTGAAATCCTAGGTGAAAACGAGCATTTGAAGTCCGGTTTAATGCACCCGTGACAAAAATTATCCTCTCCTTTCCCCAAAGGAGGTGACTATCAGTTCACTGGAAACAATATCAGTTCAATTGAGAACGACCATCTGTTCATTGAGAACAATATCGGTTCAATTAAGAACGACCATCGCTGGGAATAATATCAGTTTAATGAAGAACGATCATCGGTTCATTTGGAACACTATCAGTTCAATGAAGAACGACTATCAGTTTGCTTGGAACACTATCCATTCAATGAAGAACAACTATCAGTTTGCTTGGAATATTATCAGTTCAATGAAGAACGACTATCAGTTCGCTTGGAACACTATCAGTTCGATGAAGAACGACTATCAGTTTGCTTGGAATATTATCAGTTCAATGAAGAACGACTATCAGTTCGCTTAGAACACTATCAGTTCAATGAAGAACGACTATCAGTTCGCGTGGAATATTATCAGTTCAATGAAGAACGATCATTGGTTCATTTGGAACACTATCAGTTCAATGAAGAACGACTATCAGTTCACTTGGAACACTATCCGTTCAATGAAGAACGACTATCAGTTTGCTTGGAATATTATCAGTTCAATGAAGAACGACTATCAGTTCGCTTGGAACACTATCAGTTCGATGAAGAACGACTATCAGTTCGCTTGGAACACTATCAGTTCGATGAAGAACGACTATCAGTTCACTCAAAACACTATCAGTTCAATGAAGAACGAGGATTATTATATAGACTTGGATTGCTTCTATGAACGGTTTCAGGATTATCCCCTTATCTTGAACGGGGATAGAAATTGGATGACTTGGCGGTCGAAATTGAGAATTTTGGTAATTTGAAAATTGGAAATTGGATGACCGGAGGTCGAAATTGAAGAATTATGGAAAATGATTCAGGTTTATCCCTTAACCTGAAGGGGAATTGATGTAAATTTAATGCAAATGAATATGATTAAATGCAAATTGATGCAAATGAATGCAGAATTAATGCAAATGAGTGCATATATATGCAAAATGAGAGATTGGTTTATCCTGCCTGCATACAGGATGTTTTGAGGTAAAGATAAATTTTCAAAAAAAAAAAAAAATGCCCCAGTGTGACTGGGGAGGAAAATTTAAAAAAAAAAAATAATAATAATAATTGACCAGCTTCTTCACTAATATACGTCCTCAAAATCATTCCTCACAAGAGAGACATTTTGAAAAGGAAGAAGCAAATAAGATGGCGCCAAGCTATTGAAAAATTCGATGACTTTATTGATGCTTTAAAATCAAGGAAGGAAAATGGGATTACATTATTCTTTTTGAAAAAGCGAGATGAAAAATGGGAAATTGTTGGCATTGTCATCTTCTGGAATGATTGTGGAAAAAGCTTAGTCAGGGTGACTAGTCCTCTTTTCCATCTTCAACGAGGAGCTTCTTGTCAATGCAGTCTTGAACAATGTTCTTAAGGACGAAGCAGTTTTCTGTATCATGCCCTACTGCTCGATGAAATTTGCAAAACTGTTCTTTGAATCTGCCCATAATTGCTGGAGGATCACTAGCTTTAGGCAACCGAACAAGGTCTTTCTCAAGCATATACTCGAGTATACTCTCGAGTGTCTGATCCAGAGGGGTGAATTCTCGATCAGTTCTCCAGTCCTTGCGCTTTGATTTTTCCTGATCTTTCTTTTGATGTTGAGGGCTGGATTGGAGAGGTTTATTACAGTTGATGTCCTTCCCTTTTTGCCTTTTGATTCTCTCCAAACTGTTGCCATGATCATTCTTGTTACCTTTGCTATTATTGAAAGATTTGGCCACAAAAGTGAAGTGAGCCTTCTTTTTGGCATCTTGACTGTTTCTTGCAATGGTAAGGCCTTCATAGACTCCATTCTCTATTCCCATTTCGAGCCATTCAGCTCGTTTAATGAGTTCAACGAAAGACTTGAAGGGTGAGGTAGAGATTAATCCTCTCAGAGGTTGCGAAAAATTGTTGAGGATCAAGAATAAAGCATGCCTTTCTGATATAGGATCCCTCATTTTGTTGCAGGTCTCTCTCCATCTGCGAATGAAGTCTCTTGCCTTTTCATTTTCATTCTGCCTTAGATTGTAGAGATGGATCAATGTTGAGAGCGCTTCAGTATTGAACAGAAATCACTCAATGAATAGGTTGACCACCTTATCAAATTCTCGCAGCTCGATTGGATTGATATGCTCAGAGTACCACTTGGCGGCAGTGCCTTCTAGGCTACGAGGAAAACAGAGAAATAGGGCCCTATTGTCTCTCTTGAATTTGGAGCATTCGGCGAAGAACATGGCGAGATGGGCTTTGGGATCACCAGAACCATCGAACTTGATAAACTTGCGGGGCAGATTTTCCAGTTCTTCGTCTCCTTCTAATCCATCATAAAAATCCTCACTAGTGAAGGCTTTCTTGCCCTTGTCGCGAGCTTGCAGGTCTTTAACAACTTTGGCCATTTCTTTGAACTGTGACTGCAGGGGCTCTTCTGCAACTTGATTCTTTGATTTGCGACTCCTCCTTTGTTTTAGGCCCTGTTTCTGAAATGCCGGAGGCACCTCATATTCTTCATCGGTGTCTTCCTCTGATTCTGATTCATCTGAAATTTCCTCTGAATGAATTTGCTTCTTGGAGTTCTTCTTATCCTTGTGTCCATGGAACTTCTCTCTGAATGGGTTCTCCTCTGCACTGGTCCCAGCCTGTTCACTCATCATTTTGGTCATCATTTTCTAGAACATGGCATACATCTGTGGGTCTATGCCATCATCCTCTTGCTGTTGATCTTGATTCACGGGATGATCCATTTCTCCTTCTAAGGCTGAGGAGTGCTGTGATGATGTGGTTCTTTTTCCTGACCTTGTTCGAACCATCAAGTGTTGTGGATGCTCTCTGCAGGATGAAGTCTTGATTAGACTCTGAGGAAATTTTGGATTGGGAAAAAAAATGATTATTGATGATGTGGTAGACAATTGGAAGAATATCCCATTACTAGGGATGGAGTCGCCGCTGAAATCACGATAATTGTGTTGTCATTCTTTGTAAGAGAAATAAATAATGGAAAATGTGCCTTGTTACCTAGGCAAGGTCGTCAACCACGAGGAAAACACCATTTTGAAGGGGAGAGATATCTTTTGGAAAACACTCCACAAATGGATTTAGAATAAGGAGAAGGCAAGTGGGTAAACAATTTCTACTGCAGTAATCAAGATATGCACGAGGAAAATAAGATGGAGAATTTGGCAAATAGACAAAATGATTGAAATCCAAGGAAAGAAAACATATGATTTTGAAAAATTGCAGGCAGGATAAAAAAATGCAGCTGGAAATTCGAGATCCAGTAGAACGGAAGAAGGAAAAATCACCTGGAGTTTTAAAAGAAATTGGATATTTAGGAAAATCTTCCAGGGTTTGAGGAAATAAAAGGAAAAGATAAAAATATGGGTATTTGAAAATATTTTAGGAAAAATATAGGAAAATAGAGGTAATATAAGAACAATCACATCCTGCACAAACATTTATGCACATACAGCACTCCCTAAAAGGCTGACTCTAAATGCTTCAATTTTGAAAGAGCTTTAGGACTCTAATCCTGACTCTAGGCTCAGATCAACTGTGTCCAATCATGCTATGCCGATATACTCGAGCCGAAGCTCGATGTACGTGGCATAAAACTCATCTCTGGGTCTAGGCTTGTGTTTTTCCAACATCCTTGAGCGCCTGCCGATATACGTTGGACTATGGCCCTTGGTACGTGGCAGGGGGGCGTTAGCCCAAATAAGTGGCCCAGTTGTGAGGCTCTGTCCCGAACTATGGTTCTGGAAGAGAGCCCAGCAACGTGAAGACCGGGTAGACATAGGTGGGGTGGTTTTTGAAATATGATCACATGCAGGCAAACAGAGGGCTCTAAATCCTAAAGAGAGAGAATTTTGAAATTTTTTGAAGAAGCAAACACTGTTTTCATACAAGTCCTAGATTGAGGAGTGTTGTATTTCAGATCTAAGTCTATGTGAGCATGCATAATTCTCCTCAATATGGTCCTACCAAACCATGCCTAGTCTACATGCAATCTATGTCAGCTGGGTTCAAGTCTAGGCTCCTAGGTTCACATGATATCAGAAAATAAAGCTGACATTTTGTAGAGCAAGATTTTGATAATTGAACTAAGTTAAAGCACAAAATTGATCAGACGAAGACAGGTCCCATCACGGTCGCCAAACCTGTTATCATCGCAAAATTTTTCCCCTCCCTTGCGAGAGAGAAACGAATTTGCGAGTCAAACTCGACCAAAGTTTTGAAAATGATTTTGAAAATTTACTCGCCTCCGTTTTTAAAATTTGCGGGAAAATTCCGTGGAATGGGATCCGCCTGTCGGTACGAGGTTCAACCGTTCCTGGCGCCTTTACCAGGGGTAATTGAACCAAGGATCAATTACGTGCTTTAATTTGACTCAAATAGCTAAATTATGCTCTATTTTTCCTAGAATGCACAAAGAATCAGGCTTGTGCTATGAAATTTTTAAAAAATGCAAGTTTGAGAAACTATGATGTTTGCTTTGGAAAATTGAAATGCATTTGGAAAAATGATTGGAAAAGTGCTTGAAATTGGAGTTTTTGGGAAAATCATTGAATTTCATTGGAAATCAGAAATTTGCATTGAAAAGTGATTTCTCAGGAAAGCTTGAAAAACTGAGAAATTTGGTTTTGAGATTGGAAACTTGGAATTGCTTTTATGAGAAAATGGATTTGAGAATCTTGAGAAAATCTAAGAAATTTATTGGAAAATGACTTTTGAAATGGAAAATGAATTCTCCGGAAAACTGGAAAATATGAGAAAATCGATTTCTGAAAACTTGGGATTTTGAAATTTGAGAATTTGAAAACATAGGAAAATCTTGATTTGAACTTGGGAAATGCTTTGAAATGTCATTTGAAAACTTAGGATTTTGAGAAAATCAGATCCTGAGAAAGACTTGGAAATTCTTGAGAAAATTGAATTTTCTGAAATTGAAATTGGAAAATGAGTTTGAAAATAATGCAATTTGAATGATATGAATGAATGAATATGAGTTTGAAAAGGGAATTTCATTGAGGAATTGAAAAATCCTTTTGAAACTTTGAGAAATGCAGTGCATTTTTGAAGTTAGCCTAAGAGTGTAGGCTGAATGTGGCTGATATAAAGATCATAAATCTTGGTTTTCTTCGTATTCTGACTATGGCCATAAATACGAATCCCACCGAGTTTATAAACTCCATAAAAGCTTGTGCACGTGCCATTCATGTAAACCATAGTGGATTTGAAATAAATGCACATAAATCATACATCAAATATTGAAATTTGCATAAATTAAAGTATATGCAATGCAACCCTATTCTAAGCAGAAAAGTAACTCTTATTCCAAATATTACATTGATTTTTACATTGAATCAAAATAAAAGAAATAAAAGCTAAATCTTCTTCTTGAATGTTCCTGCAAAACTAGAAAACAAGGTTATCCCAAAAATGTAGGTTATTCTGAATTTATCCGAAAATATGAGAAATTATCGGATATTATTCAGATATAAACCCAAATTCATACCCCCATTTGATATAAACATAATAAATAATGAATAAATTTTGAAAAAAAACTTGAAAATTCGAAATTGGGGTTCAAAATGACCAAAATACCCCTGATGACCTTGAAATCAGGGTTTTATGAAAGAATTTTTGTAAATTTTGGAATTTTGAAAATCAAATGAAATAAATCAAACATAATATGATAAAATATGATGATATGCATGAAATTTTGGAGAATTAGAAATTGAAATTTCGAAATTTAGGTCAAAATGACCAAAATACCCCTAATAACGAGACTATGGCCTTGAAACCAGGGTTTTCTGAAATAAATTTTGCAAAATTGAAAAATATGAAATGCAAATGAGATTAAAATTAACCCTAATATGATTCTACATGCTTATGTACATGATACAAACCCTAACATGGCGAAAATATCATAAAATATCGAATTTAACTTGATTTTCGCTTCTGAATTTAAAGATAAACTAACACATGGAGCAAATGAACTTGGAATTAAACCAAATTTGGCATGGACAACTAAAATAACCCTAGAAACATAATGGAGCTCGAAAATTTATTTTTTTTGTATTTTTAAATATAGAAATTTAAATAAAAACCCTAAATTTTGTGATTTTTGCCTAAAATATTGATTCCAAAGGGGATTTAGGATATCAAACTTCGGTAACAATTTCTCAAATTTTATGGGGTGACAGAGGACAGTAGGTCAAGGATTTTTTCCTTTTACACTTTCTGGTTTTGACCTATGGTCGGAGCTGTACCACTCCGGCAAGTCGGATCGGAATCCGGCGACTCTAGTAAATGAAGGAAACAGACAGGTTTCGGTCGAAAATGTGGGAAAAATGGCAGACAGATGGGAAAATGGCTTAAATTGTGGGAAAATGTCTCTGACAAACATAAGAAGATTTGATCTTTTGACACCATTGGGATTAGGGTTACTGTTTGGAAAACGCCACACTGTTATCAGAGACCTAAATCTCTGGAATTTCTGGACATTGGAATCTGTTAGACAGAAAGAGAAAATCCGGGAAAAATAATGAAACAGATCCAAAAATTCTCAAATTTTGGGAAATGACAGGAAATTATGTTAGAAACAATGTTCATGTTGAAAGGTTTTGCAGACTAGTTATATATTGGATGGACTCGGTGCATTAGGGTCTGTCTATACCCTGACAAAAGAAAATCGATATTTTCCCAGGGGTCTGAGAAATCCGATTTTTTACAGAGAGTAAAACTAACTGGAAAAACTTCAAAATTTCCAGATCATCAGTAGATTCGATTATGAATCCACTGTGATTTTTGGAGGACAATTTGAATATTCCACAGGGGGCGATTTTATGGGTTTTGTCTGCTAAAGCAGAAATTGGAAGTTCAGAGAAACAGAAAACCCGGTTTAGGGTTTGATTTTTAAAATGAAGTTACATACATTAAATCAATCTGAATTTTTGTTAGAAGATTTCAGACAAACAGAGGCATTCATAAAATTTTTTTAAAATTTATTGACAAAAAATCAAGCATAAAATAATAACTGGACTCCATGCATAAAATCAAAACATATAGTTCTCTAGGTAAATATTAATGAGACCAATGAAACACTCATAAAGCAATAAAATAAAATAAATGTAATGCCTACAAATGTATAGTCGACATGAAAATAAACAGAAAATGAAATAAAAGTTGAGAGGGTATGATGCTTATTTTGATATTGGCTACAAGTGAAATGGATCCGATCCATCCATCGGATGGATCCTCTCACCTAGATAGCCTTGACATAAAAAAAAAAAATCATAAACTTCATCAAACAAGTACTAACGATGCGAGGATCTTACCTTGGAGGGTTTGGTTGCAAGGAATGGAGTTGAAGCAGCAAAAGAGGAGGCTGCTAGGGTACGGCTCAAAGGGAGAGGTGGTACTTCTAAGATCCGACTGTAGGTGACGCTTCAAGGTTCTAACTGTGGTGATGGAGTTAATTCAACATTGGTGGTGCTGCTGGGACATATAGGAGTGCTGGAACTGGCTGGAGGTGCTGAAGTTGAAGGGAGTTTGGAGACGGAGCTGGCTGCTATGAAGATGGCCGAAGAGGTGGCTGAAGGGAGAAGGAGGGAAGCTCCTTGCACCGGTTGGAGTTGTTCACTCTTTGATGGAAGGGCTGAAGTTGCTGCTGTGTTTGTTGCTGATAAGGTGTGACTGGAGCCAAGGGAAGAAGGTCTGGTGGCTGGAAGGCTTTGCTGTTGTGGTTGGAGTTGCCTTGAGATGGGCTGAAGGAAGGCTGGAAGGGAGCTGCCAATGATGCTGAAGACTGCTTCAAAGTAGCTGTGGTGGTTGAAGGTGGTGGTTCAAGGTGGTGGCTGCCTTGGTGCAGTTGAAGGTGCAGCAAGGTGGGCTGCTAGAAGGCTGCTGCAGGTGGTGAGGATGGTGCTTCAAAGTAGCTTCAATGGCTGGGAGTTGCAGCCAAGGATAGCTGCAGCCAAAAGAGAGAGAGAGAGAGAGAGAGAGAGAGAGAGAGAGAGAGAGAGAGAGAGAGAGAGAGAATTGAATGGGCGTTCAATGGAGAGGAGCAGCCGTAGCTTCCTCCTTTGTTTTCTTTTTTTTTTTGGTTTTCTTAACTTAGGGAAAGATCCTATCTTTCCCTAAGTTTTAGTTTTAATTAGGGAAGGAAAAGGAAGGGGCCTCTACGTGAATGGCTGGGCAAGAGGGAAAAGAAGGGAGGAAGGAAGGGAAGAAGGAAAGAAGAGGAAGAAGAAAAAGAAAGAAAAGGGAAAAAGAAAGGAAAGAAAGAAAAGGAGGGAAAAAGGAAAAAGGAAAGAAAAAAATGAGAAAATGGAAAGTGTGGCTGGAGGCTTGGGTGACCACCTTGTGGGTCCCACCTCCTCTCTAAAAAAATAAAAATATAAAATAAATAAAAATCAATAAAAACAAAAATAAACAAATAAAAAGAAGCATTTTTTTTTAATAAAATAAAAATGCAAATGAATGGGTCATCTCAGAGCAGGTCCAAATTTCAATTTTGAAATTCATTTTGAAGATTAGAGGGGTAAAATAGTCTTTTCAGAAGGTTTCCAGACGAAACGAGCTATTTTTGGCAGTTTTTTTAAACGAGCTCGGATTTTGAAGTTCAACACCCCATTGCGAAGCAAATCCAATGTAGAATTTAAAAATGTAATTTTGAAAGAAATCCAGATTATTTTTCTTGAGAAAATATTTCCAAACAAAATGAGCTATTTTTGGCAGTTTTTAAATGAGCTTGAATTTTGAAGTTTAATAGCTCGTTGCAAAGCAAATCCAGTATAGAATTTGAAAATTTAACTTTGAAAGAAATCCATATTGTTTTTCTCGAGAAAATATTTCCAAATTTAGAATCTTGGGGGTAAAAATGTCAATTTTGAAAACCCAGGGTTTGAAATTGATTTATGAAAACTTTTAAAATTCAATTTGGATTGAAATTTATAAAACTGGAGTTCTGGACTTCGAAAATGGAATGAAATGTGATGAAATGTTATGAAATGCTGAGAAATGATATGAAATGATGAGAAATGACATGAAATGCTATGCAAAATGCTAATCCTGAATGAAGAATTTTGAATGTTAGACCCCGATTGGCAGTTTTACCAGTTCAAAAGGTATTAAAATTGATAAAATTTGCAAAATAGCTCAAGAAATGGTTTTCGGGACTCTACTGGGTCAGAGTGACACTGAAAATTGGGGTTCGAGTTGGATTGAACTGAGATGAGCTAGATTGAGCTGGGTTTTAGAGTTTCAAAACTCAAATGAACTCACCAGACACTGACTCAACTGACCTTTCCGACTGAATTTTCAAGAAAAGTTGCCATTTTTAGAGAAATGGTACGGAATGGTCACTGGAGTGAAACGAATTACGAATTTGAGCTGACTTTGAGCTAAAAAAAAAAACTCAATAATACTGACATGAACTAAAATCGAAGCTCGAACACTAGCTCAATTGACTGAACTTAGCTCAATTTCAGCTGAAAGAGCTGAAATGGACTAAAATGGGCTCCTGGACACTTAGAAATGGTTTTGAACTGAAACAGGAGCACTCGAACTCTTGGTGAGCTCAAGTTATACTTTGGGGGATAAGACGAACTGTGAATGACTGACTCAGAGACAATTGGCTTGGATTTGAGCAAGAAATGAGCTCATTTCTGAAGAAATGATCCCATTTTGGTAGGAATTGTCAGAAATGAAAATGGTCTTCTCACTGTGAGCTCAAATGAATTTGAAATGACTGATATTCTAAATGTTCCGAACTAACCAATGAGCTTAGTTGACTCCGACTGACTAGGGTCCGGGATGACCTAGGGGTAAAATGGTAATTTTCCTAATGAAAATGGGTAAAATGTTGATTTTTTGAAACTGACTCGGGGTTTGACTCCTACACTGACCTACAGGGTTGGCACTACACGAGGAGGGATTTTTAAGAATAGATGAGAAAAATTTGGGGTGTTTACAGCCACTTACCTTCCATTTCTTTTACTGGAACTGAGAAATCTTCTGGTTTATCAGAGGAGAGGCTTCAAGAAGAGCGTAATAAAAAAGGGAGAAGGAGATCTGAAGGAAGCAGTCGAGAGGAAGGAAGAAAATGGGGAGGTGAAAAGCGATAAAAAGAGGAAAGGAAGACTGATAGGAATAAGAGGAAAAGGGAGGAAGAAGAAGTATGAGGCAGTGAAGGGGTGAAGACGGATCGTGAAGAAGAAAGGAAGGTGCTGGGGTGAGAACGGATCGAGAGAAGAGACCCATGCGTGCTTCTCTTAAAGGGAGTGGAGGAGGATTCTGTTGGGGGATGAGAGGCTGAAGATGAAGCAGTTGGCGATGGGTGGCTTGCGGAGGAGGAGATGGAGGTTTGTTGCAGATGGACGGTGGCTGGAGGCTTCGAGAAGTGGTTGGAGGCACATGGGTGCTTCCGGAAGGCTATGAAGAGGGGCCATTGGCCATGGAGGTTCGAGGGTGAGTGAGGGAGAAGGCGAAAGTTAGGGTTTTCAAAACTCTAACTCGACTCTTAAACAAAAATAAAGTTTTTCACAAAAGGGGCCTCTTTAAAAAGTTTTTTTTTCCAAAACGGGTTTCCAAAAACCATTTTTTTGAAATTTCCTTCATTTATTTCTGATTTTTTTTTTGTTCTTTTCTCAATATTTATATTTTTTTTTTGTATTTTTGGAATGAAAATCTAAGATTTTACGAGAAAACAAAGATTAAACACTAATTTTTTTGTATTTTTCTGAGAAATATTTACAAAAGTATTTTTCTAAGAATTTCAGACCATTTCAGGGAAATTTCTTCAGAAGAATGGGTTCGGACCCAAGTTTTGAGAAAATGTTCGAGTTTTGGAACTCGAATCGAGAAATACAACATGATGGATCCAAACGGATGCCGGATGGATTGTTTGAGCTATTTAAAAACTATTTTTGGTATTTTCTGTAATTTTAATTTAAAAGTTGAACAATGAGACTCAGATTTGGATCTGGACAATGGATCTGAATTCGAAATCGAGTCAAACATACAAAACGAATTTAATTTCAGTAAAACTTGAGAAATGAACTGGAATTTAGATTTAAAAGTGGCTCAATTGCTCAGAAAATGATATCAGAGGCAAAAAGGGAATATTTAAAAGATTTTGAAAAATTTGGGGTGTTCACAGATGCCCCTCTTTGCTACTAAGCCGAGCTTAGTGGCAAAGATAACACTCCAAATTTTGAAAATGCCCCAGTCAGCAGATCTGAACTGGGTGTGGAAGAATTTTTTTGAAAGACATGGTTTTTCAGGTTTAAAACTTTATCCTTGAATGGCTTGGGAGAGACAAAATCCTCGGAAATGATATGACTGAATAATAGAGATGAGGAAATCGTGATGGGACTTTTGGGTGAAGATCCCGAAATGATGAAAGATAAGAAATTTGATCAAGTCACGTGGGTGAGACAAAATCAGCTTTTCAGATAGACTCAGGTTTAGCCCTTAACCTGGATGGGACGAAGATATCTCAATGTAATTTGGATGGGGAAAGGAATATATGAAGACCTTGATGGGACATTTTTGAAAAATGTCTCATGAGATGAAGCTCAAGTAGGATTTTATCCTGAATGGATATACAAAGCATGGTTTCCTCGATGGGAAGAACCATGATGGGACTGGAAGAAAACACCTCGTCGAAATGAGGGAAACTCGTTGGAACGAGTTTCAGGTTTAACCAAAACCTGAAAAAGGAAGATACCTCGATAGGCGAAGTTCAGGATTAACCCTTAACCTGAAGGGGACGACCATATGGAGTCCTCGAGTGAAGAGACCATGATGGGACCTTCAGAGTTTGGACGAACAAATCCGAAAGGGGTTTGCAAAAGGAGGAAGGAAATGAGGTTCCCTAAAGCTTGAAAAAGGGATGCACTTGGGCGTCTCATTGCTGAGATTAAATCAGCTTTTAAATTTAATGACCTCTCGCAGGGAGTACAGGTTTTGACCCTTAACCTGAGTGGGAACAACCATACGGATTTCTCGAAACATTGATGGGACAGGAGAGATACTTCAACTGAATGAGGTAACTCTTCTGGAAGATATAAACAACGCTAGGTTGCACCAAAAATGGATATCGAATATTTATTTCATTCTTTAGAATATCTAGAAAATTTTGCCAATAAGATAAATTTATAGTTGACTTCAACGCTTGAAAATGTGCACATGTGTGCAAAGATATTCCCTCTTTTACCTAGAGTATTTCCTCCAACGAGGTTAACTCCTCGGTTTTAAGAGTCCAATTCAAAATTTTAGCGCTGATGATTTTCTTCAAGGAAGCTATCTATTTCCTTGATATGAGAAGAGAAGAAATATTCTCAATTTCATAAAAGCAAGAGGTGAAAAGATATTGATAAAAGAATTTTGCATTAGAGAAGATGACTTCTGGCAATTTCGGCAGTTTGATATCTGAGTGTTTTCTCATGATAATCTTTTTTTGCACTCTTTTTGAGTCATTGAACTTTTTCGAGCTTTTTACAACATCCTTCATTTTGGAGATGTCCTGACTTTTCTTTCTTTTTCAGGGAAGGGTACGTCACAAACTCCATCATCTTAGAGATGCTTCGATCCTTCTTTTTCTCAGGGATTATATATAATGGTATTGGCTCAAAGGTCTTTAGATGATAGCAGGAATCAAATATCATTTAGGGTTTGTCGGTAGGTCCATCACACTCGCCTTCATCTCGACGGTGATTTGAACTTTCTCTGGAAGGATCCTTCACAAACTCCTTCATCTCGGTAGATGATCCAAATCTTCTTTGGCCCCGGGGGTCTGCTCGCCTATTCGCCTTCATCTTGACGACAATTGAGAGATCCCTTTTGCAGATATTTGATTGCAGCTCTAAGTGGATGAGGAGACATGAATGATGGGATTCTTTTTATCGCTCAGGATATTTCCACTACCTAATTGCCAGAAAATCGTCTTTAAACACGCGCCATAGCTATGATCAATATCAATTCGTTTCTGGCTTTTCAACGTCATTGAATATTTCTTTCGCCAATCATACCGAGGATATTTCTTTCATCCTTTTGGTTGATCAACAGGAAAAACATTTGAATTTTACCTCTTTTTCGCAAAAAGTTTCACCCTTTTGGAAAGAATACTAGAGGTAATCTGAGGAAATTCTTTTGTGCAGTAAGATTTATTGGAATCAACAAATATTTTTAGCAAATTGGCAAAGTTTTCGAGAATTCTTTGTGAAATAATCACTCAATATAGATTTTGATGTGACCTTTAGTTGCAATTTATGACTTTGGACATTCTGACCAGTGAACTGGGACCTTTCATTTAGCGACCAGCGAAGGAGCTGGAACCTTTCATTTAACGACCAGTAAAAACTGGGACCTTTTATTTAACGACCAGCGAATGAGCTGGAACATTTCATTTAATGACCAGTAAAAACTGGGACCTTTCATTTAACGACCAGCGAAGTAGGTGAGACATTTCATTTAGCGACCAGCGAAGTAGCTGGGACATTTCATTTAATCATTTAACGACGAACGAAGTAGCTGGGACATTTCATTTAATCATTTAACGACCAGCGAAGTAGCTGGAACCTTTCATTTAATCATTCAACGACCAGCGAAGTAGCTGGAACCTTTCATTTAATCATTTAACGACCAGCGAAGTAGCTGGGACATTTCATTTAATCATTTAACAACCAGCGAAGTAGCTGGAACCTTTCATTTAATCATTTAATGACCAACGAAGTAGCTGGGACATTTCATTTAATCATTTAACGACCAGCGAAGTAGCTGGGACATTTCATTTAATCATTTAACGACGAGCGAAGTAGCTGGGACATTTCATTTATTTATTTAACGACCAACGAAGTAGCTGGGACTTTTTATTTAATCATTTAACGACCAGCGAAGTAGCTGGGACATTTCATTTAGTCATTTAACGACCAACGAAGTAGCTGGGACATTTCATTTAATCATTTAACGACCAGCGAAGTAGCTGGGACATTTCATTTAGTCACTTAACGACCAGCGAAGTAGCTGGGACATTTCATTTAGTCATTTAACGACCAACGAAGTAGCTGGGACTTTTCATTTAATCATTTAACGACTAGCGAAGTAGCTGGGACATTTCATTTAGTCATTTAACGACCAGCGAAGTAGCTGGGACTTTTCATTTAATCATTTAACGACCAGCGAAGTAGTTGGGACTTTTCATTTAATCATTTAACGACCAACAAAGTAGCTGGGACTTTTCATTTAATCATTTAACGACCAGCGAAGTAGCTGGGACTTTTCAATTAATCATTTAATGACCATCGAAGTAGGTGGGACTTTTCATTTAATCATTTAATCATTTAATCATTTAATCATTTAATGACCTGATTTAAGTTCCAAACTTTTGAAAGACAACTAGTTCGAGGACTGAACTTGATCTTTAGATTTAAAAACTTTAGCAAAATAACCAGTGCGAGCACCGGGTTTTTCCAACTGAGGGTCGGGAAGGAGACCGACATTCTTAAGATATTTAGAGATTGAAGCAGGAATGATTGCCGGGGTTTCAGGATTATCCCTTATCCTGAAGGGAAAATAGAAGATTTTATGAAGAGATAACCTGAGACTTGAATTTAGAAGGGATATGACAAGATTTAGAATTTATGATCTATGATTTAGATGGACCAGGTATGCGGTCCAATTTTCAGGATTAAACCCTTATCCTCACGGGGAATATAGAAAGAATAAACTTTGAGAAGACAGAAGGATATAGAACTTTGAAAAAAAATGTAGAACATTTAAGGAAATTGATTTATTTTTGTAAAAAAGAATTCTCACAGGTAGCATGGTTGCCCTATGAGTGATCTAAGGATTATCGCTTATCTTGAATAGGAAAAAGAATAGAATTTGAAGAGAAATTGATATAAATTTAGAAATCAATAAAGATCGATAAAGCTTGTATTTGCAAAAGAATTCTCATAGGTAGCATTGTTGCCCCTACGAAAGGTCCTCAGGATTATCCCTTATCTTGACTGGGAAAAAGAAAAAAATTTAAGAAAAAATAAATGAAGAGAAATTGATATAAATTTAGAAAATCAATAAAGGTTTGACGAAACTTGTATTTACAAAAGAATCCTCATAGGTAGCGTTATTGCTCCTACGAGAGGTTTCAGGATTATCTCTTATCCTGAATGGGAAAAAGAATAGAATTTAAGAAAATTAAATGAAGGGAATTTGATATAAATCTAGAAAATCAATAAAGATTGGCAAAACCTCTATTTACAAAAGAATCCTCATAGGTAGCGTTATTGCTCCTACGAGGGGTTTCAGGATTATCCCTTATCCAGAATGGGAACACCTCGGACAACGAGGGTCAGGTTTATCCCTTAACCTGAGCGGGAAGAAGAATACAGGAAATACCTCATGGGAAAGAGGCATCAGGTTTATCCCTTAACCTGAAAGGAAAATAGAAGATTTGATAAAATTTAATAGAATTGAGGGAAAAAACTTGATAAAATTGATGTAAACTTGATAAAAATATGAATAAAATGAATGAAACTAATAAAGATATCAAAATTAACTGAAAATTTATAAGATTTAAGAGAAAAAGAAGTTTTTCTGATCCTGCCTGCATATGGGATCTTTAAAAGGAAAAAATGTTTATTTAAAAGATAAGTGAGAAATCATTTTGGGGGAAAATCCATTGTAAGAAGAACTATCAGTGCGAGGTCTGATCCTTTTAAAAAGGGAAATCATCATGAGAGATCATCATGAGGTTTGATTTTGAAGATAGTGGTTTTAAAACCAATTTTGAAAAAGAAAAACAATCACGAGGTGATGATTTTGAAGACAAATGGTTTTCAAAACCTAATTTGGAAAAGGAAAAATCAACATGTTAGTTTTAAGAGGGATTTAGATTAAAATATTTGAATCTTTTGAAGACTTTAGCAGAAATTTTTTTATTTTGAAAATCCTCATAGGCAATATCATTTCTCTCATGATGGAGGAAAACAAATTTTGAAAATAGATGACAAGGATTTAAAAATTTTGAAAAATAGCAGGCAGGATCAAAAAGATTTTGAAGAAATCAGAAAGAAAAGGCAATACTCCTGGGTTTTTAAAAGAGGAAATTTTGAATAATATATACACAGGGTTTTGGAAAATATAAGGAAGATATATCATTCAATCACAGACATACAAGCAAGGATGCACAAATAGCACTCCCTAAAGCTGACTCTATATGCAATATTTGAAATGGCTTATAGGACCTTAATCCTAACTCTAAGATTTAGATCATCTCATTTCAATCAAGGTACGCCGATATACTCAAGCCGAAGCTCGAAGTACGTGGCATATAAGATATCTCTCTGGTTCTAAGGTAAAAGGCTTCTCAACATCCTTGAGCACCTACCGATATACCTCGGACTATGGCCCTTAGGTACGTGGTAGGGGGGCGCGAACCCAAATAAGTGGTCCAGTTGTGAGGCTCTCTCCCAAACTATGGTTCAGTGAGACAGTCCAGCAACGTGAAGACCGGGGCAATATAGGTAGGGATGTTTTCAAAATATGATCAACATGCAATAAAATCAGAAGGCTCTAATGCAAGTCCTAAAGAGATAGATTTAAATGAAAAGAAGAAGACACTTGCATATATTGTTTGCATTCAATCCCTAAAATTGAGGAGAGTTGTATTTAAGACCTAAGTCTAATGTGAACATGGAATAATCTCCTCAATATGGTCCTACCAAACCATACTTAGATCCTATATACAAAGATGTCAGCGTTAGGACAGAGTCTAGGCTCCTAAGGTTTGCATGGAAATGAAGCTGACATTTATAGAATAAAGACTTAGATAAGATTAAAGCAAAGCAAAGGCACAAATCCAACCAGACAAAGACGAAAGTCCCATCACGGTCGCCAAAACTGTGATCATCGCAAAATTTTCCCTCTCTTGGGGTTTCTCTCTCTTCCTTCTCTTTTCCTTTTCTAACCTCTATTTTCCTCCTTTTTGAAGGGAGAAAAAAATAAAAGAAAGAAAGACGAGAAAAGAAAAGAAAGAAAAAGAGAAGAAGAACTCTTTTGCGGGATTTCACTTGACCTTAATTTGAAAATATTTAGAAATTTAACTCGCCTCCATTTTGAAAATATTTGCGAGAAAATGGAGAGACGGGATTCGCTCGTCGGTACGAGGTTCAACCGTTCCTGGCGCCTTTACCAGGGGTAATCGAACCAAGGATCGAATCTATGCCTTTTGCTTTGCCTAAATATTATTTAAGAATTTATTCTAACTCTAAAAGATGCACAAAGAATCATGCTTGTGCAATGCAGAAGATGTATGCTTCTTTTGAAAAATGATTTTGGAAATCTCCAAGTTTTCTGAGAAGAACTTGATAATGGAGTGAAGAAATGTTTTTGAATGGTAGAATCTAACTTAGAACTTGAGATAGATCAGAGAAGTTCTAAGTCTTTTAAGATAATCAGAGTTGGGAAAATAAATATTTGAATTTGGAAAGAATGATTTGAAGCTAAAATGAAAGGAAATGGCGTTTCAAAGTTAGAAATGGACTTTGAATTTTAAACTTAGAATTAAGAGAAGGAAATGAGTATTTGAAGTGGAATTGAATTTAAGATTCGAAATCAGGATAGATTTGAGAAATCCAAATGGTAAAAGATAGAAATGGATCTAGGAAGTTCAGATGAGGTCTGAAAGTGAAAATGGATTTGAAATTTAAAGTTGGGAATGGAATTGGATTCTGGATACTAAATAAAATTGGATCTGAAATCTGAGATCCAAAGGTAGAATTGAGTTCTGGATCCTAAAATGGAATTGGGTCTGAAGTCTGAGATCCAAAGTAGAATTGGGTTCTGGACCCTAAAATGGAGTTGGATCTGAAGTCTGAGATCCAAGATAGAGTTGGATTCTGGATCCTAAAATGGAATTGGATCTGAAGCCTGAGATCCAAAGGTGGAACTGGACTATAGATCCTAAAATGGATTTTTGGATCTTGAAGTCTGAGATCCAAAGTAGAATTGGGTTCTGGACCCTAAAATGGATTTGGATCTGAAGCTTGAGATCCAAAGTAGAATTGGGTTCTGGACCCAAAAATGGATTTGGGTCTAAAGTCTGAGATCCAATGATGAAGTTGAATTTTGGGTTTTTAAATGGAATTGGATCCAAGATCTAGGATCCAAGATGGAATTTGGATCTAACTTTGGATTTGGAATTTCAAAATTTATTTGAAAATTTGAACTTTGAATATATGAATGAATTTCAAAGTCAAATTGGACTTTGAATTTGAAGCTTGAATCTGGAATTTGATTTGAAAATTGAATTTTGAGTATACAAATGAATTTCAAAGTCAAATTGGACTTCGAATTCAAAGTTTGAATTGGGAATCAGAAGATTAATCAGAAATTTTAAATTGAACTTTTAAATTTGATTTAAATTAGAATTTGAATTTTGGATATACTAGTGAATTTCAAAGTCAAATTGGACTCTGAATTTAGAATCTGAAATGATATTTGAATTTATAAGAGTTGAAAAATTGATTTGAGAAGTGAAGAAGATATTTGAAGGAAAACACTTGGATTTATGAAAAAGAGTTTTGGAAATATGATGCAATTCTATCCTAAATGATGAATGAATTTAAAGAATTTTGAAATTGGATTTTGAAAAGCTATTTCATTATTTAAATTAATTAAAATAAGATTGAAGATATAATACATCCTTGACTATGGTCATTGAATGTATTATATAATAATCTATATTTAAATTCAGGTGAACAATAAAACACATTTTTTTGTACTTTTATAGAGTTTAAAATGAAATTAACTCTCAATATACTTTGACTATGGCCATTGGTATATATATTGAATTAATTTTAAGTTAAACTCTGATAAAAGATGAAAATATTTAAAGAAAATATGATGAATTTTGGAAAGGATCCAGTGTTATTTTATAAAAGATAAAAATCCTAAGTTTTGTTTACATCCTGACTATGGCCATTGATGTAAATCATCAACTTAGGATTAATTACCACTTATGAAATAGTGCACGTGCCATTCGTATTCCCATTTGTGAGATTTTGAAAAATGAAGGTAAAAGTATGAAAACAGACAGTTTATGATATTTACGATGCTCATTCATTCTATCTAAAACAGGAAATGTAAGTTCTCATTAGGATCTAAATATTACAACACATAAAATTGAATTTACAATTCCAAGTAATGACCTTTTCCTCATGTTTCCCTGCAAAAATACTTGGTTAGTATGAAAAGGGAAGAGAATTTACATACATTGCATCGATTTCAAAGATGCCAATGAAAGATGAAAATGATATATATCTATGTGCATATGTACATGCATGTATATATATATATGTAGATCTGTATACACATATGTATATATATGTGAATATATATAGATAGGTACATAGGTGGAATAGTGAATGTGAAGGAAATGAATCTTAAATGAGATGGATATATAAAAGGTGATGACTTATATGAAAGTATGCAATGCTTAGGAATGACCACTGACCCATATCTGAAATATGTGGACAAACTGACTTTTCGGTTTTGAATGTAAATCGACTTTAATGAATTGAAACCCCTTAGCAGATCGGCTTCTCAAACTGATATGCTATAGCACAACAGCCTGGTAGGCTGTCTCCAATAGCAACCGAACATTTTACATCCATGTTACTCAAACGAATTCAGTGATACTGCCTAGCTGTGTTTCCTTCGTTGATTTGGTAAAATCTAACAGTTTATTCAGCGAATCAAGGTGATCGCGCATAATGAAGCAAACTTTTTGTAAAATCAAATCAGTGACCTCCTTTTCTTGACGGCAATGAATCACCAAACCTTTTCTTTGATAATATCAATTCAATTACGGTAAAACTGCCTTCACCAAAGAGCTACTATGGTGACTGAAGGTTCCAAACAGTAAACGATTATATACAGGCAGTGTGTAGGAAACAAAACGACTAATCGCATAGCGAAATATATTGCAATTTACTGGAAATAGATATATACTAGTGGCAATATGCAGGAAATGTAGGTATTGTGCAGCAGTGCTAATAGTGAACCACACATAAGTGGAGACACAAAGGCATTATACAGGGGATATCGTTGGTGAATAACATAGGGGTTACTTGCTGGCAACAGCAGGATGCTGTTTGAGACACCTACAGTAGATATTGGGATGCGGTGGCAGCAATGTTTGGTTAAGCATAAGTGCAGAGAAATCAGACAATAAAGTGTAAGGGGATGGTGATGATATGTTGTGTAGGTGGATGCATCATAGGGTTCCACAAAATGCTTATGATAAGTGTGATGAAAGTAAAAGGCAGTGGGTGATTATAGATGCTAATATGTGACATACTTAGTGGCATCTAGATGAAACGTAACACAAATAGGTAAATATAATGGTATAGAAAGAGAGAAAGAAAAAAAAAATGAGCACATGATGCAAATGTATCATTTTCAGTGATATGTTATGAAATTTCTCACAGAACCAGTACACCAACGTGATACTTTACCTTGACATACAGGTACTTACAGTGGTGTCATCCAGAGGGGAAATATATACATTCTTCTTAACAAGTGAAACAAGTATGCTTTTAGTGGGCTAGGAAGGTCTAAGCTTCTCCACTCCTCTGGTGATAGCGACGAGCAAATTCTGATAGTGACAGTGACATGCCTTGATGACAGCACCCCAGAAAATGAGCTATGGTGTGGATTCATCCCTCCAAACTCAGACTGAACGATTCTGAATCATCATGTAATTTAGCAATAGAGACGAAATGCTATCATCTTTATTATTGTTGTATGAAACATTGACATAGGATGATGTAGCTGGAACGGATCATGATTAACGCTGATTTTTGCAACAGCTCTATTTCCTGAAATATGACATTACAAACAAAAAAAAAAGTTTAGAAAAGCTTCCCTAATAATAAGCTTACAAAATTTTATTTGATAGCTGCTGGAATGCCTGGGTTGGCAGGGGTCTGGAAAGGTTGGCCTGTACCAACGTTGGAACTCAAAATGCATTGTGATTAGAACCATACCTTCTTGAACAAATTCCTGTAAGATCATTCACTGAAATATCTGAGCTACTTAATCCAGGTAAAATTGAAGTCTCGGGTCCTACCAGGGCGAGCCCAAGTAATCCCAAAATGCTAATAAGTAGCTGAAAGTAAGTTGCATCATAATGTGTTATAGTGGATATTATGAAATATGTAGCAAATGCGTGATTATGGCAATGAAAGAGGAACCAGGCTTCTCTAATGCCATCTTTGCTACAGACTGCTCTGTATCTTTGCATCACCTTCAGCTGGGGTATTGATGTTTTGATTTGGGTACCATTTTATTCAAAATATGTTGAAAAGTCATCTCAAGTGCCTTATCTGTAATAAGGACTGATGTTGGTATGTTTTCCACATAGAGCCTCCTTGATGGTCGAGTGGCTTCTGCAAGCTGAACAACATCTTCTGAGGCATTATTTTCCACTGAGGATGCAGCATTTGTAGTATCTCCATTATAACTGGGTATGAAACAGGAAGAGCTCGCTGCCATGGTTAAGAGAATTGTCGGACTTCTATGCCCAATGATAGTTAAGCAGACGCCTCTGTTGCGAGTCCACCCCTAACTGGAATACAAAATTTCTAATTCACTCAATAAATTCAATTATGGAAATCATTTGAATGGAATAGAATCATACCTGACAGAATTCATCAGTCATCGGTAAGAGTTCTTACTCAAGGCAGCAGCTTCTAAGCTTGTAGGAAATTTTATTTTCTCTCAGTTCAGTGTCATCCTCAAATCACAATCACAAACTAAAGAGCATTTTACCCTTTTTATATGATGCAAGTTTTCCAGCAAATTCATCTTTCGAACATGAGATCTTCAGATTTTTACAGGATTTGACTAAAATGAACATGATTAAGCTGAAACTGCTGTGGAAGATGTGTTTTTATTGTAACAAACGAATTTCTTCCTCCATACAATATTTTTTTTTATGGTCGCACTTCATCCTTGGCCACTAACATTGGGCAAATGAATTAATCTTATAACTTCCCGACTGCAGTGACTTTTAATGAACACAATTTTATTCAGGCATATTTAATCCCAGAACTTTTGTTAACTATTTGAGCAATGAAAGCCTATTTGAAGAGTGTTATAAGTCTGAGAGTACTTTTGTGGTATATGATCTAAAAAAAATTTATTCCCTTCAGGATTTTTACATACCTCAACTTTGAAAATCAACTTGAGAAGCAAAACTAACTTGGTTGGTTCTTCGAGGATCTGCCATCTTCAACAGAGAAATACGTGAAGGGATTCACCTATACACAGAGGTGAAATTGAACTAATGGAGACAAACCGGATTATGATGTAAAACCAAATTAGAATTTGCCAATCTTCAGCCCTAACATGAAGGATCTCCAGCATGCTCATATGGATCGTGACCCATGACTGTCTAGTTTAGAGAAACCAAACTATTATGACATGCTCCCTTTGTATTGACGACATACCAAATATAAGAAAAACATGCTATTTATTTATTTTATTTTATTTTTGCAGAAACAGAAATAGGAAAATTTTTCTTTGATATAAACTAAAACCTGTAACCATGAAGATACTTACTTGTATCCAAGCATTCGATGAAGCATTTGACAACTCTTACTGGTCTTATGAGGGAATTTTCATTCACCTCATTGCTTGATATCCTCAAACCCTCTGCTCATGCACCATCACAAGCAAAGGATTTAATAAAGCCCCTATTGCTATCTACCAAGGTCATGCTACCCCCTCTTTCAGATCACTTATTCTTCATTGGGCATTTTTAATTCTAACAGAATTCGATAACAACTCTACTGCCGTTCTCTGGGTTTGATTCCGAAGACCTGGAAATCATTCTTGGTAAATGATTATTTCAATAGGGTATGAATCGTGAGAGGCTGGGGAGAAATTTTGATGGAGTTTCGGCATCGACTGATTCTTATCAACTAGTCGATCTCTCACATTTCCCTGTCATAACTGCTTAACAAGGTATTCTTAGCAGCGAATCAATTCTCAATGAATCGACCCCTGTGAGTTAATTTATGCTGAGTAAAAAGGTAAATGATGAAGTCTGGGCATTGTAATTCCTCATCGACGCAACAGCTTACTGCCTCGATTGGTAATGTTCACAACAGATGTATAGGTAACAACACATGAGTGAGAATTAATGGTAACAGAGAATCAGTGTAAAAAAAAAACATGAAGATCGCAATCCCAACAAAATAAAAGATAACAAAACATAGAAAATACGCATGAAAAATGCAGAGATATGAACAAATGCTTAAAAAATTGGCATGTCGCATGGGTAGTGCGAATAAATCCAGTGAACACAATACATTGTTTACGGATTGTAATAACACTTGAGGATAATCGAAACATGAAAAGACGATCAGAATCCAAACAGTCAATAACAGTGAAAATAAGAGATAATGAAACCCAAGAAACCAAAGAAAACTTTAATAAAAGAAAGAGGATGTTGGAACGGGGATTCCATTTACTGTAGCAGTAGGGTGGGTCGATCTTGCTATATGCAGATCGATCCCACCTTCAATGCATTTAAAAAAAAAAAAATCAAAATCTGAATGATAAGGTAAAAGTTTCTATAAACAAAAAAAAAAAAGGGAAGAAAGACTGAAATATGGTAAATCAACAAGAAGAATAAGCAATATAAAAAAAGGAAAAGATGGGCCACTTACCTTCGATTTCTTTTACTGGAACTGAGAAATCTTCTGGTTGATCAGAGGAGAGGCTTCAAGAAGAGCGTAATAAAAAAGGGAAAAGGAGATCTGAAGGAAGCAGTCGAGAGGAAGGAAGAAAATGGGGAGGTGAAAAGCGATAAAAAGAGGAAAGGAAGACTGATAGGAATAAGAGGAAAAGGGAGGAAGAAGTATGAGGCAGTGAAGGGGTAAAGACGGATCGTGAAGAAGAAAGGAAGGTGCTGGTGTAAGAACGGATCGGGAGAAGAGGCCCATGCATGCTTCTCTTAAAGGGAGAGGAGGAGGATTCTGTTGGGGGATGAGAGGCTGAAGATGAAGCTGTTGGCGATGGGTGGCTTGCGGAGGAGGAGATGGAGGTTTGTTGCAGATGGACGGTGGCTGGAGGCTTCGAGAACTGGTTGGAGGCACATGGGTGCTTCCGGAAGGCTATGGAGAGGGGCCATCGGCCATGGAGGTTCGAGGGTGAGAGAGGGAGAAGGCGAGAGTTAGGGTTTTCAAAACCCTAACTCGACTCTTAAACAAAAATAAAGTTTTTCACAAAAGGGGCCTCTTTAAAAAGTTTTTTTTTCCAAAACGGGTTTCCAAAAACCATTTTTTTGAAATTTCCTTCATTTATTTCTGATTTTTTTTGTGCTTTTCTCAATATTTTTCTTTTGTATTTTTGGAATGAAAATCTAAGATTTTACGAGAAAACAAAGATTAAACACTAATTTTTTTGTATTTTTCTGAGAAATATTTACAAAAGTATTTTTCTGAGAATTTCAAACCATTTCGGGGAAATTTCTTCAGAAGAATGGGTTCAAACCCGAGTTTTGAGAAAATGTTCGAGTTTTGGAACTCGAATCGAGAAATACAACATGATGGATCCAAACGGATGCCGGATGGATTGTTTGAGCTATTTAAAAACTATTTGTGGTATTTTCTGTAATTTTAATTTAAAAGTTGGACAATGAGACTAAGATTTGGATCTGGACAATGGATCTGGATCCGAAATCGAGTCAAACATATAAAACAAATTTAATTTCAGTAAAACTTGATAAATGAACTGGAATTTAGATTTAAAAGTGGCTCAATTGCTTAGAAAATAATATCAGGGGCAAAAAGGGAATATTTAAAAGATTTTGAAAAATTTGGGGTGTTCACACCCATTGGGTTCACGCACCAAATGTATCCGGTGTGTGAAAAACTTGGATATTGAGATAGCTGGGCAACACTTTCCTACTGACGCCATCCTGATCGATATGATACAGTATAATGTCATTATGGGAATGAATTGGTTGGCTGAAAATAATGCCAAGATTCTGTGCCGCGAGGGCAGAGTGATTCTATCTCGACCCGGATTGCCTAAGATGGAATACCGGTTATCCAAACCAGTTCTACAAAAAAGGCTCACATCAGCACTTAAGGTACAAAAATACCTTAGGAAGGGTTGTGTGGCCTTCCTGTTGAGTCTCTCGATGGAAAAATTCAACGACCAGCCCCTTGAGAGTTTGGAAGTGGTGCAAGAGTTTCCCGATGTATTTTCTGAGGAATTGCCAGGACTTCCGCCACTTCGTGAGGTTGAATTTGGAATTCAATCCTTACCTGAAATATCGCCAATATCCAAAGTCCCGTATCGAATGGCGTCAGATGAACTCAGTGAGTTAAAATGTCAGTTGAAAGAACTGATGAAACAAGGGTTCATCCGTCCGAGTGTATCACCGTGGGGCGCTCTGGTGCTGTTTGTAAAGAAGAAGGATGGATCCCTTCGGTTATGCATCAATTATCGGATGCTTAACCAGGCAACAGTTAAAAATAAGTACCCGTTGCCTCGGATTGAGGACTTATTCGATCAGCTCAGAACAACGAGAGTGTTCTCCAAGATTGACCTCAGGTCTGGGTACCATCAGCTTAGAGTTAAGGAAGAGGATATACCTAAGACTGCCTTCAGAACGAGATACGGCCATTATGAGTTCGTAGTAATGCCCTTTGGACTCACTAATATGCCTGCTGCCTTTATGGATCTAATGAACCGGATATTTAGACCATATTTGGATAGCTTTGTCATTGTCTTCATCGATGACATTCTCGTATATTCAGAGAACAAGGAACAACATGTGGAGCACTTGAGGATCGTCCTGAAAACCCTTCAGGATAACCAACTCTATGCTAAGTTTTCAAAATGTGAATTCTGGCTAGATAAAGTGATGTTCCTTGGCCATGTGATCTCGAAAGATGGAATCGCAGTGGATCCTGCGAAGGTGGAAGCTGTGATGGACTGGAAGCAGCCAGAAAATATCACTAAGGTCCGTAGCTTCCTTGGACTTGCCGGATATTATCAGAAGTTCATACAAGACTTCTCCCGAATCGCCGTACCCATGACGAAATTGTTGAAAAAAGGAGTCAAGTTCGAATGGACTGATCAGTGTAAGGAATGCTTTGAGATTCTCAAACACTGCCCCTGTCCTTACCTTACCTTTTGGTCAGGGAGGCTTCGTTGCTTATACCGATGCCTCGAGAACAGGTCTGGGTTGCGTGTTGATGCAGCATGGCAAAGTAATCGCCTATGCATCATGACAGTTGAGAGTCCATGAGAAAAACTATCCAACCCACGATCTTGAGCTTGCCGCGGTGGTGTTCGTGCTTAAAATCTGGCGACACTACCTATATGGAGAGAAATTTGAGGTCATGTCGGACCATAAAAGCCTAAAATACCTCTTTTCTCAAAAAGAACTCAATATGCGGCAACGGCGATGGCTGGAATTCCTCAAAGACTATGAATTCACGCTTTTCTATCACCCTGAAAAGGCGAATGTCGTAGCAGATGCCCTTAGTCGCAAGACTGTTGGCACTCTGGCCAGCCTCACCGGACAATGGAAGCTGATGGAGGATTTTGTCAGTTGGAAGCCAATCCTGGCTGATCCAGGAAAGATTCAATTGTCATGCCTGACGATCCATATCGAGATCCTCAATCACATCATAGCCGAACAGTTCAAGGATCCCCAGTACTTGGAATTAAAAGCTCGTGCTAAAAAGGATGATACTTTCTTTCATTTAAAAGAAAATGGAGGAATATGGATGGAAGAAAGGATTTGGGTTCCAAATAACCCTGAGCTAAGACAGGTAGTACTCCAGGAGGCTCATAGTAGCAAATACACTATCCACCCTGGAGGTACGAAAATGTTTTGAGACTTGCAGAGAAAGTACTGGTGGAGGGGTATGAAACGTGATGTGGCTACGTTTGTCTCAAAATGTTTGATCTGCCAGCAAGTAAAAATCGAGCATTAGCGCCCTGGCAGAAAAATGCAACGGATCGAGATTCCGGAATGGAAATAGGAAGGCATTACGATGGATTTCATCGTTGAATTGCCTCGATCCAAGAGACAAGATGATTCAATATGGGTGATCGTGGACAGACTCACCAAGTCTGCTCACTTCCTGCCAATCAACACCAAATATTCAACTGAACGATTGGCGGAAATCTACATTCGAGAAATTGTTAGACTCCATAGAGTGCCGATATCGATCATATCTGATCGTGACATGAAGTTCACCTCTCATTTCTGGGAGCAACTTCAGAAAGCCCTAGGGACGAAACTCAAGTTCAATACAACATTCCATCCCCAAACAGATGGGCAATCAAAACAAACCATACAAACTCTTGAAGATATGCTAAGAGTCTGTATGCTGGAATGAAAGGGTGATTGAGATTCCCAACTAGCGTTGGCTGAATTTGCTTATAATAATATCCACCACGCTAGCATTGGGATGACACCGTATGAAGCCTTGTACGGGCGACCCTGTCGATTACCAATCCATTGGGGTGAAGTGGGTGAGCGAACCTTGGACTCGCCCATTTTGTTGCAGCACTACACTGAGCAGGTATACATGATCAGAAAGAAGCTACTGACTGCTCAGAGCCGACAGAAGAGCTACGCAGATCAACGACGTAGGGAGCTCACTTTTGTGGTTGGAGATAAGGTTTTTATCAAGGTCTCTCCAACCAAGAGTGTATTCCGTTTTGGAAAGAAGGAAAAGCTCAACCCCAGATTCGTTGGTCCCTTCGAAGTTTTGAGCCGAATCGGAGAGACTGCCTACCGTGTAGCATTGCCACTGCAATACGCTGTTATCATCGCAAAATTTTTACTTTTGCGAGTCAAACTGACCTTTGAAAAAGATTTTGAAAATAACTCGCCTCCGTTTTAAAATGCGGGAAAATTCCGTAGAATGGGACTTGCCTGTCGGTACGAGGTTCGACCGTTCCTGCCACCTTTAACAGGGGTAATCGAACCAAGGATCAATCTACTGCTCTGCTCTATTCAACTTGTCTAAATCATATTCTAATTTCTAAATGCACATAGAATCAGGCATGTGCTATGAATTTTCTGAAAATGCACATTTGAAAATATGATGTTTGCTTTGAATAACTGAAACACTTAGAATAGATATCACATGGAAAATCGTGAATTGGGATTTGAAATGTACTTCTGAGAAAAGTAAAAATCGATTTCTGAAGAATTGTAAGGATTTTGTGAAAATCGACTTTAAGAAATATGAAATAACTTTGGAAAACTTGATTTCTTTGAATCAGAACTCTGAAATTGAAAATATAACTTAGAAAATCGAATTCGGAACTTGGGAAATTCTTGAAATATCATTGGCAAATCAATATTTTGAGAAAATCGATTTTTGAATAAGACTTAGAGGATTTTGAGAAAATGAACTTCTTTGAATTGAGATTTGAATTGGAATTGGCAAATGCATGAAATGAATGAATATGGATTTGAGGAATTGAGAAATACTTTTTGTATTTTTGAGAAATGCAGTGCGTTTTGAAGTTAGCCAAAGAGTGTAGGCTGAATGTGGCTAATGTGAAGATCATAAATCTGAGTATCATTCATATTCTGACTATGGCCATAAATACGAATTCCACCAAGTTTATAAACTTCATAAAAGCTAGTGTATGTGCCATTCGTGTAGACCATAGTGAATTAATAAAATGTGCATGAATAATGCATTCATAGCAGTTATATATCAAAATTTAAACTATATGAAATGCAAATCCTAATCTATGCAGGAATTTAAATTCTTATTCCAAAGTTTACATTTAATTTACATCACTATTAAAATTTAAATACATGAAATTAAAATCTTCAATGTACCTGCAAAACTAGAAAACTTTGTTAGTAATGATATGTTGGCTTTTCTAGGTTTATCCAGTAATATCTAGAAATTACTGGATTTTGCTAGACATAAGCCTTTTCCACGATTCCCTTAAATCAAAATTGATAAAATAAGAAATAAAATTGAATAAATAACAAAGATAAGATATGAAATTTCGAAATTGGGTCAAAATAACCAAAATACCCCTAATAACAAGACTATGGCCTTGAAATTAAGGTTTTTAGAAAGATATTTGGTAAATGCAAGTTTTGAAATACAAATGAAAATAAATCAAACTAAATATGATGTCACATGATTAAAAATATGAAAATTAGGGTTAGGGATTTCGAAATTGAGGTCAAATGACCAAATTTCCCCCGATAGCAAAACTATGGCCTTGAAATCAGGTTTTTTAGAAAATATTTTTGGTAAAACTTAGGTTTTATGCACTAAATGAAATCAAATGAGCATCAAATTAAATATAAAGCATCCTAATATGATTATGAACATTATTAAACCCTAAAAATACATGCTTATACACGAAAATCCAAGAATATTACAAATTTTGTGATTTTTTACAGTGTTTTGGAATTCTTCGGGTGCCCTGTTTTGTAGTTCAAGCCATTCAAGTATCAAACGGATTCTAAAAATCCTAAAAATTGGTACCTGCACTCGGTATAACCCTAATATCAAATTAGAATTATAAAAAAAAAAAAATTGGCATTAAATGAATCCGAAAATAGCATCAAACCCTAAAAATATGCTATTTTTGACCTAGTTCACCAATCAGTCTCAGTCCAGGACCCAAACCAGGGATCAAACCTCCATGGAAATATATGAAATTTTACAGAGAACAAATAGACAAAACAACAGAACTTTTCCTTTTTACAGATCTGAAAAAGCCTTTAAAACCAGGGAGATACCTATCCGACAATCCGGACTTGAATATATTGATTTTAACTTTGGTCCTGACTGATAGTTTCAATTGAAAATTCCGCGATAAATAGAAGTACTCATTAAAAATATCTGATATTTTCACAGTAAACAGTTGACAGAAAAATAACAATACTCACTTTTTACAGATCATGAATCGGATCTGTAGTTTGGAATTTATAAACAACACAAGTCTGATTAGGGTTTTGGAAAATCCTAACGAGTTTTAAATTGAAAATCAGAGTCTCTGTCAGAAGAAAAATACTAAACAGTAATAAAAAATTCTGAACATTTCACAGTAGACAGATCTAGTCAATGTGAATCCATGTCACTTTACAGATCTAAAATCGGATATAGGATGAGAAAAATATCATCACAGCAAGTTACCCTCTTGATTTTAACAACGATTTTAAAGATTTAAAACCCCGACTTGATATCTGATTTTTCTGACAGAGTTCCCGAAATCCAAAATCTCTGATTTTTTTACAGTAGTTCAATCACATATGCATGCATCACATATAAAAAAATCAGAAATAAAAAACAAGGATTTAAATCCGAAATAACATTATCTTTACTGTTCTAAACCTAAAACACACAGAAATATAAGAAACTATAAAAACTATGCATTAATTAATGTAAAACAATAAAATAAACCATAAAACAGTAAATAAAAATTATTTATATGCTGGAAAACGTGTAATAAACATGAATAAGCAAAGAAATAAATAAAATACAGGGAATCTATGGCTGGAATTTGCTTTCATCTTTGAAATCATGGATTTAACCCATTTAACGGGTAAATCTCACGTTTCGTCGGTTAAGAACATGAAAAACATACCTCTCATCTATTATAATGGATTAGAATCCTTGAAATCACCCTCAAACTGAGTTAGATCATCTTCTTGGGTCGATTTTGGGGTTCTTGGATGAAATCCATGGTTAAATCCATGAATACAAGAGTTTCCATGGTGAAATCTATTGAAAAATCATAAAAACTAATAAAATAATAATAAAATAATATTAAATAAACTCACCTTGGGGCTGCAGCTGCAATGGAGGAAGGTGGAGGTTCTGGAGAGGAGAGAGAGGCCACAAAAATTTGAGAGAAAAAGAGCCCTTTTTGACCTTTTGAAGTCCCCTATTTATAGGCTTTCAAAACCTCCTTAATTAGGGTTAATTAAGGAGTTTTATTTTTTTAGAACTCTTTCTAATAAATCCAACAAAAGGGGCAACGATTTTTTGGAGAATTATAGCCTAGGTGGGACTCTAATTAATCCCTAATTAGCCCCTAACTAAACCTAGAAAACCCCCAAATGTGATGCCACTTGGCATCTTCCACATTTGGTTTTTTAAAAACCTTTAAAAACACTAGTTTTAAAAACTAAACTTTAAAATGGGTTTTCAAAATGATATTAACTCTTCTAAACCCCTAACACTAACCAAGACACTGACTAACCCTAGTCTAGCCCTGACTTACTCGAATATGGCGCCACCCCGAGTGGGCCCTACTTGAGTTTTTCAAAAAGCGATTTTAAAACTTGAAATTGAAGGAGTTTTCAAAAGGATTTTCAAAAGCAATATTAAAATTAGAATTTTTGAAATGACATAGGGTTCTAACCAAGTCATAACTCCTCTGGATATGGTGCCAACTAAGTGGGCCCACATCGAGTTTTGAAGAATTTTGAAATAAACACTGAAAATGGTTTTGAAAAGGGGTTAAAATCAGTATTTGAAATTCAAGATCTTTGAAAATAAGGTATCAAGCGAACTGGAACTCCGAGTTAGAGTCCTGAACTCTTAGGATTCTGAGATTTTAGATTTTAGAATTCAAATGGAAGAGTTTTCGAAAGGTTTTATCAAAAACTGACGAAATAAGTAAAAAAAAAAACACAATCAGGGGTAGACTCCTAACTCGACCGACCTTTAAAATAGAGTCCTGAATTAACTAGACTCTGTAAAATGACCTAAATTTTGAAAACAATAAAAATGAAATAAAAACAGACTTCAAAACCGACTCCTGACTGGACTAGGACTCTGGAACAGAGTTCTAATCGGACTGAAACTCTAGATTTTTTTTGGTATTTTCTGAAAAACAGACGAAAGAACAATGTAAACAATGACAAGTATTGAAATAGAACAGAGTTCTGATTCAACTGAGACTCTGAGAACAGAGTCCTGATTGAACTAGGACTCTCAGATTTTTGGATTTTCTGATAAAACAAATGAAAGAATTTTGGAAAACAATTAAAAATGGGATGAAATTGAAGTTTTGGTTCAGAGTCCTGTTCTGATTAGGACTCTGAGAAAGAGTCCTGATTCGATCAGAACTCTAAAAAATTTTGGTTTTCTGATAAGTAAATGATGAAATTTAAGCAAAGCTTTTTGAAAACTAGTGAAAATGAAGTGAGAAAATCAATTTTGGATAGAGTCCTACTTCGATCAGGACTCTGGGGTAGAGTCCTGATTTGGTCAGGACTCCGAGATAAAACCTCAGAATTTTGAAATTCTTTGATAAAAGTGTAACAAATTTAATAAATGGAAAGATTTTTGAAAGATTTTCTCAAATTGAAATCAGGATCAGAGTCCTGATCCAACTAGGACTCTCTGAACAGAGTCCTGTTTTAACTGAAACTCTGAGTTTCTGACTCATTTTGAAAGATTTTAAAAGATTTGATTGAAAATTGATAAAAATAGTTGTAAAAGATTAGAGTCCCAATCCAATTGAAACTCTGAAGAAGAGTCCTGATCCGACTGGACTCTTGAAGAAGAGTCCTGATCCAACCAGGACTATGAGATTTTGGCCAAAACAGAAGATTTTAAAAGGTTTTCTTCAAAGACAGGTAAAAAGGTAGTGAAAAGTAGAGTTTTGATCCGACTAAGACTCTGGAAAAAGAGTCCTGATCCAATTAGGACTCTAAGTTTTTTGACATTTTTGATAAGTGAAGGAATCCAGAAGCGACACCACCTAAATGAGCCTCATCTGAGAATTAAAATTAATTGAAATTGAGTTTGAAATGAATCCAGATCGTTTTCTAAGAAAGTATTTCAAAATATAAGGTCCCGGGGGTTGGAAAATGACAGAATGTTGAATAAAAACCCAGGTTTTAAAATTGTTTTTGAAAGAAAAGTTTTAAAACTCAAATCTGGATTGAATGTTTTGAAAACAGGAGTGCTGGATCTCCAAAATGAGATGTAATGACCTTCAATGCTATGTAGTGCAATGAAATGGTATGCCTAATGCATGCAATGATATGCAATGACACATGAAATGTGAGCACTGGATGAGGGTGAAAATTTGGGGTGTTTACAGATGCCCCTCTTTGCTACTAAGCCGGTATAGGGCCGAGCTTAGTGGCAAAGAAAACATACCAAATTTGAACCATAAAATGCCCCAGTTAGATAAATCTGACTGGGTATGAAAGAATTAATTCAAAGGATGATGGTAGATATGAGATAGAGAATAAGTAGAAAATTTTACTTCAAAAAGAAATGAGATTCAGGTTTTGCCCTTAACCTGGATGGGACGAGAAATACCTCGTATGGAACGAAGCTCAGGTTTTGACCCTTGACCTGATTGGGAAGAAAATGGAATACCTCATCAAAGGAGGCCCATGTTTGTACCCTTGACCTGATTGGGCAGAAAATGGAATACCTCATCAAAGGAGGCTCAAGTTTGTACCCTTAACCTGATCGAGTAGAAAATGGAATACCTCATCAAAAGAGGCTCAGGTTTATACCCTTAACCTGATTGGGCAGAAAATGGAATACCTCATCAAAGGAGGCTCAGGTTTGTACCCTTAACCTGATCGGGCAGAAAATGGAATACCTCATCAAAGGAGGCTCAGATTTGTACCCTTAACCTGATCGGGCAGAAAATGGAATACCTCATAAAAAGAGGCTCAAGTTGGTACCCTTAACCTGATCGGATAGAAAATGAATGGAATCCTCGAAAGAAGAGACTGTGATGGAACCTTCGGATTTCCGCACAATGAATCCGATAGGGGTTTTGCAAAAGGAAGGAAATTGGGGTCCCTAAAGTTCGAAAAGTGATTGATTTTGGGCGTCTCATTGTTGAGACTAAATAGCTTTTGAAATTGCCTTTTGCTGAAATTGGTGGCTTAATCTCAAGCCGAAATTGGACTGTCTATGGTGGGACAGTGGGGACACAGGGAAGTGTGCGAATTTGAGAGCCCGTGCGTTCAGATTATACCAAAGAAGGGAAGGAATCTTGAAAACTCCCGTAATCAAGTCCTAAAAGGGATGGTGTCAAGATGCGCCAAATATGAACCTCAAGCTCTCGCTTTATGCAAGGATAGCTAGAAAATATTGTCAAAATGTTGAAAATTGTTGTTGATTCAAAATAATTGAAAATGATGCACATTATTTTGAAAGTATTCCCTCTTTTCTACCTGAAGTATTACCTCTGACTGGGCTTAACTCCGTAGAATCAAGATTCGAATTCAAATTGCTTGCGATTGGCTTTCTTTCAAGGAAGCTATCAATTTCCTTGATATGGACGGAAAAGAAAGTATTCTTGATATTGCGAGAGCTATTGGTGAAAGAATATTGATAAAAGAATTTCACAAAGTTAAAGAAGATTCTTGATAGATTCGGCAGTCTGTTATCCTGGGATTCTTTTCTCATGATGATCTTTCTGCACTCTTTTTTTTAGCAGATTGGAGCTCTCTCGGATTTCTCAGGAATTACATCATCCTTCATTTTGGAGATGTCCTAACTTGTCTCTCTCTTTTTTTTTTTGGAGGGGTACGTCACAAACTCCTTCATCTCAGAGATGTTCCAATCCTTCTTTTCTCTCAGGGATTATCATGATGATTATTGGCTCTTTGGTTGGGAATCTCTTGATGATAGCAGAAATTAAATATCTTTTAGGGTTTGTCGGTAGGCTCATCACACTCGCCTTCATCTCGACGGTGATCTGAACTTTCCCTGGAAGGATCCGTCACAAACTCCATCATCTTGGAGATGATCCAAATCTTCTTTGGCCCCGGGGGTCGACTCGCTTAATTCGCCTTCATCTTGACGACAATTGAGAGATCCCTTTTGCAGATATTTAATTGCAGCTTAAGTGATTGAGGAGATATGAAAATTAAGTGGATTTTTCTGTATCACCCAGGATATTTCGACTGCTTTATTTTTCAAGAATGATCTTTAAAACCGTGCCATTGACTGCGATCAATATCAATCACTTATGGCTTTGCAACAACATTGAGTATTCTTTGCTGGCCATATCGAGGATTTATTCTGCATCCTTTTGGTTGGCCAATAGAAAGATTTTGAATTTTGAATCATTTTTCGCGAAAGCATTGTCCTTTCGGAAGTAATACTGGAGGTATTCTGAAGTAATAATTTTGTGCAATAAAGATTTTTGAAATCAACAAATATTTAATGACAAATTGGCAAAATTTTCTTGAAATCCTTTGTGAAAGCGAGCATTTGAAGCACAACGCAACACATCCATGACAGAAATTCTCTTCTCTTTTCCCCAAAGGAGACGATTTAGAATTTGGAATTAGGAATTACTCCTCTCCTTTCCCCAAAGGAGAGACTCAGAAATTGGAAATAGGATATTGGATGACCTGGAGATCGAAATTGAGAATTGGTTTACTGGGAGCGACATGGGTTCCGTAGGGATTCATCCTAAGAACGACATTGGTTCAATTGAGAACGACATTAGTTCAATAGGGATTCAGCCTAAGAACGACATTGGTTCAATTGAGAACGACATTGGTTCACTGGGAACGACATGGGTTCAATAGGGATTCAGCCTAAGAACGACATTAGTTCAATGGGAAACGACATGGGTTCAATAGGGATTCAGCCTAAGAACGACATTGGTTCAATTGAGAACGGCATTGGTTCACTGGGAACGACATGGGTTCAATAGGGATTCAGCCTAAGAACGACATTGGTTCAATTGAGAACGACATTGGTTCCGCAAGGGTTCGACCTACGAACTATCAATTCCATAGGAATTAAACCTAAGGATCATAGCTTAAGAAGGAATGATTCCAACTTGTGAGCTTTGAATGGACCAGGTGCTAAACTGGGTTTTTGAGGGAAGATTCGAATCGGAATTCAACTCTTCAAGGAAAACTAGATGAATTGGACTTTGAAAGAAAATTCAAGTCGGAACTTGGATTTTCTAGACCAACTCTGAAGGAAAAGAAAACTCGAGTCGGAACCCGAATCTTTGAAGGAAAACCAGGTCAATTATGGAAGGAAAAGAAATCCGAGTCAGAACTCGAATCCTGAAGGAAAGGTAGATCAATTTGGAAGGAGAAGAAATTTGAGTCGGAACCCAAATCCCGAAGGAAACTAGATTAACTAGAAGGAAAGAAGATTCGAGTCGGAACTCGAATCCTGAAGGAAAACTAAACCGGTTAAAAAGAAAAGAAATTTGAGTCGGAACTCGAACTCCTAAAGGAAAACTAGATCGATTTGAAGAAAAGGAAATTCGAGTCGGAACTCGAATCCCAAAGGAAAACTAAACCGGTTAGAAGGAAAAGAAATTTGAGTCGGAACTCGAACTCTTGAAGGAAAACTAGATTGATTAGAAGGAAAGGAAATTCGAGTCGGAACTTGAATCCCAAAGGAAAACTAAACCGGTTAGAAGGAAAAGAAATTCGAGTCGGAACTCGAATTCCTGAAGGAAAACTAGATCGATTAGAAGGAAAGGAAATTCGAGTCGGAACTCGAATCCCAAAGGAAAACTAAACCGGTTAGAAGGAAAAGAAATTTGAGTCGGAACTCGAACTCCTAAAGGAAAACTAGATCGATTAGAAGGAAAGAAAATTCGAGTTGGAACTCGAACCTCAAAGGAAAACTAAACCGATTAGAAGGAAAAGAAATTTGAGTCGGAACTCGAATTCCTGAGGAAAACTAGATTAATTAGAAGGAAAGGAAATTCGAGTCAGAACTCGAACCTCAAAGGAAAACTAAACCGGTTAGGAGGAAAAGAAATTCGAGTCAGAACTCGAATTCCTGAGAAAAACTAGATTATTTAGAAGGAAGGGAAATTCGAGTCAGAACTCGAACCTCAAAGAAAAACTAAACCGGTTAGAAGGAAAAGAAATTCGAGTCGGAACTCGAATTTCTGAGGAAAACTAGATTAATTAGAAGGAAAGAAAATTCGAGTCGGAACTCGAACCTCAAAGGAAAACTAAACCGGTTAGAAGGAAAAGAAATTCGAGTCGGAACTCGAATTCCTGAGGAAAACTAGATTAATTAGAAGGAAAGGAAATTCGAGTCGGAACTCGAATCTTCTAGACCAATTGCCAAATTTGCAAGAAAATTTTAAGTAGAAGTTCGAACTTTTAAAGGAAAGCCAAGCGAATTGGATTTGAAAGAAAATTCGAGTCGGAACTCTGATTTTCTAGACCAATTCTGAATTGGATTTGGAAGAAGATTCGAATCGGAACTCGACTCTTCTAGACCAATTCTAGAATCTGGAGCAAAAAAAATTATACGAATTGGATTTGTAAGAAAATTCAAGTCGGAACTTTGATTTTTCTAGACCAATTCTGAATTGGATTTGGAAGAAGATTCGAATCGGAACTCGACTCTTCTAGACCAATTCTAGAATCTAGAGGAAAGAAAATTATACGAATTGGATTTGTAAGAAAATTCAAGTCGGGACTTGGATTTTCTAGACCAATTCTGAATTGGATTTGGAAGAAGATTCGAATCAGAACTCGAATCTCCTAGACCAATTCAAGACATTTAAAGGAAAGAAAAGTTGATAAGTATAAAGATGACATTTGGGACTAGTTCAACTAGTACGAGCATCAGATTTTGGAAGAGTACCAGTACGAGTACTGGATTTTGGAAGATTACCAGTACGAACACTGGGTTTTAAAAGGTTACCAGTACGAGCACTAGGTTTTTAAAAGATTACCAGTATGAGTACTGGGTTTTAAAAGATTACCAATACGAGCACTGGGTTTTAAAAGATTACCAGTACGAGCACTGGGTTTTAAAAGATTACCAATACGAGCACTGGGTTTTAAAAGATTACCAGTACGAGCACTGGGTTTTAAAAGGTTACCAGTACGAGCACTAGGTCTTAAAAGGTTACCAGTACGAGCACTGGGTTTTAAAAGATTACCAGTACGAGCATTGGATCTTAAAAGATTACCAGTACGAGCACTGGGTTTTAAAAGGTTACCAGTACGAGCACTGGGTTTTAAAAGATTACCAGTACGAGCACTGGGTTTTGAAGGGTCATCAATTGACGATGACTTGGACGACTTGCCGGGGTCTCAGGATTTATCCCTTATCCTGAATGGGTGGTTCAATGCAAATTGATGCAGACGAATGCAAATGAATACATGCAAATGCAAATGAATGCAAAATGATGTAAATGGATGCGCATGCATGCAAAATGAGAGATATATTTGATCCTACCTGCATACAGAGAGTTTTGAAGCTAATTTTCAAAATAATGCCCCAGTGTAATGGGGGAAGAAGATTTTGAACAAAAGAATAAATGATTAATGTTCGAAGAACGTTCTCTGAAGGTGACAAGACAACTGACTTTTGATTGATTTAGGAGAGACTCTGAAGAGATCATTCTTCATGAAAGAACATTTTACAGAGAAGAAGAATAAAAGGTGGCACCGAGCTTGCGGGAAAAATAGACAGCTTTATTGATGCATTGAAGGAAAGTGACAAATCAAGGAAAGACAAACGGGATTGTATCCTCCCATAAAAACAAGACAATAAATTGGAAAAGCACTAATGTTATCAATTTCTGGAATGATTGAGGGAAAGCATGATCAGGATGATTGGTCCTTCTTTCCATCTTTAATGAGGAGATCCTTGTCAATGCCGTCTTGAATAATATTTTTAAAGACAAAGCAGTACTCGGTGTCGTGACCCATTGTCTGGTGAAATTTGCAGAACTGATCTTTAAACCTTCCCATGGTCACAGCAGGATCCGCTATCTTGGGGAGTCTAACCGTCCCTTTAGCTATCACATATCCCAGAACTTGCTCAAGTGGTTGTTCTAAGGGAGTAAAGTCACGTTTAAAACTCCAGTTGTCGTGCTTTGACTTTTCTTGAGGTCTCGACCCTTGCTCAAAAGATCGCTAAGGTTGCTTATCATACTGGGGAATCGACTCACCTTTTTGCTCATTTTTGCTGAGGTTTGGTTCCCCTAGGCCAGAGCTGTGATCTTTCACATTTTCCTTATAATGGTTCTTGTTGTTGCTGGTAGAGTAGGCAAAATGGGTTTTCTTGTTAGATTCCTGCTGACTGCTGCTTTTGGTGAACATGAAACCTTCATAAGATCCATTTTTCATACTCAACTCAATCCATTCAGCTCGTTCTGTCAGTTCTATGAAGCTCTTTGATGGAGATGTAGAAATCAGTCCCCTCAGGGGTTGCGAGAAGTTGCTCAGGATCAAAGATAGTGCGTGTCCTTCTGCTATTGGCTCACGCATCTTATTGGAAGCGGATCTCCATCTATGAATGAAATCCCTGGCCTTCTCATTTTCCTTCTGCTTTATCTGAATCTGCTTAGTACTGGCTTCGGCTTGCTCTGCTAGCATCTTACTCATCATATTTTTGAACATGACGTACATCTGGGGATCTACGTCATCTTCTGCTTGCTGACCTTGACTACGGGGTGAGTCCATTTCCTCTTTTGAAGCGACTGAGTATGCGACGCCTTCAACTGATAGGGTTTTCTTTCCGGACCTTGTATGAACCATCGAGTATCACGAGTGTTCTTTTCGAAAGTTGTTGATGCTCTCTGCAAGGTAGAATTGATGGTTAGGTTCTTGAAGGAAATTTGGTTTGGAGGAAAATATTTATTGAGAATTTTGGTAGACAATTGAAAGAGTATCCCATTACTAGGGATTGAGTCGTCGCTGGGATTACGACAATTGCGCTGCTATTCCTTTGCAAAACTAAACAACCAAAAAATATGCCTTGTTACCTAGGCGAGGTCGTCAAACCAAGATAGGATGAAATTTAAAGGAATTTTATTGAAGAAAAAGACATGATTTTATTAATAATAGACTCGACAAAGGGGAGGGGGACGGACAATTTTCCACCACTCCTGATAATCAGAGGACACTTGGAGACCAGGAAAAATAGTGAGAGTGACAAAAGAATCCCAGCCATGTCTGGCAGAATGATATGCTCCGGACCACTGATCTGATGCGAGGTCGAATTCTGGCAGAACCCCTGCTAGTGGGCGAATCTCTACGCGCTTCTGCCTCTGAGAGAACTGTCTGATACACCGCTCCGGATGATAGTATGTGCAAGAAAAGGAACCAAGTAGCCTGAATCGCTTACCATATGCATAAGTATATTTGGGAGGTGATTCCTGACGATCAAAGTAGTCCCATACGACTTCTTCCTCCTGAAGGTTGTCGATCAAGAATCGGTATCGCGCAACTGGCAGAAGCTTTTCACCATTGTATCTGAAGGAACTGACTCGGACTGGCACATGCCGGAGGAACCAAGACTGCAACACGTAGGTGCACCCTTCGACTAGAATTGATTATCCGAGTGCGAAATGAGTCAACCCTCGGTATAGAAAGGCGAATGCGGCCATGGCAATCGAGAGGCGGCTGGTCTGTCGACTTCCCCATCTCCTTAGAAGCTGAACTATTCTGATATCCATATAATTCCGTCCATCTGGAAAGAGAGCGAGTCCCACAGTGCACAGAACCATCGCATGCTGAATTCTTTCTCAAGGTGTTCGAGACAACGAACTGACTTCTGCAAATGTCCCATACTGTCTATAGATTTTGAGCAGGTCCACATATTCGTTTCCATCCTCCTCTATCAGAGGCCAAGACTTGCATCCCGTCATGCGAGCTAAGGCATCTTTAGGGTCCAGACCCTTAACATTAATCAGAAACTGTTTCTCCAATGGGTCTCCAGGCTGACCGGCTGGCTCGGGTAATCCCATAATCTCTGAAAATTCATCTATCAGCACCGTCATCTCGCCCCACAGGAACCAGAAGGTAGAAGTGCTCAGATTCCACCGCTCTGCATGGATCAAATTGCCATTGACTGTCTGCTTTCCGACTGCGGACGCCAGTTCTAGCCCACAATCGTCCAAGTGGTCCAGAAACATACGAGAGAAGTTCTTGAACCATAGGTAGTACCACCGGGGAAAGAAGGATCCGGTGCTGAGAACTCGATGCTCGGGAAGACTTTGTCGCACCTCGTAGGAGATGTGACCCTCAGGAAAGACTGAATCAAGCTGACTGGATGCCATCAGACTGGAAGACATGGAAATTGGAATAAGACTTGGGAAAATACAGGAATTTTGAAAGAGAATTGTAGGCAGGATAAAATGAAGCATAAATTCGAGATCCAGAAGAAAGTGAGGATGGAAAATCACCTGGAGTTTTGAAGGAAATTAAGGGAAATTTGGAAAATCGTCTAGGGTTTGATGAAATATGAAGAAATAAATGGAAAATGAAGTATTTGAAAAATCGTCCAAGGTTTAAAACATGGACAGTACATGGACATAGATTGGGGAATTTTGAGAAAATCGTCCAGTATTCTAGAAAATTGGAAAAATATGGAAAATAAAAGGAAATGACTATAACATATTCAATCACATTCTGCACAAACAAGTATGCACATACAACATTCCCTAAAAGCTGACTCTAGATGTACAAATTTTGAAATAGCTGTAGGACCTTAATCCTAACTCTAAGGTTCAGATCAACGGTATCCAATCCAGTTATGCCTATATACTCAAGCCAAGGCTAGATGTACGTGGCATAAAATCAATTCCTCCGGTTCTAGGTTCAAGTTTTCCAACATCCTTGAGCACTTGCCGATATACGTTGGACTATGACCCTTGGTACGTGGCAGGGGGGGTTTTACCCAAATAGGTGGCCCAGTTGTGAGGCTCTGTCCCAAACTATGGTTCTGGAAAAGATCCCAGCAACGTGAAGACCGGGACAATATAGGTAGGGTAGTTTTTGAAAAATATGAGCACATGCAATCAAATCAGAAGGCTCTAAGTCCTAAAGAGATAGAAATTTTGAAATATTTGAAGAAACAAACATTGTTTTCAATCAAACCTAGATTGAGGAGGGTTGTATTAGACCTAAGTCTATGTGAGCATGAAAATTTCCTCCTCAATATGGTCCTACCAAACCATACCTAGTCTACATGCATTTCATGTCAGCTGGGTTCAAGCCTTACATTCCATGGAAATCGATTTTGACAATTTGAACTAAGTAGAGCATTAAATTGATCAGGCGAAGACAGAGTCCCATCACGGTCGCCAAACCTGTTATCATCGCAAAATTTTTACTTTTGCGAGTCAAACTGACCTTTGAAAAAGATTTTGAAAATAACTCGCCTCCGTTTTAAAATGCGGGAAAATTCCGTAGAATGGGACTCGCCTGTCGGTACGAGGTTCGACCGTTCCTGCCACCTTTAACAGGGGTAATCGAACCAAGGATCAATCTACTGCTCTGCTCTATTCAACTTGTCTAAATCATATTCTAATTTCTAAATGCACATAGAATCAGGCATGTGCTATGAATTTTCTGAAAATGCACATTTGAAAACATGATGTTTGCTTTGAATAACTGAAACACTTAGAATAGATATCACATGGAAAATCGTGAATTAGGATTTGAAATGTACTTCTGAGAAAAGTAAAAATCGATTTCTGAAGAAATGTAAGGATTTTGTGAAAATCGACTTTGAGAAATATGAAATAACTTTGGAAAACTTGATTTCTTTGAATCAGAACTCTGAAATTGAAAATATAACTTAGAAAATCGAATTTGGAACTTGGGAAATACTTGAAATATCATTGGCAAATCAATATTTTGAGAAAATTGATTTTTGAATAAGACTTAGAGGATTTTAAGAAAATGAACTTCTTTGAATTGAGATTTGAATTGGAATTGGCAAATGCATGAAATGAATGAATATGGATTTGAGGAATTAAGAAATACTTTTTGTATTTTTGAGAAATGCAGTGCATTTTGAAGTTAGCCAAAGAGTGTAGGCTGAATGTGGCTAATGTGAAGATCATAAATCTGGGTATCATTCATATTCTGACTATGGTCATAAATATGAATTCCACCAAGTTTATAAACTTCATAAAAGCTAGTGTATGTGTCATTCGTGTAGACCATAGTGAATTAATAAAATGTGCATGAATAATGCATTCATAGCAGTTATATATCAAAATTTAAACTATATGAAATGCAAATCCTAATCTATGCAGGAATTTAAATTCTTATTCCAAAGTTTACATTTAATTTACATCACTATTAAAATTTAAATACATGAAATTAAAATCTTCAATGTACCTGCAAAACTAGAAAACTTTGTTAGTAATGATATGTTGGCTTTTCTAGGTTTATCCAGTAATATCTAGAAATTACTGGATTTTGCTAGACATAAGCCTTTTCAATGATTTCCTTAAATCAAAATTGATAAAATATGAAATAAAATTAAATAAATAACAAAGATAAGATATGAAATTTCGAAATTGGGGTCAAAATAACCAAAATACCCCTAATAGCAAGACTATGGCCTTGAAATTAGGGTTTTTAGAAAGATATTTGGTAAATGCAAGTTTTGAAATACAAATTAAAATAAATCAAACCAAATATGATGTGACATGATTAAAAATATGAAAATTAGGGTTAGGGATTTCGAAATTGAGGTCAAATGACCAAATTTCCCCCGATAGCAAGACTATGGCCTTGAAATCAGGGTTTTTAGAAAATATTTTTGGTAAAACTTAGGTTTTATGCACTAAATGAAATCAAATGAGCATCAAATTAAATATAAAGCATACTAATATGATTATGAACATGATTAAATCCTAAAAATACATGCTTAAACACGAAACTCCAAGAATATTACAAATTTTGTGATTTTTTACAGTGTTTTGGAATTCTTCGGGTGCCCTGTTTTGTAGTTCAAGCCATTCAAGTATCAAACGGATTCTAAAAATCCTAAAAATTGGTACCTGCACTTGGTATAACCCTAATATCAAATTAGAATTATAAAAATAATTTTTTGGCATTAAATGAATCCGAAAATAGCATCAAACCCTAAAAATATGCTATTTTTGACCTAGTTCACCAATCAGTCTCAGTCCAGGACCCAAACCAGGGGTCAAACCTCCATGGAAATATATGAAATTTTACAGAGAACAAATAGACAAAACAACAGAACTTTTCCTTTTTACAGATCTGAAAAAGCCTTTAAAACCAGGGAGATACCTATCCGACAATCCGGACTTGAATATATTGATTTTAACTTTGGTTTTGACTGATACTTTCAATTGAAAATTCTGGTATAAATAGAAGTGCTCATTAAAAATATCTGATATTTTCACAGTAAACAGTTGACAGAAAAATAACAATACTCACTTTTTACAGATCATGAATCGGATCTGTAGTTTGGAATTTATAAACAACACAAGTCTGATTAGGGTTTTGGAAAATCCTAACGAGTTTTAAATTGAAAATCAGAGTCTCTGACAGAGGCAAAATACTAAACAGTAATAAAAAATTTTGAAAATTTCACATTAGACAGATCTAATCAATGTGAATCCATGTCACTTTACAGATCTAAAATCGGATATAGGATGAGAAAAATATCATCACATCAAGTTACCCTCTTGATTTTAACAACGATTTTAAAGATTTAAAACCCCGACTTGATGTCTGATTTTTCTGACAGAGTTTTCGAAATTCAAAATCTCTGATTTTTTTACAGTAGTTCAATCACATATGCATGCATCACATATAAAAAAATCAGAAATAAACAACAAGGATTTAAATCCGAAATAACATTATCTTTACTGTTCTAAACCTAAAACACACAGAAATCTAAGAAACTATAAAAACTATGCATTAATTAATGTAAAACAATAAAATAAACCATAAAACAGTAAATAAAAATTATTTCTATGCTGAAAATCGTGTAATAAACATGAATAAGCAAAGAAATAAAGAAAATACAGGGAATCCATGGCTGGAATTTGCTTTCACCTTTGAAATCATGGATTTAACCCATTTAACGGGTAAATCTCACGTTTCGTCGGTTAAGAACATGAAAAACATACCTCTCATCTATTCTAATGGATTAGAATCCTTGAAATCACCCTCAAACTGAGTTAGATCATCTTCTTGGGTCGATTTTGGGGTTCTTGGATGAAATCCATGGTTAAATCCATGAATACAAGAGTTTCCATGGTGAAATCTATTGAAAAATCATAAAAACTAATAAAATAATAATAAAATATTATTAAATAAACTCACCTTGGGGCTGCAGCTGCAATGGAGGAACGTGTAGGTTCTGGAGAGGAGAGAGAGGCCACAAAAATTTGAGAGAAAAAGAGCCCTTTTTGACCTCTTGAAGTCCCCTATTTATAGGTTTTCAAAACCTCCTTAATTAGGGTTAATTAAGGAGTTTTATTTTTTTAGAACTCTTTCTAATAAATCCAATAAAGGGGGCAACAATTTTTTGGAGAATTATAGCCTAAGTGGGACTCTAATTAATCCCTAATTAGCCCCTAACTAAACTTAGAAAATCCCCAAATGTGATGCCACTTGGCATCTTCCACATTTGGTTTTCTAAAAACCTTTAAAAACACTAGTTTTAAAAACTAAACTTCAAAATGGGTTTTCAAAATGATATTAACTCTTCTAAACCCCTAACACTAACCAAGACACTGACTGACCCTAGTCTAGCCCTGACTTACTCGAATATGGCGCCACCCCAAGTGGGCCCTACTTGAGTTTTTCAAAAAGCGATTTTAAAACTTGAAATTGAAGGAGTTTTCAAAAGGATTTTCAAAAGCAATCTTAAAATTAGAATTTTTGAAATGATATAGGGTTCTAACCAAGTCATAACTCCTCTGGATATGGTGCCAACTAAGTGGGCCCGCATCGAGTTTTGAAGAATTTTGAAATAAACACTGAAAATGGTTTTGAAAAGGGGTTAAAATCAGTATTTGAAATTCAAGATCTTTGAAAATAGGGTATCAAGCGAACTGGAACTCCGAGTTAGAGTCCTGAACTCTTAGGATTCTGAGATTTTAGATTTTAGAATTCAAATGAAAGAGTTTTCGAAAGGTTTTATCAAAAACTGACGAAATAAGTAAAAAAAAACACAATCAGGGGTAGACTCCTAACTCGACCGACCTTTAAAATAGAGTCCTGAATTAACTAGACTCTGTAAAATGACCTAAATTTTGAAAACAATAAAAATAAAATAAAAACAGACTTCAAAACAGACTCCTGACTGGACTAGGACTCTGGGACAGAGTTCTGATCGGACTGAAACTCTAGATTTTATTTGGTATTGTCTGAAAAACAGACGAAAGAACAATGTAAACAATGACAAGTATTGAAATAGAATAGAGTTCTGATTCAACTGAGACTCTGAGAACAGAGTCCTGATTGAACTAGGACTCTCAGATTTTTGGAATTTCTGATAAAACAAATGAGAGAATTTTAGAAAACAATTAAAAATGGGATGAAATTGAAGTTTTGGTTCAGAGTCCTGTTCTGATTAGGACTCTGAGAAAGAGTTCTGATTCGATCAGAACTCTAAAAAATTTTGGTTTTCTGATAAGTAAATGATGAAATTTAAGCAAATCTTTTTTAAAACTAGTGAAAATGAAGTGAGAAAATCAATTTTGGATAGAGTCCTACTTCGATCAGGACTCTGGGGTAGAGTCCTGATTTGGTCAGGACTTTGAGATAAAACCTCAGAATTTTGAAATTCTTTGATAAAAGTGTAACAAATTTGATAAATGGAAAGATTTTTGAAAGATTTTCTCAAAATTGAAATCAGGATCAGAGTCCTGATCCAACTAGGACTCTCTGAACAGAGTCCTGTTTTAACTGAAACTCTGAGTTTCTGACTCATTTTGAAAGATTTTAAAAGATTTGATTAAAAATTGATAAAAATAGTTGTAAAAGATTAGAGTCCCAATCCAATTGACACTCTGAAGAAGAGTCCTGATCCGACTGGACTCTTGAAGAAGAGTCCTAATCCAACCAGGACTCTGAGATTTTGGCCAAAACAGAAGATTTTAAAAGGTTTTCTTCAAAGACAGGTAAAAAGGTAGTGAAAAGTAGAGTTTTGATCCGACTAAGACTCTGGAAAAAGTGTCCTGATCCAATTAGGACTCTAAGATTTTTGAGATTTTTGATAAGTGAAGGAATCCAGAAGCGACACCACCTAAATGAGCCTCATCTGAGAATTAAAATCAATTGAAATTGAGTTTGAAATGAATCCAGATCGTTTTCTAAGAAAGTATTTCAAAATATAAGGTCCCGGGGGTTGAAAAATGGCAGAATGTTGAATAAAAACCTAGGTTTTAAAATTGTTTTTGAAAGAAAAGTTTTAAAACTCAAATCTGGATTGAATGTTTTGAAAACAAGAGTGCTGGATCTCGAAAATGAGATGTAATGACCTGCAATGCTATGTAGTGCAATGAAATGGTATGCCGAATGCATGCAATGATATGCAATGACACATGAAATGTGAGCACTGGATGAGGGTGAAAATTTGGGGTGTTTACATACGCGCAAATACATGATGTATTTCACATGCCAATGCTTAGAAAGTACGTTCATGATCCTTCTCACGTCATTCAACATGAACATATTGACATTTAAGAAGATATGACAGTGGAAGAAAGGCCAGTAGAGATCATGGGCCGCCGGGAGCAAGTGCTAAGGACAAAGGTCATTCCACTTGTTAAAGTGAGGTGGCAGCATCATGGAATCGATGATTGCACTTAGGAGCCCGAATCGGATATGCGGGATAAATATCCTGAACTCATCACTTTGTACTCTTAACTGAATTTCGCGGACGAAATTCCTTTAAGGGGCTAATGTTGTAAGACCCGCAATTTTTCAGAAAATATCTGAATAAAATTCATGAGGCATTTACCGATAAAAATAACATTTTTCTCAGAATGCGAAACGAATCAATTCATGTGAGCCAGTTATACTTAAGATATTCGTCGCTTTGCGAATATATGCTCAAACACTCTGGAAGCCATGACTTCCTACCTAAACAAAATCAAAGGATTTTCTCGAGCCAACTTTCTTAGTTACATCAATACGAAGAGAATGGCGTACTCAGAATTTTTCAGAAAAAAATCACCGAAAACCCAAATTTTTTGCGGGACCCACGAAAATGTTGGTGGGACCCAAAAAAATATTCCTCAAAAAATATCTTGTGGGACCCACAAAATATCCTATGGAAATATCTAGTGGGCCCCACCTCAAGAGGAACCTCTTGGAATTAAAATAAAGCCAAGGGGCAAAAAGGGAATGGAAAATCCCTAAAGGAGGTAAGCTTGGGCTATAAATAGCCCTCCCCACTCTCTCTTTTCTCATCATTTCGACCCCCCCTCTCTCTCTTGCCTTCTCTCTCTTGCCTTCTCTCTCTCTCCTAAACCTCCCCCAGTGAGCCCAAGTGAGTCTGAGCCCACCTAACCTGGCATGAACCCACCTGACCTGGTCTGAGCCTGCCTGACCTGGTCCTAGCTCACCTGACCTGGGTCTGAACCCACTTGACCTAGTCCAAACCTAGTTGACTTGACTTGAACCTAGTTGGGTTTAAAGTCAAAGTCCTTTTTGGTCCAGATTTTGGTTTGGATTTCTGAACCCAGACTTAGCCTACTTGAGCTGAGTTCGAACTTGCTGAACCCAGTTGACTTGGACCGAATAGCTTGACCTGCTCTACCTCTTTCTCAACTAAGTCAGCTTCATCTGACTTAGTCTGACCTCTCGAAGGAGGGCTCGAAGCCAAAGAAGCAACCCAGAGCCGTTTCTTCCATGATTTGAAGTAAGTTCGCTTTGTTGATCCATCTCTCTCAAGTATTTGATTGTTTGTATATAGCATATACTTTCTGAAGTAGTATCTTACTTTAGTTCTTAATTGACCCCTTCAGAACACTTCGGTGTTCACCCGCTCGTCTCGTAACTATCGTCGGATATATCTATGTTCAAATACGCAGTATATGCGTTTTAAAAATGGTATCTCACCCTAGTTCTTGGTTGAGCCCTTCAGAACACTTCGGTGTTCACCCGCTCGCCTCGTAACTATCGTTGGATACTGATCTAGGTGTATATCTGTTGATTCTACCGACGCGTCCTATATCGCAGAGGCTATGTAATTTACCTTTGTCGTCGCATCGTATGATGCCAAGGCTCATGCTTTCTGTAATTTACGATTACTGCACTTCCAATTATGCATTTACTTACGTCGTCCCATCGTATGATGCCAAGGCTCCTGCTTTTTGCAATGTATTTACTTATGCCATCGTGTTGAATGACACCAAGGCTCCTGCTTATACTAAATATACGGCGCGTAAATGAGCGTTCAAATGAAGATCAACTCCGAATCGCCAATGTGATTCCCTGACCGCTCCTTGTTCAAGATTCTGCTTGACGAATGAAGCCCCTATTGGAAAGGCTTCGCTTTTTGGCAAAACGCCCTTTATGTAAAGACTAAGTCAATTACGTATGGCCTGACTATGGCCCAGGGTTCCTGCAACCTTGATGGATGCAAAGTATGCACAACGGTGCACATCCATTTCCCGAATTAAGCGTAGCGATTTCCTGCCAAAAAGGGGAGATGCCGTTGAAATGGATAAAAGAAACGCACGCTTTCTCTGTAAAAGAGAGGGAGTGCTACTGAAATTTCTGAAGAAGCTAAGAATAGCTCAGAAAGAACGTAGTAGGATACTCTGACATATAGCAGAGTGCTACCCAGTTCATGGTTGCCTTCTACAACGTAGAAGGGTTCGTCGCACCACTGCCAATAGAGCAGGGGAGGTGCTAACGAAATGGTTGGCACACTACAAGAAAAATGTTAATTAGCGACGGAAATTTGCGACGGATTTTTTCCGTCGCAAATTAGCGACAGATTAGCTAGAGAAAACTTTCTTAATGAATCCGTCGCTAAGTAGCGACGGATTAGCGATGAAAGTTGTTTCATCGCTAATCCGTCGCTAATTAGCGACGAATTAACGACAACAAGTATTTCGTCGCTAAATCTCAATACAAGAAAAACATTTTAGCGAGGGATTTAGCGAGGGAAATTTTCCGTCGCTAATCCGTCGCTAATTAGCGACGGATTAGCGACGGAAAATTTCCGTCGCTAATCCGTCGCTAATTTTCGATTTAAACCAAGCGCGAAATTTTCCCTCTCTCCCTGTTTGAAATTTAAATCGACCGCGCTCGATTTAAATCGACCGCGCTCGATTTAAACCGAGCGACGTCGGAGAGCTTATTGGAGAGCATGTACATGAGAGTGGAGGACGGTGACGCCGGAGGACAGTCGGCGATCGCTGGAGGACGTCGGCGCCGGTTGACGGAGGACGACAATGCCGATTCACGGAGGACGGCGACGCCGGAGGACGGTCGGCAATCGCTGGATGATGTCGGCGCCGGTTCACGGAGGACAACAACGTCGATTCACGGAGGACGGTCGACGATCGCTGGAGGACGTTGGCGCCGGTTCATGGAGGACGATGACGCCGGTCCACAGAGGATGACGGCGACGCCGGTTCACGGAAGATGACGGTGCCAGTTCATGGAGGACGGCGACGCCGGAGAGCACCGGTTCATGGAGGACGGCGACGCCGGTTCGCGATGAGGCAGAGCGATCGTTATGTGCATGCAATGCCTGTCGGGTGCGGTATAAGTCCGGCTTAGTGCTGCCGGAATACCGCCCGACAAGGATCAATTTTTTTTTATTTTTTTTTTATTTTTTTTTTAAAATTTAGCGACAGATTAGCGACGGATAATGTCCGTCGCTAATCTGTCGCAAATTAGCGACGGAATTAACGACAGATAATTTTTTTCGCTAATTAGCGAGCAAAAAATCGCGATGGCCTCTATCCATCGCTAATCCGTCGCTAAACAGTTTAGCGACGGCTTAGTGACGGATTAGCGATGGATAGAGGCCGTCGCTAATCCACGGTTTTCTTGTAGTGGCAGAAGAGCCGTTAGAACTAGTTGAACGTCATAATGATGTTCATTGATGGAACGATGCCAGAACGGCTCATATCTTTGTGCCTACAAGGGCACCTTGCTCGTAAGGGCCGCTGAGCCGGAGTAGAGGTTGCGCCTTGAATAGGTTTGGACTCGTTGCGTAAAAATACGCTGAGTAGTCGATCTATTTAGATGGAGTCATATGCATGCTCATTGAGAACAGTTACGCAACCAGACTCGTAAGAACTGAAGAGCCAGAGTGTGTTGTTTCCACCCAAAAGAGGTGTGATGCTCACGGTGGCCGTATTGCCAAGAGCGGTGTTCTGCATGTATATGAATAAGACTTAAGGTCGCACATACCCCGCGGTTGAAAATCGTGTTAGGGGTACCCCCTCAGTAATGACTGTGTTGGGGCAGACTGAATGAGGTCGGGTACATACTCCCGTAGTGCTAAGACACGGGCTGCCTAAACGGAATGCAGATTCTGTCCCAGTAATTGTAAGACTGGTAGACCCCTTCAAGAATTATGCTCACTGCGGAATGACAGTGACGGTACAACCTTGAGTGACACGTATTTTACTTTGGACCTGATAGAGTCCACGATGGCCTCAGTCACTCATGGGTTTTGGGGTCGTGGTTATCCTTAAGAACACTGCCCTACTATGGATAGGGTCAACAGACCTCTGGGGTATCTAAAATACATAGAATAATCAACCCCCAGAACGTCGAGTTGATGCCCGAACAATTGCTTTGCCCGCATACCAAGGGTGGAAGAGGTTAAATATCGAAACAATGCATTAGCTTAGGTACAACGATGCTTGAATGTATGAGTGGATGAACGTGTTGAGTCAGTCATGCATAACCTTTGTGAAGGTGTCATGATCGGTATACGATTGGACCGACTGGGCAAAGACCCATGTAGTATCCGCACGACTAAGCAAAGCTCAAGGAGTTGTCCTTAGATGCGTGGGGTACGGATGTGCCAAGTATGAACACTTGAGCTAGACATCCGTTTGAGACCCGGAAGAGGTCTGAAGACTTGAACAGATGTTCAACTCATAGCTCTAAGGAGGCTCTTGCGATATACGCTAAGTCTTGGAGGCTTAAGCGTCATTATTACGAACTGCGACCCTGAGTGGTCATCGTATGTGCTTGAGTTGAATGGACGCATGATTGCTTACTTACGAGACCATCAGTGGTTCTGACCCCGTTTAATTGGGATTTCAGGTGTTGGACCTGCGTGACGATATGCGGAGCAAGGCGGCATCGAGTTCCAGGGTTTCTCTAGACAGAATTGTACTGCTTCCTTTTATTGAACCCATACTGCTTATTCAAGCAGTGATGTTGTAATAACCATGGGGTTTCCGATAAAATGGAACTCTTCAGTGGTCAATGAGTGGCTTGGCCACATACCTGCAACGTGCCCGGTGTTTTCTAAAACCGACGACTCATTATCGTCTAATTCCGGTGCTAAAAGCTTTTTAAGTTCCTCTACAAAGAAAAAAAAGAAATTCATGAAAATTTTAACTTAGCTTTGTTTTGGAAATCTGGGGCGTTACATTAGGTGTACATAGGATAATTTAGCTAAGTTGATTTTAGATTATAGTAGATAATTAAGTAATCTTGTATTTTAGTTAAGGGCATGGTGGTCATTGTAGTTAGAATACGTTTTTGGTAAAGATCTTAGCCTCTCCAAATTCGTGGCTTTCAATTTAGGAAAGTTTTAATAAATTTTATCCAGCCAAGAAATAAGATTTTGCTCTCTTGTACCTGTTTGGAAATACAGTTTGGATTGAAAGTCCCTTTCTAAAACTCGTGTACAAGTGTTTTGGGAATGTTTTTCAAGAAGGAATCAATGCTTTTGAAGAAAAAAAATGAAAAATGTATGGTCCATTAGCTGGACGGTTTTTGCAACCTGGAACTTTCCTATTGAGTTCTTAAGGTAATAATGGAAGAGGCAGTCATTCCCAATTTCGTCCATTATAGGGCCCTTTTGCTAACTTCCCTAGTTTGACCTAATCTAGATTTAATGCTAATTAATCTAGTAAGTTTTGAATTGGTTTTAAATTAGGTTTAATAAAGTCGTGTGATAGGTTTTAGGAAAGTCCCTTTAGTGTATTATGACTTTAGTAATGGTAGTTTCTATTAGAGTTAGGTGTTTAGATTAAATAGATTAAGTTTAATTTTAATGCCTTTTAATATCGGTTTTGGTAATTAATTTTTAATTGATAGGTTTTCTTTGAAATTAATGTTGATTTTAGTAGCCTAGTTAGTTACTCATCTAGGGTGGTGTAAACACCCCAAATTTTCACCCTCATCCAGTGTTTGTCCATTTCATAGGTCATCACAGATTATTGCATATCATTGCATGTATTCTGCATTTCATTTCATCACATCTCATTGCATTGCATAACATTGCATGTCATTACATCTCATTTTCGAGATCCAGCACTCCTATTTCAAAACATTCAATCCAGATTTGAATTTTAAAGCTTTATTTCAAAATCAATTTCAAAACCTGGGTTTTTATTCAATACTCTGTCATTTTCCAACCCCAGGAATTTATATTTCGAAATATTTTCTCAAGAAAACAATCTGAATTCATTTCAAATTCAAATTTTAATCGATTCACAGATGAGACCCATGGAGGTGGTGTCACTTCTGAATTCCTCTATTCATCAAATTTCTCAAATTTTTAAAAAGTTTCAGTCCGATCAGGACTCTGTCTTAGAGTCCTAATCCAGTTAGGAGTCTGTTTTTAAGTCTGTTTTACTTCCATTTTCAGTCTTTTTCGATTATTTTCAAAATTTAGGTCATTTTACAGAGTCCAGTTAGTTCAGGACTCTATTTTAGAGTTCGGTCGAGTTAGGAGTCTAACCCTGACTGTGTTTTCTGACTTATTTCATCATTTCTTGATAAAATCTTTTGAAAATTCTTTCATTTGGCTTTTAAAATCTAAAATCTCAGAGTCCTAAGAGTTCAGGACTCTAACCCGGAGTTCCAGTTCGCTTGAGACCCTATTTTCAAAGATCTTGAATTTCAAATGTCGATTTTAACCCTTTGTCAAAGCCATTTTCAGTGTTTATTTCAAAATTTTCAAAATTAGATGTGGGCCCACTCAGTTGGCGCCACATCCAGAGGAGTTTTAACCCAGTTGGAACTCTATGCCATTTCAAAACTTTTAATTTCAAGTTTGCTTTTGAAAATCTTTTGAAAACTCTCTTATTTTTAAGTTTTAAAATCATTTTTTGACAAACTCAAGTAGGGCCCACTCGGGGTGGCGCCACATTTGAGAAAGTCAGGGTTAGCTTAGGCTTAGTCAGTATCTTGGTTAGTTTTAGAAGTTTAGAAGAGTCAAAATCTATTTTAAAAACTCATTTTTAAAGTTGGTTTTTAAATTATTGTTTTTAAAAGTTTTAGTTAAAACTTTAAAAACCCAATGTGAGAAAATGCCAAGTGGCACCACATTTGGGGATTTTCTAGGTTTAGCTAGGGGCTAATTAGGAGTTAATTAGGATAATCTAGGCTAGGGTTAGTTAGGTAAACTCACACCAAAATCGCCCCCCTTAGAGAGTCCAAGATTTTCAAAAGTGTTAAAATTTAAACCTAATTTTTTTCATTATAAATAGATGCATAAGGGAGGTCGATTTTTCCATCTCTCTCCTATTGGATTCTTGGAGCTTCTCTCTCCTCTTCAGCCCTTCCTCCATTGCAGCAACCTCAAGGTAATTATTTTCTTTAATTTTTAGTTTTTATTTAATATTTTTCATTGTTTTAAGCATGATTTAGCCATTGGCACCATCATCTTCATGGATTAAACCATGGATTCAACCTCAAGAACCATCAAGAATCAGCAAGAACGATCCAAGAAGATGATCTAACCCTGTTTTGGATGATTTACAGAGATTTTAATCCATTAGAATTGATTTTAATATGATTCTTTACATTATTAACCAATAAAATATATGATTTACCCCTTTTAATGGGTTAAATCTATGTTTTAAAGGTGATATCAAATTCCAGCCATTGATTCCCTGTTTTTATTTTATTTTCATGGTTTATTCATGTTTTTTTTACGTTTTATAGCATATAAATAGTTTTTATTTACTGTTTTATGGTTTATTTTATTGATTTACATTAGTTAATGCATGGTTTGTCAAGTTTCTTAAATTTCTGTGTGTTTTAGGTTTAGAACAGTAAAGATAATGTTATTTCGGATTGAAGTTATCATTGTTTATTTCTGATTTTTTTATATGTGGTGCATGCATGAGTTATTGAGTTAATGTAGAAAAATCAGAGGTTTTGGATTTCGGAAACCCTGTCAAAAAAATCAGACATCAAATCGGGTTTTTAAAGCTTTAAAATCGTGGTTAAAATCAAGAAGGTAACTTGCGGTTATGATATTTCTCTCATCTTATATCCGATTTTAGATCTGTAAAATGCTATGGATTCACATTGAGTAGATCTGTCTTCTGTGAAATTTTCGGATTTTTTTATTATTGTTTAGTATTTTTCCCATTTCAGAGAATCTGTTTTTAAATTTAAAACTCGTTAGGGTTTACCAAAACCCGAATCAGACTTGTGTTAGTCATAAATCCCAAACCACAGATCAAATTTTAGATATGTAAAAAGTGAGTATTATTATTTTTCTGTCTACTGTTCACCACTAAAATTTCAGAGATTGTTGTTTAGTTTTGATATTTATGTCTGTATTTTCAATCTGAAGTAGCCGTTTTAATCCCTGTTAAAAGTGATATATTTTAGCTCAGATTGCCGGAAGGGTTTCTCCCTAACCGGAGATGATTTTTCCGATCTGTAAATTGGGAAATCTCTGTTTTTCTTCTTAGTTAGTCTATGTAAAACTTAATAAATTTCCATGGAGATTTGACTCCTGGTTCAGGTCTTGGACTGAGACTGGTTGGTGAATTAGGTCAAAAATAGCATATTTTAGGGTTTAATGCAATTTTCGGATTAATTTAATGTCAAAAAAATTATTTTTATAATTCCAATTCGACATTGGGGTTATAACAAGTGCAGGTACCAATTTTTATGGATTTTGGAATCCATTTGATGGCTGAATTAAGCAAATTGCAAAACCGGGTTCCTAAAAGATCCAAAAACACTGCAAAAATCATAAAATTTGTGATATTATTGGATTTTCGTGCATAAGCATATGGTTTTAGGGTTTTATTATGTTCATAAGCATCTTAGGATACTTAAGGTTTAATTTTGTAGTTATTTGATTTCATTTAGGTCATAAAACCCAATTTTTTACCAAAAATCTATTTCTAAAAACCCTGATTTCAAGGCCATAGTCTTGCTATCGGGGGCAATTTGGCCATTTGACCTAAATTTCGAAATCCCTAACCCTAATTTCATATTTTTAATCATGTCATAGCATATTTGGTTTGAGTTTATTCCATTCAAATTTCAAAACTTGCATTTTATCAAAATATCTTTCTGAAAACCCTAATTTCAAGGCCATAGTCTTGTTATTAGGGGTATTTTGGTCATTTTGACCCCAATTTCGAAATTTCATATCTTATCTTCCTTATTTATTCTATTTTATTTCATACTTTATCACTTTTTATTTAAGGGAATCAAGGAAAAGGCTTATATCTAGCAAAATCCAGTAATTTCTAGATATTACTGGATAAATCTAGAAAAGCCAACATATTTTCATTAACCAAGTTTTCTAGTTTTGCAGGTACATTGAAGACTTTAGTTTTCATGTATTTAAATTTCAATAGTGATGTAATTTAACTTTGGAATAAGAATTTATATTTCCTGCTTAGCTTAGGTTGCATTGCATATAGTTTATTTTTATAATTTTAATATGTGATGGATGATGATTCATGCATATTTTTACAAATTCACCATGGTCTACACGAATGGCACATGCACTAGCTTCTATGAAGTTTATAAACTTGGTGAAATTTGTATTTATGGCCATAGTCAGAATACGAATGATACTTAGATTTATGATCTTCACATTAGCCACATTCAGCCTACACTCTTAGGCTAATTTCAAAATGCACTGCATTTCTCAAAAAAATACAAAAAGTATTTCTCAACTCCTCAAATCCATATTCATTCATTTCATGCATTTGCCAATTCCAATTCAAATTTCAATTCAGAGAAATCAGTTTTCTCAAATTTTTCTAAGTCTTATTCAAAAATCGATTTTTTCAAAATATTGATTTCCCAATGATATTTCAAGTATTTCCCAAGTTCCAAATTCAATTTTTCTAAGTTATATTTTCAATTTCAAAGTTTGAATTCAAAGAAATCAAGTTTTTCAAAGTTATTTCATATTTCTCAAAATCGATTTTCATAAAACCTCTAGATTCTTCAAAAACCGATTTTTACTTTTCTCAGAAGTACATTTCAAATCCCAATTCACGATTTTCCATGTGATATCTATTCTAAGTGTTTCAGTTATTCAAAGCAAACATCATGTTTTCAAATGTGCATTTTCAGAAAATTCATAGCACATGCCTGATTCTATGTGCATTTAGAAATTAGAATATGATTTAGACAAGTTGAATAGAGCAGAGCAGTAGATTGATCCTTGGTTCGATTACCCCTGTTAAAGGTGGCAGGAACGGTCGAACCTCGTACCGACAGACGAGTCCCATTCTACGGAATTTTCCCGCATTTTAAAATGGAGGCGAGTTATTTTCAAAATCTTTTTCAAATGTCAGTTTGACTCGCAAAAGTTAAAAATTTTGCGATGATAACAGGTTTGGCGACCGTGATGGGACCTATCTTCGCCTGATCAATCTAATGCTCTACTTAGTTCAAATTGTCAAAATCGATTTCCATGGAATGTCAGCTTTGCTTTATGATATCATGTGAACTTAGGAGCCTAGACTTGAACCCAGCTAACATGGAATGCATATAGACTAGGTATGGTTTGGTAGGACCATATTGAGGAGAATTATTCATGCTCACATAGACTTAGGTCTAATACAACACTCCTCAATTTAGGAATTATATGAAAACAATGTTTTCTTCTTCAAATATTTCAAAATTCTATCTCTTTAGGACTTAGAGCCCTCTGTTTTCTTGCATGTGCTCATATTTCAAAAATCACCCTACCTATATTGTCCCAGTCTTCACGTTGCTGGGCTCTCTTCCAGAACCATAGTTCGGGACAGAGCCTCACAACTGGGCCACTTATTTGGGTTAACACCCCCCTGCCACGTACCAAGGGCCATAGTCCAACGTATATCGGCAGGTGCTCAAGGATGTTGGAAAACTTGAACCTAGAACCAGAGAAATTGATTTTATGCCACATACATTGAGCCTTGGCTTGAGTATATAGGCATAACTGGATTGGATACAGATGATCTGAGCCTTAGAGTTAGGATTAAGGTCCTACAGCTATTTCAAAATTTGTGCATCTAGAGTCAGCTTTTAGGGAATGTTGTATGTGCATACTTGTTTATGCAGAATGTGATTGAATGTGTTATTTCTTTTTTATTTTCCATATTTTCTAAAATACTGGACGATTTTCTCAAAATTCCCCCAATCTATGTCCATGTACTGTCCATGTTTTAAACCTTGGACGATTTTCCAAATACTTCATTTTCCATTTATTTCTTCATATTTCATCAAACCCTGAACGATTTTCCAAATTTCCCTTAATTTCCTTCAAAACTCCAGGTGATTTCCCATCTTTCCTGTCTTCTGGATCTCAAATTTCCTACTTTATTTTTATCCTGCCTGTATTTCCCTCAAATTTCCTGTATTTTCCCAAGTCTTATTCCAATTTTCCATGTTTTCCAGTCTGATGGCATCCAGTCAGCTTGATTCAGCCTTCCCTGAGGGTCACATCTCCTACGAGGTGCGACAAAGTCTTCCCGAACATCGAGTCCTTAGCACCGGATCCTTCTTTCCCCGGTGGTATTATTCATGGTTCAAGAACTTCTCTCGTATGTTTCCGGACTATCTGGACGAGTGTGGATTGGAACTGGCGTCCGTAGTCGAAAAACAGACAGTCAACGGCAACTTGATCCATGCACTAGCAGAGCGGTGGAATCCGAGCACTTCTACCTTCTGGTTTCCGTGGGGCGAGATGACAATACTGATGGATGAATTTTCAGAGATTATGAAATTGCCCGAGCCAGCCGCTCAGCCTGGAGATCCATTGGAGAAACAGTTTCTGATTAATGTTAAGGGTCTGGACCCTAAGGATGCCTTAGCTCGCATGACAGGACGCAAGTCTTGGCCATTGATAGAGGAGGATGGAAACGAATATGTGGACCTGCTCGAAATCTACAGACAGTATGGAACATTTGCAGAAGTCAGCTCGTTGTCCAAGACAGCTCGAGAGAGAATTCAGCACGCGATGGTTCTGTGCACGGTGGGATTAGCTTTCTTTCCCGATGGACGGAATTACATGGATATCAGAATAGTTCAGCTTCTAAGGAGATGGGGAAGTCGACAGACCAGCCGCCTCTCAATAGCCATGGCCGCACTCGCTTTTTTATACCGAGGGTTGACTCGTTTCGCACTCGGAGAGTCGATCCTAGTCGAAGGGTGCACCTATGCCTTGCAGTCTTGGTTCCTCCGACATGTGCCAGTCCGAGCCAGTTCCTTCAGATACAATGGTGAAAAGCTTCTTTCAGTTGCACGATACCGGTTCCTGATCGACAACCTTCAGGAGGAAGAAGTCGTATGAGACTACTTTGATCGTCAGGAATCACCTCCCAGATACACTTATGCTTACGGCAAGCGGTTCACACTACTTGGCCCATTCTTCTGCGCATACTATCATCCAGAGCGGTGTGTCAGGCAATTCTCTCAGAGGCAGAAGCGCGTAGAGATTCGTCCACTAGCCGGGGTTCTGCCAGAATTCGATCTCGCATCAGATCAGTGGTCCGGAGCATACCATTCTGCCAGACATGGCTGGGATTCCTTTGTTACTCTCACTATTTTTCCTGGTCCTCGTGTATCTTCTGATTATCCGGAGTGGAGGAAAATTGTCTGTCTCCCTCCCCTCTGTCAAGTGTATTATTGATAAAATCATGTTTTTCCCCTCAATAAAAATCCTTTATTTTACATTTCACTTTGGTTTGACGACCTCGCCTAGGTAACAAGGCATATTTTCAGTTGTTTATCTTGCAAAGAATAGCAACACAATTGTCGTAATCCCAGCGACAACTCAATCCCTAGTAATGGGATATTATTTCAATTGTTTACCAAAATTCTCAACAAATATTTTCCTCCAAACCAAATTTCCTTCAGAAGCCTAACCATCAGTTCTGCCCTGCAGAGAGCATCAGCAACATCCAAGAGAACATTTGTGATACCCGATGGTTCATACAAGATCCAGAAAGAAAACCACATCAGTTGAAGGCGTCGCGTACTCAATAGCTTCAGAAGAAGAGATGGACTCACCTCGATCCATCCAGAGTCAGAGTCAGCAGGTGGATGATGGCATCGATCCCCAAATGTACATCATGTTCAAAAAAATGATGACCAAGATGCTGGCAGAGCAAGCTGAGGCCAGTGCTGAGCAAATTCAGACCAAACAGAAAGATAAGGGTCATGCCGTCAAGAATGTGAAGATCAGCAAAAAGCAGAGTCGTCACGAGGAAATATCTGATGAGTCAGAATCAGCTGACGATGCTGACAAGGAATGTGAAAATAAATATCGACTCAGGGTCAGGGGTCGGCTTACAAATCCAAAAATCAGTCTGTTAATGACCCTACTCAGTCACAGCTAAAAGACATGATGAAAATGGTCAAAGATCTGCAGGCCCGCGACAAGGGCAAGAAAGTCTTCACCAGCGAAGACTTCTATGATGGTTTAGATGGGGACGACAATCTGGATAATCTCCCTAGAAAATTTATCAAGTTTGATGGTTCTGGCGACCCTAAGGCTCATCTCGCCATGTTTTTCGCTGAATGTTCATGATTCAAGCGTGACAATCGGGCACTCTTCCTTTGCTTCCCTCGCAGACTGGAGGGAACGACAGCTAAATGGTACTCGGAGCACATCAACCCCATAGAGCTGAAAGAATTTGATAAGGTGGTGAATATGTTCATTGAGCGCTTTCTGTTCAATGCTGAGGCGCTCCCGACCCTCAGCCACCTCTGTGGCCTGAAACAGAGAGAAAATGAAAAGGCCCGAGATTTTATCCATCGCTGGAGGTCAGCTTGCAACAAGATGAGAGACCCCATATCAGAAGGGCATGCTTTGTCCATAATTCTAAGCAATTTCTCGCAGCCTCTAAAAGGCCTCATCTCCACCGCACCATCCAGAACCTTTATAGAGTTAACAGAGCGAGCCGAATGGCTCGAATTGAGTATGGAGAATGGTTTCTACGAAGGTTTCACTTTCACCAAGAACAGCGGCCAGAACGAGTCAAAGAAGAAGACTCACTTCACTAATTCTGTCAGTAATAATAAATGGAATCATCGCAAGGGGCAGAATAGAGACTTCTGTTATGGGGCAGGAGGTTCAAACAGGAATGATCAGAAAGGGAAGCCGATCCCGCAATTCAGCAAGCCGCTAGAGCAGGGACCAAAACCCTAAGAGAAAGTGAAGCATGAAGGATGGAGCTATGACAGGAAATTCACTCCATTAGATCAATCACTCGAGACTGTGCTCGAGTACATGTTGACCAAGGAAATGGTCAAGTTGCCAAGGCTGGCCGATCCTCCCGTTCCTATGGGAAAATTCAAAGACCAATTCTGCAAGTTCCACAGAACAGTGGGGCACAATACCGAGAATTGCTTCGTTCTCAAGAACATAGTTCAAGATCTTATTGACAAGAATCTTCTGATAGAAGGTGTCGAAGACGAGAATATAGATATTTTGAAAGAGCCATTTCCTCGTCATTCTACAGTAGTCATCACCAAACAGTCATTTCAACCACAAGAGCATATCAGGCCGTGCTCTGAAAATGATATGCAAGCTCAGCATCAAGTCCTGGTATTGCAGCAGGCTCGGTCCAAGGCCCAGAAGATGGACCTTATTTCAGCTTTCGGCAAATTGAAAGTATCTGACAAGCCCGCTGGGATATCTCCTGAGGTAGCCAGAAGTATGCCATGGCTCCCTAAGCATCTCATTAAGTCCACCCCAAAGAAAAGCGAGACATCCACTCTAAAGCCTATTACAGCATTATCCAATGTCTCAATTTTGGACTTAACCCAAGCTTCCGCTAAACATCAGCAAGTATTAAATAATCTGTTGCAGAAAATCAAGGTGAAACCAAGCATAACTCTGGAAGACATGGCCCATATAGTCAATCAGGCCATGACTAATGCTCCAGTTACTTTCTCCGATGAGGATCTCCCTAAGCCTCATGTGTTCCATAACAACGCCTTGTATGTTGTGGTTCGAACCAGAGGGATGACAGTTCCTCATGTGCTGATCGATGGAGGCAGCAACCTCAATATATGTCCGGAAATGACCGCCAAAGCTTTGGGCATAAAAGAAGAAGAATACATTCCAGATCCAATCACCATTTATGGGTTCGACAATCATGGTCAAACAGCGAAAGGAAAAATATTCCTAGAGATCTTCATTGACTACTCGGTCCATTCAATTCTCTTTCACGTGGTCAATGTGCCACCCACTTATAATCTACTTCTCGGGAGACCATGGATCCACAACACAAACGCAGTACCGTCTACTCTGCATCAGTGCATCAAGTGGTCAAAAGGTGGTATGATCACGACAGTCTTAGGCGAAGATCCGGAGCAGAGGCTAGCACAGCCCATGGTTCCCAGGCCCTCTTTCACTACTGATATCCCTAGCATTAGGGGTATTGAAGAGGTCAGCTTCGAAGAGGATTCAGGAATAATGCAGACGGCAGAGCAACCCGAGCATACAGTGGCTGCGACCCGATGGGGAGGTCCACAGTTCTTCAAGATTGGAGGACGAATTGATTACAGCACACTTAAGGATCATCCACTATTCCCCCAATTTATGAAATCTAAGAAGGGATTTGATTTATTAGTGAAGCACGGCTACCAGCCTTTTCAAGGCCTAGGCAAAAATGAAGATGGTCGTCTTGAACCAGTGATTCCTTAGCATTGCCCTAAAAGGACCGGATTGGGCTTTAATGGCCGAAGATCTCAGAAAGGGACTGTTTTCATTAAGGGAGCGCATTAGAAGAATTCCTTTGTCTTTCCTTTTCTATTCTTTTGTCGGGATGATATCCCATTTCATTTTCATCATTGTCATTTTGATTAATTCTATCTTTCAATAAAGTTGCCAGTTTCCTTTGTCTATCTTGGTGCCATTTGTCTCTTTACTCCTCAATATTAGATCTTCACAAAATTGAAATCATTTTGCTCTTTTATCTTTCCAATTATTTTAAATAAAAGCAATTTATTTCATGATGAGCAATTTCCCTAAATCAATTTATCCTCCAATTTTCAGAATGTCTTCCCGATCTATCAAGAAGCTCGTCTTTAATCCAAAAGCTTGTTCGAAATCAGCAGTAATTCATCAGGTCAGAATAAGAACAGAATGTGGTCAAACTGCAAAGCAGTCAGAAGAATCCGCAGAGTTCGATTAAGCTCTTCAAGAACTGCCAGAATTTGCATCGGTTCAGAAGCAAGATGAGCCATCATCCTTAGTTCAAGGTCCGACTGAGGATATCAATATCGGATCAGAAGACGATCCTAGAATTCTCAAGATTGGCAGTGGTTTGAGCCCAGGAGAGAAAGAAAGGCTCACTAATTTCCTCAAGCAGCATGAAGAAGTATTCACATGGACTTATGAGGATATGCCAGGTTTAGATCCGAAATTGGTGGAACATCGCCTCGTTTTGAAGCCTGAGGCGAAACCAGTCAAGCAGAAGTTGAGAAAAATGGATCCTCGAATCGAGCAACAGGTCAAGGAAGGACTTGAGGATCTGCTTAAAGCAGGATTCATTCGAGCAATTGATTACCCGGATTGGTTGGCGAATATCATAGCAGTTCCTAAGAAGAATGGTAAAGTGTGAATCTGTATCGACTTCCGTGATCTCAATAAAGCCACTCCGAAGGATGACTATCCGCTCCCAAACATTGATCTTCTAGTCAATAGCACAGTCGAGCATGCTATGTTCTCCTTTATGGACGGATACTCCGGATATAATCAAATCAAGTTGGCCGCTCGTGACCAATCCAAAACATCCTTTACCACGCCATGGGGGACTTTCTGTTATACAGTCATGCCATTTGGGCTCAAGAATGCTGGGGCAACCTATCAGCGTGCTATGGCTGTTATTTTCCATGATCAGATGCACAAAATCATGGATGCATATGTTGATGATATTCTAGTAAAATCCAAAGAAGAGGAAGATCACATCGAAGCTCTCAATCAAGTTTTCAAGCGGCTCATTCTTTACAAGCTAAGACTCAACCCACAAAAATGTGTTTTTGGAGTCGAATCTGGCAAGTTGCTAGGCTTCTTAGTCAGCAAGAAGGGGATAGAGATGGATCCCGCTAAGGCCAAGGCTATCATTGGCATGCCGCCTCCGACTAATCTCAAAGAATTGCGTAGCCTTCAGGGACGCATGCAGTCAATTCGGCGATTTATATCCAATTTGGCCATGAGATGTGAGCCTTTCAATCATTTGCTCAGAAAAGGAGTGAGGTTCGAATGGGGAACTGAGTGTCAGCAGTCGTTCGAACGCATCAAGAAGTATCTTCTTAATCCGCCCGTTCTAAAACCACCAGAATTGGGAAAGCCCCTATTGCTATATATTCCAGTTAATCAAGTTGCTTGCGGCGAATTCTTGGCACAATACGAAGAAGGCAGTTTGATAGAACATGCCATTTATTATGTGAGCAAGACCTTTATTGATTATGAGAAGAAATACTCTCAGATAGAGAAGACATGCCTAGCTCTGGTATGGATGTGTCAGAAATTGAGACATTATCTATTGGCGTCTGAAGTCAAGATTCTATCTAAATTAAATCCTCTCAAGTACTTTCTTGAACAACCATTTCTCAGCGGACGAATCGCCAAATGGCAAGTCCTATTAATGCAATACGACTTGGAATATGTCTCTCAGCAATCTATCAAAGGCCAAGCAATTGCAGACCAATTAGCAGATTTTCCTATAGGAGAGGATGTTAAAGCTGAGGATGATTTTCCCGACAAGCGGATCTGCAATATTCAACAATCCCCAATTTGGAATTTATTCTTCGACGGTTCCAAGAATATGGCAGGCATAGGAATCGGAATTCTGCTAATTACACCAAAGAAGGAGATGATTCCCTTTTCTCTTAAACTGGATTTTCAGTGCACTCATAATATGGCCGAGTATGAAGCTTTGATACAAGGTCTGAAAATTCTACAGGACTTCAATGTCAAAAGAGTGCATGCTTATGGCGATTCTTTGTTAATCGTCAATCAAGTTCTGGCCGAATGACAAGTGAAAGATCAGAAATTACTTCCTTACCAGAAGATTGTCTCAGCTCTTGCCAACAAATTCGAAGAATTCCAACTTTTTCATATCAAGAGAGATTTCAATCAAGTTGCAGACAATTTAGCTAATCTGGGATCCATCATGTCTTTCAGGAGTGGAGAATCTTGTCGCTCATTTGAAATTGGCAGACTTGATCAACCGGCTTTCGTCCCAATAGAGCAGATAAACCAGGCTGAGCAGAAGAAGCCTTGGTATCATGATATCAAGAATTTCATTAAAACTGGCGAATTTCCTTCAGAATTATCAAAGAGAGAGCAACAAGCAATTCAACGCATGTCTGCTCGATATTTTATTCTTGCCGACGTCCTTTATCGTCGTGGATTCAGTTCTGAGTATTCCAGATGTTTGGACGAAGAAGAAGCCAAAGAAGTTGTGCAAGAAGCACATGAAGGCATTTGCGGTGGTCATGTTGGCTATCAGACTCTCGTCAAACAAATCATCCGAGCAGGATATTATTGGAGAACTATGCAACAAGATTGCTTTCGTTTTGTGAAGAAGTGCGTTCAATGTCATATGCATGCACCTTCCATTCATGCGCCAGCGACATACTTGCAATCTGTCGTCTCGCCATGGCCATTTTCCATGTGGGCTTTCGATGTTGTAGGCCCCATCACTCCTTCAGCCTCCAATGGTCATAAATATTTTCTGGCCGCAACAGAATATTTTACTAAATGGGTAGAAGTAGTCACTCTACGCACAATAGAAAGTCGACACATGGTTTCTTTCATCCATAAGAATATCCTTTGCCGTTTCGGTATACTGCATGATATTGTGTTGGATAATGGCAATCATTTCAAGAATGAGAGAATGAGGACATTCTGCTCAAAGTTCAAAATTCATCATCATTTTTTCGCCCCTTATTATCAAGGGAATGGTCAGGCAGAGGCCACCAACAAGATTCTGATTCGAATCCTGGAGCGAACTTTAGAAACGGGCCGTGACTGGCATGAAAAGATTCATGATGCATTATGGGCATACAGAACCACCATTCGAACTCCAACGAATGCTACTCCGTCAGAACTTGTCTACGGAACTGAAGTAGTACTGCCTCTACATGTTCAGAAACCTGCTCTGAAATTTGCATCACTTCTAGAATTACCTCTTGATCAGTATCATCAACAGTGGCTGGTACAACTTGATTTGCTCGATGAAAGAAGGCTTAGAGCAGCCGAGCATGCTCAATCCTATCGCCAGAGGATAGCCCGACAATATGCAAAATCTGTCATTGAGAGAAAATTTCGGGTCAATGATCTAGTGCTCGGATCAACAACTTATCTCAGGCACCGCCCGGGTGGCAAATGGGCACCAAATTGGGAAGGTCCTTATGTTGTCAAAGAGGCACTACCTCGCAATTCATATCGGCTCATCAATGCTGATGGAATAGAATTACCAGATCCCATCAATGCTCGACATTTGAAAAAATTCTATACTTGAACAATTTCCTATTCTTTGTAATTCTTCCAAATTTTCTTCAATAATGATCAAAATTCTTTTTCCCAGTTACACTGGGGCATTTTAAAATTTTGTTTTTATCTACAAATATCTTGTATACAGGCAGGATAAATAAATCCCTCATTTCACGCACTTGTGCATTCATGTGCATCGATTTGCATTCATTTGCATTCAATCGCATTAATAACGATCTGGTCAATATTGAGGTTTCAACTATCAATCCCATCACAATTCCTAACGATTCAAGATTGAAAGACAATCACCAGAACTAAACCAAAATCCAGTATCCAAACTGGTACATTTTTAAACCGGTATGCATACCGGTGTCCTTTCAAAATCGAGCACTCGTGTTAGTGTTCCACTGAATGGTCATGTCAGTCAACCTCTTGAGTTCAGTCTTCGTGCTGATCACTCATCCAATTTCCAAAATTCCAAATTTCTAATTTCCAATTTCCAAATATCAATTTCCAAATTCAAAAATTCCAAATTTCTAATTTCCAATTTCCAAATATCAATTTCCAAATTCCAAAATTCCAAATTTCTAATTTCCAATTTCCAATTATCAATTTCCAATTTCCAATTTCCAAATTTCTAATTTCCAATTTCCAATTTCCAATTTCAAATTTCAAATATCAAATTTCAAAATTCCAATTTCCAAATTTCGACCTTTTGGTCACCTAATACCCAATTCCAAAAAAAAATTCTCTTGCGAGAGACCCTTTGTATAGGGAGAGTTCGAGGGAGCTCGCTCTTTTCGCATGCTATCCAATTCGTTCACTTAGCCCCTTTTCAGGGAGAGTTTGAAGGGACTCGTGTCTTTGTGAACCGTTTGCAAAACAAGATTCCAAATTTCACACAAGGAACCCTTTTTATAGGGAGAGACTCGACAGAGACTTGCTTTCCTTGTGGCCCCATAATTTTAGACTAGGCCATTTCATCATGAAGGACCCTCTTTTCAGGGAGAGTGTGATGAACTCGTTCTTTCATGACCAATCTACCAACCTCACCAATTTCGGCCCCCTTTCCATAAGAGAAGCCTAATGTTAGGAAGTTTTGACGAAAGCTTAATTTCTTTTCGAAAGTTCGTTTTGTAAACACCTCCTCTTCAGGGAAGAGAGGAGTAATTCCCAATTCCAATTTCTGAATCTTCTCCTTTGGGGAAAGGAGAAGAGAATTTTTGTCAGGTATGTGTTGCGTTGGGCTTCAAATGCTCGATTTCACAAAAGGATTTTAAGAAAATTTTGCCAATTTGTCATTAAATATTTGTTGATTTCAAAAATCTTTATTGCACAAAATTATTACTTCAGAATACCTCCACTATTACTTCCGAAAGGGCAATGCTTTCACGAAAAAGGATTCAAAGTTCAAAATCCTTTTATTGGCAAACCAAAAGGATGAAGAATAAATCCGCGATATGGCCAGCAAAGAGAATTCAATGTTGTTGCAAAGCCATGAGTGATTGATATTGATCGCAGTCAATGGTACATTTTTAAAGACCATTCTTGAAAAATAAATCAGTCGAAGTATCCTGGGTGATACAGAAAAATCCACTCAATTTTCATATCTCCTCAATCACCTAAGCTGCAATTAAATATCTGCAAAAGGGATCTCTCAATTGTCGTCAAGATGAAGACGAATTAAGCGAGTCGACCCCGGGGCCAAAGAAGATTTGGATCATCTCCAAGATGACGGAGTTTGTGACGGATCCTTCCAAGGAAAGTTCAGATCACCGTCGAGATGAAGGCGAGTGTGATGAGCCTACCGACAAACCCTAAAAGATATTTGATTCCAGCTATCATCAAGAGATTCCCAACCAATGAGCCAATAACTATCAAGATAATCCCTAAGAGAAAAGAAGGATCGGAACATCTCTGAGATGAAGGAGTTTGTGACGTACCCTTCCCAAGAAAAAAAAAGAGAGAAAATTCAGGACATCTCCAAAATGAAGGATGATGTAATTCCCGAAAAATCCAAGAGAGCTCCAATCTGCTAAAAAGAGAGTGCAGAAAGATCATCATGAGAAAAGAATCCTAGGATATCAGACTTCCAAATCTATCAAGAATCTTCTTTAATTTTGTGAAATTCTTTTATCAATATTCTTTCACCAATAGCTCTCGCAATATCAAGAATACTTTCTTTTCCGTCCATATCAAGGGAATTGATAGCTTCCTTGAAAGAAAGTCAATCGCAAGCAATTTGAATTTGAATCTTGATTCTATGGAGTTAAGCTCAGTCGGAGGTAATACTTCAGGTAGAAAAGAGGGAATACTTTCAAAACAATGCGCATCACTTTCAATTATTTTGAATCAACAATAATTTTCAACATTTTGACAATATTTTCTAGCTATCCTGGCGTGAAGCGAGAGCTTGAGGTTCATCTTTGGCGCATCCTGACATCAGTTGTTATCCCTTTTAGGACTTGATAACGGGAGTTTTCAAGATTCCTTCCCTTCTTTGGTATAATCTGAGCGCACGGGCTCTCAGATTCACACACTTCCCTGTGTCCCCATTGTCCCACCATAGACAGTCCAATTTCGGCTTGAGGTTAAGCCACCAATTTCAGCAAAAGGCAATTTCAAAAGTTAATTAGTCTCAGCAATGAGGCGCCCAAAATCAATCCCTTTTCAAACTTTAGGGACCCCAATTTCCTTCCTTTTGCAAAACCCCTATCGGATTCATTGTGCGGAAATCCGAAGGTTCCATCACGGTCTCTTCTTTCGAGGATTCCGTCCATTTTTTACCCGATCAGGTTAAGGGTACAAACCTGAGCCTCCTTTGATGAGGTATTCCATTTTCTACCCGATCAGGTTAAGGGTATAAACCTGAGCCTCCTTTGATGAGGTATTCCATTTTCTGCTCAATCAGGTTAAGGGTATAAACCTGGCCCTCCTTTGATGAGGTATTTCATTTTCTGCCCAATCAGGATAAGGGTACAAACCTGGGCCTCCTTTGATGAGGTATTTCATTTTTTGCCCAATCAGGTTAAGGGTATTGAAAGTGCACTAGGATCGAGGCAACGAGCACTAAAGGGGGGGTGAATAGTGCTTTTAAAACTTTCTGCGAAATATTGAAGGATTTTGCAAATCTCAAAGCAAACACACAAAGAACACAAGATTTTATCCTGGTTCGGTCAAACCCGACCTACATCCAGTCCCCAAGCAAAACCCACTTGAGATTTTCCACTATCAACCTTGTAAACTACAAGATCATACAGACCATAATCGGTCCCACTTTCAGTAACAATCCCACTGAAAGCAAACAACTCCTTTACACCAAGGAGTCCTTCTTTTTACAGAAAAGAAATAAGAACTTACAATACAACCTATGAGCCTTCCTTTTGAATGCAAATGAGATGCAATTGGCTTTTGAGGTTGTTGAAACACTCTACTCACGAATTCACTATCTCTCAAAGTGATTTGAGTGAAAAACTGAAGTGAAAATATCACGTGAGTGAGAAAATCAATACTTGACTGAATAAGAGTGAAAAGCAAGATTCAAATCGATTGAATTGTTGTTTTTGAGTGTAAAATGCACTCATATTTATAGTTAAAAGATTCCATACGTTGAGAGTATGAAAGGGTGTCAAAACTGTCCATTTTGAACGATCAAAACGTTTGAAAAATGAAAAGACACACCTTTTTGAAGTTTCAGGAAAACGGCAAAATTAGTCGACTGAAACATCAGTTAGTCGACTAATAGTTAGTTATTAGTAGACTGACAGTTATCGTCGGTCGACTGATCTGTTAATCGAGCCGTTTGAAAATCTGAACTTTTGAAACTTAGTCGACTTAAGAAAAGTTAGTCGACTGATAATATCATCAGTTGACTGAAAAACCTTTTAGTCGACTGCTGCTAAAAACGTCTGAAAAACAAACATTCTGTTCGGTCGACTGATAAAAAGCATTAGCCGACTGCTGCTAAATTTTTTCAGAAAACACATGTTCTGTTCAGTCGACTGAAAAACCATTAGTCGACTGCTGCTAATTTTCCAGAAAACAGACATTCTGTCCAGTCGACTGATAAAACCTTCGGTCGACTAATTTGACACGAATGACTTTTTAGAAAATATGGCGCGAAAGGATTAGTCGACTGATAAGTCTATTGGTCGACTAATAAACATGAAAATTTAAGAAAAGAGTTTTCTAAAAAGATTTTCAAAAGAGTTTCTTTTAGAAAAGTTTTTCTAAAGACTTTTAAGATGAAATGCAACCTAAATATGCACTCTAAGTAAGGCTCTTACAAGAATCTAAGACTTTTAATGAATTAAACATTTGCACACTAGTCTTCAAGGATTCTTCAATTTCTTCATAGCCTTAGCTGAAATGCAGTTGATTCCACTTGCTCATCATCAAAACCTTGTACTTGAAGTATCATGTATGGCTTCATTGTCGTAACAATCTCCCCCTTTTTTATGATGACAAACTTAATCAAAGATGAAGCATTTAGATGCATAGATGGAGATTTTACTCCCCCTATCAATATGCTGCAAAGCATTAAAAGTTAGCACATTTAAAGCACATATATCACATATTGATTGGTTTGCATTTCCATTCATCATTTCTTCATGTATTTAGAAATACATTCATTCAAAGCTTTCTTTTTCTCTTAATTTTGCAAGATCTCCTGTAATGTAATTGCTATCATCTTTTTCTCAAGATCTCCCTGCAATTTAAAAGTAATGCTATCTTTATCTTTTTCTCCCCCTTTGTCAGAATCAAAAAGAGTAAGGGCAAAAATAGCATAAGCAGAAATAGAGATAAGTTTAAATAATTACAACCCATAAAGTATGTTTTTCAAAGATCAAAGATCAGAAAAGAGAGTTTAGCAAATCCTTAATGGCAGTTACATCCTTCTGAATTGTAACTCATTCTAAAAAAATCATCAGTCGACTAGAAATATATCGGTCGACTAATATGATGCGATACATTCCAAAATATAAAACATCAGTCGACTAGAATTTTATCGGTCGACTAATATAGTGCGATTTTGAGATTTTGTTCAAAAAATCAGCATTTTTATAAATCCAAAAACGAGCAAATACCTAGTTCTCTCCTAATTCTCATAAAATCTTCATTTTTAAGAGGTTTACTGAAGATATCGGCATGTTGTTCTTTAGTGGAAATAAAATTTAACGAAATATCTCCTTTTAACACATGATCTCTTAAAAAATGATGTCTAACTTCAATATGCTTAGTTCTTGAGTGCTGAATAGGATTTTTCGAAAGATTTATAGCACTAGTGTTGTCACAATAAATAGTTGTTGTGGAGTAGTTCAAACCAAAATCTTTTAAGGTCTATTTCATCCAAAGTACTTGTAAACATGCTAAACTAGCCGCTATATATTCAGCTTCAGTTGTTGAGAGTGATACTGAATTTTGCTTTTTACTAAACCAAGAGACTAAGGAATTTCCCAAGAAATGACAAGTTCCACTAGTACTCTTGCGATCAGATTTACTTCCTGCAAAATCTGCATCACTATATGAAACTAAATCAAAGGAAGATGATTTTGGGTAAAACAAACCGAAATCTGAAGTATCTTTCAAATATCGAAGAATTTGTTTTACTGCAGTTAAATGAGATTCCTTTGGATTAGCTTGAAATCTTGCACACATACAAACACTAAACATAATATCAGGTCGACTAGCAGTTAAGTATAATAGAGATCCGATCATACCTCTGTAGAGCTTAGTATCTACACTTTTACCATTTTCATCTTTATCAAGAGAAGTAGTTGTACTCATAGGATTCCTTCTTGATTTCGATGAGTCCATCCCAAATCTCTTGAGAAGTTCTTTTGTATACTTACCCTGATTGATGAAGATTCCTTCTTCAGTTTGCTTTATTTGAAGTCCAAGGAAGTAGTTTAATTCACCCATCAAGCTCATTTCAAACTCTTCCTACATAGCCTTAGCAAATTCTTTACAAAGAGAATCATTAGTAGAACCAAATATTATGTCATCAACATAAATTTGCACAATAAGAATATCTGAATTAAAATGTTTAATAAATAAAGTGGAGTCTACCCGACCAGTGGAAAAACCAGATTGTTCTAGAAAATTTCGTAGTCTTTCATACCACGCTCTTGGTGCTTGTTTGAGTCCATACAAAGCTCTTTTCAATTTGTAGACTTTTTCTGGATATTTCTCATTTTCAAAGCCTGGGGGTTGCGCTACATAAACTTCTTCATTGATGTGTCCATTTAAAAATGCACTCTTAACATCAATTTGATATAACTTGAAGTTCATGTAACTAGCAAAAGCAAGCATCATACGAATTGACTCTAATCGAGCCACTGGTGCATAGGTTTCATCAAAATCTATGCCTTCTTCTTGATTATAGCCTTGTGCCACTAGCCTTGCTTTGTTACGAATGACTTCACCATTTTCATCCAGCTTATTTCGGAAGACCCATCTTGTTCCAATTACTGGATGATCCTTTGGTCTATCAACTAGATCCCAAACATCATTCCTAGTAAATTGGTTAAGTTCTTCAGACATGGCTAAAAGCCAAAATTCATCATCACATGCCTCATTGATATTCTTTGGTTCTAATTTAGATATGAAAGCAACATTTGCAATATATTTTTCTAACTGCCTTCTAGTTTGGACACCACTCTTTATTTCACCAATAACTTGTTCATGTGGATGATTAGGAACTTCTTTCCAAACCGGTTGAAGGGGAATATTTTCTTGAGAAGTACTCTCTGTCAAGGGTTCTTCTTGAAGTGTTGCTTCTTCTTCTTCGCTTAGAGGAATAACCTGCTCACAATTCTCATCAAATGCAACATGTAAAGATTCTTCAATACAAGATGTTCTTTTATTGAAAATACGATATGCTTTACTTCTAGAAGAATATCCAAGAAATATTGATTCATCTGATTTTGAATCAAACTTATCAAGATTATCTTTGGTATTTAACAAGAAACATTTACTACCAAAAATTTTGAAATATGAGATCTTTGGTATACGATCATAATACAATTCAAAACATGTTTTATGTAAAATTGGTCGAAATAAGAACACGATTTAAGACATAACATGCTGTATTAATTGCTTCAGCCCAAAAATATTTTGGTAAATTTTTATCTTGAAGCATGGTTCTAGCACATTCTTGCAAAGTTCTATTCTTTCTTTCAACAACTCCATTTTGTGGAGCCGCTCTAGGAAAAGCAAAGTTGTGAGAGATACCATGTAAATCACAAAACTTTAGAAAAGATTCATTTTCAAATTCACCACCATGATCACTACGAATCTTAATAATAGATGTAGATTTTTCATTTGTAATTCTTCTACAAAGTTTAGAAAATTCTGAAAAAGCATCATTTTTGCTTTTTAGAAAAATCACCCATGTAAACCGAGAATAATCATCTACTATAACAAAAGCATACTTGCTACCATTCAAACTTTGAATTCTTGATGGTCCAAATAGATCTAAATGTAAAAGTTCAAGAGGACGTTTTGTTGAAACTATATCTTTAGCTTTAAAATAACTCTTAATTTGTTTACCCCTTTGACAAGCATCACATAAGTGATCCTTTTTATATGGTATTCTAGGTAGGCCTCTTACAAGATCATTCTTGGATAATTTTGAAATAATTTTAAAATTAACATGTCCAAGTCTCTTGTGCCATAACCATTGAATTTCATTTGAAACAATAAGACATTTTTCATTAAAAGAGGGTAATTCATCTAGATATAGTTTATACACATTGTTTCTTTTTTTATCTTTAAAAATGATCTTTTTAGATTGAAAATCAGAAATTAAGCATAAATCATTTTCAAAAGAAACATGAAAACCTTTATCAAATAATTGACTAATAGATATTAAATTATGCATTAAACCATCCACTAAAAGAACATTTTCTATCAAGGGAAATTTTGGATTACCAATATTACCAATACCTATCACTTTTCCCTTGTTATTGTCACCAAAGGTGACAGTTCCTCCATCCTTATTTTAGAGGGTGGAAAATAACTCCGGCCTTCCAGTCATATGTTTGGAACAGCCGCTGTCCAATATCCATTTGCTCCTTATGTTGTGTACCTACAACAAAATCAGAAAACAGAGCATTTGACCCCTTTCTATTTTTGGGTCCATGAGAGTTAGTCTTAGGAACCCATATCCATTTGGATTTTGGTTTCCTTTGATAATAAATATTCTTTCTATAATCATTTCTAGATGCATTTCTATTAGAACTAGAAAATTTAGTTTTATGAACAAAAGGTTGAGAATAATGTCTTTGATTTTTCACCACATAGTTTAGTCTATTTTGAGTATCAAAGAAGCTATATCCCAATCCGGTTTTATTAACCGAGCATCTTTGAGAACCAAGAAGTTTTTCTAGATTCTCTTGACCATTTGTGAATTTGGTCACTATAGAAAGAAGATCATTTGACTTTTCTTTAAGACTAGATATTTCCTTTTGTAAGAGATTGGTTCTAACTCCAATTTCTTTTATCTCAAGTGCTTGGCAAGAATTTTCCTTCTTGAGATCTTCTATTTTTTGAAGTAACACTTTATTTTGAGAGTCAAGAGTTAAATTTTCAGTTTTTAACTCTTTATTTTTAGAACTAAGACTCTTAAATTTAGCATATAAATCATTAAATGCTTCAAATAACTCATCATAGTCAAATTGACTTACCGAATTCTCTTGTGCTACAAAACACATGTTGGCGACTTCTTCATTTGATTCTTCATCGGAGGAGGAGTCACTATCATCCCAACAGGCTTGAAATGCCTTTTTCTTATTGAATTGGTACTTGGGCTTGAATTTGAGAAGAGGACAATCTTTCTTGATATGTCCTGCCTTTTTGCAGTTAAAGCACTTTACTTCATTGGGAATGGAAGAATCTACTTTCTTTGCCTTTCTTTGAAATCTTCCCTTTTTGATGAATCTTCTGAATTGCCTTGTGATGAGGGCAATATCTTCATCTTCATCTTCATCTTCTTCAGAATCTTCTGAGTCAGAAATAGCCTTAAAAGCAAGAGATTTCTTTTTAGGCTCTTCTTCTTGTCTGTCTTGAAGTTGAACCTCATATGCCATTAGGTTACCAACTAAGTCTTCAAGAGTGAGAGTATTGAGATCATTTGCTTCTTTAATAGCAGTGATTTTTCTCTCCCATTCAGGAGTTAAACATCTTAGAATTTTTTTGACTAAATCCACTTGTGAGTATTCTTTTCCAAGGGATTTCAAAGTGTTAGTTATATCGGTCATTCTAGTTACCATGTCCGATGTAGATTCATTTTGCTTCATTTTGAACAATTCAAATTTATGAACTAAAGAAACAATTTTCGATTCCTTTACCTTAGACGTACCTTCGTGTGTTACGAGAAGAGTATGCCAGATTTCATTAGCTGTAGAGCATTGAGAGATGCGATTGAACTCTACCTTGTCAACGCCACAATACAGCGCATTCATAGCTTTGGCATTCAGTGAAGCAGTCTTCATTTCATCATCGGTCCATCGGTTGAAATCAGTTGATGGAGTTTGGTACTTTTCTGAAACAACTCTCCAGATATCGAGATCCATGGATTGCAGGAATATTGTCATTCTTACTTTCCAGTATCCATAGTTTGTTCCGTCGAAGAGAGGAGGACGAACAGATGAGCTTCCTTCTTTGTGCTGAGATGTTGTAGTTGCCATACTAGATGATGGTCAAATCAAAGTAATAGCAAACCTGTGCTCTGATACCAAATGAAAGTGCACTAGGATCGAGGCAACGAGCACTAGAGGGGGGAATAGTGCTTTTAAAACTTTCTGCGGAATATTGAAGGATTTTGCAAATCTCAAAGCAAACACACAAAGAACACAAGATTTTATCCTGGTTCGGTCAAACCCGACCTACATCCAGTCCCCAAGCAAAACCCGCTTGAGATTTTCCACTATCAACCTTGTAAACTACAAGATCATACAGACCATAATCGGTCCCACTTTCAGTAACAATCCCACTGAAAGCAAACAACTCCTTTACACCAAGGAGTCCTTCTTTTTACAGAAAAGAAATAAGAACTTACAATACAACCTATGAGCCTTCCTTTTGAATGCAAATGAGATGCAATTGGCTTTTGAGGTTGTTGAAACACTCTACTCACGAATTCACTATCTCTCAAAGTGATTTGAGTGAAAAACTGAAGTGAAAATATCACATGAGTGAGAAAATCAATACTTGACTGAATAAGAGTGAAAAGCAAGATTCAAATCGATTGAATTGTTGTTTTTGAGTGTAAAATGCACTCATATTTATAGTTAAAAGATTCCATACGTTGAGAGTATGAAAGGGTGTCAAAACTGTCCATTTTGAACGATCAAAACGTTTGAAAAATGAAAAGACACACCTTTTTGAAGTTTCAGGAAAATGGCAAAATTAGTCGACTGAAACATCAGTTAGTCGACTAATAGTTAGTTATTAGTAGACTGACAGTTATCGTCGGTCGACTGATCTGTTAATCGAGCCGTTTGAAAATCTGAACTTTTGAAACTTAGTCGACTTAAGAAAAGTTAGTCGACTGATAATATCATCAGTTGACTGAAAAACCTTTTAGTCGACTGCTGCTAAAAACGTCTGAAAAACAAACATTCTGTTCGGTCGACTGATAAAAAGCATTAGTCGACTGCTGCTAAATTTTTTCAGAAAACACATGTTCTGTTCAGTCGACTGAAAAACCATTAGTCGACTGCTGCTAATTTTCCAAAAAACAGACATTCTGTCCAATCGACTGATAAAACCTTCGGTCGACTAATTTGACACGAATGACTTTTTAGAAAATATGGCGCGAAAGGATTAGTCGACTGATAAGTCTATTGGTCGACTAATAAACATGAAAATTTAAGAAAAGAGTTTTCTAAAAAGATTTTCAAAAGAGTTTCTTTTAGAAAAGTTTTTCTAAAGACTTTTAAGATGAAATGCAACCTAAATATGCACTCTAAGTAAGGCTCTTACAAGAATCTAAGACTTTTAATGAATTAAACATTTGCACACTAGTCTTCAAGGATTCTTCACTGAATTCTTCAATTTCTTCATAGCCTTAGCTGAAATGCAGTTGATTCCACTTGCTCATCATCAAAACCTTGTACTTGAAGTATCATGTATGGCTTCATTGTCGTAACAGGTATAAACCTGGGCCTCCTTTGATGAAGTATTCCATTTTCTGCCCAATCAGGATAAGGGTATAAACCTGGTATTCCATTTTCTGCCCAATCAGGTTAAGGGTATAAACCTGAGCCTCCTTTGATGAGGTATTCCATTTTCTGCCCAATCAGGTTAAGGGTATAAACCTGGGCCTCCTTTGATGAGGTATTTCATTTTCTGCCCAATCAGGTTAAGGGTATAAACCTGAGCCTCCTTTGATGAGGTATTCCATTTTTTGCCCGATCAGGTTAAGGGTATAAACCTGAGCCTTCTTTGATGAGGTATTTCATTTTTTTTGCCCAATCAGGTTAAGGGTATAAACCTAGGCCTCCTTTGATGAGGTATTCCATTTTCCGCCCAATCAGGTTAAGGGTATAAACCTGGGCCTCCTTTGATGAGGTATTCCATTCTCTGCCCAATCAGGTCAAGGGTACAAACCTGAGCCTCACGTGGTGAGGTATTTCATTTCCCAATCAGGTTAAAGGTTAAGCCTGAGCTTCGTTCCATACGAGGTATTTCCCGTCCCATCCAGGTTAAGGGCAAAACCTGAATCTCATTTCTTTTTGAAATAAAATTTTCTCCTTATTCCCCATTTCAGATCTACCATCATCATTTGAATAAATTCTTTCATACCGAGTCAGACCCATCTAACTGGGGCATTTTTATGGTTCAAATTTGGTATGTTTTCTTTGCCACTAAGCTCGGCTCACAACCGGCTTAGTAGCAAAGAGGGGCATCTGTAAACACCCCAAATTTTCACCCTCATCCAGTGTTTGTCCATTTCATAGGTCATCACAGATTATTGCATATCATTGCATGTATTCTGCATTTCATTTCATCACATCTCATTGCATTGCATAGCATTGCATGTCATTACATCTCATTTTTGAGATCCAGCACTCCTATTTCAAAACATTCAATCCAGATTTGAATTTTAAAGCTTTATTTCAAAATCAATTTCAAAACCTGGGTTTTTATTCAATACTCTGTCATTTTCCAACCCCAGGAATTTATATTTCAAAATATTTTCTCAAGGAAACAATCTGGATTCATTTCAAATTCAAATTTTAATCGATTTCAATTCACAGATGAGACCCATTGAGGTGGTGTCGCTTCTGAATTCCTCTATTCATCAAATTTATCAAATTTTCGAAAAGTTTCAGTCCGATCAGGACTCTGTCTCAGAGTCCTAATCCAGTTAGGAGTCTGTTTTTAAGTCTGTTTTACTTCCATTTTCAGTCTTTTTCAATTATTTTCAAAATTTAGGTCATTTTACAGAGTCCAGTTAGTTCAGGACTCTATTTTAGAGTTCGGTCGAGTTAGGAGTCTAACCCTGACTGTGTTTTCTGACTTATTTCATCATTTCTTGATAAAATCTTTTGAAAATTCTTTCATTTGGCTTTTAAAATCTAAAATCTCAGAGTCCTAAGAGTTCAGGACTCTAACCTGGAGTTCCAGTTCGCTTGAGACCCTATTTTCAAAGATCTTGAATTTCAAATGTCGATTTTAACCCTTTGTCAAAGCCATTTTCAGTGTTTATTTCAAAATTTTCAAAATTAGATGTGGGCCCACTCAGTTGGCGCCACATCCAGAGGAGTTTTAACCCAGTTGGAACTCTATGCCATTTCAAAACTTTTAATTTCAAGTTTGCTTTTGAAAATCTTTTGAAAACTCTCTTAATTTTAAGTTTTAAAATCATTTTTTGACAAAATCAAGTAGGGCCCACTCGGGGTGGCTCCACATTTGAGAAAGTCAGGGTTAGCTTAGGCTTAGTCAGTGTCTTGGTTAGTTTTAGAAGTTTAGAAGAGTCAAAATCTATTTTGAAAACTCATTTTTAAAGTTGGTTTTTAAATTATTGTTTTTAAAAGTTTTAGTTAAAACTTTAAAAACCCAATGTGAGAAAATGCCAAGTGGCACCACATTTGGGGATTTTCTAGGTTTAGCTAGGGGCTAATTAGGACTTAATTAGGATAATCTAGGCTAGGGTTAGTTAGGTAAACTCACACCAAAATTGCCCCCCTTAGAGAGTCCAAGATTTTCAAAAGTGTCAAAATTTAAACCTAATTTTTTTCATTATAAATAGATGCATAAGGGAGGTCAATTTTTCCATCTCTCTCCTATTGGATTCTTGGAGATTCTCTCTCCTTTTCAGCCCTTCCTCCATTGCAGCAACCTCAAGGTAATTATTTTCTTTAATTTTTAGTTTTTATTTAATATTTTTCATTGTTTTAAGCATGATTTAGCCATTGGCACCATCATCTTCATGGATTAAACCATGGATTCAACCTCAAGAACCATCAAGAATCAGCAAGAACGATCCAAGAAGGTGATCTAACCCTGTTTTGGATGATTTACAGAGATTTTAATCCATTAGAATTGATTTTAATATGATTCTTTACATTATTAACCAATAAAATATATGATTTACCCCTTTTAATGGGTTAAATCTATGTTTTAAAGATGATATCAAATTCCAGCCATTGATTCCCTGTTTTTATTTTATTTTCATGGTTTATTCATGTTTGTTTTACGTTCTATAGCATAGAAATAATTTTTATTTACTGTTTTATGGTTTATTTTATTGATTTACATTAGTTAATGCATGGTTTGTCAAGTTTCTTAAATTTCTGTGTGTTTTAGGTTTAGAATAGTAAAGATAATGTTATTTCGGATTGAAGTTATCATTTTTTATTTCTGATTTTTTTATATGTGGTGCATGCATGAGTTATTGAGTTAATGTAGAAAAATCAGAGGTTTTGAATCTCGGGAACCCTGTCAAAAAAATCAGACATCAAATCGGGTTTTTAAAGCTTTAAAATCGTGGTTAAAATCAAGAAGGTAACTTGCTGTTATGATATTTCTCTCATCTTATATCCGATTTTAGATCTGTAAAGTGATATGGATTCACATTGAGTAGATCTGTCTTCTGTGAAATTTTAGGATTTTTTGATTACTGCTTAGTATTTTTCCCCTTTCAGAGAATCTGTTTTTAAATTTAAAACTCGTTAGGGTTTACCAAAACCCTAATCAGACTTGTGTTAGTCATAAATCCCAAACCACAGATCCTATTTTAGATCTGTAAAAAGTGAGTATTGTTATTTTTTTGTCTACTATTCACCACTAAAATTTCAGAGATTTTTGTTTAGGTTTTCTATTTATGTCTGTATTTTCAATCTGAAGTAGCTGTTTTAATCCCTGTTAAAAGTGATATATTTTAGCTCAGATTGCCGGAATGGTTTCTCCCAAACCAAAGATGATTTTTTCGATCTGTAAATTGGGAAATCTCTGTTTTTCTTTTTAGTTAGTCTCTGTAAAATTTCATAAATTTCCATGGAGATTTGACCCCTTGTTCAGGTCTTGGACTGAGACTGGTTGGTGAATTTGGTCAAAAATAGCATATTTTAGGGTTTAATGCAATTTTCGGATTAATTTAATGTCAAAAAAAATATTTTTATAATTCCAATTCGACATTGGGGTTATAACAAGTGCAGGTACCAATTTTTATGGATTTTGGAATCCATTTGACGGCTGAATTAAGCAAATTGCAAAACCGGGTTCCTAAAAGATCCAAAAACACTGCAAAAATCACAAAATTTGTGATATTATTGGATTTTCGTGCATAAGCATATGGTTTTAGGGTTTTATTATGTTCATAAGCTTCTTAGGATACTTTAGGTTTAATTTTGTAGTTATTTGATTTCATTTAGGTCATAAAACCCAAATTTTTACCAAAAATCTATTTCTAAAAACCTTGATTTCAAGGCCATAGTCTTGCTATCAGGGGCAATTTGGTCATTTGACCTAAATTTCGAAATCCCTAACCCTAATTTCATATTTTTAATCATGTCATAGCATATTTGGTTTGAGTTTATTCCATTCAAATTTCAAAACTTGCATTTTATCAAAATATCTTTCTAAAAACCCTAATTTCAAGGCCATAGTCTTGTTAATAGGGGTATTTTGGTCATTTTGACCCCAATTTCGAAATTTCATATCTTATCTTCCTTATTTATTCCATTTTATTTCATACTTTATCACTTTTGATTTAAGGGAATCAAGGAAACGGCTTATATCTAGCAAAATCCAGTAATTTCTAGATATTACTGGATAAATCTAGAAAAGCCAACATATTTTCATTAACCAAGTTTTCTAGTTTTGCAGGTACATTGAAGACTTTATTTTTCATGTATTTAAATTTCAATAGTGATGTAATTTAACTTTGGAATAAGAATTTATATTTCCTGCTTAGCTTAGGTTGCATTGCATATAGTTTATTTTTATAATTTTAATGTGTGATGGATGATGGTTCATGCATATTTTTACAAATTCACCATGGTCTACACGAATGGCACATGCACTAGCTTCTATGAAGTTTATAAACTTGGTGAAATTTGTATTTATGGCTATAGTCAGAATACGAATGATACTTAAATTTATGATCTTCACATTAGCCACATTGAGCCTACACTCTTAGGCTAATTTCAAAATGCACTGCATTTCTCAAAAAAATACAAAAAGTATTTCTCAACTCCTCAAATCCATATTCATTCATTTCATGCATTTGCCAATTCCAATTCAAATTTCAATTCAGAGAAATCAGTTTTCTCAAATTTTTCTAAGTCTTATTCAAAAATCGTTTTTTTCAAAATATTGATTTCCCAATGATATTTCAAGTATTTCCCAAGTTCCAAATTCAATTTTTCTAAGTTATATTTTCAATTTCAAAGTTTGAATTCAAAGAAATCAAGTTTTTCAAAGTTATTTCATATTTCTCAAAATCGATTTTCATAAAACCTCTAGATTCTTCAAAAACCGATTTTTACTTTTCTCAGAAGTACATTTCAAATCCCAATTCACGATTTTCCATGTGATATCTATTCTAAGTGTTTCAGTTATTCAAAGCAAACATCATGTTTTCAAATGTGCATTTTCAGAAAATTCATAGCACATGCCTGATTCTATGTGCATTTAGAAATTAGAATATGATTTAGACAAGTTGAATAGAGCAGAGCAGTAGATTGATCCTTGGTTCGATTACCCTGTTAAAGGTGGCAGGAACGGTCGAACCTCGTACCGACAGGAGAGTCCCATTCTACGGAATTTTCCCGCATTTTAAAATGGAGGCGAGTTATTTTCAAAATCTTTTTCAAATGTCAGTTTGACTCGCAAAAGTTAAAAATTTTGCGATGATAACAGGTGGCATGCAAATCAATGGCCTATCCTAAACCGCCACCCTAGCTAATTTCAATTAGTAGCTAACCCTAGTTAATATCTAACCTTAGTTAGTGGTTAACAATAGTTAGTATCTAACCGACCCTAGCTAATCTTAGTTAGTTAGTTATTAACCTAGGTAGTTAATTAACTCTAGTTAGTTAGTTAACTCTAGTTAACCCTAACCATACCATCCTTAACCTTAGTTAACCATAGTTAGTACTTTACTCTAACTTAGTTCCTAACCCTAGTTAGAGTAACATTAGGTAGTATTTGTGTTTTACTTAGGGTTTTGAATTAATATTAGAGTAGTTAGTAGGTTAGTGACATAAGAATTAGAGTTATAACTTAGTGTAGAATAGAATACTAATAGTGATGTGTTTAGATTAGGTTTTAACAGTCGTTGTTTAGTTCTTTTACTAATTTTATAATTAGTGTTATTGTTGTTCTTTTTCTGTATTTTAGCAGTAATTTAAAATGATGGTTTAGATGCACAAATTTTTTCAAAATTTTTATGTCTGATAGCTTAAAACTCATAAAAGTAGGTTGTTAAGAATGAGTTGTTGCATATATGATTGTTTATCTGCACAATCTGACAAGTTAGAAAATTGTAAGCCCCATGTAAAAAAAAAAATTCTGATCTGATCTAAATAGAGTAGTTATTTATGAGAAAATTCAAAGAAAACTTAGTATTTGAATGTTTGAATAATTTTGAATCACTTTAGTATAAGTATGCACAGTGTGTTTTATGGAAAAGTAAGCAATTGAATTATGTTTTTGAAAAATGAGCCTAATAGAATAGAGCTACGTTTAGTTGTTGATGTCTTCGTGAATCGTAGTAGTGGAACTTAGACACAAGTTGAAGTGTTTGAGTCTCTTGACGAAAAGGACAACAAAGGAGATCATCTTCTTGTCTATTCGATATTTGTGGCCTTTGTAGTTCGAGTAAGTAGAGTCTGAAGTGTGTTTTACACCTGGTGCCCTAAGGCCATCTCGTTTGGGAGCCACCAATTCGAAAATATGTTACATGTACTGCATAGAAAGCCTAAGAGATAGAGACATTGAACATGATGAGAAGAAGACTATACGTAAACTATTAGAGTAGAAGGTCGAGTGACTCGAGCAATTAAGTCCGAGGGATACTCTGTATCTGGTGCCCTAAGGTCATCTGACCTGGGAGTCACTGACCCAAAGCTCGCTACACGGCTCATGAGACTTGATATTCGAAATAGTGCTCAAGTGAGATGGAATGAAAAAGAGTGAAAAATGAATATCAAAAGAAAAAGAATGAGCTTAATGAGAAAAATTTCATTGCTTAGGAATAATTGTAAAGGACTGTGCAAAAAATATTCAAGTGAGGATAAATGAGTGATAACATGATAATACTTTACTTTTTGAGAAAAATCATAGATAATTACAATTTTGGAGAAGTGAAAGAAAAAGATTTTTTACTGTGGTGGCATGAAATTTCTAAATTTGCTTTGAGAATGTAGATTGCAAGAAATATTTGTTTACAATGAGTTCGTAAGTGCCTAATATTTCTGAAAAGCATTCATGCATGATATTGATGTTTGTGGGTAGAATCTCTATAAACCCTCACGAGACCTTATTCGTCCACTGGGGTAACCCAGGGGTTTAAAGGGCTTGTTGCATGTGCTAAATGCAACTGTGATTCCTACGAAAGTGAGGTCTTTTAGATGTCCCATCTATTTCCTCTTGATTTTCAATCCAACGTTGGACGTTTTTAGTGTTTTTGGGTGTAGGCGTGTGATTGGATTTTCTGGTTCATACCTGCGTGTTTCCTCTTAATTTCTGGTGATATTTAGGTCTAAGTTGTGTCGATGATAGAATATTATGTCGGGTAGATGTGTACGTTTGATTTCATTTTTAGTTCTTGTTGGATTTAATGTGTCATTGTGAAGATCGAGTGATTTTGATTTATATAAAATAGTATTTTAATTCCATTCAGCTGGAGCATTTTCTGTTGATACATTAGTGTGATAGATTAAATTAAGTTGTTTGCTGTGTAGATTTAGGTGTATTTAGCCATGTATTCAATTTAGCTTTGATGCAATTTCGGTTGTAGTTTGATTAGTTTATTATATAGTAAAATGTTAGAATGTGTTCTTCTATTCTTTCTTTCATGTACAACATATTATTTAGAGTATTTTGGTATTTTATAGTCTAACAGTTCAGAGTCAATTTTGTCTCAGTATAGTGTAAATTAGATTGTTTTTATTCAGGATATGATGTTGGTTAAATTTAACTTAGTTGCTAGCGTTTTATAGATCATTGTAGTGTCCTGCTTTATGGTAGTTTGAATTAAATTATGTCTATATTAGCTTGTTAGGTCTGATGCATTTTATAATAGATATAATTCCATGATTAGTATAGCTAGATTTATTAGAATTTGGTTAGTCCCTTTACAATTTAATTAGCTGATTCGGTTTTTCTGTAGTCATTAATTTAGGTTGTTCTAATTACTTTTTGTTCTCCTGTATATCCTTTTGATTATGTGTGTATAGACGAATTGTAGCTAGCTTAACCTTAGTTTAAATTAGTTGTGTAGTTAATCATGTATTTTAGTTAACGACACTATGGTCTTTGTAGTTGAAGAAACGTTTTTTGGTAGAAGACCAACATATCCAAATTCGTGAATCTCATTGAAGGAAAGTTTTTAATAAATGTTATCCAGCCAATTTGCAAGGGAGTTACATTTTAAAAGGTGGAAATCCATTTGAACTTCAAAAGAGTTTCTAAAACTTGTTTACACGATTTTGAAAAGAGTTGACATGCTTAATTTACTTTTAAGGCCAACAAAAAACGGGTATTGTGTTTTAGGAAAGGTTTTCAAAAGAGTCTATTGCTTTTAAGGAAAACGATTGGAAACATGTGGGTCCCAATAGGCTGGACGGTTTTATAAATTGAAAGACTTCCTAATGAGCTATTAAGGTAAGGAGGTGGCCCCTACCAAATTCGTGGATTCTCATCTTTAGAGCCCTATTTACTACTTGCCTAGTTTGATTTAGCATTAATTGGATATTAATTAATTTAGTAAATATAGTAATAGTTTAGATTAGAGAAATCGTGTATTACTATTTAGTTAGATATTAATATTAGATTATATAATATTTAGTGTTAAAGTAATTAGATTAGGTTTTAGGATTAATTCTTCCAATTACCGATTTTAGTTTAGAGTTTTAATTATTAGGTTTTAGTGTAATTATTAGCTTTAGTTAGCCTAACTGTACCTAGTTAATCCTAACCGTACATAGCTAACTTTAGTTAGTGATTAACCTTAGTAATATAGTTAGTAACCTTAGGGTGACGTGTAGTCAAAGCCTATCCTAAACCGCCACCCTATATATACCCCTAACCCTATTTAGTAGTTAACCATATTTAGTTAATTAACCTTAGCTAGACTAATTAGTTAACGCTAGCTAATCTTAACTAACCCTATGTAATTAGCTAGCCCTAGTTAACCCTAACCGTACACTAGAATTCTAGTTAGTTCTTACCCTTAGTTGATTAATTAACTTTAGCTACCCTAGTAGTTAACCAACCCATAGTGAACCATAGTTAGTGATTAGCCTTAGTTAACCCTAGATAGTAACTGACCTTAGTTAAGTCTAACATTAGTTATACTAATATTAGGTTGTCGTTGGCATTTTAAGTAGGTTTTTAAGGTTGTTAGTTAGCAATTAGTTAGTTGATATTAGCTAGAGTTATTTGTTAAGTATTTCATTATTTAGTTAGTTTAGGTTCGATAGAGTACATTACATTAGTTAGTTGTATTTTTATAGTTGTTATAAGTAGAATTGTAGCTTAGTTAGGAGAGATTAACATTATTGTGGTTAGTTAGATTAAGTTGAACATTTCTTGTGTAGTGTTAGTAGATTTTTATTTAAGCAATTTAGTTGTTGTTATTTTCTGTAGTTAGCAATAGTTTATATTAATGTAGGACTGTTTTATTGTGTGCTTTAATGATAGAATGTCATTAGTGGATAGATATGAATGAATAGTGCACTGATTTTCAAAACTGATTTTTACCTTATCGTGCACTCGTCATTTTATGTGAATATTTTTAGAGTTTTCTGAAACTTCTTTTTCTATTATCCACATCTATGTGTTCACTGTCTGCAGACCAAAAATCAGCTCATTCCGAGTTGATTTGGTCTGGTTTTTAAGCATTTTGTGAAAACAGCTTTTTCGGGTTTTTAAATTGGGATTTAGGTGTTGTTTAATTGCTGTAGGCGTTTGTAACTTTGTGGGATTCATATGCTGATTTCTATTTGTCTGGTTTTGTGATTTTCGTCCAGCATAGTCGTGCAATTAGATGTCAGAAATTTCAGTTAGTTTTAGTCTTCATGTTTATCGGTTGAGTTGTGTTGAATATCATTTTTTGTTAGGTGTATACAAATTAGATAATTTCGGTTTTTATCTAGCTGTAGCGTTTTCTGCATATTTTTTGTTTGATTTTTTAGTTAATTGATTTAAGCTGCTGTGTAGATTCATGTAGTTATAATTTTAGCATAGATTTAGTGTTTATGAAATTCTGTTTTGATTTTTATGTTTAATCGATTGTAGTGTAGGCCTAAAGTGTATTTTCTGTTTTGATTAAATTACAGTCTAGTAGTTAGATTAGCATTTTGTGTTTATTAATTAAAAACTCAGATTTAATCGTGCCTTAATATAGTTTAAATTAGATGTGTGATTCATGTTATAATATAGTTAAATGTAATATAGTTACTATTATCCTGTAGAATTGCTGTAGTGTTTTGTTTAATTAGATGTTTATGTAATTCTTGTTTTGTTTACCTTAGGTAGATAATTTCATATTAATTTTAATGTTAGATGTATTTGATCTTAGACTTAGGCATAGGGTAAGTAGTATGTTTAATTTCATGATTTTCATTTTAACCAAATTAGAATTAATTTAGTATGTCGATTTTGACTTAGCATTTAAAATAGTTGTATTCTTTTAATTAGCATTTTCCATTCTTGTCCGTTGAGTTAGGTCTACGTAGGATAATTTAGCTAAGTTGATTTTAGATTATAGTAGATAATTAAGTAATCTTGTATTTTAGTTAAGGGCATGGTGGTCATTGTAGTTAGAATATGTTTTTGGTAAAGATCTTAGCCTCTCCAAATTCGTGGATTTCAATTTAGGAAAGTTTTAATAAATTTTATCCAGCCAAGAAATAAGACTTTGCTCTCTTGTACCCGTTTGGAAATACAGTTTGGATTGAAAGTCCCTTTCTAAAACTCGTGTACAAGTGTTTTGGGAAAGTTTTTCAAGAAGGAATCAATGCTTTTGAAGTAAAAAAAATGAAAAACGTATGGTCCATTAGCTGGACGGTTTTTGCAGCTTGGAACTTTCCTATTGAGTTCTTAAGGTAATAATGGAAGAGGCAGTCATTCCCAATTTCGTCCATTATAGGGCCCTTTTGCTAACTTCCCTAGTTTGACCTAATCTAGATTTAATGCTAATTAATCTAGTAAGTTTTGAATTAGTTTTAAATTAGGTTTAATAAAGTCGTGTGATAGGTTTTAGGAAAGTCCCTTTAGTGTATTATGATTTTAGTAATGGTAGTTTCTATTAGAGTTAGGTGTTTAGATTAAATAGATTAAGTTTAATTTTAATGCCATTCAATATCGGTTTTGGTAATTAATTTTTAATTGATAGGTTTTCTTTGGAATTAATGTTGATTTTAGTAGCCTAGTTAGTTACTCATCTAGGGTGGCGTGCAAATCAATGCCCTATCCTAAACCGCCACCCTAGCTAATTTCAATTAGAAGCTAAACCTAGTTAATATCTAACCTTAGTTAGTGGTTAACAATAGTTAGTATCTAACCGACCCTAGCTAATCTTAGTTAGTTAGTTATTAACCTAGGTAGTTAATTAACTCTAGTTAGTTAGTTAACTCTAGTTAACCCTAACCATACCATCCTTAACCTTAGTTAACCATAGTTAGTACTTTACTCTAACTTAGTTCCTAACCCTAGTTAGACTAACATTAGGTAGTATTTGTGTTTTACTTTGGGTTTAGAATTAATATTAGAGTAGTTAGTAGGTTAGTGACATTAGAATTAGAGTTAGAACTTAGTGTAGAATAGATTACTAATAGTGATGTGTTTAGATTAGGTTTTAACAGTTGTTGTTTAGTTATTTTACTAAATTTATAATTAGTTTAATTATTGTTCTTTTCTGTATTTTAGCAGTAATTTAAAATGATGGTTTAGATGTGGTTTAGATGCACAAGTTTTTAAAAAAAATTTATGTCTGATAGCTTAAAATTCACAAAAGTAGGTTGTTAAGAATGAGTTATAGCATATATAATTGTTTATCTGCATAATCTGACAAATTCGAAAATTGTAAGCCCCATGTAAAAAAAAATTCTGATCTGATCTAAATAGAGTAGTTATTTGTGAGAAAATTCAAAGAAAAGTTAGTATTTGAATGTTTGAATAATTTTGAATCACTTTAGTATAAGTATGCACAGTGTGTTTTGTGGAAAAGTAAGCAATTGAATGATGTTTTTGAAAAATGAGCCTAATAGAATAGATCTACGTTTAGTTGTTGATGTCTTCGTGAATCCTAGTAGTGGAACTCAGACACAAGTTGAAGTGTTTGAATCTCTTGACGAAAAGGACAACGAAGGAGATCATCTTCTTGTCTAGTCGATATATGTGGCCTTTGTAGTTCGAGTAAGTAGAGTCTGAAGGATGTTTTACATCTGGTGCCCTAAAGCCATCTGGTTTGGGAGCCACCGATTCGAAAACTTGTTACATGGACTCCATAGAAAACCTAAGAGATAGAGACATTGCACATGAAGAGAAGAAGACTATACATAAACTATTAGAGTAGAAGGTTGAGTGACTCGAGCAATTAAGTCTGAGGGATACTCTGTATCTGGTGCCCTAAGGTCATCTGACCTGGGAGTCACTGACCCAAAGCTCGCTATACGGCTCATGAGACTTGATATTCGAAATAGTGCTCAAGTGAGACAAAATGAAAAAGAGTTAAAATTGAATATCAAAAGAAAAAGAATGAGCTTAATGAGAAAAATTTCATTGCTTAGAAATAATTGTGAAGGACTGTTCAGAAAATATATAAGTGAGGATAAATGAGTGATAACATGATAATACTTGACTTTCTGAGAAAAATCATAGATAATTATAATTTTAGAGAAGTGAAAGAAAAAGATTTTTTACTGTGGTGGCATGAAACTTCTAAATTTGCTTTGAGAATGTAGATTGCATGAAGTATTTGTTTACAATGAGTTCTTAAGTGCCTAGTATTTCTGAGAATCATTCATGCATGACATTGATGTTTGTGGGTAGCATCTCTGCAAACCCTCACGAGACGTTACTCATCCACTCGGGTAACCCAAGGGTTTAAAGGGCTTGTTGCATATGCTAAATGCAACTGTGATTCCTACGAAAGTGAGTTAGTTTATTTTTAATAAGAGCTTTCATGTTTTTGGTAGTCCATATCTTCATTGTGAAGGTAGAGTGTATTGCTAGGGACTAGCAATTATTCTAGCATGGGGGTATTTGATGATGCATAAATATTACATTTTCTTAACACATTTTCACTACAAAAATGCATCATCTATAGGTTTAAGATCCACACTTAGGTGCATAATGATGTTATAGAGCTATGGTTCGAATTTCAATAAAATCAGACTTAAAATGAAGAAATTATGGTATTTACAGTGTAACGGGCCAAACCTCGGAGCATATTTGAAGTCTTTGGATCCATAAGTCCATCTGGACCTTGGATCTGGACCAAAATGAATGTAGATCCACCCCATCCAGCCCATTCACGTTTTATCATAAATGATTTACTAAAAAAACCCTCCTACATGAGGCGCCCAGACAAAATTATGTTTTTAATACCTTTTCTGGAAAAATACCAAAAAGAGGGCAAAACGTTAAAAGAGAGAAGACGCCCAGCCCATTGTTGTCTTTGCTTTGATTTTTGTGCCCTAGGGGCACGACTTTTGCTCTCAGCCACCTTCAACCCAACCGCCCCTCTCACCCATCTTCTTCCTCATCCTTGGTTAGCCATGGAAGCCATGCCAACCCCAATGGAGATGCTGATTCTTCTTCTTCCATTCTCCTCTTTTCCAGATCATGTCCTTCTTCTCCCCTTGCTGGAACTAACCATTGAGGTTGTGTCTTTGCAGCTGCAGCTGGAGTGTATCCGTCATGGTGGAGGTCCCGCTCTTCCATGGTCGGACGACCCTGAACCCCGGAGCACCACCACTTGTGGATTCCTACAAAGATGACAGCAAAGAGATGTTAGATAGCATCACCGAGGTCCTTCATGGCGCAGAGTCAAAGCAAAGTCCGCTCTTTCCTTCCCCTCAGTCGTCGGATCTCCCTAGAGGTTAGATCTTCCCATCCACTGCTTCTAGATAAAACCCAAACTGTGCGTGAGTTGTGTGCTGCGTATTTTTTGTTTTTCGTCAGCCTTAGTGTAGCGGTTTCGTGCATAAACCAGCACATAGAGGTCTTTTAGATGTTGTCCATTCTATTTCCTCATGATTTTCAATCCAACATAGGACGTTTTTAGTGTTTTTGGGTGTAGGCGTGTGATTTGATTTTCCGATTCATCCCTGCATCTTTCCTCTTAATTTCTGGTGATATTTAGGTCTAAGTTGTGTCGATGATAGAATATTATGTCGGGTAGATGTGTACGTTTGATTTCATTTTTAGTTCTTGTTGGATTTAATGTGTCATTGTGAAGATCGAGTGATTTTGATTTATATAAAATAGTATTTTAATTCCATTCAGTTGTAGCATTTTCTGTTGATACATTAGTGTGATAGATTAAATTAAATTAAGTTGTTTGCTGTGTAGATTTAGGTGTATTTAGCCATGTATTCAATTTAGCTTTGATGCAATTTCGGTTGTAGTTTGATTAGTTTATTATAGAGTAAAATGTTAGAATGTGTGTTTTCTATTCTTTCTTTCATGTACAACATATTATTTAGAGTATTTTGGTATTTCATAGTCTAACAGTTCAGAGTCAATTTTGTCTCAGTATAGTGTAAATTAGATTGTTTTTATTCAGGATATGATGTTAGTTAAATTTAACTTAGTTGCTAGCGTTTTATAGATCGTTGTAGTTTCTTGATTTATGGTAGTTTGAATTAATTTATGTCTATATTAGTTTGTTAGGTCTGATGCATTTTAGAATAGATATAATTCCATGATTAGTATAGCTAGATTTATTAATATTTGATTAGTCACTTTACAATTTAATTCGCTGATTCAGTTTTTCTGTAGTCATTAATTTAGGTTGTTCCAATTACTTTTTGTTCTCCTGTATATCCTTTTGATTATGTATGTATAGACTAATTTTAGCTAGCTTAACCTTAGTTTAAATTAGTTGTGTAGTTCATCATGTGTTTTAGTTATGGGCACTATGGTCTTTGTAGTTGAAGAAACGTTTTTTGGTAGAAGACCAACATATCCAAATTCGTGAATCTCATTGAAGGAAAGTTTTTAATAAATGTTATCCAGCCAATTTGCAAGGGAGTTACATTTTAAAAGGTGGAAACCCATTTGAACTTCAAAAGAGTTTCTAAAACTTGTTTACACGATTTTGGCAAGAGTTGACATGCTTAATTTACTTTTAAGGCCAACCAAAAACGGGTATTGTGTTTTAGGAAAGGTTTTCAAAAGAGTCTATTGCTTTTAAGGAAAATGATTGAAAACGTGTGGGTCCCAATAGGCTGGACGGTTTCATAAATTGAAAGACTTCCTAATGAGCTATTAAGGTAAGGAGGTGACCCCTACCAAATTCATGGATTCTCATCTTTAGAGCCCTATTTACTACTTGCCTAGTTTGATTTAGCATTAATTGGATATTAATTAATTTTGTAAATATAGTAATAGTTTAGATTAGAGAAATCATGTATTACTATTTAGTTAGATATTATATTAGATTATATTATATTTAGTCTTAAAGTAATTAGATTAGGTTTTAGGATTAATTCTTCCAATTACTGATTTTAGTTTAGAGTTTTAATTATTAGGTTTTAGTGTAATTATAAGCTTTAGTTAGCCTAACTATACCTAGTTAATCCTAACGGTACATAGCTAACTTTAGTTAGTGATTAACCTTAGTAATATAGTTAGTAACCTTAGGGTGACGTGTAGTCAAAGCCTATCCTAAACCGCCACCCCTAACCCTATTTAGTAGTTAACCATATTTAGTTAATTAACCTTAGCTAGACTAATTAGTTAAGCCTAGCCAATCTTAACTAACCCTATGTAATTAGCTAGCCCTAGTTAATCCTAACCGTACACTAGAATTCTAGTTAGTTCTTACCCTTAGTTGATTAATTAACTTTAGCTACCCTAGTAGGTAACCAACCCATAGCGAGCCATAGTTAGTGATTAGCCTTAGTTAACCCAAGATAGTAACTGAGCTTAGTTAAGTCTAACATTAGTTATACTAATATTAGGTTGTCGTTGGCATTTTAAGTAGGTTTTTAAGGTTGTTAGTTAGCAATTAGTTAGTTGATATTAGCTAGAGTTATTTGTTAAGTATTTCATTATTTAGTTAGTTTAGGTTCAATAGAGTACATTACATTAGTTAGTTGTATTTTTATAATTGTTATAAGTAGAATTGTAGCTTAGTTAGGAGAGATTAACATTATTGTGATTAGTTAGATTAAGTTGGACATTTCTTGTGTAGTGTTAGTAGATTTTTATTTAAGCAATTTAGTTGTTGTTATTTTCTGTAGTTAGCAGTAGTTTAGATTAGTGTAGGACTGTTTTAATGTTTGCTTTAATGATAGAATGTCATTTGTGGATGGATATGAATGAATAGTGCACTGATTTTTAAAACTGATTTTTACCCTATCGTGCACTCGTCATTTTATGTGAATATTTTTAGAGTTTTCAGAAAATTCTTTGTCTATTCTCCACATCTGTGTGTTCACTGTCTGAAGACCAAAAATCAGCTCTTCTTGAGTTGATTTCGTCTGGTTTTTAAGCGTTTTGTGAAAACAACTTTTTCGGGTTTTTAAATTTCTTGTCCAGCGATTTCCAGAATTATCCTGATTTTGAAACACTTATATCTGAAGATCCAGAATGTATTTTTCAAATCTGTAAAATGTGTCAGATTTTTGAATCTGTCAGTTACAGAACAAAAGTAATTTTGTGAATTTTGGAATTCGTTTGATCTTTCAAATCATCGGTTTGCAAAAAATTGTCAGAATCCACTTTTGCATTGTTTAGGGACAAAACAGTCATTTAGTTATTTATGTGATTTAACATAGTTTTTTGTATTTTCTAGCTTGTAATTAATGAATTAACTGTAGTTAGAGTAATTAGGATTGGTTTATTTAGTTAGTTTAGTTAGATAATGTAATTTTAGTTTTCTGTAATTATTTAGTGTAGTTTAATTTCTGAAGTAATTTAGTAGTAATTGTAGTTTGTAATTTAGATTTAATTTTTACTTGTTTACTGACTTTGTGTTTTCATTGTGTAGGTTGATAAGTTAGAACAGGTTTACAGGTGTATTTCAGATATGAAGTGCAACTGCACATGTGGTGAAAAGACAATTTTGCCCCTGGAGATCTGCAGAAGACTTAGCTTCCTTCTTTAGTTTATTTTCATAGTTTAGATTGTTATTTAATTTAATTTGTAATATTAACATAGTTGTGAACTTTGTTATATTAATAAAGTGTTATTTTAGAATTATTTCAGTTGTCGGATCACCCTGGAGGTTAGATCTTCTCATCCACTTCTTCTAGTTAAAACCCAAGTGTTGTGCATGTGTTGTGTGTTATTTTTTATGCATGAGCAGTGTATTTTTACTGTTTTCAACCCTAGCATAGATGGGTGTGCTGAGACCAGCACATTGGGATTTAGGTGTTGTTTAATTGCTGTAGGCGTTTGTAACTTTGTGGGATTCATATGTCGATTTCTATTTGTCTGGTTTTGTGATTTTCATCCAGCATAGTCGTGCAATTAGATGTCAAAAATTTCAGTTAGTTTTAGTCTTCATGTTTGTCCGTTGAGTTTTGTTGAATATCATTCTTTGTTCGGTGTATATGAATTAGATAATTTCGGTTTTTATCTAGCTGTAGTGTTTTCTGCATATTTTTCATTTGATTTATTAGTTAATTGATTTATGTTGTTGTGTAGATTCATGTAGTTATAATTTTAGCAGATATTTAGTGTTTATGAAATTCTATTTTGATTTTTATGTTTAATCAATTGTAGTCTAGGCCTAAAGTGTATTTTCTGTTTTGATTAAATTACAGTCTAGTAGTTAGATTAGTGTTTTGTGTTTATTAGTTAAAAGCTCAGATTTAATCGTGTCTTAATATAGTTTAAATTAGATGTGTGATTTATGTTATAATATAGTTAAATGTAATGTAGTTACTATTATCCTGTAGAACTGCAGTAGTGTTTTGTTTAATTTGATGTTTATGTAATTCTTGTTTTGTTTACCTTAGGTAGATAATTTCATATTAATTTTAATGTTAGATGTATTTGATCTTAGATTTAGGCATAGGGTAAGTAGTATGTTTAATTTCATGATTTTCGTTTTACCCAAATTAGAATTAATTTAGTATGTCGATTATGACTTAGCATTTAAAATAATTGTATTCTTTTAATTAGCATTTTCCATTCTTGTCCCTTGAGTTAGGTGTACATAGGATAATTTAGCTAAGTTGATTTTAGATTATAGTAGATAATTAAGTAATCTTGTATTTTAGTTAAGGGCATGGTGGTCATTGTAGTTAGAATACGTTTTTGGTAAAGATCTTAGCATCTCCAAATTCGTGGATTTCAATTTAGGAAAGTTTTAATAAATTTTATCCAACCAAGAAATAATACTTTGCTCTCTTGTACCCATTTTGAAATATAGTTTGGATTGAAAGTCCCTTTCTAAAACTTGTGTACAAGTGTTTTGGGAAAGTTTTTCAAGAAGGAATCAATGCTTTTGAAGAAAAAAAAATGAAAAACGTATGGTCCATTAGCTGGACAGTTTTTGCAACTTGGAACTTTCCTATTGAGTTCTTAAGGTAATAATGGAAGAGGCCGTCATTCCCAATTTCGTGAATTATAGGGCCCTTTTGCTAACTTTCCTAGTTTGACCTAACCTAGATTTAATGCTAATTAATCTAGTAAGTTTTGAATTATTTTTAAATTAGGTTTAATAAAGTCGTGTGATAGGTTTTAGGAAAGTCCCTTTAGTGTATTTTGATTTTAGTAATGGTAGTTTCTATTAAAGTTAGGTGTTTAGATTAAATAGATTAAGTTTAATTTTAATGCCTTTCAATATATGTTTTGGTAATTAATTTTTAATTGATAGGTTTTCTTTGGAATTAATGTTGATTTTAGTAGCCTAGTTAGTTACTCATCTAGGGTGGCGTGCAAATCAATGCCCTATCCTAAACCGCCACCCTAGCTAATTTCAATTAGTAGCTAACCCTAGTTAATATCTAACCTTAGTTAGTGGTTAACAATAATTAGTATCTAACCAACCCTAGCTAATCTTAGTTAGTTAGTTATTAACCTAGGTAGTTAATTAACTCTAGTTAGTTAGTTAACTCTAGTTAACCCTAACCATACCATCCTTAACCTTAGTTAACCATAGTTAGTACTTTACTCTAACTTAGTTCCTAACCCTAGTTAGACTAACATTAGGTAGTATTTGTGTTTTACTTAGGGTTTAGAATTAATATTAGAGTAGTTAGTAGGTTAGTGACATTAGAATTAGAGTTAGAACTTAGTGTAGAATAGATTACTAATAGTGATGTGTTTAAATTAGGTTTTAACAGTCGTTGTTTAGTTCTTTTACTAATTTTATAATTAATTTAATTGTTGTTCTTTTTCTATATTTTAGCAGTAATTTAAAATGATGGTTTAGATGTGGTTTAGATGCACAAATTTTTTCAAAATTTTTATGTCTGATAGCTTAAAACTCATAAAAGTAGGTTGTTAAGAATGAGTTGTTGCATATACGATTGTTTATCTGCACAATCTGACAAGTTAGAAAATTGTAAGCCCCATGTAGAAAAAAAAATTCTGATCAGATCTAAATAGAGTAGTTATTTATGAGAAAATTCAAAGAAAACTTAGTATTTGAATGTTTGAATAATTTTGAATCACTTTAGTATAAGTATGCACAGTGTGTTTTATGGAAAAGTAAGCAATTGAATTATGTTTTTGAAAAATGAGCCTAATAGAATAGAGCTACGTTTAGTTGTTGATGTCTTCGTGAATCCTAGTAGTGGAACTCAGACACAAGTTGAAGTGTTTGAGTCTCTTGACGAAAAGGACAAGGAAGGAGATCATCTTCTTGTCTAGTCGATATCTGTGGCCTTTGTAGTTTGAGTAAGTAGAATCTGAAGGGTGATTTACACCTGGTGCCCTAAAGGCATCTGGTTTGGGAGCCACCGATTCGAAAACTTGTTACGTGGACTGCATTGAAAACCTAAGAGATAGAGACATTGCACATGAAGAGAAGAAGACTATACGTAAACTATTAGAGTAGAAGGTTGAGTGACTCGAGCAATTAAGTCCGAGGGATACTCTGTATCTGGTGCCCTAAGGTCATCTGACCTGGGAGTCACTGACCCAAAGCTCGCTACACGGCTCATGAGACTTGATATTCGAAATAGTGCTCAAGTGAGATAAAATGAAAAAGAGTGAAAATTGAGTATCAAAAGAAAAATGATGAGCTTAATGAGAAAAATTTCATTGCTTAGAAATAATTGTGAAGGACTGTTCAGAAAATATATAAGTGAGGATAAATGAGTGATAACATGATAATACTTGACTTTCTGAGAAAAATCATAGATAATTATAATTTTAGAAAAGTGAAAGAAAAAGATTTTTTACTGTGGTGGCATGAAACTTCTAAATTTGCTTTGAGAATGTAGATTGCATGAAGTATTTGTTTACAATGAGTTCTTAAGTGCCTAGTATTTCTGAAAATCATTCATGCATGACATTGATGTTTGTGGGTAGCATCTCTGCAAACCCTCACGAGACGTTACTCGTCCACTCGGGTAACCCAGGGGTTTAAAGGGCTTGTTGCATATGCTAAATGCAACCGTGATTCCTACGAAAGTGAGTTAGTGTATTTTTAATAAGAGCTTTCATGTTTTTGGTAGTCCATATCTTCATTGCGAGGGTAGAGTGTATTGCTAGGGACTAGCAATTATTCTAGCATGGGGGTATTTGATGATGCATAAATATTACATTTTCTTAACACATTTTCACTGCATAAATGCATCATCTATAGGTTTAAGGTCCACACTTAGGTGCATAATGATGTTATAGATCTATGGTTCAAATTTCATCCAAATCAGACTTAAAATGAGGAAATTATGGTATTTACAGTGTAGCGGGTCAAAACTCGGAGCAGATTTGAAGGATTTGGATCTATAAGTCCATCTGGACCTTGGATCTGCACCAAAATGAATGTAGATCCACCCCAGCCAGCCCATTCACATTTTATCATAAATGATTTGCTAAAAAAACCCTCCTACATGAGGTGCCCAGACAAAATTATGTTTTTAATACCTTTTCTAGAAAAATACCAAAAAGAGGGCAAAACGTTAAAAGAGAGAAGACGCCCAGCCCATTGTTGTCTTTGCTTTGATTTTCGTGCCCTAGGGGCACGACTCTTTGTGATCATCGCAAAATTTTTCCTTTCTTGTGGTTTCTCTTTCTTCCTTGTCTTTTTCTTTTCTAACCTCTATTTTCCTCCTTTTTGAAGGGAGAAAAATAGAAGACAAAAAAAGAAGAGAGAAGAGAAAAGAAGAGAAGAGAAAAGAAGAGAAGAGAGAGGAACACTTTTGCGGGGTCTCACTTGACCTTGATTTGAAAATATTTAGAAAATTACTCGCCTCCGTTTTGAAATATTTGCGGGAAAAATGGAGAGACAGGATTTGCTCGTCGGTACGAGGTTCGACCGTTCCTGGCGCCTTTACCTGGGGTAATTGAACGAAGGATCGAATTTATGCCTTTTGCTTTGCCTAAATATTATCTAAGAATTTATCCTAAGTCTAAATGCACAAAGAATCATGCTTGTGCAATGCAAGGATGTATGCTCTTTTCGAAAAAATGGTTTTTGAAAATCTCCAAGTGTTCTGGGATGAACTTGATAATGAAGTGAAGAAATGGTTGAATCTAATTTAGAACTTGAGATAGATCAAGGATTTGAAGTTCTAAGTCTTTGAGCTAACCAGGGCTGGGAAAATAAATCGTTGGATTTGAAAAGAATGATTTGAAGATGAAAGAAAAAAAAATGAAACTTCAAAGTCAGAAAATAGACTTTGAATTTTGAATTTTTAACTTGGATTTAGGAGAGGAAACAAATATTTGAAGTGGTATTAAATTCTAGATTTAAGGTTGAAAATCAGAGTGAGACTTGAGAAATTTGAATAAAATTGAGAGACTGAATTGGTTTTGGATTTTTTGAGAATCTAGATAACCATGGATTTGGTAATCTGGAATGAAATGAAATTGGATTTGAAAGTTGAAATTGGGAATAGAATTTGATTTGAAATCTGAATTTTAAGATGGAATTTGAATCCAAAGTCTAGATCCTAAATGGAATCGGATCTGAAGTCCGAGATCCAAAGTAGAATTTGGATTCTAGATCCTAAAATGAAATTAGATCTGAAGTCTGAGATCCAAAGTGGAATTGGATGGATTTGGATCTTGAAGTCTGAGATCCAAAGTAGAATTGGATTCTGAATCTGTAATCTAGAATGAGATTTGGATCTGAAGTCTGAGATCCAAAAGTGAAGGTGGGTTCTGGATCCTAAAGGTGAAATTGGATCCAAGATCTAGAATCCAAGATGAGATTGGGTTCTAACTTTGGATTTGGTTTTTGAAAGTCCAAAATGGGGCTTTTGAAGATGGATCTGGGTTTTGAAAACCCATATTGAATTTAAAATTTAAGCAGGGTCAGGTTTTGAGATTCAGAATCAATCTCAAACTTTGATTTTGAATTTGAAGATGAGAAAAATAACTTGATTTTGAAACAAAAGATAACTTCAAGGTTAAATTGAACTTTGAAGTTTGGATATTGATTTGGAAATGGAATTTTGAATAGAAGATTGAATTTTGAAATTTCAAAGTCAAATTAGACTTTGAAATTGACATTTAAATCTTTGAAATAAGATAGAAGAATGAATTAAAATAGAAATTGAAGAGAGATATTTGAGATCACTTGGATTTTGAAAAAAACAATTTTGAAAATATGATGCAATTCCATCCTAAATGATGAATGAATCTAAATTTTGAAATTGGATTTTGAAGATCAAATTTCATTCTTTAAATGAATTAAAAATGAGATTTGAAGATATAATATATCCCTGACTATGGTCATTGAATGTATTATATAATAACCACATTTAAATTCAAGTGAATGATAAAATACGTTTTTATTGCATTTTATAGGGTTTAAAATGAAATTAACTCTCAATATACCCTGACTATGGCCATTGGCATGTACATTGAATTAATTTTAATTTAAACTCTGATAAAAAGAAGAAAATATTTAAGGAAAATATGATGAATTTTGAAAATGATCCAATGTGGATCCAGTGTTATTTTATAAAAGATAAAAATCCTAAGTTTTGTTTACATCCTGACTATGGCCATTGATGTAAATCATCAACTTAGGATTAATTACCTCTTACGAAATGGTGCACGTGCCATTCGTGTTTCACCATTGTGAGATTTTAAAAAATAAAGGCAAAAAGCATGAAAATAAGCAATTTATGATATTTACAATGCTCATTCATTCTATCTAAGACTGAAAATGTAAATTTCTCATTTATAATCTAACTATTATAATGAAAAACTAACATGATAGAACCCTAATCTAAGAGGGAAATCAACATTTTCCAGAGATCCCTGCAAAACGCTGAGTTAGTATGAAAGCAGAAGAGAATATCATGTTGATTTCAGCAATGCAAGTAATGAGATACTCATATACCTACTTTGTGCTTAATACCCCAAATGAAGCAGCATTGATGATCTAAGGTATGGAAGGATAGCCTGTGAATGTGTTTATATGTATATATATATAAATATATATATATGTAGTATATATATATGTATATATATATATATATATATATATATATATATATATATAACATGGAAAATGTAGAGTGGGTGAGTTGGGGCAAGTGAATGGAATATGCAACAGTCATGTGAAGGCTATGCTGAAAATGTGAGGTGAGATGAGATATCGCAGAATGGTGGAGAAGATAAGTGCCTATGATGTATAAGGAATGTATACAGATGGTTCATTGGAGGGTAAGCTATGTTGAAGATGTGGCTGCCTGTGCAACAGTGGCTGAGGCACTGTTGTTGTGAAAATAACGAGTACACTAGCTAAAGGCTGACAATGGGCGTTATAATCACAGCAACATTACTATGAGAAGATGGGGTATGTGTGCATGTATGCCGAAGCAAGTGGCTACGAGCTAGTACAATAGGGGGTGACATGGGAGATATAACGACAGCCTAAGATGCAATGAAAATATATTATTATGCGGAAAGTGGAGTAAATGTTAAAACAGGTTTTTTTGGCAAAATAAAATCCAAATAGCAAATGTGTTGTACAATGGTGATGTGATTGTGAGGTGCAGGGGCCAAGTATATGGTAGTTGACGCCTAAATGCAGGATGTAGCAATATATAAATGCAAGAAAATAAAGAGTGAAGGTATACTATGAGTGCTGGTAGTTCTAATCCAACCAAAAGTAATGTTCTACTCTCAACATTATGTTAATAAAGTACTGCTCTCATATTCAGATAAAAACTCATATTCAGATAAAAAATCTCATATGTTAATAAAGTACAACCTCTGAGTTTATTGATTTTAGCCAATCGAATAGCTACTTGCAGCTACTGAGATTCTATAAAAACATAGGCCCTAATGCTTGATAAAATTTTGGGCTCAAGACTGTTGAAGGATGATTAATTACATGCATGTTAAAGATAAAACAGATACAGGTGTGCACCTTTTTCCACTATCAAGCAAAACCAAAGAATCAGAATTCCCAAACCTGAAAAGAAAAATTTAGTGTCAGCGCAAGTCTAGGGCAAATAATCAAGTATGAGAAATCAAAATACAGGCAGCTAATGCTAATAGAGGCATAAGGCTGGCATGGGTAGACCTACTGTGTAGAGGTCATGGCAGAGATGCCGCAATGGGTAGTGGATCTCACAGCAGAGGCAAAAGGTGATGGAAAAAAAGGTAAAGCAGGGAGTTATCATGCCGGAATAACAGTTACCACAGCAGGAGAGTACGCTGATGGCGAATTAGAACAGGGAGCACTACTGCAGATTTTGCAACAGTAGCGTGAAGATGATTCATCATTTCACGCTGGAATAGCATACCATGGACAAAATGTGATATGATTGGCACTCCCTGACAAGGGATAGGGTGGTTGTAGCAGCAATGGTGGATTGTTATAAAGGGTTGTGTGTGTGTGCTGTGGTAAGGTGGGTGGATAATGATGAATATTATAGATGACAATGATTAAAAAAATGCTATTTTGATGGAGGTATGCAATAGTGAAATAAAAATAATGTAATGGGGTGTAGAGTCTGTGTATAGACTCTCTCCAAGGCTGGGATCAAGCTCAGCAACACCATTCTTTGGTCATAAATTCAGCTTCTCGCAGGTCCTGAATCATTTGACAACTTACTGCAAAAAGGGTTAACTCCCCCCCCCCCCCTTTGAATCTTTATCCACGAACTGGAATTGACACAGTTTAACCACCAGTTCCATATCCAAAAAAAAAAACGTCAGATGTGAGTCTGTCCTCTGGAAGAAATAATTTGAGTTGATTAAACATGTTAAACCTATTAATCAACCTTACTTCCTCATTTTAACATATTTTTTTTTATCAAAACCCCCATATATCAAAGATATCCAGTAGATGATACCCCAAAACCTTAGATAGGGGAAACTGACCTCCATTGACTAATATCTTGCAGAAAATGAAACCGATGGGCTCTTAGCTTTTAATATAATCAATGCTTTGGTCACAAAGCAAGGGTGAACTATAAACTACCCAATAGGTTATAATGAGAGACCGCAGGATAAATCCTCCGCTCCAAGTGACTCGCAATGAACATAGATAAAACAAATCATTTCTAAGAGCCTGCATGTGGATAAATCTGTAAAACTTGAGGCTTTTACCCAACAAGCATCTAAAAGAAAATCAATTGTATAACTAAGCTACATCATAACACTTAACTATAATGAAATCTTCCATGTAAAAACAGAAACAACTAAATGAGCTCAGTTAAGCCATCAAAACACGAAATATCCCTTGTCCTATAAACTGTATATTCATGTGATTCACAAGGGAGTGCAAATGATTACTAATTCAAAGGGTAAATATTACCGTGTTATTGCAGCAGGAAAACATGGTAAATAGATCTCAACAACTCTGTGTTTTCCCAATCTGCTTTCTAGGGAATAGAAAGAAAGAACGAAAAGAAGTTTTCAAATTGGCGAAAATAACATTCATTTAAGGAAACATTTCTAGCATTCTAAATTCATTGTCTCATGCTCATTGCCTGATATCGAATTAAATGGGATTTTCAATGTGGATAGTGATGAGAGGTCGATCTGTAGGGAGAGCACACCATTGCAAATCTGTCATGCTATATACATACAGTGAATGAAAAAAAAAAGGGGTTAGTCGATCATGGAAGATGAATGCAGTGTTGATGAAGGAAGATACAGGGATATCAGCAAATCTAACCATATACACTAATCAGCTGATTTACATGTAATGGAAATCGGAAAAAAAATACCAAATCCCACGATAATCGTGATCTCCAAGGTAAACTTCTATCAATCGACTCAAATCACCACCGATCGGGATGAAACCGATGAATCGGGTAATGGAACAAAGGGTGAATCAGAAAATAAAAAAAAAAGAATGCAATATCACAGGTATTAATGGGTGTCGCCACATGAACGTAATGAATCATGTAAACAACATAAAAAAAAAGAAGGAAAGGAATAATAAAAAATAATAATAATAATAAAAGAAAAAAAAAGGAAACGAGTATGCCGCTAGCATGATACCCCTTCAACACAGGAGATATACAATTCTAATTTAGGGATAATCCATCGGTTGATGGCCTTTGAGATTGGAAACCCAGACTGATATAAAACCCAAAAGTAGATTCAAAGCTAAAGATGATAACCAAAGCAAATTAGCTAAAGGAAAATCGAGAATCGCACATAATGCGAAGATCGATGTGAGGAATCCATTGTTATAAGCCAAGGATGGAAGAAAATATGGGAATCAGCATATTCCTTTCATTTTTGCACAAAGGTGGTTGATGTTGCACATGCAACTTAACCTTACAGTGGTGCTTTAAATGGGGCAGAAATAAAGAAAAATAAGCTAGATGAAGTAAGCGGGAGAGAGAACTTACTGTGGTGATGCAGGAATTTGGTCGGATGGAGAGGATCTTTCTTTGCTCTGTTATGGAGATCTCCGATTGCCGAGGACTAGGAGGAGGGAGAAGATGATCCTTCCTGAAAAAGGAAACCAGCAAACGCCAATGGGGAGTCAGAATGATCGATCCCCCCAAAACCTTCCTGTGCATACTCTTATAGGAAAACCGAAGAAGACTCGAGAAGGGCCAGTCAGTTGAGGATCAACGGGTGAGAGAGGAGCAGATCGATCAGAGGGTTGACCCCTTTGGGAAGGATCGAGAAGAGGCTTTTGTTAGAGATGAAGGGTGGTGATGGGGAGGCCTGCGATGTTGAAGCGATGGAGAAGAGGGTGCGACTGAAGGAGGCGTGAGAGGGGAGCGGAAGCTGGAAGCTTCGTGAAGGGCCGAATGAGAGGGTTTCTGAAAAACCCTAAAAGAAATCTCGTTGAAAAGCTTTTTTTACCAAAGGGCTTGACCCCATTTTTAGAGAATTTTCGAAATGGCGGCTCTTTTCAAAGTTTTTTCTAAAAAAATGGTTTTAGAAGGTGTTTTCAAAAGGAGGGTTTTTTTTAAACCGATTTTGTTTCTATTTTTATTGTTCTTTTAAATATATATATATATATATTATTTAATAATTTTTTTGATATTTTTGGAATAAAATCCTAAAATTTTATGAGAAAACAAAGATTTAAAACTATTTTTTTTTTGTATTTTTGAGAAATATTTACAAAAGAGGGTTTTTTCTGAAAATTGGGGTTTGATTTCTTCAAAAATGGGTTTGGACCCAAGTTTTGAGAAAATATTCGAGTTTTAAAACTCGATTCGAGGAATATAACATGATGGATCCAAACGGATACCGGACGAACTGTCTGAGCTTTAAAAAGGTTATTTTGGTGATTTTGAGAATTTGATTTAAAAATTGGACAACGAAACTCAGATTTGGATATTTTATCTGGATCCGGATCCAAAATTGAGACAGATATATAAAATTAATTTAATTTCATTGAAACTTGAGGAATAAAAATGGAATTTAGATTTAAAAGCGACTCAATTACTCAGAAAATGGGGTCAGGGGCCAAAAGGGAATATTTACAATATTTTGAAAATTTTGGAGTGTTCACAGATGCCCCTCTTTGCTACTAAGCCAGTTGAAAGCCGAGCTTAGTGGCAAAGAAACACTCCAAATTTTGAAAAAAAATGACCCAGTCAACAAATCTGAATTGGGTGTGGAAGATTTATTTTGAAAGCATGGCTTTTCAGGCTTAAAACCTTATCCTGAATGGTTCTGGGGGGACGAAACCCTCGACAATGATATGACTGAATGATAGAAATGAGGAAATCATGATGGGACTTTGGATGAGAGTCCCAAAATGATGAAAGACAAGAATTTTGATCAAGTCTCATGGGTGAGGCAAGATCAACATTTTGGAATGACTCAGGTTTAGCACTTAACCTGGATGGGACGAAGATAGATCAAGGTACTTTGAGTGGGGAAAGGAATATAAGCGGACCTCGATGGGACATTCTCGAGAAAAATGCCTAATGAGATGAGACACAAGCATGATCCTTTCCTGGATGGATGTATAGAGCATGGATTCCTCTGTGGGGAAAACCATGATGGGACTGAAAGGATTACCTCATGGAAATGAGGTTCAGGTTTAACCCAAACCTCAATGGAAGGTACCTCGAGAAACGAGGTTTAGGCTTAACCCTTAACCTGAAGGGGACGATCATACAGAATCCTCAGACGAGGAAGCCGTGATGGGACAACGAAATGCATCGCCAATGCGAGATTCAGGTTTGACCCTTGACCTGAGTGGGGAAATCGCACGAAGTTCTCGAATGAAGAAACCGTGGTGGGACTAGAAAAGATATTTAGTTGAATCGAGACTCAGGTTTAACCCTAACCTGAACCTAAAGACACCTCGCGAAGCGAGGTTTAGACTTAACCCTTAACCTGAAAGGGGCGATCATACAGAATCCTCAGGTGAAGAAGCCATGATGGGGCCTTCGGAATTTGGACGAACAAATTCAAAAAGGGTTAGCAAAAAGAGAAAAACAAGGGGCTCCCTAAAGCTTGGAAAGGGGATGATATGGGGCGTCTCATTGCTGAGACTAAATCAGCTTTATGAAGATAGACGACCTCTCGCAGAAGGTTTGGGTGATACCTCGAAGAGCGAGGTAACAGGTTTAATCCTTAGCCTGAATGGATACAGAATCCTCGAAGAGCGGGGAAACTGTGATGGGTCCTCTAGACTTCGCACAACAAGTCCAAGAGGGGTTTCCAAAATGATGAAAAATGGGGGTCCCTAAAGCTTTGAAAAAGAGGTTGTTCTTGGGCGCCTCATTGCTGAGACTGAAAATAGCTTTTGACAATAACAGACCTTTTGCAGAAAGTTCAGGTTTAACCCTTATCCTGAGTGGGAACTATCTATGGTGGGACAGTAGGGAGCGCAGGGAAGTGTGCAGATCCGAGAGCGCTCAGATCAGACGGAAGGAAAGGACTTTCCAGTCCTAAGGAGGGATGACGTCAAGATACGTCAAAATGAACATCAAGTTCACACTTCATGTTGGGATAAAGAGAAAATATTGCCAATAAGATGCCAAAATTGTAGTTGATTCAGAATGATTGAATTTCGCATGTATGTGTGAAAATATCACCTCTTTCTACCTAGAGTATTAGCTCCAAATGGGCTAACTTCGTAGAATCAGGAATCAAATTCAAATTTGTTGCTGTGGAGTTTCTTTAAGGAAGATATCAATTTCCTTGATATGAAAAGAGAGAAAATAATCTTAGCTTCATAAAAGCAATTGAGTGAAAAGACATTGATTAAAGAACTTCACACAGATAAAGATGATTCCTGGCAATTTCGGGCAGTTTGATATCCTGGGCATTTCCCATGATGATCTTTTGCACTCTTTTGAATCATGGACCTTTCTTGGTCTTTTACATCATCCTTCATTTTGGAGATGTCCTGACTTTTCTCTCTTTTTCGGGGAAGGGTACGTCACAAACTCCTTCATCTTGGAGATGCTCCGATCCTTCTTTTTCTTTCTCAGGAACTAGGCTTGATGATATAGGTTCATTGGTCAAAAGCTCTCTAGATGATAGCAGAAATCAAATATCTTTTAGGGTTTGTCGGTAGGTTTATCGCACTCGCCTTCATCTCGACGGTGATCCGAACTTTCCCTGGAAGGATCCTTCACAAACTCCTTCATCTTGGAGATGATCCAAATCTTCTTTGGCCCTAGGGGTCTAGCTTGCATATTCGTCTTCATCTTGACGACAATTAAGAGATCCCTTTTGCGGATATATGATTACGGCTTGGGTGACTAAGGAGATATGGATTGGGTACGTTCTTTTTTTACTGCTCAGGATATTTCCACTGTCTTACTGCCAAAAGAATGATCTTTAAGAATGTGTCATAGCTATGATCAATATCCATTTGCTCATGGATTTTCAACATCATTGAATTTTTCCTTTGCCGGTCATATTGAAGATTTTTTCTTCATCCTCTTGGTTGACCAACAGAAAAAGCTTGAATTTAGTTCTTATTTCGCAAAAGTCTTGCTCTTTTGGAAATAATATTAAAGATAGTTTGAAATGATTCTTTGTGCGATGAAAAAATTGAGAACAACAATGATTTTTTATAGCGAATTAGCAAAGTTTTCTAGAAATCCTTGATGAAAGAAATTACTTGACAGTCGATTGACACATCCACGACAAAATTATCATCTCTTTTCCCCAAAAAGAGAGACTCAGGCTTAGCCCTTACCTAAATGAGAAGTTAGAAATACTCCTCTCTTCCCCAAAGAGGAGGTGTTTGCAAAACGGAACTTTCGAAGAGAAATTAAGTTTTCGTCAAAACTCCCTATTTCTAGGCTTCTCTTATAGAAAGGTGGCCGAAAAACAAAGTTGAGAAAGTATCACAGAAGAACGAGTCTGTCACACTTTCCCTAGAAGAGGGTCCTCCGTGAAGGGGTTGGCCAAAGATGAGAAAAACAGGGGCCACAAAAGAAACGAGCTTTCATCGAAGCTCTCCCTGGAAAAGGGGTTTTTTTGTGTAAAGTTGGTTGTTGTTTTGCAAACTGTTCACGAAGAAAACGAGATCCTTCAAACTCTCCCTGGAAGAGGGTTCTTGCAAACGAAAGATGGTTGTATGCAAAAAAGGAACGAGCTCCCTCGAACTCTCCCTGAAGAGGGTCCTTTGCAAGAGAAAAAGATTGATTTTTGATAAAATGATAACCCGAAGGTTGAAATTGAGGATTTAGAGTTTGAATGATGATGATTAGTTAGTACAAAGACTAAACCTGGAGGGCTAACTTGTTACGACAATGAAGTCGTACATGACACTTCAAGTACAAGGTTTTGATGATGAGCAAGTGAAATCTACTGCACTTTCATTTGGTATCAAAGCAGGTTTGCTATTATTTTGATTTGATCATCATCTAGCATAACAACTACAACATCTCAGCACAAAGAAGGAAGCTCCTCCGTTCATCCTCGTCTCTTCGACGGAACAAACTATTGATACTGGAAAGTGAGAATGACAATATTCTTGCAATCCATGGATCTCGATATTTGGAGAGTTGTTTCAAAAAAATACCAAACTCCATCAACTGATTTCAGCCAATGCACCGATGAAGAAAGGAAGAGTGCTTCACTTAATGCCAAGGCAATGAATGCATTATATTGTGCCATTGACAAGGTAGAGTTCAATCGCATCTCTCAATGCTCTACAGCAAATGAAATCTGGCATAGTTTTCTCGTGACTCACGAAGGTACGTCAAAGGTAAAGGAATCCAAAATTGCTTCTTTGGTTCATAAATTTGAATTGTTTAAAATGAAGCAAAATGAATCTATATCGGACACGGTAACAAGAATGACCGATATAACTAACACTTTGAAATCCCTTGGAAAAGAATAGTCACAAGTGGATTTAGTCAGAAAGATCCTAAGGTGTTTAACTCCTGAATGGGAGAGAAAAACCACTGCTATTGAACAGGAAAATGATTTAAACACTCTCACTCTTGAAGATTTGGTTGGTAACCTAATGGCATATGAAGTCCAACTTTAAGACAGACAAGAAAAATAACCCAAGAAGAAATCTCTTGCTTTTAAGGCTACTTCTGACTCAGTAAAGAAAGCAGAATCTTCCAATTCCATTAAAGTCAAGTGTTTTAATTGCAAAAAAGCTGGACATATCAAGAAAGATTGTCCTCTTCTCAAAATCAAGCCCAAAGACCAATTCAATAAGAAAAAGGCATTTCAAGCATGTTGGGATGATAGTGACTCCTCTTCCGATGAAGAATCAAATGAAGAAGTCGTCAACATGTGTTTTGTAGCACAAGAAGATTCAGTAAGTCAATTTGACTATGATGATTTGTTAGAAGCATTCAATGATTTATATGCTAAATTTAAGAGTCTAAGTTCTAAAAACAAAGAGTTAAAAACTAGAAATTTAACTCTAGACTCTCAAAACAAAGTGTTACTTCAAAAGATAGAAGATCTCAAGAAGGAAAACTCTTGTCAAGCATTTCAGATAAAAGAAATTGGAACAAGAACCAATCTCTTACAAAAAGAAATAACTAGTCTAAAAGAAAAATCAAATGATCTTCTTTCTATAGTGACCAAATTCACAAATGGTCAAGAGAATCTAGAAAGACTTCTTGGTTCTCAAAGGTGTTCGGTTAATAAAACTGGATTGGGATATAGCTTCTTTGATACTCAAAATAGACCAAACTATGTTGTGAAAAATCAAAGACAATATTCTCTACCATTTGTTCAAAGAACTAAATTTTCTAGTAGAAATGCATCTAATCATGGAACTTATAATGCTTATAAGCCTAGACATGATTACTCTAGAAATGCTAAAGCTTATTATAGAAAGAATACTTTTTATCAAAGGAAACCAAAATCCAAATGGATATGGGTTCCTAAGACTAACTCTCATGGACCCGAAAATAGAAAGGGGTCAAATGCTTTGTCTTCTAATTTTGTTGTAGGTACACAAAATAAGGAGAAAATGGATATTGGACAGCGGTTGTTCCAAACATATGACTGGAAGGCCGGAGTTATTTTCCACCCTCCAAAATAAGGATGGAGGAACCGTCACCTTTGGTGACAATAACAAGAGAAAAGTAATAGGTATTGGTAATCCAAAATTTTCCTTGATAGAAAATATTCTTTTAGTAGATGGTTTAATGCATAATTTATTATCTATTAGTCAATTATGTGATAAAGGTTTTCATGTTTCTTTTGAAAATGATTTATGCTTAATTTTTTATTTACAATCTAAAAAGATCATTTTTAAAGGTAAAAGAAGGAACAATGTGTATAAACTATATCTAGATGAGTTACATACTTTTAATGAAAAATGTCTTATTGTTTCAAATGAAATACAATGGTTATGGCACAAGAGACTTGGACATGTTAACTTTAAAATTATTTCCAAGTTATCCAAGAATGATTTTGTAAGAGGCCTACCTAAAATACCATATAAGAAAGATCACTTATGTGATGCTTGCCAAAGGAGTAAACAAATTAAGAGTTCTTTTAAAGCAAAAGATATAGTTTCAACAAAATGTCCTCTTGAACTTTTACATTTAGATCTATTTGGACCATCGAGAATTCAAAGTTTGAATGGTAGCAAGTATGCTTTTGTTATAGTAGATGATTATTCTCGGTTTACATGGGTGATTTTTCTAAAAAGCAAAAATGATGCTTTTTCGGAATTTTCTAAACTTTGTAGAAGAATTACAAATGAAAAATCTACATCTATAATTAAAATTCGTAGTGATCATGGTGGTGAATTTGAAAATGAATCTTTTCTAAAGTATTGCGATTTACATGGTATATCTCACAACTTTGTTTTTCCTAGAGCGGCTCCACAAAATGGAGTTGTTGAAAGAAAGAATAGAACTTTGCAAGAATGTGCTAGAACCATGCTTCAAGATAAAAATTTACCAAAATACTTTTGGGCTGAAGCAATAAATACAGCATGTTATGTTTTAAACCGTGTTCTTATTCGACCAATCTTACATAAAATATGTTTTGAATTGTATTATGATCGTATACCAAAGATCTCATATTTCAAAATTTTTGGTAGTAAATGCTTCTTGTTAAATACCAAAGATAATTTTGATAAGTTTGATTCAAAATCAGATGAATCAAGATTTCTTGGATATTCTTCTAGAAGTAAAGCTTATCGTATTTTCAATAAAAGAACTTCTCAAGAGATTTGGGATGGACTCATCGAAATCAAGAAGGAATCCTATGAGTACAACTACTTCTCTTGATAAAGATGAAAATGGTAAAAGTATAGATACTAAGCTCTACAGAGGTATGATCGGATCTCTATTCTACTTAACTGCCAGTCGACCTGATATTATGTTTAGTGTTTATATGTGTGTAAGATTTCAAGCTAATCCAAAGGAATCTCATTTAACTGCAGTAAAAAAAATTCTTTGTTATTTGAAAGATACTTCAGATTTCAGTTTGTTTTACCCAAAATCATCTTCCTTTGATTTAGTTTCATATAGTAATGCAGATTTTGCAGGAAGTAAATCTGATTGCAAGAGTACTAGTGGAACTTGTCATTTCTTAGGAAATTCCTTAGTCTCTTGGTTTAGTAAAAAGCAAAATTCAGTGTCACTCTCAACAACTGAAGCAGAATATATAGCAGCTAGTTTAGCGTGTTCACAAGTACTATGGATGAAACAAACCTTAAAAGATTTTGGTTTGAATTACTCCACAACAACTATTTATTGTGATAACACTAGTGATATAAATCTTTCTAAAAATCCTGTTCAACACTCAAGAACTAAGCATATTGAAGTTAGACATCATTTCTTAAGAAATCGTGTGTTAAAAGGGGATATTTCGTTAAATTTTATTTCCACTAAAGAACAACATGTCGATATCTTCACTAAACCTCTTAAAAATGAAGATTTTATGAGAATTAGGAGAGAACTAGGTATTTGCTCATTTTTGGATTTATAAAAATGCTGATTTTTGAACAAAATCTCAAAATCGCACTATATTAGTCGACCGGTAAAATTTTAGTCGACTGATGCTTTAAAATTTTAGAATGAATCGCACCATATTAGTTGACCGATATATTTCTAGTCGACTGATGTTTTAAAATTTTTAGAATGAGTCGCACATTTTTAGTCGACCGATAAAGTTTTAGTTGACTAAATTTTTTTTTTTTAAATTTTAACTGAAGGGACCCGATACCCCTTGGATTTTTTAACACCAGTTTTTTTTAAGGGCATCGTTTCATTTTATTTTCACACCTTTTCATTTTTCTTAAAAACAAAACCCTTTGAAAAAATGAAACCCTCTCTCTCTCTCTCTCTCTTTCTTCTCTCTCTTCCAAAAAAAACCCTCGGAGTGTCGTTCGATCCTATCCTCGTCAGGATTTTCTTGCCGTGACAGGGAGACGCCAGAATCTTCTGGCCGTGACCGGGAAACGCCGGAATCCTCTTGCAGTAACTGGCGCATCTTCAAATCATGCCGGAACCTTCTTGCCGTGACGGTGTATCTTCAGCCATTGCCGGAATCCCCTTGTGGCTGCCTTCTCACCCGCCGTCAGCCACCGTATCCTCCTCTATTTCTGTTTCACAATGCCGGACAACATCTTCCTTCTGTCGGACGTCGTTTGGAAGCCGACATTCTTTTTGGTAAATCTGTTTTTTAACCATGCCTTGTTCGAAGTCTGCATCTGTAAAAGGTTTAGGTTCTCCTCCTCCTACACCTTCTTCAAGACATGGATATTCTCTCAGATTACTCTGAAATCCTCTTTTATATGATACTTTTGGATCAATTTCTGCACTACCTATTCTACCAGGCCGAAATGTACTGTCTCACCTATTTTCTCGTTACAAAATAAGAGAATTATTTCCAGGAATTTCACATCTTTTTGATGCCTATGCAGATACCCTTCATTATCCTTTTTTGATTCACTTGTTTTATACGAATTTACATTTTGATCATGAAACTGGAGTTCTGTCCTCTCTTGTTCGTGATGTTGAAATCGAGTTTGATTCTAAACTACTTGGAGAAATCCAAGAAATTCCATCTTCAGACACTCTTTTCAACACTGTTGAACTGAATGATGAGAGAATTTTTGAACAAATTCTTCTTCCAGGTGCACCTCACTGCCCTCCTTTCAAAAATACTAATCTTCAAACTCGTGCACGCATTGCTGGACGAATCCTTGCCCACAATGTTCTACCTAAAACTGGTTCTTTTGATTACTATTCCACAGATCTTTCAACGGCTCTTTATGTTTTATTTGGAAATATTTCTGTAAATTTGGCCAATGTGTTTTTACTAATTTGTGGAAACAAAAACCATTTATTCCTTATGGATGTCTTCTAACTCGTATTTTCAGACATTTCAAAGTTTCTTTAACAAATGAAAAATATATTGAGCAAAAGGAGTTCTTTGATCAAACAATTTTTAAAAGAATGAAAATTAAATATCTGCCTCCTTTAAATGTTGATCAAACTGAACCATCTGATCCTACTGAACCATCAATTTATGAACCTTCACCATCTTCTGCGACACCTTCATCTCATGTAAAAAGAAAGAAATTTTCTACAAGTCAAGACAATGATGAAGTTTTGCAGCGACAATGAAGTCGTACATGATACTTCAAGTACAAGGTTTTGATGATGAGCAAGTGAAATCTACTGCACTTTCATAACTGATCAGTCAGCCAAACACTAGCACGAGCGCTAGATATACCAGCACTGGATTTGGAAATGTACCAGCACAAGCACTGGATTTTGAAAAAAACACACCAGCATGAGCACTGGATTTTGAAAAAAACACACCAGCATGAGCACTGGATTTCGAAAAATGCCCCAGTACGAGCGCTGGGTTTCAAAAATGCACACCAGTACGAGCACTGGGTTGCGAAAACACACACCAGTACAAACACTGGGTTTTAAAAAGTGCATATCAGCACAAGCACTGGGTTTTCAAAAATGCACCAGCACGAGCACTGATTTTTCAAATGGAGAATTTGAGAAAGAGACCGACATTTGAAAATACTTGAGAATAAAGCGAAAATGATTGTTGGCATTTTAGGATTATCCCTTATCTTGAAGGGGAAGTTCAGGTTTGTCCCTTAACTTGAAAGAAAAATAGGTAAGGAGAACTTTTGATCCAATATGAGCATTGGATCAATAGAGGAATTTTGAGTCGGAACTCGAGAAAAAAAGAGTATACAAAAGCGAAAATCCGAGTCGGAACTCGGTTTTTCAAAATAAAAGAAAGAGCGAGAATCGAGCTTGAGAACTCGAATTCTCGACGCAATGATTGGTTCCAATACGAGCATCGGATCCAAAAAGGAAGTCCGAGTCGGAACTCAAAGCTTCCGAAATAAGGATATACAAAAGGAAAAATCTGAGTCGGAACCCGGTTCTTCAAAAAAATAAAAGAATGAATGAGAATCGAGTTCGAGAACTCGAACTCTCGATGCACTGATTGATCCAACACGAGCATTGGATTTAAAAGGAAGTCCGAGTCGGGACCCGAAACTTCAGCAATAAGAATATACAAAGGAAAAATCCGGGTCGGAACCCGGTTTCTCAAAAATAGAAGAAATGAATAAGAATCGAGTTTGAGAACTCGAATTATCTATGTAACAAATTGGTTCCAATACGAGCATCAGATCCAAAAGGAAGTTCGAGTCGAAACTCGAGACTTCAAAAATAAGAATATACAAAAAGGGAGAGTCTAAGTCAGAACCCGGTTTTCAAAAAATAAAGATAAAATGAATGAATGAGAATTGAGTTTGAAAACTCGAATTCTCGATAAATTGGTTCCAATATGAGCATTGGATCCAAAAGGAAGTCCGAGTCGGGACCAGGAACTTCAAAAATAAGGAAAAAGGGAAAATCCGAGTCGGAACCCGGTTTTCAAACGAAAGATAAAAATGGGAAAAATCTGAGTCGGGGCTCGGATCTTCCGAAAATAAAATGAGATGAAAACAAAGCCTAAGTCGAAACTCAAACGGGAGAAAAATAGCTCCTTCCCAAAAGTCGGGTTTTAAAAGGATTGACAAAAAGCATGAATAGATTCTGATGATGAGGATGAGAAACTTATTCAAGGTCCTTGACCCAAGATGGCCTAAGACCTGAATTTTATTTAGAATGGTTTTCAGAATTATCCATGTACCTGAGGAGAATTTGGCAAAATTTGAAAAAGATTGGTAGAAATAGATAAAGGAAAAAAGGATTGATAAAGGGAATAAATTAATGAAATTGACAATAAAGATTTAGTAGAAATTGACAGAAATTTGAGGAAAAATTGATGATAAAAGAATTTGGGATTATCCCCTGTTTTGAAAGAGAATAAATGGGCCTCGCATGATGAGGTTCAGGTTTTGTCCCTTAACCTGAAAGGGAAATACCTCATTGGAACGAGGCATCAGGTTTGTCTCTTAACCTGAAAAGGTTTTATAAATGTTTGATAAAATTTAGTAAAATTGATAAAACTTGATAAAATTTTAGCAAAAATTGATAAAATTGGCAATAAGCTGATAAAAACTTGATTAAATTGAAAACAATGAAAATGAACGCAATTTAATAAAGATAACAAGATTAACCGAAAAGTTGATAAGATTCTTAGAAAGAGATTCGTTTGATCCTGCCTGCATATGATGAAGGAAGACAAGTATAGATCAAAATAAAATGCCCCAGTATCAGAGAGAAGTATGTGAGAATTCAATAGAAGATTATTGCTTTGTTGAAAGAGACTTTTAAAAAGTACAAAAGGCAAGGATGAACAATTTTAAGTGTAAAATCTCTTCAAATGTAAAGCATTAATAGGATCTGGCAGTTTCACCCCATCCGCGTTGATCAGACGATAGGAATTGCGAGGCAGCGCTTCCTTAACCACATAAGGGCCTTCCCAATTGGGTGACCACTTGCCCTTCGGCTGATGCTTGAGATGAGCTGTCGATCTGAGCACAAGATCATTGACTCAGAATCTTCTCTCAATAACTGATTTGGCGTAGTGCCGAGCTATCCTCTGACGATAGGCTTGAGCGTGCTCCGCTGCCTTGAGCCTTTTCTTATCTAACAGATCAAGCTGTACCAACCTTTATTGCTGATACTGATCAAGCGGAAGTTCGATAAGTGATGTGAACTTGAGTGTGGGCTTCTGAACGTGGAGAGGTAACACTACCTCGGTCCCGTAGACAAGTTCTGAAGGAGTAGCATTGGTTGGGGTCTGAATGGTGGTTCTGTACGCCCAAAGTGCATCATGCATCTTCTCGTGCCAATCGCGGCCCGTCTCCACAGTTCTTTCTAGAATGCGAATCAAAATCTTGTTGGTGGCCTCTGCTTGGTCATTCCCTTGGGGATAATACGGAGCCGAGAAGTGGTGATGAATCTTGAACTTCGAGCAGAAGTTTTTCATCATCTCATTCTTGAAATGGCTGCCATTGTCTGACACGATATCATGTGGGACGCCGAAGCGGTAGAGAAGATTCTTATGGATAAAAGAAACCACATGTCGGCCTTCTACTGTTCGCAGAGTCACGACTTTGACCCATTTGGTGAAGTATTCTGTAGCTGCGAGGAAATATCTATGGCCATTAGAAGCCGAAGGAGTGATCGGACCAACCACGTCGAAGGCCCACATCAAAAAGGGCCTAGGAGAAACCACGGATTGCAAGTATGCGGTTGGCGCATGAATGGAGGATGCGTGCATTTGACACTTTACGCACTTCCTTACAAAGTGATGGCAATCCTGTTGCATGGTTTTCCAGTAATATCCTGCTTGGATAATCTGCTTGATGAGCGTTTGGTAATCGACGTGACCGCCACAAATTGCCTCGTGTGCCTCTTGGACAACTTCCATGGCTTCATCCTTATCTAAGCATCTGGCATACTCAGAACTGAATCCACGGTGATAAAGAGTATTGGCAAGGATGAAATAACGGGCTGACATGCGCTGAATCGCATGTTGCTCCTTTCTTGGCATTCATGATGGAAATTCACCAGTTTCAATAAATTTTTTGATGTCCTGGTACCAAGGCTTCTCTTTCTGAGTAGCTTGGTTCACTTGCTCAACTGGAATGTAGGAAGGTTGATCAAGTCTATCGATCTCGACGGAACGACAGGATTCACTGTCTTTGAAAGACAAAATGGAGCCTAGACAGGCCAAACCATCGGCTATATGGTTGTATTCCCTCTTGACATGGTTGAGCTGAAATTCTTCAAAGTTGCCTATGAGAGCTAAGGCAATCTTTTGATAGGGAATTAACTTTGAATCCTTTACTTGCCATTCAACATTAACTTGACTGACAACTACCAATGAATCGCCAAAGGCATGTACTCTTTTGACATTGAAATCTCGCAAAAATCTTGAGGCCTTGTATTAGAGCTTCATACTCAGCCATGTTGTGAGTACATTGGAAGCTGAGTTTGAAGGAATAAGGGATCATTTCCTTTTTGAGAGTGATCAACAAGATCCCAATCCCTATATCGGACATATTTCTAGCTCCATCAAAGAAAAGGGTCCAGACTGGGGACTCCTGAATATTACAAATGCGATCGTTAGAATAGTCATCTTCTGCCTTGATCTCTTCTGTCAATGGGAAATCTGCCAACTGATCTGCGATGGACTGACCCTTGACTGACTTCTGAGAAACATACTCCAAGTCATACTGCATCAGGAGGACCTACCATTTTGCAATCCGTCCAGTAAAGAAAGGCTGCTCAAGGATGTACTTGAGAGGATTGAGTCTTGATAAGATTTTGATTTCTGACGCTAACAGATAATGTCTCAGCTTCTGACACATCCACACCAAGGCTAGACACGTCTTTTCCATCTGAGAATATCTTTTCTCATAATCAATGAAAGTCTTGCTTATGTAGTAGATGGCATGCTCTATCTGGCTGCCTTCCTCATACTGTGTAAGAAATCCGCCACAAGCATTTTGATTGACAAAAATATACAAGAGAAGCGACTTTTCGAGTTTCGGTGGCTTCAGAACAGGTGGATTGAGGAGATACTGCTTGATGCGCTCAAATGAGAGCTGACATTCTGGTCCCCACTCAAATTTCACTTCTTTTCTCAGCAAGTGATTGAAAGGCTCACATCTCATGGCCAAATTGGAGATGAAGCGCCGAATTGACTTAATGTGCCTCTGAAGGCTTCACAGTTCTTTAAGATTGGTGGGAGACGGCATATTAATGATTGCCTTTGCCTTGGCAGGATCCACCTCTATGCCTTTCTTGTTGATCATGTAGCCAAGCAGCTTTCCTGACTCTACTCTGAAGACACATTTCTGCGGATTGAGTCTCATCTTGTACAGAATAAGTCTTTCAAAGACTTGGCCGAGAGCATCAAGATGATCCTCTCCTTCTTTTTACTTGACCAGGATGTCATCCACATAGGCATCCATGTTCTTGTGCATCTAGTCGTGGAAAATAATTGTCATTGCTCTCTGATAGGTTGCCCCAGCATTCTTGAGCGTAAACGGCATGACTGTATAGCAAAATATACCCCAAGGTGTGGTAAAAGAAGTTTTGGATTGGTCATGAGCGACCAATTTGATCTGATTGTAGCCTGAATATCCATCCATAAAGGAAAACATGGCATGGCCCGCTGTGCTATCGATCAAAAGATCGATGTTGGGGAGTGGATAATCATCCTTTGGGGTGGCCTTGTTCAGATCTCTGAAATCGATACAAATTCGGACTTTGTCATTCTTTTTGGAAACTGCCACGATGTTCGCCAACCAATCTGGGTATTCGATAGTTCGAATGAATCCTGCTTTTAACAACTCCTCAAGTCCTTCTTTAACTTGCGGTGCCACTCGAGGATCCATCTTTCTCAATTTCTGCTTGATTTGTTTGCAATCTGGCTTCAGCACAAGACGATGCTCGACCAACTTGGGATCTAAACCTGGCATATCCTCATAAGTCCAAGCAAAGACTTCCTGATGTTGTTTGAGGAAATGGACGAGCCTTTCCTTCTCATCTGAATTTAAGCTGGAGCCAATTTTGAGGATTTTTGGATCATCTTTTGAACTGATGTTGACATCCTCTGTTGGATCTTGAACCAACGGTGATGGTTCATCCTGCTTCTGAATACTAGCAAATCCTGAATCGCTGAGTCGAACTCTGCTAACTCTTTAATCTGCCCCGTTAACTTGCTGACTTCTGTCCCTGCTTTTGCCTTGTAGATTCTGACCGGTTTGGATTTATTTTGAGAAAAGTTGGTATTGATAACGAGCTTTTTGAGCGATTTAGGAGTCATGATTCCGGTCAATCCTAAAAGCGCAAAGAAGATTTTTGAGAAAATGATGAAAGGTTTGAAAATAGCCTTTTGTACAAAAACAAAGAATGACAATATAGACAAGGATATAAGCAAAGAATTTATGTACACCAAGATGAACAGAGGAAATAAAATTTTCATTGATTAAGTAATTTTGATATTTACAGATGATTGTTTGAAGGAAATAAACAAACTGGGGCGGATTTTTAGCCCCTACAAGATAATATAAAAGAGAAGAAAACAGAAAACACTGGCATTGTCTTCTTTATTGGGTTCCTTTGACGAAGGTGGTGCGCCTGCCGGATGACTGTCCTGAAAAAACCAAGCCTGTGCCCTCAACATGCCGAGCGGGGACGATTGGCTCCAGAATGCCGTCCTTATTTCTACCCAGGCCCCTGAAGGTCTGATAACCATGCTTCATCAGAAGATCAAACCCTTTCTTAGTTTTTGAGAACTGAGGGAAAAGAGGTTGATCTTTGAGTGAAGTGCAATCAAGGCGCACACCTAACTTGAAGAAGCGAGGTCCCTGCCACTGGGTTACTGCTGCCACATTTTCTGTCGGCTGGACCTCTTTTAATTTTAACATGTCCAGATTTTTACTCAGATTGATTTCATCGATTTCCCGGATGCTTGGGATGTCGGCAGTGAAAGTAGGATGGGGAATCATTGGCTGCAGGAGTCTTTCTTCTGGATCCTCTCCTAGGACCGTGGTGATCATGCCTCCCTTCGACCATTTGATGCATTGGTGAAGGGTTGAAGGGACAGCATTGGTATTGTGGATCCAAGTGCGCCCGAGCAAAAGATTGTATGTAGGTGACACATTTACTACATGGAAAAGGACAGTATGCACTGAATAATTGATGAAAATTTCGAGAAATATTTTTGCCTTGGCTGTCTACCCATGGTTGTCAAAACTGTAGATCGTTATTGGATCCAGGGTGTATTCTTCTTCTTTCAGTCCCAAGGCCTTGTCTGTCATCTCAGGACAAATGTTGAGGCTGCTGCCTCCATCAACTAATACATGAGAGACTGTCATGCCCCTAGTCCGCACTACTATGTATAAGGCGTTGTTATGGAAAGAATGAGGCTTTGGCAGATCCTCATCAGAAAATGTAATGGGTGTGTTCGTCATGGCCTGGTTGACGATCTGCGCTATATCTTGCGGTGTTGTGCTAGGCTTGACCTTGATCTTTCTGAGCAGATCTTTTAGCACTTGTTGATGCTCTGGGGAAGCATGGGTCAGATCCAGGATAAAAATGTTGGATAGAGCAGTAATTGGCTTCTGAAATGGCCCTGAAGCCTCTTCTTTTTTCAAAGCTGTCTTGACGAAGCGCTTCGGAATCCTGGGGACTAGCTTGGCAATGTCTGCCGCTACTTTGGCTGGTTCCTTGCTTGGTTTCTTATTGCTAGAAAATGCAGCAATATCCACCCTATTGGCGGAAGACTGTGCTTGACGAAGGACGAGGACCTGATGTTGATCCTGAATGTCCTGACTGAAACACGGTTGAGTGCTGCCTTAAAGAGAAAACACCTATTCTGTGATGACCGAAGCTGAATGTTTGGGAAATGGTTTAGACAAGATTTCTGGTTGTTCTTCTTCATCCTCGCTTAGCAAGTTCTTGTCGATGCAATCTTGGATGATGTTCTTCAGGACAAAACAGTGTTCGGTGTCATGTCTAACAGTCCGGTGGAACTTATCAATCCATTTTCCCATAGCAACGGGAGGATCTGCCACCTTGGGGAGTTTGATCATTCCCTTCGACATCATATATTCCAAGATGTCTTTGCGGGATTGCTCTAGAGCGGTAAACTCTTGATCAAAACTCCATCCCTCGTGTTTTAGCTTTTCTTGTTGCTTTGCTTCTGGCTGAGGCGCTGACTGGACGGGTTGTGGCTTGACAAATTTTCCCTTCTGAGCTGTCGAGTTTGTCCTTTCGGCCCTAGGGTGTCCGACATTCTTGTTACTATTTTTCTTGCTTTTCTTGCTGCCAGAACTACCGCTGTTGTCTGAAAAATCCGTGGAGTAAGCCATGTGGGCCTTTTTCTTTTGATCAGGATTCCCTCTGACGAAAGGATATCCTTCATACAGGCCGTTGTCCAATCCGGTCTCGAGCCACTCGGCTCTCTCAATCAGTTTGATGAATGATTTGGCAAGTGAGGTAGAAATGAGGTTCCTCAGAGGCTGAGCAAAGTTGTTTAAAATAATCTGTAGGACGTACTCTTCTAGGACGGGAACCTTCATTCTGTTACAGGTGCTCCTCCACCTGTGGATGAATTCACTAGCTCTCTCATTCTCATTCTGCTTTAGATTGTACAGATGGTTAAGAGTTGGTGACGCTTCGACATTGAACATGAAGCGCTCAATGAACAAATTAACAACTTTATCGGACTCTCGTAGTTCGATAGGATTAATGTGGTCTGCATACCACCTGGCTGCTACACCCTCTAGGCTGCGAGGAAAGCAAATGAATAATGCTCGGTTATCCTTTATGAAACGGCCGCACTCAGCATAGAAAGTGGCCAAATGAGCCTTCGGGTTGTTGGTTCCGTCAAACTTGAGGAACTTGCGAGGAAGATTTTCCAGATTGTCATCCCCATCTATGCCATTATAAAAATCTTCACCAGAGTAAGTCTGTTTGCCTTTGCTTTTGGCCTGAATATCCTTAATGGCTTGAGTCATTTCCCTCATTTGTTCGTGCATTGAATCATTAACTGGAATAGGTTTATTTATAGATTCGGGTCCCGCGGTGATCTTAACGGACTACTGCGGAGGATTCTGATGGTAAACAAACTGCTCTTCCTCTTCTGATTCTTCCTCGGCTGATTCTGATTCCTCAAAAGTGGTGTCAGGCTGGACTTTCTTTCTGACGATCCTGACCGGCTTTTTCACAGCTTTCTTCTTTGGTTTGCTCTTTGGAATGACCTTCTTCTGACTGGCCTCAGCCTGCTCTGACATCATTCTGGTCATCATTCTCTTAAACAGGTTGTACATGGCGGGATCTATATCATCGGTTTTGTTCTGATTCTGCCCTCTGACCGACTTAGGAGAGTTTGTTGCCTCGGCTTCGCTGTCGCTGTGCTGAGGAGCAGTCTCTTTTCCAGCTCTGGTTTGAACCATCTTGCCAATGCCAATGATTTCTGTAGAGATAAAGGAATGGTTAGAGCTTGGAGGAATTTTTGAAAATGCGACTTTTTGAGAAAAAGACAAAAAAGGAGGAATTGACAGACAATTAAACAAGTTATCCCATCACCAGGGATTGGGTCACCACAAATTTTGTGATACTTGTGTCACCACTTTGCGGTAACGAAAAAAATGTGCCTTGTTACCTACGCGAGGTCGTCCATCATGATAAGAGATAATTGCAGAAGAATGGAAGGAAAAATCTCATCACTAGGGATGAGGTCGTTACGGGCATCATGACCACATAAAACAAGATAAAAGAATGAAATTTTGGCCACAAAGAGCTTTTTAACATAACACAAAGTTGCATTTTTATTGATGACAAAATTTAAATACAAAGAGAAGGTGGGCAGACAGTTTGCCACCATTCTCGATATTCCGAAGATACATTAGGACCAGGGAACACAGACAAAGGAATGAAGGAGTCCCAAGTGTATTTGGTTACATGGTATGCCCCAGACCACTGATCCGACTGCAGATCGAATTCTGGCATGTGGCCCGTCGGGAAGCGAATGTTGGCGCGAACCTGCCGCTGTGAGAACTGTCTTAGACACCTCTCTAGCTGATAGTCGACACAGAAGAAAGGACCAAGCAATCTGTAACGCTTGCTACGAGCATAAGTGTAGCGAGGAACTGATTCTCGTCTGTCAAAGTAATCCCAAAGGATCTCTTCCTGATGCAGACTCTCGATCAAAGCCTGATACTGAATGGCGGACTTCGGCTTCTTGCTGTTGAACTTGAAGGAACTGGCTTTTGACGGCACATGTCGCAGGAACCAAGACTGCAAGGCATACGTGCATCCTTCCATCAAAATGGTCTCTCCGAGGGAAAAACGAGCTAAGCCTCTATAGAGAAAGGCTAGAGCTGCCATGGACACTGAAAGCTGACGGGTCTGCTTGCTTTCCCATCTTCGAAAGAGTTGAGCAACTCTAACATCGATGAAATTATGACCGTCTTGAAAGAATGCTAATCCTACTGTGCATAGGACCATGGCGTGCTGGATTCTTTCCTTCTGTGATCATCGCAAAATTTTTCCTCTCTTGTGGTTTCTCTCTCTTCCTTCTCTTTTCCTTTTCTAACCTCTATTTTCCTCCTTTTTGAAGGGAGAAAAAATAAAAGAAAGAAAAGAGAGAGAGAAGAGAAAAGAAAGAAAGAGAGAAGAGGAACTCTTTTGTGGGTTTTCACTTGACCTTTATTTGAAAACATTTAGAAAATTACTCGCCTCCATTTTAAAAATGCTGCAAAAAAATGGAGAGACGGGATTCGCTCGTCGGTACGAGGTTCGACCGTTCCTGATGCCTTTACCAGGGGTAATCGAACCAAGGATCGAATCTATGCCTTTTGCTTTGCCTAAATATAATCTAAGGATTTATTCTAACTCTAAATGCACAAAGAGTCATACTTGTGCAATGCAAGGATGTATGCTTTTTTTTGAAAGATATTTTTGAAAATTTCCAAGTTATTCTGAGATGAAAAATTTGATAAGGGAGTGAAGAAATGTTTGAATCTAACTTAAGAACTTGAGATAAATCAGAGAAGTTCTAAGTCTTTGGAAGAATAAATCTTGATTTTGAGAAAGAATGATTTGAAGTTTTGAAATGAAAGGAAATGAAGTTTCAAAGTCAGAAATAGACTTTGAATTTGAACTTTGAATTTAGAAAAGGAAATGGATACTTTGAAATGGAATTGAATTTGGATTTTGAAGTTTGAAATTTGGAATGGTTCTGAGAAATGGTAATTAAGAATAGAAATGGATTTAAGAGATTCAGATTAGATCCGAAAATGGAATTTGAAATCTAGAATTGGAATTGGATTCCGGATCCTAAACAAAATGGGATCCGAGACTTGGAACCCAAGATGGACTTTGGTTTCTGGATCCTGAAATGGAGTGGATCTGAAGTCTGAGATCCAAATATAGAGTTGGTCTCTGGATCCTAAGATGGATTTGGATCTGAAGTCTAAGATCCAAAATAGAATTGGGTTCTGGATCCTAGAATGGATTTAGATCTGAAATCTAAGATCCAAAGTAGAATTGGATTCTGGATCCTAGAACGAAATTGGATCTGAAGTCTGAGATCCAAATGTAGAATTGGATTTTGGATCCTATAATGGATTTAGATCTGAAATCTAAGATCCAAAGTAGAATTGGATTCTGGATCCTAGAATGAATTTGGATTTGAAATCTGAGATCCAAATGTAGAATTGGATTATGGATCCTATAAGGAAATTGGATCTGAAATCTAAGATCCAAAGTAGAATTGGATTCTGGATCCTAGAATGAATTTGGATCTGAAGTCTGAGATCCAAATGTAGAATTGAATTCTGGATCTTAGAATGAATTTGGATCTGAAGTCTGAGATCCAAATGTAGAATTGGATTCTGGATCCTATAAGGAAATTGGATCTGAAATCTAAGATCCAATATGAGTGTTGAACCTTGGATCCTAAAATGGATTTGGAGTTAAATTCAGAAGATGAATCAAGAACTTCCAAGTTTAAATTGAACTTGGAAAATGAATTTTAGAAATTGAATCTTGAACATACAAATGAATTTCAAAATTAAATTGGATTTTGAATTTAAGATAGAATTTGGAATTTGAAATACAAGATGATTCTGAAGTTTCAAAGTCAAATGGGACCTTGAAATTGGATTCTTGAATCCTTTTGAGAAATAGAATTTGAATTTGAATTTATGAATAGGATTTGATTTGAGAAATGAAGGAAAGAATTACTGGGATTTATGAAAAAGAATTTAAAAATACGATGCAATTCTATCTAAATGATGAATGATTTTAAATTTTTGAAATTGGATTTTGAAAAGCTATTACATTCTTTAAATGAATTAAAACAAGATTGAAGATATAATACAGCCTTGACTATGGTCATTGAATGTATTATATAATAATCTATATTTAAATTCAATAGAAGAATAAAATACATTTGGTGCTTTTATAGAATTTAAAATGAAATTAACTCTCAATATACCCTGACTATGGCCATTGGTATATATAATTTGAGTCAATTTTAAGTTAAATTCTAATAAAATGAGAAAGTATTTAAGGAAATATGATGAACTTTGAAAATGGATCCAATGTGGATCCAGTGTTATTTCGTAAAAGATAAAAATCCTAAGTCTTGTTTACATCCTGACTATGGCCATTGATGTAAATCATCAACATAGGATTAATTACCTCTTATGAAATGGTGCATGTGCCATTCGTGTTTCACCATTTGTGAGAATTTGAAAAATAAAGGTAAAAAGCATGAAAACAAATAATTCATGGTATTTACAATGCTCATTCATTCTATCTAAAACTGGAAATATAAATTCTCATTTAAAATCTAACTATTACATCATATAAAATCGAATTCACAACTCCAAGTAATGATATTTTACATATATTCCCTGCAAAACAATTGATTAGTATGAAAAGAAGAGAGAGATTGCACATATTATATAGATGATAACATGCTCATATGCCAAGATATACATGATGGAAAGATGAGGAATGATATTAAACATATATACCAATATATATATATATATATATATATATATATATATATATATGCATATATGTATAGATATATATGAACATTCATACATATATATATGTACACACATATATGTATATATAAGTGGAAATGTTAAATGTAAAGGGACTGTGGTTTTGATGAAGGATGATGGGTATGGGTGCTGGAAATAAAAAAAATGGTGCCATGTGAAAAGTGCTGAAAGTGAGTAGGTGTTGTGTCGGTAGCCGATGACAACAGGAACTAATTTAAAAGCACAAGTACAGAATACTGCAGGGCGTGACTGCATATGTTATAATGATGAAGTGAAGGTAATATATTAAACAAATGGTGACATACAGCATATGAATAAGCTATACTGTTACAGGGCTGGAATGGGATGGAGCTGAAGGCTGTGCATGGTGAATAATATGTGTTGCAGAAAGTCTGCACAAGGTGAGATGGAGACAGCAAGCATGCTGGTGTATATGTGTTGTGCAAGTGTCACATATATTAATGAAAGTGTAAGTGTGTGATATAAGATTGTGGTGTTGAAGTAATAGTAATGAGATCTGATGTGCTCTATATGATGAGTACCTAGAGGTGAATGTCAATATGATGATTATGCTGTGGGATGAATGTGAGTGACGACATACTATGAATGCAATGGCAATAGAAAGTCGTTGTATAAGCATGCTATGAACAGAAGATGGTATGATCCTGAGGATATAACAATTGGACATAAGTACTGCTACAATGGAGTTTACAGGAAACAGTTAAGAAGGACTGCAGTGGGAAGGTGGGGATATATGTATAGGTGGCCATCTAGGGATATACAAGAAATGTGAAATACAATTGACAGAGGATTCAACTGCAAGTACAGGTAGGTGCAATGAAGGAAAGGTGGTATGTATGCTGGGAGGTATAGAAGCAATTTTACAAGGAATGTGTGACAAGGCAGTAGTGTTAAGATGGAGGTTTTGTAAGTGTAGAGTGTAGCTATTGTAGATAAAGTGTATGTTGTGTGTGTGTGTGTGGGTATGAGGGTGTAAGCTGCAACAAGGCAAATGGTGTCAAGGGAAGGCTGAGAATGCAGAGGATTCATAAGTTTCTGTACCTAAAGGGACGCAGATTCAGCAACTCCAAATTGAGTTTCTTGTGGCCCGTGAGGGATATAGTCCTGAATTATGGAGTCATCTCCCATTCACATATGGGAATAACCAGCTCGAAAAGTCTGATTCAAGAACTGCCAGAAGACCCACCTTGCGTCCCTCGTGTGCCATAACCCACTTCATATCCATCTTGAGAAGCTTGAAAACCTTGTTAAATGCTAACCTACCAGATGAACTCGGTTGAGAGGCTCTCCATAGAATTACAACATTTCCTTGATATAATACAGAAAATAATAATGTATATATATATATATATATATATTCATTAGACTGATTACCAATGAGAGGTGTTAGTCCAGAACGTCGGGCTTGTGAAGAGATCCAAACTGCTCTAATTCTCTAGGTACCTATGAGCTTAGTATATATCCGAAATACAGTACAAGCATGGACTAAGACTTTAGAAAGCTGATGATGAAAACGAAAACATGATCTATCACAAATAAATCAGTCTTGAGAAGTGAAACAGAGGACCTCTCATGAATGTCCAGACTTTAAAATAATTTTTGTCCATAACACCCTGATTACTTCGCCACAGATGGCTATCAGAGTTGCTGAATTACTGCTGACAATTTCAAGAGCTGTCAAAATTTAAGAGGTATTGAGAGAGGGATGCAGATCTAAAGCAGAGTCTTGGCATATCTAGCATTTTGATTGCCATACCGAATTCTCATGGGCATTCTACATCCCAACCAGAGATTTGGTCATCAATCTTTGTAACTTCTTTCCTGCAGATTATGGCTATCATACACCATCTGCCGCCAATTATGAGGCAAACTACTACCACTAGCATTTTCCACAATGGAGCCAACTGCTGTATATCTTGGAAATCAGTTTTGCTTAAGAAAAACAAAATGGCAATGACCAAATCTAACAGATTGAGGGATTCAAGTGCCCTGTCAGTATCTAATGGTCTTGGATAACCTGTTTTGAATTTCCACTCATGACTATCGATGAATGCTGGACCAGCTTCGAGTCCATCTCAGATTGGTTCATTTCCAGTGCAGCAAAAGTATGTAACCAGTGCTTTCATACAGAGCATGATGTCAACAACCTTAAGAACAGACCGTCCGGTAACCATGGCTAGTCATCATTCAGCATGACTGAGTCATTTCTTCACAGAAGTTGTTATTACTAGTAACAGCAGAATGGAAAGTAAATGTACAGTGAGATGCCCACCATGAATGTAATAGGGTGCACGTGGTGGAGTCTGATCTCTCATATCACACTTCTTTCCCAGGCAAGGGATTGGTGCTTGGAAAAACTGTCCTGCCCAAACTTCCCATCAGCATGAGATTCTTCAAACCAGAATGGTGAAATAACAATAGTAGAAGGAGACAACATTCGTCAATCACCTAACTTGATATAGGTCCCAAAATAATTTGTATCTTATGCACAATGCACAACCCACATGCTTATGATTATATGAATAAACCTATTTATGATTGTAAACATAACACTAACCGATAAATTTTTGGTTATAGAATTGCACCTGGCGCACTTCTGATCTTGGATTTTCCTTCCTCCAATGTGATTTTCTTCACCTGAGTATTTTCTGACTGTAAAAAAAAAAAAGCTAAAGCCATGACTATCAAATGACAATATTGGATCAGCAAGGTTCATTAGAAACTCAAGAGGGTTTGAATGATAAGAGCTCGAGCCTCTTAAATTTTGATGCTTCATGCACACAATGATGAGATGGGCTCCCTCTGTGCATCGTTCCCTTCTACTGAAGTCCAAATTCTAAATCTGTCCATTAATTTACCTTATTCCTTTAGGCCTGACTTATATGAAGAGGTGACCAGCGATTTCTTGGGTGATGTTAATGAGGATAGAGGTGAGTAATTTACTTTGATGGCAACCATATAGAGAACAGCGAAAGAAAACAGATCGGATAAAAAAAAAATCAAAATCGACATTAAATTGGGAGATAAATAAAATGAAGCGATATGCAGGAATAACCTTGTAACATCATGAGCATACAGGAACGCACAAAGGAAATGAGCATACATTGGAATCATGAAAAGAACAAAGATCCTGCTAAGAAGTGAAAAAAAAAACTTTTGTTGGAATGATAGAATCATTCCTTTGCTATCGCATTTTTGTAGATCGGATTTGCTAGTAAGCAAACCGATGCTACAGGGATGCTCTAAGGGAGACAAAATAGAAGGAAAACCAGAGAAAAGATCATGGCATCTTGGCAAAGAGGAATAAACAACTAGAAAAAAAAGCAAATAAAACCCAAAAGAGATAGAAAGACGAGCCGCTTACCTCCGATTTGCTGATGTTGCTAGATTCAAAGGTCCTACTGTAACTCAACGGGGAAATTGCAGGGAGGAAATGAAGAAGCCGAGAGGGGAAAGGGGATTGAGAGGAAGACGGGAGGAGGAGCGAATGGTGGATGCCTAATCCCAGAGAGGTAAGAGACCGATGGTAGTGAAGAGGTAGGAGACCGATCAAGAAGAAGAGGATGGAGGGGTCAAAGATGGATGATCGATCATTGCAAGGGATGCCTCCTTATATGGGCAACGAGAGGGGGAAGTTCGTTCAGGATGAATGGAGGAGGGAGGCTTTCAGGTGATCGAGGGTTGAGAATGGGAAAAGCTCGTGAGGCCGTTCGATGGGGAGGATCCTTCTGGAAAGGGGGAGCCTGCGGCTGATGGAGGCATGAAGGAGAATCAGTGGTTGAAGATGAGGGGTTGAGGGAGGATGCGTGGGAGAGACTGTTTTGAAATTTCATTTTTTCAAAAAGGAGGCTCCTTTTAAGAAAAATTTTCATAAAATGGTTTAAAACGAGGTTTTTAGCAAAATTCATTTTTTTTTTCAATTTTTAAAACCATTTGCTTTCCTCAATTTTTGATTTTTGTATTGCTTTTCCAATTTTTTGTATTTTTGTAGTAGAAAACTAATATTTTAAAAGAAAACAAAGTTTTAAACACTAAATTTTTGTATTTTTTTTGAAAAATATTTACAATGAGTGTTTTTCCGAGAATTTCAGACCATTTTGGAGAAATTTCTTCAGAAAGTGGGTTTGGACCCAAGTTTTGAGAAAATGTTCGAGTTTTAAAAACTCGAATCGAGGAATACAACGCAATGGATCCAAACGGATGTCGGATGGTCCGTCCGAACTATTTAAAGACTATTTTTGGTATTTTAATTTTAATTTAAAATTTTGAACAAGGAGACTCAGATTTTGATCTGGACAATGGATCCAGATGCGAAATCAATTTAAATATATACAATGGATTTAATTTTAGTAAAACTTGAGAAATGAACTGGAATTTAGATTAAAAATGACTCATTTGCTAAAAAAATGAATTTAGGGGCAAAAAGGGAATATTTAAAAGATTTTGAAAAATTTGGGGTGTTCACAGATGCCCCTCTTTGCTACTAAGCCGGTTGAAAGCCGAGCTTAGTGGCAAAGACAACACTCCAAATTTTGAAAATGCCCCAGTCAACAGATCTGGACTGGGTGTGGAAGAATTTTTTTTTGAAAGACATGGTTTTTTAGGTTTAAAACTTTATCCTTGAATGGCTTGGGGAGGACGAAATCCTCGGAAATGATATGACTGAATAATAGAGATGAGGAAATCGTGATGGGACTTTGGGTGAAGATCCCGAAATGATGAAAGATATGAATTTTGATCAAGTCTCATGGGTGAGACAAGGTCAGCTTTTTGAATGACTTAGGTTTAGCCCTTAACCTGGAAGGGACGAAGATATATCAGGATGAATTGAATGGGGAGAGGAATATATGATGACCTTGATGGGACATTTTTGGCAAATGTCTCATGAGATGAAGCTCGAGTAGGATCAAAGCATGGATTCCTCGATGGGAAGAACCATGATAGGACTTGAAAGGAAACACCTCGTCGAAACGAGACTCAGATTTAACCCAAACCTGAAAAGGAAAATACCTCGAGGGGAGAGGTTCAGGCTTAAACCTTAGCCTGAAGGAGACAACCAAATGGAATCCTCGAGTGAAGAGACCATGATGGGACCTTCGGAGTTTGGACGAACAAATCCAAAAGGGGTTTGCGAAAGGAGGAAGGAAATGGGGTTCCCTAAAGCTTTGAAAAAGGGATGAACTTGGACGTCTCATTGCTGAGACTAAATCAGCTTTTGAATTTAATGACCTCTCGTAGGGAGTACAGGTTTTGACCCTTAACCTGAGTGGGAAAAACCATACGGATTTCTTGAAACCGTGATGGGACAGGAGAGATACTTCAACTGAATGGGGTAACTCTTCTGGAAGATATGAACAACGCTAGGTTGCATAAAAAATGGACATTGACTACTTATTTCATTCTTAGAATATCTAGGAAATTTTGCCAATAAGATAAATTTATAGTTGACTTCAACGCTTGAAAATGTGTACATGTGTGCAAAGATATTCCCTCTTTTACCTAGAGTATTTCCTCCAACGAGGTTAACTTCTCGGTTTTAAGAGTCAAATTCAAAATTTTAGCGCTGATGATTTTCTTCAAGGAAGCTATCCATTTCCCTGATATGAGAATAGAAGAAACATTCTTAATTTCATAGAAGTAAGTAATGAAAAGATATTGATAAAAGAATTTTGCATGAGAAAAGATGACTTCTGGCAATTTTGGCAGATTGATATCTGGGTGTTTTCTCGTGATGATCTTCTTGCGCTCTTTTTGAGTCATTGGGCTTTTCGGGCTTTTTACATCATCCTTAATTTTGGAGATGTCCTGACTTTTCTCTCTTTTTCAGGGAAGGGTACGTCACAAACTCCTTCATCTCGGAGATGCTCTGATCCTTCTTTTTCTCAGAGATTTATATATGATATTGGCTCAGAAGGTCTTTAGGTGATAGCAGAAATCAAATATCATTTAGGGTTTGTCGGTAGGTCCATCACACTCGCCTTCATCTCGACGGTGATCTGAACTTTCCCTGGAAGGATCCTTCACAAACTCCTTCATCTTGGTAGATGATCCAAATCTTCTTTGGCCCTGGGGGTCTGCTCGCATATTCGCCTTCATCTTGACGACAATTGAGAGATCCCTTTTGCAGATATTTGATTGCAGATTTTAGAAATGAGAAGATATGGATTAGGTGAATTCTTTTATAACTCAGGATATTTCCACTGTCTAATTGTCAGAAAATCATCTTTAAACATGCGTCATAGCCATGATCAATATCAATTCACTTCTGGCTTTTTAATGTCATTGAATATTTCTTTCATTGATCATACCGAGGACATTTCTTACATCCTTTTAGTTGATCAACAGGAAAAGATTTGAATTTTACCGCTTTTTCGCAAAAAGTTTCACCTTTTTAGAAAGAAATACTAGAGGTAATCTGAGGTGATTCTTTTTTGCATTTAAGAATATTGGAATCAACAAATATTTTTATCAAATTGGCAAAGTTTTTGAGAGTTCTTTGTGAAATAATCACTCAATATAGATTTTGATGTGACCTTTAGTTGCAATCTATGATTTTGGACATTCTGACCAGTAAAACTGAGACCTTTCATTTAACGACCAGCGAAAGAGCTGGAACCTTTTATTTAACGACCAGTAAAAACTGAGACCTTTCATTTAGCGACCAGCGAAGAAACTGGAACCTTTCATTTAATGACCAACGACGGAGTTGGAACATTTTATTTAATGACCAGCGAAGTAGCTGGGACATTTCATTTAATCATTTAACGACCAGCGAAGTAGCTGAGACATTTCATTTAATCATTTAACGACCAACGAAGTAGCTGAGACATTTCATTTAATCATTTAACGACCAACGAAGTAGCTGAGACATTTCATTTAATCATTTAACGACCAGCGAAGTAGCTGGGACATTTCATTTAATCATTTACCGACCAGCGAAGTAGATGGGACATTTCATTTAATCATTTAACGACCAGCGAAGTAACTGGGACATTTCATTTAATCATTTAACGACCAGCGAAGTAGCTAGGACATTTCATTTAATCATTTAACGACCAACGAAGTAGCTGGGACATTTCATTTAATCATTTAACGACCAACGAAGTAGCTGGGACATTTTATTTAATCATTTAACGACCAGTGAAGTAGCTGGGATATTTCATTTAATCATTTAACGACCAGCGAAGTAGCTGGGACATTTCATTTAATTATTTAACGACCAGCAAAGTAGCTGGGACATTTCATTTAATTATTTAACGACCAACGAAGTAGCTGGGACATTTCATTTAATTATTTAACGACCAACGAAGTAGCTGGGACATTTCATTTAATCATTTAACGACCAGCGAAGTAGCTGGGACATTTCATTTAATCATTTAACGACCAGCGAAGTAGCTGGGACATTTCATTTAATCATTTAACGACCAGCGAAGTAGCTGGGAGATTTCATTTAATGACTTGATTTAAGATTGAGACTTTCTGAGAGACAAACAACACGAGGACTGATGAACTTGATCTTTAGATTTGAAAACTTAGCAAAATAACCAATGCGAACACTAGGTTTTCCAACTGAGAGTCGGGAAGGAGATCAGCCTATTTAAGATATTTAGAGATTGAAGCAAGAAGAATGGTCGGGGTTTCAGGATTATCCCTTATCCTGAAGGGGAAATGGAAATAGACATTTGATGAGAAATTTAGGAAAAGAATGATTCAGGTTTATCCCTTAACCTGAAAGAAAAGAATATACATTTGATGAGAATTTAGGATAATGGTTCAGGTTTTTATCCCTTAACCTGAAAGGGAAAGAGGATTTTGTGAAGAGATAACTTGATACTTGAATTTATGACAAGATTTAGAATTTATGATCTATGATTTAGGTGGACCAGGTATGCAATCCAATTTTCAGGATTTAAACCCTTTATTCTGAACGGGGAAAATAGAAGGAATAGAATTCTGAGAAGACAGAAGGATATAGAATTTTGATGAAAAAAATGGTGAGAATTTGAAGAAATTGATTTAAAAAGAATTCTCACAGGTATCATGGTTGCCCCTATGAATGATCTTCAGGATTATCCCTTATCCTGAATGGAAAAAAGAATAGAACTTTAAAGAAAAATTGATATAAATTTAGAAATAAAAAAAGATCGATAAAACTTGTATTTGCAACAAGAATTCTCATAGGTAGCATTGTTGCCCCTACGAGAGGTTTCAGGATTATCCCTTATCCTGAAATGGGAAAAGAATAGAATTTAAGAAAGTGAAAGAAATTGATATAAATTTAGAAAATCAATAAAGGTTGATGAAACTTGTATTTACAAAAGAATTCTCGTAGGTAGCATTATTGCTCCTACGAGGGGTCTCAAGATTTTCCCTTATCCTCAACGGGAAAAGAATTTAAGGAATTTAAATGAAGAAAAATTGATATAAATTTAGAAAATCAAATGAAGGTTTACGAAACTGGTATTTACAAAAGAATCCTCATAGGTAGCGTTATTGCTCCTACGAGGGGTTTCAGGATTTTCCCTTATCCTGAATGGGAACACCTCGGACAACGAGGGTCAGGTTTATCCCTTAACCTGAGCGGGAACACCTCGGACAACGACGGTCAGGTTTATCCCTTAACCTGAAAGGGTACACCTCGGACAACGAGGGTCAGGTTTATCCCTTAACCTGAAAGGGTACACCTCGGACAACGAGGGTCAGGTTTATCCCTTAACATGAAAGGGTAAGAAGATTTGAAAAAATAGAATTGAGGAAAATTCGATAAAACTTGATAAAATTGATGTAAAACTTGATAAATATATGAATGAAACTGATAAAGATATCAAAATTTAACTGAAGATTTATAAGATTTGAGAAAAAGGAGTTTTTCTGATCCTGCCTGCATATGGGATCTTTGGAAGGAAAATGTTTATTTAAAAGATAAATGAGAAATTATTTTGGGGGAAGAAAAATCCACCATAAGAAGAATGATCAGTGCGAGATCTGATCCTTTAAATCGAACATGAGAGATCATTATGAGGGATAATTTTTGAAGGCAATGGTTTTGAAAACTTATTTGTTAAAGAAGAAGATCAGCAATAGATCTGATTTCTAAAAATAACAACTCGAAATTGATAACAAGATCAATACAAGGGTTGATCTTTGAAGATAAAGTTGTAAAACCAATCTTGGAAGATAAGACCAACACAGGGGTTGATCTTGATTTAAAACTCATTTTTGGGAGATAAGACCAATGCACAGATTGATCTTTGAATATGATGATTTATAACCCATTTTGAAAGATAAGAACAACGCCAGGGTTGATCTTTGAAAAGTTTTGAGATCAATTTTGGAGGATAAGACCAACGCAAGGGTTGATCTTTTGAATAAAAAGATTTGAAATCCATTTGGGAAGATAAGATCAATACAAGGATTGATCTTTGAATATAAAGGTTTGAAATCCACTTTGAAAGATAAGGGTTGATCTATAAAGATTTGAAATCCATTTTGAAAGATAAGACCAACACAAGGGTTGATCTTTGAATATAAAGATTTAAAATCCATTTTGGAAGATAAGACCAACACAAGGGTTGATCTTTGAATACAATGGTTCAGAAACCTATTTTGGAAAACATGATCAACACGAGGGTTGATTTTTCAATGCAATGGTTCGAAAACCTATTTTTGAAAACATGATCAACACGAGGGTTGATTTTTGACAAAGGTTGTACCAAAGAATATTTGAACTCTTTGGTCATAACGAAGACTTTTTTTTTTTAATTTCATGATTTTTGAAAAGCCCTCATAGGTAATATCATTTCTCTCATGAATGATGTCAAGATTGTCCCGCATTCTGAAAAGAACAGGAATTTAAATGCCCCAGTATGGCAAAGGAGGAAAGTAAAAAAGATAAAAAGAACATCGACATTTCATTGATAAGCAAAGGTTCGATAACACGACAGAATATTTACAAGAACTTTAAAAAAAAAAAAAAAGATTCATAAAAGACTTGGGCTGACTTGCCCCTACAAGACGACTAACAAAAGAAAACGACAGTGCAGAAGAACTTGGGCATCCTCAATTCTTTGAGTGATCCGGAAATGGCTCTGTCAGGACTGCTGGCTGCTTTTCTTCCTCGTCATCTATCAGCTCAATTCTGTCAATGCAGTCTTGTATCATGTTCTTGAGGACGAAACAGTGTTCTGTATCATGCTCTGTTGCCCTGTGATACTTGCAAAATTGGTCTTTGAACTTTCCCAAGATTACGGGAGGATCCGCTACTTTAGGGAGTTTGATCATCCCATGCTTCAAAAGGTAACCCATAATCACTTCTAAACTCTCAGATAACGGAGTGAAGACTCGATCTTTCTCCCACTTGATGTACTTGGGCTTCTCTTGAAGATCACCCTTTTGCTGAAGGCCAATTGGAAGCGGTTTATCATTGTTTTTAAAGGATCTCTCCTTCTGCCCCTTGTCCTGATCTACTCTCGGACCACTGCCACTATTGTTCTTGTTTCCTTTGTTGCTGCTGCCAAGATTATTGCAGGAAGCATCAACTGAATGAGTGAACTGTGCTTTCTTTCTTTTGGTCTTGGATATTTTTGGTCAGAGGCATGCCCTCGTAAAGCCCGCTTTCTATTCCTGCTTCGAGCCATTCAGCTCGCTCAATTAACTTGATGAAGGATTTCGCCGAGGAAGTGGCGATGAGGCTCCTTTTGGGTTGCAAGAAATTGTTGAGGATCACCTGCAATGTGTGTTCCTCAGGAATGGGTACCTTCATCTTATTACAGGTGCTTCAACACCTGTGAATGAAATCACCTACTCTTTCAGTCTCACCTTGCTTTAGGTTATAAAGATGATTTAATGTAGGTGAGGCTTCAGTGTTGAATAAGAAGCGCTCGATGAACAAATTTACTACTTTATCGAACTCTCATAGTTCGATAGGATTTACGTGGTCAGCATACCATCTGGCTGCTACGCCCTCTAGACTGCGGGGAAAACAGATGAACAGAGCCCTGTTATCTTTCCTAAAACGGCTGCACTCTGCATAAAATGTGGCTAAGTGGGCTTTAGGGTTGCCAGTTCCATCAAACTTGAGAAATTTATGAGGAAGGTTCTCCAGGTTATCGTCCCCATCTAGACCATCGTAAAAATCTTCGCCGGTGTAGGTCTCCTTACCCTTACCCTTGGCTTGAATGTCTTTAATTGCTCGATTCATCTCCTTCATTTGCTTGCTCATCAGATCCTCTGCTGGAGCCCCAGACTTGGGCTTGTTGACGAATTCAGGCTCTTCTGCAGCTATTTTTACGGACTGCCTTGGAGGATTTTGCTTGTAGACAATCTGCTCTTCTTCTTCTGATTCTTCCTCGACTGACTCTGATTCCTCAGAAGTAGTGTCCGGCTGTACCTTCTTCCTGATGATTCTGACTTGCTTTTTTACAGGCTTCTTCCTCAGCTTGCTTTTAGGAATTGCCTCTTTCAGCTTGGCCTCGGCTTGCTCCGACATCATCCTCGCCATCATCTTTTGGAACATATCATACATAGCGGGGTCGGTGTCATCTTTCTTGTTCTGACCCTGTCCCCTGACTGATTTAGGAGAGCCCATCCCTTCTGCCTCACTGTCGCTGAGTTGAGGAACTGTTTCTTTTTCCGCTCTTGTCTGAACCATTTTTTAATATCAGTGCTCTCTGTAGAGGAAAAAGGAGGTTTTTAGACCAAAGAAACTTTTCGGAGAAGTTTTGACAAGAGGAAGGATTTGGTTGAAATCTAAAAAAAAAAAAATTGTATCCCTTTACTAGGGATTGAGTCGTCACAAAATTTGCGACAATTGCACTATTTACTCTACAAGGGAGAGTAACCAACTAAAAATATGAAAGAAAATACCATTTTGAAAAGGATATCTCTTGACGGAAAGAGTTTTTTATGAAAATATAAACAAGAATATAAAATTAGAAGAAAATAAGAGGAAAAATACAATTTTGAGAATAAATGGTAAAGATTTTAAAATTTTGAAGAATTTGCAGGCAGGATCAGAAGAATTTTGAAGAAATTTAGAGGAAGGAAAATACACCTGGGTTTTTAGAAACAAAAGGAAAATTTTGAAATATATATACCCAGGGGTTTGAAAAAATATAAGGAAGATATCATACAATCATAGATATACAAGCAAGGATGCGCAAACAACACTCCCTAAAGCCGACTCTATATGCAATATTTGAAATGGCTGATAGGACCTTAATCTTAACTCTAAGTTTTATATCATCTGATTCCAATCAAGGTACGCCGATATACTCAAGCTGAAGCTCGAAGTACGTGGCATAAAATATCTCTCCGGTTCTAAGGTAAAGGCTTCCCAACATCCTTGAGCACCTACCGATATACCTCGGACTATGGCCCTTAGGTACGTGGTAGGGGGGCACGAACCCAAATAAGTGGTCCAGTTGTGAGGCTCTCTCCCGAACTATGGTTCAGTGAGACAGCCCAGCAACGTGAAGACCGGGACAATATAGGTAAGGTTGTTTTCAAAACATGATCAACATGCAATAAAATTAGAAGGCTCTAATGCAAGTCCTAAAGAGATAGATTTAATATGAGAAGAAGCATACACTTGCATACATTGTTTTGCATTCAATCCCTAACATTGAGGAGAGTTGTATTTAAGACCTAAGTCTAATGTGAGCATAGAATAATCTCCTCAATATAGACCTACCAAACCATGCTTAGATCCTATATGCAATGATGCCAGCTTAGGACAGAGTCTAGGCTCCTAAGTTTTGCATGGAAAATGAAGCTGACATATGTTAGAATAAAGACTTAGATTATATAAAAGCAAAGCAAAGGCATAATCCGACCAGACGGAGACGTATCCCATCACGGTCGCCAAAACTGTGATCATCGCAAAATTTTTCCTCTCTTGTGGTTTCTCTCTCTTGCTTCTCTTTTCCTTTTCTAACCTCTATTTTCCTCCTTTTTGAAGGGAGAAAAAATAAAAGAAAGAAAAGAGAGAGAGAAGAGAAAAGAAAGAAAGAGAGAAGAGGGAACTCTTTTGCAGGTTTTCACTTGACCTTTATTTGAAAACATTTAGAAAATTACTCGCCTCCATTTTGAAAATGCTGCGGAAAAATGGAGAGACGGGATTCGCTCGTCGGTACGAGGTTCGACCGTTCCTGGCGCCTTTACCAAGGGTAATCGAACCAAGGATCGAATCTATGCCTTTTGCTTTGCCTAAATATAATCTAAGGATTTATTCTAACTCTAAATGCACAAAGAGTCATAATTGTGCAATGCAAGGATGTATGCTTTTTTTTGAAAGATATTTTTGAAAATTTTTAAGTTATTCTGAGATAAAAAATTTGATAAGGGAGTGAAGAAATGTTTGAATCTAACTTTAGAACTTGAGATAAATCAAAGAAGTTCTAAGTCTTTGGAAGAATAAATCTTGATTTTGAGAAAGAATGATTTGAAGTTTTGAAATAAAAGGAAATGAAGTTTCAAAGTCAGAAATAGACTTTGAATTTGAACTTTGAATTTAGAAAAGGAAATGGATACTTTGAAATAGAATTGAATTTGGATTTTGAAGTTTGAAATTTGAAATGGATCTGACAAAATGGTATTTAAGAATAGAAATGGATTTAAGAGATTCAGATTAGATCCGAAAATGGAATTTGAAATCTAGAATTGGAATTGGATTTCGGATCCTAAACAGAATAGGATCCGAGACTTGGAACCCAAGATGGACTTTGGGTTCTGGATCCTGAAATGGAGTGGATCTGAAGTCTGAGATCCAAATGTAGAGTTGGTCTTTGGACCCTAAGATGGATTTGGATATGAAGTCTAAGATCCAAAGTAGAATTGGGTTCTGGATCCTAGAATGGATTTAGATATGAAATCTAAGATCCAAAGTAGAATTGGATTATAGATCGTAGAACGAATTTGGATCTGAAGTCTGAGATCCAAATGTAGAATTGGATTTTGGATCCTATAAGGAAATTGGATCTGAAATCTAAGATCCAAAGTAGAATTGGATTCTGGATCCTAGAATGGATTTAGATCTGAAATCTAAGATCCAAAGTAGAATTGGATTCTGGATCCCAGAATAAATTTGGATCTAAAATCTGAGATCCAAATGTAGAATTGGATTCTGGATCCTATAAGAAAATTGGATCTGAAATCTAAGATCCAAAGTAGAATTGAATTCTGGATCCTAGAATGAATTTCGATCTGAAGTCTGAGATCCAAATGTAGAATTGGATTCTGAATCCTAGAATGAATTTGGATCTAAAGTCTGAGATCCAAATGTAGAATTGGATTCTGGATACTATAAGGAAATTGGATCTGAAATCTAAGATCCAATATGAGTGTTGAACCCTGGATCCTAAAATGGATTTGGAGTTAAATTCAAAAGATGAATCAAGAACTTCCAAGTTTAAATTGAACTTGGAAAACGAATTTTAGAAATTGAATCTTGAACATACAAATGAATTTCAAAATTAAATTGGATTTTGAATTTAAGATAGAATTTGGAATTTGAAATACAAGATGATTCTGAAGTTTCAAAGTCAAATGGGACCTTGAAATTGGATTCTTGAATCCTTTTGAGAAATAGAATTTGAATTTGAATTTATGAATAGGATTTGATCTGAGAAATAAAGGAAAGAATTATTGGGATTTATGAAAAAGAATTTAAAAATATGATGCAATTCTATCTAAATGATGAATGAATTTAAATTTTTGAAATTGGATTTTGAAAAGCTATTACATTCTTTAAATGAATTAAAACAAGATTGAAGATATAATACAACCTTGACTATGGTCATTGAATGTATTATATAATAATCTATATTTAAATTCAATAGAAGAATAAAATACATTTGGTGCTTTTATAGAATTTAAAATGAAATTAACTCTCAATATACCCTAACTATGGCCATTGGTATATATATTTTGAGTCAATTTTAAGTTAAATTCTAATAAATGGAGAAAGTATTTAAGGAAATATGATGAACTTTGAAAATGGATCCAGTGTGGATCCAGTGTTATTTCGTAAAAGATAAAAATCCTAAGTCTTGTTTACATCCTGACTATGGCCATTGATGTAAATCATCAACATAGGATTAATTACCTCTTATGAAATGGTGCATGTGCCATTCGTGTTTCACCATTTGTGAGAATTTGAAAAATAAAGGTAAAAAGCATGAAAACAAGCAATTCATGGTATTTACAATGCTCATTCATTCTATCTAAAACTGGAAATATAAATTCTCATTTAAAATCTAACTATTACATCATATAAAATCAAATTCACAACTCCAAGTAATGATATTTTCCATATATTCCCTGCAAAACAATTGATTAGTATGAAAAGAAGAGAGAGATTGCACATATTATATAGATGATAACATGCTCATATGCCAAGATATACACGATGGAAAGATGAGGAATGATATTAAACATATATACCTATATATATGTATATCTATATGCATATATGTATAGATATATATGAACATTCATACATATATATATATATATATATATATATATATATATATATATATATATATATATATATGTACACACATATATGTATATATAGGTGGAAATGTTAAATGTGAAGGGACTGTGGTTTTGATGAAGGATGATGGGTATGGGTGCTGGAAATAAAAAAAATGGTGCCATGTGAAAAGTGCTGAAAGTGAGTAGGTGCTGTGTCGGTAGCCGATGACAACAGGAACTAATTTAAAAGCACAAGTACAGAATACTGCAGGGCGTGACTGCATATGTTATAATGATGAAGTGAAGGTAATATATTAAACAAATGGTGACATACAGCATATGAATAAGCTATACTGTTACAGGGCTGGAATGGGATGGAGCTGAAGGCTGTGCATGGTGAATAATATGTGTTGCAGAAAGTCTGCACAAGGTGAGATAGAGACCGCAAGCATGCTGGTGTATATGTGTTGTGCAAGTGTCACATATATTAATGAAAGTGTAAGTGTGTGATATAAGAGTGTGGTGTTGAAGTAATAGTAATGAGATCTGATGTGCTCTATATGATGAGTACCTAGAGGTGAATGTCAATATGATGATTATGCTGTGGGATGAATGTGAGTGACGACATACTATGAATGCAATGACAATAGAAAGTCGTTGTATAAGCATGCTATGAACAGAAGATGGTATGATCCTGAGGATATAACAATTGGACATAAGTACTGCTACAATGGAGTTTACAAGAAACAGTTAAGAAGGACTGAAGTGGGAAGGTGGGGATATATGTATAGGTGGCCATCTAGGGATATACAAGAAATGTGAAATACATTTGACAGAGGATTCAACTGCAAGTACAGGTAGGTGCAATGAAAGAAAGGTGGTATGTATGCTGGGAGGTATAGAAGCAATTTTACAAGGAATGTGTGACAAGGCAGTAGTGTTAAGATGGAGGTTTTGTAAGTGTAGAGTGTAGCTATTGTAGATGAAGTGTATGCTATGTGTGTGTGTGTGGGTATGAGGGTGTAAGCTGCAACAAGGCAAATGGTGTCAAGGGAAGGCTGAGAATGCAGAGGATTCATAAGTTTCTGTACCTGAAGGGACGCAGATTCAGCAACTCCAAATTGAGTTTCTTGTGGCCCGTGAGGGATATAGTCCTGAATTATGGAGTCATCTCCCATTCACATATGGGAATAACCAGCTCGAAAAGTCTGATTCAAGAACTGCCAGAAGACCCACCTTGCGTCCCTCGTGTGCCATAACCCACTTCATATCCATCTTGAGAAGCTTGAAAACCTTGTTAAATGCTAACCTACCAGATGAACTCGGTTGAGAGGCTCTCCATAGAATTACAACATTTCCTTGATATAATATAGAAAATAATAATGTATATATATATATATTCATTAGACTGATTACCAATGAGAGGTGTTAGTCCAGAACGCCGGGCTTGTGAAGAGATCCAAACTGCTCTAATTCTCTAGGTACCTATGAGCTTAGTATATATCCGAAATACAGTACAAGCATGGACTAAGACTTTAGAAAGCTGATGATGAAAACGAAAACAGGATCTATCACAAATAAATCAATCTTGAGAAGTGAAACAGAGGACCTCTCATGAATGTCCAGACTTTAAAATAATTTCTGTCCATAACACCCTGATTACTTCGCCACAGATGGCTATCAGAGTTGCTGAATTACTGCTGACAATTTCAAGAGCTGTCAAAATTTAAGAGGTATTGAGAGAGGGATGCAGACCTAAAGCAGAGTCTTGGCATATCTAGCATTTTGATTGCCATACCGAATTCTCATGGGCATTCTACATCCCAACCAGAGATTTGGTCATCAATCTTTGTAACTTCTTTCCTGCAGATTATGGCTATCATACACCATCTGCCGCCAATTATGAGGCAAACTACTACCACTAGCATTTTCCACAATGGAGCCAACTGCTGTATATCTTGGAAATCAGTTTTGCTTAAGAAAAACAAAATGGCAATGACCAAATCTAACAGATTGAGGGATTCAAGTGCCCTGTCAGTATCTAATGGTCTTGGATAACCTGTTTTGAATTTCCACTCATGACTATCGACGAATGCTGGACCAGCTTCGAGTCCATCTCAGATTGGTTCATTTCCAGTGCAGCAAAAGTATGTAACCAGTGCTTTCATACAGAGCATGATGTCAACAACCTTAAGAACAGACCGTCCGGTAACCATGGCTAGTCATCATTCAGCATGACTGAGTCATTTCTTCACAGAAGTTGTTATTACTAGTAACAGCAGAATGGAAAGTAAATGTACAGTGAGATGCCCACCATGAATGTAATAGGGTGCACGTGGTGGAGTCTGATCTCTCATATCACACTTCTTTCCCAGGCAAGGGATTGGTGCTTGGAAAAACTGTCCTGCCCAAACTTCCCATCAGCATGAGATTCTTCAAACCAGAATGGTGAAATAACAGTAGTAGAAGGAGACAACATTCGTCAATCACCTAACTTGATATAGGTCCCAAAATAATTTGTATCTTATGCACAATGCACAACCCACATGCTTATGATTATATGAATAAACCTATTTATGATTGTAAACATAACACTAACCGATAAATTTTTGGTTATAGAATTGCACCTGGCGCACTTCTGATCTTGGATTTTCCTTCCTCCAATGTGATTTTCTTCACCTGAGTATTTTCTGACTGTAAAAAAAAAAAAAGCTAAAGCCATGACTATCAAATGACAATATTGGATCAGCAAGGTTCATTAGGAACTCAAGAGGGTTTGAATGATAAGAGCTCGAGCCTCTTAAATTTTGATGCTTCATGCGCGCAATGATGAGATGGGCTCCCTCTGTGCATCGTTCCCTTCTACTGAAGTCCAGATTCTAAATCTGTCCATTAATTTACCTTATTCCTTTAGGCCTGACTTATATGAAGAGGTGACCAGCGATTTCTTGGGTGATGTTAATGAGGATAGAGGTGAGTAATTTACTTTGATGGCAACCATACAGAGAACAGCGAAAGAAAACAGATCGGATAAAAAAAAAAATCAAAATCGACATTAAATTGGGAGATAAATAAAATGAAGCGATATGCAGGAATAACCTTGTAACATCATGAGCATACAGGAACACACAAAGGAAATGAGCATACATTAAAATCATGAAAAGAACAAAGATCCTGCTAAGAAGCGAAAAAAAAAAATTGTTGGAATGATAGAATCATTCCTTTGCTATCACATTTTTGTAGATCGGATTTGCTAGTAAGCAAACCGATGCTACAGGGATGCTCTAAGGGAGACAAAATAGAAGGAAAACCAGAGAAAAGATGATGGCATCTTGGCAAAGAGGAATAAACAACTAGAAAAAAAAGCAAATAAAACCCAAAAGAGATAGAAAGATGAGCCGCTTACCTCCGATTTGCTGATGTTGCTAGATTCAAAGGTCCTATTGTAACTCAACGGGGAAATTGCAGGGAGGAAATGAAGAAGCCGAGAGGGGAAAGAGGATTGAGAGGAAGACGGAAGGAGGAGCGAATGGTGGATGCCTAATCCCGGAGAGGTAAGAGACCGATGGTAGTGAAGAGGTAGGAGACCGATGAAGAAGAAGAGGATGGAGGGCTCGAAGATGGATGATCGATCATTGCAGGGGATGCCTCCTTATATGGGCAACGAGAGGGGGAAGTTCGTTCAGGATGAATGGAGGAGGGAGGCTTTCAGGTGATCGAGGGTTGAGAATGGGAAAAGCTCGTGAGGTCGTTCGATGGGGAGGATCCTTCTGGAAAGGGGGAGCCTGCGACTGATGGAGGCATGATGGAGAATCGGTGGTTGAAGATGAGGGGTTGAGGGAGGATGCGCGAGAGAGACTGTTTTGAAATTTCTTTTTTTCAAAAAGGAGGCTCCTTTTAAGAAAAATTTTCATAAAATGGTTTAAAACGAGGTTTTTAGCAAAATTCAATTTTTTTTTTCAATTTTTAAAACCATTTGCTTTCCTCAATTTTTTATTTTTGTATTGCTTTTCCATTTTTTTGTATTTTTGTAGTAGAAAACTAAGAGTTTAATAGAAAACAAAGTTTTAAACACTAAATTTTTGTATTTTTTTTGAAAAATATTTACAAAAAGTGTTTTTCTGAGAATTTCAGACCATTTTGGAGAAATTTCTTTAGAAAGTGGGTTTGGACCCAAGTTTTGAGAAAATGTTCGAGTTTTAAAAACTCGAATCGAGGAATACAACGCAATGTATCCAAACGGATGTCGGATGGTCCGTCCGAACTATTTAAAGGCTATTTTTGGTATTTTAATTTTAATTTAAAATTTTGAACAAATAGACTCAGATTTGGATCTGGACAATGGATCCAGATTCGAAATCAATTTAAATATATACAATGGATTTAATTTCAGTAAAACTTGAGAAATGAACTAGAATTTAGATTAAAAATGACTCATCTGCTAAAAAAAATGAATTTAGGGGCAAAAAGGGAATATTTAAAAGATTTTGAAAAATTTGGGGTGTTCATACCTTCGTTGCTCGAGACAAGGTGTCAACTTCCTCGTAGGCTCTATACTTGCGATAGAGTCCGAACAGATTGATGAACTGACTTTCGTTGATCTCAGTGAGAGGCCAAGATCTGCTCCCTGTCGCTCTAGCTAATGCTTCTTGAACGTCTATCCCCTTGACATTGATCAGGAACTGCTGCTCGACCGGTTCATCTGGCTGACCAGCTGGTTCTGGCAATCCCATGCTGTCACTGAACTCATCCATTAGCAGAGTCATCTCTCTCCACGAGAACCAAAATGTGCAGGTACGTGGGTTCCACTATTCTGCCATAGCCTGAATCAAACTGTCGTTGATGATTCGCTTGCCCACTGTCGATGCCATCTCCAATCCACAATCGTCCAAGTGGTCTGGGAACATACGCGAGAAGGTGACGAACCAGGAATAATACCACCGAGGGAAGAAAAAATGAGACTGGATAACCCGATGATCCGTGGTTTCATCCCTTATTTGATAGAAGACATGAACCCTGGGAAAGATAGCATCGAGAGATTCGGACGCCTTCAGAATGATACTGAGGCAAAAGAGGAAAAGAATCAGATAGAATGCAGGACTTACGGATAGACTTTTAATGAAAGAAGAGGATAGACATAAATCCTGGAAATTTTGAAAGATCAAGGGATTTAGAAAAAGACTTTCCAGAGTTTTTAAAGAAAATTTGACACAAAAGAGAAAAGAATGTAGGTAAAGAAAAAATATATACCTGGGGTTTTTGAAAATAAGAGGAAATTTTGAATAATATACCCAGGGTTTTGAGAAGGATTGATATATATAGGAGAATACAAGGAAACATTGCACAATCAAAAGCTGCATAAACAAGGATGCGCACACAACACTCCCTAAAGGCTGACTCTAAATGCAATATTTGAAATAGCTTGTAGGACCCTAATCCTAACTCTATGGTTCAGATCATCTGATTCCAATCAAGGTATGCTGATATACTCAAGCCGAAGCTCAAAGTACGTGGCATAGAAATAATTATCCGGTTCTAGGGTAATGGCTTCCCAACATCCTTGAGCGCCTACCGATATACCTCGAACTATGGCCCTTAGGTACGTGGTAGGGGGCACGAACCCAATTAAGTGGTCCAGTTGTGAGGCTCTCTCCCGAACTATGGTTCAGTGAGACAGCCCAGCAACGTGAAGATCGGGACAATATAGGTAGGGATGTTTTCGAAAACATGATCAACATGCAAAATAAAACCAGAAGGCTCTAATGCAAGTCCTAAAAGAGATAGAATTTTTTAAATGAAGAGAAGCATACACTTGCATACATTGTTTGCATTCAATCCCTAGAATTTAGGAGAGTTGTATTTAAGACCTAAGTCTAATGTGAACATGGAATAATCTCCTCAATATGGTCCTACCAAATCATACTTAAATCCTATATGCAAGGATGTCAGCTTAGGATAGAGTCTAGGCTCCTAAGGTTTGCATGAAAATGAAGCTGACATAGAAGAATAAAGACTTAGAAAATATTAAAGCAAAGTAAAGGCATATTTCGACCAGACAAAGACGGGTCCCATCACGGTCGCCAAAACTGTGATCATCGCAAAAATTTTCCTCTCTTGTGGTTTCTCTTTCTTCCTTCTCTTTTTCTTTTCTAACCTCTATTTTCCTCCTTTTTGAAGGGAGAAAAATAAAAGACAAAAAAAGAAGAGAGAAGAAAAAAGAAGAGAAGATAGAGGAACTCTTTTGCGGGGTCTCACTTGACCTTGATTTCAAAATATTTAGAAAATTACTCGCCTCCGTTTTGAAATATTTGCGGGAAAAATGGAGAGACAAGATTTGCTCGTCGGTACGAGGTTCGACCGTTCCTGGCGCCTTTACCAGGGGTAATCGAACCAAGAATCCAATTTATGCCTTTTTCTTTGCCTAAATATTATCTAAGAATTTATCCTAAGTCTAAATGCATAAAGAATCATGCTTGTGCAATGCAAGGATGTATGCTTTTTTCGAAAAAATGGCTTTTGAAAATCTCCAAGTGTTCTGGGATGAACTTGATAATGGAGTGAAGAAATGGTTGAATCTAATTTAGAACTTGAGATAGATCAAGGATTTGAAGTTCTAAGTCTTTGAACTAACCAGGACTGGGAAAATAAATCATTGGATTTGAAAAGAATGATTTGAAGATGAAAGAAAACAAAAGAAAAGAAATGAAACTTCAAAGTCAGAAAATAGACTTTGAATTTTGAATTTTTAACTTGGATTTAGGAGAGGAAACGAATATTTGAAGTGGAATTAAATTCTAGATTTAAGGTTGAAAATCAAAGTGAGATTTGAGAAATTTGAATAAAATTGAGAGACTGAATTGGTTTTGGAATTTTTGAGAATCCAGATAACCTTGGATTTCGTAATCTGGAATGAAATGAAATTGGATTTGAAAGTTGGAATTGGGAATAGAATTTGATTTGAAATCTGAATTTTAAGATGAAATTTGAATCCAAAGTCTGGATCCTAAATGGAATCAGATCTGAAGTATGAGATCCAAAGTGGAATTTGGATTCTAGATCCTAAAATGGAATTAGATCTGAAGTCTGAGATCCAAAGTGAAATTTGGATGGATTTGGATCTTGAAGTCTGAGATCCAAAGTAGAATTGGATTCTGAATCTGGAACCTAGAATGAGATTTGGATCTGAAGTCTGAGATCCAAAAGTGAAGGTGGGTTCTGGATCCTAAAGGTGGAATTGGATCCAAGATCTGGAATCCAAGATGAGATTGGGTTCTAACTTTGGATTTGGATTTTGAAAGTCCAAAATGGGGCTTTTGAAGATGGATCTGGGTTTTGAAAACCCATATTGAATTTAAAATTTAAGCAGGGTCAGGTTTTGATATTCAGAATCAATCTCAAACTTTGATTTTGAAATTGAAGATGAGAAAAATAACTTGATTTTGAAACAAAAGATAACTTCAAGGTTAAATTGAACTTTGAAGTTTGGATATTGAGATGAAAATGGAATTTTGAATAGAAGATTGAATTTTGAAATTTCAAAGTCAAATTGAACTTTGAAATTGACATTTAAATCTTTGAAATAAGATAGAAGAATGAATTAAAATAGAAATTGAAGAGAGATATTTGAGATCACTTGGATTTTGAAAAAAAAAAAAATTGAAAATATGATGCAATTCCATCCTAAATGATGAATGAATCTAAATTTTGAAATTGGATTTTAAAGATCATATTTCATTCTTTAAATGAATTAAAAATGAGATTTGAAGATATAGTACATCCCTGACTATGGTCATTGAATGTATTATATAATAACCACATTTAAATTCAAGTGAAGGATAAAATACGTTTTTAGTGTTTTTTATAGAGTTTAAAATGAAATTAACTCTCAATATACCCTGACTATGGCCATTGGTATATATATTGAAGTAATTTTAATTTAAACTCTGATAAAAAGAAGAAAATATTTAAGGAAAATATGATGAATTTTGAAAAGGATCTAGTGTGGATCTAGTGTTATTTTATAAAAGAAAAAAATCCTAAGTTTTGTTTACATCCTGACTATGGCCATTGATGTAAATCATCAACTTAGGATTAATTACCTCTTACGAAATGGTGCACGTGCCATTCGTGTTTCACCATTGTGAGATTTTGAAAAATAAAGGCAAAAAGCATGAAAATAAGCAATTTATGATATTTACCATGCTCATTCATTCTATCTAAGACTGAAAATGTAAATTTCTCATTTATAATCTAATTATTACAACAAAAAACTAACATGATAGAACCCTAATCTAAGAAGGAAATCAACATTTTCCAGAGATCCCTGCAAAACACTGGTATGAAAGCAGAAGAGAATATCATGTTGATTTCAGCAATGCAAGTAATGAGATACTCATATACCTACTTTGTGCTTAATACCCCAAATGAAGCAGCATTGATGATCTAAGGTATGGAAGGATAGCCTGTGAATGTGTTTATATGTATATATATATATATATATGTGTGTGTGTGTGTACGTATATATATATGTATATATACTTATATATATATATATATATATATATATATATATATATATATATATATATATATAACATGGATGTAGAGTGGGTGAGTTGGGGCAAGTGAATGGAATATGCAGTAGCCATGTGAAGGCTATGCTGAAAATGTGAGGTGAGATGAGATATCGCAGAATGGTGGAGAAGATAAGTGCCTATGATGTATAAGGAATGTATACAAATGGTTCATTGGAGGGTAAGCTATGTTGAAGATGTGGCTGCCTGTGCAATAGTGGCTGAGGCACTGTTGTTGTGAAAATAACGAGTATACTAGCTAAAGGCTGACAATGGGCGTTATAATCACAACAACGTTACTGTGAGAAGATGGGGTACGTGTGCATGTATGCCGAAGCAAGTGGCTAAGAGCTAGTACAACAGGGGGTGACATGGGAGATATAACGACAGCCTAAGATGCAATGAAAATATATTATTATGCGGAAAGTGGAGTAAATGTTAAAACAAGTTTTTTTGGCAAAATAAAATCCAAACAGCAAATGTGTTGTACAATGGTGATGTGATTGTGAGGTGCAAAGGCCAAGTATATGGTAGCTGACGCCTAAATGCAGGATGTAGCAATATATAAATGCAGAAAAATGAAGAGTGAAGGTATACTATGAGTGCTGGTAGTTCTAATCCAACCAAAAGTAATGTTCTACTCTCAACATTATGTTAATAAAGTATTGCTCTCATATTCAGATAAAAACTCACATTCAGATAAAAAATCTCATATGTTAATAAAGTACAACCTCTGAGTTTATTGATTTTAGCCAATCAAATAGCTACTGAGATTCTATAAAAACATAGGCCCTAATGCTTGATAAAATTTTGGGCTCAAGACTGTTGAAGGATGATTAATTACATGCATGTTAAAGATAAAACAGATACAGGTGTGCACCTTTTTCCACTATCAAGCAAAACCAAAGAATCAGAATTCCCAAACCTGAAAAGAAAAATTTAGTGTCAACGCAAGTCCAGGGCAAATAATCAAGTATGAGAAATCAAAATACAGGCAGCTAATGCTAATAGAGGCATAAGGCTGGCATGGGTAGACCTATTGTGTAGAGGTCATGGCAGAGATGCCGCAATGGGTAGTGGATCTCACAGCAGAGGCAAAAGGTGATGGAAAAAAAAGGTATAGCAGAGAGTTACCGTGCTGGAATAACAATTACCACAGCAGGAGAGTACGCTGATGGCGAATTAGAACAGGGAGCACTATTGCAAATTTTGCAACAGTAGCGTGAAGATGATTCATCATTTCACTCTGGAATAGCATACCATGGACAAAATGTGATATGATTGGCACTCCCTGACAAGGGATAGGGTGGTTGTAGCAGCAATGGTGGATTGTTATAAAGGGTTGTGTGTGTGTGTTGTGGTAAGGTGGGTGGATAATGATGAATATTATAGATGACAATGATTAAAAAAAATGCTATTTTGATGGAGGTATGCAATAGTGAAATAAAAATAAAGTAATGGGGTGTAGAGTCTGTGTATAGACTCTCTCCAAGGCTTGGATCAAGCTCAGCAACACCATTCTTTGGTCATAAATTCAGCTTCTCACAGGTCCAAAATCATTTGACAACTTACTGCAAAAAGAGTTAACTCCCCCCCCCCCCTTTGAATCTTTATCCACGAACTGGAATTGACACAGTTTAACCACCAGTTCCATATCCAAAAAAATAAAAATAAAAACGTCAGATGTGAGCCTGTCCTCTGGAAGAAATAATTTGAGTTGATTAAACAAGTTAAACCTATTAATCGACCTTACTTCCTCTTTTTTGACATTTTTTTTTTATCAAAACCCCCATATATCAGAGATATCCAATAGATGATACCCCAAAACCTTAGATAGGGGAAACTGACCTCCATTGATTAATATCTTGCAAAAAACGAAACCGATGGGCTCTTAGCTTTTAATATTATCAATGCTTTGGTCACAAAGCAAGGGTGAACTATAAACTGTCCAATAGGTTATAATGAGAGACCGCGGGATAAATCCTCCCCTCCAAGTGACTCGCAATGAACATAGATAAAACAAATCATTTCTAAGAGCCTGCATGTGGATAAATCTGTAAAACTCGAGGCTTTTACCCAACAAGCATCTAAAAGAAAATCAACTATATAACTAAGCTACATCACAACACTTAACTATAGTGAAATCTTCCATGTAAAAACAGAAACAACTAAATGAGCTCAGTTAAGCCATCAAAATACGAAATATCCCTTGTCCTATAAACTGTATATTCATGTGATTCACAAGGGAGTGCAAATGATTATTAATTCAAAGGGTAAATATTATTGTGTTATTGCAGCAGGAAAATATGGTAAATAGATCTCAACAACTCTATGTTTTTCGAATCTGCTTTCTAGGGAATAGAAAGAAAAGAACGAAAATAAGTTTTCAAACTGGCGAAAATAACATTCATTTAAGGAAACATTTCTAGCATTCTAAATTCATTGTCTCATGCTCATTGCCTTATATCGAATTAAATGGGATTTTCAATGTGGATAGTGATGAGAGGTCGATCTGTAGGGAGAGCACACCATTGCAAATCTGTCATGCTATATACATACAGTGAATGAAAAAAAAAAAAGGTTAGTCGATCATGGAAGATGAATGCAGTGTTGATGAAGGAAGATACAGGGATATCAACAAATCTAACCATATACACTAATCAGCTGATTTACATGTAATGGAAATCGGAAAAAAAATACCAAATCCCACGATAATCGTGATCTCCAAGGTAAACTTCTATCAATCGACTCAGATCACCACCGATCAGGATGAAACCGATGAATCGGGTAATGGAACAGAGGGTGAATCAGAAAATAAAAAAAAAGAATGCAATATCATAGGTATTAATGGGTGTCGCCACATGAACGTAATGAATCATGTAAACAACATAAAAAAAAAGAAGGAAAGGAATAATAAAAAATAATCATAATAATAAAAGGAAAAAAAAGGAAACGAGTATGCCGCTAGCATGATACCCCTTCAACACAGGAGATATACAATTCTAATTTAGGGATAATCCATCGGTTGATGGCCTTTGAGATTGGAAACCCAGACTGATATAAAACCCAAAAGTAGATTCAAAGCTAAAGATGATGACCAAAGCAAATTAGCTAAAGGAAAATCGAGAATCGCACATAATGCGAAGATCGATGTGAGGAATCCATTGTTATAAGCCAAGGATGGAAGAAAATATGGGAATCAGTATATTCCTTTCATTTTTGCACAAAGGTGGTTGATGTTGCACATGCAACTTAACCTTACAGTGGTGCTTTAAATGGGGCAGAAATAAAGAAAAATAAGCTAGATGAAGTAAGCGGGAGAGAGAACTTACTGTGGTGATGCAAGAATTTGGTCGGATGGAGAGGATCTTTCTTTGCTCTGTTATGGAGATCTCCGATTGCCGAGGACCAGGAGGAGGGAGAAGATGATCCTTCCTGAAAAAGGAAACCAGCAAACGCCAATGGGGAGTCAGAATGATCGATCCCCCCAAAACCTTCCTGTGCATACTCTTATAGGAAAACCGAAGAAGACTCGAGAAGGGCCAGTCAGTTGAGGATCAACGGGTGAGAGAGGAGCAGATCGATCGGAGGGTTGACCCCTTTGGGAAGGATCGAGAAGAGGCTTCTGTTAGAGATGAAGGGTGATGATGGGGAGGCCTGCGATGTTGAAGCGATGGAGAAGAGGGTGCGATTGAAGGAGGCGTGCGAGGGGAGCAGAAGCTGGAAGCTTCGTGAAGGGCCGAATGAGAGGGTTTCTGAAAAACCCTAAAAGAAATCTCGCTGAAAAACTTTTTTTACCAAAGGGTGTGTGTGAACACCCCAAAATTTTCAAAATCTTTTAAATATTCCCTTCTTGCACCTAAATTCATTTTTTTAGCAAATGTGTCATTTTTTCAGTTCATTTTTCAAGTTTTACTGAAATCAAATTCATTTTATATGTTTACATTGATTTCGGATCTGGATCCATTGTCCAGATCCAAATCTAAATCTCCTTGTTCAAATTTTAAATTTAAATTATAGAAAATACCAAAAATAGTCTTTAAATAGCTCAGACAGTCCATTCGACATCCGTTTGAATCCATCACATGTATTTCTCAATTCGATCTTCAAAAACTTAAACATTTTCTCAAAACTCGGGTCCGAACTCATTTTCTGAAGAAATTTCCTCAAACTAGCCTTGAAAATCTTCTTTTTGTAAATATTTCTCAAAAATACAAAAAAATTAGTTTAAATCCTTGTTTTGACATACATTTTAGGATTTTGTATTTCCCAAAATACAAAAAAAATAAAAAAAGCCAAAAATAAATGAAGAAAATTGCAAAATAGTTTTTAGAAACCCGTTTTAGAGAAAACTTTTTAAAGAGGCCTTTTTTTGGAAAATCTGATTCTCGATGTTTAAAAAAAAAAGTCGAGTTAGGGTTTTGAAAACCCTAACTCTCACTTCTCTCTCCCTCAGCCCCCATCAGCCGCCTCCATTCTCTCCTCCTTCCCTCTGCTTCGCCCATCGCTAACTCCCATCTAAGTCGTTCACCCTTCATCTCTAACCTCCTCTTCCCGAATCTTCCCTGCTCCTCTTTAAAAAGTAGCTCAAGAAACCCTAAACCGGATCCATCTTCTGCCCCCTCCACCTTCTTCTACTTCACGAGACCCGCTTCTCACCCCGACCACTTCTCCTTCTTCTTTTCTTCATCTCATCTGGTTTTCTCACACTTGATTGAAGGAAATCAATCATCCTCAAGCAAGATAAGGTAAGCATTCTTTCTCGTTTGGTTTTCTTTTCTTCCTTTTTGGTTCATTTTGCTTTAAGCCCCATTAGTATGCCATTGGTGAGGTCGAATTACCCATGGTAATCTTGATCCACTGCGGGCAATACCAATCGGAATATTTATTCCAACATCTTCTTTTTTTTATTATTATTGAATCTCTCTGGTTTTTAGTCGAACGTCTGTGTATACCCGATTGTTTTCCCCCTTCTTTTCCTTTTTTTTTTTTGGGTTTCTGTTTCATTAGCTGTTATATGAGATTTCTTATTTGCTTTTTCTTTGATTTCTCACATTCATTCTTACAGTAGATTCCCCTGTTTCAATTAGGATATTAACACCCCCCCCATTCATGTTTGATTTCTTATGCCATTATAAAATCATCCTGCATTTCCTTTTTTGGTTTTTGATTCCCTGCTAACATTTGTTTTTTTTTCCTTTTTCTAAATCTCTTGATGTTTTCTTATTTGTTTGGTAATTCTAATCATTTATGGAGTCGTGACCCCATGTGCTCCTTTTGATTTCCTCAAAACCTCTGCAAAACCACAATTCATTATGGTGGTGCTGGAATAACAGCTGCAAGACCTGACAGAATATACCTTGAGTGATCTTGCTTATAGGCATTGGATTCATCACGCTGGGAGCTGATATTCCTTTTGCAAAATGTGTTCCTATAATAGAGGAAACACCAGGGTCGGCTTTTGGAGGCTGTGCATCATGCATAACAGGTGACCCATCGATTCGTTGTGAATCGATCTGAGGACTCAAGTGGTTCTGAAACTTTGGATGTCGACTTGAAATGTTTTGAAGGAATTTCTTTACCTAGATATAAGGTATGAAGTTCTATGTTATGACCTGGGGACATATCTTCGGTGGCATGCCAAGTTCGATGCAGGGAAAGGGGCTGACCGCAGGGTTTTCCAGCCCTAAGCCATGCTAGTTCAGGGAATTCCCTGAATCAGCAATAAATGAGAATTTGCCTTATTCAGTACACGGTTCCCCTTTGTGTTCGGCGTCAGCAGCCCTTTGACTTGTCTCCACCTACCGGTTGCAGTGTTACAATAGCACCCATACTTTCATTGTTGTACACCCTCAGGTCTGCATCTCTACAACTAGAAACACATGTCTCACGGCTTGAAGCTACATCTGGATACATGTTCATGATTCAGAAGTCTAGAATGACCACTGGGAAATCAAGTAAGCACATATTCTTTACTTTTTTTTTTCTTCTTTCTTTTGTTAATTTCTGAATTTGAATAGCCAAATTACTAGTGATTTGATGTACTGCCGATCCATAGATCAGACTATCAAAATCATTATGTTAAAATCATTGTTATAGGATTAGATAGTCTTTTGCTTTCTTTTATTTTGTATAAGCTGCGTGATTACATGAACTTCATACTTTCGCACTTATACTCGTCATCAAAGTGGAAATAGCAATCCTGGAAGACCAGATAACAGTCTGATCGCCATCCTTGGTAATAAAGCTTGGAGCTGGTGGACCATCAATTTGGATGACTGAATAATATGCTCGTGTATCTTTGAAGATTGGGGTAACATTCAACAACACAACCCGTTTTGTATGTTCTCAACTTCTTGAAATTAAGAAAATCTGTCGTATGTGCTGTTAACGTTTACTATATATCAAATATCTCATGCACTCACAATGTTATTCATGCCAATGTATGCTAGGTTTTCTTTTCTCTGAGCTATTTTAGTTCACATGTTGAAACTTGATATGTCCATTTGTCAATTTGAGATAATGGGTGGTCGAGTTGTCATCACAGTATCAGCAGCTTATGACGTTTTGTGAGATGCACTAAGAATCCATTAAACTTCTTTGTCCCAATGTCTTGTGATTGTTTACTTCATGCTTGTATTTTCCGTGTTAGGTTTCAAAATAAGGCTAATAAAACAAGCTCATATTTCATGTTTCAAATAGTTTCCTAACCTAAAGGCTTGGCTGGACAAAATGAGATTACAGGAAACAATGGTCATAAAAAAACCTGACATCTGTTAAGGCTTCAATCTCTTGTACATATTATGGATGGTGATTCGTAGTCCATCAGCTAGTCCTTTGCGGTGAAGAAGGGGAAAGTATTCAAGAATTTATTATTATTATTATTATGATTATGGATAACAATTAAAGCACCTGGTTCATAGTTCCATTTAGTGAAGTTGCATATATCATCATATTTTCATTCAGATCTCTGTTACATCCACCTTTTATTAGCATTCAAATACCATGTCAGTTATCCATGTTTCCCTTCTTTATTATTTATCACCATCCCATCCTACACATCCCAGCTGCACCTCTTGCAGCATCATGTTGCTCTATATAGCAACTTGCTGCGTGATTATGTCATTTCCTGAGCTCTGTTTCTTAGGTTCTTCCAGCACATTTACCTACAACATGCATCTCCATCTGTCATCTTCACCACTAACAATATTCTTCAGTCACTACCTGTAGCCTTCACACATAACACCCAACATCGCATGTCATTCCCCTACACCAACAGCCCCTGGTGTCCGGTTGATGTTTGGCATTCACTATAACCTCTGCACTACCACTTATATTCTCACTGTTATTCCTCTATTTCACAACATTTCATTGACACTTTCATTTTCCACATACCCATCTGCACATTCACCGGTATATCTTACAGCAGTCATGCTTTTAACCAATTTCATAGCAGCCCTGTAGCTTTCAGCGGCTGTGTGTTGCCAAGCCACCCTCACAGCAAAGTCCAAATACCTCACATTATTCTTTCCCCACTGCTTTTAGGTACTGCTGCACTCACTCTTTCCGGCACCCCATCTTTTCTTTTCATTATTACTGCATTGTTTCACCTTTTGATCTGCAGGAAAGTGCAAAAAGGATATTGTTCATAACCCCTTTTCAGCCATCCTGTGCAAAAGGCACATCAAAGCTGTTTCCTTTGTTATCATTTGCCATTCGAAGTTGTATTGAACTGATGGTTGTATTTCCACAAAATATGTTATCTCATTTTTTGCATTCATGTAGATACTAATTAGAATCGGTACCAATGCCATGCTTACATTTCATTAGGCACCTCTACCACCTGTGCACTTACGTTTAGTGTGTCACCAGCCATAACATCTCACTGCCTTATTGTTTTCCTGCCACCATACAATTTGCACATACCACTCCACCCGTACGTATATGTATATACATATATATATACATTCATACTCATGTACATATATATATATGTATAAATATATGTATATATATATATACATATGTACATAAATATATATCATTTTTTTATATATATATATATGTATATACTTTTAGATTTCAAATATCTTGGCATGTGAGCATTCTTCTACTATTAACATCCATACGACATTTGCAAAATCTCTTCTACATTTCATACTAACCCAATGTTTTTGCAGGAACTATGTAAGGAATGTCATTACTTGAGGAGTTGTATTTGCGATTTCATGTGTTGTAATAGTTAGATTTTAATGAGAATTTATATTTTTCTGCTTTAGGTAGAATGAATGAGCATTATAAACATCATAAATTACTTGTTCTTCATGCATTTTTTCCTTTATTTCTCAAATTCTTACAAATGGTACCACGAATGGCACGTGCACCATTTCGTGAAAGGTAAATCAATCCTAAGTTGATGATTTACATCAACGGCCATAGTCGGGATGTAAACAAGACTTAGGATTGTTATCTTTTATAAAATAACATTGGATCTACACTGGATCCTTTTCAAAAATCATCATATTTTCAAATATTTCTTTCTTTTATCAGAATTTAACTTAAAATCAACTCAAAAATACATACCAATGGCCATAGTCAGGGTATGTTGATAGTTAATTTCATTATAAATTCTATAAAAGCACCAAATGTGTTTCATTCTTCAGCTGAATTTAAATATAGATTATTATATAATACATTCAATGACCATAGTCAAGGATGTATTATATCTTCAATCTTGTTTTAATTCATTTAAAGAATGGAATAGCTTTTCAAAATCCAATTTCAAAAATTTAAATTCATTCATCATTTAGATAGAATTGCGTGATATTTTTAAATTCTTTTTCATAAATCCAAGTAATTCTTTCCTTCATTTCTCATATCAAACCCCATTCATAAATTCAAATTCAATTCTATTTCTCAAAAGAATTCAAGAATCCAATTTCAAGGTCCCATTTGACTTTGAAACTTCAGAATCATCTTGTATTTCAAAATTCCAAATTCTAAATCCAATTTAACTTTGAAATTCATTTGTATGTTCAAGATTCAAATTCTCAAATTCGTTTTCCAAGTTCAACTTAAATTTGGAAGTTCTTGATTCATCTCCTGAATTTAACTCCAAATCCATTTTAGGGTCCAGAATTTAATCACACTTTGGATTTTAGACTTCAGATCCAAACCCATCTTAGGATCCAGAACCCAACTCTACATTTGTATCTCAGACTTCATATCCACTCTATTTCAGGATCCAGAACCCAAAGCTCATCTTGGATTCCAAATCTCGGATCCCATTCTGTTTAGGATCCGGAATCCAATTCCAATTCCGGATCTAATCTAAATCTCTCAAATCCATTTCTATTTGATTTCCCCAGCCCATTCCAATTTCAAACCTCAAAATCTAAATTTAATTCCATCTCAAGTATTCATTTCTTTTTCTAAATTCAAGTTCAAATTCAAAGTCCATTTCTGACTTTGAAACTTCATTTCCTTTCCTTTCAAAGCTTTAAATCATTCCTTCTCAAAATCAAGATTTATTCTTTCAACTCTGATTTACTTCAAAAACTTAGAACTTCCCTGATCTATCTCAAGTCCTAAAGTTAGATTCAATCATTTCTTCACTCCCTTATCGAGTTCATCTCAGAATACTTGGAAATTTCCAAAACATTCTTTTCAAAAGAGCATACATTCTTGCATTGCACAAGTATGATTCTTTGTGCATTTAGAGTTAAAATAAATTCTTAGATTATATTTAGGCAAAGCGAAAGGCATAGATTCGATCCTTGGTTCGATTACCCCTGGTGAAGGCGTCAGGAACGGTCGAACCTCGTACCGACGAGTGAATCCCGTCTCTCCATTTTCCCGCAATATTTTAAAAAACGGAGGCGAGTTAAATTTCTAAATATTTTCAAATAAAGGTCAAGTGAGACCGCGCAAAAGAGTTCCTCTTCTCTCTCTTTCTTTCTTTTCTCTTCTCTCTTTCTTTTCTTTCTTTTATTTTCTTCCCTTCAAAAAGGAGGAAAATAGAGGTTAGAAAAGGGAAAGAGAAGGAAGAGAGAGAAACCACAAGAGAGGAAAAATTTTGCGATGATCACAGTTTTGGCGACCGAGATGGGACTTCGTCTTTGTCTGGTCGAATTGATGCCTTTGCTTTGCTTTTATATAATCTAAGTCTTTATTCTAACATATGTCAGCTACATTTTTTCATGCAAACCTTAGGAGCCTAGACTCTGTCCTAAAGCTGACATCATTGCATATAGGATCTAAGTATGGTTTGGTAGGACCATATTGAGGAGATCATCCATGTTCACATTAGACTTAGGTCTTAAATACAACTCTCCTCAATTTTAGGGATTGAATGCAAAACAATGTATACATGTGTATGCTTCTTTTCATTTAAATCTATCGCTTTAGGACTTGCATTAGAGCCTTCTGATTTTATTGTATGTTGATCATATTTTGAAAAACATCCCTACCTATATTGTCCCGGTCTTCACGTTGCTGGGCTGTCTCACTGAACCATAGTTCGGGAGAGAGCCTCACAACTGAACCACTTATTTGGGTTCGCGCCCCTCTACCACGTACCTAAGGGCCATAGTCCGAGGTATATCGGTAGGTGCTCAAGGATGTTGGGAAGCCTTTTACCTTAGAACCGAAGAGATATCTTATATGCCACGTACTTCGAGCTTCGGCTTGAGTATATCGGCGTACCTTGATTGGAATCAGATGATCTAAATCATAGAGTTAGGATTAAGGTCCTATCAGCCATTTCAAATATTGCATATAGAGTCAGCCTTAGGGAATGCTGCTTGTAAATCCTTGTTTGTATATCTGTGATTGTATGATATTTTCCATATATTCTTCAAAACCCTGGGTATATATTATTCAAAATTTTCTCCTTTTAAACCCAGGAGTACTTTCCCTTTATTCTTCTGATTTCTTCAAATTCTTTGATCCTGCCTGCAATTCTTCAAATTTTTCTTTAAATATCCTCTTTCAAATTCTTTTGTGATAAAATAAATTTTTCAGGATATGTCCCTTTTCAAAAATTAAGTATTTGTTTATCCTTTTTTTTAGAAAAACAATGTGGTTGTCACAAATTTTTGGTGACAACCCAATCCCTCGTAATGGGATATTTTCATCATCAGACTTTGATTCCTTCCTTTATCATAATTTTTCTCAAAATTTTTTCTAAATATCCCATTCTTACCTTCAAAGAGGACTTTGACATTTCATCATGGTTCGGGCAAGGACTGAAAAGGAAATAGTGCCCCAGCAAAGCGACAGTGAAGGAGAAGAAATGAACTCCATCAGGTCATCCAAGCAGCAGGGCCAAGAAGCAGAAAGCAATGTTGATTCAGCTACATACAAGTTGTTTCGGAAAGTGATGGCCAAAATGATGTCTGAACAGGCTGAGGAAAACCCTGAGAAAATATCTTCTAAAAACAAAGCCAAGGGAAAAGTCAGCAAGAAGCAAGTTCAGTATGACAGCACTTTAGAGTCAGCAGAGGAGGACCCAGAGGAAGTGCAACCGACATATTTTCACAATCCCTTGTATCGGCCCAAGAAAGCCAATGAGGGGCACGAGTCAGCAAGCAAAGCCAAAGGTCAGATCCCAGCAGAAGATCCGATGCAGGAGAAAATGAGAGAAATGACTCGTGCGATCAAAGACTTACAAGCCCAGGACAAAGGCAAAAAGAGCTACACCGATGCAGATTTTTATGACGGCCTAGAAGGAGATGACAACTGGGAAGATCTTCCTCGTAAATTCATAAAGTTTGATGGGACTGGCAACCCCAAGGCTCATCTGGCCACATTTTTCGCCGAGTGCAACCGATTCAGAAAGAACAATAGGGCTTTATTCTTATGCTTTCCACGCAGTCTGGAGGGAGTTACAGCAAGATGGTATGCCAACCACATCAACCCGATTGAACTGCGAGAATTTGACAAAGTCATCAACTTGTTCATTGAAAGGTTTCTCTTCAATACTGAGGCTCCGCCTACCCTCAACCATCTTTTCAACCTAAAGCAAAATGACAATGAGAGGGCAAAATATTTCATTCATAGATAGAGATCCACTTGCAATCGGATGAAAGATTCGATATCAGAGAGGCATGCACTTTCAATAATTTTGAACAATTTCTCTCAACCTCTGAAGGGTCTGATCTCTATTTCCCCGTCTAAATCCTTCATCAAGTTAATAGAGCGAGTCGAATGGCTCAAAATGGGACTAGAGAATGGAACCTATCATGGAATCACCTTGGCAGGAGGCAGTCAGGATGTGAAAAAGAAAACCAACTTTACCTTTTCTACCAGTTCCTCCAACAACAATGGCAAAAACAAAAGAGGTGGCAGAAAGAACCACACTGGCGGGTCAGGCAGAGATGACTGTTCCAGTCAAAAAAGTGGGATCAGCAGGCAGAATGGCAGCCCTCCCTCGAGCATCCAGTTAGAGTCTATGCCCCAAGGGAAGCCGAAGCATGACGGTTGGGGATATGACCGCGAGTTTACCCCCTTAGAGCAAACACTTGAGGAAGTTCTTGAGTATATGACAACAAAAGAGATGGTTAAACTTTCCAAGGTAGCAGATCCACCTGTGACTATAGGAAGGTTCAAGGATCAGTTCTGCAAATTTCATCGGGCGATGGGGCACGACATTGAGCACTGCTTTGTTTTCAAGAACATTGTTCAAGACTGCATTGACAAAATGTTGCTGGTAGAAGAGTAGCTACCCGTCCAGGCCTAGCTTCTCGAATCATGTCAATATTTTTCTGCTTTCTCTCTTTTTCAATCACCTAATAGGGACAACTCAGTCCCAGTCTTTCGTGACCTTTGGTCAACAAGCTTGTAAATATTTCAGTCATTGTTATCAATGTTTTCCTATCAATGAAAATGTCAAAATTTTCTTCATACCTGTTGATATCAAATACCTCTATCTTTTGTCACGATGGGGCATTTATTTTAGAAAAATTTGTATTTCTCCTATTCTTTTTAAATTAAGGGACAATCCTAAAAACATCATCATGAGAGAAATGATATTACCTATGAGGATTTTCAAAATCCTAAAGATCTTGAGAATTTCTGCAAAAACTTCTTCATGATCACCAAAAAATTCAATATTTTGATCTAATCTTCTTCAAAGCAAACTATCACATTGATTTTTCTTAAAATGGGTTTTTAAACCATTATCTTCAAAATTAACCCTCATGATGATCTCTCATGATGATTCCTTTTAAAAGGATCAGATCTCGCACTGATCATTCTCCTTATAGTGGACTTTCGCCCCAAGAAAAATGCTTTCCCACTTATCTTTTAAATAAACATTTTTTCTTTCAAGATCCCCTATGCAGGCAGGATCAGAAAAACTCCTTTTTCTCAAATCTTATAAATCTTCAGTTGATTTTGATATCTTTATCAGTTTCATTCATTTTATTCATGTTTTTATCAAGTTTACATCAATTTTATCAAGTTTTATCAAGTTTATCAAATATTTCCTCAATTCTATTAAAATTTTATCATATTTTTACCCTTTCAGGTTAAGGGATAAACCTTATGCCTCTTTCCCATGAGGTATTTCCTTTATTCTTTTTCCCCTCAGGTTAAGGGATAAACCTGACCCTCGTTGTCCGAGGTGTAACCATTCAGGATAAGGGAAAATCCTGAAAACCCCTCGTAGGAGCCATAACGCTACCTATGAGGATTCTTTTGTAAATACAAGTTTCATAAACCTTCATTTGATTTTCTAAATTTATATCAATTTTTCTTCATTCAATTTTTCTTAAATTCTATTCTTGTCCCCATTCAGGATAAGGGAAAATCCTGAGACCCCTCGTAGGAGCAATAACACTACCTATGAGAATTCTTTTGTAAATACACGTTTTGCCAATCTTTATTGATTCTTTGTAAATTTATATCAATTTTCCTTCATTAAATTTTCTTAAATTTTATGCTTTCTCCCATTCAGGATAAGGGATAATCCTGAGACCTCTCGTAGGGACAATGATGTTACCTATGAGAATTCTTTTTGCAAATACAAGTCTCATCAAATTGATTTTCTAAATTTCTTTTCTTAAATTCTATTTTTTTCCCTTCAGGTTAAGGGATAAACCCGAATCATTCTTTTCCTAAATTCTTATCAAATGTATATTATTTTCCCTTTCAAGTTAAGGGATAAACCTGAATCATTATTATATCCTAAATTCTCATCAAATATCCATCATTTTCAAACCTTCGGGTCACAACTCTATCAATGTCAATCATTCTTCCAAACAAATCCTGCTTTCGAGCTGGTCGGTCAAACAAATCCTGCTTTCGAGCTGGTACTTCCAACAAATCCTGCTTTCGAGCTGGTCGGGCAATCAAAATCCTGCTTTCGAGCTGGTCGGTCAAACAAAATCCTGCTTTCGAGCTGGTCGGTCAAACAAAATCCTGCTTTCGAGCTAGTCGGGCAATCAAAATCCTGCTTTCGAGCTGGTCGGTCAAACAAATCCTGCTTTCGAGCTGGTCGGGCAATCAAAATCCTGCTTTCGAGCTGGTACTTCCAAAAAATCCTGCTTTCGAGCTGGTCGGTCAAACAAATCCTGCTTTCGAGCTGGTACTTCCAACAAATCCTGCTTTCGAGCTGGTCGGTCAAACAAATCCTGCTTTCGAGTTGGTCGGGCAATCAAAATCCTGCTTTCGAGCTGGTCAGTCAAACAAATCCTGCTTTCGAGCTGGTCGGGCAATCAAAATATTGCTTTCGAGCTGGTACTTCCATCAAAATCCTGCTTTCGAGCTGGTACTTCCAAAAAATCCTGCTTTCGAGCTGGTCGGTCAAAACAAAAATCTAAATATTCCTTCCCAAGTTTCAACTCAAGATTTCATCAAAATCTATATTGAGTGATTATTTCACAAAGGATCCTAGAAAACTTTGCCAATTTGCTAAAAATATTTGTTGATTCCAATATCCTTATTGCACAAAAGATCACCTCTGTTTACCTCTAGTATTTCTTTCCAAAAGGGTGAAACTTTTTGCGAAAAAAAAGGGTAAAATTCAAATCTTTTCCCTGTTGATCAATCAAAAGGATGAGAGAAATATCCTCGGTACGATTGACGAAAGAAATATTCAATGACGTTGAAAAGCCAGGAGCAAATTGATATTGATCATGGTTATGACGCATGTTTAAAAATGATCTTTCTGGCAATCAGACAGTGGAAGTATCCTGAGCTATAAAAGAATTCACCTAACACATATCTTCTCATTTCTAAAGCTGCAATCAAATATCTGCAAAAAGGATCCCTCAATTGTCGTCAAGATGAAGGCGAATTAAGCGAGTAGACCCCCGGGGCCAAATAAGATTTGAAACATCTCCAAGATGACGGAGTTTGTGACGGATCCTTCCAGGGAAAGTTCAGATCACCGTTGAGATGAAGGCGAGTGTGATGGACCTACCGACAAACCCTAAATGATATTTCATTTCTGCTATCATCTAAAGACCTTTTGAGCCAATATCATCAATAGAATCCCTGAGATATAAGAAGGATCGGAACATCTCCAAGATGAAGGAGTTTGTGACGTACCCTTCCCTGAAAAAGAGAGAAAAGTCAGGACATCTCCAAAATGAAGGATGATGTAAAAAGCCCGAAAAAGCCCAATGACTCAAAAAGAGTGCAAGAAGATCATCATGAGAAAACACTCAGATATCAAACTGCCTAAATTGCCAGAAATCATCTTTTCTTATGCAAAATATCTTTTATCAATGTCTTTTCACTACTTGTTTTTATGAAATTGAGAATATTTCTTCTCTTCTTATATCAGGGAAATGGATAGCTTCCTTGAAGAAAATCATCAGCGCTAAAATTTTGAATTTGACTCTTAAGACCGAGAAGTTAACCTCGTTGGAGGAAATACTCTAGGTAAAAAAGGGAATATCTTTGCACACATGTACACATTTTTCAAGCGTTGAAGTCAACTATAAATTTATCTTATTGGCAAAATTTTCTAGATATTCTAAAGAATGAAATAAATATTCGATATCCATTTTTGGTGCAACCTAGCGTTGTTTATATCTTCCAGAAGAGTTACCCCATTCAGTTGAAGTATCTCTCCTGTCCCATCAATGTTTCGAGAAATCCGTATGGTTGTTCCCACTCAGGTTAAGGGTCAAAACCTGTACTCCCTGCGAGAGGTCATTAAATTTAAAAGCTGATTTAATCTCAGCAATGAGACGCCCAAGTGCATCCCTTTTTCAAGCTTTAGGGAACCTCATTTCCTTCCTCCTTTCGCAAACCCCTTTCGGATTTGTTCGTCCAAACTCTGAAGGTCCCATCATGGTCGCTTCACTCGAGGACTCCATATGGTCGTCCCCTTCAGGTTAAGGGTTAAGCCTGAACCTCGTGCATCGAGGTACCTTCTTTTTTCAGGTTTGGGTTAAACCTGAGTCTCGTTTCGACGAGGTATTTTTTTTTTCAATCCCATCATGGTTCCTCTCATCAAGGAATCCATGCTTTGTATATCCATCCAGAATAAAATCCTACTTGAGCTTCATCTCATGAGGCGTTTTCTCAAAAAAAGGTCCCATCAAGGGCATCACGTATTCCTTTCCCCATTCAGGTTATCTTGATATATCTTCGTCCCATCCAGGTTAAGGGCTAAAACCTGAGTCATTCAAAAAGCTGCTCTTGTCTCGCCCACGAGACTTGATCAAAATGCTCATCTTTTATCATTTCGGGATCTTCAAAGTCCCATCACGATTTCCTCATTTCTATTATTCAGTCATATCATTTTCGAGGATTTCGTCTCCCCCAAGCCATTCAGGATAAGGTATTAAGCCTAAAAACTCATGTCTTTCAAATAAAATTTATCCACACCCAGTTCAGATCTGCTGACTGGGGCATTTTCAAAATTTGTAGTGTTATCTTTGCCACTAAGCTCGGCTTTCAACCGACTTAGTAGCAAAGAGGGGCATCTGTGAACACCCCAAATTTTTCAAAATCTTTTAAATATTCCCTTCTTGCCCCTAAATTCATTTTTTTAGCAAATGTGTCATTTTTTTCAGTTCATTTCTCAAGTTTTACTGAAATCAAATTTATTTTATATGTTTAAATTGATTTCGGATCTGGATACATTGTCTAGATCCAAATCTAAATCTCCTTGTTCAAATTTTAAATTTAAATTATAGAAAATACCAAAAATAGTCTTTAAATAGCTCGGACAGTCCATTCGACATCCGTTTGAATCCATCACATGTATTTCTCAATTCGAGCTTCAAAAACTCAAACATTTTCTCAAAACTCGGGTCCGAACCCATTTTCTGAAGAAATTTCCTCAAAATAGCCTTGAAAATCTTCTTTTTGTAAATATTTCTCAAAAATACAAAAAAATTAGTTTAAATCCTTGTTTTGACATACATTTTAGGATTTTGTATTTCCCAAAATACAAAAAAAATAAAAATACTTGGAAAAGAACCAAAAAAATCAAAAATAAATGAAGAAAATTGCAAAATAGTTTTTAGAAACCCGTTTTAGAGAAAACTTTTTAAAGAGGCCTTTTTTTGGAAAATCTGATTCTCGATGTTTAAAAAAAAAGTCGAGTTAGGGTTTTGAAAACCCTAACTCTCACTTCTCTCTCCCTCAGCCCCCATCAGCCGCCTCCATTATCTCGTCCTTCCCTCTGCTTCGCCCATCGCTAACTCCCATCTAAGTCGTTCACCCTTCATCTCTAACCTCCTCTTCCCGAATCTTCCCTGCTCCTCTTTAAAAAGTAGCTCAAGAAACCCTAAACCGGATCCATCTTCTGCCCCCTCCACCTTCTTCTACTTCATGAGACCCGCTTCTCACCCCGACCACTTCTCCTTCTTCTTTTCTTCATCTCATCTGGTTTTCTCACACTTGATTGAAGGAAATCGATCATCCTCAAGCAAGATAAGGTAAGCATTCTTTCTCGTTTGGTTTTCTTTTCTTCCTTTTTGGTTCATTTTGCTTTAAGCCCCATTAGTATGCCATTGGTGAGGTCGAATTACCCATGGTAATCTTGATCCACTGCGGGCAATACCAATTGGAATATTTATTCCAACATCTTTTTTTTTTTATTATTATTGAATCTCTCTGGTTTTTAGTCGAACGTCTGTGTATACCCGATTGTTTTCCCCCTTCTTTTCCTTTTTTTTTTGGGGTTTCTGTTTCATTAGCTGTTATATGAGATTTCTTATTTGCTTTTTCTTTGATTTCTCACATTCATTCTTACAGTAGATTCCCCTGTTTCAATTAGGATATTAACACCCCCCCATTCATGTTTGATTTCTTATGCCATTATAAAATCATCCTGCATTTCCTTTTTTGGTTTTTGATTCCCTGCTAACATTTGTTTTTTTTTCCTTTTTCTAAATCTCTTGATGTTTTCTTATTTGTTTGGTAATTCTAATCATTTATGGAGTCGTGACCCCATGTGCTCCTTTTGATTTCCTCAAAACCTCTGCAAAACCACGATTCATTACGGTGGTGCTGGAATAACAGCTGCAAGACCTGACAGAATATACCTTGAGTGATCTTGCTTATAGGCATTGGATTCATCACGCTGGGAGCTGATATTCCTTTTGCAAAATGTGTTCCTATAATAGAGGAAACACCAGGGTCGGCTTTTGGAGGCTGTGCATCATGCATAACAGGTGACCCATCGATTCGTTGTGAATCGATCTGAGGACTCAAGTGGTTCTGAAACTTTGGATGTCGACTTGAAATGTTTTGAAGGAATTTCTTTACCTAGATATAAGGTATGAAGTTCTATGTTATGACCTGTGGACATATCTTCGGTGGCATGCCAAGTTCGATGCAGGGAAAGGGGTTGACCGCAGGGTTTTCCAGCCCTAAGCCATGCTAGTTCAGGGAATTCCCTGAATCAACAATAAATGAGAATTTGCCTTATTCAGTACACGGTTCCCCTTTGTGTTCGGCGTCAGCAGCCCTTTGACTTGTCTCCACCTACCGGTTGCAGTGTTACAATAGCACCCATACTTTCATTGCTGTACACCCTCAGGTCTGCATCTCTACAACTAGAAACACATGTCTCATGGCTTGAAGCTGCGTCTGGATACATGTTCATGATTCAGAAGTCTAGAATGACCACTGGGAAATCAAGGTAAGCACATATTCTTTACTTTTTTTTTTCTTCTTTCTTTTGTTAATTTCTGAATTTGAATAGCCAAATTACTAGTGATTTGATGTACTGTCGATCCATAGATCAGACTATCAAAATCATTATGTTAAAATCATTGTTATAGGATTAGATAGTCTTTTGCTTTCTTTTATTTCGTATAAGCTGCGTGATTACATGAACTTCATACTTTCGCACTTATACTCGACATCAAAGTGGAAATAGCAATCCTGAAAGACCAGATAACAGTCTGATCGCCATCCCTGGTAATAAAGCTTGGAGCTGGTGGACCATCAATTTGGATGACTGAATAATATGCTCGTGTATCTTTGAAGATTGGGGTAACATTCAGCAACACGACCCATTTTGTATGTTCTCAACTTCTTGAAATTAAGAAAATCTATCGTATGTGCTGTTAATGTTTACTATATATCAAATATCTCATGCACTCACAATGTTATTCATGCCAATGTATGCTAGGTTTTCTTTTCTCTGAGCTATTTTAGTTCACATGTTGAAACTTGATTTGTCCATTTGTCAATTTGAGATAATGGGCAGTTAATTGGTGGTCGAGTTGTCATCACAGTATCAGCAGCTTATGACGTTTTGTGAGATGCACTAAGAATCAATTAAACTTCTTTGTCCCAATGTCTTGTGACTGTTTACTTCATGCTTGTATTTTCCGTGTTAGGTTTCAAAATAAGGCTATTAAAACAAGCTCATATTTCATGTTTCAAATAGTTTCCTAACCTAAAGGCTTGGCTGGACAAAATGAGATTACAGGAAACAATGGTCATAAAAAAACCTGACATCTGTTAAGGCTTCAATCTCTTGTACATATTATGGATGGTGATTCGTAGTCCATCAACTAGTCCTTTGCGGTGAAGAAGGGGAAAGTATTCAAGAATTTATTATTATTATTATTATGATTATGGATAACAATTAAAGCACCTGGTTCATAGTTCCATTTTGTGAAGTTGCATATATCATCATATTTTCATTCAGATCTCTGTTACATCCACCTTTTATTAGCATTCAAATACCATGTCAGTTATCCATGTTTCCCTTCTTTATTATTTATCACCATCCCATCCTACACATCCCAGCTGCACCTCTTGCAGCATCATGTTGCTCTATATAGCAACTTGCTGCGTGATTATGTCATTTCCTGAGCTCTGTTTCTTAGGTTCTTCCAGCACATTTACCTACAACATGCATCTCCATCTGTCATCTTCACCACTAACAATATTCTTCAGTCACTACCTGTAGCCTTCACACATAACACCCAACATCGCATGTCATTTCCCTACACCAACAGCCCCTGGTGTCCGGTTGATGTTTGGCATTCACTATAACCTCTGCACTACCACTTATATTCTCACTGTTATTCCTCTATTTTACAACATTTCATTGACACTTCCATTTTCCACATACCCATCTGCACATTCACCGGTATATCTTATAGCAGCCATGCTTTTAACCAATTTCATAGCAGCCCTGTAGCTTCCAGCGGCTGTGTGTTGCCAAGCCACCCTCACAGCAAAGTCCAAATACCTCACATTATTCTTTCCCCACTGCCTTTAGGTACTGCTGCACTCACTCTTTCCGGCACCCCATCTTTTCTTTTCATTATTACTGTATTGTTTCACCTTTTGATCTTAAAGAAAGTGCAAAAAGAATATTGTTCATAACCCCTTTTCAGCCATCCTGTGCAAAAGGCACATCAAAGCTGTTTCCTTTGTTATCATTTGCCATTCAAAGTTGTATTGAACTGATGGCTGTATTTCTACAAAATATGTTATCTCATTTTCTGCATTCATGTAGATACTAATTAGAATCGGTACCAATGCCATGCTTACATTTCATTAGGCACCTCTACCACCTGTGCACTTACGTTTAGTGTGTCACCAGCCATAACATCTCACTGCCTTATTGTTTTCCTGCCACCAGACAATTTGCACATACCACTCCACCTGTACGTATATGTATATACATATATATATACATTCATACTCATGTACATATATATATATGTATAAATATATGTATATATATATACATATGTACATAAATATATATCATTTTATATATATATATATATATATATATATATATGTATATACTTTTAGATTTCAAATATCTTGGCATGTGAGCATTCTTCTACTATTAACATCCATACGACATTTGCAAAATCTCTTCTACATTTCATACTAACCCAATGTTTTTGCAGGAACTATGTAAGGAATGTCATTACTTGAGGAGTTGTATTTGCGATTTCATGTGTTGTAATAGTTAGATTTTAATGAGAATTTATATTTTTCTGCTTTAGGTAGAATGAATGAGCATTACAAACATCATAAATTACTTGTTCTTCATGCATTTTATCCTTTATTTCTCAAATTCTCACAAATGGTACCACAAATGGCATGTGCACCATTTCGTGAAAGGTAAATCAATCCTAAGTTGATGATTTACATCAACGGCCATAGTCGGGATGTAAACAAGACTTAGGATTGTTATCTTTTATAAAATAACATTGGATCTACACTGGATCCTTTTCAAAAATCATCATATTTTCAAATATTTCTTTCTTTTATCCGAATTTAACTTAAAATCAACTCAAAAATACATACCAATGGCCATAGTCAGGGTATGTTGAGAGTTAATTTCATTTTAAATTCTATAAAAGCACCAAATGTGTTTCATTCTTCACCAGAATTTAAATATAGATTATTATATAATACATTCAATGACCATAGTCAAGGATGTATTATATCTTCAATCTTGTTTTAATTCATTTAAAGAATGGAATAGCTTTTCAAAATCCAATTTCAAAAATTTAAATTCATTCATCATTTAGATAGAATTACATCATATTTTTAAATTCTTTTTCATAAATTCAAGTAATTCTTTCCTTCATTTCTCAGATCAAACCCCATTCATAAATTCAAATTCAACTCTATTTCTCAAAAGAATTCAAGGATCCAATTTCAAGGTCCCATTTGACTTTGAAACTTCAGAATCATCTTGTATTTCAAAATTCCAAATTCTAAATCCAATTTAACTTTGAAATTCATTTGTATGTTCAAGATTCAAATTCTAAAATTCGTTTTCCAAGTTCAACTTAAATTTGGAAGTTCTTGATTCATCTCCTGAATTTAACTCCAAATCCATTTTAGGGTCCAGAATTTAATCACACTTTGGATTTTAGACTTCAGATCCAGAAGCCAACTCTACATTTGGATCTCAGACTTCAGATCCACTCCATTTCAGGATCCAGAACCCAAAGCCCATCTTGGATTCCAAATCTCGGATCCCATTCTGTTTAGGATCCGGAATCCAATTCCAATTCCGGATCTAATCTAAATCTCTCAAATCCATTTCTATTTGATTTCCCCAGCCCATTCCAATTTCAAACCTCAAAATCTAAATTTAATTCCATCTCAAGTATTCATTTCTTTTTCTAAATTCAAGTTCAAATTCAAAGTCCATTTCTGACTTTGAAACTTCATTTCCTTTCCTTTCAAAGCTTTAAATCATTCCTTCTCAAAATCAAGATTTATTCTTTCAACTCTGATTTACTTCAAAAACTTAGAACTTCCCTGATCTATCTCAAGTCCTAAAGTTAGATTCAATCATTTCTTCACTCCCTTATCGAGTTCATCTCAGAATACTTGGAAATTTCCAAAAAATTCTTTTCAAAAGAGCATACATCCTTGCATTGCACAAGTATGATTCTTTGTGCATTTAGAGTTAAAATAAATTCTTAGATTATATTTAGGCAAAGCGAAAGGCATAGATTCGATCCTTGGTTCGATTACCCCTGGTGAAGGCGTCAGGAACGGTCGAACCTCGTACCGACGAGTGAATCCCGTCTCTCCATTTTCCCGCAATATTTTAAAAAACGGAGGCGAGTTAAATTTCTAAATATTTTCAAATAAAGGTCAAGTGAGACCGCGCAAAAGAGTTCCTCTTCTCTCTCTTTCTTTCTTTTCTCTTCTCTCTTTCTTTTCTTTCTTTTATTTTCTTCCCTTCAAAAAAAGAGGAAAATAGAGGTTAGAAAAGGGAAAGAGAAGGAAGATAGAGAAACCACAAGAGAGGAAAAATTTTGCGATGATCACAGTGTGACCCCATTTTTAGAGAATTTTTGAAATGGCGGCTCTTTTCAAAGGTTTTTCTAAAAAAATGGTTTTAGGAGGTGTTTTCAAAAGGAGGTTTTTTTTTAAAAACCGATTTTGTTTCTATTTTTTTTTGTTCTTTTATATATATATATATATATATATATATATATATATATATATATATATTTTTTATATTTTTTGAATAAAATCCTAAAATTTTACGAGAAAACAAAGATTTAAAACTAATTTTTTTTTGTATTTTTGAAAAATATTTACAAAAGAGGTTTTTTCTGAAAATTTGGGTTTGATTTCTTCAAAAATGGTTTTGGACCCAAGTTTTGAGAAAATATTCGAGTTTTAAACCTCGAATTGAGGAATATAACATGATGGATCCAAACGGATACCGAATAAACTATTTGAGCTTTAAAAAGGTTATTTTGGTGATTTTGAGAATTTGATTTAAAAATTGGACAACGAAACTCAGATTTGGATCTTTTATCTGGATCCGGATCTGAAATTGAGACAGATATATAAAATGAATTTAATTTCATTAAAACTTGAGGAATAAAAATGGAATTTAGATTTAAAAGTGACTCAATTACTCTGAAAATGGGGTCAGGGGCAAAAAGGGAATATTTACAATATTTTAAAAATTTTGGGGTGTTCACACTCTTGCTCCCAGCCACATTCTACCCAGCCGCCCCTCTCACCCATCTTCTTCCTCATCCTTGGTTAGCCATGGAAGCCATGTCAACCCCAATGGAGATGTCGATTCTTCTTCTTCCATTCTCCTCTTTTCCAGATCATGTTCTTCTTATCCCCCTGCTGGAACTAACTGTTGATGTTGTGTCTTTGCAGCTGCAGCTGGAGTGTATCCGTCATGGTGGAGGTCCCGCTCTTCCATGGCCGGCTAGCCCTGAACCCCGGAGCACCACCACTTGTGGATTCCTGCAAAGATGGCAGCAAAGAGATGTTAGACAGCATCACCGAGGTCCTTCATGGCGTGGAATCAAAGCAAAGTTCGCTCTTTCCTTCCACTCAATCGTCAGATCACCCTGGAGGTTAGATCTTCCCATCCACTGCTTCTAGATAAAACCCAAATTGTGCATGAGTTGTGTGTTGCGTATTTTCTGTTTTTTGTCAGCCTTAGTGTAGAGGTTTTGTGCATAAACCAGCACGTAGAGGTCTTTTAGATGTTGTCCCTTCTATTTCCTCGTGATTTTCAATCCAACGTTGGACGTTTTTAGTGTTTTTGAGTGTTGGCGTGTGATTTGATTTTCTGATTCATACATGCGTGTTTCCTCTTAATTTTCGGTGATATTTAGGTCTAAGTTGTGTCGTTGATAGAATATTATGTCGGGTAGATGTGTACGTTTGATTTCATTTTTAGTTCTTGTTGGATTTAATGTGTCATTGTGAAGATCGAGTGATTTTGATGTATATAAAATAGTATTTTAATTCCATTCAGTTGTAGCGTTTTCTGTTGATACATTAGTGTGATAGATTAAATTAAATTAAGTTGTTTGCTGTGTAGATTTAGGTGTGTTTAGCCATGTATTCAATTTAGTTTTGATGCAATTTCGGTTGTAGTTTGATTAGTTTATTATAGAGTAAAATGTTAGAATGTGTTTTTCTATTCTTTCTTTCATGTACAACATATTATTTAGAGTATTTCGATATTTCATAGTCTAACAGTTCAGAGTCAATTTTGTCTCAGTATAGTGTAAATTAGATTGTTTTTATTCAGGATATGATGTTAGTTAAATTTAACTTAGTTGCTAGCGTTTTATAGATCGTTGTAGTGTCTTGCTTTATGGTAGTTTGAATTAAATTATGTCTATATTAGTTTGTTAGGTCTGATGCATTTTAGAAAAGATATAATTCCATGATTAGTATAGCTAGATTTATTAGAATTTGGTTAGTCCCTTTACAATTTAATTAGCTGATTTGTTTTTTCTGTAGTCATTAATTTAGGTTGTTCCAATTACTTTTTGTTCTCCTGTATATCCTTTTGATTATGTGTGTATAGACTAATTTTAGCTAGCTTAACCTTAGTTTAAATTAGTTGTGTAGTTAATCATGTATTTTAGTTAAGGGCACTATGGTCTTTGTAGTTGAAGAAACGTTTTTTGGTAGAAGACCAACATATCCAAATTCGTGAATCTCATTGAAGGAAAGTTTTTAATAAATGTTATCGAGCCAATTTGCAAGGGAGTTACATTTTAAAAGGTGGAAACCCATTTGAACTTCAAAAGAGTTTCTAAAACTTGTTTACACGATTTTGGCAAGAGTTGACATGCTTAATTTACTTTTAAGGCCAACCAAAAACGGCTATTGTGTTTTAGGAAAGGTTTTCAAAAGAGTCTATTGCTTTTAAGGAAAATGATTGAAAATGTGTGGGTCCCAATAGGCTGGACGGTTTTATAAATTGAAAGAATTTCTAATGAGCTATTAAGGTAAGGAGGTGGCCCCTACCAAATTCGTGGATTCTCATCTTTAGAGCCCTATTTACTACTTGGCTAGTTTGATTTAGCATTAATTGGATATTAATTAATTTAGTAAATATAGTAATAGTTTAGATTAGAGAAATCATGTATTACTATTTAGTTAGATATTAGTACAACAACAACAACAACAACTACGCCTTCATCCCAAAACAATTGGGGTCAGCGATATGAACCAAAAAAGAAATTTATTTTGGGTCTTCCACATGATTCCTTTTCCTCCAATCATTTCTATCCAACGCCATGTCCTCGGTGAGGTTCAAAGCATTCATATCCTTTCCTATCATCTCCATCCAAGTCTTCCTAGGCCTACCCCGACCTCTTTTAACTAATATATTTTCCCATTTCTCCAACCTTCTAACTGGAGCATCATTAGGCCTTCGCCGAATATGTCCAAACCACCGTAAACGATTCTCTCGCATCTTATTTTCAATGGGTGCAACACCTACCTTCTTACGTATCTCTTCGTTCCGAATCTTATCTTTTATTGTATTTCCACACATCCATCTAAGCATCCGCATCTCAGCTACACTCATTTTTTGAATATGATGTCTCTTGGCAGCCCAACATTCCGTACCATATAGTAAAGCAGGTCTAATAGTCGTCCTATAAAACTTTCCCTTCAACCGCAATGGCATTCTACGATCGCACAGCACTCCAGTAGCACTTTTCCATTTCATCCACCCAACCTTTATCCTATGATTTACATCTCCATCAATTTCTCCATACTTTTGAATGATGGATCCCAAATATTTGAAATAATCATTCACCGGTATATCTTGCTCACCAAGCTTCACTACACTCCCATCACTACTTCGTTGCTTACTAAACCGACATTCCATATATTCAGTCTTACTCTTACTCAACTTAAAACCTCTAGCTTCCAATGTCTGTCTCCATAATTCTAACTTAGCATTAACCCCAGCTCTAGACTCATCAATCAAAACAATATCATCAGCAAACAACATACACCACGGTACATTTTCTTGAATTGATCTCGTAAGCTCATCCATCACTATTGCAAATAGGAAAGGGCTTAAAGCAGATCCTTGATGTAACCCAACCGTTATCGGGAAATTGGTTGTCACCCCTCCACAAGTGCGGACATTGGTTACTACTCCTTCATACATATCTTTAATTATACTAATGTACTTGAGAGAAACACCTTTCTTCATCATTGTCCACCAGAGAACGTCCCTAGGTACTCTATCGTATGCCTTCTCTAAATCAATAAAAACCATATGCAAATCTTTGTTCCTCTCTCTATATCTTTCAATAAGTTGTCTAAGAAGATGTATAGCTTCCATAGTTGATCTTCCAGGCATAAAACCAAATTGATTCTCCGATATCATGACAACCTTCCTCAACCTAGACTCAATCACCCTCTCCCAAAGTTTCATAGTATGACTCATGAGTTTTATACCACGATAGTTTGTGCAATCTTGTATATCACCCTTATTCTTATATAAAGGCACCAAAGTACTCTTCCTCCACTCATTAGGCATCTTATTTGTTCGCCAAATCAAGTTAAAAAGATTTGTCAACCATTCTAAACCTTTCTCTCCCAAGCATTTCCAAGCCTCGATAGGTATACCATCTGGGCCAACTGCCCTTCTTGATTTCATTTTCTTCAAAGCCTCTGCAATTTCTTTCTTTTGAATCTTGCGCATGAAGTCACGATTTATCTCATGAAAAGGAATGGAGAAGTCTCCAAGGTCTTGAGCATGACTATCATTAAATAGCTTATCAAAATAATCTTTCCATCTCTCCTTAATCTCCTCATCTTTGACTAAAACCCTTTGCGTTTCATCTTTGATACATCTAACCATACCCAAATCCTTCGATTTCCTATCTCTCATCTTTGCAAGCCTATAAATATCCTTCTCGCCTTCTTTGGTATCCAACTTGTCATAAACCTCCTTATATACCTTAGCCCTCGCGTTTCGAACAACTTTTTTAGCTTCCTTCTTTGCTATCATATACTTCTCCAAATTCTCATTATCACGACTCTTACTTAGATTTCTATAACACTCTATTTTAACCTTAATAGCTAATTTGACATCCTCGTTCCACCATGATGTATCCTTACCTAGTGGTGCACCGCCTTTAGACTCACCCAATACCTCCTTAGCTACTTTTCTCATACCACCCGCTATCTTATTCCACATTGATTCTGAATCCTCCTCGAGACACCAATCAACTTCCTTAACTACCTGCTCTACAAACATTCCTTGTTTAGCTCCTTTCAGTGCCCACCACTTAATTCTAGGATCTATCCTATGTCTATCCCTTTTGCGGCATTGTCTAATTCTAAGATCTAAAATTAAGACTCTATGTTGTGTAGCTACACTTTCTCCTGGTATAACCTTACAATCGATGCAACAACCCCTATCTCTCTTTCTAAGTAGGAAAAAATCTATCTGACTCGTATTAACCCCACTTTTAAATGTTACTAGGTGAGACTCCCTCTTCCTAAACCAAGTGTTTGCTAAGATCATATCATAGGACAAACAAAAATCTAAAATCCTTTCTCCACTTTCATTTCTTTCTCCTATACCATAGCCTCCATGGATATTCTCAAATCCATCCCTACTAATGCCTACATGTCCATTAAGGTCACCGCCGATGAAAAGCTTTTCTCCATAAGATGTCTCTTGTACTACTCCATCTAAATCTTCCCAAAATTGATGCTTAATGGAATCATCTAAACCTACTTGAGGTGCATAAACACTAATAATATTAATAATATCTGTACCTAATACTAATTTAATAAGTAAAATTCTATCACCCTTCCTACGGACCTCAACTACATTATCTATAAACTGACGACTCATAACAATCCCTACTCCATTCCTATTCCTATTTATTCCTGTATACCAAATCTTATATCCCCAAGGTTCTATCACTTTAGCTTTCTCACCTATCCATTTGGTCTCTTGAAGACATAAAATATCAATCTTTCTCCTACACATAACATCTACTAACTCTACCAACTTACCAGTTAAAGACCCTATGTTCCAAGTGGCTAACCTAATTTTATGGTCTTGGACTAACTTCTTTACCCCCACCCGTCCAACAAAGTGAGGGAACCCTTGCCTATTTGACACCACACCCGGGTGTCGGTGTGACGCGTCGCTTCTGGGCGACGACCTAGCAACCCTTGCACATTTATCACTGCCTCCGGGCCTAGAGAGTACAGCGCGTCGCTCAGTAGGGAACGCCCCAACAAAATTCTCATATTGGTTCATTTTCATAGGATATGACAAAGTTTTTATGCTGGCTGTCACAGGCCTACCGCAACCCTCCTCCTTTATCCGGGCTTGGGACCGGCAGTGTATAACTACACAGGCGGAGTTATTTAGTTAGATATTAGTATTAGATTATATTATATTTAGTGTTAAAGTAATTAGATTAGGTTTTAGGATTAATTCTTCCAATTACCGATTTTAGTTTAGAGTTTTAATTATTAGGTTTTAGTGTAATTATTAGCTTTAGTTAGCCTAACTATACCTAGTTAATCCTAACCGTACATAGCTAACTTTAGTTAGTGATTAACCTTAGTAATATAGTTAGTAACCTTAGGGTTACGTGTAGTCAAAGCCTATCCTAAACCGCCACCCTATCTATACCCCTAACCCTATTTAGTAGTTAACCATATTTAGTTAATTAACCTTAGCTAGACTAATTAGTTAACCCTAGCTAATCTTAACTAACCCTATGTAAGTAGCTAGCCCTAGTTAACCCTAACTGTACACTAGAATTCTAGTTAGTTCTTACCCTTAGTTGATTAATTAACTTTAGCTACCCTAGTAGTTAACCAACCCATAGCGAGCCATAGTTAGTGATTAGCCTTAGTTAACCATAGATAGTAATTGACCTTAGTTAAGTCTAACATTAGTTATACTAATATTAGGTTGTCGTTGGCATTTTAAGTAGGTTTTTAAGGTTGTTAGTTAGCAATTAGTTAGTTGATATTAGCTAGCGTAATTTGTTAAGTATTTCATTATTTAGTTAGTTTAGGTTTGATAGAGTACATTACATTAGTTAGTTGTATTTTTATAGTTGTTATAAGTAGAATTGTAGCTTAGTTAGGAGAGATTAACATTATTGTGATTAGTTAGATTAAGTTGAACATTTCTTGTGTAGTGTTAGTAGATTTTTATTTAAGCAATTTAGTTGTTGTTATTTTCTGTAGTTAGCAGTAGTTTAGATTAGTGTAGGACTGTTTTAATGTGTGCTTTAATGATAGAATGTCATTAGTGGATGGATATGAATGAATAGTGCACTGATTTTTAAAACTGATTTTTACCCTATCGTGCACTCATCATTTTATGTGGATATTTTTAGAGTTTTCTGAAAATTCCTTTTCTATTCTCCACATCTGTGTGTTCATTGTCTAAAGACCTAAAATCAGCTCATTCTAAGTTGATTTGGTCTGGTTTTTAAGCATTTTGTGAAAACAGCTTTTTCGGGTTTTTAAATTTCGCGTCCAGCAATTTCCAGAATTATCCTGATTTTGAAACGCTTATATCTGGAGATCCAGAATGTATTTTTCAAATCTGTAAAATGTGTCAGATTCTTGAATCTATCAGTTACAGAATAGAAGGGATTTCGTGAATTTTGGAATTCGTTTGACCTTTCAAATTATCGGTTTGCAAAAACTTGTCAGAATCCACTTTTGCATTGTTTAGGGACAAAACAGTCATTTAGCTATTTGTGTGATTTAACATAGTTTTTAGTATTTTCTAGCTTGTAATTAATGAATTAACTGTAGTTAGAGTAATTAAGATTGATTTATTTAGTTAGTTTAGTCAGATAATGTAATTTTAGTTTTCTGTAATTATTTAGTATAGTTTAATTTCCGAAGTAATTTAGCAGTAATTGTAGTTTGTAATTTAGATTTAATTTTTACTTGTTTACTGACTTTGTGTTTTCATTGTGTAGGTTGATAAGTTAGAACATGCTTATAGGTGTATTTCAGATATGAAGTGCAACTGCACATGTGGTGAAAAGACAATTTTGCCCCTGGAGATCTGCAGAAGACTTAGCTTCCTTCTTTAGTTTATTTTCATAGTTTAGATTGTTATTTAATTTAATTTATAATATTAACATAGTTGTAAACTCTGTTATATTAATAAAGTGTTATTTTAGAATTATTTCAGAATGTATCCCGTTCCCTGTGGATTCGACCCGTACTCGCCACTTCTGTGGAAAGTTGGTTTTTTTATCTTTGGTTGACGATTTCCCTTGTTTTAATTGAAAAATATCTTTTAAAAATACACATTCCAAAAGTCAAACCAATGTACATTATTTAGATTTGATGCATTTTTCATATGGATTATGGTATGTATTATTCCTCCTTTTTCTTTGAGACTCGCTTCTTATAATGCCATTTAATAACCACATTAGCAATGTCAATCGAGTCTCATCAGATCTCTTGGAATCCTGCTTTAGATTGCCATCCGATCCAACATTTGTGTATTTGTTCATTAGAAATCGTTGGGCGTTTGCTTATCAAAATAGGCCATTCGTGTTATCTGTTGCATTCCTATTTAAAATCACTGCATCGTGCGTTAGATCAGTTCTATTCCAGCATCTGTGTATTCTAATTGCATCCTTTCATTTTATTAGTAGAATTTCATCTATATATATATATATTCGTTTATCTTTGTTACCTGCATTACAGCATCATCTATGGAATTACCTCTGTCTCTTTGCTTCTTTCTCTTATTTTACTCATTTGATGATGATTGTTTATGGCATTCCCCATGCTTAGTTTACCTGATTTTATCTTCAGTTTTATGGCTGTAGCATCATTTTCGGTTATTCCTCTGTTTTTTTTTATCTTATTAAATCTTGCCCTGTGTATCATCGTACCACCCACGTTTTCATTTATCTATGCATTTGGGCATTCTTGTTTGTATGTTGTTGGTTTTGAACATGTCAAGATACCAGCAACCTGGCTCGGTTATACATTGATATTAAACAATAGTGTTGGATAGGCTATGTTTTGCGTTATTTCAATTTTTTGTTTCTATTTTGCAACCAGTTTCAGATTCTATTTTCTTCTTCTTTTTGACCATTGGCTTCTGTATGTGTTTTGCTGGTTGATATATTAACTGTCATTCAAAGGATCTGTTGATCTAATTGCTACTCTACGTATTGGGTTTGTCAATTGTCTGAATTCGTTGATTCATTTGTTGGCTTCTGCATGTGTTTTGCTGACAATAGGTGGAACCCATGGATTCACTGGTTGGTATATTGGTTGTCGTTGAGATCCATTGATCCACCTGTTGGGTTTAGATATTTTGTTTATTAACAATTAGGGAAATCCACTGGTTTACCTGCCAGATTTAGATGTTAAGTTTATTGGCTACTGTTTAAACTATTAATTTGTTTTGTTAGATCATTTTTTTGAACCTCACTGATCCTGTATTAATGCATGACTATGAAAGCCAATTACGGTTTAACCTTGGTTCTCAAATTATCTTACCACCTCAAGGACTAGTATGTTACTGTCCCTATTTCAAGCACATATGGAAATGGGTAGGTCTGTATATATCTGGGATTCCAATTCATTTGGGTAGCCGACTTGGCTTAGCCTAAGTCAGAATGACATGACATTTACTTGGTTGTTCTAATCATCTGGCTGCCAATCTACAAACACAATCAACTCTAAAAGTGGATCAGCTTATGTGTGTCATGCTTAGGCACAAAAAAATCAATCTTTTGCAGTTTTATGCTTCTAGGATGGCGACTATAGGCATGGCAGGCACAACCAGGTCCCTGATCCTGGATGTGGTTAAAAAAAAAAAGGGGGTTCTGGAGCTTGGTCCAATGTCTTGACGCAAGATATTGATATGATTCAATGTCTTATGATCATTGGTGATGTTTAATAAGATGAAAACTCGACATATCAGCTCATGTCCTCAGGTTTTTGAGGCATATGTGGGGATATCACTACTTCAGACTGTGTTTGCTGGTGTTGTTTCCGAATGGCAGGTTGTTGTGGCTATAGGAAATTCTATAAACACGGTTCAGACCCTTACAGCAAAATCAAGGTTCAGAGCAATGAAGAGAAGTAGGAGCAAGCAGGACTTCAACCATGATTCACCCACTAGCCCTTTTCATCTTTCACACAGACCTCTAATTCCATTTGTATGTTGTCATCATTTCACTAGGTTATACCATCCACAGCTCACATGTAACACCATTTCAATCTTCTTGCAACTGTATCTCCTTCATGGCAGCATACACTTACGTACAGCTTACCTTCATTCTCATATCATTATCACTTCTTCTTCTTTTTTATATGTACATACATACATATATATATATATACATACATATATATACATATATATATGTATATATATATGTATATATATATATATATGTATATATGTATATACTAGAGTCACAAAGCCTTTCAGCATAATCTATGCATCATTGATAGGATGCATCAAAACCTTTGCAAATTATTAATTTAGTTGTTTTTTTATAATTAGCATCAGTTGGTGTTAATATTCCATACATATTACATGTTATGATTCAGATGGATGAAGGTCTGTGCATCATATGGGCATTTTCAATTCATCATTTACACCTTACTGTATTTTACTGTACTCACACTTCATTATTTGCAGGTTTTATCACATCCAGTTTAAGCTCACAACCCAGAAGGTAAAATGGTTAATCTGTGTATAGTGCTTCAAATTTTTTTACAGTAATCACTCCTCTTAGTATCCTATATGCCTTGTGATTTTTGTATCATGTATTACCTCTTCCTCATATGCTTGCCATCATTTAAGACTCACGTCTCAAGCATGGAAAAACCATGGTTCAGAAATTTAGAAAATCATTAACACAAAGAAGGCTGTCATGAGTGTTTTCTAAAGTCAATCAGCATCATCTTCATACCACCTCACTGTCACCATTGCACCTGCCATGGTACACTTCCTCACAACCCATCCCCACGGCTGACATTGATTTTGATTTAAGAATTTTTTTTTTGTAAAACCCAGCCCATGACTGCTAGTGTCATTTTACAGCAGTTTAACTCTTCCTTCCCATGTAGTCTGGATTTCCCTAACAATCAACTGTTGGTGTTAATATTGGTTGAGATCCTTTGTAAAACTGAATGTAGATAAGTATATAAAGTAATTTTTTTTTTCTTTCTTGAAGGAAGATGTCTGCATGTATGTATTTCTCTTGTTCACCATGTATTATCTGGGGCATTGGATTCTTTTATTACACCAATTCCTGTTTTGTTACAACAACCCATGTTTCATTGCATATATAATTGTTAATTCAATTCTCAGTTTACAGCAGTAATTCACATTTTTATTACAGCAGTCTTCATTTCATTGCATATACATTCGTTGATTCATTGCTTCTCATCTTGCTGTAGTTGTGCAATTCAGCCCCTCCTGTTACCTACATTTGTCAATCGACTAGCAACTTCTATGTAACATTACAACATTTAGTACAACACTCCCTAAGCCTGTTACAGTTCATAGGCTGACATCATAGCTCTATATTCATTGCAAAGAGCCCTTTTCATTTGGTATATTATCAGTATATCACCCATTTTATGTTATCTACCTACTGTCCTCTCATCTGATATGTCGGCTGTAACATATCCCCAATTACCTCATCTTTGTAATGTCGATCTCCCCTGCTTTACCTCCAACACCTTCTTGTGTGCCGTAGGACAAGTCCGGTATCCATAATCGCACCTCGTTCCATACACCACAACAGCACCTTGTTGCATTTAATCGTCCATCATCAAACTCCCTTTATTCTATGGTGTTATCATCGCAAAATTGTTCCCCTCCCTTGCGAGAGAGAAACGAATTTCGCGAGTCAAACTCGACCAAAGTTTTGAAAATGATTTTGAAAATTTACTCGCCTCCGTTTTGAAAATTTGCGGGAAAATTCCGTAGAATGGGATCCGCCTGTCGGTACGAGGTTCAACCGTTCCTGGCGCCTTTACCAGGGGTAATTAAACCAAGGACCAATTATGTGCTTTAACTCGACTCAAATATCTAAATTATGCTTTATTTTTCCTAGAATGCACAAAGAATCAGGCTTGTGCTATGAAATTTTGAAAATAATGCAAGTTTGAGAAAATATGATGTTTGCTTTGGAAGATTGAAATATGCTTGAAAATTGATTGAAAAAGTACTTGAAATTGGGATTCCTGGGAAAATCATTGAAGTTCATTGAAAATCAGAAATTGGATTGAAAATGAATTCTTAGGAAAATTTGAACTTTGGAAAATCGATTTTGAAATTTGGAATTGCTTTTCTGAGAAAATGGATTTGAGAATTCTTAAGAAATCTAAGAAATTCATTGGAAAATGACTTTTGAAATGACAAATGGATTCTCAAGAAACGGAGAAATCTGAGAAAATCGATCTTTTTGAAAACTTGAGACTTTGAAATCTGAGAATTTTAAAACATTGGAAAATCTTGGTTTGAACTTGGGAAATGCTTTGAAATCTCTTTTCAAAACTTAGGATTTTGAGAAAATTAGATCCTGAGAAAGACTTGGAAATTCTTGAGAAAGCTGATTTTTCTGAAATTGAAATTGGAAAATGAATTTGAGAATAATGCAATTTGAATAATATGAATGAATGAATATGAATTTGAAAAGGGAATTTCAATTGAGAAATTGGGAAATCCTTTTAAGACTTTGAAAAATGCAGTGCATTTTGAAGTTAGCCTAAGTGTGTAGGCTGAATGTGGCTAATATGAAGATCATAAATCTTGGTTTTCTTCGTATTCTGACTATGGCCATAAATACAAATCCCACCGAGTTTATAAACTCCATAAGAGCTTGTGCACGTGCCATTCGTGTAAACCATAGTGAATTTGAAATAAATATGCATGAATCATACATCACATATTAAAATTTGCATAAATTAAACTATATGCAATGCAGTCCTATTCTAAGCAGAAATGCAACTCTTATTCCAAATTATTACATTTGAGATTACATTGAATTGAAAATAAAAAAAATAAAATCTAAGTCTTCTTCTTGAATGTTCCTGCAAAACTAGAAAATAAAGTTAGCACAAAAATGTAGGTTTTTCTGAATTTATCCGAAAATATGGAAAATTATCGGATATTATTCAGATATAAACCCAGAATCATACCCCCTTTGATATAAACATGAGAAATAATGAATAAATTTTGAAAATAAACTTGAAAATTCGAAATTGGGGTCAAAATGACCAAAATACCCCTAATGACCTTGAAATCAGGGTTTTATGAAAGAATTTTTGTAAATTTTGGAATTTTGAAAATCAAATGAAATAAATCAAATATAATATGATAAAATATGATGATATGCATGAAAATTTATGGAATTATAAATTGAAATTTCGAAATTTAGGTCAAAATGACCAAAATACCCCCGATAACAAGACTATGGCCTTGAAACCAGGGTTTTCTGAAATAAATTTTACAAAAATGAAAAATGTGAAATGCCAATGACATTGAAATTAACCCTAATATGATTCTACATGCTCATGTATATGATAAAAACCCTAAAATGGCGAAAATATCATAAAATATCGAATTTAACCTGATTTTCGCTTGATTTTCGCTTCTGAATTTAAAGATAAACTAACACATAGAGCAAATGAACTTGGAATTAAACCAAATTTGGCATGAACACCTAAAACAACCCTAAAAACAGAATGGAGCTCGAAAATATAATTTTTTTGTACTTTTGAATATGAAAATTCAAATAAAAACCCAAAATTTTATGATTTTTGCCTAAAATATTGATTCTAAAGGAGATTTAGGATATCAAACTTCCATAAAAATTTCCCAAATTTTATGGGATGACAGAGGACAGTAAGACAAGGATTGTTTTCTTTGACACCTTCTGGTTTTGACCTATGGTCGGAGCTGTACCACTCCGGCAAGTTGGATCGGAATCCGGCGACTCTAGTAAATGAAGGAAACAGATAGGTTTTGGTAGAAAATATGGTAAAAATGGCAGACAGATGGGAAAATGGCTGAAATTATGGGACAATGTCGCTGACAAACATAGGAAGATTTTATATTTTGATACTATTGGGATTCGGGTTACGGTTTGGAAAAAACCACACTATTATCAGAGACCTAAATCTCTGGAATTTCTGGACATTGGAATCTGTTAGACAGAAAGAGAAAATCCGGGAAAAATAATGAAACAGATCCAAAAATTCCCAAATTTTGGGAAATGACAGAAAATCATGTTAGGAACAACTTTCATGTTGAAAGTTTTTTCAGAAGGGCTACGGATTGAACAGACTCAGTGCATTAGGGTCTGTCTATACCCTGACAAAAGAAAATCGAGATTTTCTCAGGAGTCTGGAAAATCCGATTTTTTACAGAGGTCAAAACTGACTGGAAAAACCTCAAAATTTTCAGATCACTAATAGGTTCAATAATAAATCTACTGTGATTTTTGGAGAATGATTAGAATCCTCCACAAGGGTGAATTTGAAGGTTCTTGTCTGCTAAACCAGAAACTGGATGTTCCAGAAATGCAGAATCCCGGTTTGGAATTTGATTTATTTAAGGAGGTTTCGAAACCCAAATTGATCTAAAATTTTGCAGAGAAATGAATGATAAACCCATACATCTAGCATAAAAATTTTGAAATTTATAGATAAACAATTAAACATGAAACGAATGCTGGACTGACACTTAAAATCAAAACCTATAAACTAATAAGCAAATATTAAAGAAACTAATCAAAATACCTATAAAGCATTAAAATAATCTAAATATGAGGCCTATAACACGAAATTTACATGAATTTAATGATAAAACAATAATAATCAGGGGGTACAATCTAAACTTAATTTTGGCTATGGTGATAGGGGATCCGATCCATCCATCGGAGGGATCCCATACTCCATGTAGCCTTAAGCAAGAAAGTAAGGGAAATAAAAAAGTAAAAAGATGATGCTCTTACCTTGGGTTTGCTGGGATTGGCTGAAGGAAAGTGGATGTGGTGGAGATGATCCAAGGTTGAGGAAGTTGAGGCGTCAAAGGCACCAAGGTGAGGATGGCTGGAAGTCAAGAAGGAGGTGCCGGCTGGAATGTGTGATGAAGGTAGTGGCTGCACTTGAAGTTGGTTGTGGCTGGTAGCAAGGGTGTGAAGGAGACTTCCTGAAGATGGCTATGCTGCTGTGGAGGTGTGGATGCTGCAACCAAAAGTTGGGGAGAAGAAGTAGGGTGCCCCAAAGAGGGCTGCAGCCAAAGGAGAGAGAGAGATCTCCAAGCATCCACCGTATGGTCCCCTTCTTCTTCTTTTTTTTCTTTTCTTTAAAACTCAACTTAGGTCCTAATTCATTCAATACTTAGGGTTTAATGAGAATGGAATGAGAGGGAAAGAAACCTCTACGTGAATGGCTGGGCAAGAGGGAAAGGAAGGGAGGAAGGAAAGAAGGAAGGGAAGAAAAAAAAAAGAAAGAAAGAAGAAAAAGAAAAGGAAAGAAAAGAAGAAGAAAGGGAAAAAGAAAAAGGAAAGGAAGGAAAGGAGAGGGGGCTGGAGGTTTGCGTGACCACCTTGTGGGTCCCACCTTAGGAAGAATAACATAATAAAAAAAAAAAATAAATAAAATAAAATAAAACAAACAACAAAAAAATAAAGAAAAAGATAACTTTTTTTTTCTTTTCTTATAAATTAAAACAAGAGAATGCAAATGGATGGGCCATCTCAGAGCGGGTCCAAATTTTGATTTTGAAATTCATTTTGACGATTAGAGGGGTAAAATAGTCTTTTCAGAAAGTTTCCAAACGAAACGAGCTATTTTTGGCAGTTTTTGAAACGAGCTCAGATTTTGAAGTTCAATACCCCGTTGCGAAGCAAATCCAGTGTAGAATTTGAAAATTTGATTTTAAAAGAAATCCAGATTGTTTTTCTTGAGAAAATATTTCCAAACGAAACGAGCTATTTTTGACAGTTTTTGAAATGAGCTCGGATTTTGAAGTTCAATACCCCGTTGCGAAGCAAATCCAGTGTAGAATTTGAAAATGTAATTTTGAAAGAAATCCAGATTGTTTTTCTCGAGAAAATGCTTTCAACAAAATGAGCTATTTTTGGCAGTTTTTGAAATGAGCTTGAATTTTGAAGTTTAATAGCTCGTTGCAAAGCAAATCTAGTATAGAATTTGAAAATTTAACTTTGAAAGAAATCCATATTGTTTTTCTCGAGAAAATATTTCCAAATTTAGAATCTTGGGGGTAAAAATGTCAATTTTGAAAACCCAGGGTTTGAAATTGATTTCTGAAAACTTTTAAAACTCAATCTGGATTGAAATTTATAAAACTGGAGTTCTGGACTTCGAAAATGAAATGAAATGTGATGAAATGTTATGAAATGCTGAGAAATGATATGAAATGATGAGAAATGACATGAAATGCTATGCGAAATGCTAACCCTGAATGAAGAATTTTGGATGTTAGACCCCGATTGACACTTGTACCAGTTCAAAAAGTGTTAAAATTGACAAAAGTTGTAAAAATGGTTGAAGAAATGATTTTCGAGCTCTGCCAAGCTAGAGTAACATTGAAAATTAGGGTTTGAGCTGGATTCAACTGAAATGAACTGGATTGAGCTGGGTTTTAGAGTTTCAGAACTCAAATGAACTCACCGGACACTGACTCAACTGACCTTTCCAACTAAATTTTCAAGAAAAGCTGTCATTTTTAGAGAAATGGTATGGAATGGTCATTGGAATGAAGTGAATTACAAATCTGAACTGGGTTTGAGCTGAAACAAAGGTCAGTAATACTGAGGTGAACTAAAATCGAAGCTTGAACACTAGCTCAATTGGCTGAACTCGACTCAATTTCAGTTGAAAGAGCTGAAATGGACTAAAATGGGCTCCTGGACACTTGGAAATGGTTTTGAATTGAAACTGGAGCGCTTGAACTTCTGTTGAGCTCAAGTTAGACTCTGGGGAGTATAACTGACTATGAATGACTGACTCAGAGACAATTAGCTTGGATTTGAGTGAGAAATGAGTTCATTTCTGAAGAAATGATCCCATTCTCGCAGGAATGGTCAGAAATGAAAATGGTTTATTCATTATGAGCTCAGATGAGCTTGAGATGACTGATATTCTAACTGTCTTGAATTGACCAATGAGCTTGGTTGACTCCGACTGACTGGGGTCCGGGATGATCTAGGGGTAAAATGGTAATTTTCCTAAAAAAAATGGGTAAAATGGTGATTTTTTGAAACTGACTCGGGGTTTGACTCCTACATTGACCTAACAAGGTTGGCACTGCCTGAGGAGGATTGTTCGAGAATGGATGTGGAAATTTTGGGGTGTTTACAGATGCCCCTCTTTGCTACTAAGCCGGCTTGAAGACGAGCTTAGTGGCAAAGAAAAACACACCAAATTTTGGCTATAAAAATGCCCCAGTTAGAAGGATCTGACTGGATATGAAGAGATTAGCACTGATGAAAATGGTAGATATGAAATGAAGAATGAAGAATAAAATTTTACTTCAAAAGAAGTGAGATTTAGGTTTTGCCCTTAACGTGGATGGGACGGGAAATACCTCGTGTAAAAACGAAGCTCAGGTTTAACCCTTAACCTGACCGGGGAATGAAATACCTCATCAAAGGAGGCTCAGATTTGTACCCTTATCCTGATTGGGAGGAAAATGAAATACCTCATCAAAGGAGGCTCAGGTTTGTACCCTTATCCTGATTGGGCGGAAAATGAAATACCTCATCAAAGGAGGCTCAGGTTTGTACCCTTATCCTGATTGGGCGGAAAATGAAATACCTCATCAAAGGAGGCTCAGGTTTATACCCTTATCCTGATTGGGCAGAAAATGAAATACCTCATCAAAAGAGGCTCAGGTTTGTACCCTTATCCTGATTGGGCGGAAAATGAAATACCTCATCAAAGGAGGCTCAGGTTTGTACCCTTATCCTGATTGGGCGGAAAATGAAATACCTCATCAAAAGAGGCTCAGGTTTGTACCCTTATCCTGATTGGGCGGAAAATGAAATACCTCATCAAAGGAGGCTCAGGTTTGTACCCTTATCCTGATTGGGCGAAAAATGAAATACCTCATCAAAGGAGGCTCAGGTTTGTACCCTTATCCTGATTGGGCGGAAAATGAAATACCTCATCAAAGGAGGCTCAGGTTTGTACCCTTATCCTGATTGGGTGATGAAAATGGTAAGTTGGATGGTGAATAAGACAATTTTCTTGAAGAGGAATAAGGTGACTCTTTCAACAACACGAAAGATGAATTCTTTCAACAACGCGAAAGATAACAAGGCGATCCAAAGGAACAAGGCGATTCTTTCAACAACGCGAAAGATGACAAGGCGATCCAAAGGAGTAAGGTGATTCTTTTGACAACGCAAAAGATGAATTCTTTCGACAACGCGAAAGATGACAAAGGCGATCCAAAGGAACAAGGCGATTCTTTCAACAACGCGAAAGACGACAAGGCGATCCAAAGGAGTAAGGCGATTCTTTTGACAACGCAAAAGATGAATTCTTTCGACAACGCGAAAGATAACAAAGGCTACTCTCTCAAGGAGGTAAAAGGTGATATCAGGATGTGTCAAGATGGACATCGAGCTCTTCACTTCATGTCAAGATAGTAAGAAAATATTGCCAAAATGTTAAAAATTGTTTGTTGATTCAAAATGCTTGAAATTGATGTATATTGGTATGAAAATCTTTCCTCTTTTTTACCTGAAGTATTACCTCCGGCTGGGCTTAACTCCGTAGAATCAAGATTCGAATTCAAATTGCTTGCAATTGGCTTTCTTTCAAGGAAGCTATCAATTTCCTTGATATGAGCAGAAAAGAGAGTATTCTTGATATTGTGAGAGCAATTGGTGAAAGAATATTGATAATAGAATTTCACAAAATTTAAAGAGGATTCTTTGGCAAATTTGGCGGTCTGATATCCTGAGATTCTTTCCTCATGATGATCTTTCTGCCCACTTTTTTTTTTCTTTATTGGCAGAATTAGAGCTCTCTTGGGCTTTTTGGGGATTACATCATCCTTCATTTTGGAGATGTTCTGACTTTTCTCTCTCTCTTTTTTTTTTTTTGGAAGGGTACGTCACAAACTCCTTCATCTCAGAGATGCTCCGATCCTTCTTTTCTCTCAGGGATTATATTGACGGTTATTGGCTCTTTTGATGAAAATCTCTTGATGATAGCAAAAATTAAATATCCTTTAGGGTTTGTCGGGAGGCTCATCGCAGTCGCCTTCATCTTGACGGTGCTCTGAACTTTCCCTGGAAGGATCCGTCACAAACTCCTTCATCTTGGAGATGATCCAAATCTTCTTTGGCCCCGGGGGTCTACTCGCTTAATTCGCCTTCATCTTGACGACAGTTGAGAGATCCCTTTTGCAGATATTTAATTGCAGCTTTAGGTGATTGAGGAGATATAGGGATTGGATGGATTTTTCTGTATCACCCAGAATATTTCGACTGCTTTATTTTCCAAGAATGATCTTTAAAAATGTACCATTGACTACGATCAATACCGATCACTTATGGCTTTGCAACAATATTGAATTTCCTTTGCTGGCCATATCGGGGATTTATTCTTCATCCTTTTGGTTGGCCAATAGAAAGAATTTGAATTTTGAATCCTTTTTCACGAAAGCTTTGACCTTTCGGAAATAATACTGAAGGTATTCTGAGGTAATGCTTTTGTGCAATAAAGATTTTGAAATCAACAAATATTTAATGGCAAATTGGCAAAATGTTCTTGAAATCCTTGGTGAAAGAAATTGCTTGAGGTCTAATTGACACATCCATGACCAAATTGAGTCCTGAAAAGACTCAGTAAAAGATCAACTCGAAAGTTGGGTTTTGTTTTGACTAACCAGCTCGAAAGCAGGATTTGTTGACCGACCAGCTCGAAAGCAGGATTTGTTGACCGACCAGCTCGAAAGCAGGATTTGTTGACCGACCAGCTCGAAAGCAGGATTTGTTGACCGACCAGCTCGAAAGCAGGATTTGTTGACCGACCAGCTAGAAAGCAGGATTTGTTGAACTACCAGCTCGAAAGCAGGATTTGTTGACCGACCAGCTCGAAAGCAGGATTTGTTGACCGACCAGCTCGAAAGCAGGATTTGTTGACCGACCAGCTCAAAAGCAGGATTTGTTGACCGACCAACTCGAAAGCAGGATTTGTTGACCGACCAGCTAGAAAGCAGGATTTGTTGAACTACCAGCTCGAAAGCAGGATTTGTTGACCGACCAGCTCGAAAGGAGGATTTTGTTGATTTAAAAATGATTGACATTAATGAAATTGTAACCCGAAGGCTTGGAAAGCGATAGATATTGACAAAGTTGTAAACCGAAGGCAGGAGAATGACTGATGCTGGTAAGATTGTAACCCGAAGGCTTGAATTGAGAATCTGATAGAGTGGGCGGCCCAGAGGCCTGATTGATCAAATTGGATGTCCCGAAGGTTGAAATAGAGAATTAGGTGACCCAGAGGTCGAAATTAGAAATTTGGAAATTAGAAATTGGATGACCCGAAGGTCGAAATTGACATAATTGATATTGAACTTGAATTCTGATGAAAGGTCAGCGTGAAGACTGCACCTAAGAGATTGAATAACGCGACCAATGGGCAAGACACCAACACGAGTGTTAGATTTTTAAAGGGTACCAGTACGAGCACTGGATTTTGAAAACGTACCAGTACAAGCATTATGTTTTGAAAGATTACCAGTACGAATACTGGGTTTTGGAAGATTACCAGTACGAGCACTGGATTTTGAGAGATTACCAATACGAACACTGGATTTAGAAAATTTTACCAGCACGAACACTGTTTTTTGAAAATCTTACCAGCACGAACACTGGATTTTGAAAATTTACCAGCACGAACATTGGTTTTTTTGAAAATTTTACCAGCACGAAAACTGGATTTTTGAAAATTTTACCAGCACGAACACTGGTTTTTGAAAATCTTACCAGCACGAACACTGAATTTTGAAAATTTACCCAACTGATTCTGATGAGAGATTTTCAATCTTCATCCTCACGATGACTTAGACAATTGTCGGGGTCTCAGGATTTATCCCTTATCCTGAAGGGGAAACTCAGGTTTATCCCTTAACCTGAAGGGGAACCTCAGGTTTATCCCTTAACCTGAAGGGGAAATGAATATGATGCATATGTATGCGAATGAATGCATGCAAATGCAAATGAATGCAAATGAATGCAAAATGATGTAAATGGATGCACATGCATGCAAAACGAAAGTTTTGTTTGATCCTGCCTGCATACAAGATGTTTTGAAAACAATTTTCAAAATAATGCCCCAGTGTAACTGGGAAAGAAGAATTTGACCATTGTTGAAGAAAGTATATTGAGGAATTACAAAGGATGGAATAGAGGATTTAAGTATAGGAAATTTTTAAATATTGAGCATTGATGGGGTCTGATAATTCCACACCATCGGCATTGATGAGCAGATATGAATCGCGGGGTAATGCTTCCTCGACAGCATAGGGCCCTTCCCAATTCGGCGACCATTTGCCACCCGGGCGGTGCTTGAGATAGGTCGTTGATCTGATCACTAGATCATTGACTCAGAATCTCCTTTCAATAAAAATTTTTGCATATTGTATGGCTATCCTCTGACGATATGATTGAACGTGCTCTGCTGCTCTGAGTCTTCTTTCATCTAGCAAATCAAGTTGTACTAGCCGCTGTTGCTGATACTGATCAAAAGGTAATTCTAGAAGTGATGCAAATTTTAGAGCAGGTTTCTGAACATGCAGAGGCAGTACTACTTCAGTTTCGTAGACAAGTTCTGACGGAGTAGCATTAGTTGGAGTTCGAATGGTTGTTCTGTATGCTCAAAATGCATCATGGATCTTCTCATGCCAGTCACGGCCTGTTTCCAAAGTTCGCTCCAGGATTCGAATCAAAATCTTATTGGTGGCCTCTGCTTGGCCATTTCCTTGAGGATAATAAGGAGCAGAGAAATGATGATGAATTTTGAACTTCGAACAGAAAGTTCTCATTTTCTCATTCTTGAAATAACTGTCATTGTCTGACACGATATTGTGCGGTATGCCGAAACGACATAGGATATTCCTATGGATGAATGAGACCACATGTCGACCTTCTACTGTGCGTAGAGTGACTGCTTCTACCCATTTAGTAAAATATTCTGTTGCAGCAAGAAAATATTTATGGCCATTTGAAGCAGAAGGAGTAATGGGGCCAACAACATCAAAAGCCCACATAGAAAATGGCCATGGTGAGACGACAGATTGCAAATATGTCGCTGGCGCATGAATGGAAGGTGCATGCATCTGGCATTGAACGCACTTCTTCACAAAACGATAACAATCTTGTTGCATAGTTCTCCAGTAATATCCTGCTCGGATGATTTGTTTGACAAGAGTTTGGTAGCCGACGTGACCATCGCAAATGCCTTCGTGTACCTCCCGCATGACTTCTTTGGCTTCATCTTCATCTAGGCATCTGGCATATTTAGAACTGAATCCACGATGATAGAGGACATCGGCAATAATAAAATATCGGGCAGACACATGCCAAATCGCTCGTTACTCTTACCAGTGATATTCTAAGAGAAGGAGACAGATGTCTTCTTTTTTATGGGAGCCTTTCTGAAACAGTCCTTAGCTTGCTCAGACATCATCCTAATCATCATTTTCTTGAACATCTGATATGTAGTAGGATCAATGCCATCCCTATCATTCAAACTCTGTCTTCTGGCAAATCTTGGAGAATCCATTTCTTCTTGCCTGCTTCTAAAATCACTGATGCCCTGATACAGTGGTGTCTTCTTGCTTGATCTGATCTGAACCACTTGGGAATACTGATGCTCTTTGTAGAATGGATAATTAAATTTCGATGATGAAGATTCAAGATAGAAATAAATATAATAAAAATATTTGATGAGAATTTGATAGATAATTGAAAGAACATCCCATTACTAGGGATTGGGTCGCCGCTGGAGTCACAACAATTATGTTGTCATTCTTTACAAGGAGAACGAACAACTACAAATATGCCTTGTCACCTAGGCGAGGTTATCAAACCATGATAGAATGAAAATTGAAGGATTTTTTTTTCTTTATTGAAGGAAAAATATGATTGCATCAATAGTGGACTTGAGAAAGAGGGAGTATATAGACAGTCTGTCACCACTCTTAACGATCAACAGAGACACGAGGACCAAGGAAAAGAGTGAGAATGATGAAAGAATCCCAGCCATATATGGCAGAATGGTATGCTCCGGACCACTGTGCTGATGTAAGGTCGAACTCTGGCACGACTCCAGATAGCAGCCGCATCTCTATGTGCTTCTGTCTCTGAGAAAACTGTCGAACACACCGCTCCGGATGATAGTAAGCACAGAAGAATGGACCAAGCAACTTGAATCTCTTGCCATATGCATAGGTGTATCTGGGAGGCAATAATTCTCGATCAAAATAGTCCCACACCACTTCTTCTTCCTGTAGATAGTCGATCAGGAATCGGTACCGCACAACTGGAAGGAGCTCCTTACCGTTGTATCTGAATGAACTAGCTCTGGTTGGTACATGCTGAAGGAACCAAGATTGAAGAGCATAAGTACATCCCTCGACTAAGATGGACTCTCCAAGTGTGAAGCGGGTCAGTCCTCTGTATAGAAAAGCAAGCGCAGCCATGGCTATCGAGAGACGGCCGGTCTGTCGACTTCCTCATCTTCTCAAAAGCTGAACTATTCTGACATCCACTTAATTCTGTCCATCTGGAAAGAAAGCAAGTCCCACAGTACATAGAACCATCGCATGTTGAATTCTCTCTTGAGCTGTTCTGGACAGCGAGTTGACTTCTGCAAATTTTCCATGTTGTCGGTAGATCTCGATCAGGCTCACGTACTCATTCTCGTTTTCTTCAATCAGTGGCAAAGACTTGCCCCCTGTCATGCGAGCTACGACATCTTTGGGGTCCAGACCCTTGACATTGATCAGAAATTGCTGCTCTAATGGATCTCCAGGCTGATCGACTGGCTCGGGCAGTCCCATAATCTCTGAAAATTCATCCATCAGTATTGTCATCTCGCCCCACGGGAACCAGAACGTGCAAGTGCGCGGATTCCACCGCTCCGCCAGTGCATGAATCAGATTGCCGTTGACTGTCAACTTTCCCACTGCAGATGCCAATTCCAACCCACAATCGCTCAAGTGGTCCGGAAACATACGAGAGAAATTTTTGAACCAGACATAATACCACCGAGGGAAGAAGGGTCCGGTGCTAAGAGATCGATGCTCAGGAAGACTTTGTCGCACCTCATAGGAGATGTGACCCTCAGGAAAAACAGAATCGAGCTGACTGGATGCCATTGGACTGAAAGACAAGAAGACTGGAATTAGACTTTGGAAAAATATAAGAAATTTGAAAATTGCAGGCAGGATAAAATGAAAGCTGGAAATTCGAAGTCCAGAGGAACGAAAGAATGGAAAATTTCCTGGAGTTTTGAAGGAAAAGGTGGATAATTTAGAAAAATCGTCCAGGGTTTTTGAGAAAAAGGAGATATTTCATAAAAGATGAAAAATGAGGTATTTTGGAAAATTGTTTGGTATTTTGGAAAACTTGGGAAAAATATGAGAAAATAAGGCGAAAATGAATATCATATATACAATTACAAACAATTATGCACATACAGCAATCCCTAGGAAGCCAACTCTAAATGCATTGATTTTGAAAGAGCTTTAGGACCCTAATCCTGACTCTAGGCTTAGATCAACTGTGTCCAATCATGCTATGCCGATATACTCGAGCCGAGGCTCGATGTACGTGGCATAAAACTCATCTCCGGGTCTAGGCTTGTGTTTTCCCAACATCCTTGAGCGCCTGCCGATATACGTTGGACTATGGCCCTTGGTACGTGGCAGGGGGGCGTTAGCCCAAATAAGTGGCCCAGTTGTGAGGCTCTGTCCCGAACTATGGTTCTGGAAGAGAGCCCAGCAACGTGAAGACCGGGTAGACATAGGTGGGGTGGTTTTTGAAATATGATCACATGCAGGCAAACAGAGGGCTCTAAGTCCTAAAGAGATAGAATTTTGAAAACTTTTGAAGAAGCAAACATTGTTTTCATACAAGTCCTAGATTGAGGAGTGTTGTATTTCAGACCTAAGTCTATGTGAGCATGCATAATTCTCCTCAATATGGTCCTACCAAACCATGCCTAGTCTACAATGCAATCCATGTCAGCTGGGTTGAAGTCTAGGCTCCTAGGTTCACATGATATCAGAAATTAAAAGCTGACATTCCATAGAGCCTAATTTTGATAATTGAGCTAAGTTAAAGCACATACTTGATCAGGCGAGGACAGGTCCCATCACGGTCGCCAAACCTGTTATCATCGCAAAATTTGTTCCCCTCCCTTGCGAGAGAGAAACGAATTTCGCGAGTCAAACTCGACCAAAGTTTTGAAAATGATTTTGAAAATTTACTCGCCTCCGTTTTGAAAATTTGCGGGAAAATTCTGTAGAATGGGATCCGCCTGTCGGTACGAGGTTCAACCGTTCCTGGCGCCTTTACCAGGGGTAATTAAACCAAGGACCAATTATGTGCTTTAACTCGACTCAAATATCTAAATTATGCTTTATTTTTCCTAGAATGCACAAAGAATCAGGCTTGTGCTATGAAATTTTGAAAATAATGCAAGTTTGAGAAAATATGATGTTTGCTTTGGAAGATTGAAATATGCTTGAAAATTGATTGAAAAAGTACTTGAAATTGGGATTCCTGGGAAAATCATTGAAGTTCATTGAAAATCAGAAATTGGATTGAAAATGAATTCTTAGGAAAATTTGAACTTTGGAAAATCGATTTTGAAATTTGGAATTGCTTTTCTGAGAAAATGGATTTGAGAATTCTTAAGAAATCTAAGAAATTCATTGGAAAATGACTTTTGAAATGACAAATGGATTCTCAAGAAACGGAGAAATCTGAGAAAATCGATCTTTTTGAAAACTTGAGACTTTGAAATCTGAGAATTTTAAAACATTGGAAAATCTTGGTTTGAACTTGGGAAATGCTTTGAAATCTCTTTTCAAAACTTAGGATTTTGAGAAAATTAGATCCTGAGAAAGACTTGGAAATTCTTGAGAAAGCTGATTTTTCTGAAATTGAAATTGGAAAATGAATTTGAGAATAATGCAATTTGAATAATATGAATGAATGAATATGAATTTGAAAAGGGAATTTCAATTGAGAAATTGGGAAATCCTTTTAAGACTTTGAAAAATGCAGTGCATTTTGAAGTTAGCCTAAGTGTGTAGGCTGAATGTGGCTAATATGAAGATCATAAATCTTGGTTTTCTTCGTATTCTGACTATGGCCATAAATACAAATCCCACCGAGTTTATAAACTCCATAAGAGCTTGTGCACGTGCCATTCGTGTAAACCATAGTGAATTTGAAATAAATATGCATGAATCATACATCACATATTAAAATTTGCATAAATTAAACTATATGCAATGCAGTCCTATTCTAAGCAGAAATGCAACTCTTATTCCAAATTATTACATTTGAGATTACATTGAATTGAAAATAAAAAAAATAAAATCTAAGTCTTCTTCTTGAATGTTCCTGCAAAACTAGAAAATAAAGTTAGCACAAAAATGTAGGTTTTTCTGAATTTATCCGAAAATATGGAAAATTATCGGATATTATTCAGATATAAACCCAGAATCATACCCCCTTTGATATAAACATGAGAAATAATGAATAAATTTTGAAAATAAACTTGAAAATTCGAAATTGGGGTCAAAATGACCAAAATACCCCTAATGACCTTGAAATCAGGGTTTTATGAAAGAATTTTTGTAAATTTTGGAATTTTGAAAATCAAATGAAATAAATCAAATATAATATGATAAAATATGATGATATGCATGAAAATTTATGGAATTATAAATTGAAATTTCGAAATTTAGGTCAAAATGACCAAAATACCCCCGATAACAAGACTATGGCCTTGAAACCAGGGTTTTCTGAAATAAATTTTACAAAAATGAAAAATGTGAAATGCCAATGACATTGAAATTAACCCTAATATGATTCTACATGCTCATGTATATGATAAAAACCCTAAAATGGCGAAAATATCATAAAATATCGAATTTAACCTGATTTTCGCTTGATTTTCGCTTCTGAATTTAAAGATAAACTAACACATAGAGCAAATGAACTTGGAATTAAACCAAATTTGGCATGAACACCTAAAACAACCCTAAAAACAGAATGGAGCTCGAAAATATAATTTTTTTGTACTTTTGAATATGAAAATTCAAATAAAAACCCAAAATTTTATGATTTTTGCCTAAAATATTGATTCTAAAGGAGATTTAGGATATCAAACTTCCATAAAAATTTCCCAAATTTTATGGGATGACAGAGGACAGTAAGACAAGGATTGTTTTCTTTGACACCTTCTGGTTTTGACCTATGGTCGGAGCTGTACCACTCCGGCAAGTTGGATCGGAATCCGGCGACTCTAGTAAATGAAGGAAACAGATAGGTTTTGGTAGAAAATATGGTAAAAATGGCAGACAGATGGGAAAATGGCTGAAATTATGGGACAATGTCGCTGACAAACATAGGAAGATTTTATATTTTGATACTATTGGGATTCGGGTTACGGTTTGGAAAAAACCACACTATTATCAGAGACCTAAATCTCTGGAATTTCTGGACATTGGAATCTGTTAGACAGAAAGAGAAAATCCGGGAAAAATAATGAAACAGATCCAAAAATTCCCAAATTTTGGGAAATGACAGAAAATCATGTTAGGAACAACTTTCATGTTGAAAGTTTTTTCAGAAGGGCTACGGATTGAACAGACTCAGTGCATTAGGGTCTGTCTATACCCTGACAAAAGAAAATCGAGATTTTCTCAGGAGTCTGGAAAATCCGATTTTTTACAGAGGTCAAAACTGACTGGAAAAACCTCAAAATTTTCAGATCACTAATAGGTTCAATAATAAATCTACTGTGATTTTTGGAGAATGATTAGAATCCTCCACAAGGGTGAATTTGAAGGTTCTTGTCTGCTAAACCAGAAACTGGATGTTCCAGAAATGCAGAATCCCGGTTTGGAATTTGATTTATTTAAGGAGGTTTCGAAACCCAAATTGATCTAAAATTTTGCAGAGAAATGAATGATAAACCCATACATCTAGCATAAAAATTTTGAAATTTATAGATAAACAATTAAACATGAAACGAATGCTGGACTGACACTTAAAATCAAAACCTATAAACTAATAAGCAAATATTAAAGAAACTAATCAAAATACCTATAAAGCATTAAAATAATCTAAATATGAGGCCTATAACACGAAATTTACATGAATTTAATGATAAAACAATAATAATCAGGGGGTACAATCTAAACTTAATTTTGGCTATGGTGATAGGGGATCCGATCCATCCATCGGAGGGATCCCATACTCCATGTAGCCTTAAGCAAGAAAGTAAGGGAAATAAAAAAGTAAAAAGATGATGCTCTTACCTTGGGTTTGCTGGGATTGGCTGAAGGAAAGTGGATGTGGTGGAGATGATCCAAGGTTGAGGAAGTTGAGGCGTCAAAGGCACCAAGGTGAGGATGGCTGGAAGTCAAGAAGGAGGTGCCGGCTGGAATGTGTGATGAAGGTAGTGGCTGCACTTGAAGTTGGTTGTGGCTGGTAGCAAGGGTGTGAAGGAGACTTCCTGAAGATGGCTATGCTGCTGTGGAGGTGTGGATGCTGCAACCAAAAGTTGGGGAGAAGAAGTAGGGTGCAGCAAAGAGGGCTGCAGCCAAAGGAGAGAGAGAGATCTCCAAGCATCCACCGTATGGTCCCCTTCTTCTTCTTTTTTTTCTTTTCTTTAAAACTCAACTTAGGTCCTAATTCATTCAATACTTAGGGTTTAATGAGAATGGAATGAGAGGGAAAGAAACCTCTACGTGAATGGCTGGGCAAGAGGGAAAGGAAGGGAGGAAGGAAAGAAGGAAGGGAAGAAAAAAAAAAGAAAGAAAGAAGAAAAAGAAAAGGAAAGAAAAGAAGAAGAAAGGGAAAAAGAAAAAGGAAAGGAAGGAAAGGAGAGGGGGCTGGAGGTTTGCGTGACCACCTTGTGGGTCCCACCTTAGGAAGAATAACATAATAAAAAAAATAAATAAATAAAATAAAATAAAACAAACAACAAAAAAATAAAGAAAAAGATAACTTTTTTTTTTCTTTTCTTATAAATTAAAACAAGAGAATGCAAATGGATGGGCCATCTCAAAGCGGGTCCAAATTTTGATTTTGAAATTCATTTTGACGATTAGAGGGGTAAAATAGTCTTTTCAGAAAGTTTCCAAACGAAACGAGCTATTTTTGGCAGTTTTTGAAACGAGCTCAGATTTTGAAGTTCAATACCCCGTTGCGAAGCAAATCCAGTGTAGAATTTGAAAATTTGATTTTAAAAGAAATCCAGATTGTTTTTCTTGAGAAAATATTTCAAACGAAACGAGCTATTTTTGACAGTTTTTGAAATGAGCTCGGATTTTGAAGTTCAATACCCCGTTGCGAAGCAAATCCAGTGTAGAATTTGAAAATGTAATTTTGAAAGAAATCCAGATTGTTTTTCTCGAGAAAATGCTTTCAACAAAATGAGCTATTTTTGGCAGTTTTTGAAATGAGCTTGAATTTTGAAGTTTAATAGCTCGTTGCAAAGCAAATCTAGTATAGAATTTGAAAATTTAACTTTGAAAGAAATCCATATTGTTTTTCTCGAGAAAATATTTCCAAATTTAGAATCTTGGTGGTAAAAATGTCAATTTTGAAAACCCAGGGTTTGAAATTGATTTCTGAAAACTTTTAAAACTCAATCTGGATTGAAATTTATAAAACTGGAGTTCTGGACTTCGAAAATGAAATGAAATGTGATGAAATGTTATGAAATGCTGAGAAATGATATGAAATGATGAGAAATGACATGAAATGCTATGCGAAATGCTAACCCTGAATGAAGAATTTTGGATGTTAGACCCCGATTGACACTTGTACCAGTTCAAAAAGTGTTAAAATTGACAAAAGTTGTAAAAATGGTTGAAGAAATGATTTTCGAGCTCTGCCAAGCTAGAGTAACATTGAAAATTAGGGTTTGAGTTGGATTCAACTGAAATGAACTGGATTGAGCTGGGTTTTAGAGTTTCAGAACTCAAATGAACTCACCGGACACTGACTCAACTGACCTTTCCAACTAAATTTTCAAGAAAAGCTGTCATTTTTAGAGAAATGGTATGGAATGGTCATTGGAATGAAGTGAATTACAAATCTGAACTGGGTTTGAGCTGAAACAAAGGTCAGTAATACTGAGGTGAACTAAAATCGAAGCTTGAACACTAGCTCAATTGGCTGAACTCGACTCAATTTCAGTTGAAAGAGCTGAAATGGACTAAAATGGGCTCCTGGACACTTGGAAATGGTTTTGAATTGAAACTGGAGCGCTTGAACTTCTGTTGAGCTCAAGTTAGACTCTGGGGAGTATAACTGACTATGAATGACTGACTCAGAGACAATTAGCTTGGATTTGAGTGAGAAATGAGTTCATTTCTGAAGAAATGATCCCATTCTCGCAGGAATGGTCAGAAATGAAAATGGTTTATTCATTATGAGCTCAGATGAGCTTGAGATGACTGATATTCTAACTGTCTTGAATTGACCAATGAGCTTGGTTGACTCCGACTGACTGGGGTCCGGGATGATCTAGGGGTAAAATGGTAATTTTCCTAAAAAAATGGGTAAAATGGTGATTTTTTGAAACTGACTCGGGGTTTGACTCCTACATTGACCTAACAAGGTTGGCACTGCCTGAGAAGGATTGTTCGAGAATGGATGTGGAAAATTTGGGGTGTTTACATATGGTTGTTCAATAACTGCCATGGCTGCTGTATATTCACAGTGGTTCACAATGAACCACTGTGTTTCCCTTTCTTCTATGGTAGTTCATCAAGAACTACCATAGCCACTATATATTCATAGTGGTTCACCATGAACCACTGGGTTCTCCTTTCTTCTATGGTAGTTCATCAAGAACTACCATAGCCACCATGTTTTCATAGTGGTTCACCATGAACCACCGTGTCTCTTCTTTTCCATGGTGGTTCATCAGGAACTACCATGTTTTATGTTGATTCATCTTTGATGCCCGGACTCTTGCCTTCATCCATTACATATGCCTTCCTACATATAGGTTTTCAGAATATATGTATATATATATATATATATATATGTATATATGCATATTTCCTCATAAATGCAGAATATGCCATGTGAATCTTTCATTTAGCATGATGTAGCATCTTAAGTTAGAATTAGCATAACCATCTATAGACGCATTCGTAGCCTAAATTCTTCCATTTTCTTTTATCCTGGCTTGGTGCTAACTCTTCTTTCTTGCAGGAATCTCTAGAAATGTTGATTTCCTTCTTAGATTAGGATCTCAAATTCAATTTCAAGGTTGTAATAATCAGATATTAATGAGAATCTTATCTTTTCAAGCATAGATTAGAATGTATGAGCATATAAGTTATATGTTTCATATCATTTTCATCTTATTTTCCAAGAATTCACAAATGGGCACACGAATGGCACGTGCACCATTTTATAAGAGGTGATTAATCCTAAGTTGATGATTTACATCAATGGCCATAGTCAGGATGTAAACAAAACTTAGGATTTTCATCTTTTATAGAATAACACTGGATCTACACTGGATCCCTCTTCAAAAATCATTATATTTTTAAAATATTTTCTTCTTTTATCAGGTTTTAAATTTAAATTAGCTCAAAATATATATCAATGGACATAGTCAGGATATATTAAGAGTTAATTTCATTTTAAATTCTATAAAAGCACCAAAAATGTGTTTTATTCTTTATCTGAACTTAAATATGATTATTATATGATACATTCAATGACCATTGTCAGAGATGTATCATATTTTCAATCTTATTTTCATTCATTTAAAGAATGAAATATGATTTTCAAATCCAATTTCAAATCCTTTAGATTCATTCATCATTTAGGATAAAATTGCATCATATTTTTTAAATTCCCTTTCAAAAACTCCAAGTGATTTTGAGTATTTTCTTCATTCCTCAGATCAATTCTTATTTATAGATTCAGATTCAAATTCTATCTCATTTCAAGATCCAAAATCCAATTTCAAAGTCCAATTTGACTTTGAAATTTCAAAATCATTTTTGCATCCAAACTTCAAACAAAATTTCAAAGTTTCAATCCATTTTGAAATTTCAAATTCATTTTCAAGATTCAGCTTCAAACTCAAATCAATACCTCAAAATCAATTTCAAAGTTCAAATTTAACTTTGAAATTTCTGATACATCTTCTGATTTCAAATTTCAAAATTATTCTTTATCTTCAAAATGCTTCTTAATTCAGAATCAAAGTTCGAGATTTATTCTGGATCTCAAAAATCAATTCTTCTTCTAAAATTTTAAATTCAAATCTGGGTTTTCAAAACCCAAACCCATCTTCAAAAGTCCCATTTGGACTTTCAAAATCCAAATCCAAAGTTAGAACCCAATCCCAACTTGGATCCAGATTTCCAACTGCAATCTCCACTTTTGGATCTCAGACTTTAGATCCAAATTCCATTCCAAATTTCGGATCCAATTCCATCTTGGATCTCAGACTTAAAATCCAAATTCCATCATGGATTCCAGATCTTGAATCCAATTCCATTTAGGATCCAGAATTCAACTTTATCTTCGATCTTAGACTTCGGGTCCAATTCTATTTAGGATCCAGAATTCAACTTTATCTTGAAAGTTAGACTTCGGGTTCAATTCCATTTAGGATCCAGAATTCAACTTTATTGTGGATCTTAGACTTCTGATCCAGTTCCATTTAGGATCCAGAACTCAACTTTATCTTGGATCTCAGACTCCGGATCCAAATTTCATTTAGAATTCTAGAATCCGGATCTAACCTCATCTCGAATCTCAGACCTTGGATCCAGTTCCATCTTGGATATTAGACTTCAGATCAAAATTTCATTCTAGATTTTCAAACCTAATTTCATTTCCAATTTTCAAAGCCAAATTCAAATTTATTTTTTAAAGTCTAAATTCCAATTCAAATTCCTGTTTGGATATTGAATTCAAAGTCGATTCTTGAAAATCAAAATCCCAATTCAAAGTCCATTATGACTTTGGAAAAATCATTTCTTATTTCAAAATGCCACATCTAAATATCTTTTCTCTTCTTCCACAAACTTATCTCTTCAAATCCTGATCACTCCAAAACTTGTATATTCAAATCTCTTCTTCCAGATCTATTTCAAATCCTGAGTTGAATTCACAATCTAAAATCAAATTCAATCCTTTGAATCATCCCTTCACTTCATTATCAAGTTTATCTCAGAAAACTTAGAAATTTTCAAATTATTTTTTTCAAAAGAGCATACATCTTTGCATTTACACAAGCATGATTCTTTGTGCATTTAGATTTAGGATAAATTCTTAGATGATATCTTAGTAAAGTAAAAGGCATAAATTCGATCGTTGGTTTGATTACCTCTGGTAAAGGCGCCAAGAACGGTCAAACCTTGTACCGATGAGCGAATCATGTCTCTCCATTTTTTCGCAGATTTTCAAAATGGAGGTGAGCGATTTTAAAACATTTTTCAAAAATTTTGGTCAGATGAGACCTTGCAAAAGAGTTTCACTCTCTTTTTTCTTTACTTTTCTCTCTTCTTTTCTATCTTTTATTCTTCTTCAAAAAGGGAATAGATGTTAGAAGGGCAAAAAGAAGGAAAAAAGAAATAAGAGGAAAAATTTTGCATGATCACAACTACCCAGATTGGTTAGCCAATATTATCATCGTTCCAAAGAAAAATGGCAAAGTAAGGATCTGCATCGACTTCAGAGATCTCAATAAAGCAACTCCTAAGAATGATTATCCACTCCCAAATATCGATCTTTTGATCGACAACACGGCAAGGCATGCCATGTTCTCTTTTATGGACGGATATTTCGGCTATAATCAGATTAAGTTGGTCGCCCGCGACCAATCAAAAACTTTCTTCACTAAGCCTTGGGGCACTTTCTGTTATACTGTTATGTTGTTTGGACTCAAGAATGCTGAAGCAACATATCAACGAGCAATGGCCGTCATTTTTCATGATCAAATGCGCAAAATCATGGATGCGTATGTCGATGATATCCTCGTAAAATCCAAAAAACAAGAAGATCACATCGAAGATCTTGATCAAGTATTTAAATGGCTCATTCTCTATAAGCTGAGACTCAACCCTCATAAGTGCATTTTCGGAGTTGAATCAGTTAAACTGTTGGGTTTTCTGGTTAGCAAAAAGGGAGTAGAAGTAGACCCAGCTAAAGCAAAGGCCATCATTGATATGCTGCCCCCAACTAATCTTAAAGAATTGCGTAGCCTTCAGGGATGCATGCAATCAATCCGGCGATTTATATTCAACTTGGCAATGAGATGCAAGCCTTTCAATCATTTACTCAAAAAAGGAGTGAAGTTCGAATGGGGATCAGAGTGTTAACAATCATTTGATCGTATCAAAAGATATCTCCTCAATCCTCCCATCCTGAAACCGCCAAAATTGGGAAAACCCTTTTTGTTATACATCTCAGTTAATCAAGTCACATGTGGCAGATTCTTGGCACAATATGAAGAAGGTAGCCTGATTGAGCATGCCATTTACTATATAAGTAAGACTTTCATAGATTATGAAAAGAAATACTCTCAAATAGAGAAGACCTGCCTAGCTCTGGTATGGATATGTCAGAAGCTAAGGTACTACTTGCTGGCATATGAAGTCAAAGTCCTATCCAAACTCAATCCTCTCAAGTATATCCTAGAACAACCTTTTCTCAGTGGACGGATCGCCAAATGGCAAGTCTTACTAATGCAGTATGACTTAGAATATGTCTCCCAACAATCAATCAAAGGTCAAGCAATTGCAGATCAATTGGCAGATTTTCCTTTGGCAGAAGAAGTGAAAGCCAAAGATGACTTCCCTGATAAGCAAGTATGAAATATCCAGCAATCTCCAGTTTGAAATTTATTTTTCGATGGTTCCAAGAATATGGTTGGAATAGGCATTGGGATCTTATTAATCACTCCTAAGAAAGAGATGATTCCCTTTTCTCTTAAGATCGATTTCTCATGCACCCACAATATGGCCGATTATGAAGCTCTAATTCAAGGTCTAAAGATTCTACTAGACTTCAATGTCAAAAGAGTGCATGCCTATGGCGACTCGCTTCTAGTTGTCAATCAAGTTCAGGCTGAATGGCAAGTCAAGGATCGAAAACTGCTTCCCTATCAAAAGATCATCTCAGCTCTTGCCAACAATTTTGAAGAATTTCAGCTCTTCCATATCAAGAGAGATTTCAATCAAGTGGTTGATAGCCTAGCCAATCTAGGCTCCATTATGGCATTCAAAAGTGGAGAATCATGTCGCTCCTTTGAAATTGGTAGACTTGACCAACCTGCCTTCCTTCCAACAAAACAAGTAAACCAAGCTGAGCAAAAGAAGAAGCCTTGGTATTACAACATCAAGAACTTCATAGAAACTGGTGAATTTTCTCCAGAACTCTCAAAGAAAGAGCAGTGAGCAATCCAGCGTATGTCTACTCGGTATTTCATTCTGGCAAACGTCCTCTATCGTCGTGGATTCAGTTTCGAGTATTCCAGAGGCTTAGACGAAGACGAAGCCAAAGAAGTCGTGCGGGAGGCACACAAAGGCATTTGTGGTGGCCATGTCGGCTACCAAACCCTTGTCAAGCAAATCATTCGAGCAGGTTACTACTGGAAGACTATGCAGCAAGACTGTTACCATTTTGTGAAAAAGTGTGTTCAATGCCAGATACATGCACCCTCTATTCATGCTCCAGCAACATATTTGTAGTCTGTCGTCTCTCCATGGGTGTTTTCTATGTGGGCCTTTGATGTCATAGGTCCCATCACTCCTTCTGCTTCAAATGGCCACAAATACTTTTTGCCACAACAGAATATTTCACCAAGTGGGTAGAAGCTATCACTCTTCGCACAATAGAAGGATGATATGTGGTCTCATTCATTCACAAGAGCATCCTTTGCCGTTTCGGCATACCGCACGACATCGTATCAGATAATGGCAGTCATTTCAAGAATGAAAGAATGAAGACATTCTGCTCAAAGTTTAAAATTCATTATCATTTTTCCGCTTCCTACTATCCTCAAGGGAATGGTCAGGCAGACGCTACCAACAAGATATTAATTCGTATCTTGGAGCGAACTGTAGAAACAGGACGTGACTGGCATGAGAAGATCCACGATGCACTATGGGCCTACCAGACCACCATTCGCACTCCAGCAAACGCTACAACATCAGAACTGGTCTATGGAACTGAAGTATTATTGCCTCTACATATTCAGAAGCCCGCTTTGAAATTTGCATCTCTTTTAGAATTACCTCTTGATCAATACCAGCAGCAGTGACTAGTACAGTTAAACTTGCTCGACGAGAGAAGGCTAAAAGCAGCATAGCATGCTCAATCCTATCGTCAAAGAATAGACAGGCAATACGCGAAGTCTGTCATCAAAAGGAGATTCAAAATTAATGATTTAGTACTTCAATCCACAACTTATCTCAAGCATCGTCTCGGCGGGAAATGGTCGCCAAATTGAGAAGGTCCCTATGGCATCAAAGAAGCATTACCCCGCAACTCATATCGGCTCATCAATGCCGATGGGGTAGAACTACCAGATCCCATTAATGCTCGACACTTGAAAAAGTTCTATACTTGAAGGATATATTCTTCCTTTGTAATCTTCCTATTTCCTTCAATAAGGATCAAACTTTCCTTTTCCAGTTACACTGGGGCATTTTTAAATTTTTTTCTGTATGCAGGCAGGATAAACAAATCTCATTTTGGTCAGTATTGAGATTTCAGCAAATAGTCCCATCACAATTTCCAATTGTTATCCAAAATTACACGACAGTCATTAGCACTGAACCAAAATCCAGTGCTCGAACTGGCACATTTTCAAAATTCAGTGCTTAAACTGGTATATTTTCAAAATCCAGTGCTCGAACTAGTATATTTTCAAAATCTAGTGCTCGAACTGGTACACTTTCCAGTACTTGAACTAGTATATTTTCAAAATTTAGTACTCGAACTGATATATTTTCAAAAATGCAGTTCTCAAACTGGTATATTTTTAAAATCCAGTGCTTGAACTGGTATATTTTCAAAAATTCAGTGCTCAAACTGGTACATTTTCAAAATCCAGTGCTCGAACTGGTACATTTTCAAAATCCAGGGTTTGAACTGGTACTATTTCAGAATCCAGTGTTCGTACTGTCATATTTTCCAAAAATCCAGTGCTCATACTGACACATTCCCAAAATCCAGTGCTCGTACTGGTACACTTTGTAAAACTCAGTGCTTATACTGGTATTCTTCTAAAATCTAACCCCGTGTTAGTATCCCATCAATCATATCAGTCGATCTTCTAGGTTCAGTCCTCGTACGAACCTCTCATCAAAATCCAATTTCCAATCTTGACCTCCAGGTCATCCAATTTTGACCTCCGGGTCATCCAAGTTCCAATTTGGACCTCCAGGTCATTCAAGTTTCAATTTCGACATTCGGGTCATTCAATTCTAAAATTTTGACCTTCGGGTCATTCAATTCTTTAATTTTGACTTAGGGTCATTCAATCCTCAATTTTGGCCTTCGGGTCACCCAATTTCCAATTTCCAATTTCCAGTTTTGACCTTATGGTCATCCAATTTTGACCTCCGGGTCACACCATTTCGACCTTTGGGTCAACCAATTCTCAATTCCGACCTTTGGGTCAATCAATTGCCAATTTTGACCTTTGGGTCACCCAATTCCCAATTTTAATTCTAAATTTCAACTGTTAGGTCATCCAATTTTAAACCTTCGGGTTACCAAATCTATTTCAATCATTTTCGACCTACGGGTCACATTTACCAATCTAAGTCGTATTCATTCCGCCTATTGGCCCAATATCTAATTTCAATCATCTTCTCTTGCGAGAGACCCTTTTTATAGGGAGAGTTCGAGGGAGCTCGTTCTTTTCGCATGCTATCCAACTCGTTCACTTAGCCCCTTTTCAAGGAGAGTTTGAAGGGACTCGTGTCTTCGTGAACCGTTTGCAAAACAATTTCCAATTTCACACAAGGAACCCTTTTATAGGGAGAGCTTCGACGGAAGCTCACTTTTCTTGTGGCCCCCAATTTTCATACTAGGCCATTTTCGTCATAGAGGACCATCTTTTCAGGGAGAGTGCGATGGACTCGTTCCTTCATGACCCAATTGTAAACACCCCAAATTTTCCTCATCCATTCTCAAACAACCCTCCTCGTGCAGTGTCAACCCTGTTAGGTCAGTGTAGGAGTCAAACCCCGAGTCAGTTTCAGAAAATTACCATTTTACCCACTTTCATTAGGAAAATTACCATTTTACCCCTAGGTCATCCCGGACCCCAGTCAGTCAGAGTCAACCAAGCTCATTGGTCATTTTAGAACATTTAGAATATCAATCATTTCAAGCTCATCTGAGCTCACAATGAACAAACCATTTCCATTTCTGACCATTCCTGCCAAAATGGGATCATTTCTTCGGAAATGAGCTCATTTCTCTCTCAAATCCAAGCCAAGTGTCTCTGAGTCAGTCATTCATAGTCAGTCATACTCCCTAGAGTCTAACTTGAGCTCACCAGGAGTTCAAGCACTCCAGTTTCAGTTCAAAACCATTTCTAAGTGTTCAGGAGCCCATTTTAGTCCATTTCAGCTCTTTCAGCTGAAATTGAGCCGAGTTCAGTCAATTGAGCTAGTGTTCGAGCTTCGATTTTAGCTCATGTCAGTATTATTGACCTTTTTTTTAGCTCAAAGTCAGCTCAAGTTCGTAATTCACTTCACTCCAGTGACCATTCCGTACCATTTCTCTAAAAATGGCAGTTTTTCTTGAAAATTAAGTTGGAAAGGTCAGTTGAGTCAGTGCCTGGTCAGTTCATTTGAGTTCTGAAACTCTAAAACCCAGCTCAATCTAGCTCATATCAGTTCAATCCAGCTCGAACCCCAATTTTCAGTGTCACTCTGACCCAGTAGAGTCCCGAAAACCATTTCTTGAGCTATTTTGCAAATTTTATCAATTTTAATACTTTTTAAACTGGTACAGCTACCAATCGGGGTCTCACATCCAAAATTCTTTATTCAGGGTTAGCATTTTGCATAGCATTTCATGTCATTTCTCATCATTTCATATCATTTCTCAGCATTTCATAACATTTCATCACATTTTATTTCATTTTCGAAGTCCAGAACTCCAGTTTTATAAATTTCAATCCAGATCGAGTTCTAAAAGCTTTCAGAAATCAATTTCAAACCCTGGGTTTCCAAAATTGACATTTTACCCCCAGGAGTCTAAATTTGGAAATATTTTCTTGAGAAAAACAATCTGGATTTATTTCAAACACAAATTTTTGAATTCTACATTAAATTTGCTTCGCAACGAGGTATTGAACTTCAAAATCCAAGCTCATTTCAAAAACTGCCAAAAATAGCTCGTTTCGTCTGGAAATTTTCTGAAAAAGACCATTTTACCCCTTTAATCGTCAAAATGAATTTCAAAAGTGAAATTTGGACCCGCTCTGAGATGGCCCATCCATTTGCATTTTATTGTTTTAATTTATAAGAAAAGAAAAAAAAATTATCTTTTTCTTTATTTTTTTGTTTGTTTTATTTTGTTTTTATTTTATTTTATTTTCTTATTTTATTTTTCCTAAGGTGGGACCCACAAGGGGGTCAACCACCCTAGCCCTCAATCCAGCCCACTTCCTTTCTTCTTCTTTTTTATTTCTTTTCTTTCCTTCTTTCTTTCTTTTCTTTCTTTCTTCTTCTTTTTTCTTTCTTTCTTTTTTTCTTTCCTCCTTTTTCTTTCCCCTCTCTCCACTTACGTAAGCTTCTTTTCCAGCCCCTTCTTTCTTCCTCTTTCCCTCTCCTTCTTCCCCTTTCTTTCCTTTTCTTTCTCCCCTCTTCTTTCCTTTTCTTTCCTTTCCTTCTTTCCTTCCTTACTCCCTTCTTCCTCCAAAGTCCCTACACAGCCTTCTTCATTAATCAATGGTAACTTAGGGAAAGATATGATCTTTCCTAAGTTACCAATCAAAAAAAAAGAAAAAGAAACAAAGCCACTTACGGCTGAGGGCTATTGAACGCCTCCCTCTTCTCTAACTGATTGACGTCTCTCTCTCTCTTCCCCTCCTTGCTGCAGCTCCATCTTTTTTTTTTTTTTGACAGCAGCCTCCTCCAAGGACTCCATCCAGCATCATCAACGTCTTCACCTCCAGCCACCTCTACAGCTTCTTCAACGTTTGCTGCCTCCCCCCTTGGTGATGCCCAACAAACATCTTCTTCTACGTTGCAGCCACCTGCTACCTCCTTGCTCTAGTCGGTACAGCAAATCTTGAAGCCAGCCCTGCTTCAACGCCATCTCCAACTACATCTTGCTGCAGTAAAAAACCAACACTCGTTGAAAGCATCTCACACGACTCCTCTCACGCCTAACACTTTTCCCCTCTCTCATTAAGCTGATTTTATTATTAAAACTTAGGACTTGATTTTTATCAAGCCCTAAGTCATTACACCAAATCTTTCATGCTCAGCCTCTAGCATCTTCAAGCAACCATTATCCCAACCTTGAAGCTCCGACCGGTGTCCACCTTGAAGCAGCTCCAGCCTGCTTCCTTCAACCTCAAGACACCCAACCACCAAATAGCAGCTCCACAATCCTTTGACAGCAGTCTTCACTTCCAGCCGATCGCCTCCGGCACCTCCTCAAGCTGTGCCTACACCTTCCTCAGTTTAACCTCCATTCCCGCCAACCCAAGGTAAGTTTCTTCATTTTGAATTGATTAAATTCGCATGCTCAATCTCCTTTAGTTGCATGTTCCATCTTGTTGTTCTTTTGAGAGAGATAAACTTGATTTTTATTTTTGAATCTCTTAAGTAAAGAAGAGCAAAATAGGGAAATTTGGGTAGAATATCATATGGGATTTAGATTTATTTTGTGATATAATACAGTTTCTTCCCAACTTGAACCGTTTTAGGCTTGTCATGAGAGTTTTATTTTGCATTTTTGGCATGGTTTATGTTAAATACATATGTTTTATATGTATGAGCTAAAAGAATGAAAGATCCATCTAATCGATGGATTGGATCTTTCATTTCATAAGCCAAAAAAAAAATGTATTATGCCCCCATTGATTTATGTTTTAGTTTTATGCTTCATGCTATTTGATGTTAGAAAATGCATTTAGATTAATCTATTTTGTTATTTATTTCATATTATATAGGATTCATTGTTACTTAGTTTAAAATCTACAGAATTTCAGTTTTAGGTGAAGTCCAGTTGTTATTTTATGAATGTATTTTCTTTCAAAAATCAAAAAAAAAAAATTGATATCCTTGGTTGCATGTCTTTGTTTTACTGCCGAAAATTTGATTCAATTCGGGTTTCAAAACCCATCTAAATCGATCAAACTCTACATCAGGTTTTTTCTCTCTCTGAATTTCCAATTTCTGCTTTAGCAGACAAGAACCTACGAAACCACCCTTGTGGGAGATCCTGATCATCCTCCAAAAATCACAGTAGATTTATAATTAAATCTACTAGTGATCTGGAAATTTTTAGGTTTTTTCAAGTAGTTTTGACCTTTAAAAAAAATTGGATTTCTCAGACCCCTGGGAAAATATCGATTTTCTTTTGTCAGGGTATAGACAGATCTTAATGCACTGAGTCCATCCAATCTGTAACCCGTCTGCAAACACTTTCAACATGAAAGTTGTTTCTAACATAATTTCCTGTCATTTTCCAAAATTTGGGAATTTTTGGATCTGTTTCATTATTTTTTCCGGATTTTCCCTTTCTGTCTAACAGATTCCAATATCCAGAAATCTCAGAGATTTAGGTCTCTGATAACAGCATGACCTTTTCCAAACCATAACCCGAATCTCAATGACGTCAAAAGATAAAATCTTCCTCTATTTGTCAGGAACATTGTTCCACAATTTCAGCCATTTTCTCATCTGTCTGCCATTTTCTCCACATTTTCTACCAAAACCTGTCTGTTTCCTTCATTTACTAGAGTCGCCAGATTCCGATCCGACTTGCCGGAGTGGTACAGCTCCGACCATAGGTCAAAACCAGAAAGTGTAAAAGTAAACAATCATTTCCTTACTGTCCTCTGTCACCCCATAAAATTTGGGAAATTTTTATGGAAATTTGATATCCTAAATCCCCTTTAGAATCAACATTTTAGGCAAAAATCACAAAATTTAGGGTTTTTATTTGAATTTCTGTATTTTAAAATACAAAAAAAATAGATTTTCGAGCTTCATTATGTTTCTAGGGTTATTTTAGGTGTCCATGCCAAATTTGGTTTAATTCCAAGTTCATTTTCTCCATATGTTAGTTTATCTTTAAATTCAGAAGCGAAAATCAGGCGAAAATCAGGTTAAATTTGATATTTATGATGTTTTCGCCATTTTAGGGTTTTTATCATGTAAATAAGCATGTAAAATCATATTAGGGTTAATTTCAATCTCCTTTGCATTTCATATTTTCCAATTTTGCAAAATTTATTCCAGAAAACCCTGGTTTCAAGGCCATAGTCTTGTTATCGGGGGTATTTTGGTCATTTTGACCTAAATTTCGAAATTTCAATTTCTAATTCTCCAACATTTCATGCATATCATCATATTTTATCATATTATGTTTGATTTATTTCATTTGATTTTCAAAATTCCAAAATTTATAAAAATTCTTTCAGAAAACCCTGATTTCAAGGTCATCAGAGGTATTTTGGTCATTTTGACCCCAACTTCGAATTTTCAAGTTTATTTTCAAAATTTATTCATTATTTATCATGTTTATATCAAAGGGGGTATGAATTTGGGTTTATATATGAATAATATTCGATAATTTCCCATATTTTCAGATAAATTCAGAAAAACCTACATTTTTGTGCTAACCTTGTTTTCTAGTTTTGCAAGAACATTCAAGAAGAAGACTTAGCTTTTTTTTTTTTTTTTCAATTCAATGTAACCTCAAATGTAATAATTTGGAATAAGAGTTACTTTTCTGCTTAGAATAGGGTTGCATTGCATATAGTTTAATTTATGCAAATTTCAATATGTGATGTATGATTCATGCACATTATTTCAAATTTACTATGGATTACACGAATGGCACGTGCACAAGCTCTTATGGAGTTTATAAACTCGTTGGGATTCGTATTTATGGCCATAGTCAGAATACGAAGAAAACCAAGATTTATGATCTTCATATTAGCCACATTCAGCCTACACACTTAGGCTAACTTCAAAAATGCACTGCATTTTTTTTAAACTTCAAAAGGATTTCTCAATTCCTCAAGGAAATTCTCTTTTCAAATTCATATTCATTCATTCATATTATTCAAATTGCATTGTTTTCAAATTCATTTTCCAATTTCAATTTCAAAAAAATTCAGTTTTCTCAAGAATTTCCAAGTCTTTCTCAGGATCTGATTTTCTCAAAATCTTAAGTTTTCAAATGACATTTCAAAGCATTTCCCAAGTTCAAATCAAGATTTTCCTATGTTTTCAAATTCTCAAATTTCAAAATCCCAAGTTTTTAGAAATCGATTTTCTCATATTTTCCAGTTTTTCTGAGAATTCATTTTCCATTTCAAAAGTCATTTTCCAATGAATGTCTTAGATTTTCTCAAATCCATTTTCTCAGAAAAGAAAATTCCAAAACTCAAAATCGATTTTCCAAAGGTCTGGTTTTCTGATAATTCACTTTCCAATGCAAATTTCTGATTTCCAATAAAATTCAATGATTTTTCTAGGAATTCCAATTTCAAGTACTTTTCCAATCATTTTTCAAGCATATTTTCCAAAGCAAACATCATATTTTCTAAAAATTGCATTACTTTCTAAATTTCATAGCACAAGCCTGATTCTTTGTGCATTCTAGGAAAAATAGAGCATAATTTAGATATTTGAGTCAAGTTAAAGCACGTAATTGATCCTTGGTTAAATTACCCCTGGTAAAGGCGCCAGGAACGGTTGAACCTCGTACCGACAGGTGGATCCCATTCCACAGAATTTTCCCGCAAATTTTCAAAACGGAGGCGAGTTAATTTTCAAAACTTTGGTCGAGTTTGACTCACGAAATTCGTTTCTCTCTCACAAGGGAGGGGGAAAATTTTGCGATGATAACAGGTTTGGCGACCGTGATGGGACCTGTCCTCGCCTGATCAATTATGTGCTTTAACTTAGCCCAATTGTCAAAATTATGTTCTATGGAATGTCAGCTTTAATTCCTGATATCATGTGAACCTAGGAGCCTAGACTTGAACCCAGCTGACATGGATTGCATGTAGACTAGGCATGGTTTGGTAGGACCATATTGAGGAGAATTATGCATGCTCACTTAGACTTAGGTCTGAAATACAACACTCCTCAATCTAGGACTTGTATGAAAACAATGTTCGCTTCTTCAAAAAATTTCAAAATTCTATCTCTTTAGGACTTAGAGCCCTCTGTTTGCCTGCATGTGATCATATTTCAAAAACCGCCCCACCTATGTCTACCCGGTCTTCACGTTGCTGGGCTCTCTTCCAGAACCATAGTTCGGGACAGAGCCTCACAACTGGGCCACTTATTTGGGCTAACGCCCCCCTGCCACGTACCAAGGGCCATAGTCCAACGTATATCGGCAGGCGCTCAAGGATGTTGGGAAAACACAAGCCTAGACCCGAAGATGAGTTTTATGCCACGTACATCGAGCCTCGGCTCGAGTATATCGACATAGCATGATTGGACACAGTTGATCTGAGCCTAGAGTCAGGATTAGGGTCCTAAAGCTCTTTTAAAATCAATGCATTTAGAGTTGGCTTCTTAGGAATTGTTGTATGTGCATAATTGTTTGTAATTGAATATATGATATTCATTTTTGCCTTATTTTTCAGTTTTTCCAAAATACCGAACAAATTTTCCAAAATACCTCATTTTTCATCTTTTATGAAATATCTCATTTTTCTCAAAAACCCTGGACAATTTTTCCAAATTATCCACCTTTTCTTTAAAACTCCAGGAGATTTTCCATTCTTTCGTTCCTCTGGACTTCGAATTTCCAGCTTTCATTTTATCCTGCCTGCAATTTTCAATTTTTTTGTATTTTTTCAAAGTCTAATTCCAGTCTTCTTGTCTTTCAGTCCAAGGGCATCCAGTCAGCTCGATTCTGTTTTTCCTGAGGGTCACATCTCCTATGAGGTGCGACAAAGTCTTCCTGAGCATCGATCTCTTAGCACCGGACCCTTCTTCCCCCGGTGGTACTATGTCTGGTTCAAAAACTTCTCTTGTATGTTTTCGGACCACTTGAGCGATTGCGGGTTGGAATTGGCATCTGCAGTGGGAAAGTTGACAGTCAACGGCAATCTGATTCATGCACTGGCAGAGCAGTGGAATCCGCGCACTTGCACGTTCTGGTTCCCGTGGGGCGAGATGACACTACTGATAGATGAATTTTCAGAGATTATGGGACTGCCTGAGCCAGCCAGTCAGCCTGGAGATCCGTTAGAGCAGCAGTTTCTTATCAATGTCAAGGGTCTGGACCCCAAAGATGCCGTAGCTCGCATGACAGGGCGCAAGTCTTGGCCACTGATTGAAGAAAATGGGAATGAATACGTGAGTCTGATCGAGATCTACCGACAGTATGGAGAATTCGCAGAAGTCAGCTCGTTGTCCAGGACAGCTCGAGAGAGAATTCAGCATGCGATGGTTTTGTGTACTGTGGGACTTGCTTTCTTTCCAGATGGACAAAATTATGTGGATGTCAGAATAGTTCAACTTTTGAGAAGATGGGGAAGTCGACAGACCAACCGTCTCTCGATAGCCATGGTCGCGCTTGCTTTTCTTTACAGAGGACTGACCCGCTTCACACTTGGAGAGTCCATCTTAGTCGAGGGATGTACTTATGCTCTTCAATCTTGGTTCCTTCAGCATGTACCGACCAGAGCTAGTTCATTCAGATACAACGGCAAGGAGCTCCTTCCAGTTGCGCGGTACCAATTCCTGATCGACTATCTGCAGGAAGAAGAAGTGGTGTGGGACTATTTTGATCGAGAATTATTGCCTCCCAGATACACCTATGCATATGGCAAGAGATTCAAGTTGCTTGGTCCATTCTTCTCTGCTTACTATCATCCGGAGCGGTGTGTTCGACAGTTTTCTCAGAGACAGAAGCACATAGAGATGTGGCTGCTATCAGGAGTCGTGCCAGAGTCCGACCTTACATCAGCACAGTGGTCCGGAGCATACCATTCTGCCAGATATGGCTGGGACTCTTTTGTTACTCTTCCGCTTTTTCCCGGTCCTCGTGTCTCTGCTAGTTATAAAGAGTGGTGGCAAATTGTCTGTCCGCCCCCTCTTTCTCAAGTTTATTATTGATGCAATCATGTTTTCTTTCAATAAATAAAAATCTTGCAAATTCTTCAATTCTTGGTTTGACGACCTCGCCTAGGTAACAAGGCTTAATTTTCAGTTGTTTATTTTCTTTGCAAAGGAATGACAACGCAATTGTCGTAATCCCAGCGATGACTCAATCCTTAGTAATGGGATATTCTTTCAAATTGTCTACCAAAATTCTCAGCGAATATTTTCTTCCAATCAAAATCTCTCTGAAAAGCCTAACCATCGATTTTGCCCTGCAGAGAGCATTCATGACAGTCAATGGTTCAAACAAGGTCAGGGAAGAAGACTGCACCAGTCGAGGGAATCGCATATTCGACAGCTTCAGACGAAGAAATGGATTCCCCGCGCTCAGGCAAAAATTAGGGGCAACAGGTTGAGGATGACATTGATCCTCAAATGTATGCCATGTTTAAGAAGATGATGACCAAAATGTTGGCAGAGCAAGCAGAAGCTAGTATAAAGAAGACCTAAGTCAAGCCAAAGGCTAAGGGTCATGCAGTCAAGAAGCAGGTGAAAATGTCTAAGAAACATGTCCAACATGTTGATACAACTGATGAAGAAGGATCAACAGAAGGCACAAATGAAGAGTTTGAGACCCATCAAGCATTCCGCAAATCTACTCAGGGGCAGGGGTCAGCCCACAAATTCAAAGAGCAGTCTGTCAATGACTCTGACCAGCCGCAGTTCAAAGATGTGGTCAGAATGCTTCGAGACCTGCAGGCCCGCGACAAGGGCAAGAAAGTCTTCACCAGCGAAGACTTCTATGATGGTTTGGATGGGGACGACAATCTCGAGAATCTTCCCAGAAAATTTATCAAGTTTGATGGTTCTGGCGACCCCAAAGCTCATCTCGCCATGTTCTTCGCTGAATGCTCCAAATTCAAGCGAGACAACCGGGAACTTTTCCTTTATTTCCCTCGCAGTCTGGAGGGAACATCAGCAAAATGGTATTCAGAGCATGTCAACCCTATCGAGCTGAAAGAATTTGACAAAGTGGTAAACATGTTCATCGAGCGGTTCCTCTTTAATGCTGAGGCACTTCCCACCCTCAGTCACCTCTGTGGCCTCAAATAGAGAGAAAATGAAAAGGTCAGAGATTTTATTTATCGCTGGAGGTCAGCTTGCAATAAGATGAGAGACCCCATATCAGAGGGGCATGCTCTATCCTTAATTCTGAGCAATTTCTCACAGCCTCTAAGAGGCCTCATCTCTACTGCACCATCAAGGACATTCATTGAACTGACAGAGCGAGCCGAATGGCTCAAGTTGAGCATGGAAAATGGTTTCTATGAAGGCTTCACCTTCACTAAGAACAGCGACCAAACTAAGCAGAAGAAGAAGACTCATTTCACTCACTCTCTCAGAAATGACAAATGGAATCACCGTAAGGAGAAAAATAGAGATTTCTGTTATGGGGCAGAAAGCTCGAACAAGAATGACCAAAAGGTCAAGTCGATCCTTCAATACAACAAGCCATTGCAACTAGAGCAGGGACCAAAGCCCCGAGAAAAAGTGAAGCATGAAGGGTGGAGTTATGACAGAAAATTCACTCCACTGGACCAATCACTCGAGACTGTGCTCGAGTATATGTTGACAATCTCGAGAATCTCCCCAGAAAGTTTATCAAATTCGATGGTTCTGGCGATCCCAAAGCTTATCTCGCCATGTTCTTCGCTGAATGCTCCAGATTCAAGCGAGACAACCGGGCACTTTTTCTATGTTTCCCTCGCAGTCTGGAGGGAACCGCAGCTAAATGGTACTCGGAGCATGTAAATCCAATTGAATTGAAAGAATTTGATAAAGTGGTGAACATGTTCATCGAGCGATTCCTCTTCAATGCTGAGGCACTTCCCACCCTCAGTCATCTCTGTGGCCTCAAACAGAGAGAAAACGAAAAGGCAAGAGATTTCATTCACCGCTGGAGGTCAGCTTGCAACAAAATGAGAGACCCCATATCAGAGGGGCATGCTCTATCCTTAATTCTAAGTAACTTCTGACAGCCTCTGAGAGGCCTCATCTCTACTGCACCATCAAGGACATTCATTGAACTGACAGAGCGAGCCGAATGGCTCGAGTTGAGCATGGAAAATGGTTTCTACGAAGGCTTCACTTTCACCAAGAACAACGGCCAGAATGAGCAGAAGAAGACTCACTTCACTCATTCTATCAGAAATAATAATTGGAACCACTGTAAGGGGCAGAACAAAGATTTCTGTTATGGGGCAGGAAGTTCCAACAAGAACGATCAGAAAGGCAAGTCAGTGCCTCAATACAATAAGCCACTTCAATTAGAACAGGGACCGAAGCCCCGAGAAAAAGTAAAGCATGAAGGGTGGAGTTATGACAGGAAATTCACTCCACTAGACCAATCCCTCGAGACTGTGCTCGAGTATATGTTGACCAAGGAGATGGTCAAACTGCCTAGGCTGGTCGATCCCCCTGTTCCCATGGGAAAATTCAAAGATCAGTTCTGTAAATTTCACAGAACAGTGGGACATAATACTGAGAACTGCTTCATTCTCAAGAATATTGTTCAGGATCTCATCGATAAGAATCTTCTAGTAGAGGGTGTCGAAGATGAAAATATGGATATTCTGAAGAAACCCTTTCCCCATCATTCTACAGCGGTCATTTCTAAACAGCCTTTTCAGCCACAGGAGCATATCAGGCCATGCTCTAAAAATGATATACAAGTCCAACATCAGGTCCTTGTTGAAATTCCACTAGAGGGGGGGTGAATAGTGAAATACGATAAAGATCGATAAAATAAAATAATCAGGCAATAAGGCACAACACATAAAACACAGAATTTATACTGGTTCGGTCAGTATCCAGACCTACATCCAGTCCCCAAGCAAACCAGTTGAACTTTCCACTATAACATCCGAGTCACCGGATAAATAGTACAACACCCTCTTCCTCAGAGGTCTTCTTCTCTCAACAGAGAAGGGGCACACCCTCTTCCACAGAGGTCTTCTTCTCTCAACAGAGAAGGACAACACCCTCTTTCACAGAGGTCTTCTTCTCTCAACAGAGAAGGGCAACACCCTCTTTCACAAAGGTCTACTTCTTTCAACAAAGAAGGAATATAGTGAATAACAGAGTTACAATACTTCCTATAGAACCTTCAGAATGATATGAATGCACGAATGAAGGATTCTCAGAATGTTCTGTTTGTCACTCAGAGGATGCTCTTTGTCATAGAGCTGGACTTGACTTTTTCTCTTTTCTTTCTTTTTTTTTTCTATTTCTTTTTCAAGGCTCTCTTTTCAAATATCGAATAGGAATTTTTCTCATTGTAAGCTCACACGTCTATTCCATTCCATTGTCTGAATAGTTTATTTGAGTGTCTTTATATAGCTTTTAAAAAGTAGTCATTACATTTTGGAATTGTAACTTTTTGAAATATGAAATGTTATGTCATTTCAAAAATATCATTTAGAGAAATTCGAGAATGCCTTTTTCCATAAAAGTAAAATAGAGGGTACACTAGTCGTTGTAATATTTTAGGTAATACATATTTTATGTAAAAAGTCTATTTCTTACAATAGTACATTGAACGTTGGGTTGTAGTTTTGTCTTTATTCTAATTAATGATTTGAGGTACATTAGTACTTCTTTGCTTTAAATGAGTGTAAGTACAATGAGTGCTTTGAGATATTTATTTATACATAGTCATGTCAAGTGTTTTCTTTATGTTGTGTTTTTCAAAGTCTCCAGAGAGAATGAGGACCAAAAGAAGGTCGACATTCTTTGAGAAGGATATTAACAAGGATTTGTTACAGGAGGTATTTAATGCTTTGTAAAGAGAATGATGACTTCAAGTAAGTCGACATTTTATGGTTTTGCAAAAAGGTAACTAGAGTCCTTTCAAAAACATATTTTATTTATTTTTCTTTTGTGTAGCCGATTTATGTTTTTGTCTTCTTCTTATATTAGAAATATTTCTTTAAAGAAGGTAACTAGAGTCTTTTCAAAAACATATTATATTTGTTTTCTCCATGTAGCCGATTTTATGTTTTTGTCTTTTTCCTACATTCCTTTTTTCATGTTGTCTTGTATATAGTGTAAGGTATAATTATTACATGACAAAATATCTTTTTCATAAAAGGTTGTAAGAAGGTACAATTATTGGTTTTCAAAAAGGAGCTTTTTGGAACTATCGTATACTTTTATGATATAGTGTTTATGAATGAGAATGTAATATGCAATATGCAAGTTCCTGAAGGTTCTGTTACATATGACTCTAAAGAAGAAAGAAGTCTTCATCTTGAGGTAGCCGATCTCTTCATTTGAACTTTAGGAATGCATGGCTCATCAAGCTTTTTCTTCAAGGAGTATGATTGCACCATATTTGTACTTGAACAGGAAGTCTCCATCCTTATTGGGTGAGATATCCTTGCATCAAATATTCGTTAGATTTATGGCAAAACATATTCAGTCATAATATAACATTTTTCAAGAGGACATATTATCATATCATATAAAATCAAATGAGACAGTGTATCATATTATGTGACATCAAAACAGAGTTTCTCAACATTGTCCCCCTTTTTGATGATGACAAAATATGCTCCCCCTGTCAAAAGGACATTATGCATAGAAATAATAGTATGATAAAATATTTGAAAAAAAGGTTTAAAGAGAGTATTTCTTCAATAATGGAGACAGGTTTTCTCCCCCTTTGTCATGGACAAAAAGGAAGGGATTATTACAGACCAAATATTACAGTCTAAAAGTAATTAAAAGTTATTACAGACAAAAAAAAATGAGTTTATCTCGAAGGTGGAGGAGGTGAATGTGTTCGGTCGGCACGATTCCGCTTGCGAGTCTGCTGCAACAGGGCTTGATTACGAAGGATACGATCCTGAGAGTGCTCGATATCCATCATAGCATAAAAGTAATTGAAGAAGGATGTTGGATCTGCTTCATCAGAGCCGGGCATGTGCAGGGACCATAGATTGAAGGTGGTATCATCGAGGACCTGAGATGGACGGAGGATGACTTTGTTGTGAAGTGGTACTTTGAAGTATTTGAGAATGGGAGTTATGAAACACCCAAAAAGAAGAGGCTCGAATTTTTGATAACGAATAAAAAGAGCGAAAAGAATGGATGACCAGTTTATCGGAAGAGAAGAAAAAATTGCGTAGATAAGAAGAGAGATTTTTCGAGGAACTAATCCCTGGCGGGGAAGCTTGGGATAGATGTTGTGGAGAAGAATCTGGGCAAGTAGTTGAGCATGAGGTTGGAGTTTTCTCATGTTCCATGGAAGTTGGTAGCAGTTGGTGCAGAGAAGTATTTTTCGAAGTACCGATCGTTCGATTGGTACTATGGTGTTAAGGTCGGTACCGGTGGAAGGTAGGTTTAGAATTCTACCTAGGTCGGAAGCATCGAAAATCATCAGTTTTCCTCGGACTTTGCTGGTGATTGTGGTTTGTTCATGATCAGTAGAGAAGTTGGTATAAAACAGTCGAACTAGTTCGGGATAATAGGCAGCTGGGGATGAAGATCCTAGTAGAGGTTTGAGTTCAGGGAGATAGGTGTCTAAGTCAAAGGGCATGAAGTCGTCAAAGTTAACCAATTTACCTTCATGAATGGGGCGAGAGCATAGTAAGTTGTAATTGTGAAACAAGTCTGGATACCTTAGATCTGTTGCGGTAATCACATTGTTAGAGGAGGAAGAGGCCATTGCAAGAGTTTGTAAGGAAAAAGGAGGACTAAGAAGGGCGAGTTTGAAGTGGGTAATAGTTTGTAGGATGATAGATAGATACAAGTGGAATTGGTGTGTGATGAACCAATCCATTAAATAGAGGAAATGAAAATAATTTTGATAGGTTTTGAATGACATTGGAAGTGAGTGATTTTTAGATTTTAGTCAAATAAGGAAATCCGTGAGGAGTAAGTTAAGAGACTCGTGAATGACAAATCAAATCAATGTTTGAGGATAGTGTATTATATTAGGTTGAGAAGGACATAGTATTGAAATATATAGTATATATATATAGATTTTACTATGGGTGAGTTTATCGACGAGTGAGAGAAGTCATTAATAGAGTATGGGGTGTCATGTTGAAGTAAAAAGAGTGAATGATTTTTGAAAATAATGGCCTAATAAAACAAGCAACTTTTTACTTTATTTGGAGGTATTCTAAATTCGTGAATGGAGAGTTTAGAATAGGACAACCCATGGGGTATGAGTGAGAGGCAATAATAGTTTTCATTTATATATATGGATAAGCGTGAAAGGAGAGTGAAAGATATAAAAAGATGATACGGATATGTAGAGAAGAGAGAAAGGTTATAAAGGACAACATTTACTTGATTTAGATATGACATAGAGTAGAATTAGAATAAATAAAGTTTTGCTTGGATACAAGATTTTAATGATTCTCGATTTTAGAGAGATATACAATGTAAGAGAGAGGCATGGTCATGGATGGAAAGAAATGTCATGATTGCTTATTTAATATAGAAATATTTTTTATGGAAATAGGTCATAGGGTGATCATGTGATGTGTTTTCATATTTGTAATTTTTATGAGTATACGTAGATATGAGAAGGACACACTTTGACTTTGACTAGTGGTAAGAGAGATGATGAGACAAAAAAGGAGAAAGAGTCAAAAGTATATAAGAATTGATAAATGATAGATTAAAAAATAAGAATAGACATGGAGGAGTCGGATTCAAAAATCTAAAATATATAATAATAAAAAAATGTATTCGAGAGATGAAATGAGGAGACAAAGAAATATTTATGAGTGAAGAGTAATAATTGCTTATATAAGAATCATTTTTGTGGATATGCGTGGAAGGAGTGTGAGTTGTCATAGAGAGAAGTGAGATGACATATATGGATTTTTGTGTAGGATAAAGAAGTAATAAAAAAAACATGATTGATGAAAGACATAAAGTTATGATTGATATGAATTATTGTTTATTTGATAAACATATTCTTAAAGAAACTCGATTTGAGGAAGTTCATAGTTATTAGAGAATAAGGTTAAGTTTTAAACTAGTGAAGGAGTCACAAACAAGAATTGACAAGAATGGAGGCTCAATTTGTATGAGAGAGAGAGAAAGTACTAAAGGTACTAATGAGAATAAAAAATATGAAGTACAAGTGTTTTTATGATACTTTTTGTAAAAGATGTAAAGCATGAAGAGATGATAATAGATAGTTCGTCAGGCTATGATATAACAGATGATATAGTAAAGTTTTACGTGAGATATAATAGAGTGTACGTAATCTATGATATATCAAATGATATAGTAAAAAAATTTACGTGAGAATATAGCAACTAGATCTTTTAGAAAAAGGTAAAAGAACAAAAAAAATAGTCATTCGATTTTAACTAATGAAAAGTATGAGTTCTCATAAACTAAGTAGAAAGGTGAAACAATTTATCGTAAGAAAAGTTTTCACAAAAGGACAAAAATAATAAAGGAGTTATGAGATGAGTGATGTGAACATTGTTATGATAGCTTTTAATATAATTAGTTTTTATGGATATGAGAGAAAGGAGATAGGACAAGGAGTCATAATGGATGTGTACTTGAAAGATGACAAGTTGAAAGACATAAAGAATGTGTCTTATAAGAATATAAAGTGCACGTGAATATGGAAACTTAGTTTGACTAACAAAAATCGATAAGAAGGAAAGCTATTTAAAATAAGATTTTAACAAAACTTATAAGAAGTATTATAATAAGTGTGATTAATTTATAAGTCACTTAGTTTGCATATTCCTAGTTCTCTTCTAATTCGTGTGAAGTCTTCATGTTTTAATGGTTTAGTGAATATGTCTGCTAACTGTTGATTAGTGGGTATGAATTCTAGTTTAATTATGTTGTTTAAGACTTGTTCTCTTAAGAAGTGGTGTCTTATTTGAATGTGCTTAGTTCGTGAGTGTAAAATAGGATTCTTAGATAAGTTTATAGCACTCGTATTATCACAGAAAATAGTTGTATTTTCAAAATTTAAACCAAAATCTTTTAAAGTTTGTTTCATCCAGATGACTTGTGTACAGGCTAGGCTAGCAGCAATGTATTCGGCTTCAGTAGTTGATAAGGATACACAGTTTTGTTTCTTACTGAACCATGATACTAGTGAGTGCCCTAGCATATGACATGTTCCACTTGTGCTTTTTCTGTCAGATTTACTTCCAGCAAAGTCAGCATTGCTGTATGAGATTAGATCAAATGTAGAGGATTTTGAATAGAATAATCCAAAATCAACTGTCTTTTAAATATCTCATTATTCTTTTTACAGCTTTAAGATGTGATTCTTTTGGATTTGACTGAAATCTAGCACACAAGCAAACACTGAACATAATATCTGGACGGCTAGCAGTTAAATAAAGAAGTGATCCTATCATACCTCGGTATACCTTTGTATCAACAGACTTACCATCTTCATCTTTGTCCAAAACAGTAGTAGTGCTCATAGGAGTAGATTTTGAAGCAGTTGAGTTCATGTTGAACCTCTTTAGAAGTTCACGAGCATACTTAGATTGATTGATGAAAACTCCATCCTTGGTTTGCTTAATATGCAGTCCAAGAAAGTAGGTGAGTTCTCCTATCATACTCATTTCAAATTCTTTCTGCATGGACTTAGAAAATTCTTCACAAAGAGTGCTGTTAGAAGATCCAAAGATGATGTCGTTGACATATATTTGAACAATTAGGGTATGATTATTCACTACTTTAACAAATAATGTAGAATCTGCTTTGCCAACAGAAAAACCAGTTTTTAAAAGAAAGGTTTTAAGTCTATCATACCAAGCACGAGGTGCTTGTTTTAAACCATACAAAGCACGTTTGAGTTTGAAAACATGATCTGGGTATTGTTCATTTTCAAATCCTGAAGGTTGTTTTACATACACTTCTTCATTTATAAAACCATTTAAGAAAGCACTTTTAACATCCATTTGATATAATTTGAAATCCATATAGCTTGCATATGCTAGAAACATTCTAATAGATTCAAGTCTAGCAACAGGAGCAAATGTTTCATCAAAATCAATACCTTCCTCCTGGTTGTATCCTTGAGCTACTAGTCTGGCCTTGTTTCTTATAACATTACCTATTTCGTCTAGCTTGTTTCTGAAGATCCATCTTGTCCCAATGATTGGATGATCCTTTGGTCTAGGTACAAGATCCCAAACTTCATTTCTTTGGAATTGATTCAGTTCTTCAGTCATGGCTAGCATCCAGAACTCATCAATGATGGCTTCATCAATCTTCTTTGGTTCAAGTTGAGAAATGAATGTCATATTTGCAATTCGTTCTAACTGAGCTCTAGTCTGAACCCCCTTTGTCAGTTCTCCCAAAATCTGCTTTTGAGGATGATCTTTGATATCGACAAATGTTCTTTGATGATCATCTTCATTAGACTTAGCTCTGTTATCTAGAAATAAATCTGTACTTTCAACATCATCATCATTAGTTTGCTCATGAACAGATTGATCAATAGATTCACAAAAACTAACATGCATAGATTCTTCAATAGTATTATGACTCTTATTGAAAACTCTGTATGCTTTACTATGACTCGAATATCCTAAGAATATGCCTTCAACAGATTTAGCATCAAACTTATCCAGGCTATCTTTTGTGTTTAGGATAAAGCATTTACATCCAAAGACTTTGAAATAGTCTATTCTTGGAGTTCTGTCATAGAATAGTTCATAGGGAGTTTTATTTAATAAGGGTCTAATGAGAACTCTATTTGTTATGTAGCATGCAGTATTAACAGCTTCTGCCCAAAAAGATTTAGCAAGATTATTGTGTTGGAGTATAGTCTTGGCAGATTCCTGAAGGGTTCTATTTTTTCTTTCTACTACACCATTTTGAGGTGCAGCTCTAGGAAAGGCAAAGTTATTAGAAATACCATGCAAGTTACAAAAAGTTCATTTTCAAATTCTCCTCCATGGTCACTACGGATTTTAACAATAGAACAAGATTTTTTGTTTTGTAATTTTTTACATAAGATTTCAAATTGACAAAACGTGTCACTTTTGTTTTTCAAAAATATTACCCAAGTAAATCTTGAGTAGTCATCTACAATAACGAAAACGTATTTATTGTGATTATGACTAGCTACTCTAGAAGGACCAAAAAGATCCAGGTGGAGAAGCTCTAAAGGTCTTTTACTTGAAATGATATTTTTTGATTTGAAAGATGATTTTGATAATTTTCCTAATTGACATGCATCACAAAAGAAATCCTTTTTAAAAGAAATTTTGGGTAACCCACGTACTAACTTATTTTTAGCTAATTTAGACATGTAATTAGAATTTACATGACCCATTCTCAAGTGCCATAAATGTTGAGAGTCATTATTAGCTATAAGACAATGTTCTGTGATGTTTTCTAGGTATAGTTCATATATATTATTCTTTCTTATACCTTTTAAGATGATGTTTTCATTGGTGTCTGCTATGAGGCATGCATCATGATTAAAGCTAACATTATAACCTGTGTCACACATTTGACTGATACTTAGTAGGTTATGTTTTAAGCCTTTAACAAGAAGAACGTCTTTGATAAGAGGTTTATCTATGTTACCAATATTACCAATACCAATTATCAAACCTTTGTTGTTATCTTCAAAGGTGACGGTTCCTCCTTCTTTATGATGAAGAACAGCAAAAAGGTCTGGATGTCCTATCATGTGCTTTGAACATCCACTATCTAGTATCCATCTGTTCTTCTTCTTTGGAGCCTGCAAAGCATTAAGTAAATCTCTTTTTTGGTACCCAATCGGGTCCTTTTTTGTTAGACTTTGGAACCCATATCCATTTGGATTTGGGTTTGTTTATATCTTTAGAGGAGTTAAAAAGATTATCATTATAATACTCCTTATTAGGTTCAGATGAACTTTTCACAAACGTGGTCTTTTGATTCATACAAGATGACTTTTTGAAATGAGAGTAGCCAATACCATTCTTGTGAAAAGAGACTTTCTGAGAGGATAAGAGTTTATCCAAGTTCTCTTTACCTTTAGTAAACTTGAAAACCGTTTTCATGAGGTTCTCAGTTTTACTTTTTAGCTCTGAAATTTCTACTTGCAGATTTTTAGTTTTGGAGCTAGTAGAAGAAATTTCAGACATAAGCATAAGATTTTCCTTTTTCAATTCAGAATTTTTACTGCTGAGTTTTTCATTCTCTTGGGAAAGCTTTAGATTTTCAGATTTTAAATCTTTATTTTTGAAACTCAATTTTCTAGATTCTTCAAATAGTTCTTGAAAAGCATCTGGAAGTTCTTCAAAGGAAAAATCAGAGATTTCACTTACCGAACTTTCGTTTGCCATGAAGCACATATTTGCAGTTTCGGCTTCATCATCACTCGACTCTTCACTAGTGGATGGTTCTGAATCATCCCATTGAGCATGCAGAACCTTTTTCTTGAAGAACCTCTTCTTTGGTTCCTCAGTCTTGGACTTTCTTTTGAGAAGGGGACAGTCACGTCTTAAGTGGCCTGGCTTATTACACTGAAAGCACATGGGATCTTCTTTAGGATCTTTTCTTTCCTTGTGCTTGTTTGGAAGCCGATTCCTTCTCATGAAGCGCTGAAATTTTCTGGTGAGTAGCGCAATTTCTGATTCTTTATCTGAGTCTTCATTCTCAGATAGGGCTGGGAAAGCTAGAGTTTTCTTTACTGGTTGCTCTTCTTCCCTTCTTTCTTTCATGTGGACTTCATAGGCCATAAGATTGCCTATTAAGTCATCCAAAGTAAGCTTAGATAAATCTTGAGCTTCTTCAATAGTTGTAGTCTTTTTCTCCCAATCAGTTGTGAGAGATCTCAAGATTTTCTTCACCTTTTCAGTCTGGGAATATGTTACACCCAGAGATTTTAGATCGTTGGTGATGTTGGTAAATATGGTAAACATCTCTGTGATGGGTTCATCTTTGTTCATTTTGAACAACTCATATTTTCTAACAAGAGATAAAATTTTGGCTTCTTTCACTTTGTTTGTTCCTTCATGAATAACTTCCAAAGAATGCCAAATATCATATGCAGATTCACATATAGATATTCTATTGAATTCGTTTTGATCAATGGCACAATATAAGGCATTCATAGCCTTTTCATTTAGGTTTGCCATTTTCTTTTCTTCATCAGACCATAAGCTATAGTCTGCGGATGGAGATGTGTATGGATGCTCAACAATTTTCCATACGGCAAAATCTATGGATTTGAGAAATATAGTCATTCTGCACTTCCAGTATCCATAGTTGGAGTCATTGAAGAAGGGTGGACGAGATGCGTGTTGACCTTTAATATCACGAGCAAAGGAGGTAGATGCCATTTGTGCTGGAAGACTTGTTACGTCGAAACCAGCAAACCTGCTCTGATACCAAATGAAATTCCACTAGAGGGGGGGTGAATAGTGAAATACGATAAAGATCGATAAAATAAAATAATCAGGCAATAAGGCACAACACATAAAACATAGAATTTATACTGGTTCGGTCAGTATCCAGACCTACATCCAGTCCCCAAGCAAACCACTTGAGCTTTCCACTATAACATCCGAGTCACCAGATAAATAGTACAACACCCTCTTCCTCAGAGGTCTTCTTCTCTCAACAGAGAAGGGGCACACCCTCTTCCATAGAGGTCTTCTTCTCTCAACAGAGAAGGACAACACCCTCTTTCACAGAGGTCTTTTTCTCTCAACAGAGAAGGGCAACACCCTCTTTCACAGAGGTCTACTTCTTTCAACAAAGAAGGAATACAGTGAATAACATAGTTACAATACTTCCTATAGAACCTTCAGAATGATATGAATGCACGAATGAAGGATTCTCAGAATGTTCTGTTTGTCACTCAGAGGATGCTCTTTGTCACAGAGCTGGACTTGACTTTTTCTCTTTTCTTTCTTTTCTTTTTCTCTTTCTTTTTCAAGGCTCTCTTTTCAAATATCGAATAGGAATTTTTCTCGTTGTAAGCTCACACGTCTATTCCATTCCATTGTCTGAATAGTTTATTTGAGTGTGTTTATATAGCTTTTAAAAAGTAGTCGTTACATTTTGGAATTGTAACTTTTTGAAATATGAAATGTTATGTCATTTCAAAAATATCTTTCAGAGAAATTCGAGAATGCCTTTTTCCATAAAAGTAAAATAGAGGGTACACTAGTCATTGTAATATTTTAGGTAATACATATTTTATGTAAAAAGTCTATTTCTTACAATAGTACATTGAACGTTGGGTTGTAGTTTTGTCTTTATTCTAATTAATGATTTGAGGTACATTAGTACTTCTTTGCTTTAAATGAGTGTAAGTACAATGAGTGCTTTGAGATATTTATTTGTACATAGTCATGTCAAGTGTTTTCTTTATGTTGTGTTTTTCAAAGTCTCCAGAGAGAATGAGGACCAAAAGAAGGTCGACATTCTTTGAGAAGGATATTAACAAGGATTTGTTACAGGAGGTATTTAATGCTTTGTAAAGAGAATGATGACTTCAAGTAAGTCAACATTTTATGGTTTTGCAAAAAGGTAACTAGAGTCCTTTCAAAAACATATTTTATTTGTTTTTCTTTTGTGTAGCCGATTTATGTTTTTGTCTTCTTCTTATATTAGAAATATTTCTTTAAAGAAGGTAACTAGAGTCTTTTCAAAAACATATTATATTTGTTTTCTCCATGTAGCCGATTTTATGTTTTTGTCTTTTTCCTACATTTCTTTTTTCATGTTGTCTTGTATATAGTTTAAGGTACAATTATTACATGACAAAATATCTTTTTCATAAAAGGTTGTAAGAATGTACAATTATTGGTTTTCAAAAAGGAGCTTTTTGAAACTATCGTATACTTTTATGATATAGTGTTTATGAATGAGTATGTAATATGCAATATGCAAGTTCCTGAAGGTTCTGTTACATATGACTCTAAAGAAGAAAGAAGTCTTCATCTTGAGGTAGCCGATCTCTTCATTTGAACTTTAGGAATGCATGGCTCATCAAGCTTTTTCTTCAAGGAGTATGATTGCACCATATATGTACTTGAACAGGAAGTCTCCATCCTTATTGGGTGAGATATCCTTGCATCAAATATTCGTTAGATTTATGGCAAAACATATTCAGTCATAATATAACATTTTTCAAGAGGACATATTATCATATCATATAAAATCAAATGAGACAGTGTATCATATTATGTGACATCAAAACAGAGTTTCTCAACACTTGTGCTGCAGCAGGCTCAGTCCAAAGCTTAGAAGATGGACCTCATTGCAGCCTTTGGAAAAATGAAAGTATCTGACAAATCCGCTGGGGTATCTCCTGAGGTGGCTAAAAGAATGCCATGGCTCCCCAAACACTTTATTAAGCCCGCCCCGATGAAAAATGAGACATCCACACCACAGCCGATAACTGCATTATCCAATGTCTCAATTTTGGACTTAGCTCAAGCCTCCACCAAACACCAGCAGGTGTTGAATGATCTGTTGCGGAAAATCAAAGTGAAACCGAGCATAACTCCTGAAGACATGGCCCAGATAGTCAATCAGGCCATGACAAATGCTCCAATTACTTTCTCAGATGAAGACCTTTCCAAGCCGCATGTATTTCACAACAACACTTTGTATGTTGTGATTCGAACCAGAGGAATGACTGTTCCTCATATGCTGATAGATGGAGGCAGCAGCCTCAATATATGCCCAGAAATGACAGCCAAAGCTTTGGGCATCAAAGAAGAGAAATATATCCCGGATCCGATCACTATCTACGGGTTTGATAATCATGGCCAGACAGCTAAAGGGAAAATTTTCTTAGAAATTTTCATTGACTACTCGGTCCACTCTGTCCTCTTTCATGTGGTCAATGTACCCCCAACGTATAATCTGTTGTTGGGACGACCGTGGATTCACAACACGAACGCGGTGCCGTCTACTCTGCATCAGTGTGTCAAGTGGTCAAAAGGTGGAATGATCACAACAGTCTTGGGCGAGGATCCGGAGAAGAGGCTTGCACAACCCATGGTTCCTAGGCCCACTTTCACTACTGATATCCCTAGCATTAGGGGCATTGATGAGGTCAGCTTTGAAGAAAATTCGGGAATACTGCAGACGACTGAACAATCAGCACATACAGTGGCCATGACTCGATGGAGAGGCCCACAGTTTTTCAAGATTGGAGGACGAATTGACTATAGTACATTCAAAGATCATCCACTGTTCTCCCAATTTATGAAGGCCAAAAAGGGATTTGATCTGTTAGTAAAGCATGGTTATCAGCCTTTTCAAGGCCTGGGAAAAAATGGGAATGGTCGTCTCGAGCCAGTAATTCCTCAGCACTATCCTCAGAGGGCCAGATTGGGCTTTAGTGGCAGAAGATCTCAGAAGGGCACTATCTTTATCAAAGGAACCCACTAAGGGCATCTGCTTGTCTTTCATTTCTATTCTTTTGTTTTCACATTTAGGATGATATCCCGTTTCATTTCAATCATTGTCCTCAATTCAATCTTTCAATAAAGTTGCAAATTTCCTTTGTCTATCTGGATGCCATTTGTCTCTTTACTTCTCGTTATCAAATCTTTGAAAATTTGCTATTATTTTGCTCTTTTATCTCTTAAATTATTTTCTTAACAAAAGTAATTTGTTTTATGATAGGCGATTTTGCTGAATCGATTTATTCTCTAATTTTCAGAATGTCTTCCCGATCTATCAAGAAGCTCGTTCTTAATCCAGAGGGCTTTTCAAAGCCAACAGTGATTCATCAGGTTAAAATAAAAGCAGAATGTAGTCAGATTACAAAGCAGTCAGAAAAACTTGCAAAATTTGATTCAGCTCCTCAAGAATTACCAGAATTTGCAGCAATTCAGAAACAAGATGAGCCATCATCCTTAGTTCAGGATCCGACTGAAGATATCAATATTGGATCAGAAGACGATCCTAAAATTCTCAAGATTGGCAGCAGTTTGAGCCCGGAAGAGAAAGAAAGGCTCACCCGTTTTCTCAAGCAACATGAAGAAGTGTTCGCGTGGACGTATGAGGACATGCCAGGTCTAGATACCAAATTGGTTGAGCATCGTCTCATCCTAAAACCAAATGTCAAGCCGGTTAAGCAGAAACTGAGAAAGATGGATCCTCGAGTGGAACAACAAGTTAAGGAAGGTCTAGAAGACCTACTCAAAGCAGGGTTCATTCGAACCATTGACTATCCAGATTGGCTAGCAAATATTGTTGATGTTCCCAAGAAAAATGGTAAGGTTCGAATTTGCATCGACTTCAGAGATCTCAATAAAGCGACTCCTAAGGATGATTATCCACTTCCTAATATTGATCTTTTGATTGATAGCACAGCAGGTCACGCTATGTTCTCTTTTATGGATGGATATTCCGGATATAATCAGATCAAGTTGGTCGCTCGTGATCAGTCCAAGACATCTTTCACTACTCCTTGGGGCACTTTTTGCTATACAGTCATGCCATTTGGGCTTAATAATGCTGGAGCCACTTATCAGCGTGCTATGACCGTCATTTTCCATGATCAGATGCACAAAATCATGGATGCCTATGTCGATGATATTCTGGTAAAGTCCAAAGAAGAGGAAGATCACATTAAAGCTCTCAATCAAGTTTTCAAGCGGCTCATTCTTTACAAGCTAAGACTCAATCCACAAAAATGTGTTTTTGGAGTCGAATCTGGCAAATTGTTAGGCTTTCTAGTCAGCAAGAAGGGGATAGAAGTTGATCCTGCTAAGGCCAAAGCTATCATTGACATGTCTCCCCCGACTAATTTGAAAGAATTGCGTAGCCTTCAGGGATGCATGCAATCAATTCGGCGATTCATATCCAATTTGGCCATGAGATGTGAGCCTTTCAATCATTTGCTCAGGAAAGGGGTGAAATTTGAATGGGGACCAGAGTGTCAGCAATCGTTCGAATGCATCAAGAAATATTTGCTCAATCCTCCTGTTTTAAAGCCGCCAGAATTGGAGAAACCCCTACTACTATACATTTCAGTTAATCAAGTTGCTTGTAGCGGATTCTTGGCGCAATACGAAGAAGGCAGTCTGATAGAGCATGCCATTTACTATGTGAGCAAAACCTTCATTGATTATGAGAAGAAATACTCTCAGATAGAGAAGACATATCTAGCTCTGGTTTGGATGTGTCAGAAATTGAGACACTATCTGTTGGCATCTGAAGTCAAGATCCTATCCAAATTAAATCCTCTCAAGTACATTCTAGAGCAACCCTTCCTCAGTGGACGGATTGCCAAATGGCAGGTTCTATTGATGCAATACGATTTGGAATATGTCTCTCAGCAATCTATCAAGGGCCAAGCAATTGCAGATCAATTAGCAGATTTTCCTCTAGCAGAGGATGTTAAAGTCGAGGATGATTTCCCCGATGAGCGGATCTGCAATATTCAACAATCCCCAATTTGGAATTTATTTTTTGACGGTTCCAAGAATATGGCAGGCATAGGAATCGGGATTCTGTTGATCACACCTAAGAAGGAGATGATCCCCTTTTCTCTCAAATTAGATTTTCAGTGCACTCATAATATGGCCGAGTATAAAGCTTTGATACAAGGTCTGAAAATTCTACAAGACTTCAATGTCAAAAGAGTGCATGCTTATGGCGACTCTTTGCTCGTCGTCAATCAAGTCTTAGCTGAATGGCAAGTGAAGGATCAGAAGTTACTTCCTTATCAGAAGATCGTCTCAGCTCTTGTTAGCAATTTCGAAGAATTCCAACTTTTCCATGTCAAGAGAGACTTCAATCAAATTGCAGACAGTTTAGCCAATCTGGGATCCATCATGTCTTTCAAGAATGAAGAATCTTGTCGCTCCTTTGAAATTGGCAGACTTGATCAACCTGCTTTCGTCCCAGTAGAGCAGATAAACCAGGCTGAGCAAAAGAAGAAGCCCTGGTATCATGACATCAAGAATTTCATTGAAACTGGCGAATTTCCTCCAGAACTCTCAAAGAAAGAGCGGCGAGCAATTCAGCGCATTTCTGCTCGATATTTTATTCTTGCTGACGTCCTTTATCGTCGTGGATTCAGCTCTGAATATTCCAGATGTTTGGACGAAGAAGAAGCCAAAGAAGTTGTGCAAGAAGCACATGAAGGTATCTGCGGTGGTCATGTTGGCTACCAAACTCTTGTCAAACAAATCATCCGAGCAGGCTATTACTGGAGAACTATGCAACAAGATTGTTATCATTTTGTCAAGAAGTGCGTTCAATGCCAGATGCATGCACCTTCCATTCATGCGCCAGCGACATATTTGCAATCTGTCGTCTCGCCATGGCCATTTTCTATGTGGGCTTTTGATGTTGTTGGCCCCATTACTCCTTCTGCTTCAAATGACCATAAATATTTTCTTGCTGCAACAGAATATTTTACTAAATGGGTAGAAGCAGTCACTCTACGCACAGTAGAAGGTCGACATGTGGTCTCATTCATCCATAAGAATATCCTATGTCGTTTCGGCATACCACATGATATTGTGTCAGATAATGGCAGTCATTTCAAGAATGAGAGAATGAGGACTTTCTGATTGAAGTTCAAAATTCATCATCATTTCTCCGCTCCTTATTATCCTCAAGGAAATGGCCAAGCAGAGGCCACCAACAAGATTTTGATTCGAATCCTGGAGCGAACTTTGGAAACAGGCTGTGACTGGCATGAGAAGATTCATGATGCATTGTGGGCATATCGAACCACCATTCGAACTCCAACTAATGCTACTCCGTCAGAACTTGTCTACGGAACCGAAGTAGTATTGCCTCTACATGTTCAGAAACATGCTCTAAAATTTGCATCACTTCTCGAATTACCTCTTGATCAGTATCAGCAACAGCGGCTAGTACAACTTGATTTGCTAGATGAAAGAAGACTCAGAGCAGCAGAGTACGCTCAATCATATCGTCAGAGGATAGCCAGACAATATGCAAAATCAGTCATTGAAAGAAAATTTTGAGTCAATGATCTAGTGCTCAGATCAACGGCTTATCTCAAGCACCGCCCAGGTGGAAAGTGGTCACCAAATTGGGAAGGTCCCTATGTTGTCAAAGAGGCACTACCTCGTAATTCATATCGACTCATCAATGCCGACGGAGTGGAATTACCAGATCCCATCAATGCTCGGCATTTGAAAAAATTTTATACTTAAACCATGTCTTATTTTTTGTAATTTCTCCAAATTTTGTTCAATAATGGTTAAATTCTCCTTTCCCAGTTATACTGGGGTATTTTTAAAATTTTGTTTTTATCTACAAATATCATGTATGCAGGCAGGATAAACAAATCTCTCATTTTGCACGCATGTGCATTCATTTATATCATTTTCATATTTGCATACATCTGCATTCATTGGCATGCATTTGCATCAAGTTCGCTACCCATTCAGGATAATGGATAATCCTGAGACCCCGACAATCATTCTCGTTACAATTCCCAAATATTTTAATAGCATAGGTCTCTTTCAAAAATTCAAATTTTAATTTAAAAACAAGGTAGGTTTTCAAAATCCAGCGCTCGAACTGGTACATTTTCAAAATCCAGTGCTCGAACTGGTGTGTTTTTAAAAATCCAGTGCTCAAACTGGTACATTTTGAAAATCCAATGTCTATGTTGACATATTTTCAAAACCCGGTATTCATGTTGGTGTTCTTTCAAAGTTGAGCACTCGTGGTTAGTGTCTCCCTGGTTGGTCGTATCACTCAACCTCTCGGGTTCAGTCTTTGTGTTGATCATTCATCAAAGTTCAAAATCCAATTTCCAATTTCGGCCTTTAAGCCATCCAATTACCAATCTCGGCCCTCAGGCCACCCAATTTCCAAGATTCCAATTTTGACCTTCAGGTCAATCAATTTCCAAATTTCCAATTTTGATCTTCGGGTCAATCAATTTCCCAATTTCCAATTTTCAAATTCCAAATTTCTAATTTCGACCTTTGAGTCAACCAATTTCAATTTCAACCTTTGGGTCAATCAATTCCAATTTCGACCTTCGGGTCAATCAATTTTCAATTTCCAAATTCCAAATTCCAAATTCCAAATTCCAAATTTCCAATTTCAAATTTTCCAAATTCCAATTTCGACCTTTTGGTCACTCAATACCAATTTCAATCATTTTCTCTTGCGAGAGACCCTTTTTATAGGGAGAGTTCAAGGGAGCTCGTTCTTTTCGCATGCTATCCTTTGTTCACCTAACCCCTTTTCAGGGAGAGTTTGAAGGGACTCGTGTCTTTGTGAACCGTTTGCAAAATAAATTTCCAATTTCATACAAAGAACCCTTAGTTCAGGGAGAGCTTCGACGGAAGTTCGCTTTCCTTATAATCATAATTTCATACTAGGCCATTTCATCATGAAGGACCCTCTTTTCGGGGAGAGTGTGATGGACTCGCTCCTTCATGACCAATTCCCCGACCTCACCATTACCGGCCCCCTTTCCATAAGAGAAGCCTAATATTAGGAAGTTTTGACGAACGCTTGATTTCTCTTTGAAAGTTCGTTTTGCAAACACCTCCTCTTCAGGGAAGAGAGGAGTAATTCCTATTTCCAATTTCTGAATCTTCTCCTTTGGGGAAAGGAGAAGAAAATTTCTGTCATGGATGCGTTGCGTTGTGCTTCAAATACTCGCTTCCACAAAGGATTTCAAGAAAATCTTGCCAATTTGTCGTTAAATATTTGTTGATTTCAAAATTTTCTATTGCACAAAAACATTACCTCCGAATACCTTCAGTATTATTTCCGAAAAGTCAAAGCTTTCGTGAAAAAGGATTCAAAATTCAAATTCTTTCTATTGGCCAACCAAAAGGATGAAGAATAAATCCTCGATATGGCCAGCAAAAGGAAATTCAATGTTGTTGCAAAGCCATAAGTGATCGGTATTGATTGCAGTCAATGGCAAATTTTTAAAGATCATCCTTGGGAAATAAAGCAGTCGAAATATCCTGGTGTGATCATCGCAAAATTTTTCCTCTCGTAACATTCTCTCTCTTCCTTCTCTTTTCCTTTCCAACCTCTTATTTTCCTCCTTTTTGAAGGAAGAAAAGATAAAAGAACGGAAAAGAAAGAGAGAAGAGAAAAGAAAGAAGAGAAGAGAAGAGGAACTCTTTTGCGGGTCTCACTTGACCTTAATTTTGAAAATATTTGAAATAACTCGCCTCCGTTTTTTTAAAATATTTGCGGGAAAACTGGGAGACGGGATCCGCTCGTCGGTACGAGGTTCGACCGTTCCTGACGCCTTTACCAGAGGTAATCGAACCAAGGGTCGAATTAATGCCTTTTGCTTTGCTAAGAAATTATCTAAGTATTTATCCTAGGTCTAAAAATGCACAATGAATCATGCTTGTGCAAATGCAAAGATGTATGCTCTTTTTGAAAATATTTTGAAGAAATCCCAAGTGAATCCGATAAAGTGAAGAAAATGTTTTCTAACTTAGAACTTAAGATTAAAGTTCTAAGTTTTTTTTTAGAATAATCAGGAGCTTGGGAAAATAAATCTGGAATTTGGAAATTGATTTTGAAGTCTTGAAATAAAAAGAGAATGAAGGAAATTTTCAAAGTCATAAATGGACTTTGAATTTAGAAGTTTGAACTTGGATGAATATTTGGAATGGAATTGAATTCCACTTTTGAAGTTTTGATTTTAGAAGAAAATGTGGGAAATCTAAAGGAATTGAGGAATGGGATTTGTAACAGTTGGAATTTCAAGATGAAATCTGAATCCAAGTTCTGGATTCTGAATAGAGTTTTGAGTTGATTTTTGGATTTAGGATTTGAAATGGGAACTTGATCTGAAATCTGGAATGAAATGGAATTGGAATTTAAAGTAAAATTTGGATTTTGGAATTTTGAATGAAATCAGATTCAAGATTTGGAATCCAAGATGATATTTGGATCCAAAATCTGAGATCCAAGATAGGGTTGGACTCTGGATCCTAAGATAGAATTGGATCTGAAGTCTGAGATCCAAAGTAGAATTGGATTCTGGATCATAAGATGGATTTGGATCTGAAGTCTGAGATCCAATGTAGAATTGGGTTCTGGATCCTAAGAATTGGAATTTGGATCTGAATCTGAGACCCAAAGTAGGGTTGGATTCTGGATCCTAAGAATTGGAATTTGGATCCGAATCTGAGATCCAAAGTAGAGTTGGATTCTAGATCCTAAGAATTGGATTTTGGATCTGAATCCTAAATGAAATTTGGATCTGTAATTGGAGATCCAAAAATGGAATGAGGATTTGGATCCTAAATGGAATTTGGATCTGTGATGGGAGATCCAAAGTGGAATGGAGTTTATACTTGGAAATCTGGATCCAAGTTTGAGACTGGGATTTATCCTTGGATTTGGGTTTTGAGAAATCCAAATAGGACCTTTAAAGATGGATCTGGGTTTTTTAGAAACCCAAAATTTTAGATTCCAATCCAAACCTTGATTTGAAGACTTGATCAGAAGATAACTTCAAAGTTAAATTGAACTTTGAAATTGAATTTTGAATTGAGTTGGAATTTTGAAGTTTGAATATGAAATGATTCCAAAGTCAAATTTGGACTTTGAAATTGAGATAGATTTGGAATTTTTGAATATTGAAATGAGATAGAATTGGATTTGAATAAGATTTGATCTGAGAAATGAAGAGGGATAATCACTTGGAATTTTGAAAAGGAAATTTTTTAAAATATGATGCAATTCTATCCTATATGATGAATGAATTTAAATAAGTTTGAATTTGGATTTTGAAAAGCTATTTCATTCTTTAAATGAATTAAAATAAGATTGAAAATATAATACATCCTTGACTATGGTCATTGAATGTATTATATGATAGTCTATATTTAAATTCAAAAGAAGAATAAAATACATTTTTAGTGCTTTTATAGAATTTAAAATGAAATTAACTCTCAATATACCCTGACTATGGCCATTGGTATATATTTTGAGTTAGTTTTAAGTTAAATTCTAATAAAAGAAGAAAATATTTAAGGAAAATATGATGAATTTTGAAAAACGGATCCAGTGTGGATCCAGTGTTATTTCGTAAAAGATAAAAATCCTAAGTCTTATTTACATCCCGACTATGGCCGTTGATGTAAATTGTCAATTTAGGATTAATTTACCTCTTACGAAATGGTGCACTTGCCATTCATGTTTCACCATTCGTGAGATTTTGAGAATAAAAGAGGAAAATGTCATAAATCAAGTAATTCTAGAAGATATGCTCATGCATTCTAATCTAAGCTAGAAATGAAAATTTCTCATTGATCTAGCTATCACTTCATTTAATGGAATTGGAGTTACCTTAATAACACTCTTTACATATCTCCTATAAAAGTAAATTTTGGCATAAAGTAGAGAAATGCATCTGGAAAGGAAATAACATTCTATCAATGTAATTGAATATTTACATGTCTAAAGAAGATACACATAAGAGGCCTAGAGCTAAATGTATATACATGAGGGTGAGTCTATCTAAATATATATAAGAATATATGAGGACATACGTGTATATTCCTATGACTAGAGAATCTACATAATCTTTAAATATATATATGATATATATGATATTGGTGTCTAAGGGGTGGCTTGGAGTGCCTTGACTATAGTAGATATAATAGAGCAGTTGGTGAAAGTGTATACCTACAGTGCAGTGGTCCTGTTGTAGGAGATAGTATGCAGAAATTCTTTTCTTTGCAAATCATGCTTCAGCTGATATAGAAGTATTTGACATTTGCTGAAGGTGAGTGACTGATGATAGGTGAGATGTGGCAGTGATGAATGTGATGCAGGAGGTATAAGGTGTTGTGGGTTTATCCTATTGAGAACAAAGCCTGTGCAAAGGGGGCGACCCTGAAAGGGAAACCACTACACAAAGATATTCAGGTTTTACATATGACATCTTTCCAATCATAGGATTTCAAGTCATTTACTTCTATGCAAATATAGCTATATCAATTCGGTGATATGCAAAGCCAGATATACACCTAACCAGATCATGATTGTTATTAAAATATACTTCACAATATATCAAGGAGATGCAGTCAACGTGTAAACAGTACCTTGGTTATGAATGTTAGTGATGATCGGAAGCTTAATTAAACTCACATGATACCAGGTAAACAGCTGGGAACAGGGAAATGAAAACAGTCAATTGATGTGATGATGGTACTAAACCTACAGGAAAAGAAAAAAAAAATGTAAATAGTAAAACTGAACACATGATATATGCAAAAGATTAGAATCTATTAACTAAAAATACCATTTAGGTGTTTAGCTTTCCTGTTGTAACACCTAATTCACAAAATTTTCTAAAAGGGAAATATTACAGGAAGAGTTCAACATATCTGGAAAATCAAAGTGTCGCATGAGGGCTGCATGTCAAATGGAGGTTAGCAGGGCATCAATAATCTGAATTTCTGTAAAAGGAATTGATGGGTCCAAATGATACCACCAAGGGGGTCTTGATGGGATGCAACACATGAGTTAAGATAAAAAGAAAAAAAAAATTATAATGTCAGAAACAAAAATAAAGAAAGGTGGAGGATGCATGTATAAAGATAAGTGGCGTACTGGACAAGAGGCGCTATGAACATGTATAGTATTACCGAATGTAAATATAGTGAAATATACAGGTGTTGGTATACCCCAAATGAACACAGAACCATAAGATTATTACCTGATTTTGGAGACATCGTGCCCTGGAATCCAGTCATAGCTCAAAAATTGCTGGACATTAGGATGGGTGATCTGTTGAATGGCCAAAACCACCAAATATATGGCTGACTTGGTTTCACCAAGTTGAAATGCCAAAATAAACCCTATGGTGAACCGATCATGCAACAAACACCACTATATATCTGCAACAAATGGATGCTCAGAATACCCATTTAACGTTTATTGCTATAATGTAGTAGGGTTATTTTAGCAGACCAACCTATCAAAGAAAACCCACACCGTCAATGTATCTAAAATGTACAATGGTTTACTTACAATGAGTCAGCCTTAGCAAAACGATTTTACAAAACAAACGCCAATGATAACATAATGTAAAAAAAAAAGGGGTTAATATAGGATTGCGTTTCAAAGGGATGGGCCAAAGAACAACGAACCAACAAACATATGAATTCAGTAGAAAATTATTTTATTATGCGACATGGTTTTGTGATGAAGAACCAGCATCTTGACAACTAAAGATTGCTTCCAGTAGATGATGAAGCATTTGAAAAACAAAGGGGTTTTCATCATGAATCAGGGATCAAAACAGATAATTACGATTGATAGAGAAACAAAACAGATAACCGGAAATCGTAATGTGAGCTGATTATTAGAGCGAGACCAGAACTCCGATGTAAACAAGAAATTGAGATAATACAAGGAAGTCAAATACACAATCGGCCAGAGATTGGAATCCAAAAATAAATAAATAAAAAATAAAATAAAATAAAATAAAATAAAATAAAATAAAATAAAATAAAATCATGAAAAACATGTTGGAATTTACCATTCTATTGTTATCGCACATCTGCGGATCGATTTTGCTATTAGCAAATCGATGTTGCAGGGGTGCTTTTACTAAAGAAAAACGAAAATCAAAACCTCAAAAAAAATCCTTAAAAGAGAACTTTAAAAAGAAGATAAAAAGGTGAAATCCGGGTATTGAGTAGAAGTGCCTACCTCGGTGGAGCTTCCACTGTAGGGACTGCCTTCTCCGATCGTTGAGGAAGGAATCTGGCCTGCTTGTATTCTGAAAGAGTGGGCGGAGGTTCCTTCACTTTTTGCTGCTATTAATGGAGGGGTCAAGGCGCGGATTGATGACAGTCGTTTTTGCTTTTGATGCCGGGGCTGAAGACTCTTCGTGGATCAACTAAGAGAGAAGAAGGCATGCAGCTTTTAGGATTGGTCGACTCCTTTCGATCGTCTCTTAGCCGTAAGGAATGATCGACCTCTTTCAGTTGAGGCCGACGAAGAGGGTGAAACGAAGAAGAGGGAGACTGGGCAAAAGAAGTGATCCGATGTAAGAAGGGTGGAGTAACTCAGAAAAAAATGTCAGGGAAGAAGAAGAAGGATAGGAGAGGAAGGAAGAAAGTGTGAAGAATGAGACACATGGAGGGTTGAAGGCGGATACCTGGGGTTCTTCCTGCGAGTTCTTCTTAAAGAGAAGAAAAAGGTTCGGGAAGGGCCGAGCGGTTGTTAGAGATGGATGGTGGATGGAGGATGAGCGTGGAGATCGCACATGGGGGGGGGGGGGAACGGCCGGCCATGGAGACAGTTTCAGGAGGGGCGGTTGCGCCTCCCTCCCCCTCTTCTTCCTTACGAAGGGTAAAAGAAAAACACTAAAAGGGTTTTTCAAAGACCCCCCCCCCTTTCAACTTTCAAATTTTTACAAAAGAGGGCTTCGGTGGTCTTTAGCGAAAATTATTTTTCAAAAAGGCTCGAAATCATTTGTTTTTCTCAAAAATTTTCTAAATTTTTTTTGGTTTTTGGTGTTATTTTTCCATTTTTTTTGCATTTTCAAGTAAAAATCCTAAGATTTGCGAGAAAACAAAGATTAAAACTAATTTTTTGTGTTTTTGCAAAATATCTACAAAGAAAATTTTTCTGAGAATTTTAAGGCTATTTTTGGGGAAATTTCTTCAGAAAATGCGTTTGGATCCAGATTTTGAAGAAATATAGATTTAAAACACTGGATTCGGATCCGGAATTAATTTTGAATATAGCCATATGGAATTTAATTCAGAAAATCTGAAGAATTTACTGAAATTTAGCTTTGGTTTTCTCAGAAAAATGGAACCGGGGGTAAAAGGGTCATTTTTACAAAACTTTGAAAAATTTGGGGTGTTCACAGATGCCCCTCTTTGTTACTAAGCCGGTTGGGAGCCGAGCTTAGTGGCAAAGACAACACTCCAAATTTTGAAAATGCCCCAGTTAGCAGATCTGAACTGGGTGTGGAAGAATTATTTTGAAAATATGGCTTTTCAGGTTTCAACCTTATCCTGAATGGTTTTTGGGGGACGAAATCCTCGAAGACAATGTAATCAAACAATAGAAATGAGGAAATCATGATGGGACTTTAGATGGAAATTCCGAAATGGTGGGAAATGAGAATTTTGATCAAGTCTCATGGGTGAGACCAGGTACTCTTATTGGAATGATTCAGGTTTAGCCCTTAACCTGGATGGGACAAAAATATATCAAGATGAATTTGAATTGCGGAAAGGGATACATGAGTACCTTGATGGGACATTTTGGGAAAGGCCTTGTGAAATGAAGCCCGAGTATGATCCTTTCTTGGATGAATGTATGAAGTATGGGTTCCTTGATGGGAGGAGCCATGATGGGACTGGAAGAAATCATCTCATCCAAACGAGGGATCTCGTTGGAATGAGACTCAGGTTTAACCCAAACCTGCTAGAAAGATACCTCGCGAAGCGAGGTCCCGGGTTAACTTTTAACCTGGATAGGAAATCTACCATACGGATTTCTCCAATGGAGAAACCATAATGGGACCTCCGGAATTTGGACGAACAAATCCGAAAAGGGTTTTGCGAAAGGAGGAAAATATAGGGTTTCCTAAAGCTTGGAAAAAGGAATGTTTTTGGGCATCTCATTTGCTGAGACTGAAATAGCTTTTGAAATCAAATGATCTTTCGCAGAAATTTCAGATTTGACCCTTATCCTGAGTGGGAAAACACCATACGGAATCCTTGACTGAAGAAACCGCGATGGGACAGAAAGTGATACTTCAACTGAATGAGGCAACTCTTCTAGAGGATATAGACAACGCTAAGTTGCATCAAAATGGATATTGAATGTTTATTTTATTTTTGGAATAGCTAGAAAATTCTGCCAATAAGATAAAATCATAGCAGATTCAGATGCTTCTAAATGTGCATGTATGTGCAAAGATATTCCCTCTTTTACCTAGAGTATTTCCTCTAATGAGGTTAGATCCTCGGTTTTAAGAGTCAAATTCAAAAATTTAGCACTGATGATTTTCTTCAAGGAAGCTATCCATTTCCCTGATATGAGAATAAAAGAAATATTCTTAATTTCATAAAAGCAGAAAATGAAGAGATATTGATAAAAGAATTTTGCATGAGAAAAGATGACTTCTGGCAACTTCGGCAGTTTGATATCTGGGTGTTTTCCCACGATGATCTTTTTGCACTCTTTTGAGTCATTGGGCTTTCTCGGTTTTTCACATCATCCTTCATTTGGATGTCCTGACTTTTCTCTCTTTTTCAGGGAAGGGTACGTCACAAGCTCCTTCATCTTGGAGATGCTCCGATCCTTCTTTCTCTCAGGGATTATATATGATATTAGTTCAAAAAGGTCTGAAATCAAATATTTTTTAGGGTTTGTCGGTAGGTTCATCGCATCTGCCTTCATCTCGACAGCGATCCAAACTTTCCCTGGAAGGATCCATCACAAACTCCGTCATCTTGGAGATGTTTCAAATCTTCTTTGGCCCCGGGGATCTACTCGCTTAATTCGCCTTCATCTTGACGACAATTGAGAGATCCCTTTTGCGGATATTTGATTGCAACTTTTTAAACGAAAATGAGAAGATATGGGTTTGAGTGGATTCTTTTTATAGCTCAAGATATTTCCACTGCCTGATTGCCAGAAAGTCATTTTAAAACATACGCCATAGCCAAGATCAATATCAATTTGCTTCTGGCTCTTTAACATCATTGAAGATTTCTTTCATTGATCATATCGAGGACATTTCTTACATCCTTTTGGTTGATCAACAGGAAAAGATTTGAATTTTATCTCTTTTTCTCAAGGAGTTTCACCTTTTTAGAAGGAAATACAGGAGGTAATCTAAGGAAATTCTTTTTGGAATAAGAATATTTAGAATCAACAAACTTTTTTAGCAAATTGGCAAAATTTTCATGAATTTCTTGTGAAATAATCACTCAATATAGATTTTGATGAGACACTTAGCTGTAATTTTAAAGAAATGGTGTAAGAATCAGACTGATGAAATACATTAGGTTTTAGAAATCCTGACCAGTTCATGAGAAACTGGATTTTTTTGATAATCCCGACCAGTGAAAACACTGGATTTCAAATCCCGACCAGTGAAAAATACTGGATTTCAAATCCCGACCAGTTATGAAAACTGATTTCAAATCCCGACCAGTGAAAAAAACTGGATTTCAAATCCCGACCAGTGAAAAATACTGGATTTCAAATCCCGACCAGTTATGACAACTGGATTTCAAATCCCGACCAGTGAAAAATACTGGATTTCAAATCCCGACCAGTTATGACAACTGGATTTCAAATCCCGACCAGTTATGAAAATTGGATTTCAAATCCCGACCAGTGAAAATACTGGATTTCAAATCCCGACCAGTTATGACAACTGGATTTCAAATCCCGACCAGTGAAAAATACTGGATTTCAAATCCCGACCAGTTATGACAACTGGATTTCAAATCCCGACCAGTTATGACAACTGGATTTCAAATCCCGACCAGTGAAAAATACTGGATTTCAAATATGAAGGATTTAACCTGATGGTTTGAAAATGATTGAACTTGAGAAATTATAACCCGAGGGTTGATGAGATTCTGAAGATATTGCAACCAGAGGTTGGGGAACTGATAGAATTGTGAGATCTTGAAGGTTCGGAAATGATAGAATTTGAGCAGTCGCACCCTAAGGGTTTGATCTTTTGGAATACACGACCAGCGAGATGCTGGATCTTTTGGAAATACGTGACCAACGAGTGTTGGATCCTTTAGGAATACATGACCAACGATTGTTGGATCTTTTGGAAATATATGACCAACGAGTGTTGGATCCTTTAGGAATACATGACCAACGATTGTTGGATCTTTTGGAAATATATGACCAACGATTGTTGGATCCTTTGAAGTGGTCTGTTTTCAGGATTTATCTTTTTATCCTGAACCGAGAAGGAAGAAAAGAAAATACCTCGTTATCAGGAGGCATCAGGTTTATCCCTTAACCTGAAGGGGAAGGATGGATTTTTAAAGAGAATAAACCTGAATCTTTGAATTTTGGAAATGGACTAGCCGGAAGGCTAGTTTTTGGAAGAAGGTCCCGCCTCGCAGTTGGGTAAAAGAAGAGAATCCGAGTTGGGACTCGAATCTTCAGAAAATAAAAGATAAAGAGAAACCCGAGTTTTGAAAACTTGAATTTCTAAAGAAATTATTGTTTTCCAATGCGAGGATTGGATTCAAAAGGAAGTCCGAGTCGGAACTCGGAACTTTCAAACGAAAATAATAAATGAAAAACCCGAGCTGGAACTCGGATAAAAGATAAAGAGAAACCCGAGTTTTGAAAAACTCGAATTTATAAAGAAATGATTGTTTTCCAATGCGAGGATTGGATTCAGAAGGAAGTCTGAGTTGGAACTCGGAACTTCAAATGAAAATAATAAACGAAAAACCCGAGCTGGAACTCGAATAGAAGATAAAGAGAAACCAGAGTTTTGAAAACTCGAATTTCTAAAGAAATAATTAATTTCCAATGCGAGGATTGGATTCAGAAGGAAGTCCGAGTCGGAACTTCAAATGAAAGAATAGAGGGAGAAGCCCAAGTGAGAACTCGGGTTTTTGACAGAAAGTTTTTAATCAAAAGATTGAGTTTTTGAAATTTTTCCAGTGCGAGGACCGGACCTGAGAATGAGAATGACCATTTAGAGGACTGAATTTATTTGCATATGATCTGATTGCTCCTTTATCTTGACTGGGAAGGAAAAATCTGAGAAGGAACTGATGAGAAGAGATAGAAATTGTTTGGAAGATTTTGACAAAAGAGAAGAATCAAGGAAATTTTATGGAAATTTTATCTTTGTAAAAGAATTCTCACAGGTAGCATTATTGCTCTTATGAGGGGTTTCAGGATTATCCCTTATCCTGAATGGGAAAGGAATAAAATTTAGGCAAAAAGTTGGTGAAAAAGCTTTGATAAAGAATTGGAAGGATTAAAACTTAATTAAGAAATAAAACTAATAAAATTGAATGAAGAAAAAAAGATTTAGCAGAGATTAATGAAGCTTTAAAAGAGAAAAGACATTCAGGACTATCCCTTATCCTGAAGAAAGAAGGACCTCGTAGGATGAGGTTTCAGGTTTATCTCTTAACCTAAAGGAGGGGAGAAAGAAAGAAAAGAAGGAAAAAGAAATACCTCATGGAAAAGAGGCATCAGGTTTATCCCTTAACCTGAGAGGGTAATTTTTGAAATAAGAATCAAGAAAAAATGGATGAATAATTAAAATAAAAAATTGATAAGACTGATAATGATGGATAAACAAAAGGTTGATAAAAATCGAGAAAAAGAGTTTGATCCTGCCTGCATGTGGGATTTTTAAAATGAGAGAAGAAGATGGGAAAATCATTTTTTTGGAAAGAAGGATTAACCACGAGAGCTAATCTTTGAAAGGGGATCATTCATGAGAGATCATCATGAGGGTTAATTTTTTTGAAGCAATGATTTGAAAGTCAATTTGTAGAAAATATGATCAACACGAGGGCTGATTTTTGAATGTAATGATTTGAAATCAATTTTTAGAAAATATGATCAACACAAGGGATTGATCTTTGAATGAAATCAAATTTTTGGAAAATGAGATCAACACAAGGGATTGATCCTTGAATGTAATGATTTGAAAACCAAATTTTTAGAAAATATGATCAACACAAGGGTTGATCTTTTGAAATGTAATGTTTTGAAAACCAATTTTTTTTTTTAGAAAATATGATCAACACAAAGGTCGATCTTTGAAATGCAATAATTCAAAATCAATATGATCAACACAAGGGTTGATCTTTGAAATGCAATGATTCAAAATCAATTTGTAGAAAAATATGACCAACACAAGGGTTGATCTTTGAAAAAGGTTGTAATAAAATATTTGAACTGAAATTTTCACGGTTTTTGAAAGACCCTCATAGGTAATATCATTTCTCTCATGAATGATGTCAGGATTGTCCCGAATTTTGAAAAAAAGAAATTTAAATGCCCCAATATAGCAAAAAGAAGAAAGTATTGAATATCAAAGATATAAAGAAAAATCGACATTTCATTGATAAGCAAAAGTTGATAACAGAACTGAATATTTACAAGTATTTTAACTAAAAAGAGTCACAAAGACTGGGCTGACTTGCCCCTACAAAGCGACTGACAGAAAGGGATGAAAGCGAAAAACTCTTGGTATTTTCAATTCTCTGATTGGTCTGGAAAAGGTCTAGTTGAAACTGCAGGCTGCTCTTCTCCTTCCTCTGGCACCAGAAGCTCTTTATCGATGTAGTCTTGCACAAGGTTTTGGAGGATGAAGCAGCGCTCCGTGTCATGCCCCCTTGCTCGATGAAACTTGCAGAAGCAATCTTTCCATTTTCCCATGATGACAGGAGGATCAACCTTTCTTGGGAGTTTGATCATGCCTTTTTCAAGCAAGTATTTGAGAACTTCTTCGATCGGCTGACCTAGAGGGGTAAACTGACGATCATGACCCCAACCTTCATGCTTTGCTTTCTTCGGCTTGTTTGACCTCTGCCGAGTGCTGACCTCTACCTGGTAGCTGGATTGATCTTGCATGTTTAGGAGATCTAGACGTCTTTCTTCTTCAATTTTGATAAAGAGATTCTTATCAAGGCAGTCTTGAACTATATTCTTGAAGATGAAGCAATGCTCAGTGTCATGCCCTATTGCTCGGTGGTACCCACAGAATTGGTCTATATATTTTCCCATGATTGTGGAAGGGCTGGCAGCTTTCGGGAGCCTGAGTAATCCACTGGACAACATGTATTCAAGGATTTTGTCAAGCGGTTCATCTAAAGGAGTGAAATCTCGATCCTTGCTCCAATCTTTACGCTTTGGTTCTTCTTGCTTCTTGCCTCTTTGTTGAGGACTGTATTGAAGAGGTTTATCACGGTTTTCACAATATTTCCCAATCTGGTCTTTACACTCTCCCAAGTTGCTGCCCTGGTTGTTTTGATTGCTGCCCCTGCTGGCTTTGGAATTTCCTATACTGATATGGCTGCGTTCATTTATGGGGAAGGTGACGAGCGCCTTTCCTTCTGTGGGAGCTTTTCCGCAACTGGCTTCAGCTTGCTCAGATAATATTTCCAGCATCATCTTTTTGAATAACTGATATATCGCAGGATCAATCTCACTCTTGCTGTCTTGAACTCCCTTTCTGACAGATTTTTGAGAATCCATTCCTTACTCTCTCTGCTTGTAACTGGGATGTTAGATCAGCGTGATCTCTGAGTTTTGCCCGACTCAACTGATAGTGTTGATGCTCTCTGTGGATTATAAATGGGTCTTTTAGAAAAGATCTAGGAAGAAATTTTAATAAAGGAGGAAATTATAATCTGAAAATGAAAACATCCCATTACGAGAGATCGGGTTGTCACCAAAATTTGCGACAACCGCACTATTTTTCTGAAAAAGGATAGACACGTAAAAATATGAATAAAGATAAATTTTGAAAAGGACATATCCTGACAAAAGATGTTTTATTGTAAATGGATAGAATATAGAAAAGGAAAATTTTGAAGAATTGCAGGCAGGATCAAAAAAGAATTTAGAAGAAATTAAGAGAAGAAAAGGGAAATACACCTGGGTTTTAAAAGAGGAAATTTTAAATAATATATATCCAGGGTTTTGGAAAATATAGGGGATATAAAATATCATACAATCATTGATATACAAACAAGGATGCACAAACAGCAATCCCTAGAGGCTAACTCTAAATGCAATATTTAAAAATGGCTTGTAGGACCTTAATCCTAACTCTAGGGTTCAAAAATCATCTGATTTCAATCAAGATACGCCGATATACTCAAGCTGAAGCTCGAAGTATGTGGCATAGAAATATTCCTCCGGTTCTAAGGTAATGGTTTCCCAACATCCTTGAGCACCTACCGATATACCTCGGACTATGGCCCTTAGGTACGTGGTAGGGGGGCGCGAACCCAAATAAGTGGTCCAGTTGTGAGGCTCTCTCCCGAACTATGGTTCAGTGAGACAGCCCAGCAACGTGAAGACCGGGACAATATAGGTAAGGAGGTTTTCAAAATATGTTCAACATGCAAGAAATCAGATGGCTCTAATGCAAGTCCTAAAGAGATAGATTAAAATGAAGAGAAGCATACACTTGCATTCATTGTTTTGCATTCAATCCCTAGAAATGAGGAGAGTTGTATTTCAGACCTAAGTCTAATGTGAGCATGAAATAATCTCCTTAATATGGTCCTACCAAACCATACTTAAATCCTATATGCAATGATGTCAGCTTAGGACAAAATCTAGGCTCCTAAGGTTTGCATGAAAATGTAGCTGACATTTTGAAGAATAAAGACTTAGATAATGTCAAAGCAAAAGAAAAGGCATTAAATTCGACCGAACGAAGACGAGTCCCATCACGGTCGCCAAACCTGTGATCATCGCAAAATTTTTCCTCTCATAACATTCTCTCTCTTCCTTCTCTTTTCCTTTCCAACCTCTTATTTTCCTCGTTTTTGAAGGGAGAAAAGATAAAAGAACGGAAAAGAAAGAGAGAAGAGACAAGAAAGAAGAGAAGAGAAGAGGAACTCTTTTGCGGGTCTCACTTGACCTTAATTTTGAAAATATTTGAAATAACTCGCCTCCGCTTTTTTAAAATATTTGCGGGAAAACTGGGAGACGGGATCCGCTCGTCCGTACGAGGTTCGACCGTTCCTGGCGCCTTTACCAGGGGTAATCGAACCAAGGGTCGAATTAATGTCTTTTGCTTTGCTAAGAAACTATCTAAGTATTTATCCTAGGTCTAAAAATGCACAATGAATCATGCTTGTGCAAATGCAAAGATGTATACTCTCTTTGAAAATATTTTGAAGAAATCCCAAGTGAATCCGATAAAGTGAAGAAAATGTTTTCTAACTTAGAACTTAAGATTAAAGTTCTAAGTTTTTTTTTTAGAATAATCAGGAGCTTGGGAAAATAAATCTGGAATTTGGAAATTGATTTTGAAGTCTTGAAATAAAAAGAGAATGAAGGAAATTTTCAAAGTCATAAATGGACTTTGAATTTAGAAGTTTGAACTTGGATGAATATTTGGAATGGAATTGAATTCCACTTTTGAAGTTTTGATTTTAGAAGAAAATGTGAGAAATCTAAAGGAATTGAGGAATGGGATTTGTAACAGTTGGAATTTCAAGATGAAATCCGAATCCAAGTTCAAGATTCTGAATAGAGTTTTGAGTTGATTTTTGGATTTAGGATTTGAAATGGGAACTTGATCTGAAATCTGGAATGAAATGGAATTGGAATTTAAAGTAAAATTTGGATTTTGGAATTTTGAATGGAATCGAATTCAAGATTTGGAATCCAAGATGATATTTGGATCCGAAATCTGAGATCCAAGATAGGGTTGGACTCTGGATCCTAAGATAGAATTGGATCTGAAGTCTGAGATCCAAAGTAGAATTGGATTCTGGATCCTAAGATGGATTTCGATCTGAAGTCTGAGATCCAATGTAGAATTGGGTTCTGGATCCTAAGAATTGGAATTTGGATCTGAATCTGAGACCCAAAGTAGGGTTGGATTCTGAATCCTAAGAATTGGAATTTGGATCCGAATCTGAGATCCAAAGTAGAGTTGGATTCTGGATCCTAAGAATTGGATTTTGGATCTGAATCCTAAATGAAATTTGGATCTGTAATTGGAGATCCAAAAATGGAATGAGGATTTGGATCCTAAATGGAATTTGGATCTGTGATGGGAGATCCAAAGTGGAATGGAGTTTATACTTGGAAATCTGGATCCAAGTTTAAGAATGGGATTTGTCCTTGGATTTGGGTTTTGAGAAGTCCAAATAGGACCTTTAAAGATGGATCTGGGTTTTTTAGAAACCCAAAATTTTAGATTCCAATCCAAACCTTGATTTGAAGACTTGATCAGAAGATAACTTCAAAGTTAAATTGAACTTTGAAATTGAATTTTGAATTGAGTTGGAATTTTGAAGTTTGAATATGAAATGATTCCAAAGTCAAATTTGGACTTTGAAATTGAGATAGATTTGGAATTTTTTAATATTGAAATGAGATAGAATTGGATTTGAATAAGATTTGATCTGAGAAATGAAGAGGGATAATCACTTGGAATTTTGAAAAGGAAATTTTTTAAAATATGATGCAATTCTATCCTATATGATGAATGAATTTAAATAAGTTTGAATTTGGATTTTGAAAAGCTATTTCATTCTTTAAATGAATTAAAATAAGATTGAAAATATAATACATCCTTGACTATGGTCATTGAATGTATTATATGATAGTCTATATTTAAATTCAAAAGAAGAATAAAATACATTTTTAGTGCTTTTATAGAATTTAAAATGAAATTAACTCTCAATATACCCTGACTATGGCCATTGGTATATATTTTGAGTTAGTTTTAAGTTAAATTCTAATAAAAGAAGAAAATATTTAAGGAAAATATGATGAATTTTGAAAAACGGATCCAGTGTGGATCCAGTGTTATTTCGTAAAAGATAAAAATCCTAAGTCTTATTTACATCCCGACTATGGCCGTTGATGTAAATTGTCAATTTAGGATTAATTTACCTCTTACGAAATGGTGCACTTGCCATTCATGTTTCACCATTCGTGAGATTTTGAGAATAAAAGAGGAAAATGTCATAAATCAAGTAATTCTAGAAGATATGCTCATGCATTCTAATCTAAGCTAGAAATGAAAATTTCTCATTGATCTAGCTATCACTTCATTTAATGGAATTGGAGTTACCTTAATAACACTCTTTACATATCTCCTATAAAAGTAAATTTTGGCATAAAGTAGAGAAATGCATCTGGAAAGGAAATAACATTCTATCAATGTAATTGAATATTTACATGTCTAAAGAAGATACACATAAGAGGCCTAGAGCTAAATGTATATACATGAGGGTGAGTCTATCTAAATATATATAAGAATATATGAGGACATACGTGTATATTCCTATGACTAGAGAATCTACATAATCTTTAAATATATATATGATATATATGATATTGGTGTCTAAGGGGTGGCTTGGAGTGCCTTGACTATAGTAGATATAATAGAGCAGTTGGTGAAAGTGTATACCTACAGTGCAGTGGTCCTGTTGTAGGAGATAGTATGCAGAAATTCTTTTCTTTGCAAATCATGCTTCAGCTGATATAGAAGTATTTGACATTTGCTGAAGGTGAGTGACTGATGATAGGTGAGATGTGGCAGTGATGAATGTGATGCAGGAGGTATAAGGTGTTGTGGGTTTATCCTATTGAGAACAAAGCCTGTGCAAAGGGGGCGACCCTGAAAGGGAAACCACTACACAAAGATATTCAGGTTTTACATATGACATCTTTCCAATCATAGGATTTCAAGTCATTTACTTCTATGCAAATATAGCTATATCAATTCGGTGATATGCAAAGCCAGATATACACCTAACCAGATCATGATTGTTATTAAAATATACTTCACAATATATCAAGGAGATGCAGTCAACGTGTAAACAGTACCTTGGTTATGAATGTTAGTGATGATCGGAAGCTTAATTAAACTCACATGATACCAGGTAAACAGCTGGGAACAGGGAAATGAAAACAGTCAATTGATGTGATGATGGTACTAAACCTACAGGAAAAGAAAAAAAAATGTAAATAGTAAAACTGAACACATGATATATGCAAAAGACTAGAATCTATTAACTAAAAATACCATTTAGGTGTTTAGCTTTCCTGTTGTAACACCTAATTCACAAAATTTTCTAAAAGGGAAATATTACAGGAAGAGTTCCACAGATCTGGAAAATCAAAGTGTCGCATGAGGGCTGCATGTCAAATGGAGGTTAGCAGGGCATCAATAATCTGAATTTCTGTAAAAGGAATTGATGGGTCCTAATGATACCACCAAGGGGGTCATGATGGGATGCAACACATGAGTTAAGATAAAAAGAAAAAAAAAATTTATCATGTCAGAAACAAAAATAAAGAAAGGGTGGGAGACGATGCTAAGCATTAGATAACAGATAATGAAACACCAAAACAAAAAGGTGGAGGATGCATGTATAATGATAAGTGGCGTACTGGTCAAGAGGCACTATGAACATGTATAGTATTACCGAATGTAAATATAGTGAAATATACAGGTGTTGGTATACCCCAAATCAACACAGAACCATAAGATTATTACCTGATTTTGGAGACATCGTGCCCTGGAATCCAGTCATAGCTCAAAAATTGCTGGACATTAGGATGGGTGATCTGCTGAATAGCCAAAACCACCAAATATATGGCTGACTTGGTTTCACCAAGTTGAAATGCCAAAATAAACCCTATGGTGAACCGATCATGCAACAAACACCACTATATATCTGCAACAAATGGATGCTCAGAATACCCATTTAACGTTTATTGCTATAATGTAGTAGGGTTATTTTAGCAGACCAACCTATCAAAGAAAACCCACACCGTCAATGTATCTAAAATGTACAATGGTTTACTTACAATGAGTCAGCCTTAGCAAAACGATTTTACACAACAAACGCCAATGATAACATAATGTAAAAAAAAAGGGGTTAATATAGGATTGCGATTCAAAGGGATGGGCCAAAGAACAACGAACCAACAAACATATGAATTCAGTAGAAAATTATTTTATTATGCGACATGGTTTTGTGATGAAGAACCAGCATCTTGATGACTAAAGATTGCTTCCAGTAGATGATGAAGCATTTGAAAAACAAAGGGGTTTTCATCATGAATCAGGGATCAAAACAGATAATTACGATTGATAGAGAAACAAAACAGATAACCGAAAATCGTAATGTGAGCTGATTATTAGAGCGAGACCAGAACTCCGATGTAAACAAGAAATCGAGATAATACAAGGAAGTCAAATACACAATCGGCCAGAGATTGGAATCCAAAAATAAATAAAAAATAAAATAAAATAAAATAAAATAAAATAAAATCGCGAAAAACATGTTGGAATTTACCATTCTATTGTTATCGCACATCTGCAGATCGATTTTGCTATCAGCAAATCGATGTTGCAGGGGTGCTTTTACTAAAGAAAAATGAAAATCAAAACCTCAAAAAAATTCCTTAAAAGAGAACTTTAAAAAGAAGATAAAAAGGTGAAATCCGGGTATTGAGTAGAAGTGCCTACCTCGGTGGAGCTTCCACTGTAGGGACTGCCTTCTCCGATCGCTGAGGAAGGAATCTGGCCTGCTTGTATTCTGAAAGAGTGGGCGGAGGTTCCTTCACTTTTTGCTGCTATTAATGGAGGTGTCAAGGCGCGGATTGATGACAGTCGTTTTTGCTTTTGATGCCGGGGCTGAAGACTCTTCGTGGATCAACTAAGAGAGAAGAAGGCCTGCAGCTTTTGGGATTGGTCGACTCCTTTCGATCGTCTCTTAGCCGTAAGGAATGATCGACCTCTTTCCGTTGAGGCCGTTGAGGCCGACGAAGAGGGTGAAACGAAGAAGAGGGAGACTGGGCAAAAGAAGTGATCCGATGTAAGAAGGGTGGAGTAACTCAGAAAAAAATGTCAGGGAAGAAGAAGAAGGATAGGAGAGGAAGGAAGAAAGTGTGAAGAATGAGACACATGGAGGGGTGAAGGCGGATAACTGGGGTTCTTCCTGCGAGTTCTTCTTAAAGAGAAGAAAAAGGTTCGGGAAGGGCCGAGCGGTTGTTAGAGATGAATGGTGGATGGAGGATGAGCGTGGAGATCGCACATGGGGGGGGGAACGGCCGGCCATGGAGACAGTTTCAGGAGGGGCGGCTGCGCCTCCCTCCCCCTCTTCTTCCTTACGAAGGGTAAAAGAAAAACCCTAAAAGGGTTTTTCAAAGAACCCAACCCCCCTTTCAACTTTCAAATTTTTACAAAAGAGGGCTTCGGAGGTCTTTAGCGAAAATTATTTTTCAAAAAGGCTCGAAATCATTTGTTTTTCTCTAAATTTTTCTAATTTTTTTTTGGTTTTTGGTGTTATTTTTCCATTTTTTTTGCATTTTCAAGTAAAAATCCTAAGATTTGCGAGAAAACAAAGATTAAAACTATTTTTTTTGTGTTTTTGCAAAATATCTACAAAGAATTTTTTTTTGAGAATTTTAAGGCTATTTTTGAGGAAATTTCTTTAGAAAATGCGTTTGGATCCAGATTTTGAAGAAATATAGATTTAAAACACTGGATTCAGATCCAGAATTAATTTTGAATATAGCCATATGGAATTTAATTCAGAAAATCTGAAGAATTTACTGAAATTTAGCTTTGGTTTTCTCAGAAAAATGGAACCGGGGGCAAAAGGGTCATTTTTACAAAACTTTGAAAAATTTGGGGTGTTCACACCTGGGTGATATAGAAAGATCCATTCAATCTCCATATCTCCTCAATTACTTGAGCTGCAATTAAATATCTGAAAAAGGGATCTCTCAATTGTCGTCAAGATGAAGACGAATTATGCGAGTTGACCCCCGGGGCCAAAGAAGATTTGGATCATCTCCAAGATGAAGGAGTTTGTGACAGATCCTTTCAGGTAAAGTTCAGAGCATCGTCAAGATGAAGGTGACTGCGATGAGCCTCCCGACAAACCCTAAAGGATATTTAATTTCTGCTATCATCAAGAGATTTCCAACCAAAGAGCCAATAACCGTCAATATAATCCCTGAGAGAAAAGAAGGATCAGAGCATCTCTGAGATGAAGGAGTTTGTGACGTACCCTTCCAAAAAAAAAAGAGAGAGAAAAGTCAGAACATCTCCAAAATGAAGGATGATGTAATCCCCAAAAAGCCCAAGAGAGCTCTAATTCTACCAAAAAAAAGAAAAAAAAAGTGGGCAGAAAGATCATCATGAGAAAAGAATCCCAGGATATCAGACTGTCGAATCTGTCAAGAATCTTCTTTAAAATTTGTGAAATTCTATTATCAATATTCCTTCACCAATTGCTTTCACAATATCAAGAATACTCTCTTTTCTATTCATATCAAGGAAATTGATAGCCTCCTTGAAAGAAAGTCAATTGCAAGAAATTTGAATTCGAATCTGGATTCTACGAAGTTACGCCCAGTCGGAGGTAATACTTCAGGTAGAAAAGAGGGAATATTTTCAAAACAATGTGCATCATTTTAAATTATTTTGAATCAACAATAATTTTTAATATTTTGACAATATTTTCTAGCTATCCTGGCGTGAAACGAGAGCTTGAGGTTCATCTTTGGCGCATCCTGACATCAGTTGTTATCCCTTTTAAGGACTTGATAACGGGAGTTTTCAAGATTCTTTCCCTTCTGTTGGTATAATCTGAGCGCCTGGGCTCTCAGATTCGCACACTTCCCTGTGTCCCCACTGTCCCACCATAGACAGTCCACTTTCGGCTTGAGGTTAAGCCACCAATCATTTTCTCGCAAAAGGTCACCAATTTCAAAAGTTATTTAGTCTCAGCAATGAGGCACCCAAAATCAAACCCCTTTTCAAGCTTTAGGGACCCCAATTTCATCCTTTTGCAAAACCCCTATTAGATTCATTGTGCGGAAATCCGAAGGTTCCATCATGGTTTCTTCCTTTGAGGAATCCATTTCATTTTCTGCCCAATCAGGATAAGGGTACAAACCTGAGCCTCCTTTGATGAGGTATTTCATTTTCCGCCCAATCAGGATAAGGGTACAAACCTGAACCTCCTTTGATGAGGTATTTCATTTTCCACCCAATCAGGATAAGGGTACAAACCTGAGCCTCTTTTGATGAGGTATTTCATTTTCTGCCCAATCAGGATAAGGGTATAAACCTGAGCCTCCTTTGATGAGGTATTTCATTTTCCGCCCAATCAGGATAAGGGTACAAACCTGAGCCTCCTTTGATGAGGTATTTCATTCCCCGGTCAGGTTAAGGGTTAAACCTGAGCTTCGTTTCTACACGAGGTATTTTCTGTCCCATCCAGGTTAAGGGCAAAAACTTGAATCTCACTTCTTTTGAGGTAAAATTTTTCTTCTTTATTCTCCATTTCATATCTACCATTTTCATCAGGGCTAAATCTCTTCATATCCAGTCAGATCCTTCTAACTGGGGCATTTTTATAGCCCAAATTTGGTGTGTTTTTCTTTGCCACTAAGCTCGTCTTCAAGCCGGCTTAGTAGCAAAGAGGGGCATCTGTAAACACCCCAAATTTTCCTCATCCATTCTCAAACAACCCTCCTCGTGCAGTGTCAACCCTGTTAGGTCAGTGTAGGAGTCAAACCCCGAGTCAGTTTCAGAAAATTACCATTTTACCCACTTTCATTAGGAAAATTACCATTTTACCCCTAGGTCATCCCGGACCCCAGTCAGTCAGAGTCAACCAAGCTCATTGGTCATTTTAGAACATTTAGAATATCAATCATTTCAAGCTCATCTGAGCTCACAATGAACAAACCATTTTCATTTCTGACCATTCCTGCCAAAATGGGATCATTTCTTCGGAAATGAGCTCATATCTCACTCAAATCCAAGCCAAGTGTCTCTGAGTCAGTCATTCATAGTCAGTCATACTCCCCAGAGTCTAACTTGAGCTCACCAGGAGTTCAAGCGCTCCAGTTTCAGTTCAAAACCATTTCTAAGTGTTCAGGAGCCCATTTTAGTCCATTTCAGCTCTTTCAGCTGAAATTGAGATGAGTTCAGTCAATTGAGCTAGTGTTTGAGCTTCGATTTTAGCTCATGTCAGTATTATTGACCTTTTGTTTTAGCTCAAAGTCAGCTCAAGTTCGTAATTCACTTCACTCCAGTGACCATTCCGTACCATTTCTCTAAAAATGGCAGCTTTTCTTGAAAATTAAGTTGGCAAGGTCAGTTGAGTCAGTGCCTGGTCAGTTCATTTGAGTTCTGAAACTCTAAAACCCAGCTCAATCTAGCTCATATCAGTTCAATCCAGCTCGAACCCCAACTTTCAGTGTCACTCTGACCCAATAGAGTCCCGAAAACCATTTCTTGAGCTATTTTGCAAATTTTATCAATTTTAATACTTTTTAAACTGGTACAACTACCAATCGGGGTCTCACATCCAAAATTCTTTATTCAGGGTTAGCATTTCGCATAGCATTTCATGTCATTTCTCATCATTTCATATCATTTCTCAGCATTTCATAACATTTCATCACATTTCATTTCATTTTCGAAGTCCAGAACTCCAGTTTTATAAATTTCAATCCAGATCGAGTTCTAAAAGCTTTCAAAAATCAATTTCAAATCCTGGGATTCCAAAATTGACATTTTACCCCTAGGAGTCTAAATTTGGAAATATTTTCTTGAGAAAAACAATCTGGATTTATTTCAAACACAAATTTTTGAATTCTACATTAAATTTGCTTCGCAACGAGGTATTGAACTTCAAAATCCAAGCTCGTTTCAAAAACTGCCAAAAATAGCTCGTTTCGTCTGGAAATTTTCTGAAAAGACCATTTTACCCCTTTAATCGTCAAAATGAATTTCAAAAGTGAAATTTGGACCCGCTCTGAGATGGCCCATCCATTTGCATTTTATTGTTTTAATTTATAAGAAAAGAAAAAAAATTTATCTTTTTCTTTATTTTTTTGTTTGTTTTATTTTGTTTTTATTTTATTTTATTTTCTTATTTTATTTTTCCTAAGGTGGGACCCACAAGGGGGTTAACCACCCTAGCCCTCAATCCAGCCCACTTCCTTTCTTCTTCTTTTTTTATTTTCTTTTTTTTTATTTCTTTTCTTTCCTTCTTTCTTTCTTTTCTTTCTTCTTCCTTTTTCTTTCTTTCTTTCTTTTTTTCTTTCCTCCTTTTTCTTTCCCCTCTCTCTACTTACGTAAGCTTCTTTTCCAGCCCCTTCTTTCTTCCTCTTTCCCTCTCCTTCTTCCCCTTTCTTTCCTTTTCTTTCTCCCCTCTTCTTTCCTTTTCTTTCCTTTCCTTCTTTCCTTCTTCCCTTCCTTACTCCCTTCTTCCTCCAAAGCCATACGGCTGTAGCCTTGGGCATTACACAGCCTTCTTCATTAATCAATGGTAACTTAGGGAAAGATATGATCTTTCCTAAGTTACCAATCAAAAAAAAAGAAAAAGAAACAAAGCCACTTACGGCTGAGGGCTATTGAACGCCTCCCTCTTCTCTAACTGATTGACGTCTCTCTCTCTCTCTCTCTCTCTCTCTCTCTCTCTCTCTCTCTCTCTTCCCCTCCTTGCTGCAGCTCCATCTTTTTTTTTTTTTTGACAGCAGCCTCCTCCAAGGACTCCATCCAGCATCATCAACGTCTTCACCTCCAGCCACCTCTACAGCTTCTTCAACGTTTGCTGCCTCCCCCCTTGGTGATGCCCAACAAACATCTTCTTCTATGTTGCAGCCACCTGCTACCTCCTTGCTCCAGTCGGTACAGCAGATCTTGAAGCCAGCGCTGCTTCAACCCCATCTCCAACTACATCTTGCTGCAGTAAAAAACCAACACTCGTTGAAAGCATCTCACACGACTCCTCTCACGCCTAACACTTTTCCCCTCTCTCATTAAGCTAATTTTATTATTAAAACTTAGGACTTGATTTTTATCAAGCCCTAAGTCATTACACCAAATCTTTCATGCTCAGCCTCTAGCATCTTCAAGCAACCATTATCCCAACCTTGAAGCTCCGGCCAGTGTCCACCTTGAAGCAGCTCCAGCCTGCTTCCTTCAACCTCAAGACACCCAACCACCAAATAGCAGCTCCACAATCCTTTGACAGCAATCTTCACTTCCAGCCGATCGCCTCCGGCACCTCCTCAAGCTGTGCCTACACCTTCCTCAGTTTAACCTCCATTCCCGCCAACCCAAGGTAAGTTTCTTCCTTTTGAATTGATTAAATTCGCATGCTCAATCTCCTTTAGTTGCATGTTCCATCTTGTTGTTCTTTTGAGAGAGATAAACTTGATTTTTATTTTTAAATCTCTTAAGTAAAGAAGAGCAAAATAGGGAAATTTGGGTAGAATATCATATGGGATTTAAATTTATTTTGTGATATAATACAGTTTCTTCCCAACTTGAACCGTTTTAGGCTTGTCATGAGAGTTTTATTTTGCATTTTGGGCATGTTTTATGTTAAATACATATGTTTTATATGTATGAACTAAAAGAATGAAAGATCCATCTAATCGATGGATTGGATCTTTCATTTCATAAGCCAAAAAAAAAAAAATGTATTATGCCCCCATTGATTTATGTTTTAGTTTTATGCTTCATGCTATTTGATGTTAGAAAATGCATTTAGATTAATCTATTTTGTTATTTATTTCATATTATATAGGATTCATTGTTACTTAGTTTAAAATCTACAGAATTTCAGTTTTAGGTGAAGTCCAGTTGTTATTTTATGAATGTATTTTCTTTCAAAAATCAAAAAAAAATTTGTGATATCCTTGGTTGCATGTTTTTGTTTTACTACCGAAAATTTGATTCAATTAAAGTTTCAGAACCCATCTAAATCGATCAAACTCTACATCGGGTTTTCTCTCTCTCTGAATTTCCAATTTCTGCTTTAGCAGACAAGAACCTACGGCACCACCCTTGTGGGAGATCCGGATCATCCTCCAAAACTCACAGTAGATTTATAATTGAATCTACTAGTGATCTGGAAATTTTTAGGTTTTTACAAGTAGTTTTGACCTTTGAAAAAAAACAAATTTCTCAGACCCCTGGAAAAATATCGATTTTCTTTCGTCAGGGTATAGACAGATCTTAATGCACTGAGTCCATCCAATCTGTAACCCGTCTGCAAAAACTTTAAACATGAAAGTTGTTCCTAACATAATTTCCTGTCATTTCCCAAAATTTGGGAATTTTTGGATCTGGTTAATTAGTTTTTCCGGATTTTCCCTTTCTGTCTAACAGATTCCAATACCCAGAAATCTCAGAGATTTAGGTCTCTGATAACAGCATGACGTTTTCCAAACCATAACCCGAATCCCAATGGTGTCAAAAGATAAAATCTTCCTATGTTTGTCAGGGACATTTTCCCACAATTTCAGCCATTTTCCCATCTGTCTGCCATTTTTCCCATATTTTCTACCGAAACCTGTCTGTTTCCTTCATTTACTAGAGTCGCCGGATTCCGATCCGACTTGCCGGAGTGGTACAGCTCCGACCATAGGTCAAAACCAGAAAGTGTAAAAGTAAACAATCCTTGACTTACTGTCCTATGTCACCCCATAAAATTTGGGAAATTTTTATAGAAATTTGATATCCTAAATCCCCTTTAGAATCAACATTTTAGGCAAAAATCACAAAATTTAGTGTTTTTATTTGAATTTCCGTATTTTAAAATACAAAAAAATATAATTTCGAGCTTCATTATGTTTATAGGGTTATTTTAGGTGTCCATGCCAAATTTGGTTTAATTCCAAGTTCAATTTCTCCATGTGTTAGTTTATCTTTAAATTCAGAAGCGAAAATCAGGCAAAAATCAGGTTAAATTTGATATTTATGATGTTTTCGCCATTTTAGGGTTTTTATCATGTACATAAGCATGTAGAATCATATTAGGGTTAATTTCAATCTCCTTTGCATTTCAGATTTTCCAATTTTGCAAAATTTATTCCAGAAAACCCTGGTTTCAAGGCCATAGTCTTGTTATCGGGGGTATTTTGGTCATTTTGACCTAAATTTTGAAATTTCAATTTCTAATTCTCCAACATTTCATGCATATCATCATATTTTATCATATTATGTTTGATTTATTTCATTTGATTTTCAAAATTCCAAAATTTATAAAAATTCTTTCAGAAAACCCTGATTTCAAGGTCATCAGGGGTATTTTGGTTATTTTGACCCCAACTTCGAATTTTCAGGTTTATTTTCAAAATTTATTCATTATTTATCATGTTTATATCAAAGAGGGTATGAATTTGGGTTTATATATGAATAATATCCGATAATTTCCCATATTTTCGGATAAATTCAGAAAAACCTACATTTTTGTGCTAACCTTGTTTTCTAGTTTTGCAGGAACATTCAAGAAGAAGACTTAGCTTTTATTTTTTTTTATTTTAATTCAATGTAACCTCAAATGTAATAATTTGGAATAAGAGTTACTTTTCTGCTTAGAATAGGGTTGCATTGCATATAGTTTAATTTATGCAAATTTCAATATGTGATGTATGATTTATGCACATTATTTCAAATTTACTATGGATTACACGAATGGCACGTGCACAAGCTCTTATGGAGTTTATAAACTCGGTGAGATTCGTATTTATGGCCACAGTCAGAATACGAAAAAAACCAAGATTTATGATCTTCATATTAGCCACATTCAGCCTACACACTTAGGCTAACTTCAAAAATGCACTGCATTTTTTTTAAACTTCAAAAGGATTTCTCAATTTCCTAATGAAATTCTCTTTTCAAATTCATATTCATTCATTCATATTATTCAAATTGCATTGTTTTCAAATTCATTTTCCAATTTCAATTTCAAAAAAATTCAGTTTTCTCAAGAATTTCCAAGTCTTTCTCAGGATCTGATTTTCTAAAAATCCTAAGTTTTCAAATGACATTTCAAAGCATTTCCCAAGTTCAAATCAAGATTTTCCTATGTTTTCAAATTCTCAAATTTCAAAATCCCAAGTTTTCAGAAATCGATTTTCTCATATTTTCCAGTTTTTTTGAGAATTCATTTTCCATTTCAAAAGTCATTTTCCAATGAATGTCTTAGATTTTCTCAAATCCATTTTCTCAGAAAAGAAAATTCCAAAACTCAAAATCGATTTTCCAAAGGTCTGGTTTCCTGAGAATTCACTTTCCAATGCAAATTTCTGATTTCCAATGAAATTCAATGATTTTTCTAGGAATTCCAATTTCAAGTACTTTTCCAATCATTTTCCAAGCATATTTTCCAAAGCAAACATCATATTTTCTCAAAATTGCTTTATTTTCTAAATTTCATAGCACAAGCCTGATTCTTTGTGCATTCTAGGAAAAATAGAGCATAATTTAGATATTTGAGTCAAGTTAAAGCACGTAATTGATCCTTGGTTAAATTACCCCTGGTAAAGGCGCCAGGAACGGTTGAACCTCGTACCGACAGGCGGATCCCATTCCACAGAATTTTCCCGCAAATTTTCAAAAAGAAGGTGAGTTAATTTTCAAAAACCATTTTCAAAACTTTGGTCGAGTTTGACTCACGAAATTCGTTTCTCTCTCGCAAGGGAGGGGAAAAATTTTGCGATGATAACACCAATTTACCGTCCTCACTACTATCGGACCCCTTTCTATAAGAGAAGCCTAATATTAGGGAGCTTTGACGAAAGCTCAATTTCTCTTCGAAAGTTTGTTTTGCAAACACCTTCTCTTCAGGGAAGAGAGGAGTGATTTCCATTTCCCATTCAGGTAAGGGCTAAGCCTGAGTCTTCTCCTTTGGGGAAATGAGAGGATAATTTCCGTCACGTTGTGATCATGCAAAATTTTTCCTCTCGTTTCTCTTTTCCTTCTCTTCGCCTTTCTAGCCTCTATTCCCTTTTTAAAGGAAAATAAAAGATAGAAAAGAAAAGAGAAAAGAAAAGGAAGAAGAGGGAGGAACTCTTTTGCAAGGTCTCACTTAACCTTTGAAAATATTTTGAAAGATTAGTCGCCTCCGTTTTGAAATATTTGTGAGAAAATTGGGAGACAGGGCTCGCTCGTCGGTACGAGGTTTGACCATTCCTGGCGCCTTTACCAAGGGTAATTGAACCAAGGAACGAACTTATGCCTTTTGCTTTGATTAAATATTACCTAAGAATTTATTTTAAGTCTGAGGATGCACAAAGAATCATGCTTATGTAAATGCAAAAAATGTATGCTCTTTTGAGAAGAATTTGGAAATTTTATTCAAGTGATTTTGAAATTATGAAGAATATGATGAAGAAATGGTTTTTGAAAGTTGAAGACGGACTTGGAGAAGTTAGAATTTCTAACTTAAGATTTAGAATAGATATTGAGTTTTGAAATAATCAAAGATTGAGATGAACTTGAATTTGAAGAAGGGAGTTTAGAAAATATAGACTTCAAAAATGATTGAAAGTTAAGATGGTATTTGAGAAATGGAGTGGAATTCTAGAAATCAAAATAGATCTTGGGTCTAGGTGGAATTTGAAAACAGAATGAGAATTTTAGATCTGAATTTCGAGATGGATTTGAATCCGAAATCTGGAACCCTAAAAGGCATTGGATTCGAAGTCTGAAATCCAAGATTGAGTTGAATCTGGAATTTAGAATCCTAAATGGTATTGGATCCGAAGTCTGGAATCTTAAATGGAATTGGATCCAAAGTTTGGAATCCAAGATGGAGTTGAATCCAGAATCTGGAATCCTAGATGGAATTGGATTCGAAGACTGGAATCTAGTATGGAATTAGAAGATGGATCTGGATTTTGGAAATCCAGATGAGATCCGAAGATGAGTCTGGGTTTTAGAAATGTAGATGGGATTTGGATATTGGGAACCCAGATAGAACTTAAAATTGGTTTTGAGAAGTCCTAGATCAATTTTTAAAATTTGGGAAGAAAGATAGAGAATGAAACTTGATTTTCAAACTTGAATTTTGAAATCAGGAGACGAATCTGGAAATTTCAAAGTTGAATTGAACTTTGAATTTGGATTTGAATTTGGAAATTGAATTTGAAATGAATTCGAAATTTCAAAGTCAAATTGGACTTTGAAATTGAATTTTGAATCTTGAAATGAGATAAAATTGAGAAGATGAGTTTGAATTTATAAATAAGAAGTGATTTGAGAAATGAAGAAGGTATTTTGAAGAATTATTTCAAAATCACTTGGATTTTGAAAAAGAATTTTGAGAATATGATATAATTTTATCCTAAATGATGAATGAATTAAAAGAATTTGAATTTGGATTTTGAAAAAGCATATTTCATTCTTTGGATGAATTCAAATAAGACTGAAGATATAATACATTCCTGACTATGGTCATTGAATGTATTATATAATAATCTGTATTTAAATTCACATGAGGAATAAAATACATTAGGGTGCCTTCATAGAGTTTAAGATGAAATTAACTCTCAATATATCCTGACTATGGCCATTGATATACATTTTGAGTTAATTTTAAGTTAAACTCTGATAAAGGAGAAAAATATTTAGAAATATGATGATTTTGAAAAGGGATCTAGTGTGGACCCAATGTTATCCCATAAAAGATAAAAATCCTAAGCATTGTCCACATTTTGACTATGGCCATCAATGTGGGTCATTTGCTTAGAATTAATTACCTCTTATTGGAACGGTGCACGTCATTCATGTTTCACCATTGTGGGTTTTCAGAAATAAAAGAGAAAATGAAATGAAACGAACAATCTACGATATTTACATGCTCATATATTCTATTCTAAGGCTGGAAAGGGAAATTTCTCATTAATAGCCAAGTATTACAATTTTAAATTGAACTGAAATAAAGAATCCCGAAACTCAGAAAGGAAAGCACTATTTTCTATGTATTCCTGCGAAAACATGGTTAGTATGAAGCAAAATGCGAAAAGATAGAAGATAATGGGAAATGCCATGGTAAAGATTTACATGCATAGGATTGTACTTAGACTAAATGGGAGATGAATATGTCAAGAACTAGACTTAGACTTATAAAAAGAACATACAATATGCATCTAAGTATGATGCCTATACTAATGAAGGAAATCTGCATGCAAACCTATGTGGATATGCTGATGAAAGGGTGTATAAGATAGAAATACAGCAACCAATGGGTTATGATGTTATGAATACACTGAAGATTACGATGGTTGAATGTTGTGAATGCATCTCATATCATATCATATGCTTCCAGATTCATACATTCATGCCAACACAATGATGAGATTACATATGCTAATGTAAATGCATGGTTAAAAACTAGATTTAGCTCCTATATGAATCGAAGTTATTATGAGAAATGCAATGAACAACAATGGATAAGATGGAGGCCATGCAACTGGGTGATGTAATACAGCCTGCAAAGAGCCAAGGGGCAAATGTTAGCATATAACCACGAGGAGCAAACCTGCTGAAGTCATCGACCTTGTAATATGAACAACATAGGCTACAGGATGATTGACTGATAATTACTAAAACCAATTCAAAAGAGCCCCAAACAGATTTATGGACCTAACCATAAGCTATTTTTGCAGCAATATTGATATGTAACTCTTGATGGTATTGACAGGATATAGAAGGTAAGTGCTGGAGTGGGTGCAGGAATGGATGAAGTAATAGTGTGGTAAGGTGGTTGTGAAAGTGTAAATGAAGGGGTAGTTGACAGTGATGAGGTGTTGCTGTTTGTGATGGCTAGTGAAGTGGGAGTTGGTTGTGTGGGTGATGATTGCTGTTGTAGATGGTCATTGTAGATGTTTTATATGGTGTGCGGATGGTAAGTGAAGGTGGAGATGGAGATGGGAAAGTTCTGGTGAGTCATCCTTTAGGCATGCAGTGGATGGGATTATGAACTGGGAAGAGGGACATCTGTGGCTGAACTTACACAGCCTCACCAACAAACAAGAGCAACAGTTTGACAGAAGGAACGAAAAGCCTTCACTGTAGGAATTTGCAACAGGTGCTGAGATAGTGGAGAGCATATGCTGTGTAAATGGAGATAGGTAAGTGTAGTGAAGGGTGCTATACAGTGGTGAACATGGGTGGAATAGGGTGCATTCCTGTGCAGCAAGGGGCTACAGGGGATGAACATGGTGGGGTGCATACAGGTAGTTGTAGGAGATTGCCCATGTGCCGATATTTGAGCTTGAGCATTTGGTTGCTACTGGACTATAATGCACAGTCAACAGATGGACATTGCTCTGCTACAGCGGGTGCCACATTGCTGTAAATGGACCATAACATGGATGAGGCTGTAACTGGTGGTGCTACAAGCAGGAAGAATATGTGGTGACACCAGAGGTTGTAAAGAAGGTTGGGAATGTAAGAGGGATTTTACTTTTATCAAAAGAATCTTTTCATGAACTGTGTAAGAGGAATAAGGCTCACTGATTCTTTGCTAGATTAACACAAAATGCACCAAATGTTTCAAGAGTCCTCCCTCGCTTAAGTTCTGAATTAAATCCAATCTCACTGTTACTTTCTTGATTGGGTCTGTAAAAGTTCAACTTCGTTGATCATAGATTTTCGATATGATGATAGAGCAGCACAAATGAGACTCTCCCAAGTGAACCTCATCTGACCTGCAATCCTGTCAGCTTCAACAACAAGAAGATGATCAACCATATTGACAAGGTCCATCTTCAAAGAGATATTCGACAGAGAAGAAAATACATGAGGATAGCAAACAAGAGCTCCCCACAACTTAGCAATTTCAGACCCATGAAAGAGAATAGATGAATGTGTATCGTAATTGCTCTGGTCACCACTTATTTGGCTGATCCAAAATATGACAAGCTTTTGGAAAAACCCACGGATATTTAGACAAATTTCTTCATTTCTTTGTGGCAACTCTTGCAGTTTCTCATAGAACATTAGCATCATGTATAAAACATCTTCTAGAGAAGACCCGATCATTTTATTCATAACTCTGAATATATGACTTCTGAAGACATACACCACAGATGAATCCTTTAAAAGCAAGCCTTTAAGAAAAATCAAATAAACTTTTGCTCTTAATCTCAAACACACAACCCCATTGCATTGATATGTTGGATAATTTTGATATGTCATTAGAAACCCACGGAATAGCAAGAATAGTGAGCATTAATTGTAGAATATTTTCAACAGCTTTGCAAAGATATGTATTCTTCACCATTAAAGAGTCAATTGCAACTATGAAGTTCTGTATGAGTAATCCCACAACCTCAAACAACAAGGTATAGTCAGAAAATTTTCTCCCATTATCAATCTGAAGAATGGCAACAATAAAAGACAACGGACAATTGAGGTGCAACAAACATTTAGAAGTGTCGTCAACACCAGATGGAACATATTTCAAACAAGACAAGTTCAAACCGTCTTCCATTCTAGAGCATGAATCACTCCCTTGAACTGATGCCACAGGTGCAGCTTTTGTCCTAGCTACACTTTTTATGCAATTGGGGATTTCCTCAAATAAGCACTTTGACAACAACCCAAGATCCTCAGCATGGAACTCCTCACAGATTCTTCTTAAAGTTTCATTTAAAACCCCAACAAAAATATCAAATCCATTGCCTAATTTTTCAGCATATTCATATATAGAATTATCCATCAAAGGGAGGAGCACTCGTTTAGCTTTTGAATGAAGCCGATGACTCAATCAAAATCGACCGGTGATCAAGATAAAAAAAATCGAAAAGTCTAAAAAAAAAAGTTATACGATCATAAAAAGAAATAGAGCATTAGACGAAACATAGTGAACACAACAAAACTCAGAAGAAAGTGAAATAAAAATAAATAAATAAAGATAAAAATATATATCTGTTGGAATCGATATATTTCTGTTGCTGTTGCACACGAGGGATTGATGTTGCTATAAGCAACCCAACGCGCTCGATAGTGCGTTAATGGGGTAAAGTGAGGAAAATCCAGAGGAAATGTACATATAAAAGACAAATAGAAAACAACAGAGGGGAGAAGCGATTACTTATCTGTGATTGTTGTAGGGGATAGATGCTTCCTTCAACTGATGAAGAGGAGGATTAGAAGGAAAGAAGGAGAAAATGAAAGAGCAAGGGGGAAGAAAGAGTGGAGATTGAAAAGGTAAAAAGGGGAGAAAATGTTCGTGAAAAAGAAGAGACGATGGGGAGGTGAAAAGCGGTCCCTAAGAAGAGGCTTGGATGCCTCTTCTTATAGGCCGAAAGGGAAGGATCAAGAGGGATCTGGAGAGCTCAAGGGAGAGAGCGTGGGAGATCTCTGCGGCTTCCCTCACAAGGGAAAGCCGTTAGGGGCTTTTTCAGAGATGGTCCCCTTATTTTGGAAAATTTTCAAAAAGAGGGCCCATCTACAAATTTTTCTTAAAAATGGTGTAGAAAGCTATATTTTTTAGAAGTTTTTCTTTTTATATTCTTTTTTGATAAAAATTCTAAAGATATGAGGAAAATACGAGGGTTTTTAGGAAAATGGGATCCAAAACGAGGTTTTGAAGGATTTTTGTAAAATATTGGTTTTGAAATTGCAAGTTTTCTTAAAATGGGGTTTTTGTGAAAATTACATGATTTATTTCAAAAAATGACCACTGAAATGGATCTGGATCCAAGATTTTTAGAAAATATTGGGTTTGGATCTCGAATTGAGATTGGATCCAGATAAAACATCCGATAAAATACCACGAATTGATTTTTTTTTATTTTTTGAAGAATAGAAGTTTCAAGATCAAAATTGGATCCGGATATCCGATTTGGATCCAAGATTGGGTCTAATAGGGAAATTGAGTCTGGATTCCAGCAAATCCGAGGAATGAATGAAAATTTTATCAAAAATTGACTTGATTATTCAAAAGATGGACCTAGGGAAAAAAGGAAATTTTTTAGATTTTTTGAAAAAATTGGGGTGTTCACACACGGATGCGTTAAGACCGATGTCAAATGCTCTCTTTCACTAAGGATTTCAAGAACATTTTCCCAATTTGTCAATCAATTACTTGTTGATTTCAAAATTTCTTTATTGCATAAATCTTTACCTCAGAATACCTTCAGCATTACTTCCAAAAAGGAAAAAGCTTTTGCAAAGAAGGATTCAAAATTCAAATTCTTTCTATCGGCCAACCGAAAGGATGAAGGATAAATCCTCGATATGGCCAGCAAGAAAAAATCAATGTTATTGAAAAGCCATAAATGATTGATATTGATTGTAGCTATGACACATCTTTAAAGATCATTCTTGCAAAAATGCGGCAGTGGAAATGTCCTAAGCGCTAGAAAAAGAGAGAATTCACCCAATCCATGTCTCCTCAAATCACCTAAGTTGCAATTAAATATCTGCAAAAGGGATCTCTCAATTGTCGTCAAGATGAAGACGAATTATGCGAGTTAGACCCCTGGGGCCAAAGAAGATTTGAATCATCTCCAAGATGAAGCAACTTGTGATGGATCCTTCCAGAGAAAGTCCAAAGCACTGTCAAGTTGAAGGCAGATGTGATGAACCTCCCGACAATCCCTAAAAGATATTTAATTTCTGCTATCATCCACAGATCTCCAACCAATGAGCCAATAACGTCAATATAATCCCTGAGGCAAAGAAGGATCAGAACATCTCCAAGTTGAAGGAGTTTGTGACATACCCTTCCAAAAAGAGAGAAAGAGAGAGAAAAGAAAAAGACAGAGAGAGAGGAAAAAAAAAAGAGAAGTCAAGACATCTCCAAAATGAAGGATGATGTAATAAACTCCCCTGAAGCCCAAGAGAGCCCAAAAGAGTGCAGAAAGATTATCATGAGAGAAACATCCCAGGATATCAAACTGCCAAATCTATCAAGAATTTTCTTTAATTTTGTGAACTTCTATTATCAATATTCTTTCACCAATTGCTTTCATAATATTAAATCCTTTCTTTCTTGCTCATATCAAGGAAATTGATAGCTTCTTTGAAGAAGGTCAATCGCAAGCAATTTGAATTCCAAATCTTGATTCTATGAAGTCAATCTCGTTTGGAGGTAATACTTCAGGTAAAAAAGAAGGAATATTTTCACAACATTGTACATCATTTTTAAATACTTTAAATCAACAACAAAATTTCCAATATTTTGGCAGTATTTTCTAGCTATCCTGACATGAAGTGAGATCTTGATGTTCATTTTTGACACATCTTGACACCAATTTTCATCCCTCTTTAGGACTTGATAACAGGAGTTTTCAAGATTTCTTCCCTTCTAGTATAATCTGAGTGCCCGAGCTCTCAGATTCGCACACTTTCCTGTGTCCCCACTGTCCCGCCATAGACAGTTCAATTTCGGTTCGAGGTTGAACCCCCAATCATCTTATCGCAAAAGGCAATTTCAAAAGCTGATTTAGTCTCAGAAATGAGGCACCCAAGATCAATCCCTTTTCAAGCTTTAGGGACCCCATTTTCCTTCATTTTGCAAAACCCCTCTCGGATTTATGGTGCAAAATTCGAAGGTTCTATCATGGTCTCTTCGTTCGAGGATTCCATTCATTTCTGCCCGATCAAGTTAAGGGTATAAACCTGAGCCTCATTTGATGAGGTATTTCATTTTTCGCCCGATCAGGTTAAGGGTATAAACCTGAGCCTCATTTGATGAGGTATTTCATTTTCCGCCTGATCAGGTTAAGGGTATAAACCTGAGCCTCATTTGATAAGGTATTTCATTTTCCGCCTGATCAGGTTAAGGGTATAAACCCGAGCCTCATTTGATAAGGTATTTCATTTCTGCCCGATCAGGTTAAGGGTATAAACCTGAGCTTCATTCTGATGAGGTATTTCATTTTTCGCCCAATCAGGTTAAGGTTATAAACCTGAGCCTCATTTGATGAGGTATTTCATTTTCCGCCCAATCAGGTTAAGGGTACAAACCTGAGCCTCATTTTGATGAGGTATTTCATTTTCCGCCCAATCAGGTTAAGGGTACAAACCTGAGCCTCATTTTGATGAGGTATTTCATTCCCCAATCAGGTTAAGGGTAAACCTGAGCTTCGTCCCATACGAGGTATTTCCGTCCCATCCAGGATAAGGGCAAAACCTGAACTTCACTCTCGCAGAGTGAATCTTTCTTCTTCATTCTCCATTTCATAACTATCATCTTAATCAGGGCTAATTTCCTCATACCCAATTAGATCCTTCTAACTGGGGCATTTTATATAGCCCAAATTTGGTGTGTTTTTCTTTACCACTAAGCTCGGCCACAAGCCGGCTTAGTAGCAAAGAGGGGCATCAACCGCCTGTTGTTAAATGCATATTTTTGTTATAATTGCACAAAGAAGAAATATTACAAAGGCACGATAGTACAAATTGAAACTGAGCATGTCAAATCCTTATGGTGCCATATGGGCAAATATGAGACTAAGTGAATTGCATATAATTGAATCATGATTTCATGTAAATGTTATGACATGTCTTGTGCCAATTTATATATGCTTGTTCTGCAAATTTTTGCCTAATAAAGGGCATTTGTCTTCTCATGACCATGTGAAAGATCAAAACGGAGCTTGCGGTCATGCGAGACCAATGTAGTGCCATATGAGCACTTATGAAAAGTTGTACTTGAGACATGCCTTATGAGTGCATGGTCAGTGGGGGTACGAAACGTACACCTGAGCTCAGAGATAAAACTTTAAAATGCTTAAGTATAAGTACTCGCTCATAGTTGAGCCAAAATTCTGAGAAATTATGGTGGATTCCTATGAGGCATTCGATGGGTAATGTGCATACACGGAGATTACCCCGAGTGTGGGTTGGGATTTTGGAAATCTTCTGTGGTGCAATGACTTGCACATAAAAATAAATAAAATGGAAAATGTGCACACATCAAATAAATGTGGGATTCTGGGTATACCTAAAAGACAATATATGTTACCGGTTTCCTGGGATACTGGGTATACCTGAAAACGGTATATGTTACTGGTTTCCCAGGGCACTGGGTACACCTGAAAGACGGTCTATGTTACCCGACCAATGGTCTACCTTGGAGAGGGTAGGTGGTACAAGCTTCGTGGACATTCTTTTTTTGTTTTTTGTGAGAGCTAGGCGTCTCACCCGGTCCCCAGTCTATGGAGTTAGGGGGCCAGGACTACCAATGCGTCCTAGGTGGTAGATTCAAGTCTTCTGTAGAAGTACAGGGTGCATCCTAATTCTAGTTTTATCCATTGGGGAGTATTCTCTCGGTCACAAACCGTCCCCTTTGGACCTCCGTACGGCTAATCATACGGGTTATTAAATAATAGACCCCCGTATGGTCTCGGTCCGCTACGATGTCTATGTTTGTGCATACCCACAAGATAATTAACAAGAGAAACATAAAATCAGTACACTGTTGAAAGTCTTCAAGTATACACATATTGCTCGATGTTACATTTGCTATAGTATGATCGTGATTTACTCACATGATGCATAGCTTAACAATGCTTTACTTTACAATCAAATGTGAGAATCTAAATGTGATTTATTAATATGATATGACATTCATGAAGGTCTTTTCTTTATATAGTAAATCATGAAATACTTGCAGTTAGTAAACTGTACATTCAAAGCTTGTTTAATTACTGTTAGATCTTATATTCATGTGTTGCACATATACTTGTACACATGACACTTAGCACATTGATAAAGATATTTTGCTTCTTACTCAGACAGGGGAGTCTGACCCCTTCTGAATTAATAATTTTCAGGAAACAAATAAAGATGGGCAATTGCAGTCGTCATTGCGAACGGGTCATGAGACCATATCTTCTTTGGATGTCCTGACGAACTCTGTCTTCAATAAATTCATTAAATTTGTCATTTATGACTTGTAAAATTTCAAGGCAAGGTTAATTCGCCTAATGTTATTGAGTTTGTACTATTACCTGTAACTTGCCCAAATTATTTGACTGAGGGATTAATAAAACATTTCCGCTGTGGTTTTAGAAAAAAAAATTATTCCAAAATTTTCAAGTTAAATATTTGGGGTGTTACAATTATGGTATCAGAGCAGGACAAGAATATATGGTACATGGCCTTCCAACGACCCTGCAAGAGCTCTGTAAGTATATCGTATTTGAATTAAATTGTTTTTATGGCTTGAACAAATTGGATGGTTGCATGAATATTGAAAACCTAGATATATTGCCAGGAACACTATTAAATTTACGTTGTGGTCAAGTTAGATCAAGAAACTTATGATAGCATGTTTGCTCAACTAGATGGCTTGGGAAGCTAGGTGTGACGATCTTTTGGATTCATTGAACAACTTGACTAGGGTGGTGACACGACAAACATCAATGATACAAGTCTTAGGGAACGAACTGCAACAATTGTTGCAGGAAAATAACCACACAAAAAAAAGATGTGACGGTCGAAGGAGAAAGTATAAAAAGGTGTCTAAGGAGAAAAGTTTCGTACTGGTTAGACAGAAGAAAAGGTGCCAGGAAGGCTACCAGAACCGCCAACAACAAAAGAAAGCGCTACACTCACCCGCCCATCGAATGTGTCGACGGTGCAATAAAACTCATTCTCTCAGAGTTTGCCATCTCTATACGGGCAAGTGTTTTAAATGCAGACAATCAAGACATGTAACAAAGTTTTGCCCAAAGTACCGTCATAAGGAACAAGTATGCCTTCGGGACACGAGTGTTTGTTTTTACTGCAACAAGATGGGTCACTGTATTCGTGAGTGTCATAGGAAGAAGGTTGATTTGAAGAAGCAAATCATAGTGAATGACTTCACCCTTAAGACCTCAAACTCTGTGGATTCCCATAATACACATGTATGCAACGAACTCCGTCCAAGTAACAAAACAACGGAGGTGGAAGATGCTATGCCAAAATTTAGGAGCACGAGTACTGGAAATGAGTACTTTAAGCAATCCACAAGCTACCCTGATGAAATATGTTTGAATGCATTGGAGGCTGAAGAAGGAAACACTCTGACAGAGTTTTGGCAACCAGAGAAGGTTAGTTTCATTAGTAGTGACAACAGCAACCCCAACGCCAAGTCCGAATAAATGATGAGGAATTTCATGTAGCAACTAGAATAAATAAATACTTGGAGAAGTTTACTATTTATGTTCTTTGGAAATAAAGATGAATGTTTTGGATTGGAATCCCCATTGAATGACTATAAATCTTAGCACCTAGATTTGATTAATGAGAATATTTCTTTTATCGTATGCATGGATAACTAAGAGTTGTCAGAGGTAGAATTCACTTAATCGAAATTGAATCCTGAAACCAACACCAAACTTTAGACAAATCCTATCAAGAATATAGGATTTGATGAATCGAGATTAGATACGGCTTAAACCCTGAATCACATATGAGTCAATTGGTATAATTGGGTCATATATCACTTCTTATAAAATAAAGGCTATGCTATTATGGATTCAGAAGTGGATTTTATATATCCTGAATAATATTCTAAATATCTAAGCGAGACCCAAGGATCAAATTTGAATTTATTTGAACTTTTCATTGAAACAATACACATACTACGGTCCCTTGTATAGTGATAAAGATACTCCAATCCAGTTGTTTAGTCCTTGTAACGAATTTTGAGGACAAAATTCTATTTTTAGGGGGGAATGATGTAAAACCCAAGAATTTTAAGGAATTTTTAATGAATAAAAATGAACATGTGCATAAAATAATAGGATTTTTGTAATATTTAATGCGATTTCGATGCTCACGGGTTAGTTAGAGTGAACCCGGTAACGAATACTTGGAAAGGGGTACTTGGATCTAGACCTTAGCAAGATCAGGTGATCTGACCCGGTTTGTGAGGCAAATATGGGAATTCGATTGTTCCAAGATGATAGCATGATATCCGAAGCACATTTAAGGTTAGAGAATACAAGGTTGGAACAAACGGGAGAAAAATTCACGTAGTAACGAGAAAAATCCACCAATGAAGGAAAATGTCTCAATAAGACATAAAGAAAATTTCTTTGCAAAACTAAACAACAAGTAGTGTTGTAGTGTTGTGGTAGGACGCATGGGTGTGGGAAGCCACAACCCAAGTTCAAAACCTATGGTGCGCCCATGTAGAAATGAAAAATATTGCTTTTTCATGAAATCTGGAATGAAACAGAAAGGGTTAAATATAATTTAATTCCTACACTTTGCAACAAAAACAGAGATAGCACATGTGGTGGGGTTTGTTGCTTCTTTGATGGAAGTCCCTGGTTCAAAGCCCCGTGTGCACAGATTGTCTTTTTGCATAGAAAAGTGATGATTTTACTTAAGTGAAAAAAAATAGAAATGGTAAAAACGTGGGAGTTGGGTCAAGCCTACAATTTTGGCTACTTTTTCCCCTTTTCCAAAAAGTAAGGGGGATCCCATGTAACATGGAAGAGGGGTACCCATAAAGCAACTAAATGGGGAGGTTAGAGAAAATCTTGCCAAAGGAGAAAAGGGATAATTTTGGAAAGAAAAATGCACTCACCAAAAACGTGGGTTGAGAGTGGTTTTTATAAATTTAAAATTTGAAACTCCCCTAAGGAGGGGGAGTTAAAATAGGGATCCAAGTGGGAGGATACAGCCCACTTTTGGACGTCTCTCTCTCTCTCTCTCTCTCTCTCTCTCTCTCTCTCTCTCTCTCTCTCTCTCTCTCTCTCTCTCTCACCGTGAGGGTCGACCTCATTGCTAGTCGTGTGGACTATCTTTGTTGGACGTGTGGACTCCATTGTCGAAGTGTGTGCCGCTCCGACAAAGAAGAAATAGTGCAGTCATGCCATCGTGAAACGCCAAAGAGATAAGAGGTCTTGTATCTCTACGCATGTGTTTGGTGCCCTGTAGGACACAGACATTGCATATCCTTCGAATATACGTATGAAAATGCATACATCTAGCCATGGTTTTAGTCATAGTCGATGTAGGTACACACGACCTTTATGTGCATACAACATGTTAGGCGTTTCTCAGACACCATTCAATTATAAAATATATGTATTTGATACATATATGTGGTCACTGATGCAAATCGTGACTAGTTGCGGGTCTGTCCAACCCCAATAGAAAAAAAAATAATGACGAAAAATACATGTTTGTTTTGTTGAGGCCACTAATAGATTTGGGGTCTGTCGAAACTGTGGTACCATTACCAATCTCAAAATTTAGGGCTTGAACCTTATACTTGTTGATTTTTTCATCTTTTGAATTCTAAATCGGTTGGGATAAAATTTTAATTCAGAGTATAAGCATCAAATTATGTTTATTGAAAACAGTTTTGAAATTGGATTTTTTTTTTGGCTACTCGTTTGTAGAATGACTGGTTTGTGTGAGGATATTTGTGGTACATAGTTGAGAAGTTTTATAGGCATTGATTTTTTTTTGAGACATATTTAGGTTTGAGTAATTTAGCAATATATGTGTGTATTATTCCATGCATTTGAACCTTAATCAAGGCAACCCGAGTTTGATTATTTGTGTATTGCTTAATTATGATTGTATGTCAAAAAAAAAAAAACAAATAATAATACTGAACCAGCCAGCTGTAAACACCCTAAATTTTCACTCACCTCCCTGACATCTCCACCAGTCAGCACATTTTGGTTCTCCGAGATCACTGAAGAGCAAAATGGTCATTTTCTGAGATTGGACCTTGCAGAAAGTCCAAAATTTATTCTCAATTCTCCAAATTTCTATATTTAGGCTCAGAAATATCTTCAAACTACAATCCTACTCTTGACAAGAAGCTAGAGTCTCCAATTCCTGATTCAGAGTAGTATCTCTTGAGGCATGTCTTTGCATATCATCGCATGAGCATTTCATATCATCCCAATGCACAGCATGTCATTTTGAGATCCAGAACTCCTTATTTTCAAAATTATAAATCCAGATTTGAGTTTTAAATATTTCAAAAGTGATTTCAAATCCCTGGGTTTTTCAAAATGGTCAGTTTCCTTCGTCTAAACCCCCAGGACTCCGAATTACAAAAGTTTTCTCAAGAAAAAAATTTGGATAGTTTTGATATTGATTTGCAAATTTCGTTAGTCGGAGAGAAGGGGATACAACTTTAAATTTAGAAGACTTTGTCTCAGATTTTTGCAAAAGGGCTCTGAATTTCTTTATAAAATCTCTGTGTTTTGGCCTGAAGGACCATTTTTTTAGTTTTTGAAACCAAGCCCATTTTACTTCATATTTTCTAACTAGTCTACTATTATAAAATCCAAAAAAAAAAGAATTTATTTTGCTTTTATAAATGTCGTGGGACCCGCCTTGAGGTGACGTCACACTCAAACTCTCAAAGCATTTCTCTTATTTTCAAGCGGGGCCCACACATAGGTGGCGCCTCACTAAAGCTCCTTACCAAGAAAAACAATTTTTTTTTTACTTTCAAAAGGCTTTCAAATCCAGTTGAGGTGGCACCACCTTAAAAAAAAGAAAGAAAAAGGAAACAAAATCCATTTTTTTACTCATTTTCTTTTATTTTATTTTTATTACTTTTCAGCCCCCAAAAAGGAGCCACCGTAAAACCCTACCCAACCTTTTCACTTTACCTAAGTTTTAGGTAAAGGGAACTCAAAAGCCTTCTTCAAAAATAATCCAGTCGTCCCTTTTTTTTCTCCAAGGTTTGACGAGTTTCAAAAGCTTTCAAAAATCTGTTTAAAAATTTTCAAATGTTTTCCAAAAGCTTAGGTAAAAAGATTCAAAATGGCTGATCTTTCGGAGGAAAGCTTGCCGCATCTTTAAAAAGAGGCCTTCGATCACCAAAAGAGGGATCTTGGAATGCCGACGTCCTCTCTCCCTAGCAAGTCTCTCTGAATCCTTCTGTATCTTCCCCTTTTAACTCTCCTCTTCAGCAAGGATTAAAGGAGCCCTCCATCTTCCTGATTGGGTATAATCGGCTTCTTCCATCAGCCAGAAAAAGGAAGGCCCAAGGAGTAACCGAGGAGTGTGTGGTCCTCCTTCCTCTTTTTGAGGCCTGACTCATCCCCGAAGGAAACACCATCGTCAGCCTCAATTGAGCCAAGGTAAAGGCCCCTCTTTGTTTTACTCTGCATATACAGGAATCAAATATCAGGTTCATGCCCTATGCCTTGTAAACCCGTTTCAATGGCTGACGTGGTTTACATTTCGGTTTAATCAATGCATCAAGAAGTGATCATGCCTCTCAATGGCATTCTCAATTCAGTCTGAAGAGTATGGTTTCATCGAATCATTGTTTTCCTTCAAGACTCTTGCATGATTCATTATGGCATTATGAATATTTCAAAATAAACTCTTTATTTCAATCCAAGATTTTCATATGCATAGCTAATTCACCCTGTTACACAGCCATGATTTACCCTTACTTAAGAAGATTTTTTTTTTAGAGAAAATTTCAGTTTTCTAGTCTTTTGTAGGTGCAGCGATTAAGACTTCAGGTGTTAGTTGGGATAACCTTCTCATCATCGTATGACTTTCTTATTTGAAGTTGATTTTAAAACCTTCGATGTGTCATTGGTGTTCGCATATCTATGTGGTTCTTGTTGAAATGTTTGCATATAGTGGTGTAAAATGATAGCCAACAAGGCTTATCATACAGTGAACAATGTTCTTAACCAGGACACTATATGTAATTTCAGCACCAATCTCGAATTTGGTTTCTCATAATATCATATCAGTGTCGATATCCGTATATACATTGGATGGGTTTCATAAGTTAGATCCATTAAACTATTTGAAGAGGTGCCATCTAACGTGCATGTATGATCAGCTCAGACATAACCTTTGCACCTTTACAATTTTTCTTTAGTACATGTTTTGCATTTATTAGCTTATCATAAATTTTTTTTTTACCTGTATTAAGTCCTACTATCTGTAGCATTTTGTCCCATTTGCTTTTTGGTGGAATACCCTGTCATATATCTATGCCTCTCACTTTTTCTTTCATGTATCTAACGTTACCTTTTACCATTTGTGTAACCCCTGTTCTTGATGTGCTCATAGGGATATATAAAGGGGTATTATTTCCAGTTTTCACTAGTGGCTAGTGTAGCGCAGGTATACCGTTATCAGCTAGATGACGAACAAATTTTTTTCTGTTTTGTTGGCGATTTCCACAGCCATTTCCTTTTTTTTGCATCAAATCAATTACAGCATTAGATATAATTATTTCTGCTGAATGGGATTGTCATGGTTTAAATATCTGATGTATGGGATTGTGTTGCTATAATATTTGCTGTGGGAATCTGACCCATCAAAGATGATTATCCAGGCAAAATAGCATGTATGTTTGCTCAGATGGGTGGGATTTTCAGTTGTGATATAACATTCTAACCCGTCCATATGAGCCTTTAGACAATACATTAATATCTAGATTTTAAGCATTAATAGTTACCCATTCAAGATTGTTTTGTATCATTTTTCTTTTACTGTCTTTCACTTGCATAACATCGGCTGTCAAACTCAAGAATTTATGTATTTTGGCCTCAGCGTTGGCGCATCTCCTTATGAACCTGTCAGGCCTTATTTACTTCTGCAGTTCTGTTATGCACAGTTACAGGTTACAATTTTTATCATGGCTTTCATTAGCCCGGTTGAGATTATCTTTTTTTTTTTATCTGATGAAAATATGGGACTGACAATATCAGTCATGGTTTGGAATGAGAGTTCTATACGATTGGCAGATGATAGCATGGCGTGATTATATCGTTGATATATGTGTATGCAAACAATGATAAAGATTTCCTGTATTCATATTTTTTTAGTTATATCATATATACATTGATTCTATACATTTGTACATTCATTGGTACATTGGTGGTCTATCTTAGTATTTCCTATCATTTTTTTTTATTCTTTTTGTAATACCATTTTATACCAATTATTGACCACAGTCAGCTTCCTCCTTGTGCCTTTTCCCTGTAGCATGTCTATTGCTATTTTTACATTTTTCAATGTAATTTTTCTGCAGTTTAGGATAGATCATCCTTTCACATACTAATTTGTTTGGTTTTTTTCCTCTTCCATCACCTGTGACATCTCTCGTTTTTATTTCTTTACAACATACATCCTGTATTTTCTCTTTGAGCCTAGGTTAGTTTATTATCTGTGTTTAGCGTATCTCTTGTATGAGTTTTTGTACATTTTGTACAGGTCCAGTGCATGTTCTGAAATGTCTCTCTGCATGTCATCTAGGTCCGTTTTATCCTCTGTAGCACAATGATTGCCATCGCTAATATTGTCTTATCTAACATTTTGCGTGCTCATTTTTTTCTTTACTAACATTCCCGTTTCACAATACCTAGCTCCCAACCCTTACTGTAGGTATATACATATTCTCCTATTATATAGCATTCATGTCATTATGTAACATATGCCCTGCACCTTTGTCTAGTATGCTCTAATTCAAGCTCATTCAATCTTTTCATTTATATATCTTGCATTTGTGGTGCTAGATCTTTTGCTTTCTTTATTGTCACCATTTATACCCCCTTTTGGTTCTAAAATCGTCCAGACTTACTTCCCCTATGAGATTTTTTTTTATTAATCACCACATCTTCGTGTGTCTCATATCATTGTGTACATCATCCATTGTTACAAACTCATTGCCCTGTCCATACTCTAGGCATGATATTTCAAGTATTATCACCAGAGCACATCATTAAACATTGTTGCATATTATGGCATTCCAGAGCATATTATCATGCCTCCAGCCATCCACATTCTGATATACGTCTCATCTATATAATATAGGTGCAAATTGAATCCTTTTATAGATTTACAATTATAGAAACATATATGTATGTATATCTTCATGTAAATATATATATATATATATATATATATATATTTCTTCATATAGCTTGTACTTCCATTCCTTGTACTAACCCACTTTTGCAGGAAAATCTGGAGGATGCTGATTCTTTTAACTCTGTATTTTTTTTATTCATTTTGCTTTATGTCAGAGATGTAATAATCAAATTTGGAATAATATTTACTTTTACCGCCTAGATTAGGATGCATATCATATAGTTTGAATTTCTGTAATAGCGTGATTATGTGATTCATGCATTTTATTTTAAAATCACTATGGATGTACACGAGTGGCACGTGCATCAACTCTTAGGGAGTTGATGAACTCGGCGGAGTCCATATTTACGGCCCTAGTCGGAATATGGACAAAACCCAGATTCAACATCTTTCTATTAGTCACACAGAGCCTACACTCTTATGCTATCTTCATAATTGCACATCATATTTCCAATTTTGCAAGATATTGTGAATTAAATCAATTAAACTCTGAACATGTTCATGGCCACAGTCAGAATATGTGAAGGATTTACTTTGACTTAATACACATTTTTCCAACAAATTTCTCAGAAAATCTTTCCAGTTGCCTTTTTCAAAGTGCATTCATCCATTCAAATCATCTGCATCATGGCATCATATGCATTTCTCATGATTTTCTCAAGAAAATTTCATTCCATGGAATCGATTCCTCAAGAAACTCTGAAAATTTTCAAAGTTGGATTTCCCAAGTCAAGTTTTCCCTGGAAAATGTTATTTTCTTAAGATTCTTTTTCAAAAGGAGTTTCTCATCATTCTCAAGAATCAAAAACGATTTTCAAATATTTCAAATTCAATATTCTCAAGATTCGAGTTTCCCGAGTTTTGATTTTCCTTCTCGAAAGAGTTTTCCAATGAATTTTATTCATTTTCCAAAAAAAGTTTTCAAAGTTCGAATTTTCCTTGAAAAATAGTTCCTCTTCAGGTCTTTTCTCAAGAATCGTTTCTGCTTTCCCAGGATTTTTATCCATTCATGATTTTCCCAAAACTTCATAAATTTTATTGAGATTTCAAATCCTTTTATCAGAATTCCCTGAGAAATTGATTTCCATCTTTTGCCTAAGAAAGACTTTTCTAATTCCAAAATGTTTCTAAGCATACATCATATCTTCCAAATGGCATTATTTTACAAAATTTCATAGCATATGCCTGAATTTTTTGTGCATTTAGGATAGAACATGATTTTGATAATTTAACTAAGTCAAGCACATTTTTGGTCCTTGGTTCGATTACCCCTGTTAAAGGCGGTAGGAACGATCGAACCTCGTACCGACAGGTCGAGCCCTATCCCATGGATTTTTCTGCTATTTTCAAAAATGGAGGCGAGTATTTCAAAACAATTTTTCAAATTCTGGTCAAGTTTGATTCGCGAAAGCATTTTCCTCTCTCTCCCGCAGGGAAGGGAAGGGAAAAATTTTGTGACGATAACAGGTTTGGCGACCGTGATGGGACATGTCCTTGTCTGATCAAAAGTGTGCTTGACTTAGTTCAATCATTGAAACTGTGTTCTTAAAAGGTTAGCTCTTTACTTTTGATATCATGCAAACCTAGGAGCCTAGATTTTGACCTAGCTGACATTGACTGCATATAGACTAGGCATGGTTTGGTAGGACCAAATTGAGGAGATATTTTCATGCTCACATAGACTTAGGTCTAAATACAACTCTCCTCAATTTAGGATCTGAATGCAAACAATGTATGCTTCTTCAAAGATTTTCAAAAGTCTATCTCTTTAGGTTTTAGAGTCATCTATTTCTTGCATGTGATTATTTTTTCAAACCTCCCTTACCTAATTTTACTCGGTCTTCACGTTGTTGGGCTCTCTTCCAGAACCCTAGTTCGGGACAGAGCCTCACAACTGGGTCACTTATTTGGGTTAATGCCCCCCTACCACGTATCGCGGGCCACAGTTCGAAGTATATCAGTAGGCGCTCAAGGATGTTGGAAAACCTTATCTTAGAACCGGAGTTGAAATTATATGCCACGTACCTCGGATTTCGGTTCGGGTATATCGACATAACTGGATTGGACAAAGATGATCTGAACCTAAAGTTAGGATTAAGGTCCTACAGCTGCTTTCAAAATGATGCATTTAGAGTCAGCCTTTTAGGGAATGTTGTATGCGCATAAATGTTTGTGCAGAATGTGATTGTTTGTATGATACCTTTATTCCTCTCACATTTTTCCCAAAAATATTTTTTCAAATACCCATATTCTCATCTTTTTCTTTTATTTTCTCAAACCCTAGATGACTTTCCCAGACATCCAATTTCTTTCAAAACTCTAGGTGATTTTCCATTCTACCGTTCTACTGGATCTCGATTTTCTAACTGCATTTTATACCCTGCCTGCAGATCTTTCAAAATTTTTCATATATTTCCTAAGTCTGATTCCAAGTCTTTCTTTATTTTCAGTCTGATGGCATCCAGTCAAATCGATCCTATCTTTCCTGAAGGTCACATCTCCTACGAGGTGCGACAAGGTCGTCCTGAACATCGAGCCTTTAACACCGGAACTTTCATTCCCCGGTGGTATTATTCATGGCTCAAAAGCTTTTCTCGCATGTTCCCGGACCATTTGTGCGAGTGCGGATTAGAATTGGCATCAGCAGTCGGAAAGCAGACCATCAACGGCAACCTAATTCATGCAATAGCAGAACGATGGAATCCACGGACGTGCACCTTCTAGTTCCCGTGGGGAGAGATGACCATTTTAATGGATGAATTTTCAGAGATTATGGGATTACCAGAATCAGTCGGTCAGCCAGGAGATCCGTTAGAACATCAGTTCCTGATCAATGTCAAGGGTTTGGACCCCTGAAACTCTTTAGCTCATATGATAGGTCGTCGATCTTGGCCCCTGATTCAGTTGGACGGAAATGAATATGTCAATCTGCTTGAGTAATACCATCAATACGGGACCTTCGTCGAAGTCAACTCATTATCAAGGACAACTAGAGAAAGGATTTAGAATGCAATGTTTCTATGCACTGTAGAATTAACCCTCATCCCAGACAGACAAAACTATATGGATATCAGAATAATCCAGCTCATGAGAAGATGGGGAAGTCGACAGACCAACCGTCTCTCCATAGCCATGGCAGGGCTCGCTTTCTTGTATCAGGGTTTGACTCGTTTCTCACTTGGAGAATTCATCTTAGTTGAAGGATGCATTTACGCGCTTCAATCTTGGTTCTTCCAGCACATTCCATGTAACGCTCCGGATTTCCAAAACAAAGCTAAGTTAAAATTTTCATGAATTTCTTTTTTTTTTTGCAGCGGAACTTGGAAAAGCGTTTAGCAACGAAATTAGACGATAATGAGTCGTCAGTTTTAGAAAACTCCGAGCACGTTGCAGATATGTGGCCAAGCAACTCATTGACCATCAAAGTATTCCATTTTATCGAAACCCACAGGTTCATTAAATACTACTGCTTGGAAAAGCAGCATAGGTTCAATAATAGGAAGCAGTACAACTCTGTCTAGAGAAACCCTGGTACTTGATGCCGCCTTGTTCCGCATATCGCCACGCAGGTCCAACACCTGAAATCTCACTTAAACGGGGTCAGAACCACTGATGGTCTGGTAAGCAAGCAATCACACGTCCATTCAACTCAAGTAAATGCATAGACCACTCAAGGTCGCAATTCGTAATAACGACGCTCAAGCCTCCAAGACTTAGCGTATATTACAAGAGCCTCCTCAGGGCTATGAGTTGAACGTTCACGCAAGTCTTCATGACTTCGCAAAAGCCTCTTCATGGCTGTGAGTTGGAATAACCGCTCAAGTCTCTACGACTTAGCCTTGACCTCTTCAGAGTCACAAATGGATGTCTAGATTAAGCCTTTATGCTTGGCATATCCGTATCCTACGAATCTAAGGACAACTCTCCGAGCTTCGCTTAGTCGTACGGATATCAATTGGGTTCTTTTCCAATTGGTCCAATAGTATACCGACCATGACACCTTCACAAAGGTTATGCAGAACTGACTCAATAACGTCCATACACGCACACATTCAAAGTATCGTTGTACCTAAGCTAATGCTTTGTTTCGATAATTGCACCTCCCCCTGGGCTTAGGGGACTCATATCTAGGTGACAACGCGACGATCTGGGGGTTGATTATTCTATGTATTTTAGATACCTCAGAGGCTCGTTGACCCCATCCCCCTAGTAGGATGGTACAACATACCAGAAGAGATCCTTACTAGGTATTCGAATGCATTCTGTTGCTGCAGTAGTTGGGTTCAATCCTTAGATATTTAAGGATAACCACGACCTCCATACCTTTGAGTGACGGAGACCATCAATGAACTCTATCAGGTTCGGGTGAAATGTATGTCACTCAAGGTGCGCCATCATCGTCTTCCTCGGTGAGAAATTCTGAAAGGAGCCTTCCAGTCTTACAATTACTTGACGAACATTGCATGCCTATAGGGCAGCCTTTGAGAAGTATGTACCCGACCCCAATCAACCACACAACTTTTACCGTGGAACAAAGCTTTTATTCATATGCATGCTTAACTCTGCTCTCGACACTTCGGCCTTGACAAGCACTTCACCCCTTTCGGTGGAAACAACACACTCTGGCTCAGCGGCTCTTATGAGCCAAGTTGTCTGATAATTCACAAGGAGCATGCACATGACTCGATCTCTACGGATCGGCTACTCGGCGTATTTTTACGTAACGAGCTCAAGACCTCGTCAAGGCGCTACCACTACTTCGGCGCAATGGCTCTTACAAGTATGGTGCCCTTACAAGTATCATGGAGACGAGTCATTCTGACATCGTTCCAACAAATGGCATCGTTGTGTCACTTAACTGGTTCTGGCAGCTCTTTTGCCAACCATTCCATCAGCACCTCCTCTGCTCTATCGGCAGTGGTGTGACGAACCTTTCTACATCGTAGAAGGCGTTCCATGAACTGGGTAGCACTCCGCTATATGACGGAGTATCCTGCTATGTTCTTTCTGAGCTATTCTTAGCTTCTTTTAGAAAATTCAGCAGCACTTCTTCTTTTTAACGGAGAAAGCGTGTGTTTCTTTTATCCATTTCAGCGGTATCTCCCATCTTTAGTGGAAAATCGTTACGCTTAACTTGGGAAATGGATGCACATCGTTGTGCGTACTTTGCATCCATCAAGGTTGCAGGAACCCTAGGCCATACGTAATTGACTTAGTCTTTACGTAAAGAGCATTTTGCCAAAAAGCGAAGCCTTTCCAATAGGGGCTTCATTCGTCAAGCAGAATCTTGAACGAGGTGCGATAAGGGAATCACATTGGCGATTTGGAGTTGAACTCCATTTGAACGCTTATTTATGCATCATATATGTAGTATAAGCAGAAGCCTGTGCTTTATACAGCGGCGGCGTAAAAAAATGCATATACTATTGTTTAGGGTGTGTAACTGAACGAAATATTATACATATATATTTGCAGAAAGCAGGAGCCTTGGTGTCATTCAACACGACGGCGTAAATAAATGCATAATCGGAAGTGCAGTAATTGAAAATTGCAGAAAGCATGAGCCTTGGCATCATACGACGCGACGGCAAAGGTAAATTACATAGCCTGTGCGATATAGGATGCGTCGGCAGAATCAACAGATATACACCTAGATCCGCATCCAACGATAGTTACGAGGAGAGCGGGTGAACACCGAAGTGTTCTAAAGGGCTCAACCAAGAACTAAAGCGAGATACCATTTTGAAGAATGCATATACTGCGTATTTGAACATATATATCCGACGGTAGTTACGAGACGAGCGGGTGAACACCGAAGTGTCCAAAAAGGGCTCAATCACGAACTAAAGCAAGATACTACTTCAGAAAGTATATGTTATATACAAACAATCAAATACTTGAGAGGGATGGATTAACGAAGCGAACTTACTTCGATTTGAGGAAGAAACGACTCTGAAATGCTTCGATGCTTCGAACGAGGCTCGACTTCGAAAAGGATCAACTTTAGACTTCGAACGAAAAAGGACTTGGACTTTGACTTTGAACCAAACCAGGTTCAAGTCAAGTCAACTGGGTTTGAGAAAGGTCAGGTGGGTTCAGACCTAGGTCAGGTGGGTTAGGACCAGGTCAGGCAGGCTAAGATCAAATCAGGCAGGCTCAGACCAGGTCAGGTAGGCTCAGGTGGGCTAGGCTAGGTAGGGGAGGTTCTAGAGAGAGAAAGGGCTAGAGAGAAGGAGGAAGTAGAGATTTTTCAAAAGGGGGGTCTCCTTCTTATATAGGCAAGGTTGCTTAGGGGCTAAGCAACCCATTTGACCAAAATGCCCTTTGGCTTTTTCAGAAATCTGGTTTGATCTTATCGATCTGACTGTTTGATCTTATCCAGAAGGAATATTCCCTGGAAGGTGCTGAAAGGTCCTGAAATATTTTAGAATATTTTCTGAGAAATATTTCTGTGGGTCCCACCAATATTTTCGCGGGTCCCGCAAAAATTTCGGGTTTTCGGTGATTTTTTTCTGAAAAATTTTGAGTATGCCATTCTCTTCGTATTGACGTAATTAAGAAAGTTGGCTCGAGAAAATCCTTTGATTTCGTTCAGGTAGGAAGTTATGGCTTCCAGAGTGTTTGAGCATATATTCGCAAAGTGACGAATATCTTAAGTATAACTAGCTCGCAGGAATTGATTCGTTTCGCATTCTAAGAAAAAATGTTATTTTTATCGGTAAATGCCTCATGAAATTTATTCAGATATTTTCTGAAAAATTGCGGGTCTTACATCATTACCCTCTTAAAGGAATTTCGTCCGCGAAATTCAGTTAAGAGTACTAAGTGCATAACTTGGGATATTTCTCTCATATGTTAGATTCATAATGTTATTCACTTAATTCAACATCGTATTTATTTCAATCATAACCTTATATCATGATTCACGATTGATGAGGTATGCTTCTCATATCTGAGTTCAAATTACACTACAACCATGATAGTTTTGTTGAATCAATGTTCTTCCAACCGGCTATCAACATAGCCATCTTGTGTAACTATTTTATATACACAGATCATTCTTCTAAAGATCAACCATATTGGAATAAGTCCTCCGTCAGACTACATGGTATTGGAAACGTACCTCCTCACAGGTTCGTCCTCGTCAGACTTACCTGATATTGGATCAGTACATCCTCACAGAATCATACTAGTCAAGCTACTAGTTTTGGAACATATACACTCGCACAGAGCGGTATACCCTCACAGGCTCGCTCTGGTGTGAACACCCCAAATTTTCCAAAAAATCCAAAAATGACCCTTTTGCCCCTGACCTCCGCCCTCTGAATAATCGAGTAAATTTTTTTCATCCCTTGGATTCATTAGAATTCGGACCCAAAGCCTTTAGCTCGGACCCAATTTTGATCCAACTCGGATCCGATCCCCCTCTTTGAGGAAAATTTCAAAAATAAGGACCCGAATTCTCAAAAGACTCTCTTTTTGCAAAACTACAAAAAATCAGTTTTAAAATCTTTTTTTTTCGTAAATCTTAGGATTTTTATACAAAAAAATAGAAAAAATGGAAAATTTCAAGGAAAAATGAATGAGTTTAAACTTTTAAAGTCGATTTTGCTAAAAATCATTTTTAAACCATTTTTTTATGAAAATTTTGTTAAGAGAGCCTCTTTTTGGAAAAACCAAAAATTGTTTACAAATAAACCCTAAAGTCGGCCCCCTCACTCTCGCCTCTCTCCCCTTCTCGGCTCAGCCTTCACAAAACTTCTTTGGAACCTTCCATGGCCATGTGCAATCTCCAACAACCAACCTCAATCACCCTCCATCTCCAACCCCTTTTCCTTTTCTCCGCCATCGATGCCTAACGGCACCTCCCTTCTCGAACCTCCTCTTCCCCTATTTAACAAACCGCAGGAAGAACCCTAACCCATCCATCCTTCACCCCTCTGTTGCTTCTTCTTCTTCTCCCCCTTTCTTCTCCTTCTTAGCATCACTGAAGGAAGACCGATCCGCTTTCACCCCATCAGATTCACACACATTTCTTTCTCTTTCACGATCGGTTTTCACCATTCTCCTCTCAATCCAGTCCTCCACGATTCATCTCTTGCAGCCAGGACCCTCGTAGAGCTACAGGATTCTGGCAGATAAGCATCATCATATCATCCGCAGCCTTCCTCCAGAGCTCCTACAAAACCAGGTAATACTTCTATTCCCATCCCTCGATTCCTCTGTAAGCATTTCCTTAGGATTCTGTTTTGATTTTGTTTACTTTCACCTACTTCCTCGTTCTTTTAAATGCACCTACGGTAAGACCGATCTACCAAGTGCTACAATAAAGGAATTTTCATATTCCAAACATCGGTCCCTACTCCATTAAGGCATCCTTGATAATGTAGATTTGCTCATCACAGATCGATCTATCTATATGCAACATTACTGGAATTTCTTTTTTTTTACTTTCTCTTTCGACATTTTCGCTTTGTTTTCTGGTAATTTATTTTAATTCCCTTCACTTTATATGTTTATACTATTCGATGATCCCTTGCAATTCATGGGAACCTCGATCTAGCCCCTGATGGCATGTTTATAGTAGACTGCATTGATTTTATTATGAATCGATTCACGATTCATAATAAAATCCATAGCAAGCCTCCTTTTGCTTACTTCCCTTATGCATTTTCCCAAAGCGTTCATTGTGTCGTATCATCTTCTCAATGTTCAGATATATCATTCCTGTTGTTCTTACTCCTATTTAGCGCTAGATTTTACTATTTTTTTTATTATTATTTATTTTAGTTTTATTTTTTTACTTGGGGATGATTTTACCATCTACATATCTATCTTTCATGTTATTTGTCTGGATCGCTCTGTCCTGCTATTTCTGACATATGCTTCTCAGGGTCTGAAGTTTGGTAATAGGGGTTGCATCGAACAAACCCCTAAGAGGTGGTGCTATGGTAAGTTTAACTGACGATACACCTTCAACATGTTTATCAAGATGGGTGTAAAATTTGTCTGTTGGTTGAATCGACTCTAGTGGCAACAATCATGAAGGGCCCACAGGTAAGATTTGTTGAAAGTTTTCAGCCGATATCGCCGTATGGTGAAAGTGACATCAATGTGTTGAGTTCTGAATATCATAGTGTGAGGATCCTGGAGGATGACCCCGTTGGTAAGATAAAGGTCCTGGACCTGTAGGGCTGAAGAAGAATGTTAGAAACGTTGGTTTCAGATGACCATCTCACCGCGGGAGGTGTGCAACAGATAAACCACTGATTCATCCTTCTCTCTTCTCCATTAGAATCTGTTCTCGGAACGAGAATTGAGTTACCCGAAACTCTCTCTCTAATCCCACTGAAGAATATCGATGGTAGGAATTCCCCCAATTCACTGTAAGAGTTGTCCCACTGGTTGTGATTTTCCTTGCTAAGGAAGATGTCCTGTTCTGATTAGTAATTAAATTATTTGTTAAAATATTCATAGAATTACCTTTGTTTTCTTTATCGTTCTTTTTTTTTGTTTCCTTTAGCTGGACTCTTACTTTAGTATAGGTTTTGCTCAGGAATAATGTAATGTCCATCTCCTGCACCTGGTTATAGCAGGGGGTCGTGCCTTGTCATAACATCTGCTCTCTCTCTTCTTTTGTGATCCACTATAATAGGAGTGAGCCTGTTACCTCTTATATGTTGTTGCAACGTGATATTGATCACTCACCCCTTGGGAAACCAATCTCCTTTTGGCATCACATAAATACCCATTTTTAGTAGGGATTTTCTTGGTTAAAACCCTTTGGAATAACAAAAGTTCTGTTCAGGAGTGATAGCTTTTTTTTTTATCAAGGTGAAGTGCCAAAAGCACTTCTGAATCTTTGTTCATAATCCTTTGATTCACCAAACCATTTTGAAACCATGTTCAATAGTGTGTAATTGGTAAAGCTCTTGTGGCGATTGCTTCTGGAGTTGTCTCATAACAACATCCCTTATGGTTTGCTTGTGGATGGCTCAACAAGCACACTCGGTTTAACCAAAAAAAAAACTCATTGTCTTAATTTCATTGCCTGGGAGATATCAAATGCTTTACATACGGTTCGTTTAATGAATTTGGTGATTTCATAAACTCAGGGTTGAATTTTCTGGTGGATACTTCTGATGGTGAAATTCTCTTCAAAACAATAAAGTGCGTTGGGTGCATCAACCAACGTTTGGGTAAAGCTACTGCATTCTATGAATCACTGGCTGATCCTCTTAATATTTCTTTCGACCATGTCTTGTCTCGTGTCGTGAAGGTACTGAAAACAAGGTGTTTCTCACTTCTCTGTTCCGGCATTTCCACTTGTTGTATTTCATTAGGTATGCACGACATGCTTCTGATTTATCACTTAATGTAATTTGTGTTTTCTTTTATTTTAGTGGTCTCATCATATCAGTCATGCTTCATGTCATCAATATGTATATATTAGTTGTTATATTCCATGTACAATTTCATTACTAAGTGTTATATATTATTCAGTATTTATAAGAGTTGTGCAATAAACCTTTTATTATACACTCACAGCTGCTACAACACCCTATTCACTATTATACTCATTTACCCATCACCAGCCCTATTAGCATCAACCATACTGCATTATACAGTCATATCTATGCACATTCCATAAATTTTTTCTGTCTTTTATTGAATATACTCAGCACTCTCCATTAAAATTGTATCCTCTACCCCAAACACCATAACATGGCTCCAGCACTTCTATGATCACATAGTTGACATCATAGATGGTTGGATTAAATGGCTCTCAGCCGATATCAAAATTGATTAGCAGCTGTCTGAAAGTTCATAGATGGGGTTTTGATGATCCCATTTTTTTTTTTCAGAATCACGTTTGTCATCTCTGCATCCGCTATAAAGTCATTACTTTCTACATTGACCATCTCTTTATCTCCCTTGCTGCACCAGCTACCATCATTTCCTGTATATTCATTACATGAATGTTGTATCCACACCTTGCTGCATCTACGCACAGTATCACCTTGCCACTTTCATAGGTTGTACATTATCTTAATAACACACCTGTTACCACTGTTACCATGTGTCATCTACAACCATATCCCTTTTTCTTTTTATGATAGTTCATTTTTGAACTATCATAATCATCATATTTTCATCATTCTTTTTACAAGTGGTTCTCAGGAACCGCTGTAAATTCTTCTCTTCTTTTTATGATAGTCATCATTCTTTTACAAGTGGTTCATAGGAACCGCTGTAAATTCTTCTCTTCTTTTTATGATAGTTCACTTTTGAACTATCATAATCACCATATTTTATCATTCTTTTATAAGTGGTTCACAAGAACCACTGTAAATTCTTCTCTTATCTTTATGGTAGTCCATTCTTGAACTATCATAATCATCATATTTTTATCATTCTTTTACAAATGGTTCACAGGAACCACTGTAAATTCCTTCTCTCTTTGTGCATACGTGTAGATATATATTCTTACATATATGTGTGTTTTTCATAAATACAGGGTAGACCATATGCCTTTCTCCTTCAAATATAAACCAAGCACCTTGTGCAAGATTTTGGATAGTCATTTTCATTCATATTTTAAATCTCCTTTTGTGCAAATCCTCTCTGGTAGGAATATAAGGAAGACTGGGATAAATATATATATATATATATATATATATATATATATATATATATATATATATATATATATATATATATATATATATTTGATGTTCTTCAATCCAATTGTTGTAAATAAATAAGATGATGAAAACTCTACATTTCCAGTCTTAGATAGAATAAATGAGCATTGTAAAAAGCATTAAACTACTTGTATTCATGCATTCCTTCCTTTATTCCTCAAAATTCTCACAATGGTGAAACACGAATGGCACGTGCACCATTTCGTAAGAGGTAAATCAATCCTAAGTTGATGATCCACATCAATGGCCATAGTCAGGGTGTGGACAAAACTTAGGATTTTTATCTTTTACGAAACAACACTGGATCCACACGGGATCCATTTTCAAAATTCATCATATTTCCTTAAATATTTTCTCCTTTTATTTGAATTTAACTTAAAATTGACCCAACATATACCAATGGCCATAGTCAGGGTATATCGAGAGTTAATTTCATTCTAAATTCTATAAAAGCACCAAATGTATTTTATTCTTCTCTTGAATTTAAACATAGATTACTATATAATACATTCAATGACCATAGTCAAGGATGTATTATATCCTCAATCTTGTTTTAATTCATTTAAAGAATGAAATAGCTTTTCAAAATTTCAATTTCAAACTTATTCAAATTCATTCATCATATAGGATAAAATTACATCATATTTTTCAAAAACCCAAGTGATTTTGAACATCTTTTCTATTTCAAATTCCAAACCTATCTCAATTTCAAAGTCCAATTTTGACTTTGAAATTTCAAAATCATGTCATATCCAAAACTCAATTCAAAATCCAATTTCAAAGTTCAATTTAACTTTCAAATTTCTGATTCATCCTCTAATTCAAAATCAAGTTTTCTTCAAGTTTTAAACCAAAGTTGAGATTGACTTTGAATGTCAAAATCCAAACATTCCTAAGTTCAAATCTGGGTTTTCAAAACCCAGATCCATCTTCAAAAGTCCCATTTGGACTTTCAAAATCCAAATCAAAAGATCAACTTAGATCCAGCTTTTTTTTTAATACCATTCTACTTTTGGATCTTAGGCTTCAGATCCAAATTGCATCAGATCCAAATTAGGATCCAAATCCTTATTCCACTTTGGATCTCCAATTATAGATCCAAAATCCCATTTAGGATCCAGATCCTCATTCTCATATTGGATCTCAGACTTCAGATCCAATTCCTCTTCAGGATCCAAACTCCAATTCCACTTTCGGATCTCAGACTTTAGATCCGATTTCCTTATAAGATCCATACCCCAATTTCACTTTGGATCTCAGACTTCAGATCCAATTCCTCTTCAGGATTCAAACCCCAATTCTACATTTGGATCTCAGACTTCAGATCCAAATCCATCTTAGGATCCAGAGCCCAGTTTTGTATCAGGTCTTAGATCTCAGATCTTAAATCCAATTCCATTCCCAATTCTAGATTTCAAATCCAATTCCGTTTTCAGATCTCATCTGAACTTCCTAAATTCATTTATATCTTTAAATACCATTTCACCTTCTTAGATCTCAAACTTCAAAGTTTAAATTCAATTTCATCCCAAGTATTCCTTTCTTTTTCTAAATTCAAGCTCAAATTCAAAGTCCATTTCTGACTTTGAAACTTCATTTCCTTTCAAAGCTTTAAATCATTTCTTCTCAAAATCAAGATTTATTCTTTCAAAGACTTAGAACTTCTCTGATCTGTCTCAAGTTCTAAAGTTAGATTCAATCATTTCTTCACTCCTTTACCAAGTTCATCTCAGAATACTTGGAAATTTTCAAAACATCTTTTAAAAGGAGCATACATTCTTGCATTCCACAAGCATGATTCATTGTGCATTTAGAATAAATTCTTAGATTATATTTAGGCAAAGCAAAAGGCATAGATTCGATCCTTGGTTCGATTACCCCTGGTAAAGGTGCCAGGAACGGTTGAACCACGTACCGACGAGCGAATCCCGTCTCCCATTTTTTCCGCAAATTTTCAAAACGGAGGCGAGTAATCTTTTAAATCTTTTCAAATTAAGGTCAAGTGAGACCGCGCAAAATAATTCCTCTTTTCTCTCTTTTTCTTTCTTTCTTTTCTATTCTCTCTTTCTTTCCGTTCTTTTATCTTTTCTCCCTTCAAAAAAAGAGGAAAATAAGAGGTTGGAAAGGAAAATAGAAGGAAGAGAGAGAATAGTACGAGAGGAAAAATTTTGCGATGATCACAAAAGTGGCGACCGTGATGGGACTCGTCTCCGTCTGGTCGAATTTTTGCCTTTTGCTTTGCTTTAATATCATCTAAGTATTTATTCTTTCTATGTCAGCTATCATTTCCATGCAAACCTTAGGAGCCTAGACTCTGTCCTAAGCTGACATCATTGCATATAGGATCTAAGTATGGTTTGGTAGGACCATATTGAGGAGATTATATCCATGTTCACATTAGACTTAGGTCTTAAATACAACTCTCCTCAATTCTAGGGATTGAATGCAAAACAATGTATGCAAGTGTATGCTTCTCTTCATTTTAATCTATCTCTTTAGGACTTGCATTAGAGCCATTTGATTTCTTGCATGTTGAGCATATTTTGAAAAACTCCTTACCTATATTGTCCCGATCTTCACATTGCTGGGCTGTCTCACTGAACCATAGTTCGGGAGAGAGCCTCACAACTGGACCACTTATTTGGGTTTGCACCCCCCTACCACGTACCTAAGGGCCATAGTCCGAGGTATATCGGTAGGTGCTCAAGCATGTTGAGAAGCCATTACCTTAGAACCGGAGAAATAATTCTTATGCCACGTACTTCGAGCTTTGGCTTGGGTATATCGGCATACCTTGATTGGAATCAGATAATCTAAATCCTTAGAGTTAAGATTAAGGTCCTACGAGCCATTTCAAAATATTTGCATTTTAGAGTCAGCTTCTAGGGAGTGCTATTCTGTGTATAAATTGATTCTTTTGTAGATATTATCTTGAAAATTCTTTTCTTTCAAAACCCTGGATATTTATTTCATAAAAAATTCTTTTATTTTCTCAAAAATCCAGGATGGTATATTTCTTATTTCTTTATTCTTTCATAAATTTCTTAAACCCTGGACATTCTTTTAAATTCTTTCCCTTATCTCTTAGAAGTCCAGGCGTATTCTTCTTCTTCTTTTGATTTATTTAAATTCTTTTGATCCTGCCTGCAATTTTTTTCAAAAATATTCAGGGTCTTGTTATCTTCACAAATACTCTTCCTCGTATATTCCATCTTCTTCATATAAAATCCTTTTTATCGAGAAATCTCTTTAAAATCCTCTTTTATCTCTTTTTCCTTTCAAAATTTCTTTGATCTGAACCTTTCATTTATTAAAACAGAAAACACCGTCAGTTCCAATCATGGTTCAAACAAGAGCAGAGAGAAGGGCAGCTCAGCAGCGCGATAACAGCGAAGTGGAAGAGATGAACTCTTCCAGATTGTCTCGAAAACATGATTCAGATGAGGATGATGTCGACCCGGCGATATATAAAATCTTTCAAAAGATGATGGCAAAAATGATGTCCGAACAAGCTGGGGCAGGTTCGAAGAAAACATCCTCTAAAAACAAGGTCAAAAAGAAGCCAGTGAAGAAGCATGTTAGGATCAGCAAGAAGAAGGTTCAGCAAGACAGCACCTCTGAAGGTACAGAGTCAGGAGATGAGGATTCCGAGGAAGAACAGTTTGTATTCGTCCTGAAACATCTGCGACAAGTCAAGAAGGTGGTAGAGGAACCTGAATCAGTCAACAAGCCTAAAGATGGAGTTCCAGCAGAAGACTCAGTTCAAATATTGACAAAGATGGTCAAAGACCTACAGATCCGAGATAAGGGAAAGAGGGTATACACCAGACAGGACTTCTACCTTGGTTTAGATGGGGACAGCAGCTTGGAAGATCTCCCCCGAAAATTTATTAAGTTCGATGGATCCGGCAATCCAAAGGCCCATCTCGCGATGTTCTTTGCCGAATGTGCCAGATTCAGTGAAGACAATCGGGCCCTCTTCTTGTGCTTTCCTCGCAGCTTAGAAGGCGTAGCCGCAAAATGCTATGCAGAGCACATCAACCCCGTCGAGCTGCAAAATTTTGATAAAGTTGTTAATCTGTTCGTGGAAAGATTCATGTTCAACACTGAGGCACTTCCAACCCTCAATCACCTGTATAACCTGAAACAAGGGGATAAGGAAAAAGTCGTAGACTTCATTCGGAGGTGGAGAGATACCTGCAACAAGATGAGAACCCCCATTTCAGAGGAGCACGCACTCCAAGTTATCCTGAACAATTTTTCTCAGCCTCTTAGAAGCCTCATCTCTACTTACCCATCAAAATCATTCATAGATCTTATCGAACGAGCTGAGTGGCTCGAAATGGGAATGGACAATGGAAATTATGAGGGCATCACTCTCGTCAAGGGCGGCCAAGACCTTAAAAGGAAGGTAAATTATACATTCTCGGCTAATTCTGGGGGCAGTGGCAGCAAAGATAACAAGACCAAGCAGATGGGTCAGCAAAAGGAACCCTTCAAGCAGAATGACAAGCCAGTTCAGGCCAAGCAGAAGGAAAAGATAAAACATGAAGGTTAGGGTTATGACCGCCAATTCTCTGCTCTTGAACAGTCCCTTGAGCAAATTCTGGAGTATATGTTGAGCAAAGATATGATTAAACTCCCGAGAGTCGCTGATCCTCCGGTCTTCCTGGAAAAATGGAAGGACAAGTTCTGCAAGTTCCACCGGGCAGTGGGACACGACACCGAGCACTGCTTCGTCCTAAAGAACATCATCCAGGATTGCATTGATAAAAATCTTCTGATAGAGGACGAAGAAGAAGAGCAGCCTGCTGTCCTAACCAAGCCTTTCTCAGATCACTCAAAGAACTGATGATATCAAAGTTTTCTTGCTTTCTTACTTTTGCTTTTTCCCATCGTCTTGTAGGGGCAAGTCAGCCCTAGTCTTTTGTGATCTTTTTTTCACATGCTTGTAAATAGTCAAGTCCTTGTTTTCAGTAGTTACTTATAAATGAAATATCAATTTCCTTCATACCTTTGTGTTCAATTCTTACTTCCTTCGCCATATTGGGGCATCTTTTGTTAAAATTTGCGTTTACACTTCAAAATATTCTCTTGTCATTAAATTCCTGTTCTTTTCATAATGCGGGGCAAAATCCTGACATCATTCATGAGAGAAATGATATTACCTATGAGGTTTTTTTCCAAAAATCATGAAATTTTGAAAGTCTTCATTATGATGACCAAATCGTTCAAATACTCTTTGGTCCAACCTTTGTCAAAATTGACCCTCGTGTTGATCATATTGACGAAAAATAGGTTTTTGAACCGTTGCATTGAAAAATCAACCCTCGAGTTGATCATGTTTTCAAAAATAAGTTTTCGAACCATCGCATTAAAAGGTCAACCATTGTGTTGGTCTTACCTTCCAAGATTAATTCTGAAACATTTATATCCAAAGATCAACCCTTGTGTTGGTCTTATCTTCCAAAATGGGTTTCAAATCATTTGTGTTCAAAGGTCAACCCTTGTGTTGGTTTTATCTTCCAAGATTGGTTTCAAAACATTGCATTTAAAAGATCAACCCTCGTGTTAATCATATCTTTCTACAAATCGATTTCGAATCATTGCATTCCAAAGATCAACCCCTATGTCGATCTCATTTTCAAAAAATCGATTTCATTACATTCAAGCATCAACTCTTGTGTTGATCATATTGATTCAAATATCGACCCTCGTGTTGATCATCTCTCTAAAAATTGGTTTCGAATCATTACATTCAAAGATCAACCCTCGCGTTGGTCATATTTTCTAAAAATTGGTTTTAAAATCGTTTGCTTCAAAAATTAACCTTCATGATGATCTCTCGTGAGTGATCCCCCTTCAAAACTCAGGTCGTTAAATGAAATGTCCCAACTACTTCGTTGGTCGTTAAATAAAATGTCCCAGCTACTTCGCTGGTCGTTAAATGAAATGTTCCAACTCCTTCGTTGGTCGTTAAATGAAATGTTCCAGCTACTTTGCTGGTCGTTAAATGAAATGTTTCAGCTACTTCGCTGGTCATTAAATGAAATGTTCCAACTCCTTCGTTGGTCGTTAAATGAAATGTCCCAGCTACTTCGCTGGTCGTTAAATAAAATGTTCCAACTCCTTCGTTGGTCGTTAAATGAAAGGTCCCACTTTTTACTGGTCATTAAATGAAAGGTTACAACTACTTCGCTGGTCATTAAATGAAATATTCCGATTTTACTGTTCAGAATATCCAAAATCATAAATTGCAACTAAGGGTCGCATCAAAATCTATAGAGTAAATATTTCACATAAGAAGTCATGAAAACTTTGCCAATCTGCTAAAAATATTTGTTGATTCCAAATAAATCTTACTTCACAAAAAGAATTACCTCAGATTACCTCTAGTATTTTCTTCATAAAAGTGAAACTCTTTGTGAAAGAGAGGTAAAATTCAAATCTTTTTCCTGTTGATCAACCAAAAGGATGAAAGAAATATCCTCGGTATGATTAGTGAAATAAATATTCGATGACATTGAAAAGCCGGAAGCGAATTGATATTGATCATAGCTATGGGGCATGTTTAAAGACGATTTTCTGGCAATTAGGCAGTGGAAATATCCTGAGTCATAAAAAATCCACTTAATCCATATCTTCTTATTCTAAAGTTGCAATCAAATATCTGCAAAAGGGATATCTCAATTGTCGTCAAGATGAAGGCGAATTAAGCGAGTAGACCCCCAAGGCCAAAGAAAGATTTGAAATATCTCCAAGATGACGGAGTTTATGACGGATCCTTCCAGGGAAAGTTCAGATCACCGTCGAGATGAAGGCGGATGTAATGGACCTACCGACAAACCCTAAATGATATTTGATTTCTGCTATCATCTAAAGACCTTTGAGCCAATATCATCATATATAATCCCTGAGAAAAAGAAGGATCAGAACATCTCCGAGATGAAGGAGTTTGTAACGTACCCTTCCCTGAAAAAGAGAGAAAAGTCAGGACACATCCAAATGAAGAATGATGTAAAAAGCCCGGAAAAGTTCAATGACTCAAAAGGAGTGCAAAAAGATCATCATGAGAAAACACTCAGATATCAAACCGCCTAAATTGCCAGAAGTCATCCTTTCTTATGCAAAATATCTGTTATCAATATATTTTCACTACTTGCTTTTATGAAATTAAGAATATTTCTTCTTTTCTCATATCAGGGAAATGGATAGCTTCCTTAAAGAAAATCATCAGCGCTAAAGTTCTGAATTTGACTCTTAAAAACCAAGGAGTTAACCTCGTTGGAGGAAATACTCTGGGTAAAAGAGGGAATATCTTTGCACACATGTGCACATTTTCAAGCGTTGAAGTCAACTATAAATTTATCTTATTGGCAAAATTTTCTAGATATTCCAAGAATGAAATAAATATTCAATATCCATTTTGGTGCAACCTAGCGTTGTTTATATCTTCCAGAAGAGTTACCCCATTCAATTGAAGTATCTCTCCTGTCCCATCACGGTTTCAAGAAATCCGTATGGTTGTTCCCACTCAGGTTAAGGGTCAAAACCTGTACTCCCTGCGAGAGGTCATTAAATTCAAAAGCTGATTTAGTCTCAGCAATGAGACGTCCAAGTTCATCCCTTTTTCAAAGCTTTACGGAACCCCATTTCCTTCCTCCTTTCGCAAACCCCTTTCGGATTTGTTCGTCCAAAACTCTGAAGGTCCCATCATGGTCTCTTCACTCGAGATACCATATGGTCGTCCCCTTCAGGTTGTGGTTGAACCTGAATCTCGTTCCAACGAGTCTTCCTCGTTTCGACGAGGTGTTTTCCTCCAGTCCCATCATGATTCTTCCCATCGAGGAATCCATGCTTTGTATATCCATCCAGAATAAAATCCTACTTGAGCTTCATCTCATGAGGCATTCTCTCATAAATGTCCCATCAAAGTCCTCATATATTCCTTTCCCCATTCAGGTTATTTTGATATATCTTTGTCCCATCCAGGTTAAGGGCCAAACCTGAGTCATTTCAAAAGATTGATCTTGTCTCGCCCACGAGACTTGATCTAAATTCTTACCTTTCATCATTTCGGGATCTTCACCCAAAGTCTCATCACGATTTCCTCATCTCTATCATTCAGTCATATCATTGTCGAGGATTTCGTCCCCCCAAGTCATTCAGGACAAGGCTTTAAGCCTGAAAAGCCATAATTCTTCCACACCCAGTTCAGATCTGCTAACTGGGGCATTTTTCAAAATTTGGAGTGTTTTCTTTGCCACTAAGCTTGGCTTTCAACCGGCTTAGTAGCAAAGAGGGGCATCTGTGAACACCTCAAATTTTTCAAAAACTTTTAAATATTCCCTTTTTGCCCCTAATATCATTTTTTGAAGCAATTGAGTCATTTCAAATCTAAATTCTAGTTCATTTCTCTAGTTCTATTGAAATTAAATTCATTTCATATGTTTAAATTGATTTCAGATCTGGATCCATTGTCCAGATCCAAATCTGAGCCTCCTTGTTTAAATTTTAAATTAAAAATACAGAAAATACCAAAAATATTTTAAATAGCTCGGACAGTCCATCCGACATCTGTTTGGATCCATCAAATCCTATTTCTCGATTCGAGTGTCAAAACTTAAACATTTTCTCAAAACCGGGGTCCAAACCCTCTTTTTTTGAAGAAATTTTCCTAAAATGGTCTGAAATTCTCAGGAAAATACTTTTGTAAATATTCTTTTTAGAAAAATACAAAAAATTAGGGTTTAGTCTTTGTTTTCTCAGATTATCATTCCAAAAATACAAAAAAATAAAAATACTCGGAAAAGAACAAAAAAATAAAAAATAAATGAAGAAAAATTGCAAAATGGTTTTTAGAAACCCGTTTTAGAGAAAACTTTTTAAATAGGCCCTTCCATGGACAAACCTTATTTTCATTTAAAAGTCGAGTTAGGGTTTTGAAAACCCTAACTCTTGCCATCTTCCTTCCTTCACTTCAGCCGCCTCTCTCACCCTCCTCTCTTTCCTCCATCGTTGATCTCAAAACCAACTCCTTCCTTTTTCACCTTTGATCGTTAACCAAACTATTCTCGAATCATCCAGGGGTCTCTTTAAGAAGAGCCGCTTCGCCTTCTCCAAAGGGGGGGATCAAGTTTTTCTCTGCAAAAATCGCTTAAACCCATCATCTACATTGGTCTTTCCCCCTTCTTGATCCCGTTACAAATCATCATTGTTAAGCATTTTTTGTTGATATCCATCACACATCTTCGATATCGAGCACCAAGTTTTATCGACTCTACTGCTGGAAGGCCATCGATCAACTGGGAAGATCGACCATCCTGACAATTGAAAAACTCCAGCGTCCCTGCAACACAAAGGAGGACACTGTAGCAAGGTTGTTGTATGCTTGATGAGGAGAAAACATTTTCTTTCAAGAATTATATTCAGTTACATCAAGAAATTTTAGGCGTGTTATCTAGCAAAATAGAACTAAGGAAGAACGTTTCTCTAATCCCAATCGGCTTCATCCACGGTGAGTCTCCTCTTTTCCTCATTGTTATCCTGTTTTCTTGATTTTCGCTGGATCCTTGTGTTTACTTCATGAAAGCATTTTCGGTAGTGTCGAGTTGCTTATAGCAACATCGATACACCCTACGCAACATTAACGGAGCAATTCCTGCTCCAACATTCTCTTCTTCTCTTTCCTTCGTTAATTGCTCTTCAAATGGTTCCTGTGTATTTTGAGTATCTGCTCACATTTTATCTTTTCATTTCCGTTATCTGTTATACACGATTCCCCATTTGTATATGTGCTATCTCATACTTTTGATTCAGAATTCATTCTTTGTTTTGTTTCATGTGTTGCTTTATATATAATCCATCAATATCAGTTTTTTTTTTACCAATTCTCTATGTTGCTTTCATCTGAATGTTATCACCATCACACAGAGGCTTTCCCATCACGTTGTTAATCCTCACTCACCTGATATGCGTTTTGATCTAAGAGGCTTTGTGACCTCTCTGTGAAATAAATCGCCAATGTGCTGACATTATTGTAATATAGAATGCATTTCAGACTTGCGTTCAATTCGGCCCCTTTGTGGTAAGGTGAAGTTCTTCATGAATCCATGATAAAACTGAGAATTTACTCAGATTTTTTTCATATAGAATTCTCTATTAGACGCATGCATAGTATTTGATCGAATTAATTATGCTAAGAATCTATATATATATATATATATAAAGGGGTGGGGGTGGTTCTTGATTCTGGTGCATGAGAGGCATGACGATGGTAACCCTTCTTTAAAGTTTTTCTCCTTTTCAGCTAAGCTCCAAGAGGTCTTTACAAACTTAGGGATCTCAGCTGAATCACCTCTCAGTTGCATTTGGGATATTTTCATCTTGCCATTCAGGTAACGTAATGAAAAATTATAAGTGTTTCAGCAAATGTGTTACTAGATGGTGTCATTTGGATCTGGTTTAGACTGCTGCGCTGGTGTAATTAATATCCTGGGAAAGGCTGGGTGATGAATGGAGGCAGGAGAATTCACATCGCCTACTGCGTCACAACTGGTCCGGCCGTCTGGGGAGCTCCCTTTCTGAGATATTTGCAGGAGTCCTGGAGATGTGGAAATGGCAAAAAGAGCTGCAAGAAAAGTAGCTCTTTCAGATCTAAGGAGCAGAGTTTTGAGAGCATGTCAGCAAATGCCTATGCTGCAATATAAACATGGTCTGAAGCATCGAGAAAGAGGCTCTCCCTCCCTCCTATTATCCAAAAGATACAATGGAGTAGATGAGCAAACCAAGCCAACTGAGTCTGCATCTTCACTTACCCGTGCATTGGCAGTTTTAGATCTTATCATTGATACTCACATTTTTCCTGTGCGTTTCTTATTATAATCTGAAAAAGTTTAATCCACTGGGTTCTGTCATGATTCAACACTTCATTTTACTACCATGCTTCATATATCTCCCAGCAGTATATCTCTGCATTGAGTGTTAAAATCTCTAGGTGCCTTTTCATAAACCCATTGATTTTTTTTTTCACTGTATTCCCTGTGTGCATTTTTTTTTCTTTTTTTTCTTTTTTTTTTTTTGGGGTGAATTTATGTTTTATCAACATTTCAGTCATCATAATCATGATTCACTGAGTGTTTTGATATGTTATCCATCTTATTTCCTGTCTTACCTTGAATTGTTATTGTGAATTATGGGAGTGATGTACTCCTTTCAAATATAAATATGCGAATTCTGAAAGGTGACATATGGCTGTGAAGATGAGGAATTTGATCTCTCTCATGGTGGGATGGGGATGGAAAGTGTTGTTCATGAGTTTTGAAGGGAGGCATCGAGAGCTGTAGTTTATAGTAAATGCGGCTCAGAGGTAGGAGCATGGCTGAGGGATAAGAAGCAACAACAACCTTTCAGGGAATATCGAAATCATTTTCTGCCCCTACTGTCACCTAATACTCATTCTGCTAGTCGTTACCTGCTACTAAACCACCCATTGCAGATTCTCTGCAAACCCTTCCATTCGTATATCACATATACTTCACACATCTTGCATTTCCATTCCACATACCCTCCACTTCTCCTTCATAACCCTGTTTGGCTGCAAATCAAATTCCTTGCTAACTCAGTGTTCTTTTTAACACACGTTAAAATCATCTTTTCTTTAATGCAGGTAGTCATCAAATCATATCTCACACCTCTATCTGCAACAGCAGATTCATGTTATCAACTTGCATCAATATATTACCTTTGCTCCAGCTTCCACCTGATTATAGAAGAGATCTACAGTTTAATCATAGCACCCTTCTCCTCATAAATGACCCAGCCACTGAGATTCCTGTCTTGCAGCTTCATCTTAAGTAATTGCGGTTTTTGCTTTCCATAGCAATCCTCATCCCCTGCATTACCTATGATTCATATTTCACCCTGTCATCACAAAACACTCAGCACACGTCCTTTTTTTTTAGGATAAACATTCATGGATATTTCAGTATAACACATCTGTCATTTACCTTACCACTCACACTTCCTTCACACTGCCAGTCACCTATTCTACATACATGTTAATATATATATATACATATATAGATATATATATATGTATATGTATACATAGACATATATATATATATATATATATATATATATATATATATATATATATATATATATATATATATATATATATATATATATATATATATATGTGCATATATATATAAATGCTTTAAATGACTATCCTTCCATGCCTTAGATAATCAATATTTCATTAAGGTATTAAGCGCAAGGTAGGTATATGAGCCTTTGAAATCAATACGATATATGCAAGTTCTCTCCAGTCTTCATACTAACTAAAGTGTTTTGCAGGGGAATGTGTGAAAGATATCACTACTCGGAGTTGTAAAATTTTCATGTATTGTAATAGTTAGATTTTGAATGAGAATTTACATTTCCAGTTTTAGATAGAATGAATGAGCATTGTAAATGTCATGAATTACTTGTTCTTCATACATTTTTCCTTTTTTTCTCAAAATCTCACAATGGTGAAACACGAATGGCACGTGCACCATTTCGTAAGAGGTAAATTAATCCTAAGTTGATGATTCATATCAATGGCCATAGTCAGGGTGTGGACAAAACTTAGTATTTTTATCTTTTACGAAATAACACTGGATCCATTTTCGAATTTCATCATATTTTCCTTAAATATCTTCTTCTTTTATCAGAATTTAACTTAAAATTAATTCAAAATATATACCAATGGCCATAGTCAGGGTATATTGAGAGTTAATTTCATTTTAAATTCTATAAGAGTGTCAAATGTGTTTTATTCTTCACCTGAATTTAAATATAGATTATTATATAATACATTCAATGACCATAGTCAGGGATGTATTATATCTTCAATCCTATTTTAATTTATTTCAAGAGTAAGATAGCTTTTCAAAATCAAAATTCAAAAATTTAAATTCATTCATCATTTAGGATAGAATTACATCATATTTTCAAAATTCTTTTTCATAAAATCCAAGTAATCCTTTCCTTCATTTCCCAAATTCAAATCAGACTTAGAAATTCTTGATTCATCTTCTGAATTCAACTCCAAATCCATTTCAGGATCCAGGATTCAACACTCATATTGGATCTCAGACTTCAGATTCAATTCTCTTTAAAATCCAAACTCAAATTCCACTTTTGGATCTCAGACTTCAGATTCAATTCCTCTTTAGGATCCAAACTCCAATTCCACTTTTGGATCTCAGACTTCAGATCCAATTCCTCTTTAGGATCCAAACTCCAATTCCACTTTTGGATCTCAGACTTCAGATCCAATTCCTCTTTAGGATCCAAACTCCAATTCCACTCATTTTGGATCTCAGACTTCAGATCCAATTCCTCTTTAGGATCCAAACACCAATTCCACTCATTTTGGATCTCAAGCTTCAGATCCAATTTCCTTAGGATCCGGAATCCAACCACATTTTGGATCTCAAGCTTCTGATCCAAAATCCATCTTAGGATCCAGAGTCCAACTCCACATTGGATCTCAAACTTCAAATCCAAAATCCCTCTTAGGATCCAGAACCCAATTCTCCATTTTGGATCTCAGACTTCAGATCCAAATCTATCTTAGGATCCAGAATCCAACTCTCCATTTGGATCTCAGACTTCAGATCCAAATCCATTTTAGGATCTAGAACCCAAGTCCATCTTAGATTCCAAATCTTGGATCCCACTCTGTTTAGGATCCGGAATCCAATTCCAATTCTAGATTTCAATTCCATTTCTATTTTTAAATATCATTTAATTTTCTCAGATCCATTCTAAATTACAAACTTCAAGGTCTAAATTCAATTCCATCTCAAGTATTCGTTTCCTTTCCTAAATTCAAGTTCAAAATTCAAAGTCCATTTCCGACTTTGAAATTTCATTTCCTTTCATTTCAAAACTTGAAATCATTCTTTCTCAAAATCAAGATCTATCCTTCCAATCCTGATTTATTTCAAAAACTCAGAACTTCTCTGATCTATCTCAAGTTCTAAAGTTAGAATCAATCATTTCTTCATCAAGTTCATCTCAGAATACTTGGAAATTTCCAAATCATTCTTTTTGAAAGAGCATACATCCTTGCATAGCACAAGCATGACTCTTTGTGCATTTAGAGTTAGAATAAATTCTTAGATTATATTTAGGCAAAGCAAAATGGCATAGATTCGATCCTTGGTTCGATTACCCCTGATAAAGGCGCCAGGAACGGTCGAACCTCGTACCGACGAACGAATCCCGTCTCTCCATCTTTTTCCCGCAATATTTTCAAAACAGAGGCGAGTTATTTTCTAAATATTTTTTTTCAAATCAAGGTCAAGTGAGACCGCGCAAAATAGTTCCTCCTCTCTCTCTCTTTCTTTCTTTTCTCTTTTCTCTTTCTTTTCTTTCTTTTATTATTCTCTCTTCAAAAAGGAGGAAGGTTAGAAAAGGGAAAGAGAAGGAAGAGAGAGAAACCACAAGAGAGGAAAAATTTTGCGATGATCACAATATGTTCAGAGTTTAATTGAGTTAATTCACAATATTTTGCAAAATTAGAAATATGATGTGCATTTTGAAGATAGCCTAAGCGTGTAGGCTCAATGTGACTAGTAGAAAGATGATGGATCTGGGTCTCGTCCATATTCCGACTAGGGCCGTAAATATGGACTCCACCGAGTTCATCAACTCCCTAAGAGTTGGTGCATGTGCCATTCGTGTACATCCATAGTGCTTTTGAAATAAAATGCATGAATCACATAAACAGGGTATTGCAGGAATTTAAAGTATATGATATGCATCCTAGTCTAAGCAGAAAATTAAATCTCGTATTCCAAAGTTTACTTTATTACATCACTAAAGAAATGAAATAAAAGGAAATTGCAGACTTCAGTTCCTTCTTTTGAATGTCTCTGCCAAACTTGAAATGGGGTTAGCTCAAATATGTGGGTTTTTTCAACATTTTCCAATAATATTCTGAAATTATTGGACTTAATTTGATATAAACCCTATTTTCATGCTTTCTTGATATTTGAAATGATGTAAATGCAAGAAATTCAGTATAAAATAGTTTGAAATTCGAAATTGTGGTCAGAATACCCCTAATATTAAGGTTACACCTTTAAAATCAGGGTTTTTTGAAAGAAATTTTGGTAAAATTGAGATTTTGAAATTTGAATTGAATCAACTGAAGATGAAATGCAGTATGAGGCATGATGACATGCTGATAAACACATTAGGTCTGTAAAATCAGAATTTGACATTTTGCAATTTATCCAAAATAACGAATTTCGCTTGTTTTTCGCTTGGGTCAGGGTCCCGCGGGGCCCTGTTTTGATGATATGGCTGAACCGAGCATCAAACGAATTCCAAATCACACCAAATTCGGCATGGAGCATCTACCTATTCTGATAAACATCCTAAAATGCTAAAAATCACGAAATGACATGGTTTAGATACTAAAATTTAAAGAAAATCCTAAAATGGACGAACTTCGCCTACGGACCCAAACCAAATGTAATACTTAATATGATAATGCAAACAATTACACCATAAAAACTTCTGATATTTTGCAGACTGCTAAAGGACCTAAAATTTAACACTTTTGATTTTTACAGCCTCGGGATTTGAACTACAGTGAGTTCGGTAACAGGAATTTGGTTCTGACGGAGGTAAAATCGACCTAATCTAATATAAAATGCTAAAAAAATAGAAAACAACCATGTAAATTTCTGATATTTAAATGAGAAACTACTGACAAACACAGAAACAACTTTCATTTTTATGTTTTTGGCATTTGATCAACAAGAACAAAGATAAAAATACAACTTTTCATGCCTAAAGCAACAAAATAGACAAATGTGACAAAACAGGAGACTGACAGAAAAAATCCGAAACAGATATCAAAACTATTTTAAAAATCATAAGCTTTCATACTCAAATAGAGGACATCCCTAACATGACATTCACTTTTTATAAATTCAGATTTGGAGCAATACCCAAAGAGAACCCATCTCTTTAAGTCGATCCACAATCTTAGAGGCCCAAATCAGGCTCTGACACGTGTCCTGAACTCTCGGATTTTTTGTCAAACATAAAAAAAAATCAAAAAATTTTGAGACAATCAGGTTAAAAAATCGACATCCTCCCGAGTTCAAAACATCTTTTGGATCAAAACTCGGACCTCACATGAGAGAGATCTCAATTTTACAAGTCGGAAATGAGTTTTTAAAACGCATCCCGGGTAACAAAACCTGACTTACCATTTTGAATGTTTACCATAGTAAACAAATTCAAATCCTTCCGCATTTTTGGCACATTTCTAGGGACACCAAAGGGCACATACCATGATTTTTTTAGAATTTTTAACGAAAAATAAATGCACGAAATAATGTGTGGACTGATTGACAAAAATAGAGAATTACTGAAACTGAGCAGAATTGAAATAAATACCGAATTAAACCTAATTAACTTATAAAGCATGCTAAATTAGTGAAATAAAATACAAATTAAATTTAGCTAAATGCATGAATGCTAAAAATCATCAAGGAAGCACAATTATATTTTTTTTTTGATATATGTCATTTTGTGAGAATAGCTCAATCCATCCCTCGGATGAGCTCTTTCTTCAAGCGACAACACGCATCAAATCATGATATTATGAAATCAAGAGGAAGGGAGGTTCACCTTGCATTTTTATGCAGCTTTGAAACTCTCGAAATGGACAGCTACCAACGGCTTCTTTTGTCCTTTGATCCGGGCTTCAGATGGTTCACGAAGATCGACCCACGCTTAGATCAAATTGGCCACGACACGAGCAAGGTCGGTGCTTCACTGCACCTTCTCCACTGAGCCCAAGGGGGGGGGGGGGGGGCGTGGATTCAGAGGAATACACTTGAGTTCTGAAGGGGATCTAGGCTGAAGTTCAAAATCCAAAATTGGAGTCCCCAAACTGGGCGTGAGTCTTTGTACTTGTAGCCTTCTTTTAAAATTTTTGAATTTCAAACAGGCTCAATCTGAGCCCTCCATGTGGCGCCATCTCAGAGCATGCTATTTTGATTTTTTGAGAAAATAAAATGGGAATTTTGTGGGTGAGACACCTCAGCAGGGGAGTTTGAAAATTTTCAAAATGGTGGCTTGATTTTCTCTGCAGGAGGCTCCCAAATTGCGCCACCTCAGAGGGTGTTCTCTTGGAGTTTGGAATTAAAACTTCTACTTTTCTGAAGGTTCTCCTATGGCGCCACCTCAGGGGGCTACTTTTATAAAAGAAATAAAATAAATACAAAATGAAGCCAAGTGGGGTTATGGAATGGCACCACCTCAAAAGGGAGTTTGAGGTTTAAAGTTGGAATCAGTAGGAGCATGCCATGTGGCGCCACCTCAGAGTGGCTTTTGACACATGTTAGAAGAACAGGGCAGTGGGCTCAGAAGGTGCCACCTCAGAGGAGTTTGAATATTCGAATTTCTGATTTTTCTGAAGGGAGCAGGGGCTGACATGTGGCGCCACCTCAGGGTGGCTCCACACTGCCATGTGGCAGGAGAATAGGAATGGAAGAAGCAGAATGCGCCACCTCAGAGGGGAGTTGTTTCTACTTTTTCGGATGCAGGGAGGTCTGGACATGTGGCAGTTCAGGATGATTCTGCTTTTGACAAGTGTCAGCTGGCTGGAGGAGTCTTCTCAAATGGCACCACCTCAAAGGGAGATTTGAAATTCAAATGGGGTTGGCTCTGGAGGAATAGAGGGTGGACATGTGGCGCCTCCTCTGGGAGATCCTGCAGTGACGTGGTGGTTGGGGAGAGAGGAAGAGCCATGTGGCGCCACCTCAAAATAAAATAAAGGTAAGTTTATGCAGGAAAATCAGCATTTGCGCCACCTAGGCCTTGTCTAAAAATTTTTGAATGGTTGTTTTTTCTGAAGAAGGCCAAGAGTGACACGTGTCTTCTACTTTTTCTGAAGGAGGCTAGAAATGACATGTGTCACCTACTTTTCTGAGAAAAGTAGGGGGAGACATGTGTCATCCTGCTTTTTCTGAAAGAAGCAGAGATTGACACGTGGCAGAGGGAAGAGAAGGAGGGCCAAGTATATGTGGCGCCATCTCAGACAAAATAGCAAAGGTGAAGTTCAGTATTTGCGCCACCTCTGAAAGGATTTGAATGTTTGAATTCTAGCTTTTTCTGAAGAGAGCAGGAAATGACATGTGGCATTTGCTTTTTCTGAGAAGTGCAGAGAATGACACTTGTCACTTGCTTTTTCTGAGAAGAGTAGAGAATAACATGTGTCAGTCTGCTTTTTCTGAGAAAAGAAGAGTGACATGTGTCTTCTGCAGGAGACACACTTCCACTGGCGCCACCTCAGGGGAGACAAACTTTACTTTTTCTGAACAGGACAACATATGACACTTGGCATCTCATGGTGACTTTGGAATGACACATGGCATAGGGTGAAGATGGTGGGCACTGACACGTGGCATGAAATGAAGAGGATGTCGAATGACATGTGGCGGCTTCTTAAGGTGGCCCCACACTGACACGTGTGAAAGGATGGCAGAAGAGAGAAGGTGACATGTGGCACCACCTCTAGGTGAATCCTATGCTGACACATGGCAGGTAAATGGGAGGAGAGAGAAAAGACAAGTGGCGCCAATCCAGGGGACAAGGCTCCTATATTTTTGGGTTTTTCAAAGTTCAGGTTTTTCAAAAGAAAACCCTATGTGACACCACCTCAGTGTGGGTCCCACATTGCTTCTTTATTGAAATAAGGACAAGACAACAAAAACCTCTTTTTGAAATTTTCATAAAATCTGGACTAATTGGCAAAACAGAAATTTTTGAAAAGAGTTGGCCCCTGTAAGGCGATTTTGTAAAAAAATGATAGTTGAAATTGTTTGACAAAAGGGCAAAATCTGAGGTGAAGTGGTTGAAATCCATATTGAAAACTATCCAGATGTCTTGTGGGTAGAGTGGGAAGAATTGATAATTTTGAAGACCCAGGGTTTTGAAATCGATTTTTTTTTTTAATAATTGAAATTCGAATCTGGATTGAAAATTTTGAAATTGAGAGTTCTGGATCTCGAAATGACATGCTGTGCAGTGCAGTGATATGAGATTGTTATCGTCGTAAAATTTTTCTCGTCTTCCCTTCCTTGCGGAAGAGAGAGGAAAATGCTTTCGCGATTCAAACTTGACCAGATTTTGGAAATTGTTTTGAAATACTCGCCTCCGTTTTGAAAATTGCGGGAAAATCCATGGGATGGGGCTCGACCTGTCGGTACGAGGTTCGACCGTTCCTGCCGCCTTTAACAGGGGTAATCGAACCAAGGACCAAAATTGTGCTTGACTTAGTGAAATTATCGAAATCGTGTTCTATCCTAAATACACAGAGAATTCAGGCATGTGCTATGAGATTTGGTAAAATGTAAGTTAGAAAATATGATGTATGCTTAGAAAACATTTGAAATTGAAAAGCATTTCTCAAGAAAAAGATGGAAATCAATCTCTCAGGAAACTCGGACGAAGAAGATTTGAAATCTCGGGAAAGTTTATAAAGATTTGGAAAATCTTGAAGAAGTGAGAATCTCAAGAAAATTTCGAGAAAGTTTATAAAGACTTGGAAAACCATGAAGAAATGAGAATCTCGGGAAAATCTTGAGAAAGATAAACATTTGAAAAGGAAAACACTTATCAGGAAAACTCGGACTTTGAGAATTTTCTTAGGAAAATGATAGAAAATTTATGGGAAAGCTCTTTGGAGTTGGAAACTCAAAAACTTAGAAAATTGAAATCCTGAGAATCTTATCTTTGAAATATCTGAAAATCAACTTTAATTCTTGAGAAAGATAAAAATTTTCTTTTGAAAAGAATCGTAAGAAAAATAACATTTTCAGGGAAAATCACGGGAAAACTTTGATTTGGAAAATCCAACTTCGAATATCATCATAGTTTCTTGAGAACTCGATTTCATGAAGTGAAAATCTCTTAAGAAAATCATGAGAAAAACAGATGATGTAGATAATTTGAATGAATGAATGCACTTTGAAAAGATTTCTGAAAAATTGGTTGGAAAATGTGTATTAAACCAAAGTAAAACATTCACATATTCTGACTGTGGCCATGAATATGTTCAGAGTTTACTTGAGTTAATTCACAATATTTTGAAAAATTGGAAATATGATGTGCATTTTAAGATAGCCTAAGAGTGTAGGCTCAATGTGATTGGTAGAGAGATGATGGATCTGGGTCTCATCCATATTCCGACTAGGGTCGTAAATATGGACTCCACCGAGTTCATCAACTCTCTAAGAGTTGGTGCATGTGCCATTCGTGTTCATCCACAGTGATTTTTGAAAATTGATATATATGCATCATAGAAGCAGGATATTACTGAAATCAAACTATATGAGATGCAGTCTAATCTAAGCAGTAAAATAAATATTATTCCAAAGTTTTACATTCGATTGTTACATTTTTGACAAAATAAAAATATAACTAAATACTTGATATCTCCAAACGCAACCATATCTTCCATATTTTTTTTTTATATATAGATATTGAGTTCATCACTAAGTGTTCATTAAGATAATGTCCACTCCTGTGCAATCCTACACAAATCAAATGAACACGAGCAGAACCAGAGATAGAAGTAAAACTATACTTAAAAAAAAAATACTAATTAAGTGCTAGGAATATGAAAGAAACCTAAATGACTAATTAGAATTGAAAACTAATTCTAATTACTTCTACTTACTAACTAACTATTTACAAAGCAATTAACTATGTAATTCTATTTCTTAACTAACAATTAATCTACTTGACTAACTAATATCTGGCAATTAATTATCTAACTACTTAACTAATAGTACTACTTAAGAAAACATGTGAAAGCAAAACAAAAAGTGACTGAATGAGAAAGACATAAAAAAAATCAGGAAATGAATTACATAGAATGTACTAAATGCAAAAACAGAAAATTGGATGATAAAACGAAAACAGGAGATGCAATTAATTGAAAACAAGAATTCATTAAAACAGTAAATGCACGAAAGCATGCTGAAATGAAATAAAACTTCAAGCAATTAACCGACTGAACGTTATAAACATAAACAGGGAAAATGACAGAACAAGACAATAAAAAAAAAACAGGAATTGACAAACTCAAAACGAAATTGCAGAAAAGAAAACAATGAAGCAAACAGGAAGTTGAAGAAACATTAAATCAGAACCTAATGAAAAAAAACAGGAAGTTGAAGAAATGCAATGTTGTAAAACAAACAAAAGAAACATTAATGAAATCAGAAATTGCAAAGTGAGAAATTCAGAACAGCAAGACAGGGAAATGAAGAACTATGCAGGAAATGAAAGAAATTGAAAACAAGTAAATCAGAAAAAAAAAACAGACCTTAATGAAAAACGAAACTTAATTGATAACAGGAAATTGCAGACCAACCAGATGTAATGAACGACTATCAAGCAAACAATCTAAATCAACAATTAAATCAAAGAAATAGCAGAAAATCATGACAGAATCGGTTGGAAAGATAAAGAAGAATAAGAAGAATGAAGAAGAAGAAGAAGATGATGCAGAACTTACAATGTGGCTGGAGTACTGCAGAAGGGAAATGAAGATCGATTTTTGGCTGCTGGACTGAAGGAAGATGGGAGGCAGTTGGATCCTCTACACCAGCAAGGAAGGGACGGTTTCCTGCGGCTGAGCTGAAGAGGATGGGAAGCCTCCTTCACGCTGGATGGCGTTTTCCTGCAGTTGGTAGGCTCTGAAGAAAAGACAGCCTCTGCGGGTAAGATGAAGAAAAGGGGAAAGAAGCCCTGCTAAATCTCCGGCACCCAATGGGACGTCCCACAGCCCCCCCCCCCCCCCCCTACAGTTGAAGGGCTTGATGCCTCTCACGCTGGATGGAGAAAACCCTGGGCGAGTTTGGATTCTGCAGGAAGGGTCCTTACTTTGTCTTTTGCTCCCTACTCAATCGAACTCCTCTGGTTTTATAGCAGCTGAAAGGAGGATAGCCTCCTTCCCTCTAGAAGAGCTCTGCAATAAGAACCAAAAGGGGAAAATCAATCGGCCAACGGATCCCCCTTTGGCTGTAGGGAAAAAAAATTGTCTCTCTCACTGGTGAATCCCCTACGATAAGAACCAAACCCCCCTTTTTCTTGTATTGGATTCTGAGTGTTCTCCTGAAGGACGGTTGCAGCCCTCCAAGAGGAAGTCGAAATCTCAAAAATTTGATCTCCCAAAACCACCTCCTCTCCTTTCTGCGATCAATAGGGTCTCCTTTTAAAAGTTTTCATTAGGTTTCCCAAAAAAATCGCAGATTTTGGGGCATTACCCCAGGTTTTGAAATCGTTTGAAATGAATTCAAACTTTTGAAAATTTTGAAAATGTCGCTCTTTGAGAGGGGGCGGCTCTTAGCCATTTAAAAAAAAATTTGTTTATTTTACCTAAGGTTTAAGTAAAGTAAACAGTCTTTTTAGGAAGGTTCGGCTGTGGCACCTTTTAGGGCTGTTTAAGAAAACGGGTGAAGGGAAATAAAATAAAATAGAACGATAAAATAAATAATAAAAAAATGGGTATTTCAGGGTGATGCCACCTCATTCTGATTTGAAACTCTTTTGAGAATAAAATCTTTAGTGAGGCGCCACCTATGCGTGGGCCCACTAATTTTTTTTTTGTTTAAAATAAAAAAATAATAAAAAAATAAAAAAAGTTTTATAAATCGGTGTCACTTCCGGATGGGCACTGTTTTGAAAATAAGAGAAAATTTTGAGAATTTGAGTGTGACACCACCTCAGGGTGGGTCCCACGTCACTTATTTGAAATAAAAGCCAAGTGAGATGTTTTGGAATTTTCACAATAGTAGGCTAGTTTTGGAAAACACGAAGCAAAATTTGGCTTGATTTCAAAACTTAGAAAAAAATGGTTTTTCAGGGCAAAATTTAGAAAGATGCGGAGAAATTCGGAGCCTTTTTGTAAAAGTTTGAAATAAGGTCTTATGAATTTTGAAATTGTGTCCCCCTCTTTTCAACTGACGAAATTTTAAAATCAATGTCAAAGACTATCCAGATCGTTTTCTTGAGAAAACTTTTGTAACTCGGGGTCCTGGGGGTAAAATGGGAAGAATTGGTAATTTTGAAGGCCCAGGGTTTTGAAAATCAATTTTGAAAAGTTTAAAAATCAAATCTGGATTGACAATTTTGAAAATCAGGAGTTCTGGATCTCAAAATGACATGCTGTGCAGTGAAATGATGCAATGCTATGCAAAGACATGTTCTATGAAATATCACTCTGAGCTCAGACTTGGAAATTCTAGCTTTTTGTCCAGAAAAGGATTTTGAAGATTTGTAGTTTGAAGATGTCTCTGAACCTAAATATAGAAATTTTGAGGCTCAAGAATGAAATTTTTAGATTTTCTGCAAGGTTCAATCTTGGAAAATGACCATTTTGCCCTTCATTGCTTCTGGAGAACCGAAATGTGATGATTGGTGGAAATGTCAAGAAGGTGAGTGAAAATTTGGGGGGTTTACAGAGATGCTCATGCAATGATATGCAATGATATGCAATGCCATGTCTTATGACATGTAATCCTGAACCGAGCTTTGGAGATTCCTGTCTCCTGTCAGGAGTAGAATCTTGAACATCTGAGCTAAAATAGAAAAATTTTGAGAGTTGCAGATGAAATTTAGACTTTTGTAAGTTCTGAGCTCAGAAAAATGACCATTTTGCCCTTCAGCGATTTCAGAGGCTGAATGATGATGCTTGGTGAAAATGTTGGCGAGGTGAATGAAAAATTTGGGGTGTTTACACTCGTTTCAATGAGGTATCTCCCTTTCAGGTTAAGGGATGAAAACTTGAACCTCGTCCCGCGAGGCCCTTTATTTTCTTTTGAAATAGGGGACAATCCAAAATTCTTCTATCATCAATTTTTCCTTGAATTTCTGTCAATTCCTACTAAATCTTTATTGTCAAATCTCATTAATTTATTTCCTTTTATCAATCCTTTTCTTCCTTTATCAATATCTATCAATCTTTTTTTTTTACCCAAATTCTCTTCAGGACCAGGGATAATCCTGAAACCATCCTAAATAAAATTCAAATCTTAGGCCATCTTGGGCCAAGGATCTTAAATACGTTCCTCATCCTCATCGTCGGAATCTATTCATGCTTTTGTCAATCCGTCTAAAATCCGACCTTTGGATATGAGTTATTTCCTTCCCGTCTGAGTTCCGACTCAGGCTTTGCCTTCATTTTTTGAAGATTCGAGTTCTGACTCGGGTTTTCCCCTTTTATCTTATTTTTGAAGTTTAGGGTTCCGACTCGGATTTCTTTTAGATTCAATGCTCGTATTGAAACCAATTGCTGTGTCGAGAATGTGAGTTCTCAAAACTCAATTCTCAGTCATTCCTTTTGAAAAACCGGGTTCCGACCCGGATCTTTCCTTGCGTATATTCTTATTTCGGAAGCTTCGAGTTCCGACTCGGACTTCCTTTTGGATCCAATGCTCGTATTAGAACCAATTGCTACGTCAAGAATTCGAGTTCTCAAACTCGATTCTTATTCATTCTTTTATTTTTGAAAAATCGGGTTCCGACTCGGATTTTCCCTTTTGTATATTCTTATTTCGGAAGCTTCGAGTTCCAACTCGGACTTCCTTTTGGATCCAATGCTCGTATTGGGACCAATTTTTACATCAAGAATTCGAGTTCTCAAACTTGATTCTTATTCATTCTTTTATTTTTTGAAAAACCAGGTTCCGACTTGGATTTTCCCTTTTGTATATTCTTATTTCGGAAGCTTCGGGTTCCGACTCGGAATTCCTCTTTGGATCCAATGCTCGTATTGGAACCAATTTCCATGTCGAGAATTCGGGTTCTCAAACTCGATTCTCATTCATTCTTTTAATTTTGAAAAACCGGGTTCCGACTCGGATTTTCCCTTTTGTATATTCTTATTTCGGAAGCTTCGTGTTCCGACTCGGACTTCCCCTTTTGGATCTGATGCTCGTATTGGAACCAATTTCTACGTCGAGAATTCGAGTTCTTAAACTCGAGTCTCATTCATTCTTTTATTCCGAAAAACCGAGTTCCAACTCAGATTTTCCCTTTTTGTATATCCTTATTTTTGAAACTCCAGGTTCCAACTCGGACTTCCCTTTTGATCCAATACTCGTATTGGAACCAATTGATACGTCGAGAATTCGAGCTCTCAAACTCGATTCTCATTCTTTTATTCTTCTATTTTTGAAAAACCGGGTTCCGACTCAGATTTTTTCCTTTTGTATATTCTCATTTCGGGAGCTTCCAGGTTCTGACTTGGACTTCCTTTTTGGATCCAATGCTTGTATTGGAACCAACTGTGACATCGAGAATTCGAGTTCTTAAACTCGATTCTCATGCATTCTTTTTATCTTTATCTTTGAAAACTGGGTTCCGACTCGGATTTCCCCTTTTGTATATCCTTATTTCTGAAGTTCCAGGTTCCGACTTGGACTTCCTTTTGGATCCAATGCTTGTATTGGAACCAATTGTTGCGTCGAGAATGCGAGTTCTCAAACTCAATTCTCATTCATTCTTTTATTCTGAAAAACCGGGTTCTGACTCAGATTTTCGCTTTTATATATTCTTATCTCTTCGAGTTTCAACTCAAAGTTCCCCTGTTAATCCAATGCTCGTATTGGACCAAAATCTCTCCTTAATTTCCCTTTCAGGTTAAGGGACAAACCTGAACTTCCCCTTCAAGATAAGGGATAATCCTGAAACACCGACAATCATTCTCGCTTAAATTCTCAAGTATTTTCGAATGTCGGTCTCGTTTTTAACTCTTTATTCGAAAACCAGTGCTAGTACTGGTATGCATTTTTTAAAACCAGTGCTCGTACTGGTATGCACCTTCGAAAACCCAATGCTCGTGCTGGCGTGCATTTCAAAAACCCAGTGCTTGTGCTGGTGTGCATTTTCAAAAACCCAGTGCTCGTACTGTGGCATTTTTTGAAATCCAGCGCTCGTACTGGTATATTTTTTCAAAACCCAGCGCTCATGCTGGTACATCTTCAAATCAAGCGCTCGTGCTGGTACATCTAGCGCTCGTGCTAGTGTCTGGATGACTGATCAGTTAGCCCTCCCGGTTCAGTCTTTATACTAACCAATCATCATCATTCAAGCTCTAAATTCTCAATTTTGAACTTCGGGTCATCATTTTATCAAAAAATCAATCATTTTTTCTCTTGCGAAGGACCCTCTTCAGGGAGAGTTCGAGGGAGCTCGTTTCTTTTGCATGCAACCATCTTTCGTTCGCAAGAACCCTTTTCCAGGGATAGTTTGAAGGGACTCATTTTCTTCGCAAACAATTTGCAAAACAATAACCAACTTTACACAAAAGAACCCTTTTTTTTTAGGGAGAGCTTCGACGGAAGCTCGTTTCTTTTTGTGGCCCCCATTTTTCTCATCTTTGGCCAACCCCTTTGCAGAGGACTCTCTTCTAGGGAGGGTGTGATGGACTCGTTCCTCTGTGATACTTTCTCAACTTTATTTTTGGCCGCCTTTCCATAAGAGAAGCCTAAAGATAGGAAGTTTTGACGAAAACTTAATTTCTCTTCGAAAGTTCCGTTTTGCAAACACCTCCTCTTTGGTGAAGAGAGGAGTATTTCCAACTTCCCATTCAGGTAAGGGCTAAGCATGAGTCTCTCTTTTTGGGGAAAAAGAGAGGAGAATTTTGTCACGGACGTGTCGATTCGATATCAAGCGATTTCTCTCATCAAGGATTTCAAGAATACTTTGCCAATTTGTTATCAAAAGTCGTTGTTGATCTCAAAGTTTTCATCATATAAAGAATTACCTCAAACTACCTTTAGTATTATCTCCAAAAAAGCAAGACTTTTGTGAAATAAGAACTGAATTCAAGCTTTCTTCTGTTGATCAACCAAAAGGATGAAGAAAAATCTTCGATATGACCGGCAAAGGAAAAATTCAATGATGTTGAAAAGCCATAAGTGAACTGATATTGATCATAGCTATGGCACATTCTTAAAGATCATTCTCCTGGCAGTAAGACAGTGGAAATATCCTGGGCAGTAAAAAAGAGAATCTACCCAATTCATATATCCTCAGTCCTTCAAAGCTACAATCAAATATCCACAAAAGGGATCTCTCAATTGTCATCAAGATGAAGACGAATCATGCGAGTTAGACCCCCAGGGCCAAAGAAGATTTAGATCATCTCCGAGATGAAGTTGTTTGTGAAGGATCCTTCCAGGGTACGTTCAGAGCATCGTTAAGATGAAGACGATTGCGATGAGCCTCCCGATAAACCCTAAAAGATATTTGATTTCTGCTATCATCTAGAGATTTTACCAATGAACCATATCATCAGCCTAATTTCTGAGAAAGAAAGAGAAGGATCAGAACATCTCCAAGATGAAGGAGTTTGTGACATACCCTTCCTTGAAAAGAGAGAAAAGTCAGTATATCTCCAAAATGAAGGATGATGCAAAAAGCCCAAGAAAGCTCCCAGACTCAAAAGAGTGCAAAAAGATCATCGTGGGAAATGCCCAGGATATCAAACTGCCCAAAACTATCAGGAATCATCTTTATTTATGTGAAATTTTTCTATCAATATCTTTTTGCTCAATTGCTTTTATGAAGCTAAGAATATTTTCTCTCTTTTCATATCAGGGAAATTAATATCTTTCTTGAAGAAACTCAACAGCAACAAATTTGAATTTGACTCTTGATTCTACAAAGTTAGCCCAATTGGAGCTAATACTCTAGGTAGAAAGAGGTGATATTTTCACATATATGCACAATTCAATCATTTTTTAAATCAACTACAATTTTTGGCATCTTATTGGCAATATTTTCTCGTTATCCCAAAATGAAGTAAGAACTTGATGTTCGTTTTGACGTATCCTGACATCATCCCTCTTTAGGACTGAAAAGTCCTTTCCTTCCGTCTAATCTGAGCGCTCTTAGATTTGCACACTTCCCTGTGTTCCCCATTGTCCCCCCATAGACAGTTCTCGCTCAGGATAAGGGTTAAACCTGAACTTTTTACGAAAGGTTTGTTATTGTCAAAAGCTATTTTCAGTCTCAGCAATAAAGCGCCCAAGAACAACCCCTTTTCAAGCTTTAGGGACCCCCATTTTCGTCCTTTTGCAAACCCCTCTTGGACTTGTGCGAAGTCTAGAGGTCCCATCACAGTTTCCCCGCTCTTCGAGGATTCTGTGTCCATTCAGGCTAAGGAGTAAACATGTTACTTCGCACCTCGAGGTATCACCCAAACCTTCTGCGAGAGGTCGTCTGTTTTTAGAAAGCTGATTTAGTCTCAGCAATGAGACGCCCCAGATCATCCCCTTTCCAAGCTTTAGGGAATCCTTTGTTTTCCTCTTCTCGCAAACCCCATTCGGATTTGTTTGTCCAAATTCCGAAGGTCCCATTATGGTTTCTTTATCCGAGGATTCCGTATGGTCGCCCTTTCAGGTTAAGGGATAAGCCTGAACCTCGCTCTGCGAGGTATCCTTCCGTTCAAGTTAAGGTTAAAACTTGAACCCCACTCCGACTAGATGTCCTTTCTAGCCCCACCACGGTTCCTTCATTTGAGAACTTTGTGTGATTCCCCCCCACTCAGGTCAAGGTTTAAACCTGAATCTCGCTTCGGCGATGCATTTGTTGTCCCATCACGGTTTCTTCACTCGAAGATTCTGTATGGTCGTCCCTTTCAAGATAAGGGTAAAGCCTGAACCTCGTTCTACGAAGTACCTTACGCTCAGGTTTGGGTTAAACCTGAACCTCGTTTCGACAAGGTAATCCTCACATCCCATCATGGTTCTTCCCATCGAGGAGTCCATACTCTCGATACATCCATCCAGGAAAGGATCATGCTTGAGTTTCATCTCACGAGGCATTTCTCTCAGAAATGTCCCATCGAGGTCCACTTATATTCCTTTCCCCATCTAAATTATCTTGATATATCTTCGTCCCATCCAGGTTAAGGGCTAAACCTGACTCATTCCATAAAGATTGATCTTGTCTCACCCACGAGACTTGATCAAAATTCTTATCTTTCATCATCTCAGGATTTTCGCCCAAAGTCCCATCACGATTTCTTCATTTCTATCATTCAGTCATATCATTTTCGAGGATTTCGTCTCCCTCAAGCCATTCAGGACAAGGCTTTAAGCCTGAAAAGCCATAATTCTTCAACACCCAGTTCAGATCTGCTGACTAGGGCATTTTTCAAAATTTGGAGTGTTATCTTTGCCACTAAGCTCGGCTTTTACCGGCTTAGTAGCAAAGAGGGGCATCTGTGAACACCCCAAATTTTTCAAAATATTGTAAATATTTCTTTTTTACCCTTCGTCCCCATTTTCTGGGTAATTGAGTCAGTTTTAAATCTAAATTCCATTTTATTTCTCAAGTTTTATTGAATATAAATTCATCTGACTCGATTTCGGATCCCGATCCAGATAAAAAATCCAAATCTGAGCTTCGTTGTCTAATGTTTAAAATCAAATTCTCGAAATTTCCAAAATAACTTTTTGAAAAGCTCAGACAGTTCGTTCGGCATCCGTTTGGATCCATTGCGTGGTATTTCTCGATTTGAGGTTTAAAACTCAAACATTTTCTCAAAACTTAGGTCCAAACCCATTCTTCTGAAGATTTTTCCCCAAAACGGCCTGGAATTCTCGGAAAAACACTTTTTTAAATATTTCTCAAAAAAATACAAAAATTTAGTGTTTAAACTTTGTTTTTCATAAAATCTTAGTTTTCTATTACAAAAATACAAAAAAATGGAAAAAACAATACAAAAATAAAAAAAAATTAAGGAAAGCAAATGGGTTTAAAACTTTAAAAAGCTGAATTTTGCTAAAAACCTTGTTTTAAACCGTTTTATGAAATTTTTTCTCAAAAAAGACCTTTCTTTTGAAAAAGGGAAAATTTTGCAACAGGCCTTCCCATCTCCTCTTCCTTCATGAAGCTTCCACCCAACTCCCCAGGTGCGATCTCCCTTTTCCCTCCATCCGCAGACTTTCCTCAACCCTCCGATCATCCACGGCCTACTTAGTCCATCGATCATTAACCACCACCTTCTCGATCTTTCTGGTCACTCTATAAAAACCAGGTAGCAAGAAAGCAGATGGATTACATTCGCTCATCCTTCTTCCTCTTCTTTGATCCCCTTTCCTCTCAATCGACTTTCCTCCTCCTTCAGCAGAAGAAGCCCTCTAGGATAAGCGCGAAGCCTCGGCTCCCCTTTTCAGAACCCCCCTCTAGAAGGACTCCAGCCGACCCCTGCAGAATTACGCACGCCCGGTGGTGCTAAATTGTTGATAGCAACCTCAGTCCGTCCCGTGCGAGAGCAACGGGGCCTTCGTCACAAGGCATCAGCGATCCATCTCTCTATTTGAACCTCTTTGGGTTCGGTCTCTATTCTCTTTCAAAATCGTGGTGATCCGTTAGGTAAATACCCCTTCTCCTTCGATCATTTCCTTTCAGTTTCCTTTTACTCTTTAATTCAGACCCCCATTAACGCACCATTGAGTTCGTTTTGGGTTGCTTATAGCAACAATCAAAACCCTCTCGTGCAACATTGAAGGGAATTCTCAAAATTCCCATATCTTACCCTCATAGCTGCAAACTCTTTGTAGAATTCCTTATCATTTTATGATGCTTTGCTTTACAAACAAGCCTATTTTATATGGGTCATCAGTTTAAATTCTCTCTTCGTCAAGCTCATTATATTGATTACGTTTCCTTTGTTCATATCATCGATATTTTCCTTGGTTTTGCATTGCCATTTTGTCGATGTATAATTTTTTTTTTCTTTTTCTTTTTTTTGGTGTTTGCATCATCCATATCGTTATCTGCATCAATCTTCTGCATTCACGTGTTTCTGATCTATTGCAGCACCATTATTTCTAGTATGAGTGTGCTTGTCTCCTTCATATTATGGTGGGCCAACAGGGAATTCTTTGGTTCAGATACACATACTATCGTTTGCAGCTGAAACAGCATGACATCTGATCTCATCCAACGTCAGATCGGATCTATGTTGCAATGGTTCTTCATTAATCTTGCGTTTTTGCCTGTATACACATTAGATTCATCCCATTTGTTGTTGTGATGTGTGTCTTTTTGCATCTCCACTTCACAAGTAGGGTAGTATGTTTATCTACAGCATCAACCATCCGTGTGTTTTGCTGGAAGCTCTCTTTCACAACTAACGGCCCCTCTACATCCTAATTATGTCTAATTTCCTTTAGCATCACATATCATCCATGTTCTTAGGATTTTGCATCATATCATCTATGTTATATTTTGAATTGTGTAGGTCACTCATATTCTATAATACATTTTTTTTTCTTTTTTTCTTTTTTTCTTCTTTTTCTTTTGCTTATTTTGTTTTGTTTGTTGTTTTTGTTGGGTTATCATATTTCAATGAGAGAAGAATGTTGTGCCGTCAGCAATATATGAGAATTTATGATAGCATTGAGTTCATTCTGTTCAGTTACTAATTATACTGCTATATCTCTTTTGTTATTTGAGTTAATGCCCAATAAGTAGTACCTCCTCTTACTCTGTTAATACCCAATGAGGGGGAGGTGCAAAGAATTCTCTATACATGACTGGGAGGCCAGGATTGATCTCAGAGCAGGTGGTTTCGTGAGGATCGGGTATCAGATATTGTTTTAATACATGTCTTTGGCTATCATGTTTAGAGAAGCAAAATGAAAGAAAAAGCTTCAGGGCCGACCTTAATGTCATTCTGGTACTCTGATTGTTATGCATCAACTCATGGTGGTCAGTGTGGATATTTGTTTAAATCAACTATGTATATTGCACCTTGATGGTATTTTCTATACTGGCACCGTAGCATATTCTCCATCCCCTGTGTACCACATATTTACGGCATTAAGGAAAAGTTTTATTCCAGCTCTTGGAGTCGGTAGGTTCCAGTTCAAAGTGTTTTAGTTTCAGATGGCTTAAGCATGTTAGGGTATCTTGCATTTATTTGTACAGTTACCCCTGTAATTTATGCATAAACGTAATCTCTGCATGAGCATAGCATCTTCATCCTGGGATCTGGTTGGGAATGGTTTTGTTGAGCATTGTTCCATTAATATTACTGCATATGTTATCATGGTTTCATTGAATATCATGTCATTATACCACAGTCTGTTATATTTTCCTACTTGCTCACCATGAACTCCTCCACCACATTGCATTATCTATCCACCTCATATCGTTTTACATGCCTTTTGTTTGCTCATGGTTTGATTCCACGGTGTGCTTTATCCCTACTGACTCATCTGTTGTTTAATTAATTCACTGATTCGATTGTTGTTTTCACTGGTTTCAACGATTCACTTCCTATCAAATCAGTAAGAGTCCACCATGTGTTATGTTGACCTGCGAGCATCATGTTATATGACTCATGGATGGCTACTGTAGTACGTGATAATGGGTAAATCCATTGAAAATACATAGATGTGAAGGCCATACATAAATTTGTTCACAATGAGTCAGAGTGTGGACATAGGCTGATAAGTCAAGGTCTTAGTGATACCATCAGGAAGCTTGATTGGCTTCTTGACATTATGGTTACACTAAAATACAAGTCATCCTTTTCCCTCAGCACTACAAAATGCACAATTTTCTGTCCCTACAGGAAAACAGATCAGGTTTGTAGAAAAGATGAATGTGGATAAATATAGCATGCTGAATGCTCTATTTCGTTTTGATTTCAGTTACGTGGAATTTGGGAAGTGGCCGGCGACTCTCAAAGAAGGTAGAAACTTGATGCTCAGCCATGATATCCTATTGCCATCATTGGTCTATCTGAATAAGCTTACCAGATTTTTTTTTTATTCAAAGAGCATCACCTGGGCCCCATTAAGCATCTACAGGGGCAATGCTCCAATCACAGTTTGATCACATGACAATTGGCACATTACTTATATATTGTTTGCGTGTTGTCTGGCATTTCATGGTCCTTTCCCTGCGCATTATGTTCATCATGCCTACCTGCATATGTGTTGCATATTAGTTAGTTGCATTTCACCTGTATGTAATATTGATGTATCATATGTTCAGCATCCATGTCCAACCATTACCACCTATCACAACACACACCACCTCACTGCACGTTTCATTATGGACCATACTTATGTCCACTTTGCATATCAGTCATGATTTGTCTTTTATTTCCTGTAGCATTTACTTACACCTAACACTTCTTTTAGTACACTGTTACCACAGCCCCCCCCCCGACATCCCATCCATTTTGTCATTACCTGCTATCTCTTGCTTATACCTGTCACTACGTGATTAGCCTTTACATATTAGGCATTAGCTCCATCATCTACCAAATGCTCATCGCCCCATTCAGGTTACACTGATATCCAGAGCTTGGTAACAGTACTTAAGCATTGTCATGTTCCCTTTGCAACCACTTATAATAGCTTTGATACTGCTATAGTTAGCTACATTTTTTTTATTTTTTTTTTGCTGTTAAACTAATACATTTATATGTGAGTGTTGGTTTCCCATCCAAAGAAGGTTCTCATGTATGGGGTGCTGAGTTTGTTTGCATTTATTATCAGTCATCATCATTCCATTATTCGCTGTGTATTTTCACCATTTTTTTCCTTTTTTTTTCTCTTTCATACCTCTCATATCCACAGTTTCAATGTCTCACTGTATATATATATCTTGTAACTACCATTGTTCATGTCACAAATTCGTTGCACATGTGCACCTGATTCGACTGTGGCTTATCCACTTCCTGCACCTTTGCACCCTTCACAAACCCTTCATTTGCCATCGCCACCTATTTGCCTGCCACATCTCCTTGGACATTTGTCCCTATCCTCATCCCCTACTTCTCCACAGCTATACTCTGTGTACAGCTGATGCACATCATTGGCAGCAAACGCTTTGCTATCTACCTTGTACAATATGAACTCATTTCAGCCTGTCTGCTTAATAGCCATAATCATGGCTGTTGCAAATATTTACAGTGCCACATACAGTTGCCAAAACAGCCCCTCATCCCCCTTTGACCTCCAGCTGAAGTTCTTCAGTTGTATATAATATTCCTTCTCCTATCTCACTCAGCATCATATAAGTCCAGCATTGTTTTCTTCCTTCTTTTTTTTTGGCTTTAGGTAAAAGATATATAGTTCTCCTTTTACCCAAAAAGTATAAGATATGTGCATACCTCTTTCATGAGTCTCTTTGTGTACATGTATTCAGTCATGAATATCTCATCCGCCTCTCTAATCCATTTCATATCACCGAGTGTTGTTATCTCTTTTCATTCATACTAACTCATTTTGTTTTGTAGGGAGAATATGAAAATTGTCATTTTTTCTTTTCCAGAGTCAGAATCTTTTGTAATTTTCAATATAAATTCGCAGACTTGTAATAGCTAGATATAATGAGAAACACTTACATTTCTTGTCTTAGATAGAATGAATGATCATTGTAAACATCATAAATTGCTTTATTTTCATGCTTTTGCCTTTATTTCTCAAAAATTCACGGATGAAAACACGAATGGCATGTGCACCGTTTTGTAAGAGGTAATTAATCCTAAGTTGATGATTTACATCAATGGCCATAGTCAGGATGTAAACAAAACTTAGGATTTTTATCTTTTATAAAATAACACTGGATCCACACTGGTCCCTTTTCAAAATTCATCATATTTTCTATAAATATTTTTCTCTTTTATCAGAGTTTTATTTAAAATTAATTCAATATATATACCAATGGCCATAGTCAGGGTATATTGAGAGTTAATTTCATTTTAAACTCTATAAAAGCACCAAAATATGTTTTATTCTTCACCTGAATTTAAATATAGATTATTATATAATACATTCAATGACCATAGTCAAGGACGTATTATATTTTCAATCTTATTTTAATTCATTTAAAGAATGAAATATGCTTTTTAAAATCAATTTTCAAAAATCTTTCAATTCATTTCATCATTTAGGATAGAACTGCTTCATATTTTCAAAATTCCTTTTTAAAATCCAAGTGATATCAAATATCTTTCTTCAATCTCTATTTCAATTAATTCTTCTATCTTATTTTAAAGATTTAAATTTCAATTTCAAAGTCCAATTTGACTTTGAAATTTCAAATCCAATCTTTATATTCAGAATTTCATCTTCCCATTCAAAATTCAACTTCAAAGTCCAATTTAACTTTGAAGTTTCTGATTCATCTTCAAATTCAAAACCAAGTTTATCTTCCTATCTTCAAATTCAAAATCTAAGTTTGAGATTGATTCTGAATCTCAAAGCTTGACCCTTCCTAATTCAATATGGGTTTTCAAATCCCGATCCATATTCAAAAGTCCCATTTGGACTTTCAAAATCCAAATCTAAAATTAGATCAATTTGGATCCAGTTTTCTAAATACAATTCTACTTTTGGATCTTAGACTCTAGATCCAAATTACATCTTGGATTCCAGACCTTAGATCCAAATCCATTTTAGGATCCAGAACCCAATTCCATCTTGGATCTTAGACTTCAGATCCAATTCCATTTTAGGATCCAGAATCCAATCTCATCTTGGATCTCAGACTTCAGATCCAATTCCATTTTAGGATCCAGAATCCGATTCCACTTTGGATCTCAGAGTTCGAATCCAATTCCATTTTAGGATCCAGAATCCAATTCTACTTTGGATCTCAGACTTCAGATCCAAATCCATCTTAAGATCTAGACTTCGGATTTGAATTCCAGATTTCAAATCAAATTCTATTTTTCAATTCCAACCTTTAAATCCAATTCCATATTTCAAATTCAGTTTCATTCTCAGATCTCTTCTGAACTTCCTAAATTCATTTCTATTTTTAATATTATTTGGATTTCTCAAGTCCATTCTGATTTCAAAATTGAAATTCAAATTTCATTTCAAATATTCACTTCCAAATTTAAAATCCAAATTCAAAGTCTATTTCTGACTTTGAAATTTCATTTCCTTTCATTTCAAGCTTCAAATCATTCTTTCTCAAAATCAAGATTTATTCTTCCAACTCTGATTTATTTCAAAGACTTAGAACTTCTTTGATCCATCTTAAGTTCTAAAGTTAAGATTTTACCATTCAAAAATCAATTCTTCACTCCATTATCAAGTTCATCTCAGAATACTTGGAAATTTTTAAAACATCTTTCAAAAAGAGCATACATCCTTGCATTGCACAAGCATGATTCTTTTTGCATTTAGACTTAGGATAAATTCCTAGATAATATTTAGGCAAAGCAAAAGGCATAAATTCGATCCTTGGTTCGATTACCTCTGGTAAAGGCGCCAGGAACGGTCGAACCTCGTACCGACGAGCGAATCCCGTCTCTTCATTTTCCCGCAAACATTTTCAAAACGGAGGTGAGTAATTTTCTAAATAATTTTCAAATTAAGGTCAAGTGAGACCCCGCGAAAGAGTTCCTCTCTCTTCTTTTCTGTCTTGTATTTTTCTCCCTTCAAAAAGGAGGAAAATAGAGGTTAGAAAAGGAAGAGAGAGAAACCACAAGAGAGGAAAAATTTTGCGATGATCACATCGAGTCACTAGACCTTTTATTCTAATAGTTTACGTATAGTCTTCCTCGCGTCATGTGCAATGTCTCTATCTCTTAGGCTTTCTATGCAGTTCATGTAACAAGCTTTCGAATCGGTGGCTCCCAAACCAGATGGCTTTAGGGCACCAGGTGTAAAACACCCTTCAAATTCTACTTGCTCGAACTACAAAGGCCACAGATATCGACTAGACCAGAAGATGTTCTCCTTCATTATCCTTTTCGTCAAGAGACTCAAACACTTCATCTTGTGTCTGAGTTCCACTACTAGGATTCACGAAGACATCAACAACTAAACGTAGCTCTATTCTTTTAAGCTCATTTATCAAAAACATCTTTCCATTGCTTATTTCTTCCACAAAACATATTGTGCATACTTATACTAAAGTGATTCAAAACTTTCTAACAATCAAATACTATCTTTTCTTTGAATTTTCTCACAAATAACTACTCTATTTGAATCAGTCCAGAGAAAAAAAAATTTACATGGGGCTTAAAAATTTCTAAATTGTTAGATTATGCCAAAAACAATCATATATGCTACAAACCTGTTCTCAAAAGCCTACTTTAGCTACCAGACACATAAAAAAAAATTTAGTGTGCATCTAAACCACCCCCCCATGCTTGAATGACACTGTCCCTAGTGGCATACAAAATATGTAAGAATGCAATGCAAATGCACACTAAAAGACAATAAAATGAATATGGGAGAAATGATAGATACACCTGATCTGTGGCGGGCTTCTGAAATTGATTGACTTGACTTTGCAGCATCCTATGCATATCTGATTGCATAATTTTTTGCTCATCTAATCAATGTATGCTTTGAAAGCTCTGCCCTGTACCTGGTAACTAATTTTTATACACTAAATTTTAGATTCAACCTGCATAAACCAAAAACAAATGTCAACACATATGAAATGAAATACTGAATAAAAGAAAATACTGAAATAAAAAACAAAACTACTCTACTATGTACATATGATACATCCCTCTGGTCAAATCCTTATGCCTTCGTGAGATGCACTATCTCACACTCACCATTCTGCAAGGAATCTGAAATGTAGGGCTTCAGTCTTTGCCCATTAACCTTGAATGTACCTTGGGTCTTAGGATCAAATAATGTAACTGCTCCATGTGGAAACACTTCTTTGACAATGTATGGTCCCTCCCATCTCGATCTCAATTTTCTTGAGAATAAATGCAAACAAGAATTGTATAACCAAACTCTCTGCTCCGGCTCAAACAGTTTTCTGACAATATGCTTATCATGAAATGCTTTAGTGCAAGCTTTGTATAACTTGGCATTCTCATATGCATCATTTCTGAGTTTATCTAATTCTGAGAGCTACAATGCTCTCACTTTGCTAGCTTGGGTCAGGTCAAAATTCAATTTCTTGATGGCCCAATACGCTCTATGCTCCAGCTCAACAGGAAGATGGCATGCTTTCCCGAATACAAGGCAATACGAGGACATGCCAATGGGAGTCTTAAATGCAGTTCTATATGCCCAAAGTGCATCATCTAAGCGTTGGGACCAATCCTTACGGTCTGGGCGAACTGTCTTCTCTAGAATCCACTTTATCTCCCTATTCAAGACCTCTACCTGTCCATTGGTCTGCGGATGATACGGCGTGGTGAATCTATGATTGACAAATACCTTCTTAGCAGAGAAGCTATCTATACATTCCTAAAATGCTTGCCACCATCACTGATCATCGCACGTGGCACCCCAAAACGATTAAAAATATTGTGCTTAATGAACTTAAGCACCACTCTATGATCATTGGTCTTGGTTGTCACAGCCTCGACCCACTTGGACACATAATCAACCGCCACTAGAATGTACAAATTTCTGAATGATGGCGGAAATGGGCCCATAAAGTCTATGCCCCAAACATCAAAAATCTCGACTATCAAAATCGGGAGCAAGGGCATCATGTCCCTCTTGGACATGTTCTCAGTCTGCTGTCATCTAATACATCTCCTGCAGAACTCATGTGCATCTCTGTGGAGTGTGGGCCAATAAAATCCAAACTGCAAAAACCTTTGAAGCTGTCTTCCTACTGCTAAAATGCCCTCCACAGGCTAAAGAATGGGAAAAACTCAAAATGGACTCGTACTCCTCCTCCGGAACACATCTCCTGATGATCTGGTCTGCGCAATATTTGAACAATTCTGGTTCATCCCAATAATAGTGCCTCACCTGAGATAGGAATCTCTCACGCTTATTCTTAGTCTAATGCTTAGGGATCTGTCTCGAAACCAGATAGTTCACGATATCAGCAAACCAGGGTAACTGTGATGTCCTGACTGACATGATCTGCTCATCGGGAAAAGAATCATTGATCGGCCTCTGATCCTGCATGGTCTCCACGATCAGTCTAGACAGATGGTCTGCTACTACATTCTCGCTACCCTTCTTATCTCGAATCTCGAGATCAAACTTCTGTAGTAGTAGAACCCAACGAATGAGTCTCGGTTTGGTGTCTTTCTTGCTCAAAAGATACTTCAATGAAGCATGATTAGAATAGACAACCACCTTCGAACCGAGAAGATAGGACCTAAACTTGTCCAATGCGAATACTACAGCAAGTAGCTCCTTCTCTGTCGTGGTATAATTTATCTGAGCATCAGACAGAGTTCTACTTATGTAGTAAATCACATAGGGCTTCATGTCAATTCGTTGTCCTAAAATGGCCCCCATAGCATAGTCAGAAGCATCACACATAATCTCAAACGAGAGCGTCCAATCCGGAGGTCTCAAAATGGGCGCAGTAATCAAGGCCTCTTTGAGAATCTCAAAGTCTTTCATATCCTCACTAAAATCAAAGGGTTGATCCTTCTCCAATAAAGTACAAAGCGGTCGAGAGATTTTGCTGAAATCTTTAATGAACCGCCTATAAAATCCAGCATGCTCTAGAAATGACCTAATCTGCCTCACAGTGGTAGGTGGAATCAAACGAGAAATGGATTCCACCTTCGCTCTATCAACCTCAATCCCTCTCTTGGACACAATGTGTCCAAGCACAATCCCCTCCTGGACCATAAAGTGGCTCTTTTCCCAGCTCAGAACTAGGTTTGTCTCCGCACACCTACTCAGTACTCGAGTAAGTTTTTGGAGACAATCATCAAATAAAGACCCATACACTGAAAAATCATCCATGAACACCTCCATGACATCATCTATCATATCGGAGAAGATAGCTAACATGCACCTCTGAAAAGTTGTCGGGGCATTGCAGAGCCCGAACGGCATACGTCTGAATGCGAAGGTGCCATAAGGACATGTAAATGTCATCTTCTCCTGATCGTCAGGATGGATAGCTACTTGATTATACCTTGAGTATCCATCTAAAAAGCAATAGTAGCTCTATCCTGTGAGTCTCTCTAAGATCTGATCAATGAACGACAACGGGAAATGATCTTTCTGAGTTGCCACATTCAGCTTTCTATAGTCAATGCAGACTTGCCATCATGTGGTGGTCCTCATCGGAATTCTTTCCCCCTTCTCATTCTCCACAACAGTGAGTCCTGACTTCTTCGGCACAACCTGAATCGGACTGACCCACTGGTTATCATAAATGGGGTAAATAATCCCGGTATCCAACCACTTCACCACCTCATTCTTCACCACTTCCTTCATGTTGGGATTTAACCTTCTCTGCATATCCCGCACTGGTTTGAATTTTGTGCATGTAGAATGAAGGGTCAATCCCCTTCAAATCAGCTACTCCCCAGCCAATCGTTGCCTTGTGCTCTCGTAAAATAGTCAACAATCTCTGCTCCTGCTCCTCAGTGAGCAGTGACGAGATGATCACAGGCAGAGTCTCATCGTCTCTGAGATATGCATACTTGAGTGAATTCGGTAAAGGTTTCAACTCAAGTTTTGGAGGAGACTCGATTGAGGATTTGGCGGGGGTCTCTGCAAGTGGTGGGAGAGGCTCAATGCCAGCTCTCCAAGGAGGTAACTCTGATGACACTCTAGACACATCTACACTAACTATACAACTATTCTTCTCTATATGGTACAGATCTAATGAATCCTCAGTAATATACAAGTCGGGTTGTTCCTCCACTAAATCATGAGCAATATCTACATGGAAACAGTTCATATCTCCCGCTGGACCCATCGCAGCATTGAAAATGTTCAGCTTAACTTTCCTATTGCCGAATGATAGATCCATGGCTCCGGTCCTACAGTTAATACATGCATTGGCAGTCGCCAAGAATGGTCTGCCCAAAATAATCGGAGTCTGGTGCTGGCTATCCACTCCTTCCATATCGAGGATAATGAAATCGACTGGGAAATAGAAATCATCCACCTTAACTAGCATATCTTCCAAGACACCTCTCCGTACCTTGACAGAATGATCTGTCAGCTGAAGTGTAATAAGAGTCGATCTCATCTCTCCTAGCCCGAAAGAGTCATAGAAATATCTGGGCAGAATGTTCACGCTTGCTCCAAGATCGAGCAAAGCACGTTCTATCCGAATGTTCCCTATGGTACAAGCAATGATAGGGTCTCCAGGGTCCTTGAGCTTTGGTGGTGTCTGATGCTGAATCACTGACCTCACCTGCTCAGTCAGATGGACCCTGTTAGGAACTTTCTCTCTGGATTTCCTCTTCTAAGTACATAGTTCCTTTTGGAATTTGGCATATGCCGGCACCTGCTGAATGGCATCGAGCAAAGGCAGGTTGATCTGCACATGCTTGAAGATGTCAAGCATGTCCTGGATCTTCGTGCCCTGCTTCCCTCTAAATCCGGGAGACTCTAATGCTTTGGAATAGGGTGGTTTGGGGATATACATCGGAGGTTCCTCCTCTTTGTGAGAAGGCTCACTCCTATCCTTCTTATGAACTGAGGTGGGGGATGATGATGATGGTGATGGTGATGGTGATGAGGATGGTGATGAGTATAATGGCTGAGCCGAAGAAGATGGAATACTAACATCTGGCTCATCGATCATCTCTCTACTCTCGCTGCTCTCGACGTGGTACTCACGTCCACTCCTCAGGGTCATAACAGATTTGGCCTGTTGCTGTGACTCAGTATGATACAGGCCTCCTGTCATCTGGTCCTTGCCCTTCGGGTTCATGATAGTCTGGCTCGGCAAAGTACCCTCAGGTCTCTTACTAATAGCCTCTGCTAACTGACCCATTTGCGATTCTAACTTCGTAATGGACTGCGTGTGTGAGCTTAATATCTGGCTACACTTCTTGAAAGCATTCTGGTTAGAGGTTTTCACCTCTTGGAATGCCTGGAGAAGTCTCTCCTCAAAAGATGTCTGTGAAGCAGACTCTTGCAGAATCGAAGGAGGAAATGAGGATGAAGTCTAAGGATAGCTCGGCCTCTGGAATGTCTGAGTGAATGCTGGTGGCTGAGCTGGCTGAGAGGATGTAGGCATCTGAATGGAAGACTGTGGATTCTTTCATAAAAAATTGGGATGGTTACGCCAACCCGGATTATATGTAGATGAAAATGGGTTGTTCTGGGGTCTGGCGTAACCCTGAGCAGTCTGAACTTGTTCTTGAACAAATTCAAGGTACTGAGCTGCCGACGGGCACTCAGTAATCTCATATGTCGGGCTGGCACAAAGAGTGCACACCTGCTGAGTAGTGGATGGTCCCGAGAGAAGTTGGTTCAACTTCTGAGCAATCATGTCTACCTTGCACTGTAGTGCAGTAGATGGACCAATCTCGAGGACACCCCCTTTCTTCTGAAGCATGGTGGAGGGAATTCTCTGCCAATGTGTCAAATAGCCTTCATGCTTCATCCTCGCTCTTCAACATGAAGGTCCCACCACATGAAGAGTCGATCATCTGACGATTCCTATCAGACAATCCATCGTAAAAGCTCTGCACCAGCTGCCATCTCGGCACCTGATGATGGGGACACTTCCTAAGGAGATCCTTCATTCTCTCACAGATCTCATGAAACTGCTCACCATCTAGCTCTAAGAAGCTAGTGATGGCTCGCCGGTACTGGTTCGTCCTACCAATGGGAAAGTATTTCCTAAGGAACTCCTGCTGTAGCTGATCCCATGACCCTATATCTACTGAATCTAAGGATTTTAGCCAATACTTGGCCTTGTTTTTCAATGAAAACGGGAATAAGGTCAATCTCAAAGCATCATCATCGAAATTCTGTATCTTGACAGTAGAACAGATTTCGAGGAATTCACCTAAGTGCCTGTAGGGATCGTCGTGACTAAGGCCATAAAAAGATGGAAGCATCTGAATAATGTTGGCCTTAATCTCATAATGAGGTGCTCCTACATCGGGTCTCTGAATGCAGGATGCTTGAACATAGTCTGTGGGAATAAAGTATTCCCTCAGAGTGCGTGGAGGAACTGGAGCTGGAGCCGGAGGATCCATATCACCCACTGTTGTCGAACTTCGAGGAGAATATAAAATTCTCTCTGGGTTGTCAACAAATGGATGTAATGGGGTTCCTAAAGCTCTTTGCCCCTGCATACACTGGTACTAAGACCAGATGTAAGCACATGACCTAAATCTAACTCTAAACTAAATTAATCACTAAAATGTAAATAACAAAAATAAAGACAACTATTAAACCAATATGCTAAACTAATTATGTCAGAACTAACTAACTAAGTAAATGAAATAGCAATTAAAACTAATCTAATTTACTGAAAAGGAAAAATACAGGAAATCACAAACTATGTTTTCTAAAACCCACCTGTCTAATCGCTCCTTGCAGAATGAATATTCAGTGAATCCTAGAAAAATGGTACGTGAAACCTATATATACTAACTATGTTAAACCTATATTCACTTACTAATCCTACTAACTAGAAAGTAAAAACAACTATTTAACTAACTAACTAACACAGATTAATAAATTGAAATTTAAGAAATAAAAGAATAGATTCGTTGTTCCTCGGCAACGGTGCCAAAATTTGGTTGAGTTTTTATGAATGCTCTTTTTAAAAGATAATTTTTCAATAAAATCTTTGGAAAATCGTCAACCAAAAGTAAATAACCGACTTTCCACAAAAGTGGCAAGCACGGGTCGAATCCACAGGGAACGAGAATTACTCAATTATTTCTAAAAATTCAATTTATTAATTCATAAATCTAAGTTAACAATTACAATGCTAATAACAATTACAAATTAACACTAAAGCTAACTAGAAAAGCACTTCAAATCTTCTGTTGCACGCCAAGGGTATTTCTGTCTTTTCGCCACTTATCAATTTTTTGCACTTGAACAAGAATCTCCTGGAATTTTTAATATGCTTTTCAACCTAATAACACAGGAAAATGCAAAGTTAGTAAATAATTCAATGAAAGTAAACTAAATTTTAAACTAAACCTAATTCTGAAGAACTTAACACAAGTGAAACCTAATTAACACTAACAGGTTAAATCAAATAACAAAATAATTCTAAAACTACTCAACCTAAGTCTAACTACGTTAATAGATGCTGCTAAACTGATTATAATGCAGAAAACACTGAAAATAATCCGAAAATGAATGAAATAATGAAATGACTATATTACCCCTAAATAGTGTAAAAATGACTTCTAACAGCTTTTCGTAAATAGACTATTTGACAAGGCAAACGAAGTCCAAAATTTCTTTTATTCTATAACTATCAAATTCAAGAATCTGACAGTTTTTATAGAATTAAAAAATGATATTTGGAACTCCAGATATAAGCGTTTCAAAACCAGAGAAAATCTGGATATCACAGGTCCCGAAATTTGAAAACCCGAAAAAGTTGTTTTCACAAAACGCTTAAAAATTAAACCAAATCAACTCAGAATGAGTTGAAATTTGGTTTGCAGACAGTGAACACACCAATAAAGAGAATAGAAAAAGAATTTTTAGAAAACTCGAAAATTTTGCACATAAAATAACAAGTGTGCGACAGGGCAAAAATCGGTTTTCAAGTTCAATACACTATTCACTTTGGAAATACATTTTTAACACTATGAATGTAATTCAAACATTAACGCAGTCCTAAATGTTGTTAAATAACTATTAAAACACAGATGATGAATGCAATTAACTAACTACAGGGAAAATTAACTAAACTATGCAATTCACGACTAGATCTAATCTACATAACACACTAAATGCAATATAATCTAACTAAAGGTGCAACACAATTTAAACTATTTAGAGAATTGCAATTAAATCAGTCTAACACTTTAAACTAAACTAAATGTTAAGCTAAACATATACTTGCACTACCAATCATAAACTAGTTAGGTTAACTAAATTAAAGACTAACTAAAGGTAACTAGAGAATTAAGTGGGACGGTTTGGGATATAGGTTGACTCTAACTAGACTCACTACTCACATTAACGCACTAGGTTAGTTAAGTTAACAAATCAATAACAATTGAAACCTATAGACTAAATACTAATTGATGAAACTCAAAGATTAAAAATAACAAAAATCAATCTAATTACACGCCTAACTTAAATGCCATGAATCTAATTAAATTACCTAAGTAAAGATTCAAAGACTGTCCTAATGTTAATGCAGACTTAACTAAAAAGAATTAATGATAATTCTTATCTAAGGTAATAAGGCAAATTAGACAATGAGGTTACTAATTGATAAAGCCCAAAGTTGGCAAGTATAAACTCTCCAAATTCGTCCAACTAATAAGAGGTTACTCTCATTAAAAATCTTCAAAACCCAACTTGGAAACTTTGAAGAATTGAAGTCGTCCAGCCAAGTGGGGTCTACACATTTTGGCTTTGCCTTAAAAGCAACCAAACAATCTCAAAAGTCCCTCCCAAATCTTTGGAAACGTTTTTAGAAAGATCTTTGAAATTTAAAATTGGTTTCCAATTATATAGAATAGGGAAAATCTTCTCATTAATTCACTTAAAACTCAATTTAGAAAGTTAGAAAAAGGCAAACCGTCCAGCCCAAAAAGGGGTCCACACGTTTTCTTTAACTTCTAAAAAAAGTTGTCTAGCAATTAAATCCTTTCCAAAATTCGTGTGGAACAATTTTAGCAAAAGATTTCTTAAATCCAATTTTATTTCCAACTTTGATTCCAAAATTCGTGTGGAACAATTTTAGCAAAAGATTTTTGAAATCCAATTTTATTTCCAACTTTGAAAAACTTGATCCTTGCTAACTTGGCTGGAAAACAAAACTTCCAAAATTTTCTTTGGTTGGGTGAAGAATGTCAAGACTTGCCTTACACGAATTTGAATCAATCACACTTACCAAATAATTCAAAAATGTCTAAAACACTCAATTCCTAATGCAATGAATCTAGACGCCCTAATGGACCTTCTATATGCAAATGACTCCTACCAAAAGAAGCCTAGGGCTCTAATGGAGCTCCAATGGCCGACACCCCCACTTGGGGAAGATGACTCTACACGCCTAAAGGAAAATTTGCCTAAACTAATATCACCACTACAGTTACGAATCTAAGGCTAACATAAAATCATAACTAATTATTTAAATTAATGGACATACCAACTAACTAGCTACTATGTTGGAAATTCAAACAACACTTAAAACGTTAATCAGCAATCTAGCTAAACGCCTAACCTAAAACACAAAACATTTGAAATTAAAAATAACTAAATTTACTGCAAAATAAACATCTACCTTACCTAAACATTAATCAGCAATTTATACTAATTTAACAAGCTAAAACTCTATGGAAAACCCTACAGTCGGTTGGACGACACACCTAAAAACTAGACAAATAAAAGTCACTTTTTTAGTTTTCACAAATCTAAAACACCAATGCAAGATCTATGGGACTGGGAAACCAACAAACAAAACACCATGGGGATGAAAAAACAACAAACAAAACACAGATACACAGCTAAAACTGTAAATCACACGCACTTACCCAACAATGCACTCTCAACTCATGATTTTTTCATACAAATCACATAACACATCTAAAACAAACACCACTTAAAATGGTAGACAATTCATACTGAGAACAGAGGGAACAATGTTTGATTACACTGTTTACGGCAGAGAAAATTTCAGAACCTACACTCACTGAAACACCAAGATCGACTAGAAATAGTCTAGCCGAATTTTTTGGTTTTTAATTGAAAACACAATTTAAATTAGACCCAACAACCAAACTGAATCAAAAATAAATTCTAACACATATTTTTCTGTTGAAACATTACAGAAAAAACAAATATAATAAAAGATTAAAATCGGCTAGAAAGGATCTGGCCGATTTTTGTGTTTTTGTGGAAAACAACAAGAAAGCAAGATAAAACACCTAGAACCAAACGAACACCCTAAATCTAACGTTTTGGTCTCTGCACAAAATCTAAACTAAGGTTTACTGCAGCACACAAACAGAAAAAAACAAGAAAAATTTATCACACATGATTTGGGTTTTAACTAGAAGAAGGGAAAGAAGAAGACCTACCTCCAGGGCGATCCGACGATTGTGGGGAAGGAGAGAGTGGAAGATGCCTTTGGATTCGCATCCCGTATTGTTCAATGATGCTGGAACGTAACCATGAAAGTGGGTTTTGCAGCTGCACCACGTTGGAAATCCACCGAGGATGGGAAAGGAGCCGATTCGCGATCGGAGGGCTTAGAAAACCGGATGGAGGTAGAGCCGGTTCTTCTTGTTGGAGTGTCTCGCACTTCCACGCAAGAAAAGTGTCTTCCACCTCTCCTACACCTGCAAAAATACAGCAAATCAATGTTAATACCAGCAAGGAAGATAAAGAAATGAAAGAAATGAAAAGGGAGATAAAGCAATGCTTGAGTTTCAAGCAAAAACTTGATCTTCAAGGGAAAATGGTGTGAGATGGGAGGTTGGAAGAGGGGCTGGAGCAAGAATCACAAGGGGGGCATCAATTCTAAAGCCAAAAACGTCTAGGGCTGGAGCAAAAAGTATATTTATACTTTTGGCAATTTTCAGAAATAGTGTTATAAAAAAATATTTTACTCTGCGCCACTTTCTGAGAGGGTTTTCTGAAAATATTTTCTAAATGGGTATGGATATGTGTGTGGGTTGGATTTGGGATTTCTAAAGATTGATCCAAGGTCCAAAATAGCCTAATTGGGTTGGATATGGATCCGATCCACCTCGAAATCCATGCCTAAACACTAAAATAGCCATAACTCTTATTTTAACTCTGATTTTTCTGAAATTCGAACCACGACCCCTTGACATCAAAATACATCTAAACATGGGTTTTAAACTTCAAACTCACCACAAAATGCATGAATAAATCACTAACATGATGTGCATTTCATGCATCATCAGCCATCATACCTACTTCTCCTCAATGTCACTACTTACATCTCATCTGCTACAGCCCCAACAGTGCCCAAACCTTTTATATTTTCCACCACAGATCCCTTTTACCTGTTAGTCATCCCTTCCATACTTGCTAAAGTACCTATGCACCAGCATCTATCATTTCACTAAATTGCCTCCCTTTCACCACCTATGTCATTGTCTCCATGATATTTGTTGTATCATCCTGGATTTTCATAAACACCCTAATATTGCACTTCCACAACACTTGTTAACTCAACACCTGTTACACTATTACCATTCACTGGTTACACTGTTACCATAGCATCAACATACATCCATGTCTTGTAACTACACACATTGCACTTGCCACTTCAGCTCCTATATTTCTCATTGCATATACATACATGTTTTCTCACCAAATGTAAGAAATACTATATGCCTTTATCATTTAGCGTTGATATTGTGTTTTGCACATACATTTTTCATATGTATTTCGCCATCAGCATATATATATATATATATATATATATATATATATATATATATATATATATATATATATATATATTCTTAGTTTCAGTATGATATCTTAGATTCTTTCTATATTTTGTATTCCGTTTTGTGCTAACCCTGTTTTGCAGGAATGTATAGAAAATGTTGATTTCTTTCCTAGATTGAAAATTTCAATTCCAGAATTATAATAAATTAAATGATGATAGAAACCTTACATTTTTAGCTTTTTAGAAGGCATGAGCATGTAAATATCATAAACTATCTGTTTCACATCATCTTCTCCCTTTATTTCAAAATCCACAAATGGAAACACGAATGACACGTGCACCATTTCATAAAAGGTGATTAAATCCTAAGTTGATGATTTGCACCAATGGCCATAGTCAGGTTGTGAACAAAACTTAGGATTTTCATCCTTTATGAAATAACACTGGATCCACACTGGGTCTTCTCAAAATCATCATATTTTCAAATATCTTTTCTTCCTTTATTAGAGTTTAACTTAGAATTAACTCAAGATATATATCAATGGCCATAGTCAGGATATATTGAGAGTTAATTTCATTTTAAACTCTATAAAGGCACCAAAATATATTTTACTCTTCACTTGAATTTAAATATGATTATTATATAATACATTCATTGACCATAGTCAGGGATGTATTATATCTTCAATCTTATTTTAATTCACTTAAAGAATGAAATATGTTTTTCAAATCCAATTTCAAATTCTTTAAATTCATTCATCATTTAGGATAGAATTGCATCATATTTTCAAAATTCTTTTTCAAAATCCAAGTGATCTTAAATGTCTTTCTTCAAATTCTATTTCAAATTCATCAAATTTATCTCATCTCAAGATTCAAAATTCAATTTCAAAAGTCCAAGTTGACTTTGGAATTTCAAAATTCATTCTTATATTCAAAGTTCATTCAAAGTTCAAATCAACTTTGAAATGCCAAATTCATTTTCAGGATTCGAATTCAAGTTCAATTCAAATATCTCAAATTCAATTTAAAAGTGCAATGTAAAGATTCTGATTCATCTTCTAACTCCAATCTTCATTTTTGGATCCTAGACTTCGGATCCAATTCCATTTAGGATTCCAGAATAAAACTTCATTTTGGATTCCAGATTTCGGATCCAAATTCCATTTAGGATTCCAGATTTCATATCCAACTCCATCCTGAATCTTAGACTTTGGATCCAAATTCATTTTGGATTTCAGACTTTGGATCCAAATCCTTTTAGGATTCCAAATTTTGGATCCAATTCCATTTAGGATTCCTAACTTCAAAAACCAATTCCATTTTCAAATTATATCTGGATCTCTTAAACCCAATTCTATTTTCAAAACCCCATTTTGGATTTTTTAAAACCAAATTTCATCCTGATTTCAAACTTTAAATCAGGGATTCAATTCCATTCCAAATTTCATCATCTACTTCTAAATCCAGGTTCAAAATTCAAAGTTCATTTCTGACTTTGAAACTTCATTTCTTTTTTTTCTTATCTCAGCTCCAAATCATTCTTTTCAAATTCAAAGATTTATTTTCCCAACTCTGATTATTTCAAAGACTTGGAACTTCAAACATCTTTTCAGATCTATCTCAAGTTTCAAAGTTGGATTCAACTATTAAAAATCATTTCTTCATTTCCATTATCACATTCACTTTAGAATCCCTTGGGAAACCACAGATTTTCAAAAGTATTTTCTCAAAAACATACATTTCTGCATCACACAAGCATGATTCTCTGTGCATTTTTTAGACTTAGAATAAATTCTTAAATAATATTTAGGCAAAGCAAAATAGCATAAACTCGATCCTTGGCTCGATTACCCTGGTAAAGGCGCCAAGAACGGTCGAATCTCGTACCGACGAGCAAGCCCCATCTCCCTTTTTCCTGCAAATATTTTAAAAACGGAGGCGAGTAATCTTTTAAAATCTTTTCAAAAGTTAAGGTCAATTGAGACCTTCACAAAAGAGTTCCTCTTTCTCTTTTCTTTCTTTTCTCTTCTCTTTTCTTTTCTGTCTTTTATTTCTCCCTTCAAAAAGGAGAAATAGAGATTAGAAAAGGAAAAGAGAGAAGGAATACAAGAGGAAAAATTTTGCGATGATCACAGTTTTGGCGACCGTGATGGGACTCATCTTCGTTCGGTCGAATCTATGTCTTTTGATTTGCTTTGATATTATCTAAGTCTTTATTCTACGAATGTCAGCTTTATTTCCATGCAAACCTTAGGAGCCTAGATTATGTCCTAGCTGACATAATGCATATAGGATCTAAGTATGGTTCGATAGGACCATATTTAGGGGATTATTCCATGCTCACTTAGACTTAAGTCTGAAATACAACTCTCCTCAATTCTAGGGATTGAATGCAAACAATGTATGCAAGTGTATGCTTCTTTTTATTTAAATTCTATCTCTTTAGGACTTGCATTAGAGTCATCTGATCTCTTGCATGTTGAACATGTTTTCGAAAACATCCCTACCTATATTGTCCCGGTCTTCACATTGTTGGGTTGTCTCACTGAACCATAGTTCGGGAGAGAGCCTCACAACTGGACCACTTATTTGGGTTCGCTCCCCCCTACCACGTACCTAAAGGTCATAGTCTGAGGTATATTGGTAGGTGCTCAAGGATGTTGGGAAGCCATTACCTTAGAACCGGAGAAATATTCTTATGCCACATACTTCGATATTCGGCTTGAGTATATTGGCGTATATTGATTGGAATCAGATGATCTGAACCTTAGAGTTCGGATTAAGGTCCTATGAGCCTTTTTTTAAATATTGCATCTAGAGTCAGCTTCTAGGGAGTGCTATTTTGTGCATCATTGCTTGTATAATTTGATTCTTTTGTGGATATTATCTTGAAAAATCTTAATTTTTAAAACCCTGGATATTTATTTGACAAAAATTCTTTTATTTTCTCAAAATCCAGGATCGTATATTTCTCATTTTCTTTATTCTTTCATAAATTTCTTAATCCCTGGATATTCTTTTAAGTTTTTCCTCTATCTTTCAAAAGTTCAGGCATATTTTCTTCTGATTTATTTAATTCTTTTAAATCCTGCCTGCAGTTTTTCAAAAATATTCAAGGTCGTGTCATCCATCTTCAAAAATATGTCTTTAAAATTCTATCTTCCCATCCAAGCCTCTTTTTATCAAGAGATCTCTTCTCAAAATCTTTTAAATATCTCCTTCATTGTCTCTTTTTCCAAAAAAAAAAACTCCTCGAGTTTAAATCCTTCCTTTATTCTACAGAAAACATCGACATTTCATCATGGTTCAAACAAGAGCAGGAAGGAGGGCAGCTCAGCAGCACGATGACAGTGAAGTGGAGGAAATGAACTCTCCCACATTATCCCGGAAACATGATTCAGATGAGGATGATGTTGATCCAGAAATGTACAAGATATTTCAAAAGATGATGGCAAAAATGATGTCTAAAGAGGCTGGGGCAGGTTCAAAGAAAACATCCTCTAAAAACAAGATCAAGAGAAAGCCAGTAAAGAAACATGTTAGGATCAGCAAGAAGAAGGTCAGGCAGGACAGCACCTCTGAAGGTACAGAATCGGCAGAAGAGGACTCCGAAGAAGAGCAGTTTGTATTCATCCCAAGACATCTGCGACAGCCCAAGAAGGTGGAGAAGAGCCTGAATCAGTAAACAAGGCTAGAGATGGGGTCCCGACAGAAGATTCAATCCAAGCACTAACTAAGATGGTCAAGGACCTGCAAATCTGAGATAAGGGAAAGAAAGTATATACTAGGCAAGACTTCTACCTCGGTCAAGATGGGAACAGCAGCCTGGAAGACCTCCCCCGAAAGTTTATCAAGTTCGATGGGTCTGGCAACCCAAAGGCCCATCTCGCCATGTTTTTCGCAGAATGTGCCAGATTCAGTGAAGACAATCGGGCCCTCTTCTTGTGCTTTCCTCGCAGTTTGGAAGGCGTAGCAGCTAAGTGGTACGCAGAGCACATCAACCCTGTTGAGCTGCAAGATTTTGACAAGGTCGTTAATCTGTTTGTAGAGAGATTCATGTTCAATACTGAGGCACTACCGACCCTCAATCACCTATACAATCTGAAGCAAGAAGACAAAGAAAAGGCCATAGATTTCATTCGGAGGTGGAGAGATACGTGCAATAAAATGAGAACCCCCATTTCAGAAGAGCACGCGCTCCAAGTCATCCTGAACAATTTCTCTCAACCTCTCAGAAGCCTTATTTCCACTTACCCATCAAAATCATTCATAGAACTTATTGAACGAGCTGAGTGGCTCAAGATGGGGATGGACAATAGGATGTATAAGGGCATCACTCTCATCAAGAGTGATAAAGACACCAAAAAGAAGGCGAGTTATACCTTCTCAACCAACTCTAGCAGCAGTAGCAACAGGGATAGCAAGAACAAGCAGACAAGTCAGCGAGACGAACCCTTTAAACAAAATGACAAGCCAGTTTCAGCCAAGCTGAAGGAGAAGATAAAACGTGAAGGTTGGGGTTATGACCGCCAATTCACTGCTCTAAAAAAGTCCCTCGAGCAAGTTCCGGAGTATATGTTAAGCAAAGATATGATTAAACTTCTGAGAGTTGTTGATCCCCCGGTTCTAATGGGAAAATGGAAGGACAAATTCTGCAAGTTTCACCGAGCAGTGGGGCACGACACAGAGCACTGCTTCGTTCTAAAAAAATATCATCCAGGACTGCATCGATAAAAACCTTCTGATAAAGGACGAAGATGAAAAGCAGCCCGTTGTCCTGACCAAGCCCTTTCCGGACCACTCAAAGAAATGATAATGCCAAAGTTTTCCTTGCTTTCCTCTTTTCTTTTACCAGTTATCTTGTAGGGGCAAGTCAGCCCCAGTCTTTTCTGATCTTTTGCTTGTAAATACTCAAGTCTTGTTTTTCAGTTTTTATCAATGAAAATGTCAATTTCCTTCATATATTTGTGTTCAATTCTTACTTCTTTCGCCATATTGGGGCACCTTTTATTTCATTTACACTTCAAAATATTCTTTTGCCATCAAATTCCCATTTTTTTAGGATGAGGGGCAATCCCGACATCATCCATGAGAGAAATGATATTACCTATGAGGGTTTTTCAAAATCATAAAAATCTGAAAAATTTTCTGCAAAATCTTCGTCATGATCACCAAAAGTTCAAAATTTTGATCCAATCTTTTTCAAAAATCAACCAGCGTGGTGATCATCCTTTTCAAAATCGGTTTTAAACTATTGTTTTCAAAGAATCAACCCTCATGATGATCTCTCTTCGAAATCAACCCTCATGTTGATTCTTCTCCAAAAGATCAGCTCTCGTGTTGATCATTCTTCAAAATCAACCTCATGGTAGATCCTCTTTCCAAAAATGATTTTCTCATGAACATTCTCATCTCATTTTTCCCACGTGCAGGCAGGATCAAACAAATTATTTTTCTCAATCAACTCTTTTTATTTGTCAATTTTTATCAATCTTATCAATTTTTATCCATCTTTATCGATTTTGTCAATTTTATTGATTATTCATTGATTTTATTAATTTTCTTGTCAATTCTTATTTTCAATTACCCTTTGAGGTTAAGGGATAAACCTGATGCCTCTTTCCCATGAGGTATTCATTTTTCCTTCTTCTTTACCCTTTCAGGTTAAGGGATAAACCTGATGCCTCTTTCCCATGAGGTATTTCTTTTTTCTTCTTCTTTACCCTTTCAGGTTAAGAGATAAACCTGATGCCTCATTCCCATGAGGTATTCTTTTTTCCTTCTTCTTTACCCTTTCAGGTTAAGGGATAAACCTGCTGCCTCTTTCTCATGAGGTATTCTTTTTTCCTTCTCATTTCTCGCTCAGGTTAAGGGATAAACCTGAACCTCGTCCTACGAGGTTCTTCTTCCTTCAGGATAAGGGATAATCCTGAAGTCTTTCATCATCTTCCAAGTATCCTCAATTTTTCTACCAAATTTTACCAATTTTTACCAGATCTTTGTCAATCTTCGTCAATTCTTTATTAATTTTTGTTCTTTATCAATTTTATTTCTTTATCAATTCTTTTAATTCTTTATCAACCTTTTAGCAATTTTGTCCAATTTGTCAATTCTATTCCTTTCCCTCTCAGGTTAAGGGATAAACCTGAATCATCTTCCATAATTTCTTTAATTTTCCTCAATTTTTAATTTTCTTTTTATCTTTTCCTTTTAAGATTCGGGTTCCGACTCAGGTCTTCCTTTTTATCTTTTCTTTTGAAGTTTCGAGTTCCAACTCGGGCTTCCCTTTGGTTCTAATGCTCGCATTGGACCAATCGTTTTCTTTTATCTTTTATTTTTTTCTCTTTCAAAGGTTCGGGTTCTGACTCAGATCTTCCTTTATATCTTTTCTTTTGAAGTTTTGAGTTCCGACTCGGGCTTCCCTTTGGTTCTAATGCTCGCATTAGGCCAATCGTTTTCTTTAAAAAAAACGAGTTCCAAAACTCAGGTTTTCTTTTATCTTTTCCTTTTAAGATTCGGGTTCCAACTCGGGTCTTCCTTTTTATCTTTTCTTTTGAAGATCCGAGTTCCGACTCGGGTTTTCCCCTTTTATTTTTCGTTTGAAGTTCCGAGTTCCGACTCGAACTTCCTTTTGGATTCAATGCTCGTGTTGGAACCAATCGTTGCTTCAAAAATTCAAGTTTTCAAACTCGGGTTTTTCTTTTATCTTTTATTTTGAAGATCCGAGTTCCGACTCGGGTTTTCCCCTTTTATCTTTCGTTTGAAGTTTCGAGTTTTGACTCGGACTTCCTTTTGAATCCAATGCTCGTGTTGGAACCAATCGTTGCTTCAAAAATTTGAGTGTTCAAAACTCGGGTTTCTCTTTTATCTTTTATTTTGAAGATTCGAGTTTCGACTCAGGTTTTTCCCTTTTATCTTTCCTTTGAGGTTCCGAGTTCTGACTCAGACTTCCTTTTGGATCCAATGCTCGTGTTGGAACCAATCGTTGCTTCGAAAATTCAAGTTTTCAAACTCGATTTTCTCTTTTATCTTTTATTTTGAAGATCCGAGTTCCAACTCGGGTTTTCCCTATTTATATATTTCATCATTCTTTTAAATATCCGAGTTTTGACTCAGACTCTTATCTCCTTTTTCAAAAACCCAACTCTCAGGTTGGTCCATCTTCCTTTTTAAATATCCGAGTTCCGACTCGGACTCTTTTTTAAAAACCCAACTCTCAGGTGGGTCCATCTTCCTTTTTAAATATCTGAGTTCCGACTCAGACTCTTTTTCAAAAACCCAACTGCCAGGATTGGACCTTCTTCCAAAATCTAGCCTTCTGGCTGATCCCTTCCAAATTTCAAGCTTCAAGTTTATTCTATTCAAAATTCCTTCTTTCCCCTTCAGGTTAAGGGATAAACCTGAGTTTCCCATTCAGGATAAAGGATAATCCTGAAACCATTCATAAATGCCAGCCTTCTATAATGGTTCTTCCAAATCCAATTCTCACATTTGTCCTTTTATCAAATCCAAATCTTACATTGGTCCTTCCAAATCCAGTCTAACACTAGTCCTTCATCCAAATCCTTCACCAAATCCAATTCTCACATTGGTCCTTCCAGATCTAGTTTAACACTGGTCCTTCATCAAATTCCAATGCTTTCATTGGTTCTTCAAAATTCCAATATTTATATTGGTCCTTCAAAATTCTAGTTTTACACTGATCCTTCAAATTCCAAATGGTCCTTCATCAAAATTCCAATGTTTTTCATTGGTCCTTCAAATTCCAATTGGTCTTTCATCAAATTCCAATGTTTTTTCATTGGTCCTTCCAAATTCCAATTTCTCAAATTGATCCTTCAAATTTTCAATTGGTCCTTCATCAAATTCCAATGTTTTTTTCATTGGTCCTTCCAAATTCCAATTTCTCAAATTGGTCCTTCAAAATTCCAATTGGTTCTTCATCAAAAATTCCAAATGTTTTCATTGCTCCTTGCAAATTCCAATTTCTCAAATTGGTCCTTCAAAATTCCAATTTTACACTGGTCCTTCAAAATTCCAATGTTTTCATTGGTCCTTCAAAATTCCAATATTTATATTGGTCCTTCAAAATTTCAGTTTTACACTGGTCCTTCAAATTCCAATTTTCTCAAATTGGTCCTTCAAAATTCCAGTTTTACACTGGTCCTTCAAATTTCAGTTGGTCCTTCCAAATTCCAAATTTTCAAATTGGTCCTTCAAATTCTAGTTTTACACTAGTCCTTCAAAAATTCCAATGTTCACATTGGTCATTCAAAAAAATTCAAAATTTTCTCAAAATTGATTCTTTAAATTTCAGTCCTTCAAAATTCCAATGTGTACATTGGTCCTTCAAAACTCCAATTTTCTCAAAATTGATTCTTCAAAATTTCAGTCCTTCAAAATTCCAATGTGTACATTAGTCCTTCAAAATTCCAATTTTCTCAAAAATTCAAATATGTACATTGGTCCTTCAAAATTCCAGTTTTACACTGGTCCTTCAAAATTCTAATTTTCTCAAGTTGGTCCTTCAAATTCCAGTTTTACACTGGTCCTTCAAAATTCAAATTGGTCCTTCATCAAATTCCAATGTTTTCATTGGTCCTTCCAAATTCCAATTTCTCAAAATTGGTCCTTCAAAATCCCAATTGGTCCTTCATCAAATTCCAAAGTTTTCATTGGTCCTTCCAAATTCTAATTTCTCAAATTGGTCCTTTAAATTCCAGTTTTACACTGATTCTTCAAAATTCTAATTGGTCCTTCATCTAATTCTAATGTTTTCATTGGTCCTTCCAAATTCCAATTTCTCAAAATTGGTCTTTCAAAATCCCAATTGGTCCTTCATCAAATTCTAATGTTTTCATTGGTCCTTCCAAATTCCAATTTCTCAAAATTGGTCCTTCAAAATTCTAATTGGTCCTTCAAAAATTCCAATGTTTACATTGGTCCTTCCAAATTCCAATTTTCTCAAATTGGTCCTTCAAAAATTCCAGTATTACACTGGTCCTTCAAAATCCATTTGCTTCTTCAAAATTCCAATGTGTACATTGGTCCTTTAAAATTCCAATTTTCTCAAAATTGACTCTTTAAATTTCAGTCCTTCAAAATTCTAATGTATATATTGGTCCTTCAAAATTCCAATTTTCTCAAAAGTGATTCTTTAAATTTCAGTCCTTCAAAATTCCAATGTGTACATTGGTCCCTCAAAATGCCAATTTTTCACAAATTGGTCCTTCAAACTCCAGTTTAACACTGGTCCTTTACCAAAATTCTTTTCTTTACCTCATCTTTTAAGTTGGTCCTGTAAAATCCAGTTTTACTGGTCAAAATTGCCAAGATTAAAATTTTCAGTCCGAGATCCTATCAAAATCTATATTGGGTGATTATTTCACAAAGGATTCCAAAAAACTTTGCCAAATTTGCTAAAAATATGCATTGATTCTAATATTATTATTGCACATAAGAATCACCTCAGATTACCTCTAGTATTCTTTTCAAAAGGAGTGAATCTTCTTTGCGAAAAAGAGTAAAATTCAAATCTTCTCTCTGTTGATCAACTAAGAGGATGTAAGAAATATCCTTGGTATGATTAGCGAAAGAAATATTCAATGATGTTGAAAGGCTAGAAGTGAATCGATATTGATCATAGCTATGACACATGTTTAAAGATGATTTTCTGGCAATCAGGCAGTGGAAATATCCTGAGCAATAAAAAGAATTCACTCGATCCATATCTCCTCATTCATATAAGCTACAATCAAATATCCGCAAAGGGGATCTCTCAATTGTTGTCAAGTTGAAGACGAATATGCGAGTTCGACCCCCGGGGCCAAAGAAGATTCGAATCATCTCCAAGATGAAGGAGTTTGTGATGGATCCTTCCAGGGAACGTTCAAATCACCGTCAAGATGAAGGCGACTGCGCTGAACCTCCTGAAAAACCCTAAAAGATATTTGATCACCGCTATCATCAAGAGATTTTTAACCAATGAGCCCATATCAGCCAATATAATTCTTGAGAAAAAGAAGGATCGGAGCATCTCCAAGATGAAGGAGTTTGTGACGTACCTTTCTCTGAAGAAAAAAAAGAAAAGCCAGAACATCTTCAAAATAAAGAATGATGTAATGAACTTCTCCCGAATACCCAAGAAAGCTTAATGTCTCAAAAAGAGTGCCAGAAAGATCATTATGGGAAAAGCATCAGGATATCAAATTGCCAAAGTTTCCAGAAATCATCTTTTCTCATGCAAAATCCTTTCATCAATATCTTTTCACTACTCGCTTTTATGAATTTAAGAATATTTCTTCTTTGTTCATATCAAGGAAATGTATAACTTCCATAAAAAAAACTCAACAACTTTAAAATTTGAATCTGACTCTGAAATCCAGAGAGTTAACCTCGTTTTGGAGGAAATACTCTAGGTAAAAAGAAGGAATATCTTTCGCACATATGTGCACACTTTCAAGCATTTGAATCAACTACAATTTCATCTTATTGGCAAAATTTTCTGGCTATCCAAAATAAAATAAATGCTCAATATCCATTTTGATGCAACCTAACATTGTTTATATTTTTCCAAAGAGAGTTACCTTATTCTGGTGAGGTATTTCTCCCAGTCCCATCATGGTTTTCCCCATCAAGGAATCCAGGCTTTGTATATCCATTCAAATAAAGATTATACCTGAACCTCGTCTCATGAGGTATTTTTCAAAAAATGTCCCATCCAAGTTAAAGGCTAAACTTGAGTCTTTTCAAAAATTCTTATCTTCGTCTCAACCTTGAGACTTCTTTCAAAAAAATCTCTCCTTTTTACCATGTCGGGATCTTCATCTGAAAGTCCCATCACAAAATTCTCTCATTTTCCTTTATCTGATTATTTTCTTCTTGAGGATTTCATTTCCTTCCCAAAAACCTTTCATGGTAAGGTACAAGACCTGAAAAATAAAGCCTTTCAAAGCCAATTCTTCCATTCCCAGTTCAGACCTTCTAACTCGGGCATTTTTTTTAGAAAATTTGGTGTGTCTTCTTTGCCGCTAAGCTCGGCTCGCAACCGGCTTAGCAACAAAGAGGGGCATCTGTGAACACCCCAAATTTTCCAAAAATCCAAAAATTCCTTCTTTGCCCCTGACCTTCGTCTTCTAAATAATTGGGTCAATTTTTAACAAAAATTCTATTCATTTCTCAGATTCGCTGGAATCCAAACTCAATTTTCATTCCTGACCCAATTTATGATCCAAAACGGGCCCGGATCCATTATGGAATCCCAATTTTCAAATATAACCCGATATTTTCCAGAAACCTCATTTTCAGAAAATCTTACAAATTTCAAAACAAAAATTTTGCAAAATTGCTTCAAGAAACTCATTTGGGTCCCGCTTGCTAAAATCCTCATGCCTCCCTTATATTTTTGGATATTTCTTTCGAAATCCAGAAAAAAAGTAGTTTTTGAAAACCCTTCTCTAGCTAAAAAACCTTTTTTTTTTTGAAAAACTCTTTTCTAAAAACATGTTATTGAAATTTTGAAAATGGCATAGGACCTCCAGCGTAAAATCCCAAACGGTTTTCCGTTAGCCCCAGGAGCTCTCTCTCCCTCCATCGCACCTTCTTCCTCCTCCGCTCATCTCCAACTGCCCTTCTTCCCGAACCTTCCTTTTCCTCTTTAAAAAGAGCACTTAAAAGACCCTTTTCCTTCATCCATTCCTCAACCCTCCATTGCGTAGAATCTGCCTTTCACCACACCCTCTCGAAACTCCATTTGTTTCCCACCCTCTCACCCCTCCTCTTCTTCTCTGATCCATTATAGCCCTTCTTCTTCTTCCCTCCTCCCTCTAGAGTTCCTCCTTCAATCAACAAAACCGGTAAGCATTCCTCTCTTATGTTTTACTTTAATTTCCTTTCAGGTTTTTTTTTTTTTTTTATTCCATTTATGCACCAATGGTGGTGTCAAATTGCTTGTGCAATCTCAACCCACCCCTGCGCAACATCAAACGGAACGTTCATGTTCCCACAGTTTCTTTTTTATCTTATTTTTATTTTTTTATTTTTTATTATTTTTCCCCTTCCCCTTTTCTTTCCACTTATTGTCGAACTCCCTTGGTTCATTTGCATTCATCGCATATTAGGTTCAGTATTTTTCCAACATCTTCTTCTTCCCCCTTTGCTAATTGTCTCTGAATCCCTTTGTCCCTGAGCATCTATTTATATCTGATTTTTTTTTAGTTATTGATCGTTAGATATAACTTTTTTTTTTCTTTTTTCCATTTCTGAACTTATATACTTATTCTAGCTTCAGATTCATATTCTAGGTTTTATCTCATATATCATACTAAGCATGGTAGATTAGTATTAGTGTCATTGTATCTCTATCAGTGTCATTGTATCTCGGTTGACTCATCCATCAATGTCGTTGTCCATTGGACATTCCTCCCGATCATATAATCACATCATTTTCGTTGGTTCTGCATCATTAGGTGTTCAGAGTATAGGTGATAAATTAGAAGTGCCTGGTTTGCGTTACACAGCAGCCACCCAGGGGTAGCTCAAGGGAAGGATCGAAGCCATATTCAGGCTAATTATAAAGATACTGCATCAGTTTGCTATGTTTATCAATTTCTTGTAACACTATGCCCTCGGTTTCTTGAGATCAAAAGTCAATTCGATCTGGGATTGTGGGGCATCAGTAGAACTGAATTACAGGAGGCCAATTCCATCTTCATTCAGGGAATTTTTACAGCAACAACGCTGGTTAATTCATTTTTCAATAGATCCCCTAAACTCGTGAATTCCATTCTTGAATCACCGTGAAAGTACCATGAAGCATGGTACAAGGTCCGTTCGTGATACAGTGCATGGCTACTTTACATGAAATTTATTCATTAACCTTGTGTTTCTTAATGTCCTTTGTTTGCCTAATGAATTTCTGATCAGTACAAATGGATTTTCAAGACCGGGTCCTTGATTTACCATTTCACCTGCTACTTTGAAAACCCAGACTGGAGTTGCCGCAAAGTCCAGAGCTTGTTCTATTTGCTGGACTTGCTCAAAGGATGTTCTATTTGCAATGTATGTAAAGGAGAATAGCAATCCTCGCTGGTTTTATACATGTCGCCCAGATAGGGAATCGAGTTGGGATTATAAGATTCATTGGTCATTTCAATCAAAAGGGTAAGGTGGAAATAATCACTGCACAGGTTTAGCTAAATGCCAGATTCTGGTTTAATAGATTTTGTTCTCCAGTTTTTATGTATATTCATTAAATCCTACTGAATTTTCCTTATCAACTTTGTTAAAGTTTCTGCATTTTTAGATTCTTTGGTTTCATTTAATCCATATGTTGGTTATATGGAAATCTTCTTATTTCCCATGGTTTGCTCTTCCTTAATGTTTCACTCTTTCAGATTTTAGCTCATGGATATAACTAGTTTTTATTTTTTTCTTCTCATCCTTTGTAACATTACCAGGTTTTTTTGATGAATTTGCTTCCAATATCCCAAGTTTTATATCATGGTAATGGTTGCCTATAGCAGGTGTCTTGTGTTTTAGACCTATAGTCCCATCTGAAAGCATCTTGATAACCATGCACTAAGATCTTCTGTAGCCACCTTGTGGAGTGGATGCACAGAGGAGTGATCAAAAAGGGAAAGTCTTGATTTCCTCGCATCAAAGGAGTTGGGCTTAATGGCATGATTATGAAGGCCAAGTATAATGATACCTGTAGGTGGTATCATTCTCCACACAGCTCCCATTATTCCATTTACAACAATTGTGTGGAACATTTTGGTTATCATTGCCCACAGGTAAGGTAGTGCACTAAGAAGTGAAATTATCAATATTTCTTCATGTTTGTTCCATTGTCTGCCCTGCTTCGCATATATAAGTTTGTAATGTTAGCTTCGAGTGTTAAGTTTCCCATGGATGGGGACTATCGCACAGTTTGTAATATACTCATGTATTCTCCAATATCCCTGACATTTACGATTTGCGGTTGCACTTTGCATTTTCTGTTGCAATTCCTGCATTGTATTCCCATACTTTGCACCTGTATACCCTATTATACCATTGCTACAGTACTACTTGCATTAGTACACTGTTGATATGTAGCATACATCACATTCTTTCACCAACAGACATACGCTGAGACCTCAGCAATTCCAACCTGGTCGTTGGCTCATACAAGAGCTACAGAAGATCTTGTGCTGAAACATAAAACTGAGAATGGATGAGCATAAACTGGCTCCGGTGATTCCAGTCTTCAAGTCTAGCTAGAGTTTTGCCCTTAAGAAAAGTAGCTAAAGTTGTTACAGCTCATAGAAGCCATGAATCATGTGTGCCCACTTCATACAAGACTCCACAACACCCCTACAGTCATCTCCCAAGATACACAGCATATGTGTATCACCCATCTTCATTACCACAACTGTGCTCATTTCTGTAAACACCCCAAATTTTCCTCCTCATTCAGTATTCATTCATTTCATGTGTCATTGCTTATCATTGCATGAATTCAGCATATCATTTCATTGCATTGCATGTCATCACATCTCATTTTCGAGATCCAGCACTCCTGTTTTCAAAACATTCAATCCAGATTTGAGTTTTAAAGCTCTTCTTTCAAAAATCAATTTTAAAACCTGGGTTTTATTCAATATTCTGTCATTTTCCAACCCCAGGACCTTGTATTTCGAAATGTTTTCTCAGAAAACAATCTGGATTCACTTCAAATTCAAATCTCAACTGATTTTAATTCTCAGATGAGACCCATTTAGGTGGTGTCGCTTCTGAATTCCTTTGTTTATCAAATTTCTCAGAAATCTAGAGTTTTAGTCCGATCAGGACTTTGTCCCAGAGTCTTAGTCCAGTCAGGAGTTTGTTCTAAAGTCTGTTTTACTTCCATTTTCAATCCTTTCCATTTGTTTTCAAAATTTAGGTCATTTTACAAAGTCCAGTTAGTTCAGGATTCTATTTTAGAGTTCGGTCGAGTTAGGAGTCTAACCCTGACTGTATTTTCCAACTTGTTTTACCAATTTTTTATGAAATCTTTCAAAGACTATTTCATTTGGCTTTTTAAATTTCAAAATCTCAGAGTCCTAAGAGTTCAGGACTCTACCTCGGAGTTCCAGTTCGCTTGAGACCCTATTTTCAAAAATCTTGAATTTCAGTTATTGATTTTAACCCATTTTTTTTAAAGTGTTTTCAGTGTTTATTCCAAAATTTTCAAAATTCGATGTGGGCCCACTCAATTGGCACCATATCCAGAGAAGCTCTGACTCAGTTAGAACCCTATGCTATTTCAAAAATTCCAATTCCAAATTTTCTTTCAAAAATCTTTTGAAAAAGCTTTCAATTTCAAGCTTTAAAATCAGCTTTTTTGAAAAACTCAAGTAGGGCCCACTCGAGGTGGTGCCATATTTGAGTAAGTCAGGGCTAGACTAGGGTTAGTCAGTGTCTTGGTTAGTGTTAGGGGTTTAGAAGAGTCAAAAATCATTTTGAAAACTCATTTTGAAGTTTAGTTTCTAAAACTAATGTTTTCAAAGGTTTTTAAAGAGCTTTAAAAACCCAAATGTGAAAAATGTCACTTGGCAATACATTTGAGGATTTTCTACGATAGACTAGGGGTTAATTAGGCATTAGTTAGGATAATTTAGGCTAGGGGTAGGATAGTAACTACACCCCAAAATCGCACCCCCCTTTAGAGTCCAAATTTTTCAAAATTGCTTTTTTCTTAAAAAACTTAATTTAATGTTATAAATAGTCTTCATAGGGGGACGATTTGAGGAGTTCTCTCCCTTTGCATCTTGGAGCTTCTCTCTCATCTCCAGCCTTCCTCCATTGCTGCAACTCCAAGGTAATAATTTCTTCACTTTTATTTATTTTATTTAGTGTTTTTAATGATGTAAACCTAGATTTAGCCTTGGACACCCCTCCTTATATGGATTCAACCAAGATTCAACCTCAAGAACCATCAATAATGGTCCAAGAAGGTGATCTAACACTGTTTTCTGTGTTTTACAGGGATTCTAATCCATTAGAATCGATTTTAGTATTATTCTTTTCATTATTAACCAATAAAACATGTGATTTACCCTTTTAATGGGTTAAATCCATGTCTTTAAAGGTAACATCAAATTCCAGCCATTGATTCCCTGATTTTTATTTATTTGTTTGTTTATTCATGTTTATTACACGTTTTCCAGCATAGAAATAATTTTTATTTACTCTTTTATGGTTTGTTTTATTGTTTTTATTAGTTAATGCATGTTTTGTTAGATTTTATTAGATTTCTGTGTGTTTTTAGTTTTGAACAGAAAAGAGCATGTTGTTTTGGACTAAAATATTCACTGTTAATTTCTGATATTTTTATATATGATACATGCATATGTAATTGAACTACTGTAAAAAAATCAGAGTTTTTGGGATTCGGGAACCCTGTCAGAAAAATCAGACATAAAATTGGGTTTTTAAAACTTTAAAATCCTTGTTAAAATCAAAAGGGTAACTTGCTGTTATGATATTTTTCTCATCCTATATCCGTTTTGAGATCTGTAAAGTGCCATGGATTCATATTGACTAGATATATCTACTGTGAAATTTTGAGATTTTTTTATATCGGTTTAGTATTTTTTCTTTGTCAGAGAATCTGATTTTAAATTTAAAACTCGTTAGGGTTTACCAAAACCCTAATCAGACTTGTGTTATTCATAAATCCCAAACCACAGATCCGATTCATGATCTGTAAATAATGAGTATTGTTATTTTTCTAATCTATGTTTATTGCTAAAATTGCAGATATTTTGGAATAGTACTGATATTTATCTCGTAATTTTTAATCTGCAGTATCTGTTTTAACTCATGTTTGGTTTGCAATATTCAAGTCCGGATTGTCGGAAGAGGATCTCCCTGGTACAAACTGATTTTTTAGATCTGTAAAAAGTAAAAGTTTTGTTTTTTTGTCTAATTTTCCTCTGTAAAAATTCAGAGATTTCCATGGAGGATTGACCCCTGATTCGAGTCTAACTCTGAAACTGATATGTGACCTAGGTTAACAATAGCTTATTTTAGGTTGTTAATGCAATTTTTGGATTAAAATAATGTCAAAAAATTTATTTTTGCAATTCCAATCTGATTTTAGGGTTATAATAAGTGTATGTGACAATTTTTATAAAATTTAGAATTCATTTGATGTATGAATTAATAAAATTGCAAAACAGGGTACCTAAAAGATCCAAAAACACTGCCAAAATCACAATTTTTGTGATATTTCTTGGTTTTCGTGCATAAGTGTGTGTTTTTAAGGTTTTTTCATATTTATAATCATATTAGGATGTTTCATGTTTGATTTTGTGTTTACTTTAATCATAAATCCCAAGTTTTTACCAAAATCTATTTCAGAAAACCTTGATTTCAAGGCCATAGTCTTGCTATCAGGGGCATTTTGGTTATTTGACCTCAATTTCGAAATTCTAAACCTTAATTTTCATATTTTTAATTATGGCATATCTTACTTAGTTCAATTTATCATTATTTGTATTTCAAAACTTGCATTTTTACAAAATATCTTTCTAAAAACCCTAATTTCAAGGCCATAGTCTTGCTATCAAGGGTATTTTGGTTATTTTGACCCCAATTTCTAAATTTCATATCTTATCTTTCATATTTATTCAATATTATTTCATATTTTATCAAATTTTATTTAAGAGAATAATGGAAAAGGCTTATATCTAGCAAAATCCAGTAATTTCTAGATATTACTGGATAAACCTAGAAAAGCCAACATATTTTCATTAACCAGTTTTTCTAGTTTTGTAGGGACATTGAAGACTTTATTTTCCTTTATTTTCTGTATTAAAATTTGATTAGTGATGTAAATTGTAATTAATTTTGGAATAAGAATTTCAATTCCTGCATAGAATAGGATGCATTGCATATAGTTTCAACTTTGATATATAACTGCTATGTATGTCAATTCATGCATATTTTTACCAATTCACTATGGTCTACACGAATGACACGTGCACTAGCTCTTATGGAGTTGACAAACTTGGTGGAATTTGTATTTATGGCCATAGTCAGAATACGAATGATACCCAGATTTGTAATCTTCGTATTAGCCACATTCAACCTACACTCTTAGGCTAACTTCAAAATGCACTGCATTTCTCAAAAATACAAAAAGGATTTCCTCAATTCCTCAAAATCAAGTCTTTCAAATCCATATTCATTCAATTCATGCATTTGCAAATTCCAATTTCAATTCAGAGAAATCAGTTTTCTCAAAAAATTTCTAAGTCTTATTCAAAAATTGATTTTCTCAAAACATTGATTTTCCAATGATATTTCAAGTATTTTCCAAGTTCCAAATTCGATTTTCTAAGTTATATTTTCAAATCCAAAATTTGAATTCAAAGAAATCAAGTTCTCCAAAGTTATTTCACATTTCTCAAAATCGATTTTCACAAAAACCTCTAGATTCTGCAGAAATCGATTCTCATTTTCTCAAATACAGTATCTCAATCATGATTCACGATTTTCAAAGAGTTTATTTTCCAAATATTTTCCAAATATTTTTCAATATTCAAATCAAACATCATGTTTTCAAATATGCATTTTCAGAAATTCATAGCACATGCTTGATTCTTTGTGCATTTAGGAATTAGAATATGGTTTAGACAAGTTGAACAGAGCAAAGCAGTAGATTGATCCTTGGTTCAATTACCCCTGGTAAAGACGCTAGGAACGGTTGAACCTCGTACCGACAGGCGAATCCCATTCTTCGGAATTATCCCGCATTTTAAAACGGAGGCGAGTTATTTTCAAAATATTTTTCAAAGGTCAGTTTGACTCGCAAAAAGTAAAAAATTTGCGATGATAACAGGTTTGGCGACCGTGATGGGACCTGTCTTCGCCTGATCAATTGTGTGCTTAACTTAGTTCAAATTGTCAAAATCGTGTTCCATGGAATGTCAGCTTTTACTTTCTGTTATCATGTGAACCTAGGAGCCTAAACTTGAACCCAGCTGACATGGATTACATGTAGACTAGGCATGGTTTGGTAGGACCATATTGAGGAGAATTATTCGTGCTCACATAGACTTAGGTCTAATACAACCCTCCTCAATCTAGGTTTGATTGAAAACAATGTATGCTTCTTCAAATTTTTCAAAATCTCTATCTCTTTAGGTTTTAGAGCCTTCTGATTTGATTGCATGTGCTCATGTTTTCAAAAACCACCCTACCTATATTGTCTCGGTCTTCACGTTGTTGGGTTCTCTTTCAGAACCATAGTTCGGGACAGAGCCTCACAACTGGGCCACCTATTTGGGTGAAAACCCCCCTGCCACGTACCAAGGGCCATAGTCCAACGTATATCGGCAGGTGCTCAAGGATGTTGAAAAACATGAACCTAGAACCGGAGAAACTGATTTTATGCCATGTACATTGAGCCTTGGCTTGAGTATATAGGCATAGCATGATTGGACACAGATGATCTGAACCTTAGAGTTAGGATTAAGGTCCTATAGCTATTTCAAAACTTGTGCATCTAGAGTCAGCTTTTAGGGAATGCTCTATGTGCATACTTGTTTGTGCAGAATGTGTTATAGTCATTTTGTAAGACCCATAATTTTTCAGTATCTTTCTGAAGAAATTCATGAGGCATTTTCAAGTAAAAATAGCATCTGAACCCGAAATACGAATCAGAACGATTTGTACGAGCCAGTTATACTTAAGATATTCGTCGCTTTGCGAATATATGCTCAAACACTCTAGAATCCATAACTTCCTACCTAAACGAAATCAAAGGATTTCCTCGAGCCAACTTTCTTAGTTACGTCAATACGAAGAGAATGGCGTACTCAGAATTTTTCGGAAAAAAATTGCCGAAAACCCGAAATTTTTGCGAGACCCACAGAAATGTTGGTGGGACCCACAGAAATATTCCTCATAAAATATCTTGTGGGACCCACAAAATATCCTATGGAAATATCTAATGGCCCCCACCTCAAAAGGAACCTCCAGGAATTAAAATATAGCTCAGGGGTAAAAGGGGCATGGAAAACCCAAGAGGAGGTGGGCTTGGGCTATAAATAGCCCTCCCCACTCTCTCTCTTCTCATAATTTCGACCCCCCCTCTCTCTCTTGCCTTCTCTCTCTCTCCTAAACCTCCCCTAGTGAGCCCAAGTGAGTCTGAGCCCACCTGACCTGGCCTGAACCCACCTGACCTGGTCTGAGCCTGCCTGACCTGGTCCTAGCTCACCTGACCTGGGTCTGAACCCACTTGACCTAGTCCTAACCTAGTTGACTTGACTTAAACCTAGTTGGGTTTAAAGTCAAAGTCAAAGTCCCTTTTTGTCCAGATTCCGGTTTGGATTTTTGAACCCAGACTTAGCCTACTTGAGCTGAGCTCGAACCTGCTGAACCCAGTTGACTTGGACCGAACCCTGTTTGGTTCAAACCACTTAGGTTGAGTAGCTTGACCTACTCTACCTCTTTCTCAACTAAGTCAGCTTCATCTGACTTAGTCTGACCTCTCGAAGGAAGGCTCGAAGCCAAAGAAGCAACCCGGAGCCGTTTCTTCCACGATTTGAAGTAAGTTCGCTTCGTTGATCCATCTCTCTCAAGTATTTGATTGTTTGTATATAGAATATACTTTCTGAAGTAGTATCTTGCTTTAGTTCTTGATTGAGCCCTTTTTGGACACTTCGGTGTTCACCCGCTCGTCTCGTAACTATCGTCGGATATATCTATGTTCAAATACGCAGTATATGCGTTTTTAAAATGGTATATCGCCATAGTTCTTGGTTGAGCCCTTCAGAACACTTCGGTGTTCATCCGCTCGCCTCGTAACTATCGTTGGATACGGATCTAGGTGTATATCTGTTGATTCTGCTGACGCGTCCTATATCGCACAGGCTATGTAATTTACCTTTGCCGTCGCGTCGTATGATGCCAAGGCTCCCTATTTTCTGCACTTCCGATTATGCATTTACTTACGCCGTCGCATCGAACTATGCCAAGGCTCCTGCTTTCTGCAATGTATTTACTTACGCCGTCGCGTCGAACGATGCCAAGGCTTCTGTTTTGTTATATATGTAGAATATTTCGTTCAGTTACACACCCTGAACAATAGTATATGCATTTCTTTACGCCGCCGCTGTATAAAGCACAGGCTTCTGCTTATACTACATATATGGCGCATAAATGAGCGTTCAAAATGGAGACCAAACTCCAAATCGCCAATGCGATTCCCTGACCGCTCCTCGTTCAAGATTCTGCTTGACGAATGAAGCCCCTATTGGAAAGGCTTCAGCTTTTTGGCAAAATGCTCTTTACGTAAAGACTAAGTCAATTACGTATGGCCTGGCTATGGCCCAGGGTTCCTGCAACCTTGATGGATGCAAAGTATGCACAACGGTGCACATCCATTTCCCCGAATTAATCGTGGCGATTTCCTACCAAAGAGGAGAGATGCCACTGAAATGGATAAAAGAAACGCACGCTTTCTCCGTAAAAGAGAGGAAGTGCTGCTGAAATTTCTGAAGAAGCTAAAAATAGCTCAGAAAGAACGTAGCAGGATACTCTGACATATAGTAGAGTGTTACCCGATTCATGTATTGCCTTCTATAAACGTAGAAAGATTCGTCGCACCGCTGCCGATAGAGCAGGGGAGGTGCTGACGAAATGGTTGGCAGAAGACCTGTCAGAACCAGTTGAACGGCATAATGATGTCCGTTGATGGAACGATGCCAGATCGGCTCGTATCCTTGTGCCTACAAGGGTACCTCACTTGTAAGGGCCGCTGAGCCGGAGTAGAGGTTGCTCCTTGGCTAGGTTTGTACTCGTCGCGTAAAAATACCCCGAGTAGCCGATCTATTTAGATCGAGTCATATGCATGCTCATTGAGAACGGTTACGCAACCAGACTCGTAAGGGCCGAAGAGCCAGAGTGTGTTGTTTCCACCCAAAGAGGTGTGATGCTCGTGGTGGCCGAAGTGCCAAGAGCAGTGTTCTGCATGCATATGAATAAGACTTAAGGTCGCACATACCCCGCGGTTGAAAATCGTGTTAGGGGTACCCCCTCAGTAATGACTGTGTTGGGGCAGACTGAATGGGGTCGGGTACATACTCTCGTAGTGCTAAAAGCACGGGCTGCCTAAATGGCATGCAGATTCTGTCCAAGTAATTGTAAGACTGGCAGACCCCTTCAGGAATTATGCTCACTGTGGAATGACAGTGATGGTACAGCCTTGAGTGACATGTATTTTACTTTGGACCTGATAGAGTCCACGATGGCCTCAGTCACTCATGGGTTTTGGGGTCGTGGTTATCCTTAAGATCTAAGGATTGAACCCAACTACTGCAAGTAGAGGATGCATCCGAATATGGGCCTAGTAGGATTCTCCCAGTTGAAACACACTGCCCTACTATGGATAGGGTCAACAGGCCTCTGAGGTATCTAAAATACATAGAATAATCAACCCCCAGAACGTTGCGTTGATGCCCGGACAATAGCTCTACCTGCGTACCAAAGGCGGGAGCGGTTAATTATCGAAACAATGCATTAGCTTAGGTTCAACGATGTTTGAATGTATGAGTGGATGACGTTGTTGAGTCAGTCCTGCATAATCTTTGTGAAGGTGTCATGTTCGGTATACTACTGGACCGACTGGGCAAAGACCCGTGTTGTATCCGCACAACTAAGCGAAGCTCGAGGAGTTGTCCTTAGATGCGTGGGATACGGATGTGCCAAGTATGAAGACTTGAGCTAGACATCACTTTGAGACCCCAAAGTGGTCATGGCTAAGTCATGGAGACTTAAGCGGTTATTCAAACCACAGCCCTGAAAAGGCTTGCTCTAAGTCATGGAGACTTGAGCGGATGTTCAACTCATAGCCCTACGGAGGCTCTTGCGATATACGCTAAGTCTTGGAGGCTTGAGCGTCGTTATTGCGCATTGCGACCCTGAGTGGTCATTATCGTACTTGAGTTGAATGGATGTATGACTGCATGCTTACCAGACCATCAGTGGTTCTGACCCCATTTTATGGGGATTTCAGGTGTTGTACCTACGTGGTGATATGCGAAGCAAGGCGGCATCGAGTTCCAGGGTTTCTCTAGACAGAGTTGTACTGCTTCCTTTTTATTGAACCTACATTGCTTTTCTAAGCAGTAGTGTTGTAATAAACATGTGGTTTTCGATAAAATAGAACAATTTGGTGGTCAATGAGTTGCTTGGCCACATACCTGCAACGTGCTCGGAGTTTTCTAAAACTGACGACTCATTATCGTCTGATTCCGCTGCTAAAAGCTTTTCTAAATTTCGCTGCAAAGAAAAAAAAAGAAATTCCTGAAAATTTTAACTTAGCTTTGTTTTGGAAATCCGAGGCGTTACAGAATTGGTATCAGAGCATGAGTCTGAGAAACCTGGTTCAAGATCCGTCGTGTTTGCGGTATCGCACTGTAAGTATAAATCTTATACTTTCTCTAATTTTGGTATATTTGCGTGAATAGATAAATGGCTCCTAGGACGAGGAGAACCATGCCGAGCGAGGAGTCTCATACACAGGGCTTCCTGCTAGAGACACTCAACAGGCTTGTGTCTGCCATTCGCGAATCAAGGCAAGCACCAGCCCCGCCTCGCAACGAGAACCTTGGAGGAATAACTTATGAGAAGTTCCTCAAACTCGACCCACCAGTTTTCGTTGGCAGGGCCGATCCAAGGCTCACAGAAAGCTGGATCGAGGAAATAGAGCGTGCATTCCTGGTATTGGGAGTACCAGAGGATAGAAAGACTAACTTCGGCACATATAGGCTGAAGGATAATGCCCGAAAGTGGTGGGATACCACTAGGATTATCCAGTTCTCACATCACGAAGTCATTCCTTGGAATGATTTTTGGAGAGCATTTTTGGATAACTACTTCCCGTTGCACTCCAGAAATAAGAAAAAGATGGAATTTTTGGAACTAACCTCCTGTATCGCGAGGACAAACCCCTCCGGGATGATCTGAGCTACACCTCGGGCATCGAAAATTAGACTGTCGGTAGGGCTGATTGGCTTCTACCATCTGCAATGGCCGCTCGGCCGGTGGAGTGCAATTCTTTTCCTGAAAATCTCTTTTATACAAAGGTGGTTGCGATTCTTGGCCACCTGGGAACGTCCTCTTATTGTTCTGACCATCAACTACAACCCTCTTTGCTATGGTCACCTTAGATCGCGCCCAATCCTCGCTAATCTTTGAAGATGCTGCCACAGCTGCTTGAAAAGTCGAGGGCATGCTTGTTATCACACGAGATCGCAACCCTCCTTGCAATCCATTTATGTATTTATCGACCCTTTCTTGATCGGTGTCGAATAATCGGGAGCAATAGCGCTCTAGATTCTGAAACTTGGTAGTATAGTCGATGAGACTCATACCACCCTGCTGCCTGTATTGCGGCAAACCAGGGCATCGTGTAACAGAATGCCGCAAGAAGGCCTCAGATCTTCAACGAAGAAATATGGGATATGGAGGACCCTCTCAACAACAACGTCTGCCATTACCTGGGGCAGAGCAGAAACCCATGGCAGGTCATGTCTATGCGGTGACAGCCGAACAACTCACGAATGATGACCATATCAAGGAATCTGGATACCTTGATAGATAGAGTTGTAATGGGTAAAAAGCGATTGAAAGACAAGATCCAATGAATGCTTGAGACAAGTGGCTTATGACCTTGTGTACGGTCATCTGGATCGATATGTATCCTTGCTCTCTAAAGTAATATTGGATTTGTTAAAATTAAATCTTAAGTGCTTATGCCCAAAATTTATGGCTATAGACCACATGATTGAGAAATTAAGTTTGCGTAATTAGAACGTTAAAAGTTACTTAATAAAATAAACCATCGAGGAATTGTTCCCAAGAAGAGAGTCCTGTGAGGTTTTACATATTCAAGATCAGATCGTCTAGCCAGAGTGAGCCTGTGAGGGTATACAGCTCCGTGCGAGTGTATATGTTCCAAAACCAGTAGCTTGGCTAGTATGATTCTGTGAGGGTGTACTGATCCAATATCAGGTAAGTCTGACGAAGGCGAACCTGTGAGGAGGTACGTTTCTAATACCAGGTATTCTGACAGGGGACTTATTCCAATATGGTTAATCTCTAGAAGAATGATCTGTGTGTACAAAATAGTTACACAGGATGGCTATGATAATAGCCGGTTGGAAGAACATTGATTCAACAAACTATCGTGGTTGTAGCATAATTTGAACTCAGATATGAGAAACATACCTCATTAATCAGGAATCATGATATGAGGTTATGATTGGAATAAATACGATGTTGAACTAAGTGAACAACATTATGAATCTAACATGTGGGAGAAATATCCCGAGTTACGCACTTAGTACTCTTAACTGAATTTCGCGGACGAAATTCCTTTAAGGGGGTAATGATGTAAGACCCATAATTTTTCAGTATCTTTCTGAAGAAATTCATGAGGCATTTTCAAGTAAAAATAGCATCTGAACCCGAAATACGAATCAGAACGATTTGTACGAGCCAGTTATACTTAAGATATTCGTCGCTTTGCGAATATATGCTCAAACACTCTAGAATCCATAACTTCCTACCTAAACGAAATCAAAGGATTTCCTCGAGCCAACTTTCTTAGTTACGTCAATACGAAGAGAATGGCGTACTCAGAATTTTTCGGAAAAAAATTGCCGAAAACCCGAAATTTTTGCGAGACCCACAGAAATGTTGGTGGGACCCACAGAAATATTCCTCATAAAATATCTTGTGGGACCCACAAAATATCCTATGGAAATATCTAATGGCCCCCACCTCAAAAGGAACCTCCAGGAATTAAAATATAGCTCAGGGGTAAAAGGGGCATGGAAAACCCAAGAGGAGGTGGGCTTGGGCTATAAATAGCCCTCCCCACTCTCTCTCTTCTCATAATTTCGACCCCCCCTCTCTCTCTTGCCTTCTCTCTCTCTCCTAAACCTCCCCTAGTGAGCCCAAGTGAGTCTGAGCCCACCTGACCTGGCCTGAACCCACCTGACCTGGTCTGAGCCTGCCTGACCTGGTCCTAGCTCACCTGACCTGGGTCTGAACCCACTTGACCTAGTCCTAACCTAGTTGACTTGACTTAAACCTAGTTGGGTTTAAAGTCAAAGTCAAAGTCCCTTTTTGTCCAGATTCCGGTTTGGATTTTTGAACCCAGACTTAGCCTACTTGAGCTGAGCTCGAACCTGCTGAACCCAGTTGACTTGGACCGAACCCTGTTTGGTTCAAACCACTTAGGTTGAGTAGCTTGACCTACTCTACCTCTTTCTCAACTAAGTCAGCTTCATCTGACTTAGTCTGACCTCTCGAAGGAAGGCTCGAAGCCAAAGAAGCAACCCGGAGCCGTTTCTTCCACGATTTGAAGTAAGTTCGCTTCGTTGATCCATCTCTCTCAAATATTTGATTGTTTGTATATAGAATATACTTTCTGAAGTAGTATCTTGCTTTAGTTCTTGATTGAGCCCTTTTTGGACACTTCGGTGTTCACCCGCTCGTCTCGTAACTATCGTCGGATATATCTATGTTCAAATACGCAGTATATATGTTTTTAAAATGGTATCTCGCCCTAGTTCTTGGTTGAGCCCTTCAGAACACTTGGGTGTTCATCCGCTCGCCTCGTAACTATCGTTGGATACGGATCTAGGTGTATATCTGTTGATTCTGCCGATGCGTCCTATATCCCACAGGCTATGTAATTTACCTTTGTTGTCGCGTCGTATGATGCCAAGGCTCCCTGTTTTCTGCACTTCCGATTACTGCACTTCCGATTATGCATTTACTTACGTCGTCGCGTCGAACGATGCCAAGGCTCCTGCTTTCTGCAATGTATTTACTTACGCCATCGCGTCGAACGATGCCAAGGCTCCTGCTTTCTGTAATGTATTTACTTACGCCATCGCGTCGAACGATGCCAAGGCTTCTGTTTTGTTATATATGTAGAATATTTCGTTCAGTTACACACCCTGAACAATAGTATATGTATTTCTTTACGCCGCCGCTGTATAAAGCACAGGCTTCTGCTTATACTACATATATGGCGCATAAATGAGCGTTCAAAATGGAGACCAAACTCCAAATCGCCAATGCGATTCCTTGACCGCTCCTCGTTCAAGATTCTGCTTGACGAATGAAGCCCCTATTGGAAAGGCTTCAGTTTTTTGGCAAAATGCTCTTTACGTAAAGACTAAGTCAATTACGTATGGCCTGGCTATGGCCCAGGGTTACTGCAACCTTGATGGATGCAAAGTACGCACAACAGTGCGCATCCATTTTCCCGAATTAAGCGTGGCGATTTCCTACCAAAGATGGGAGATGCCGCTGAAATGGATAAAAGAAACGCACGCTTTCTCCGTAAAAGAGAGGAAGTGCTGCTGAAATTTCTGAAGAAGCTAAGAATAGCTCAGAAAGAACATAGCAGGATACTCTGACATATAGCAGAGTGTTACCCGATTCATGTATTGCCTTCTATAAACGTAGAAAGATTCATCGCACCGCTGCCGATAGAGCAGGGGAGGTGCTGACGAAATGGTTGGCAGAAGAGCTGCCGGAACCAGTTGAACAGCATAATGATGTCCATTGATGGAACGATGCCAGATCGGCTCGTATCCTTGTTCCTACAAGGGCACCTCGCTCGTAAGGGCCGCTGAGCCGGAGTAGAGGTTGCGCCTTGGCTAGGTTTGTACTCGTCGCGTAAAAATACGCCGAGTAGCCGATCTATTTAGATCGAGTCATATGCATGCTCATTGAGAACGGTTACGCAACCAGACTCGTAAGAGCCGAAGAGCCAGAGTGTGTTGTTTCCACCCAAAGAGGTGTGATGCTCGTGGTGGCCGAAGTGCCAAGAGCGGTGTTCTGCATGCATATGAATAAGACTTAAGGTCGCACATACCCCGCGGTTGAAAATCGTGTTAGGGGTACCCCCTTCAGTAATGACTGTGTTGGGGCAGACTAAATGGGGTCGGGTACATACTCCTGTAGTGCTAAAAGCACGGGCTGTCTAAATGGCATGCAGATTCTGTCCAAGTAATTGTAAGACTGGCAGACCCTTTCAGGAATTATGCTCACTGTGGAATGACAGTGATGGTACAGCCTTGAGTGACATGTATTTTACTTTGGACCTGATAGAGTCCACGATGGCCTCAGTCACTCATGGGTTTTGGGGTCATAGTTATCCTTAAGATCTAAGGATTGAACCCAACTACTGCAAGTAGAGGATGCATCCGAATATGGGCCTAGTAGGGTTCTCCCAGTTGAAACACACTGCCCTACTATGGATAGGGTCAATAGGCCTCTGGGGTATCTAAAATACATAGAATAATCAACCCCCAGAACGTCACGTTGATGCCCGGACAATAGCTCTACCTGCGTACCAAAGGCAGGAGCGGTTAATTATCGAAACAATGCATTAGCTTAGGTTCAGCGATGTTTGAATGTATGAGTGGATGACGTTGTTGAGTCAGTCCTGCATAATCTTTGTGAAGGTGTCATGTTCGGTATACTACTGGACCGACTGGGCAAAGACCCGTGTTGTATCCGCACGACTAAGCGAAGCTCGAGGAGTTGTCCTTAGATGCGTGGGATACGGATGTGCCAAGTATGAAGACTTGAGCTAGACATCATTTTGAGACCCCAAAGTGGTCATGGCTAAGTCGTGGAGACTTAAGCGGTTATTCAAACCACAGCCCTGAAAAGGCTTGCTCTAAGTCATGGAGACTTGAGCGGATGTTCAACTCATAGCCCTGCGGAGGCTCTTGCGATATACGCTAAGTCTTGGAGGCTTGAGCGTCGTTATTGCGCATTGCGACCCTGAGTGGTCATTATCGTACTTGAGTTGAATGGATGTATGACTGCATGCTTACCAGACCATCAGTGGTTCTGACCCCGTTTTATGGGGATTTCAGGTGTTGTACCTGCGTGGCGATATGCGGAGCAAGGCGGCATCGAGTTCCAGGGTTTCTCTAGACAGAGTTGTATTGCTTCCTTTTTATTGAACCTACACTGCTTTTCTAAGCAGTAGTGTTGTAATAAACATGTGGTTTTCGATAAAATGGAACAATTTGGTGGTCAATGAGTTGCTTGGCCACATACCTGCAACGTGCTCGGAGTTTTCTAAAACTGACGACTCATTATCGTCTGATTTCGCTGCTAAAAGCTTTTCTAAATTCCGCTGCAAAGAAAAAAAAAGAAATTCATGAAAATTTTAACTTAGCTTTGTTTTGGAAATCTGGGGCGTTACACATTTCCTTTTTATTTTCCATATTTTCCCAATTTTCTAAAATATTGGACGATTTTTCAGAAATTCCCAATCCATTTCCTTATACTGTCCATGCTTTAAACCTTGGACGATTTTTCAAATGCTTCATTTTCCATTTTATGAAGTATTCTTTCATATTTCATCAAACCCTGGATGATTTTTCAAATTTCCCTTAATTTCCTTCAAAACTCCAGGTGATTTTTCATCCTTTCTCTCTTCTGGATCTCGAATTTCCTACTTCATTTTATCCTGCCTGCATTTTTCAAAATTTCTATATTTTCCCGTCTTATTCCAATTTTCCGTGTTTTCCAGTCTGATGGCATCCAGTCAGCTTGATTCAGTCTTCCCTAAGGGTCACATCTCCTACGAGGTGTGACAAAGCCTTTCCGAGCATCGAGTCCTTAGCACCGGATCCTTCTTTCCCCGGTGGTACTATTCATGGTTCAAGAACTTCTCTCATATGTTTCCGGACCACTTGAACAATTGTGGGTTAGAACTGGCGTCCGCAGTGGGAAAGCAGACAGTCAACAACAATTTGATCCATGCACTAGCAGAACGGTGGAATCCGAGCACTTCTACTTTCTGGTTCCCATGGGGCGAGATGACAGTGCAGATAGATGAATTTTCAGAAATCATGGGATTGCTCGAGCCAGCCGGTTAGCCTGGAGATCTATTGGAGAAGCAGTTTTTTATTAATGTCAAGGGTCTGGACCCCCGAGACGCTTTAGCTCGCATGACAGGATGCAAGTCTTGGCCATTGATCGAGGAGGATGGAAATGAATATGTGGACCTGCTCGAAATCTACAGATAGTACGGGGCATTTGTGGAAGTCAACTCATTGTCCAGGAAAGCTCAAAAGAGAATCCAGCATGCGATGGTCTTATGCACTGTGAGACTCACTCTCTTTCCAAACGAACGAAATTACATGGATATCAGGATAGTTCAACTTCTGCGAAGGTGGGGAAGTTGACAGACCAACCGCCTCTCCATTGCCATGGTCGCACTCGTCTTCCTGTACCGAGGGTTGACTCGTTTCACGCTCGGAGAATCTATTTTAGTCGAAGGGTGCACTTATGCATTGCAATCCTGGTTCCTCCGGCATGTGCCAGCCCGAGCCAGTTCATTCAGATATAATGGTGAAAAGCTTCTGCCAGTTGCGCTCTACCGGTTCTTGATCGATAACCTTCAAGAGGAAGAAGTCGTATGGAACTACTTTGATCGTCAGGAATCACCACCCAGATACACATACGCTTATGGCAAGCGGTTCAGGCTGCTTGACCTCTTCTTCTGCGCCTACTACCATCCAAAGCGGTGTGTCAGACAGTTCTCTCAGAGACAGAAGCGTGTAGAGATTCGTCCACTATCATGGGTCTTGCCAGAGTTCGATCTCACATCAGATCAGTGGTCTGGAGCATACCATTCTGCCATACATGGTTGGGATTCTTTTGTTACTCTCACTATTTTTCCTGGTCCTCGAGTGTCCTCTGATTATCAGGAGTGGTGGAAAATTGTCTGTCCCCCTCCCCTTTGTCAAGTGTATTATTAAAATCATATAAATTCCTTTAATCTTCAGTTCATCTTGGTTTGACGACCTCGCCTAGGTAACAAGGCATATTTTCAGTTGTTTATTTTGCAAGGAATAGCAGCGCAATTGTCGTAACTCCAGCGACGACTCAATCCCTAGTAATGGGATATTATTTCAATTGTCTACCAAAATTCTCAACAAATATCTTCCTCCAAACCAAATTTCTTTCAAAAGCCTAACCGTCGGTTCTGCCTTGCAGAGAGCAGAGCAACACCAAGAGAGCATCAGTGACATTCAAGAGAGTATTATTGACACTCAATGGTTCAGACAAGGTCCGGAAAGAAAACTGCATCAGTCAAAGGTATTGCATACCCAACAACTTCAAAAGAGGAAATGGACTCACCCCGTAGTCAGGGTCAGCAAGCAGAGGATGACGTGGATCCCCAGATGTACGTCATGTTCAAGAAAATGATGACCAAGATGCTGGCAGAGAAAGCTGAAACTAGTGCCGAACAGACTCAGATCAAATAGAAGGATAGGGGCCACACGACCAGGAATGTGAAAATCAGTAAAAAGCAGAATCGTCATGAGGAAATGTCTGATGAGTCAGAATCAGTAGATGATACTGACAAAGAGTATGAAAACAAGCAAGAGTTCAAAAGGTCGACTCAAGGGCAGGGGTCAGCCTACAAATTCAAGAATCAGTCTGTTGACGACCCTACGCAGTCACAACTCAAAGATGTGATGAAGATGGTTAAGGAGCTTCAAGCTCGTGACAAGGGCAAAAGAGTCTTTACAAGTGAAGACTTCTATGATGGACTGGATGGGGATGATGATCTTGACAATCTCCCCAAGAAATTTATCAAGTTTGACAGTTCAGGTGATCCAAAAGCACATCTCGCCCTATTCTTCACAGAATGTTCCAGGTTCAAGAGGAACAATCGTGCCTTATTTCTCTGCTTTCATTGCAGTTTGGAAGGTGTCGCAGCAAAGTGGTACTCAGAGCACATTAATCTGATAGAACTGAAAGAGTTCGACAAAGTGGTCAATTTATTTATTGAGCGCTTTCTATTCAATGCTGAAGCACGCCCGACTCTCAGTCATCTCTGCAGTCTGAGGCAGAAGGAAAATGAGAAGGTCAGGGATTTCATTCATAGATGGAGATCCGCTTGCAATAAGATGCGTGAGCCAATAGCAGAAAGACACGCACTATCTTTGATCCTGAGCAACTTCTCGCAACCCCTGAGGGGACTGATTTCTACATCTCTATCAAAGAGCTTCATAGAACTGACAGAATGAGCTGAATGGCTCGAGTTGAGTATGGAGAACGGATCTTATGAAGGTTTTATGTTTACAAAGAATAACAGTCAACAAGAATCAAAGAAGAAAACCCATTTTACCTACTCTGCCAGTAACAGCAAGAATCAGAACAAAGGAAATGGGAAAAATCACAGTTATGCTTCAGGAGGGTCAAATCCCAACAAAAGTGATCAGAAGGGCAAGTCGATTATTCAATATGACAGACAACCAAAGCAAACTCTCGAGTAGAGATCAAGACCACAGGAAAAGCCGAAGCGGGAAGGATGGAGTTATAACCGCAAGTTTACTCCTCTAGACCAATCCCTCGAGACATTATTAGAATATATGCTCGACAGTGATATGATTAAGCTTCCAAGGGTAGCTGACCCGCCAGTGGTCATGGGAAAAATGAAGGACAGATTCTGCAAGTTCCACCTAGCTGTGGGACATGATACCGAGAACTGTTTTGTTCTCAAAAACATCATACAAGATTATATTGACAAAAATCCGTTGGTATAAGGGGCTGAAGATGAGAAAATGGGAATTCTAAATCAGCCTTTCTTGCAGCACTCAACAACAATGGTATATGATCATCCCTTTCAGCCACAAGATCATATCCAGCCATGCCCTAGCAGCGATATCAAGGTACAGCATCAGGTATTAGTGTTGCATAAGGCCCAGTCCAGTCCTCAAAAGATGGACCTTGTTTCAGCATTCAGTAAGCTGAAAGTTTCGAAAGAGCCCGCTGGAGTATCTCCAGAGGTAGCCAAAAGAATGTTGTGGTTACCCAAGAGCTTTGTCAAATCTACTTCAGAAAAAGGGAGAACATCAGAAGAAAAGGTCGATACAGTGCAAAGACCAATCACTGCCCTCTCTAATATTCCTATCCTTGAGTTGGCATGTGCCTCTCCTAAGCATCAGCAAGTCTTGGACGATTTACTGCGAAAAATCAAGGTCAAGCCAGGCACCACACCTGAAGACATGGCTCAGATCGTTAATCAGGCCATGACCAATGCTCCCATAACCTTCTCAGATGAGGATCTGCCAAAACCTCATGCATTTCATAACAATGCCCTGTACATTGTAGTGCGAACCCGGGGAATGACTGTACCCCACGTGCTTGTAGATGGAGGCAGTAGCCTCAATATTTGTCCTAAAATGACTGCCAAGGCCCTGGGTATAAAAGAAGAAGAGTATACACCAGATCCGATCACCATTTATGGGTTCGATAATCATGGACAGACAACAAAGGCAAAGATCTTCCTGGAAATATTTATCAATTACTCTGTTCATACAGTGCTTTTGCCGCCAACGTATAATCTTCTACTGGGAAGAACATGGATTCATAATGCCAACACCGTACCATCCACTCTGCATCAGTGCATTAAATGGTCTAAAGGCGGCATGATAACTACTGTTTTGGGGGAAGATCCTGAAGAGAGGCTACCTCAGCCTATGATCCCTAGGCCAACTTATATTGCTGATATCCCCAGCATTAGGGAAAGTGAAGAGGTTGTTCTCAGTGAAAGCCTTGAAATGCTAAAGTTAGAAGCAGCATCAGAGACAAACCACACAGCAGCAATGGTCCAATGGAAAGGACCACATTTCTTTAAGATCGGAGGTCATCTCGATTACAGTACTTTCAAGGACCATCCTCTTTTCCCGCAGTTTGTTAGAACCAAGAAAGGGTTTGACCTGTTACTGAAGCATGGTTATCAGCCTTTCAAAGGATTGGGCAAGAACGGAGATGGCCGACTAGAGCCAGTGGTCCCTGATCATCATCCGCACAGGGCAGGATTAGGATTCATGGGCAAAAGATCTCACAAAAATATTGTCTTTATTAAAGGGATCCATTAAAAATTTTCTACCATCTATCTTTTCTATTTCATTCATTTGATTTTGGCAGTTTGTAGGGACAATGTTCCATTTCAGTTCATTTTAAATGTCTTCATTTCAAGTCTTCAATAAAGTTATCAATTTTCTCGTCTATCTGGATGTCATCCTTCTCTTATTCCTCTGCAATTTGTCTTCAAAATTCATTGTCCTTATCTTTTTTATGTCATAGTGAATGAACTTTTTCTAAAAGCTATTCCTTTTCAAAATTTCAGAATGTCTTCTCAACCGATAAAAAGATTAGTCATCAATCCTTCAATCCTATCAAAACCGGCAAAGATACATCGGGTCCGGGCAAAAGCAGAGGACAGTAAGGTCACAAAGCAGTCAGAAGAAATGGCAGAAGTTGATTCGTCGCTTCCAGAGTTGCCAGAATTTGCAGCGATTCAGAAACAAGATGAACCATCGACCCTAGTCCAGGATCCGACTGAGGACATCAATATTGGTTCAGAAGATAGTCCGAAAATTCTCAAGATCGGCACCAGCCTAAGTACAGATGAGAAGGAAAGGCTCATCGACTTTCTCAAGCAGTACCAAGAAGTATTCGCATGGACTTATGAAGATATGCCAGGTTTAGATCCTAAATTGGTGGAACATTGACTCGTTCTGAAGCCTGATGCGAAACCTGTTAAGCAGAAGTTAAGAAAAATGGATCCTCGAATCGAGCAACAGGTCAAGGAAGGACTTGAGGACTTGCTTAAAGCAGGATTCATTCGAGCAATAGATTATCCGGACTGGTTGGCGAATATCGTTGCAGTTTCCAAGAAAAATGGCAAAGTGCGAATTTGTATTGACCTTCGCGATCTCAATAAAGCTACTCCAAAGGATGACTATCCACTCCCAAATATTGATCTCCTAGTTGATAGCACGGCTGGTTATGCCATGTTCTCCTTCATGGATGGATACTCCGAATATAATCAGATCAAGTTGGCCGCTCGTGACCAATCCAAAACATCATTCACTATGCCATGGGGCACTTTCTGTTATACAGTCATGTCGTTTGGGCTCAAGAATGTTGGGGCAACCTATCAGCGTGCAATGGCTGCCATTTTCCATGATCAAATGCACAAGACTTTGGATGCATACGTTGATGACATCCTGGTCAAATCCAAAGAAGAAGAAGATCATATTGATGCTTTAAGTCAAGTCTTCAAGCGACTCATTCTTTACAAAATGAGACTCAATCCTCAGAAATGTGTCTTCGGGGTTGAATCAGGCAAATTGCTAGGCTTCTTGGTCAGCAAAAAGGGGATAGAAATGGATCCCGCTAAAGCAAAGGCCATCATTGACATGCCACCTCTAACTACTCTTAAGGAATTGCGTAGTCTTTAGGGACGTATGCAATCAATCCGGAGATTCATATTCAACCTTGCCATGAGATGTGAACCTTTCAATCACCTACTCAGAAAAGGAGTGAAATTTGAATGGGGACCGGAGTCTCAGCAATTGTTTGAACGTATCAAGAAATATCTTCTTAATCCGTCCGTTCTGAAGCCACCATAATTGGGAAAGCCTCTTTTGCTATATGTTTCAGTTAACCAAGCCGCTTGTGGCGGATTCTTGGCACAATATGAGGAAGGCAGTTTGATTGAACATGCCATCTATTATGTAAGCAAGACTTTCATTGATTACGAGAAGAAATATTCTCAGATAGAGAAGACATGCCTAGCACTGGTATGGATGTGTCAGAAGTTGAGACATTACCTGTTAGCATCAGAAGTCAAGATTCTCTCAAAACTTAATCCTCTCAAGTATATTCTCGAACAACCATTTCTCAGTGGATGGATTGCTAAGTGGCAAGTCTTGTTGATGCAGTATGATCTGGGGTATGTTTCTCAGCAATCTATCAAAGGTCAAGCAATTGTGGACCAATTGGCAGATTTTCCTTTGGCAGAAGATGTTAAAATTGAGGATAGTTTTCCCGATGAACGGATCTGTAATGTCCAACAATCCCCAGTTTGGAATCTATTTTTCGATGGATCCAAGAACATGGCCGGCATAGAGATCGAAATCTTGCTGATCACGCTAGAGAAAGAGATGATCCCCTTTTCTCTGAAACTGGATTTTCAATGTACCCATAATATGGCTGAGTATGAAGCTTTAATACAAGGTATGAGAATTTTGCAAGACTTCAATGTTAAGAGGGTACACGCTTTCGACGATTCATTGCTCGTAGTCAGCCAAGTCAAAGCTGAATGGTAGGTAAAAGATCAGAAGCTGCACCCTTACCAAAAGATCATTTTAGCCCTTATCAACAATTTTGATGAATTTCAGCTTTTCCATATCAAAAAAGAGTTTAATCAAATAGCTGATGGTTTGGCCAGCTTAGGCTCCATTATGTCTTTCAGAAATGGAGAATCCTGTCGCTCTTTTGAAATCAGTAGACTTGACCAAACTACCTTCGTTCCGGTAATGCAAGTCAACTAGGCGGAACAGAAAAAGAAGCCTTGGTACCAAGATATTAAAAACTTTATTGAAACTGGTGAGCTTCCACCAGAACTATCAAAGAAGGAGCAAAAAGCAATCCAGCATATGTCCGCCCGCTATTTTATCCTTGCCAATGTTCTTTATCGTCGTGGGTTCAGTTCTGAGTATTCCAGGTGCTTAGACGAAGAAGAAGCCAAAGAAATCGTGCGAGAAGTGCATGAAGGTATTTGCGGTGGTCATGTCGGCTACCAAACCCTTGTTAAACAAATCATTCAAGCAGGATACTATTAGAGAACCATGCAGCAAGACTGCTATCGTTTTGTGAAGAAGTGCATTCAATGTCAGATGCACGCACCTTCCATTCATGCGTCAGCCACGTACTTGCAATCAGTCGTGTCTCCATGGCCATTTTCTATGTGGGCCTTCGACGTCGTAGGACCCATCACTCCTTCAGCTTCTAATGGTCATAAATATTTCCTTGCCGCAACAGAGTATTTCACCAAATGGGTTGAAGTTGTCACTCTGCGTACAGTGGAAGGTCGACATATAGTCTTGTTCATTCATAAGAACATTCTTTGTCGTTTCGGTATACCGCACGACATCGTGTCAGATAATGGTACTCATTTCAAGAATGAAGATCTTTTGTTCAAAATTCAGGATTCATCATCATTTTTCAGCTCCTTATTATCTACAAGGAAATGGTCAAGCAGAAGCAACCAACAAGAGTTTGATTCGCATCTTGGAAAGAATCGTTGAGACGGATCGAGATTGGCACGAGAAAATCCATGATGTACTTTGGGCATATCGAACTACCATTCGAACCCCAACCAATGCGACTCCTTCAGAACTTGTTTATGGGACTGAGGTGGTGTTACCTCTTCATGTTCAGAAGCCCACCCTTAAGTTTGCATCTCTTTTAGAGCTACCACTCGATCAGTATCAACAACAGAGATTGGTACAGTTGGATTTACTCGATGAGAAAAGACTCAAAGCAGCAGAGCACGCTCAGTCTTATCGTCAGAGGATAGCAAGGCAATATGCCAAGTCAGTCATCGAAAGGAGATTCCAAGTTAATGACTTGGTCCTTAGATCAACGGCTCATCTCAAGCATCGTCCACGTGGCAAATGGTCACCAAACGGGGAAGGTCCCTACGTGGTGAAAGAAGTGTTGCCCCGTAATTCATATCGTCTGATTTATGCAGACGGGGTAGAACTATCCGACCCCATTAATGCTCGACATTTGAAGAAATTCTATACCTAGAAAATCTCTATTCTATCTTTTGTATTCTTCAAAAATTCCCTTCAATAAATGATCAATTATTCTTTTATCGAAATATCTCTCTTCCCCAGAATATACTGGGGCATTCTTGTTATAAAGTTGCCTTTTATTCAAAACAACCTGTGTGCAGGCAGGATCTAATAAATCTCTCATTTTGCACGCATGTGCACTCAGTTGCATCCTTTGCATTTGCATTCATCTTCTGCATCCATTTTACATTAAGCCATATCACCCATTCAGGATAAGGGATAAATCCTGAGACCCCGGCAAGTCGTCCAAGTCATCGTCAATTGATGACCCTTCAAAATCCAGTGCTCGTACTGATAACCTTTTTAAAAAATCCAGTGCTCGTACTGGCAATCTTTCAAAACCCAGTGCTCGTGCTGGTAACCTTTCAAAATTCAGTGCTCGTACTGATAATCTTTTAAAACCCAGTGCCCGTACTGGTGACTTTTGGAAAATCCAGTGCTCGTACTGGTAACCTTTTAAAACCCAGTGCTCGTACTGGCAAACCATTTAAAATCCAGTGCTCGTACTGGTATTCTTTCCAAATCCGGTGCTCGTGCTAATACTTTTTTAAATCCTGTTGAAACTCTTTTGGTTTTCTTCCTAGTCAACGGTTCCAAACATGAAACATATTCATCTAGTTTTCTTTCCTTCAAATGTCTTGAATTGGTCTAGAAGATCCGAGTTTCGACTCGAATTTTCTTCCAAATCCAATTCAGAATTGGTCTAGAAAATCCGAGTTTCGACTCGAATTTTCTTTCCTTCAAATGTCTTGAATTGGTCTAGAAGATCCGAGTTTCGACTCAAATTTTCTTCCAAATCCAATTTAGAATTGTGTTATCATCGCAAAATTTTTAACTTTTTGCGAGTCAAACTGACCTTTGAAAAGTTTTTGAAAATAACTCGCCTCCGTTTTAAAATGCGGGAAAATTCCGTAGAATGGGACTCGCCTGTCGGTACGAGGTTTGACCATTCCTGCCACCTTTAACAGGGGTAATCGAACCAAGGATCAATCTACTGCTCTGCTCTATTCAACTTGTCTAAATCATATTCTAATTTCTAAATGCACAAAGAATCAGGCATGTGCTATGAATTTCTAAAAATGAACATTTGAAAACATGATGCTTGCTTTGAATAACTGAAACACTTAGAATAGATATCACATGGAAAATCGTGAATTGGGATTTGAAATGTACTTCTGAGAAAAGTAAAAATCGATTTCTGAAGAAATGTAAGGATTTTGTGAAAATCGATTTTGAGAAATATGAAATAACTTTGGAAAACTTGATTTCTTTGAATCAGAACTCTGAAATTGAAAATATAACTTAGAAAATCGAATTTGGAACTTGAGAAATACTTGAAATATCATTGGCAAATCCATATTTTGAGAAAATCGATTTTTTTTTTTGAATAAGACTTCGAAAAATTTGAAGAAATTGATTTCTCTGATTTGGAATTTTAATTGGAATTGCGAAATTCATGAAATGAATGAATATGATTTTGAGGAATTGAGAAAATCTCTTTGTATTTTTGAGAAATGCAGTGCATTTTGAAGTTAGCCTAAGAGTGTAGGCTGAATGTGGCTAATGTGAAGATCATAAATCTAGGTATCATTCGTATTCTGACTATGGCCATAAATACAAATTCCACCGAGTTTATAAACTTCATAAAAGCTAGTGCATGTGCCATTCATGTAGACCATGGTGAGTTTGAATATGCATGAATCATCATCCATCACACATTGAAATTATAAAAATAAACTATATGCAATGCAACCTAAGCTAAGCAGGAAATGTAAATTCTTATTCCAAAGTTTAATTACAAATTACATCAGTATTGAAATTTAAATACATGAAAAAATAAAGTCTTCAATGTACCTGCAAAACTAGAAAACTTGTTAGTGAATATATGTTGGCTTTTCTAGGTTTATCCAGTAATATCTAGAAATTACTGGATTTTGCTAGATATAAGCCTTTTCCTTGATTCCCTTAAATAAAAATGATAAAGATATGAAATCAAATTGAACAAATAATGAATATAAGATATGGAATTTTGAAATTGGGGTCCAAATGACCAAAATACCCCTAATAACAAGACTATGGCCTTGAAATTAGGGTTTTTAGAAAGATATTTTGATAAAATGCAAGTTTTGAAATTTGAATGGAATAAGTTAAGCTAAATATGATGTGACATGCTTAAATATGTGAAAATTAGGGTTAGGGATTTCAAAATTGAGGTAAAATGACCAAATTGCCCCCGATAGCAAGACTATGGCCTTGAAATCAGGGTTTTCTGAAATAGATTTTGGTAAAAACTTAGGTTTTATGCACTAAATGAAATCAAATGAGCATAAAATTAAACCTAAAGCATCCTAATATGATTATGAATATGATTAAACTCTGAAACTATATGCTTATGCACGAAAATCCAATAATATCACAAAAAATATGATTTTAACAGTGTTTTTGGATCTTTCAGGTATCCTGTTTTGCAATTTTATTAATTCAGACATCAAATGGATTCCAAAATCCATAAAAATTGGTACCTGCACTTTTTATAACCCTAGTTTTGACTTAGAATTATAAAATTAATTTTTTGACATTAAATTAACCCGAAAATTGCATCAAACCCTAAAAATATGCTATTTTTGACCTAATTTATCAACCAGTTTCAATCCAAGACCCGAACCAGGGGTCAAATCTCCATGAAAATTTATGAAAATTTATTAAATTTTATAGAGACTAACTAAGATGAAAAACATAGATTTCCCAATTTACAGATCAGAAAACGCATCTCCGGTTAGGGAGAAACCCTTCCGGCAATCTGAGCTAAAATATATCTCTTTCAACAGGGATTAAAACGGCTACTTCAGATTGAAAATACAGACATAAATAGCAATCTTAAACAAAAATCTCTGAAATTTTAGTGGTGAATAATAGACAAAAAAATAGCAATACTCACTTTTTACAGATCATGAATCGGATCTGTGGTTTGGGATTTATGACTAACACAAGTCTGATTAGGGTTTTGGTAAACCCTAACGAGTTCTAAATTTAAAAACAGATTCTCTGAAAGGGGAAAAATAATAAACAGTGATCAAAAAATCCGAAACTTTCAAAGCAGACAGATCTACTCAATGTGAATCCATAACACTTTACAGATCTAAAATTGGATATAAGATGAGAGAAATATCATAACAGCAAGTTACCTTCTTGATTTTAACCACGATTTTAAAGCTTTAAAACCCCGATTTGATGTCTGATTTTTTTTTACAGAGTTCCCAAAATCCAAAACCTCTGATTTTTCTACAGTAACTCAATAACTCATGCATGCATCACATATAAAAAAATCAGAAATAAACAATGAGTACTTCAATCCGAAATAACATTATCTTTACTGTTCTAAACCTAAAACACACAGAAATTTAAGAAACTTGAAAAACCATGCATTAACTAATGTAAATCCATAAAATAAACCATAAAACAGTAAATAAAATTATTTCTATGCTATATAACGTAAAACAAACATGAATAAACCATGAAAATAAAATAAAAACAGGGAATCAATGGCTGGAATTCAATATCACCTTTAAAACATAGATTTAACCCATTAAAAGGGTAAATCATGTATTTTATTGGTTAATAATGTAAAGAATCATATTAAAATTAATTCTAATGGATTAAAATCCCTGTAAAATACACCAAACAAGGTTAGATCACCTTCTTGGACCGTTCTTACTGGTTCTTGATGGTTCTTGAGGTAAAACCATGGTTGAATCCGTGAAATAGGAGGTATTAATGGCTAAATTCATGTTTAAATTAACAAAAGTATTAAATAAACTAAAGAATTTAAAAGAAATAAATACCTTGGAGTTGCAGCAATGGAGGAAGGGCTGGAGAGGAGAGAGAATCTCCAAGAATCCCAAGGAGAGCAAGTTGGGAAAATCGACCCCCCTTATGCTCCTTTTTATAATAAAAAATTAGGTTAAAAATTAAAAAAAATGGAAAATTTTTGGACTCTCTAAAGGGGGGGCGATTTTTGGGTGGAAAGACCTAACTACCCCTAACCTAACTTATCTAAACTAATGCCTAATTAACCCCTAGACTTTCCTAAAAAATCCCCAAATGTAATGCCACTTGGCATTTTCTACATTTGGTTTTTTAAAACACCTTTAAAAACCTTTAAAAACACTAGTTTTAAAAACTAACTTTCAAAATGAGTTTTTCAAAATGGTTTTGACTCTTCTAAACCTCTAACATTAACCAAGACATCAACTAACTCTAGTCTAGCCCTGACTGACTCGAATATGGCGCCACCCCGAGTGGGCCCTACTTGAGTTTTTTTCTTTTTTTTCCAAAAAGCGATTTTAAACTTGAAATTGAAGGAGTTTTCAAAAGGATTTTCAAAAGCAAACTTGAAATTCAAAGTTTTGAAATGTCATAGGGTTCTAACTGAGTCAGAACTCCTCTGTATATGGTGCCAACTGAGTGGGCCCACATCGAATTTTGGAAATTTTGAAATAAACACTGAAAATGGCTTTGAAAAAGGGTTAAAATCGACATTTGAAATTCAAGATCTTTGAAAATAGGGTCTCAAGCGAACTGGAACTCCGAGTTAGAGTCCTGAACTCTTAAGACTCAGAGATTTTAAATTTTAGAATTCAAATGAAAGAATTTTCGAAAGATTTTATCGAGAAATAATGAAATAAGTCAGAAAACACAGTCAGGGTTAGACTCCTAACTCGACCGAACTCTAAAATAGAGTCCTGAACTAACTGGACTCTGTAAAATGACCTAAATTTTGAAAACAACCGAAAAAGACTGAAGATGGAAGTAAACAGACTTCAAAACAGATTTTTGACTGGATTTGGACTCTGGGACAGAGTCCTGATCTGACTGAAACTTTCAAAAATTTGAGAAATTTGATGAATAGAAAAACTCAGAAACGACCCCATCTCAATGGGTCTCATCTGAGAATTGAAATCGATTGAAATTTGAATTTAACATGAATCCAGATCGTTTTCTAAGAAAGTATTTCAAAATATAAGGTCCTGGGGGTTGGAAAATGACAAAAATGTTGAATAAAAACCCAAGTTTTAAATTTTTTTTTTAAAGAAAAGTTTTAAAGCTCAAATCTGGATTGAATGTTTTGAAAACTGGAGTGCTGGATCTCAAGAATGAGATGCAATGCAATGAGATGGTATGCCGAATGCATGCAATGATATACAATGACACATGAAATGTAAGCACTAGATAAGAGTGAAAATTTGGGGTGTTTACAGATGCCCCTCTTTGCTGCTAAGCCGGTTGAAAGCCGAGCTTAGTGGCAAAGAAAACACACCAAATTTGGATTATAAAATGCCCCAGTTAGATGAATCTGACTGGGTATGAAAGAATTAATTCAAATGATGATATTAGATATGAAATGGAGAATAAGGAGAAAATTTTACTTCAAAAAGAAATGAGATTCAGGTTTTGCCCTTAACCTGGATGGGACGGGAAATACCTCGTATGGAACGAAGCTCAGGCTTAACCCTTAACCTGATTGGGAAATGAAATACCTCATCACGTGAGGCTCAGGTTTGTACCCTTGACCTGATTGGGTGGAAATGGAATACCTCATCAAAGGAGGCCCAGGTTTATACCCTTAACCTGATTGGGAAGAAAATGGACGGAATCCTCAAAAGAAGAGACCGTGATGGAACCTTCGGATTTCCGCACAATGAATCCGATAGGGTTTTTGCAAAAGGAAGGAAATTGGGGTCCCTAAAGTTTAAAAAGGGATTTGATTTTGGGCGCCTCATTGCTGAGACTAATTAACTTTTGAAATTGCCTTTTGCTGAAATTGGTGGCTTAACCTCAAGCCGAAATTGAACTGTCTATGGTGGGACAGTGGGGACACAGGGAAGTGTGCGAATCCGAGAGCCCGTGCGCTCAGATTATACCAAAGAAGGGAAGGAATCTTAAAAACTCCTGTAATCAAGTCCTAAAAAGGGATGGTGTCAGGATGCGCCAAAGATGAACCTCAAGCTCTCGCTTCATGCCAGGATAGCTAGGAAATATTGTCAAAATGTTGAAAATTGTTGTTGATTCAAAATAATTGAAACTGATGCACATTGTTTTGAAAGTATTCCCTCTTTTCTACCTGAAGTATTATCTCCGACTGGGCTTAACTCTGTAGAATCAAGATTCGAATTCAAATTGCTTGTGATTGACTTTCTTTCAAGGAAGCTATCAATTTCCTTGATATGGAAGAAAAAGAAAGTATTCTTGATATTGCGAGAGCTATTGGTGAAAGAATATTGATAAAAGAATTTCACAAAATTAAAGAAGATTCTTGATAGATTTGGCAGTCTGATATCCTGGGATTCTTTTCTCATGATGATCTTTCTGCACTCTTTTTTTTTTTAGCAGATTGGAGCTCTCTTGGATTTTCGGGAATTATATCATCCTTCATTTTGGAGATGTCCTGACTTGTCTCTCTCTTTGGGAAGGGTACGTCACAAACTCCTTCATCTCGGAGATGTTTCGATCCTTCTTTTCTCTCAGGGATTATCATGATAGTTATTGGCTCATTGGTTGGGAATCTCTTGATGATAGCTGGAATCAAATATCTTTTAGGGTTTGTCGGTAGGCTCATCACACTCGCCTTCATCTCGACAGTGATCTGAACTTTCCTTGGAAGGATCCGTCACAAACTCCGTCATCTTGGAGATGATCCAAATCTTCTTTGGCCCGGGGGTCGACTCGCTTAATTCGCCTTCATCTTGACGACAATTGAGAGATCCCTTTTGCAGATATTTAATTGCAGCTTAGGTGATTGAGGAGATATGAAAATTGAGTGGATTTTTCTGTATCACCCAGGATATTTCGACTACTTTATTTTTCAAGAATGGTCTTTAAAAATGTGCCATTGACTGCGATCAATATCAATCACTCATGGCTTTGCAACAACATTGCATTCTCTTTGCTGGCCATATCGCGGATTTATTCTTCATCCTTTTGGTTGGCCAATAGAAAGATTTTGAATTTTGAATCCTTTTTCGCGAAAGCATTGCTCTTTCGGAAGTAATAGTGGAAGTATTCTAAAGTAATAATTTTGTGTAATAAAGATTTTTGAAATCAACAAATATTTAATGACAAATTGGCAAAATTTTCTTGAAATCCTTTTGTGAAAGCGAGCATTTGAAGCACAACGCAACACATCCATGACATAAATTCTCTTCTCCTTTCCCCAAAGGAGAAGATTCAGAAATTGGAATTTGGGAATTACTCCTCTCTTCCCTGAAGAGGAGGTGTTTGCAAAACGAACTTTCGAAGAGAAATTAAGCTTTCGTCAAAACTTCCTAATATTAGGCTTCTCTTATGGAAAGGGGGCCGGAATTGGTGAGGTTGGTAAATTGGTCATGAAGGAACGAGTTCATCACACTCTCCCTGAAAAGAGGGTCCTTCATGATGAAATGGCCTAGTCTGAAATTATGGTTACAAGGAAAATGAACTTCCGTCGAAGCTCTCCCTGACCTAAGGGTTCCTTGTATGAAATTGGAATTTTGTTTTGCAAATGGTTCACAAAGGCACGAGTCCCTTCAAACTCTCCCTAAAAAGGGGCTAAGTGAACGAATTGGATAGCATGCGAAAAGAGCGAGCTCCCTCGAACTCTCCCTATACAAAGGGTCTCTCGCAAGATAAATTTTTTTGGAATTGGGTATTAGGTGACCAAAAGGTTGAAATTTGGAATTTTGAATTTTGAATTTTGAATTTTTGAAATTGGAATTTTGATATTTGAAATTAGAAATTGGAAGATTGGAATTTGATATTCGGAAATTGGAAATTAGAAATTGGGAATTTTGGAATTTGGAAATTGATATTTGGAAATTGGAAATTAGAAATTTGGAATTTTGGAATTTGGAAATTGATATTTGGAAATTGGAAATTAGAAATTTGGAATTTTGGAATTTGGAAATTGATATTTGGAAATTGGAAACTAGAAATTTGGGAATTGGATGAGTGATCAGCACGAAGACTGAACTCAAGAGGTCGACTGACATGACCATTCAGTGGAACACTAACATGAGTGCTTGATTTTGAAAGGATACCGGTATGCATACCGGTTTAAAAATGTACCAGTTTGGATACTGGATTTTGGTTCAGTTCTGGTGATTGTCGTTCAATCTTGAATCGTTAAGAATTGTGATGGGATTGATAGTTGAAATCTCAATACTGACCAGATCGTTATTAATGTGATTGAATGCAAATGAATGCAAATTGGTGCACATGAATGCACAAGTGCGTGAAATGAGAGATTTGTTTATCCTGCCTTCATACAGGATACTTGTGGATAAAAACAAAATTTGAAAATGCCCCAGTGTAACTGGAAAAAAGAATTTTGATCATTATTGAAGAAAATTTGGAAGAATTACAAAGAATAGGAAATTGTTCAAGTATAGAATTTTTTCAAATGTCGAGCATTGATGGGATCTGGTAATTCTATTCCATCAGCATTGATGAGCCGATATGAATTGCGAGGTAGAGCCTCTTTGACAACATAAGGACCCTCCCAATTTGGCGACCATTTGCCACCCGGGCGGTGCCTGAGATAAGCTATTGATCTGAGCACTAGAACATTGACCCGAAATTTTCTCTCAATGACAGATTTTGCATATTGTCGGGCTATCCTCTGGCGATAGGATTGAGCATGCTCTGCTGCTCTGAGCCTTCTTTCATCAAGCAAATCAAGTTGTACCAGTCGCTGTTGCTGATACTGATCAAGAGGTAATTCTAGAAGTGATGCAAATTTCAGAGCAGGTTTCTGAACATGTAGAGGTAGTACTACTTCAGTTTCGTAGACAAGTTCTGACGGAGTAGCATTCGTTGGCGTTCAAATGGTGGTTCTGTATGCCCATAATGCATCATGAATCTTTTCATGCCAGTCACGGCCCGTTTCTAAAGTTCGCTCTAGGATTCGAATCAAAATCTTGTTGGTGGCCTCTGCCTGACCATTCCCTTGAGGATAATAAGGAGCGGAAAAATGATGATGAATTTTGAACTTTGAGCAGAATGTCCTCATTCTCTCATTCTTGAAATGACTGCCATTATCCGACACAATATCATGCGGTATACCGAAACGGCAAAGGATATTCTTATGGATGAAAGAAACCACGTGTCGACCTTCTACTATGCGTAGAGTGACTGCTTCTACCCATTTAGTAAAATATTCTGTTGCGGCAAGAAAATATTTATGACCATTGGAGGCTGAAGGAGTGATGGGGCCTACAACATCGAAAGCCCACATGGAAAATGGCCATGGCGAGACAACAGATTGCAAGTATGTCGCTGGCGCATGAATGGAAGGCGCATGCATCTGACATTGAACGCACTTCTTTACAAAACGATAGCAATCTTGTTGCATAGTTCTCCAATAATATCCTGCTCGGATGATTTGTTTGACGAGAGTCTGATAGCCAACATGACCACCGCAAATGCCTTCATGTGCTTCCTGCACAACTTCTTCGGCTTCTTCTTCGTCCAAACATCTGGAATACTCAGAACTGAATCCACGACGATAAAGGACGTCGACAAGAATAAAATATCGAGCAGACATGCGTTGAATTGCTCGCTGCTCTCTCTTTGATAATTCTGGAGGAAATTCGCCAGTTTTAATGAAATTCTTGATATCATGATACCAAGGCTTCTTCTTCTGCTCAGCCTGGTTTATCTGCTCTACTGGGACGAAAGCGGGTTGATCAAGTCTGCAAATTTCAAATGAGCGACAAGATTCTCCACTCTTGAAAGACATGATGGATCCCAGATTAGCTAAACTGTATGCAACTTGATTGAAATCTCTCTTGATATGGAAAAGTTGGAATTCTTCGAATTTGTTGGCAAGAGCTGAGACAATCTTCTGGTAAGGAAGTAATTTCTGATCTTTCACTTGCCATTCGGCTAGGACTTGATTGACGACGAGCAAGGAGTCGCCATAAGCATGCACTCTTTTGACATTGAAGTCTTGTAGAATTTTCAGACCTTGTATCAAAGCTTCATATTCGGCCATATTGTGAGTGCATTGAAAATCCAGTTTAAGAGAAAAGGGAATCATCTCTTTCTCTGGTGTGATTAGCAGAATTCTGATTCCTATGTCTGCCATATTCTTGGAACCGTCGAAGAATAAATTCCAAATTGGAGATTGTTGAATATTGCAGATCCGCTCATCGGGGAAATCATCCTCAGCTTTAACATCCTCTGCTAGAGGAAAATCTGCTAATTGGTCTGCAATTGCTTGGCCTTTGATAGATTGCTGAGAGACATATTCCAAGTCGTATTGCATTAATAGGACTTGCCATTTGGCGATTCGTCCACTGAGAAATGGTTGTTCAAGAATGTACTTGAGAGGATTTAATTTAGATAGAATCTTGACTTCAGACACCAATAGATAATGTCTCAATTTCTGACACATCCTTACCAAAGCTAAACACGTCTTCTCTATCTGAGAGTATTTCTTCTCGTAATCAATAAAGATCTTGCTCACATAGTAAATGGCATGTTCTATCAAGCTGCCTTCTTTATATTGCGCCAAGAATCCGCCGCAAGCAACTCGATTAACTGAAATGTATAGCAATAGGGGTTTCCCTAATTCTGGCGGCTTTAAAACAGGAGGATTGAGAAGATATTTCTTGATGCGTTCGAACGACTGCTGACACTCTGGTCCCCATTCGAACCTCACTCCTTTTCTGAGCAAATGATTGAAAGGCTCACATCTCATGGCCAAATTAGAAATGAATCGTCGAACTGATTGCATGCGTCCTTGAAGGCTACGCAATTCTTTGAGATTAGTCGGGGGCGGCATGCCAATGATAGCTTTGGCCTTAGCGGAATCCATTTCTATCCCCTTCTTGCTGACCAAGAAGCCTAGCAACTTGCCTGATTCGACTCCAAAGACACATTTTTGTGGATTGAGTCTTAGCTTGTAAAGAATGAGTCGCTTGAAAACTTGATTGAGAGCTTCGATGTGATCTTCCTCTTCTTTGGATTTCACCAGAATATCATTGACATATGCATCCATAGTCTTGTGCATCTGATCATAGAAAATAACGGTCATAGCGCGCTGATAAGTGGCTCCAGCATTCTTGAGCCCAAAAGGCATAACCGTGTAACAGAAAGTGCCCCATGGCGTGGTAAAGGATGTTTTGGATTGGTCACGAGCGGCCAACTTGATTTGATTATATTCGGAGTATCCGTCCATAAAGGAAAACATAGCATGCCCGGTTGTGCTATCGACTAGGAGATCAATGTTTGGGAGCGGATAGTCATCCTTCGGAGTGGCTTTATTGAGATCACGGAAGTCGATACAGATTCGCACTTTACCATTCTTTTTAGGAACTGCTACGATATTCGCCAACCAATCCGGGTAATCAATTGCTCGAATGAATCCTGCTTTAAGCAGATCCTCAAGTCCTTCCTTGACCTGTTGCTCGATTCGAGGATCCATTTTTCTCAACTTCTGCTTGACTGGTTTCGCCTCAGGCTTCAGAACGAGGCGATGTTCCACCAATTTCGGATCTAAACCTGGCATATCCTCATAAGTCCATGCGAATACTTCTTCATGCTGCTTGAGGAAATTAGTGAGCCTTTCTTTCTCTCCTTGACTCAAACCACTGTCAATCTTGAGAATTCTAGGATCGTCTTCTGATCCGATATTGATATCCTCAGTCGGATCTTGAACTAAGGATGATGGCTCATCTTGCTTCTGAACCGATGCAAATTCTGGCAGTTCTTGAAGAGCTGAATCGAACTCTGCGGATTCTTCTGACTGCTTTGCAGTCTGACTACATTCTGTTCTTATTCTGACCTGATGAATTATTGCTGATTTCGAACAGGCTTTTGGATTAAAGACGAGCTTCTTGATAGATCGGGAAGACATTCTGAAAATTGGAGGATAAATTGATTTAGGGAAATTGCTCATCATGAAATAAATTGCTTTTATTGAAAATAATTGGAAAGATAAAAGAGCAAAATGATTTCAATTTTGTGAAGATTTAATATTGAGAAGTAAAGAGACAAATGGCACCAAGATAGACAAAGGAAACTTGCAACTTTATTGAAAGATAGAATTAATCAAAATGACAATGATGAGAATGAAATGGGATATCATCCCGACAAAAGAATAGAAAAGGAAAGACAAATTAATTCTTCTAATGCATTCCCTTAATGAAAACAGTGCCCTTCCGAGATCTTCGGCCATTAAAGCTCAATCCGGTCCTTTTAGGGCAATGCTGAGGAATCACTGGTTCAAGACGACCATCTTCATTTTTTCCTAGGCCTTGAAAAGGCTGGTAGTCGTGCTTCACTAGTAAATCAAATCCCTTTTTAGCTTTCATAAATTGGGAGAATAGAGGATGACCCTTAAGTGTGCTATAATCAATTCGTCTTCCAATCTTGAAGAATTGTGGGCCTCCCCATCGGGTCGCAGCCACTGTATGCTCGGGTTGCTCTGCCATCTGTATTATTCCTGAATCCTCTTCGAAGCTGACCTCTTCAATACCCCTAATGCTAGGGATATCAGTAGTGAAAGAGGGCCTGGGAACCATGGGTTGTGCTAGCCTCTGCTCCGGATCTTCGCCTAAGACTGTCGTGATCATACCACCTTTTGACCACTTGATGCACTGATGCAGAGTAGACGGTACTGCATTTGTGTTGTGGATCCATGGTCTCCCGAGAAGCAGATTATAAGTGGGCGGCACATTGACCACGTGAAAGAGAATTGAATGGACCGAGTAGTCAATAAAGATCTCCAGGAAGATTTTTCCTTTTGCTGTTTGGCCATGATTGTCGAACCCATAAATGGTGATTGGATCTGGAATGTATTCTTCTTTTTTAATGCCCAAAGCTTTGGCGGTCATTTCCGGACATATATTGAGGCTGCTGCTTCCATCGATCAGCACATGAGGAACTGTCATCCCTCTGGTTCAAACCACAACATACAAGGCATTGTTGTGAAATACATGAGGTTTAGGGAGATCCTCCTCGGAGAAAGTAACTTGAGCATTAGTCATGGCCTGATTGACTATGTGGGCCATGTCTTCCGGAGTTATGCTTGGTTTCACCTTGATTTTCTGCAACAGATTATTTAATACTTGCTGATGTTTAGCGGAAGCTTGGGTTAAGTCCAAAATTGAGACATTGGATAATGCTGTAATAGGCTTTAGAGTGGATGTCCCGCTTTTCTTTGGGGTGGACTTAATGAGATGCTTAGGGAGCCATGGCATACTTCTGGCTACCTCGAGAGATACCCCAACGGGCTTGTCAGATACTTTCATTTTGCCGAAAGCTGAAATAAGGTCCATCTTCTGGGCCTTGGACTGAGCCTATTGCAATACCAGGACCTGATGCCGAGCTTGCATATCATTTTCAGAGCACGGCCTGATATGCTCCTGTGGTTGAAACGACTGTTCGGTGATGACTACTGTAGAATGACGAGGAAATGGCTCTTTTAGAATATCTATATTTTCATCTTCCGCACCTTCTACCAGAAGATTTTTATCAATAAGGTCATGAACAATGTTCTTCAGAACGAAGAAATTCTCAGTGTTGTGCCCCACTGTTCGATGAAATTTGCAGAATTGGTCTTTGAATTTTCCCATAGGAGCGGAAGGATCGACCAGCCTGGGCAATTTGACCATCTCCTTGGTCAACAGGTACTCGAGCACAGTCTCGAGTGATTGATCTAATGGAGTGAACTTCCTCTCATAGCTCTATCCTTCGTGCTTCACTTTCTCTCGGGGTTTTGGTCCCTGCTCTAGCTGAAGCGGCTTGCTGAATTGCGGGATCGACTTTCCTTTCTGGTCATTCTTGTTTGCACTTCCTGCCCCATAACAGAAGTCTCTATTCTGCCCCTTGCGATGATTCTGTTTATCATTTCTGGCAGAGTGGGCGAAATGAGTCTTCTTTTTTTACTCATTCTGATTGTTGTTCTTAGCAAAAGTGAAGCCTTCATAAAAATCATTTTCCATGCTTAACTCGAGCCATTCGGCCCGCTCTGTTAACTCAATAAATGATCTGGATGGCGCAGTAGAGATGAGGTCTTTTAGAGGCTGCGAGAAATTGCTTAGAATCAAGGACAAAGCATGCCCTTCTGATATGGGGTCTCTCATCTTATTGCAAGCTGACCTCCAGCGGTGGATAAAATCTCGGGCCTTTTCATTTTCTCTCTGTTTCAGGCCATAGAGGTGGCTGAGGGTCGGGAGCGCCTCATCATTGAACAGAAAGCGCTCAATGAACATATTCACCACCTTATCAAATTCTTTCAGCTCTATGGGGTTGATGTGATCCGAGTACCATTTAGCTGTCGTTCCCTCCAGACTGCGAGGGAAGCAAAGGAAGAGTGTCTGATTGTCACGCTTGAATCATGAACATTCAGCGAAAAACATGGCGAGGTGAGCTTTAGGGTCGCCAGAACCATCAAACTTGATAAATTTTCTGGGGAGATTATCCAGATTGTCGTCTCCATCTAAACCATCATAGAAGTCTTCGCTGGTGAAGACTTTCTTGCCCTTGTCGCGGGCCTGCAGATCTTTGACCATTCTCATCATATCTTTTAATTGTGACTGGGTAGGGTCGTCAACAAACTGATTTTTGGATTTGTAAGTCGACCCCTGGCCCTGAGTCGACCTTTTGAATTCATGTTTATTTTCACATTCCTTGTCAGCATCGTCAGCTGATTCTGACTCATCAGATACTTCCTCATGACGACTCTGCTTTTTGCTGATTTTCGCATTTCTGGCTGCATGACCCTTATCTTTCTGCTTTGTCTGAATTTGCTCAGTACTGGCTTCAGTTTGCTCTGCCAGCATCTTGCTCATCATTTTCTTGAACATGACGTACATCTGGGGATCTACGTCGTCCTCAACCTGCTGTCCTTGACTACGGGGCGAGTCCATCTCTTCCTCTGAAGCTACTGAGTACGCGACGCCTTCAACTGATGTGGTTTTCTTTCCGGACCTTATATGAACCATTGAATGTTACGACAATTCTCTGGAGATTGCTAACGCTCTCTGCAGGGCAGAATTGATGGTTAGGCTTTTGAAGGAAATTTGGTTTGGAGGAAAATATTTATTGAGAATTTTGGTAGACAATTGAAAGAGCATCCCATTACTAGGGATTGAGTCATCGCTGGGATTACGACAATTGCGTTGCTATTCTTTGCAAAATAAACAACTGGAAATATGCCCTGTTACCTAGGCGAGGTCGTCAAACCAAAGTGAAATATAAAATAAAGGAATTTTATTGAGGGGAAAAACATGATTTTATCAATAATACACTTGACAGAGGGGAGGGGGACAGACAATTTTCCACCACTCCAGATAATCAGAGGACACTCGAGGACCAGGAAAAATAGTGAGAGTAACAAAGGAATCCCAGCCATGTCTGGCAGAACGGTATGCTCCGGACCACTGATCTGATGAGAGGTCGAATTCTGGCAGAACCCTTGATAGTGTACGAATATCTACGCGCTTCTGCCTCTGAGAGAACTGCCTGACGCACCGCTCTGGATGATAGTATGCGCAGAAGAACGGGCCAAGTAGTCTGAACCGCTTGCCGTAAGCGTAAGTATATCTGGGAGGTGATTCCTGACGATCAAAGTAGTCCCATACGACTTCTTCCTCCTGAAGGTTGTCGATCAGGAACCGGTATCGCGCAACTGGAAGAAGCTTCTCTCCATTGTATCTGAATGAACTGGCTCGGGCTGGCACATGCCGGAGGAACCAAGATTGCAACGCGTAGGTGCACCCTTCGACTAGAATCGATTCTCCGAGTGCGAAACGAGTCAACCCTCGGTATAGAAAAGCGAGTGTGGCCATGGCTATTGAGAGGTGGCTGGTCTGTCGACTTCCCCATCTCCTCATAAGCTGAACTATTCTGATATCCATGTAATTCCGTCCATCGGGAAAGAAAGCTAATCCCACCGTGCACAGAACCATCGCGTGTTGAATTCTCTCTCGAGCTGTCCTGGACAACGAGCTGACTTCCACAAATGTCCCATACTGTCTATAGATTTCGAGCAGGTCCACATATTCATTTCCATCTTCTTCAATCAGAGGCCAAGACTTGCGTCCCGTCATGCGAGCTAAGGCATCTTTAGGGTCCAGACCCTTGACATTAATCAAAAACTGTTTCTCCAATGGATCTCTAGGCTGACCGGCTGGCTCGGGCAATCCCATAATCTCTGAAAATTCATCCATCAATATTGTCATCTCGCCCCACGGAAACCAGAAGGTAGAAGTGCTCGGATTCCACCGTTCTGCTAGTGCATGGATCAAGTTGACATTGACTGTCTGCTTTCCCACTGCGGACGCCAATTCTAACCCACAATCGTCCAAGTGGTCCGGAAACATATGAGAGAAATTCTTGAACCATAAATAGTACCACCGGGGAAAGAAGGATCCAGTGCTGAGGACTCGATGCTCGGGAAGACTTTGTCGCACCTCGTAGGAGATGTGACCCTCAGGGAAGACTGAATCAAGCTGACTGGATGCCATCAGACTGGAAAACATGAAAATTTGGAATAAGACTTGGGAAAATACAGGAAATTTGAGAAAAATGCAGACAGGATAAAAATAAAGTAGGAAATTCGAGATCCAGAAGACAGGAAAGATGGGAAATCACCTGGAGTTTTGAAGGAAATTAAGGGAAATTTGGAAAATCGTCCAGGGTTTGATGAAATATGAAGAAATAAATGGAAAATGAAGTATTTGGAAAATCGTCCAAGGTTTACAACATGGACAGTATATGGACATAGATTGGGGAATTTTGAGAAAATTGTCCAGTGTTTTAGAAAATTGGGAAAATATGGAAAATAACAAAGAAATGACTATAACACATTCAATTACAACAAGTATGCACATACAGCATTCCCTAAAAGCTGACTCTAGATGCACAAATTTTGAAATGGCTGTAGGACCTTAATCCTAACTCTAAAGTTCAAATCAACAGTATCCAATCCAGTTATGCCTATATACTCAAGCCAAGGCTCGATGTACGTGGCATAAAATCAATTTCTCCGGTTCTAGGTTCAAGTTTTCCAACATCCTTGAGCACCTGCCGATATACGTTGGACTATGGCCCTTGGTACGTGGCAGGGGGGGTTTCACCCAAATAAGTGGCCCAGTTGTGAGGCTCTGTCCCGAACTATGGTTCTGGAAGAGAGCCCAGCAACGTGAAGACTGGGACAATATAGGTAGGGTGATTTTTGAAATATGAGCACATGCAAGAATTAGAGGGCTCTAAGTCCTATAGAGATAGATTTTGAAAAAAAAATTGAAGAAGCATACATTGTTTTCATACAATTCCTAAATTGAGGAGTGTTGTATTAGACCTAAGTCTATGTGAGCATGAATAATTCTCCTCAATATGGTCCTACCAAACCATACCTAGTCTATATGCATTCCATGTCAACTGGGTTCAAGCCTAGGCTCCTAGGTTCACATGATAGCATAAATTAAAAGTTGACATTCCATGGAAATCGATTTTGACAACTTGAACTAAGTAGAGCATTAGATTGATCAGGCGAAGACAGGTCCCATCTCGGTTGCCAAACCTGTTATCATCGCAAAATTTTTAACTTTTTGCGAGTCAAACTGACCTTTGAAAAGTTTTTGAAAATAACTCGCCTCCGTTTTAAAATGCGGGAAAATTCTGTAGAATGGGACTCGCCTGTCGGTACAAGGTTCGACCATTCCTGCCACCTTTAACAGAGGTAATCGAACCAAGGATCAATCTACTGCTCTGCTCTATTCAACTTGTCTAAATCATATTCTAATTTCTAAATGCACAAAGAATCAGGCATGTGCTATGAATTTCTAAAAATGCACATTTGAAAACATGATGCTTGCTTTGAATAACTGAAACACTTAGAATAGATATCACATGGAAAATCGTGAATTGGGATTTGAAATGTACTTCTGAGAAAAGTAAAAATCGATTTCTGAAGAAATGTAAGGATTTTGTGAAAATCGATTTTGAGAAATATGAAATAACTTTGGAAAACTTGATTTCTTTGAATCAGAACTCTGAAATTGAAAATATAACTTAGAAAATCGAATTTGGAACTTGGGAAATACTTGAAATATCATTGGCAAATCCATATTTTGAGAAAATCGATTTTTTTTTTTTTTAATAAGACTTAGAAAAATTTGAAGAAATTGATTTCTCTGATTTGGAATTTGAATTGGAATTGCGAAATTCATGAAATAGATGAATATGTTTTTGAGGAATTGAGAAAATCTCTTTGTATTTTTGAGAAATGCAGTGGATTTTGAAGTTAGCCTAAGAGTGTAGGCTGAATGTGGCTAATGTGAAGATCATAAATCTAGGTATCATTCATATTCTGACTATGGCCATAAATACAAATTTCACCAAGTTTATAAACTTCATAAAAGCTAGTGCATGTGTCATTCGTGTAGACCATGGTGAGTTTGAATATGCATGAATCATCATCCATCACACATTGAAATTATAAAAATAAACTATATGCAATGCAACCTAAGCTAAGCAGGAAATGTAAATTCTTATTCCAAAGTTTAATTACAAATTACATCAGTATTGAAATTTAAGTACATGAAAAAATAAAGTCTTCAATGTACCTGCAAAACTAGAAAACTTGTTAGTGAATATATGTTGGCTTTTCTAGGTTTATCTAGTAATATCTAGAAATTACTGGATTTTGCTAGATATAAGCTTTTTCCTTGATTCCCTTAAATAAAAATGATAAAGATATGAAATCAAATTGAACAAATAATTAAAATAAGATATGGAATTTCGAAATTGGGGTCCAAATGACCAAAATACCCCTAATAACAAGACTATGGCCTTGAAATTAGGGTTTTTAGAAAGATATTTTGATAAAATGCAAGTTTTGAAATTTGAATGGAATAAGTTAAGCTAAATATGATGTGACATGCTTAAATATGTGAAAATTAGGGTTAGGGATTTCGAAATTGAGGTCAAATGACCAAATTGCTTCCGATAGCAAGACTATGGCCTTGAAATCAGGGTTTTCTGAAATAGATTTTGGTAAAAACTTAGGTTTTATGCACTAAATGAAATCAAATGAGCATAAAATTAAATCTAAAGCATCCTAATATGATTAAACCCTGAAACTATATGCTTATGCACGAAAATTCAATAATATCACAAAAAATATGATTTTAACAGTGTTTTTGGATCTTTCAGGTATCCTGTTTTGCAATTTTATTAATTCAGACATCAAATGGATTTCAAAATCCATAAAAATTGGTACCTGCACTTTTTATAACCCTAGTTTTGACTTAGAATTTTAAAAATAATTTTTTGACATTAAATTAACCCGAAAATTTCATCAAACCATAAAAATATGCTATTTTTGACCTAATTTATCAACCAGTTTCAATCCAAAACCCGAACCAGGGGCCAAATCTCCATGAAAATTTATGAAATTTTACAGAGACTAACTAAGAAAAAAAACAGAGATTTCCCAATTTACAGATCGGAAAAATCATCTTCGGTTAGGGAGAAACCCTTCCGGCAATCTGAGCTAAAATATATCTCTTTCAACAGGGATTAAAACGGCTACTTCAGATTGAAAATACAAACATAAATAGAAATCCTAAACAAACATCTATGAAATTTTAGTGGTGAAGAGTAGACAGAAAAATAGCAATACTCACTTTTTACAGATCATGAATCGGATCTGTGGTTTGGGATTTATGACTAACACAAGTCTGATTAGGGTTTTGGTAAACCCTAACGAGTTCTAAATTTAAAAACAGATTCTCTGAAAGGGGAAAAATACCAAACAGTAATCAAAAAATCCGAAACTTTTACAGCAGACATATCTACTCAATGTGAATCCATATCACTTTACATATCTAAAATCGGATATAAGATGAGATAAATATCATAACAGCAAGTTACCTTCTTGATTTTAACCATGATTTTAAAGCTTTAAAAACCCGATTCGATGTCTGATTTTTTTTACAGGGTTCTCGAGATCCAAAACCTCTGATTTTTCTACAATAACTCAATAACTCATTCATAAATCACATATAAAAAAAGCAGAAATAAACAATGAGTACTTCAATCTGAAATAACATTATCTTTACTGTTCTAAACCTAAAACACACAGAAATTTAAGAAACTTGAAAAACCATGCATTAACTAATGTAAATACATAAAATAAACCATAAAACAGTAAATAAAATTATTTTTATGCTATATAACGTAAAACAAACATGAATAAACCATGAAAATAAAATAAAAATAGGGAATCAATGGCTGGAATTCAATATCACCTTTAAAACATAGATTTAACCCATTAAAAGGGTAAATCATGTATTTTATTGGTTAATAATGTAAAGAATCATATTAAAATTAATTCTAATGGATTAAAATCCCTGTAAAATACACCAAACAAGGTTAGATCACCTTATTGGACCGTTCTTTCTGGTTCTTGATGGTTCTTGAGGTGAAACCATGGTTGAATCCATGAAATAGGAGGTATTAATGGCTAAATTCATGTTTAAATTAACAAAAGTATTAAATAAACTAAAGAATTTAAAAGAAATAAATACCTTGGAGTTGCAGCAATGGAGGAAGGGCTGGAGAGGAGAGAGAAGCTCCAAGAATCCCAAGGAGAGCAAGTTGGGAAAATCGACCCCCCTTATGCTCCTTTTTATAATAAAAAAATAGGTTAAAAATTAAAAGAAATTAAAAAATTTTGGACTCTCTAAAGGGGGGGCGATTTTTGGGTGGAAAGACCTAACTACCCCTAACCTAACTTATCTAAACTAATGCCTAATTAACCCCTAGACTTTCCAAAAAAATCCCCAAATGTAATGCCACTTGGCATTTTCTACATTTGGTTTTTTAAAACACCTTTAAAAACCTTTAAAAACACTAGTTTTAAAAACTAACTTTCAAAATGGTTTTGACTCTTCTAAACCTCTAACATTAACCAAGACATCAACTAACCCTAGTATAGCCCTGACTGACTCGAATATGGCGCCACCTCGAGTGGGCCCTACTTGAGTTTTTTACTTTTTTTTCCAAAAAGCGATTTTAAACTTGAAATTGAAGGAGTTTTCAAAAGGATTTTCAAAAGCAAACTTGAAATTCAAAGTTTTGAAATGTCATAGGGTTCTAACTGAGTCAGAACTCCTCTGGATATGGTGCCAACTGAGTGGGCCCACATCGAATTTTGGAAATTTTGAAATAAACACTGAAAATGGCTTTGAAAAAGGGTTAAAATCGACATTTGAAATTCAAGATCTTTGAAAATAGGGTCTCAAGGGAACTGGAACTCCAAGTTAGAGTCCTGAACTCTTAAGACTCTGAGATTTTAAATTTTAGAATTCAAATAAAAGAATTTTCGAAAGATTTTATCGAGAAATGATGAAATAAGTCAGAAAACACAATCAGGGTTAGACTCCTAACTCGACCGAACTCTAAAATAGAGTCCTGAACTAACTGGACTCTGTAAAATGACCTAAATTTTGAAAATAACCGAAAAAGACTGAAGATGGAAGTAAATAGACTTCAAAACAGATTTTTGACTCGATTTGGACTCTGGGACAGAGTCCTGATCGGACTGAAACTTTAAAAAATTTGAGAAATTTGATGAATAGAGAAATTCAGAAACGACCCCATCTCAATGGGTCTCATCTGAGAATTGAAATCGATTGAAATTTGAATTTAACATGAATCCAGATCGTTTTCTAAGAAAGTATTTCAAAATATAAGGTCCCGGGGGTTGGAAAATGACAAAAATGTTGAATAAAAACCCAGGTTTTAAAATTGTTTTTGAAAGAAAAGTTTTAAAACTCAAATCTGGATTGAATGTTTTGAAAACTGGAGTGCTGGATCTCAAGAATGAGATGCAATGACATGCAATGCTATGCAATGCAATGAGATGGTATGTCGAATGCATGCAATGATATGCAATGACACATGAAATGTAAGCACTGGATAAGAGTGAAAATTTGGGGTGTTTAAAAATTGGTCTAGAAAATCAGTGTTCTGACTCGAATTTTCTTTCATATCCAATTCGCTTAGCTTTCCTTTAAAAGTTCGAACTTTTACTCAAACTTTCCTGCAAATTTGGCAATTGGTCTAGAAGATCCGAGTTCCGACTCGAATTTTCTTCCAAATCCAATTCAGAATTGGTCTAGAAAATCAGAGTTCCGACTCGAATTTTCTTTCAAATCCAATTCGCTTAGCTTTCCTTTAAAAGTTCGAACTTCTACTCAAACTTTCCTGCAAATTTGGCAATTGGTCTAGAAGATCCGAGTTCCGACTCGAATTCTCTTTCAAAATCCAATTCATCTAGTCTTTCCTTGAAGATTTGAATTCCGATTCAAAGCTTTCGACCGAACCCAGTTTTCTACTGGTCTGGTTAAATCCAATTTTCAAATTGGTTCTTTTATGAAATCCAACATCGTCTTGATTGCTTTACCAAATCTTGTATTTGGATGATCTTTCAAAATTCAGTGCTCGTACTGGTAACCTTTTAAAATTCAGTGCTCGTACTGGTAGCCTTTTAAATTCCAGTGCTTGTACTGGTAACCTTTTAAAATCCAGTGCTCGTACTAGTAGTCTTTTAAAAATCCAGTGCTCGTACTGGTATCCTTCAAAAATCCAGGGTTCGTACTGGTAATCCTTTAAAATTCAGTGCTCATACTGGTATTTTTATCAAAGTTCGGTCTTCATACTGGTCGCAACATAAATCTCATATTGGGGTTCAGACTCAATGTTAATCTTCAAACCTGCGAACCAAACAATCTGTATCAGACCCTTGGGTCGTTCCATTCTGTTAATCTGACATTCGGGTTGCCGATTTTGTCAGACCTCTAGTCATTTGTGTTATCAAGCAGTTCTTTGAGTTATCAAAATCAATCGTCAAGTGCTTCTCTTGCGAGGGACCCTTTTTCCAAGGAGAGTGCGAGGGAGCTCGTTTCTTTTCGCATGTCTTTATTGTTCGTTCGTTGAACCCCTTTTTCTAGGGAGAGTTTGAAGGGACTCGTGCTTCACGAACAGTTTGCAAAATAATCTTTATTGTCACGCAAGGAACCCTTTTCCAGGGAGAGTTTCGATGGAAGCTCGTCCTCCTTGTAATCTTAAATGTCTTTTGTTAGGCCACCCCCGTCATCGAGGACCCTTTTTTCAGGGAGAGTGTGATGGACTCGCTCCTCTATGATATCCTTCCAATCTTTGTTAGCGCCCCCCTTTCCATAAGAGAAGCCTAGAAATAGGGAGTTTTGACGAAAGCTTAATTTCTCTTCGAAAGTTTGTTTTGCAAACGCCTCCTCTTCAGGGAAGAAAGGAGTATCTTTTTATTACCCGTTCAGGTAAGGGTCAAGCCTGAGTCTCTCCTTTGGGGAAAGGAGAGGAGAATCTAGCCACGGATGTGTCATTTAGATCTCAAGTGATTTCTTTCACCAAGGATTCCAAGAATATTTTGCCAATAAAAATAGTTGTTGATCTCAAAATCTTTATTGCATAAAATTGTACCTCGAAATACCTTCAGTATTACTTCTGAAAGGACAAAGTTTTCGCGAAAAAGTATTCAAAGTTCAAAATCTTTCTATTGGCCTACCAAGAGGATGAAGAATAAATCCGCGATATGGCCAACAAAGAAAATTCAATGTTGTTGCAAAGCCAGAAGTAATTGATATTGATCGCAATCAATGGCATATTTTTAAAGATCATTCTTGGAAAATAAGTAGTCGAAATATCCTGGGTGATACAGAAAAATCCACTCAATCTTCATATCTCCTCAATCACCTAAGCTGCAATTAACTATCTGCAAAAGGGATCTCTCAATTGTCGTCAAGATGAAGACGAATTATGCAAGTCGACCCCCGAGGCCAAAGAAGATTTGGATCATCTCCAAGATGACGGAGTTTGTGACGGATCCTTCCAGAGAAAGTCCAGATCACCGTCGAGATGAAGGCGAGTGTGATGGACCTACCGACAAACCCTAAAAGATATTTAATTTCTGCTATCATCAAAAGATTCCCAACCAATGAGCCAATAATCGTCAAGATAATCCCTGAGAAAAAAGAAGGATCGGAACATCTCTGAGATAAAGGAGTTTGTGACGTACCCTTCCCAAAAAGATAGAAAAGTCAGGACATCTCCAAAATGAAGGATAATGTAATTCCCGAAAAATCCAAGAGAGCTCCAATTCTGTCAAAAAGACTGCAGAAAGATCATCATGAGAAAAGAATCCCAGGATATCAGACTGCCGAATCTATCAAGAATCTTCTTTAATTTTGTGAAATTCTTTTATCAATATCCATTCACCAATAGCTCTCGCAATATCAAGAATATATTCTTTTTCGCCCATATCAAGGAAATTGATAGCTTCCTTGAGAGAAAGTCAATGGAAATGATATTTGAATTCGAATCGTGATTCTACGGAGTTAAGCCCAGTCGAAGGTAATACTTCAGGTAGACAAGAGGGAATATTTTTCATATATATGCTTATCATTTTTTTTATTAACTACAATTTTTATCCTATTGGCAATCTTTTCAAGTTATCCTGACATGAAGTGAGAGCTAGATGTCTATTTTGATGTATCCAGGCGTTGTTGTTATCCCTTTTAGGATCGGATGACGGGAGTTGTCCAAGATCCTTCCCTTCTTGTTTTGATCTGAGCGCCTGGGCTCTTAGATTAGCACACTTCCCTGTGCTCCCCACTATCCCACCATAGGCAGTTCCCGTTCAGGTTAAGGGTTAAACCTGAATTTTCTGTAAAAGGTCATCTGTCTTAAAAGCCATACAGTCTCAGCAATGAGACGCCTAAGATCAATCCCTTTTCAAGCTTTAGGGAACCCCCCTTTCTTTCTTTTGCAAACCCCTCTCGGATTTGTTGTGCAAAATTCGAAGGTCTCATCATGGTTTCTTCATTTGAGGATTCCGTTTATCGTCCCCTTTCAGGTTAAGGGTCAAGCCTGAGCCTCATTTTTCCACAAGGTATCGTCCCCTTTCAGGTTAAGGGTTAAGTCTGAACCTCGTTTTTCCATGAGGTATCGTCACCTTTGAGGTTAAGGGTCAAGCCTGAGCCTCATTTTTTCACGAGGTATCGTCCCCTTTCAGGTTAAGGGTTAAGCCTGAGCCTCGTTTTTCTATGAGGTATCGTCTCTGATCAGGTCAAGGGGTAAAACCTGAGCCTCATTCTGATGAGGTATTTTATTTGTCATCCCAATCAGGTTAAGGGCTAAGCCTAAGCCTCATTTCGATGAGGTGAATCTTCTTCTTTATTCTTTATGCTATATCTACCACCATCATTTGAACTAATTCTTTCATACTCAGTCAAATTTATCTAACTGGGGCATTTTTATAGTCTGAATTTGGTGTGTTTTTCTTTTCCACTAAGCTCGGCCTCTAACCGGCTTAGCAGCAAAGAGGGGCATCTGCAAACACCCCAAATTTTCCTCCTCATTTAGTATTCATTCATTTCATGTGTCATTGCTTATCATTGCATGAATTCAGCATATCATTTCATTGCATTGCATAGCATTGCATGTCATCACATCTCATTTTCGAGATCCAGCACTCCTGTTTTCAAAACATTCAATCCAGATTTGAGTTTTAAAGCTCTTTTTTCAAAAATCAATTTTAAAACCTGAGTTTTATTCAATATTTTGTCATTTTCCAACCCTAGGACCTTGTATTTCGAAATATTTTCTCAGAAAACAATCTGGATTCACTTCAAATTCAAATCTCAACTGATTTTAATTCTCAGATGAAACCCATTTAGGTGGTGTCGCTTCTGAATTCCTTTGTTTATCAAATTTCTCAGAAATCTAGAGTTTTAGTCCGATCAGGACTCTGTCCCAGAGTCTTAGTCCAGTCAGGAGTCTGTTCTAAAGTTTGTTTTACTTCCATTTTCAATCCTTTCCATTTGTTTTCAAAATTTAGGTCATTTTACAGAGTCCAGTTAGTTCAGGATTCTATTTTAGAGTTCGGTCGAGTTAGGAGTCTAACCCTGACTGTATTTTCCAACTTGTTTTACCAATTTTTTATGAAATCTTTCAAAGACTATTTCATTTGGGTTTTTAAATTTCAAAATCTTAGAGTCCTAAGAGTTCAGGACTCTACCTCGGAGTTCCAGTTCGCTTGAGGCCCTATTTTCAAAAATCTTGAATTTCAGTTATTGATTTTAACCCATTTTTTTTAAAGTGTTTTCAGTGTTTATTCCAAAATTTTCAAAATTTGATGTGAGCCCACTCAATTGGCACCATATCCAGAGAAGCTCTGACTCAGTTAGAACCCTATGCTATTTCAAAAATTCCAATTTCAAATTTTCTTTCAAAAATCTTTTGAAAATGCTTTCAATTTCAAGCTTTAAAATCATCTTTTTTGAAAAACTCAAGTAGGGCCCACTCGAGGTGGTGCCATATTCGAGTAAGTCGGGGCTAGACTAGGGTTAGTCAGTGTCTTGGTTAGTGTTAGGGGTTTAGAAGAGTCAAAAATCATTTTGAAAACTCATTTTGAAGTTTAGTTTCTAAAACTAATGTTTTCAAAGGTTTTTAAAGAGCTTTAAAAACCCAAATGTGAAAAATGTCACTTGGCAATACATTTGAGGATTTTCTACGATAGACTAGGGGTTAATTAGGCATTAGTTAGGATAATTTAGGCTAGGGGTAGGATAGTAACTACACCCCAAAATCGCCCCCCCCCCCCCTTTAGAGTCCAAATTTTTGAAAATTGTTTTTTTCTTAAAAAACTTAATTTAATGTTATAAATAGTCTTCATAGGGGGACGATTTGAGGAGTTCTCTCCCTTTGCATCTTGGAGCTTCTCTTTCATCTCCAGCCTTCCTCCATTGCTGCAACTTCAAGGTAATAATTTCTTCACTTTTATTTATTTTATTTAGTGTTTTTAATGATGTAAACCTAGATTTAGCCTTGGACACCCCTCCTTATATGGATTCAACCTCAAGAATCATCAATAATGGTCCAAGAAGGTGATCTAACACTGTTTTCTGTGTTTTACAGGGATTCTAATCCATTAGAATCGATTTTAGTATTATTCTTTTCATTATTAACCAATAAAACATGTGATTTACCCTTTTAATGGGTTAAATCCATGTCTTTAAAGGTAACATCAAATTCCAGCCATTGATTCCCTGATTTTTATTTATTTATTTATTTGTTTATTCATATTTATTACACGTTTTACAGCATAGAAATAATTTTTATTTACTGTTTTATGGTTTATTTTATTGTTTTTATTAGTTAATGCATGTTTTGTTAGATTTTATTAGATTTCTGTGTGTTTTTAGTTTTGAACAGAAAAGAGCATGCTGTTTTGGACTGAAATATTCACTATTAATTTCTGATTTTTTTATATGTGATACATGCATATGTAATTGAACTACTGTAAAAAAATCAGAGTTTTTGGGATTCGGAAACCCTGTCAGAAAAAATCAGACATCAAATCGGGGTTTTAAAACTTTAAAATCCTTGTTAAAATCAAAAGGGTAACTTGCTGTTATGATATTTTTCTCATCCTATATTAGATTTGAGATCTGTAAAGTGCCATGGATTTATATTGACTATATATATCTACTGTGAAATTTTGAGATTTTTTTATATCTGTTTAATATTTTTCCTTTGTCAGAGAATCTGATTTTAAATTTAAAACTCGTTAGGGTTTACCAAAACCATAATCAGACTTGTGTTATTTATAAATCCCAAACCACAGATCCGATTCATGATCTGTAAAAGGTGAGTATTATTATTTTTCTAATCTATGTTTACTGATAAAATCTCATATATTTTGGAATAGTACTGATATTTATCCCAGAATTTTTAATCTTCATTATATGTTTTAACTCATGTTTGGTTTGCAATATTCAAGTCCGGATTGTCGGAAGGGGCTCTCCTTGGTCCGAACTGATTTTTCAGATCTGTAAAAAGTAAAAGTTTTGTTTTCCTGTCTAATTTGCCTCTGTACAAATTCAGAGATTTCCATGGAGGATTGACCCCTGATTCGAGTCTAACTCTGAAATTGATATGTGACCTAGGTTAACAATAGCTTATTTTAGGTTGTTAATGCAATTTTCGGATTAAAATAATGTCAAAAAATTTATTTTTGCAATTCCAATCTGATTTTAGGGTTATAATAAGCGTTTGTGACAATTTTTATGAAATTTAGAATTCATTTGATGTATGAATTAATAAAATTGCAAAACAGGGTACCTGAAAGATCCAAAAACACTGCCAAAATCACAATTTTTGTGATATTTCTTGATTTTCGTGCATAACTGTGTGTTTTTAGGGTTTGTTCATATTTATAATCATATTAGGATGTTTCATGATTGATTTTGTGTTTACTTTAATCATAAATCCCAAGTTTTTACCAAAATCTATTTCAGAAAACCCTGATTTCAAGGCCATAGTCTTGCTATCAGGGGCATTTTGGTTATTTGACCTCAATTTCGAAATTCTAAACCCTAATTTTCATATTTTTAATCATGTCATGTCTTATTTAGTTCAATTTATCATTATTTGTATTTCAAAACTTGCATTTTTACAAAATATCTTTCTAAAAACCCTAATTTCAAGGCTATAGTCTTGCTATCAGGGGTATTTTGGTCATTTTTGACCCAATTTCAAAATTTCATATCTTATCTTTCATATTTATTCAATATTATTTCATATTTTATCAAATTTTATTTAAGGGAATAATGGAAAAGGGTTATATCTAGCAAAATCCAGTAATTTCTAGATATTACTGGATAAACCTAGAAAAGCCAACATATTTTCATTAACCAGTTTTTCTAGTTTTGCAGGGACATTGAAGACTTTATTTTCTGTATTTAAATTTGATTAGTGATGTAAATTGTAATTAATTTTGGAATAAGAATTTCAATTCCTGCATAGAATAGGATGCATTGCATATAGTTTCAACTTTGATATATAACTGCTATGTATGCCAATTCATGCATATTTTTACCAATTCACTATGGTCTACACGAATGGCACATGCACTAGCTCTTATGGAGTTGACAAACTTGGTGGAATTTGTATTTATGGCCATAGTCAGAATACGAATGATACCCAGATTTGTAATCTTCGTATTAGCCACATTCAACCTACACTCTTAGGCTAACTTCAAAATGCACTGCATTTCTCAAAAATACAAAAAGGATTTCCTCAATTCCTCAAAATCAAGTATTTCAAATCCATATTCATTCAATTCATGCATTTGCAAATTCCAATTTCAATTCAGAGAAATCAGTTTTCTCAAAAATTTTCTAAGTCTTATTCAAAAATCGATTTTCTCAAAACATTGATTTTCCAATGATATTTCAAGTATTTCCCAAGCTCCAAATTTGATTTTCTAAGTTATATTTTCAAATCCAAAATTTGAATTCAAAGAAATCAAGTTCTCCAAAGTTATTTCACATTTCTCAAAATCGATTTTCACAGAAACCTCTAGATTCTACAGAAATCGATTCTCATTTTCTCAAATACAGTATCTCAATCATGATTCACAATTTTCAAAGAGTTTATTTTCCAAATATTTTCCAATATTCAAATCAAACATCATGTTTTCAAATATGCATTTTCAGAAATTCATAGCACATGCCTGATTCTTTGTGCATTTAGGAATTAGAATATGGTTTAGACAAGTTGAACAGAGCAAAGCAGTAGATTGATCCTTGGTTCAATTACCCCTGGTAAAGGCGCCAGGAACGGTTGAACCTCGTACCGACAGGCGAATCCCATTTTTCGGAATTATCCCGCATTTTAAAACGGAGGCGAGTTATTTTCAAAATATTTTTCAAAGGTCAGTTTGACTCGCAAAAAGTAAAAATTTTGCGATGATAACAATTTTCTACACTCACACCATTTCCAACCATTATGCTTTCATAGCCTTTCCACTCGCCTATACCTCATCATTTCATTAGCCCTCTTCACGGACACTCATCCACAACACCCATATTCAAATAGGCACTATTCGTAACATGGTAGCAATTCTTCAGCACAGTACCCCATCCATTGTCATATTCGTCCATCCTTTTGCACCAACGCCCATCTTACCTTCTTCTGTACCATCTGCAAAAGATGTTATTCACCACCCTTTGAGGTGTCATCTGCTGCTAGTATAACAATAGCCATCATACCTACTTCTCCTCAATGTCACTACTTACATCTCATCTGCTACAGCCCCAACAGTGCCCAAACCTTTTATATTTTCCACCACAGATCCCCTTTACCTGTTAGCCGTCCCTTTCATACTTGCTAAAGTACCTATGCACCAGCATCTATCATTTCACTAAATTGCCTCCCTTTCACCACCTATGTCATTGTCTCCATGATATTTGTTGTATCATCCTGTATTTTCATAAACACTTCAATATTGCACTTCCACAACACTTGTTAACTCAACACGTATTACACTATTACCATTCACTGGTTACACTGTTACCATAGCATCAACATACATCCATGTCTTGTAACTACACACGTTGCACTTGCCACTTCAGCTCCTATATTTATCATTGCATATACATACATGTTTTCTCACCAAATGTAAGAAATGCTATATGCCTTTATCATTTAGCATTGATATTGTGTTTTGCACATACATTTTTCATATGTATTTCGCCATCAGCATATATATATATTTCTTAGTTTCAGTATGATATCTTAGATTCTTTCTATATTTTGTATTCCGTTTTGTGCTAACCCTGTTTTGCAGGAATGTATAGAAAATGTTGATTTTTTTCCTAGATTGAAAATTTCAATTCCAGAATTGTAATAAATTAAATGATGATAGAAACCTTAGATTTTCAGCTTTTTAGAAGGCATGTGCATGTAAATATCATAAACTATCTGTTTCACATCATCTTTTCCCTTTATTTCAAAATCCACAAATGGAAACACGAATGGCATGTGCATCATTTCATAAAAGGTGATTAAATCCTAAGTTGATGATTTGCACCAATGGCCATAGTCAGGGTGTGAACAAAACTTAGGATTTTCATCCTTTATGAAATAACACTAGATCCACACTGGGTCTCCTCAAAATCATCATATTTTCAAATATCTTTTCTTCCCTTATTAGAGTTTAACTTAGAATTAACTCAAGATATATATCAATGGCCATAGTAAGGGTATATTGAGAGTTAATTTCATTTTAAACTCTATAAAGGCACCAAAATATATTTTATTTTCCACTTGAATTTAAATATGATTATTATATAATACATTCAATGACCATAGTCAGGGATGTATTATATCTTCAATCTTATTTTAATTCACTTAAAGAATGAAATATGCTTTTCAAATCCAATTTCAAATTCTTTAAATTCATTCATCATTTAGGATAGAATTGCATCATATTTTCAAAATTCTTTTTCAAAATCCAAGTGATCTTGAATGTCTTTCTTCAAATTCTATTTCAAAATCATCAATTCTATCTATCTCAAGATTCAAAATTCAATTTCAAAAATCCAAGTTGACTTTGGAATTTCAAAATTCATTCTTATATTCAAAGTTCATTCAAAGTTCAAATCAACTTTGAAATGCCGATTTCATTTTCACGATTCGAATTCAAGTTCAAATCAAATATCTCAAATTCAATTTCAAAGTGCAATGTAAAGATTTTG